>NC_136063.1:724001351-725221060 GCF_964261635.1 Lissotriton helveticus
CGTGTTCGTGGGCGTTTTTGCGTGCTCGCGGGGGAAATATTGCGCAAACTTACCCACGCGGTCCTCTATGGGCGCGGCCATCATGTTTTTCATTCACTGCTATGGTTTTGGGCATGCTACCTTTCTATCCATCTTACATCTTTGTAATCCTATGTTTTTCTGAACTTTTTTTGTTTTTTTTGCTTATTATCTCTCTCTTCAATTTCCTACATCTATATTTTGTGTTTTTTTAAACTTTTTGTTACTTTATTACCTACTTCATTTCTTTCGCTCTCTCTCTTATTTTTTTTCACACCTATTCTTCTTTCCTTCTTCTTGTGCCCAGGACCATGGCTAAGGGAGGCGACAAGGGCAAGGGGAAGGGCCCAGCACCCCATACCCGGCTCCCTTGCGGGCGTTTGAGGGGGGAGGAAGTCCAGGCCAGGGAGATCTTCTCTGCGGTGGAGGTGGCTGCCTTGATGGTTTTTGTCCAAGTCCACCTCCCTAAGACCGTGGCAGCAAGTGGGCGGATGGCTTCCGGTTACGGCCTCCGGGAGCATCGCCAGCTGTGGGAGAAGGTGTGCCGGCGCATGTATAAGGAGTCTGGGGTCCGGCGCACCTACCAGCAAGTGACGCACCGGTGGAGTGACATCTTGGAGCGGGAGCATGACATGCTCGACCTGCTCGGTGTGGAGATCCCTGGCCTTGGTAAGTAGCTATTTAATAACTACTTTTTTTCCTTCTGCTCTGTTATATTGCTAATCTATTTTTTTCCTGAAGAGTACGAATGCTGCTTAATTCGATTACATTGCAGGTGAATTAATGTTTAAATAGCTTCTGTCATTCCAGGTGCTCGCCTGGTTATTGGCGTTACTACTATGCTTACTTGTTTGCAACTTTTTAATCATTTGAGACCATTACTGCGTAATGCTAGAGACAGTAGACTCAAGTCTAGTCCTTCTTTGTTCTCCTGCTGCTGCTACTTTCAAGAGATAGTGGTGGATTGATACGTTGAGTATATTATTTATTACTTGTTATAGGACATTTGTTAGTGGTCTGCAATCATGATGACGGACTGTGTCTGTCACGTGACGTCTCGTGCTGCTGAGTGATGGCAGTCGTAGTAGAACCTTTTTGTTGTTGATGTAGTTAGTGAATTACATAATGTTCCTGTTAGACGGTCTACGAATCCTGCAATACTGTACTACTATCCTCCTAGTTGACCAGATCAGATGCAATTGATGTTAATTTGTTTCCCCGACATAATTTTAGATTGAGTACAAAAAACAATCATCCATGTAGTGTTTCTTTATTTCATGATCACCAGGACCTCCCAGGGGCAAGGCGCCAGCGGCGACAGATACTCTGGTGGCAGAAGGTGGAGAGGCTCAGTCCCTTGCAGGCTCTTCTGCTGGCCCCAGTAAGTTGTTCTATTGTTATATTAATACATATACTTCCCTAACTTTTACAGCTCCTAATCATTACAAACTGGTTCCTAATAATTCTATGTTTTACAAAATAGTCTTTGATCTTCTTCTAATGTAGACTACTTTCTACATTCTTATCCTGCCTCTACCATCACTCTCTGTGCTACTACTATTTACAATTATGAGTCGGTCTGTGTAGGTAGCTAAGCTTGCCCACTCGGCAAACGGTGAGAAACAAAACTCTGATACAGCAATAGCTCTAGGCACTGAGTGCAGTCCTCTGGGTTGCCCTTGCTGTCTATTCCAGTCTTCCTAATGTAAGTGCTTTGACAATTTCCAACAACAAAATGTCACTGTTTACACCAAGTAAAAGGTAGCAGTTGCCTTTTTGATTTGAGAGGAGAAAATCCCAGACCGCTAGTGTTTCAGGGACTATTCTGCACACAAAGAAGTATGGACAAGATAAATAGGACATTGTTGATGATAGGTGCAGTTCGACTTTCGACATACCTCAGTCCGAACAGAAGTTGAACCCCCAATCCTCTGACCGACTATCTAGAATGTCTGACCAATGATTTTACGACCCAGAAGAACAGAAGAAGACTACCTCCAAGTCCCGGCCTATCTGAGTCACTGAAACATGACTGCCAAGTGCAGTAGTTCAAACCTTTCCGCTCACTCACTCGTAAACAAAAAACACACAGTGTTTGTTAGTTTTAAAGTTTTATTTTCAATTAAGAAATGAAAACATTATTTCTTTATTTTTAATAGCGTAGTATTCTGATGGATGAAGATGACGTTAAAGTTTAAACAACAATCCCATGAATGAAATTAGTATGACTCAAACTTAATAATAGTTAACAGACACATGAAATTATTAGAATAACTGTGCGGGAGCCCCCACCTTCTTTAAAGTACTGAAAGTACTGCTGGTGATGACTTAGTAGTAGTTGGTGAATCGTCTGGCAGAAGGGCAATGGAATCTTCTTTCTGTAGTGAGAAAAATGGTGCACGTTAAGCAAGCATTCATCAGTTGTCATAAGAAGAAGTGTAGCATTTAATGGAATAAGCATATAAAAGGTTAACACCCTCCCCAAAACCGTTACTTTTTTTCAATCCCAGTAATAAAAAATGTGTTATGTAACATTTTCTTCCATTACGAGACAAAATAGGGGGTTGTGTATGGCATCTGAAAATATGACATGTTTTTCCTAGACGTCACAACATCTGATGCGGCACAGATGACCACCAGTGCCGGGGCCAGCAGGTTGGAGGGGTCCACTCTGGATGCGGCGGCGCCAACAGGAGGAGCTGGGGGGGAAGACTCAGCGGCGGCGGATGGTGATAAGTTATTATACTCCTTACTTATTGAAATTTTTTTGAGTAGGCTCGCAAAGGAGTGTATAATGTACTGTACAGTAGTACACAGTACACTAGTATAAGTACACTGTACTGTCAAGAACATTTACTAATTTAGAACTACTTTTTGGGCTATCACGGAGAAGACAGCCAACTTTGACTTTTAATAGCATTAGCGGCAGTACTTCTCTGGTAACCAATGGCCCCCTCTATTTCACTTCAACTCAGCTGGCAAATTTTTATTGTGAAGCCAAGTCATATCAGATGTAGTTTAGGGATGTGAAGAACGAAAAGTTAAAGAAGGGCGAAACGAAGGACGAGCGAGTCTTAATATTTATGACTGTAAAGAATGGTTTTGTTGAATGCAATTCAATATAAGAAGACGGTGGTTTCCAAAATATAATAAAAGGGTGTTAGTAGGTTGTTGACAAAAAGAAATGTTGGTACATTTGAGACATTAAGAAGAATCATAGACGTACTTTGGAAGCCTGGATGTTATCTTCTTTATCCTCCTTGTCGATAGCAGAGGTGTATGATGTAGTAGAGCAGACGCTGAGTGGATGAAGTATGGCCAGCGGCAGTACCACCCCTATAGAAAAGTAGGACATTCCTATCCCCACCTGCATGTACTGCTTAAAGTACTGCGAGTCTGCATCATCATGGCCTGTGTCTGTATTTCTTGGGTGAAAGCTGAGTGAGCTGCCATTATGGCGGCTACCACAAGTTCACGTACCAGTAATTTCTTTTGCAAAACAAGAGAAAAAAAGTTAAAAGGCCTTTTTTTAGTACTCTCTGACTATGTATGTAGTAGTGAGTCCACCTATAGTGCTGCTAGTGGAATTCCTGAAACTCACAGTGTCACAGGCTTACAGAGACGGCGGAAAGATACATACCAAAATGTTATACTGTGTTTGCTAGTTGCTGGTGTTACTGAGTGTCAACCTTCCGTTGAATTATTTTGACTTTATGTTAAAGACTATTGGCTACAGTTTTTTTCTTTCTTTCTTCATAGATGCTACTCCCAAAAAGCTCACCCGTAAGGAGATGGCTGTCCGGGCCAGGGCCCGTAAGCTGGAGGCTATTTGTGCCGAGTATGAGTGGTTGTGGGCTCGGGAGCATAAGGAGACATCGACATCTACATCCTCCTCCACTGCCCCGGGTCCACCAGCCAGAAGCCTCCAGCCAAACGGAGCCATGGCCCGACAGCCTCCTGCCGCCGCCGCACAGCAGCAACAACATCAGCGCCCCCCCAGATCCTGGATGGTTTGTGTGCGCCGACTACGCAAAAGAGTGGACTACCTGGAGCGGTTGGCCGAAAAACATCAGCGCCAGCTCCGGGACCTCCGCAAAGAGCAGCGGGACGTGAAGCAACAGCTTGCCAAACTACGCCACCGGAGGAAGTGACTGTCCCTTGCCCCTTTTTTAAAGACTGTTGGGGGGGTGGGAATTGGGTGTTTGGGAAAGGGGACTTTTGGACTTTTGGACATTGGTTGGGGTTAGGCAGGGGGGTGAGTTGGGTTAATTTATTTTATTTTTTGACTACCTCAATATATTTCTTAATAATTATTTTTCATACCAAAACATAGTATACGCGTTCATATTATTTTGTATGGGGGTGGGCGGTGGTTACTGGACGTTTGGTTTCTTCCAACTTACCAGCATGAATGAAACATCTAGTCCTGAAATGTACCAAAGTGCCAGTAACCGAGTTAGTGAATTCAGTAGCCCTACTAGTACTTTACTAGTAGTACTGGCAATCTCTGCTCTCCTCCAAGTCCTAGCCCATTATTCTACCTCTCCAAAATGCTTATCTTACCTGTGATTCGTGTTTGAGGATCGGGATAGCCCCGGGCTGGCTGCATTGCAAATGGTGATTAAGGTTGGTGGTTGACTTGAATCCTCGACGGATGCAATATCATTGTTGTGCTGGTAGCAGTAGTGGTACACACTTGCAGTATCACCGTATGAAAAAAAGAGGAAATTAAACATTGAGTGGCCTGAGCGTAGCATTAGAAACAGTACAATAGATAGTACGGTACAGAACAGTGCCCTAAATTGTAGCCTAAGCAGTGGCAACGTAAGGTAAGCATTAAGCATTAGATTGTTCACGTCGTGTAGGAGGAGGATGTTCTTATCAATCCACGATGGCGCACATGAACTTCTGCTTGCTTTGACCTTATCCTCCCCAGCAAGTGTGTGGAATTTATTGTTGTTGTCAGTCACACCTCAATGAAATACCACACTGCCCAGGGGAAGAGGGTTAGGGTTTGAAAATTGTATGGGAATGGGGGTTTTTGGGAAAGTTTGGTAGAGAGGGAAAAAAACACAGCATGGACAGTCAAACAACAAATGAAGAGAAACAAATCTTTGGATTTGAAGATATTGATAAATCTTTAAAGGGACATAAAGGAAGTGCACTACTGCATGCCAGAAGTTGTTTACTAAATGGATGCTTAGCTTACTGAAAAGTAGTACTACTACTTACTGCAACTTACTAGTAACTATGAAGAAACAAGTTGACAGTACAGGGCTGCAGTCATTACGCAATTTCACTTGCCTCTCTGCCCTCAGAGAGAATAAACACTTAGAACATTAAATTAGTGTTAAACATAGCAAAGACGTATCAAATAGTTGGAGGGATGAATTTGAAGCAGAGATCAAACAAACGCACAGAGTCACACTCGTAGAAGTAAGTTCAAGTTCACAAGAATATCATTTAAAAGATAAGGAGAATTTTGGATACTGTTACTGTTTAGGTCTCGCGACCTATCGATGCGGAGCGAGAATTCAAGCGGTGAAAACATCATGAAACCATCAGCTTTTTGCTGGTGTTTTCATGGCGTTTTCCTGCAGTTCATGTGAACCACGTGTTCAAACATGAACGCGCATCAGCCTCCCTCCATTTGCCGCAGAGCACATCAAAGGGCTTTGCCCAGCGTGCGCTCTGCGGCTTCTCGGCTTCTCCTCCCCTAATTACGCCGCACACAGCCTTCCTTGCATTTCTCCTCCCCCTCCCCAGCCAGCTTCCCCCAGGCCGTGTTCCCTCATCCCTCGCACCCCCTCGGCTCCCTTTCTCCGATTCCTCTCCATTTGTTCTTCCTTCCTCTACCTTTTCACATCCTCTCTCTTTGCCTGTCCTACTTCCTCTTCATACCGCTACACCTAAATCCTTTTTTTTCTAAAGTTCATTCATCTTATATCTCTCACGTGCACAGAACAACTTCTCTCACAAACACGCTAACTTTTCCTTTATCTCGCACATATACACATGTGCACTTCATTAGTTAATTCCCGTCCCATAACCTTTGTACTCTCTCGGAGGCAAGCTCGCCCACCCCCTCTCATGAAAACCCACTCACTCTCGTGCACACATGCACACTGATTTGTCGTGCCATGATGTTTGTACGAATCCACTCACTGCCTCTCTCGCTCCCACGTCTCCGACACACTCTCCCTCCCGGCATTGATGACCCTGACATTCCAATTAGCAGACTGTGAAATGCAGGGTTTCCTAATTAACACAGCCCTCCAACTACGCACTAGTCGTTAATAAAGGGCCATTAACAAGCTCGGATTCTGGCCGTCCTGGAACTACACTCGGGCTCCTGGTTTTAAATACTACCTGCCCGCAGTGGAGCTTGTTTGTTGAAGATGCATGCTGCTGTAACCGCCATCTGCACTGGCGCGCGATGCAGATCGATGCAATAGGCTCATCCCAGGGACCAGAGGCGCGAGCTCCCCTCGCACTCAATGGCGGGACAGAACAGCAGCAAGAGAGAGTAAGCACCGGTGGGAAGCAGAACTGGAAACTACCCACACACACCGAGCAGGGGCTCTCACGGGGGCAGCAGTGAACCACCACACACAAAGGATAGGGAGGGACATGTTGGGCACCAGCAGGGAAAACGCGCCTCACACAAACAGGGAAAGAGGAGTCGGCAGCAGTGAAAACATACTTCACACAAACACGAATAAGGAAAGAAGAGTTAGCCACAGAGAAAACACCCCTCACACAAACAAGAACGGGATAGGAAGAGTTAGCATCTCTGAAAACGCCCCTAACTCAAACAGAATAGAGAAAGAAGAGTTACAAGCAGCGAAAAACCTCCTTACACAAACAGAATAGGGAAGGAAGAGTTAGAAGCAGTGAAAACGCCTTCACACAAAGGGAATATGGAAGGAAGAGTTAACAGCAGTGAAAAACGCCCCTCACACAAACACGAACAGGGAAGGAAATATGTTGGCAGCAATGAAAACACCCCTTACACAAACAACAATAAGGAAAGAAGAGATAGCAACAGTAAGTATTTAGTTTTGCAGCACAATATCCGATTATGCAACAAGGATATTGTGCTGCAAAACTAAATACTTATAAGGTCCCCAAGCGAGACCTATTGGCAATGCCAATGCTTGTTTTTGTAGTTGTCCCGTTGAATTTGTGAAGTTGATGCATCCAGCCATTCCTCTTATTCGCGGTACTCCTTCATTCCATTGGATGCTCCGTCGATCAATCTTGGTGACCACACACACTGTCCACTGCCTGCCTGATGCAGATTTGCGGATCGCTAATTGAAAAGCCTGAGTAGTACATCGATGGCACAGGGTAAAAGCCTGCCTGTAATTGGTGATGGAAAAACACAACAGTAAGGGCCAGATGTAGGTGGCCGTTTCAGGCCATTTTCCGACCAGTAACGGCCGATTTTCGCCGTTACCGATCGGTAAATGGGTGACAGGTATGTAGGGGGCATTTTTTTACCCATTCGGTAAAATTACCGATTCAGTATTTTTACCGAATCTGTAAAATAAAAATTCGGTAAATTTACCGAATCTGAGGCACCCAGATGTAGGTGGGACTCTTCTGAGTCCCAGAGAGAGGCCTTACTGAATCGGTATTTTACCATCAAATCCAATTTGATGGTAAAATACCGATTCCGGTGTGCATGCACATGTGTGCATGCACACCTATGCCATGTGACAGGCAAACCTGCCCTTAGGGCATGTATGCCTGCCACATGGCACCCGAGCCTGTTTTGGGGGGGGGCCAGAGGGTGTCAAAGTAACACCCCCTGCACCCTTGTGAAAATCGGTATTTACCGATTCGGTAAATACCGAATCGGTAATGCCCTTTCATTCCTATGGGCTTCAAAGCCCATAGGAATGAATGGGCATTACCGATTCGGTATTTACCGAATCGGTAAATACCGAATTTGTCCGATTCGTTATTCCAGCACATCTGGAATACCTACATATTCACCCCTCAGATTTACCGATTCTTAATTACCGAATCGGTAAAATTCGGTAATTTTCGGTAATTAAGCATCGGTAAATCTATTTTACCTACATCTGGCCCTATGTGTTAAAGACACCTCGGAGAAAAAAATATATAAGGCACACTGTGTAGTGCAAAAATTATACTGTCACTTTCAGAGATGACAATCCCCAAAATCTAGAACACCCCACATTACCCTCCCAAAAACGTGCAGAATACTGCTGCTACCTCGCAGAGGCCTAATTTCAAATCGTGCCAAAACGCACTCAGAAAGTATGCCCAAAACCCCCCTTTCCCACCATGGATTTTCTTCAAACTACTTGCAATCAAAATTAGATATTCCAACAAGTGTTCCAAGACCCCACCCAGTCGTAAAAATCTAGAACCCCCGCCCAAAAACATGCAATACAATACTGCTAACCGTAACGAGCCCTAAGTTAAGAATAGTGGCAAACGCTTTCTTTAACTAGGCCAAATCCCCCCTTGCCCACCATGGATTTTCTTCAAACCACTTGCAACCAAAATTACACATTCCCACGAGTGCTCTAAGACCCCAGAACCCAGTTGCAAAAATCTAAAACACCCCCAAACACATGCCATACTGCTGCTAACTCTAACGAGCACTAAGTTAAAAAAAGTGCCAAAACGCTTTTCAGCATGGATTTTCTCCAAACCACTATTATCCGGTATTAGACCTTCCCAGCAATGCCCCAAGACCCGCCAACCCACCCGCAAAAAAGCAGAACACCCCCAAACAGGCAAAAAGCAAAAATGGAAAATCTCATACTTAAAATGTTTTCGGCCTTCTTTCAATTCTGTCCAAACGCGCTATGCAGCTAGGCCATAACTCCCGTTTTCCACCATGGAATTCCTGAAAAACAAATGCAATCAAAATTAGACTGTGCCAGCAGTGCTCCCAGACCCCAAAACCCACCCCCAAACACCAGGAACCCCCCCAAACAGCACCCCAAAGACAAGCAAGTGAGCAAAAACGCAAAAACTTTTCACCACGTATTTTATCCAAAACACTTTTATCCGGTATTAGACCTTCCTAGCAATGCCCCTAGACCCGTCAACCCAGGCGGAAACAAGTAGAAGACCTACAAACAGCCAAAAAGCAAAAATACAAAAATGGGGACTTAGTCATTTTTAGGCAAATTTCCATAATCACTCCGTGCGCGCTCTGCAGCTAGGCCCTAACTCCCCTTTGCCACCATGGATTTGCTTCAAACCTCTTGCAATCAAAAGTATCCATACCCAGCGTTACTCCAAGAACCCAAAACCCACCCCCAAACACCAGGAAGCCCCCCAAACATACCCCCGAAAACACGAAAGTGAGCAACTACTCTAAAAAGTGAAAAAAAAATTCACCATGTATTTTATCCAAAACACTTTCATCCGGTATTAGACCTTCCCAGCAATGCCCCCAGACCCGTCAACCCAGGCGGAAAAAAGTAGAAGACCCCAAAACAGGCAAAAAGCAAAACCGGAAAAACTCACACAGAAATATTTAGGCCTCATTCCAAAATCACTCCAAGCGCGCTGTGCAGCTAGGCCATAACTCCCGTTTTCCACCATGGATTTCCTGAAAAACAAATGCAATCAAAATTAGACTGTGACAGCATTGCTCCCAGACCCCAAAACACGCCCCCAAACACCAGGAACCCCCCCAAGCAGGCCCCCAAAGACAAGCAAGTGAGCAAAAACGCAAAAACATTTTCACCTCCGATTTTCTCCAAACCACTTTTATCCGGTATTAGACCTTCCTAGCAATGCCCCCAGACCCACCAACCCAGGCGGAAACAAGTAGAAGACCCCCAAACAGCCAAAAAGCAAAAATACAAAAATGGGGACTTAGACATTTTTAGGCAAATTTCCATAATCACTCCGTGCGCGCTCTGCAGCTAGGCCCTAACTCCCCTTTGCCACCATGGATTTTCTTCAAACCACTTGCAATCAAAACTACCCATACCCAGCGTTGCTCCAAGACCCCCCAACCAACCCTCAAACACCAGGAACCCCCCCAAACAGCACCCCAAAAACAGGCAAGTGAGCAAAAACGGAAAAGTATCCATACCCAGCATTGCTCCAAAACCCACCCCAAACACCAGGAAGCCCCCCAAACAGGCCCCTGAAAACACGAAAGTGAGCGAAAACTCTAAAAAGTGAAACACTTTTTCATCTCGTATTTTATCCAAAACACTTTTATCCGGTATTAGACCTTCCCAGCAATGCCCCCAGACCCGTCAACCCAGGCGGAAACAAGTAGAAGACCCCCAAACAGCCAAAAAGCAAAACCTTAAAAAGTGAGACTTAGCAAATTTCGGGCCAACCTGGAATTCAGTCCAAATGTGTTGTGCAGCTAGGCCCTAACTCCCCTTTTCCACCATGGATTTCCTGAAAAACAAATGCAATCAACATTAGACTGTGCCAGCAGTGCTCCCAGACCCCCCGACCCAGCACTGCAAATCTAGAATACCCCCAAAGAAACCCCCAAAAACCTGCAATACTGGTATATTCAAAACATGGCAAATTGCGCTGTTCACAAAAAACAAACAGCAATTGGTTTCAACAGAGACAGACAGCCATTGCTGTCCACTGCATGCCATCTTCTCATTATTCATTACCTGTTCTACTTTTTGTCCGCATCTTCTTCGGAAAGTGAGGGCCCACAGGGCAGCCTCTCCTGTAAATTTCAGAAGTAGGTCTGTCAACAATCAGCAAACATGTAGTCAGTCAGTTATATCAGTCCCACTTGAGGGGACTCGTCTACGAAGAAAAAGTTTGGTTTTTCTCCATAATCCATCCATCTGCCTTGAGGGAAATGGATAGGGGGAGTCTGGAGGAGGAGGATAGAGGAGCATGATTGAGTTGTGAACTTGTGAACATCTGAATGCAGACTGCGGCACCTTCAAATCAATAAGGAAAATAAGATGAAGACAGTGCTGATGATGGACTTGTTGTGATTAGGTGATTAGAGTTTTGTTGTGGTAAAAGTAGCAAAACAAAGAAAGACACACAGGAATAAAAGTGAATAAGTACGGAAAAAAAGGAAGTAATTTTCAGGCCTCGGTGTCAGGGAAGCAGAGCTCGTCCTCTAAGTCTACGAATTGAGATGGGAGTAGGTCTGGTGACCGAGAAGAACTTCCGTTGGCATCACCTAAGTCAGTGTCCTCTTCTTCCTGCGTGCATTCACGTATTTTGTAATCGGGTGGTATGAAGTGCTGATTCATCTTGATTATTGTTAACCTCTCCACATTTTTGGGCAAAAGGCGGGTCCTTTTTAAACAATGGCACCAGCAGCACTGAAAACACGTTCAGAAGACACACTTGCGAGTGGGCAAGACAAATAATTTAGAGCCAGGTTGATGATCAGTCGTCATACAGAGCTTTTCGTATACCAATATTCCAATGGGTTCTCATTATGACAGACCTCAGTTGGGTCATCCAGATAGGCCTGCACCACCGACTCAAGGTTCTCCAGGGTTGATCCACTTTGCGTACCATCTGCGACCTTTTCATCAGTGGACCGAGCAAACCCTTGCTGAGTTAGCCAATCCCCTTCCGACAATATTTGTTTGCGGCCTGGTGCAGGTGAGGATGATGATATGGTTGCTGGTGTCGTTAACGGCTGTGAGGGAAAGTGACTCCCTGCGGCCACGGATTGAGAAGTGGAACTTGACGCCGAATGGCCTACTGATTCAGTTGTACTTGTGCTGCCTCCTTGAAGGTTCTGCCGGTCTTTTTCGAACCGAGTGGCTGACACAGCTAGCCAATGTTTGTACTTTGAAACATCTGCTTCATCAAAAGGAATGAATGCTTTGCTAGCCACTGCCTTTTTGTACCGTGGATCCAGAATAGTGGCACAAATGTAATGTTCTGTATGTATCTTTGTAAGCCTTTCATTGCGAAGTAGGCTCCTTAATAACTTCTCCGCCAAATCATATGCTTCTCGCTTTTCACCATCATCTCGGAACGTTGAAGACACCTCCTTCAGTTGGTGCTCTAGCATGCGCAACAATGGGATAGCTTTGCTCAAAGAACAGTCCTGCCTGCTGACTTCACGCGTGAAGAGCTCAAAAGGACGAAGCATGTCTGTCAGGCTTGCAATTAACTTCCATTCCTCCAACTCTAGCCTCATCTCTTTGTGAGTATAGCCCAGTTTATAGACATACTCATTTATTACCTTCCACTGCTCAGACAGACGCTCAAGCATGTAAAAGGTTGAGTTCCAACGTGTTGCCACCTCCTGGATTAGTCCTATGACTGGCAGTTTACGTTCATATTAAAGGCTCCTGAGCTGCTTCCGTTCCTTAAAAGAATGGCTGAAATGTGTGCAGATTCTTCTGCAGAGGGTCAGTAATTTGACGACTGGCGCTTCTGTTTTCAAGAAGGCTTGCACCACAATGTTAATACTGTGCGCCAAACACGACACTCTGAAATAGCCACCTTGATCCATGGCCTTAACTATATTACTGCCATTATCCGTGGAAACATAACCAACTGTGCGATTTCTTGGATGCAGCCATTCATTGACCTTCCTGTTAAACTCCTCCAAAAGGTTAGGTGCAGTGTGAGATTTCTCCATGGCAAACATGCCTACTGTTGCATGTTTGCGAGTAGCTCGAAAAACATCCTCCATGTCAACATCTTTGTGTTTTAACTGTTTTTCGACCCCTGCAAAAGAGACCCAGTGTGCAGTGATGCACATGTAATCAAGGGCTTGGCAACTGGTCCACATGTCTGTTGTCATGTGGATAGTGTGAACAGCACTCTTCAGAATAGCTGCGCCAATCACCTCCAGCACATCTTGATGTAGTGCTGGAACAGCAACCCTTGCAAAATAGGGCCGGCTAGGAACCTTCCATTTAGGGCAGACTGTTGCCACCAATTCACGAAAACCCACCCCTTCCACGAAAGAGAAAGGGAGAAGGTCCAGCGCTAGCATTTTAGCCAGCTTTGCGTTATACAGACAGTACCGTTGAGTGGTTGCGTTCAAATGGCGCATCCAACCAAAACATGCTGCTAATGGTGGGCTGGACCGTTTTACGTGATGATGATGATGATGATGATGCAGACTTCATCCCAGTTAGGCTCATTAATTTAGTTTTTTGCATTGGTGTCTGTCCCAGACTCTTAGTGTGCCTCATACATGTTGCAGGGGTAGAGGGTGTGGGCGCTACCACTGCAGTGCTGCTGCCAGGGTACTGGGTGTACCAGACAAAATGTCTGTCGCTTCTTCACTTCCCCCCTGCACGATCAGCCTCTCGTCATCATCAGATGCAATATCAACGGATACATTTGTATTTGTTTTTGTTTTGGCTTCCTCGATCTCACTTAGGTGCTTATACCACTGAATAGGGTAGTGTTGTTTGAGATGGCCTCTCTGGCCTCCGGTACCATAGTTGGTACCAAGCTTACCCCGACTAACTTATACTTTACAAATCGAACAAACGACCATGTTTTCTGCCTTTTTGGGGACTGGAGATGTCTGCTGGTGGTGGAGGTGCTACTTTGACTTTCAATGCCAGATGAAGTGGAGGATGGGCGTGGCTGAATTAGTTTCTGTTGTTTACTTACAGCACCACTACTTGAGGTAATGGAGGTCGAGCTGGATGGAGGTCCCTGCCGGTCCTTCTTACGAGAAAATATGGAAGCTGTAGGTTGTTTTGGTGTTGTAGTTAACTGCGTTGGTGGTGGTACCAGTGCCACGCCGCCCACATGATCATCCCGCTCAGCAGTCATCCGGGATAGGGTGAAAATGTCAGTCTGCTGCATGCCCGCTGGGGCTGGAGTGACGTCTGTGATGACTGGGTCGTCATCAGACTGTTCATCAGCCGCAGAAGACACCACTTCTTGTTCGTCGTCATCACCCATAAGTCGAAGCCTTGCGGGAACATTCCTTTTAGGCTTAGCTACCTTTGTCGGCTCATGGCGTGCCTCACTGTCAGACTGCATTGCTGGGTTCCAATCACGATCAAGGTCATAAGAATGAAGGGGGCTTGAAAAAGAACTTGTAGTAGTAGTAGTAGCAGCCCTCCTTGACCTTTTTCTTGCTGAGGATCTGGAAGACAATGGATCATCCTCAGGAGGAGTGGCTTCCTCGGATGATACCTCCACTTGAATATCAATTTCCTGATGTGCCCCTACTTCTGGAGGAACAAGCGTTGTAGGCAGTTGTGCCGCTCCATGAACCTCTAGTTGCACCTCTCCATGCACCTCTACTTGCGCCTCTCCTTGTGCATGTACTTGCGCCTCTCCTTGCCCATGTACTTGCGCCTCTCCTTGCCCATGTACTTGCGCCTCTCCTTGCCCATGTACTTGCCCCTCTCCTTGCCCATGTACTTGCGCCTCTCCTTGCCCATGTACTTGCGCCTCTCCTTGTCCATGTACTTGCGCCTCTCCTTGCCCATGTACTTGTGCTTGTACTAGTTGCACTTGTGGTTGTCGTTGCGGCTGTGGTTGTTGAACACTCGTCAGCTGAGTTACACCCGGCGTTGATTGGATGGTACTTTCTTGTGATGAGCCAACATCACTGGTCGATGGTGATTGAACAACCAAAGTGGCTGCCTTTGCGGCACTCATGGGCTTGGGCCTAACTTGGCGTGGTGGCACTGAGCCCAATGAAGCGGAGGTGCTGCTTCCAGCTTGGTCCTCGGCGGACACCGCTGCTGCTGCAGGCTTAGTTTTTTTTCCCCAAAAACGGTGTCGGTGGGCACACCAGTCTCCTTGGTAGGTGGTGCCACTTGCTTCTTCTGCTCCTTCTTACTGGCAGTGGCACTGGCAAATTTCTTCGCTGAGGCGCTACGGCCACCTTTCTTTGGGCCCATCTTCTTCAGATGTCAGAGCAGCAGGCCGCAGTTGCACAAGTTGCAGAGTTGTCTTGTCTGTGGCCACACGTGAAGTCGCGTGACGTTGTGCTGCACACACCGCTGCAGGACTTCTTCCTGGCACTGGTGGTTCTCTTGTGCACCTAAAAGCAATGGAAGACAGAGGAACATCAGTTATACACCCCACAAAGTAAAAAAACACATAAATCACCACAATCCCATGCCATCCATGCCCTCAATAATGTTTAAATTCAAGACACCCCACAGAAAGAGTAGGCCCATGCACCACTGAGTACCCCTGGGCATAATGGATGAAAGCAAGGCAAACTGGGTGCAGGCCTGCCTGCCTTCAAAATGGTCCCTTGACCTCCACCACATGGCCAGGCCCTGCCTGGACCAGGCCTCAAAATGGCCCCCACTCACATGGCCAGTCCCCAACAACACCCCAAAAAATCGAAAAACACATAAAAATCACCACAATCCCATGCCATCCATGCCCTCAATGATGTTTAAATTCAAGACACCCCACAGAAAGACTAGGCCCATGCATCACTGAGTACCCCTGGGCATAATGGTTGAAAGCAAAGCAAACTGGGTGAAGGCCTGAGCACACTGCCTGGCTTCAAAATGGCCCCTTGACCCCCAGCACATGGCCAGGCCCTGCCTGGACCAGGCCTCAAAATGGCCCCCACCCACATGGCCAGGGCCCAACAACACCTCAAAAAGTCGAAAAGCACACAAAAAACACCCCAATCCAATGCCATCCATGCCCTCAATGGTGTTTAAAATCAAGACACCCCACAGAAAGACTTGGTCCATGCACCACTCAGTACCCCTTGGCATAAAATGGATGAAAGCAAAGCAAACTGGGTGCAGGCCTGAGCACACTGCCTGGCTTCAAAATGGCCCCTTGACCCCCAGCACATGGCCAGGCCCTGCCTGGACCAGGCCTCAAAATGGCCTCCATCCACATGGCCAAGCCCCAACAACACCCCAAAAAGTCAAAAAACACACAAAAATCACCACAATCCAATGCCATCCATGCCCTCAAGGATGTTTCAATTCAAGACACCCCACAGAAAGACTAGGTCCATGCACCACTGAGTACCCCTGGGCATAATGGATGAAAGCTAGGCAAAATGGATGCAGTCCTGAGCACACTGCCTGCCTTCAAAATGGCCCCATGACCCCCAGCACATGGCCAGGCCCTGCCTGTACCAGCCCTCAAAATGGCCCCCACCCACATGGCCAGTCCCCAACAACACCCCAAAAAATTGAAAAACACATACAAAATCACCACAATCCCATGCCATCCATGCCCTCAATGATGTTTAAATTCAAGACACCCCACATTAAGACTTGGTCCATGCACCACTCACTACCCCTGGGCCTACTGGCTAGTGAGGCTTTACAGGCACCCCAAAGTTAAAAATAAAAACAACATATAACAGTGAGCTAAAATTCCAAGACATAAATGAGAATTAAGTTTAAAAAAAAAATCAGAGAAACAGTTGTATCATGCACCCATGACTAACCCTGGGCCTTACTGGATACTGTGGCTAGCTACCCACCACAATATATATTTTATTGAAGTTGTGAAAAAAGGTTTAGAACTGGAGTTGCCTCAACTGCAATGCCCCAAACAAACAACACCAACGTACTTGTAAAATCTCAAGTTCAAAAGTGATCCAAACTCCAAAGCCCAAAAAGTCCTCAAATACAAAAATCCACCAGCAGCAAGAAAAAGTAATCCTTCCAGCTACACAGCCAAATGAAAAGTGGCCAGGACATGGACAAAGCACTGGGAGGAGCCTGCTGGACAGAAACAGGAAGTTGGAGACTCTGGGGCACTTCCTTCCTCCCACCCCACCCCAAAAAATGGACTCCTGCACCAAAAAGTGCAGCCAAATGTCAATCTGAGGAGTTATGCTGATCAAAATCATAATTTTCACAAGGTTTATGCTTCCTGCGGTGGATTTCTTGTGCAGAATTGCAATTTTTACAATTTCGTTAACGCGAGCTGTTCAAACCTCCCGCCGGAAGTCAGCTGCGCGCCGTTGCGGGCATTTATGACGTACTCGCATTGTCAAACTCTCGCCGTGCAAGATGGCAAGCCGCGATGACATAATTGCGTTCGGAAAACTCTTGCGCGATCATGCAGCAAGATCGAAAATGGCGCAGCACACGCAAAACTGGGAGAAAAACAACTCTGCAGACTCAGAGTCAAAGCCGCGCGCGCGATATTGTATTTTTCAAGCGCGACCAAGCAAAATAATTTGTAGCTTGCGAATTTGCGGATAATTGGGCAATTTCGAAATTGTCAAAAATCCGCAAGTTCGCCCGCGAAACGGATTTTACGCCCACGCTTAGTTTTGACTGTTTTCCATTGTGAAAAGCTAGATTGTTGCTGTGACAACACCGAAAATGGTATCAGACAAGCTCCAGTCCAAGACCTTCCCCTCTATTCCCACACACTCTCTCTACCCACAATGCGCTGGCTTATGTTTAATTATGTACATTTTGTAAGATAATGGACTATTGCATTCAGCAAATATGGTACAGTGCCTAAAAGAATTGCTGCGAGTAATTATAAACTTGTTTACTCTGAATAGGTTCGAACTGGAAATTAAATTGATGGTATGTGAGAAGAAATATTTCAGGGGATGAAAACATGAACAACCGTTTATCCAGAAGGAAATACAAGGAACAGTGTTCCTAGTCAGTGATAATCATGCAACAAGACCATAAGCCTCAGTTCCACTTCTGCCAAGGAGATGGTACAGATCATAAAGTGGGTCTCAGACTGCATAGCGAAGCTGCAGAGGTGAGTCATTTCCCCACCTTCTCAGAACCGCTTCTACCTAGTGATGTGCTCCCTCTTTGTCCTGTGCTCCATGAGGCTCTGGTTGGGTGTAGCTTTCTGGCATTTTCCTAGGACAATCTCCATTGAGCTTTGGCCCTCCACTCTGACAGCAGCATACCATTGGTTTCTCACTACATTGCAGTCTGCACATGCCCCTGCAATGTGATTGTATCTTGCAGACACCACTAACCCTACAGACATGGAATCCATTCATATAGCCATACATCCATGGAGTCAGTTACTCTATAACCATCCAAGCACTCTGCCCCACCTAGGCACCTTTTAAGTTCAATTATCATAAGTTTGAGGGGCAGAACACAGGACCATTTTAGGATAGAATATTTAAGTATCTGTTGGAAAAGCAGAGTTCAAATATCGGCGAAGCTCCAACTGGTAATAATAAATATTTATATTGAATGCATGACAAGATTACAAGTCAGTGAAGTTGTGACTTTAGAGACGTGGTTGCATTTTTCATGACCACAGAACTGCTTAGCTGCAAAATTGTGTATCATCTACAGCGTCTTCAGCAGGAAGGCTAACAGCCCCAGCAGAATGTATTACACTGAGCCAACCTGAAAGGTATGAAGGCAGTGACTATAAAAACATTTAAATTCCAATAACTCCCTGCCAGAACCGATATGCTTCTTTCAGAAGTTAGTAGTAGTGACTTCATGAAGTGAGTGCTAAACTAAAAAAACAAAAACATTGATTGGCAAGGTGCGTAAGGATAGGGGTGGATAGAATGTATATCAAAGATGGCAAGCGCAGGTGGGCCGTCGAAATGGAATAAGAGTGCAGAGCTTCAGCAGTGTAGAGAAAATAATAGTTTATAGATTGTGTAGCTCATCTAGGGTGGAAGCAGGGTATGAAAGAAAAGGACAGATTTGAAGGGGATCCACAGCTAGAAAATTGTAACAGAGCGTTGCACTGGGAATAAAGGAAACACTTAGACATGTGGGACATCCCTGTCCACCAGTACAGTGATACTTACCCTTTACCTCCCTGAAGTGTGATTTATGAGGTGCTACATTATTGCACTGTTAATCTGCAGAACTCCAATTGAGGTACCCAAGACTGGCATCTGTGAAGGTGCCAAAAAAGGATCAGGCAAGACCACTACCCACATCAACACACCCACTCCACCCACAACAGAGCCCTCTATTTTCACCAGCCTGTAGTTTTTTACTCTGACTTCCACAGGCATAAGGTATGAGACCTGGGATCTGTCACATTTCCTCTGCATCAGGGATGGGTGGGGGGCTACTGTAAAGTCCCCAAATCGTTTCTTTTTAAAAATCAGCTCATGGTTCATCCCCTCTACTAGCATATACATTTTCTCTCTGCCAACAAAGAATAATCTTCTGTTATTTACTGGCATGCAGTCTACAGGTGTTACACTAATCATAAAGATGACATGTTTAAGTGTGCCCGTTTTGTCAGATGACTAATGATTACATGATTACTTTTAGCAAATCTGGTATAGTGTCTAAAATGGGTTTGAGTAATGAGTAGACTAATGAATTTGTTTACTTGAATAGGTTTGGAATGGAAAGTCGATTGTTGGTATGCAAGAAGAAGCCCTGATTGGAGAGAAAACATGAGTAGCTGTTTATCCAGACATAAAGGTAAAGATAAGGAATGTGTCCCTGGGCAGCAAGAATGTATTGGGAATAAAATAACCAGGCGGCACTCGGGAGGATGGAGGTATAATAAAACAGTTGAAGGTAGGTGGGCAAGAGGGGGATGGAGGGTGTACTGTGCAGCTTTTTCATTTGCCAATATGTGTTTTAGTCCCTTAAAATCAAATACTCTTCCTTTGCAATGCAACAAAGGTAAGGCGTCCATGTGAAGCAAAGCAGGTGCATATTTGTCATTTCAGCTCACAGCAGAATTTGCATTTTTTTTGCCACAAACCATAGGACAGCGATGGCAGCTACACACCTGGGGTGAGCATCACAATCCTCCAAGCACTGCCCACTTCAGAAGCGAGCAGGACCACATTTGCCTTTTCTGTTGGCTGCCATGTTTTGAGGGGCCCAGTAATAATAAAGCTGTATAAAAAAAAGCTTGAGTACGACGGAGGAATTGCCCTTCCAGACCTACGCCTCTACTATTGGGCCTCGCAACTGGTGGCTGTCAACCACTGGATTCATGGGTCTCCGATGAACCCAGCATTCCACTTAGAAAAATAACAAACAGGACGGGAGGGCTATCTGGGCGCTCTCTACAGTACGGTTCGGAGAGATCGCTATCTGGGACCCATGTCATTAACCGTTGTCATCTGGCATAAGGCTACCAGGTGCTTGGGATGGGCAGACAAGTTTACAAAAGCTACACCGCTGTGGTCTTCGCAGAGGTTGGGATCGCTTTGTAACCATGCAGGGTTTGATAAATGGGACACCATTGGCATAGCAAACATAGGGGACTTGATCGGTAAGTGAAAGCTCCTCCCATTTAAGGACCTACAGACCTAGTGCCAGGCGAGGTCTTCCGATATCTACAGATCGGACATGCCCTTCTCAAATGTGTTCCGGAGCCTATCCTCCCTGCCGGATTCCTCCTACTTGGAGGATCACCTGCTCTCGGAACCGCTCTTGAAGGGGGCTGTTTCCTGTACATATCGAAAACTTTGTGATACTTTACCTGACTCTTTCCAAGCCATTCGAGAGCACTGGCAAACAGACCTAGGACCCTTAGATGATTAAGATTGGCAAACTGCCTTAATGTCCCCAAGGGAAGCTGCAATACATCACTGCTTTCGCCTCATACAACTGAAAATGCTTCACAGATTCTATCTCTCCAGGGTACTCCTGGCCAAAATCGGAAACCGAAAATATGCGCTATGCCTTAGAGGATGCGGCTACGACAGTAGCTTTTACCACGTCCTATGGGACTGTCCCGTTATACTAATAAAATGAGAGACACACTGAATAAACCCCTCCAGCTGTCACCTCAAATGGGGATTCTAAACATATAGGAGGCCACCGACCTGACAGACTTAGAGCAACAATGGGTGGCATTGGGATACCTACTGGTGAAGGGAGCTATCGCAATCCACTGGGGATCCAACACATGACCACTAACGGTGGGGTGGGTGGGGGAAATGGATCGATGCATGATTGCAGAAAAAGAGGTCTACAAAAAACGGGGCTGCCCTTAGAAGTGGGATAGGAAGTGGGGTAGGTGGAACACATACAGAGGGGAACTCTGTACCTCTCCAACACAGGATATGGCGATAAGGAACATTCGAAACAGAGATCTGCCAAATTTTGAAATGTTTGTCATCTATAAATATTGGGCGGTGCCTATGGAGTGATTCAAACCTTTCTATCAGGGGTTATGGCAATGAGAGGACATTGTAACAGTAAAACCTCCTCATTTCCAAATAAATGTAAGTTGCGTATAATGTGATACTGTGGTATATGTAAGTCAACCTTGAATGTGATATTCTACTAATGAATCTGTGCTTTAACTTTAATTTTACTTTTAATCTAACTTTAATAAAAACTTTTACAAAAAAAAGAATGCAGAAAGAACAATTGATGGACAGAATGCTGATCAGTGTCAAACATTCACTGCAGTACAGAGATGTGGTCCTAAATTCATCATTGGTTTGCTCCCCATGCCATTCCAGTTTAATCCCTGGACTGGAAACAAGCATCCTGGAACCGATTTTGAGTCATCACCCCTCATCAGCCAGGCTAGCTTGACTCCAGTGGCATGGAGGGCCCGTCCCTCTCGGGGTGACAAATGCAAAAAGAACAATTGATGGACAGCATGTTGATCAATGTCAAACATTCACCCAAGTACAGAGATCTGGGGATAAAACCATTGTTTATTTGCTCCCCATGCCATTCCAGTGTGAACCCAGCCATATTTTATTTATTTATTTATAAAGTTTTATATAGTGCGAACTTGACCCTAGAAGGGTATCAGAACGCTTTACAGATTAGTTCGATAAGTAAAAAATAGATAACCAAGAAACATAAACGCTGACGATGTCCGTTGCAAATCAGTAGTGGGACAGTGAGTTATAAACCAGTACTTAGACAGCGTGCAAGCCCCGTTTGGAGAACAGCATCAGATCAGTATCCAGAGAATGAGTTTGTGGGTTCAGGGTAGAGATTTGTTCATTAAAAGCAGTTTGACTTCTTTTTTGAATGAATAGATTGAAGGGATCAGTATGAATTCAAGGGGCAGGGAGTTCCAGATTCTAGGGGCCAATCGGAGAAGGCTCGGTTGTAAGTTTTCTTTTTTGGACATTTTTGAGCTTTCAACAGTAAGGTGCTGGTGCTTCTAGATTATCTGCCACTGCCGGTCAGTTCCAGATTGTCAGCTAGGGACTTCGGTGTATTGAAGTTTAGGGCTTTGTGGGTCAAGCAAGGAATTTTCATCTGAATCCTTGCCTCATAAGGGAGCTAGTTTAGTGCCTTCAGATCTGGAGTGATGTGGCTGTACCTTTTCAATCCAGTGATAAGCCTTGCAGCAGAGTTAAGGGGAGCCCTTAGTGGAGCAACTTGCACTTCGGCAGACCACATAGGGTAGCAGTCCCATAGTCTAATCTGGGGATACCTAGCACCTGCACTGCTGATTTAATGTCGTCGAAGGGGAGGAAGAGTTTTATTTTTTTTAGAATGCTCATTTGAAAGTTTGCTCCTCTAGTGGCTGAGTTGATGTGTTCTTGCATGAGATTCTTGTTAAGTGTAATTCTTAGCGATCTTGTAGAATCTCTAATGTATGGAAGGCAGATGAAAACTGTTAAGTGTTTCATCCAATCTTTGATGTTGAGGGTTTTTGGTTCTTTGGACAGCTGTGTTGAGTAGACGGATATCCTCAGGGGATGAGATTTTAAGGTATAGTTGGGTGTCGTCTGCATACATGTGGTATTGTGCATTGGAAAATTTCAGAATTTTGGGTATAGGCTCCATGAACAGTTTAAAGTAAGTAGGTGATAGGGAGGACCCCTGAGGGAACCCTTAAAGTGACAAGAGTGGTAGTGGACAAGGATTGGTTAACCTTAATTCTTTGAGTTCTGTTGTGTAGAAATGAGGCAAACCAATTTAAGACAACCCCTGATAATCCCATTCTGTGGTCAAGTAATTCAAGGAGGCTGTCATGTTTGACTGTGTCATAGGCTGAGGATAGGTCTAGGAGGATTAGGAGGCTATATTTGTTCTGATCTAGCATTTTAACTGCGTCATCAACTATGTGGGTAAGAACTGTTTACGTGCTGTGACCCTGATGGAAACCAGATTGAAATTGGTCGATAAGGTGGCGCTGATCAATGTGATTGCATAGCTTTGCCAAAGAGGGAATGGTGGAGATGGGACGGAAGTTATTGGGGTTTGTATGATCCGCTGTGTTTTTTTTTAGAATGGGGGTTACCTGCCCTGATTTTAGGCAGTCTGGTAAAGCCCCTTAGAGTAGTGAAGCATTCACTTTTCTAGTCCAGAGAGGGAGTAAAGAGGTTTTAATCTCTTTGAAGAAGTTAGCTGGTAGAGGGTCACAGAAGTGGTTTGATGGTTCAAGTGTTGTTAAGATATTAAGAATGGCATTTTCATCAAAGCTTTTGAAAGTGTCCCATGACGCATTGTTTTTGAGGGAGAGTCCATGTAGGTCTGGGTACTGAACAATAATATGCTGGCCTGGGCTATTCGGGGGTATCATCGGGAGGATCTCAATTGCTGTCTGGAGATCACTTTCAATCTTTTTAGACTTTTCAAGAAAGAAGGAGGCAAATATGTTGCAGTTTGGCAGCGGAAGTGATCCCATTGTGCCGGGGATGTGTTTTTGAGTAGATTGCTGTTTGATAATTTCGAACAGTTTCCTTGGACGATTTTTGGCTTTGTCTAGTTGAACCCTGAAGAAATATGCTTTGGAGTTTCTGGTGTGATTATTGTAGGTGTTCCTCAGTGATCACAGGTGCTTGAGGTGTTCTAGGGATGGTGAGGATCTCCACACTCGTTCTGCTAGTCTCAAATTGCGTCTTTCTCCATTTAGGCTCCCATTGTACCATGGCTTGGAGTTTCTAGTGGCCAGTCTTTTTAGCTGTAAGGGCCCAACTGTATCAAGAATGGTTGCCATGGAGTTGTTTTAGGGGTTTGTTAGGTCATTGACATCAGACATGTCCGCTGAAGGAGGCAAAACGTTATTGCTGAAGGATGTCAAGTCATTAAGGTCTATGTCGTGAGTGATCCTTTTCCATTGTCTGGGTTGATTAAGTTGTGGTTTATGTGTCCTCACTGATTCGGTGATGAGAAAGGTAATGCAGTGGTGATCTGTCCAGTCACATGGGACAATAGATTTGAGTTGAATGGAGTTTTCTTTAGCGATGATTAGGTCCAGGGTCGCACCCAGGTTGTGCGTAGGGCTGTCACAGATTTGGTTAGGATAAAGGTCCACTAGAAAGGATTTTAGGCTGTTAACTGAGGGGTCATATGCAAATCAGTCTTGATTCTGTTCCCTATGGGAACAGTCCAGTCCGAACAGCAAGGCCAGGTCCTACCTGGACTGAAAACAAGCATACTGGGACCGGTTTCAGGGCATCACCCCTCATCACCACCCCCTTTTTCCAAAATCGATTTTATCCACACTATGTGTGGGAGGGTATGCTCAGACGTGAGTCCCTTGCTCATTGCACCATCAGGATTCAAGCAAGCCGGGCCGATGAAGGCTGTGATGCCAGAAACCGGTCCCCGGAAGCTTGTCTCCTTCCCAGTATAAGAATTGGCTTGGTAGTTTGGTTTGCCCTGTTCCCATCATGCACTGGGACAGGAACAGACTAATTTGCATATAGCCAGGTTCTGAGCTGGGATGGTGCAAAGAGCTAAAAAAAACAGGTGATGGATTAAAACCATGATCTCTTGACTTGGTAAGAGTATTCTGCATCATTCAGAAACTCTGTCCATCACCACCCCCTTTTTCCAAAATCCATCACCGCTCATCAGCCATGTTAGCTTGATTCCAGTGGCATGGAGAGCACGGGACCCACATCTGGGCATACCCATCCCACTCGGGGTGACAAATGCAAAAAGAACAATTGATGGATAGAATGCTGAACAATGTCAAACACCATTCCAGTTTAAACCCAGCCATATGCAAATCAGTCTTGACCTTCTTCTCCATGGGAACAGTCCAGTCCGAGCTGCCAGGGCAGGTCCTCCCTGGACTGGAAATAAGCATCCTGGGACCGGTTTCAAAACATCACAGCTGAAGAGCCGGGTTAGCTTAACTCCAGTGGCATTGAGAGCATGGGATACTAATCTGGGCACACCCATCCCACTCGGGGTGAGAAATGCAAAAAGAACAATTGATTGACAGAAAGCTGATCAATGTCAAACATACACCCCAGTACAGAGATCTGGGCCTAAATCCATTGTTTTTTGGTTCCCCATGCCATTCCAGTTTAAACCCAGCCATATGCAAATCAGTCTTGACCCTGTTTCCCATGGGAATGGTAAAGTCTGAACTGCCAGGCCAGGTCCTCACTGGACTGGAAACAAACATCCTGGGAACGGTTTTGGAGCATCACTCCTCATCAGCCAGGCTAGTTTGACTCCACTGGCATGGAGAGCATGGGACCCACGTCTGGGCATACCCGTCCCACTCGAGGTGACTAATGCAAAAAGAAAAACTGATGGACAAAATGCTGATCGATGTCAAACATTCACCCCAGTGCAGAGATCTTGACCTAAATCCATCAGTTTTTTTGCTCTACATGCTATTCCAGTTGAAACCCAGCCATATGCAAATCAGTCTTGACCCTGTTCTGCATGGGAACAGTGCAGCCTGAACTGGTAGGCCAGGTCCTCCCTGGACTGGAATCAAGTGGGAAGGGTATGCTCAGACGTGGTCCCATGCTCACTGCACCACTGGATTCAAGCTAGCCTGGCTTATGAGGGGTGATGTCCGGAACCGGTCCCAGGATGCTTGTTTCCGGGCCAGGGAGGACCTGGCTTGGCAGTTCAGGCTGCTGCTCTTTTAGCACTTTCAGTGAGTAGGCAGCAGTCTGCTTTAGCTGTTGGCAGATGGTAATCTGCAAATGACTGGTTCCCCACTGCTAAAGAAATGATCTAGGGTCTAGATATCAAAGAAATGTACAGAATCTGTGAATCGTTACCTTCAGTGGTTGGTGTGTTCAGTCCACCACATTGGGATACAAATCCTCTTGATGAGACATAGTGATTACAACAACATGTTACCTGACTCTTGGGTGTTAGCTACCCAAATGGTCTAACAAAAGTTCAGTTTTGGATTCAAAAGGCACCCTTTCAGGGATCATGAAACCTGTAACAAATTAGTTGGGCCTGCAGGAAGGGTAGAATCAGACACACATCTACATTTTACACTTAATCTCATACTTTGTGATCTCACTGAAGATGCGTAATTTGAGCTGGTGGTTATAAGTGGGGCCAACCAACAATCCTTATATTAGGGCAAACACTTTTCATCATCAGACTGTGATCAAGAACACGGTTGAGAAAGAGAGGAAAAGAGGGGGGAGGGGAGAATTAGACAAACAACTGTGACAAATAGAGAAGTCAGGGATGAAAAGTTACCTGTAAGATCGAAATAAAGGTTCAGGGAGTGGGTGGTGGTGCATGAAAAAGGCATGCAATGGAATCAATACCAGACAGCCTTGGTATGTGGCAAACCTAGCACTTGGCAGCACTGGTGGTGCGCTTCCAAAAACAACTTTGGGACCTAGCCCTTATTCTTTTACAAATTATGCACTGCTAACTAGGTTTAACTTTTGTGCACTTTAATGGCACAGATGCACTTGGCAGAAATGATATCCTATGGAGCTAGTGGGTATGGGGCAGGAAGAATAGTCTAGGTTTCCTTTAACCACTCAGGACCATGCTTTCAGAAGTGAGAAACCTAAAGCATATTTCTCTATTCCTAGTTTAGGTGTTGGGGCCCGAGCCCGAGATAAGAGAGGTAAGAGGTGAACTTGTGTTTCCCTTCATGAGCATCACACCCTTTTCTTGGTGGCCTGAATGAGATGTCCTCTTGGATAATAATGGTTACTGATTCTATGACATTCTGTAAGCAGTATCCCAATAATAATCTCTTATGGTACTCAAGCAAAGCATGTTTGATTTTTTGTGGGTTCTTAGCTTCCGTAAAACCAAAGTGGCCATCCTTTGCCCTCACTGTACGACTGTATACAAACACAGGTTGCCCCACACTTGGATGGAGATAGAGAATTATGTCCAGCATTGATTCAAATACAAAAGGACAACACAGTATCTGGAAGGAGGGTTGTGAGGCCTTCTGAAAAATTACATTATTCAACATGCATTTTTGCACTCTTGCATCAGGTCATTGCAATTTAAGTAACAGTACACACAGAACACCATATGAACACTTTCACATGTTGCAGCCAGGTGTTATTGTAAATTGTACAATGCCTTATTGTTTTTATGTGAGTGAATCAGATACAAGCCACACCCATCTGTCCTTTCTTTATTCACTGCTGACTTTGACTGTATTTGATGAACCAAACGAGACAAACAGTCCCAAAGATTTAGCAAAAGAGTAGCTTCACTCTACTGGGTTTTGAGTGCCTTATAAAGAAAAAGTGAATTAGATCTATTTCATAGTGTCAAGAGTCAACTTTTTCACTGCAACACTATTGAGTACAGGATTCCACTACAGACTATATACTATAGATTAACTCTATTTGACCTCTGCACATCTATTCAACACACACACACACACACACACACACACATATATATATATATATATATATATGTAATATATATATATATATTATATATATATATATATATATATATATATATATATATATATATATATATATATATATATATATATATATATATATATATATATATATTCACTGAAAAAACCATAGGTTATAGACCATATATAGTTAGGAATTTGCATTTACAAAACCTTGAAAATTAACTGAAAAAACCATAGGTTAGAGACCATATATAGTTAGCTGGACATTTTATTGACATAAAACCAATGAAATTCCATATATAGTTAGTTGCACTAACTATATATCGTGCACCCGCAATCCACTGCTGATGATGTCACATATTACATCATTCATGACATGGTCAGTGACATCACTGATGACATCACTGATGACATCTCAAATGACATCACTGATGACATCACTGATGACATCTCAAATGACATCACTGATGACATCATCTAGTGTCTGTGTTTTTGTAAAGTTTAAATATGTTTTACATATTGAAGAATGAGTGGATGTATGGAAGACTGAGTGTGTGTGTGGCTGGCTGGGAGGTGTGTGACTCTGTGCATATCAATGTGTACTTGTATCAGTGATTGTATAAGAGAGTAAGTATGTGTTAGTATATGTGTGAAAAAGTATGGTGGTCTGTGTTTAACTGTATAGATGAGGAAATCGAAGTGTGATTGATTCTTCACAGGACTGACTAGGTGTATGAGTGCATATGATAGTGTTGTAATAATGAGTGACTGTATGTATGAGTGATTGTATGGGTGAATGAGTGAATGTGTGTGTAGACGTAGGAATCAGTGAATGCGTATGTAGTAACTGGTATTGGTGTTTCATGATGTCATCAGTGATGTCATTTGAGATGTCATCAGTGATGTCATTTGAGATGTCATCAGTGATGTCATCAGTGATGTCACTGAAGTATGGTGTTCTGTGTTTAACTGTATAGATGAGGAAATGGAAGTGTGATTGATTCTTTACAGGACTGACTATGTGTGTGAGTAACTCCATGGATGAGTGGCAGTGTGTGAGTGTCTGCATAGGTGTATGAGTGCATATGATAGTGTTGTAATAATGAGTGACTGTATGTATGAGTGATTGTATGGGTGAATGAGTGAATGTGTGTGTAGACGTAGGAATCAGTGAGTGCGTATGTAGTAACTGGTATTGGTGTGTCATGATGTCATCATTGATGTCATTTGAGATGTCATCAGTGATGTCATCAGTGATGTCATTTGAGATGTCATCAGTGATGTCATCAGTGATGTCACTGACCATGTCATGAATGATGTAATATGTGACATCATCAGCAGTGGATTGCGGGTGCACGATATATAGTTAGTGCAACTAACTATATATGGAATTTCATTGGTTTTATGTCAATAAAATGTCCAGCTAACTATATATGGTCTCTAACCTATGGTTTTTTCAGTGAATTTTCAAGGTTTTGTAAATGCAAATTCCTAACTATATATGGTCTATAACCTATGGTTTTTTCAGTGAATTTCATTGGTTTTTTAACAGCTAATATCTGTAGCTGTAAAATGTATTCTTCTTTAAATCCAAAAATATATTTTATATGTTTATTAATAACTTTTTTTTAAAATATTTTTTTTTCTTCGTTCCCGCTTCGCGAATCGGGAAGCTTCCCGTTAGCTGACCTTAATGCCGCGAAATAGACCACGAGCCGGTAAACGTTTCTTTACCGCAACTGCCGCGTTAGAAAACAACATCGTGACGCCTCCCGTCCGCATGACGTTTCGCGTTGTCGCGTGATACGTCATATGACGTGCTACGTTAGCGAACTCGTACGCTTACCGAGTCGCAAAGCACAGGTTTCTGGAAGCAAACCCGGAGGCCCTGCAAAGCGCGTAACATACACACAGCAGGTCATGTGACTTGGTAATAACACTTTTCATTGGTTCATTTCACTTTCGGTTTCCTAATGATGTAAGACTAGGTCATATGATCTAAAATGAACACTTTTCATTGGTTGAGAACTATTTTTTTTCCCAAATGGTGAAAATCCCTCCTTCTTTCCTCACTCTGACTTTCATCATTGTGAGAGAAAGACCCTTTGTTACCAGTGAGCAATGGCTTCTTTACTAGCTTCAGCTGGTGCTTCCCCACCACCTCCACCACATCCAAGGAAGAGTGGACCACCTGCTAAAGTTATAATTCAGCAAGAAGACAAAGAAGAGGAACAGGACGACCTAGATAATCTCCCTATTATGGCCAGAAGATCTGTTGTACCGGAAGTAACGGGACCAGAGGGCAGGGAGATGGTGCCAAATATACAAACGAGATTTCGTGAAGTAAAACAAGTCTGCCTACATTGCAGTGGATTCATTTGCTACGCAGAAAGTAGCATCACTCTGATCAACAGAGCTATTGACAATCATGCTCATGTTTGTCCGAAACTCCCCAAACAATAAATTCTTTTTTTTTGTTTTCTTGCTCCTGTTGAGCCCTTTACAATGAATCGTTTTCGTTGCCCCCTCCGAAAAAAAAACAAAAAAATTATAAAACTGTTCAGAAAAATTCAAAAAAAGTAAAAAAATGTTCAGAAAAATAATAAAAAAAATATAAAACAACAAAAACAATTTAAAAAAAAGTTCTTTTCAGAACTACCTCCCCGTTATTAAAAAATTGGTACAATATTTGCAACTGTGCCAACCTCTATTTCTCTTAGTTCGCTTCCCAGTTCGCTCCCCGGTACGCGAACCGGAAGCGAACCCAAAAAAATTTTTTTTAAAAAAGAACAGTAAGTATAAGGGAAGGAAACAGACACTTATGTTAAAAGAAAGACAGCTATAAGGGAGTAAACTAGAGATACTATTACCCGTAATCCACTGCTGATGATGTCACATATTACATCATTCATGACATGCTCAGTGACATCATCAGCAGAGGATTGCGGGTAACAGTATCCCTAGTTTATTCCCTATAGCTGTGTTTCTTTTAACATAACTGTCTGTTTCCTTCCCTTATACTTACTGTTCTTTTTAAAAAAAATTTTTTAGATCAGTCAGAAACAGTGAAAGTAATGAAATATAAAAGACTACGTAGAATATGAGGACTGTATGCAACAACTTTGACACTTACAGAAGCCTCACCTTCTCCATGCCTCCTACACAGTTCTACATGTACATCATAAATGCAAACAGAACAGAATTAATTATACATGTTAAATGGTTTATTTTTGCTGTTCTCAGAATGTATCAAATTTCACTAAAACAGTGACTTGAAGGTATTCATCATATAACAGCGGGGAAAAAAAAACACAATCAAAATGATTGTGTTTAAAAAACCCATACAACATTACAAATCAGAATTCAGAACTCCTTAAAGTTAACTTACTTTCCATGACGGCCAAGGATGTCCTATGAACAGCTTACACTCTGTTGTGCTGTTATTACTTTCAACCCGCCACTTTCTGAAAGAAAACCTCCATCGTTTTCAAAAACATGTTACATACAATAAATGACTTCTTGCTCTCTACCACAAGATTCCACAAGGCCAAATCTTGTCAGAGCCATGTATAACTCTTGGATTTCTTGTTAGCCAATCCCGTCTTTTCGCATTTCCACAACTTTCAGAATTAAAATGTTGAAGATCATTTACACAATCCTGGACTAGTAATATCTTCCCCTTCTTCCTCAATCATGTTCTACATTTCCTATCACACTGATACTGCTTACTATGAAGCAGACTTACACTACCTTTATGACTAGTACAATTATTTAATTCTCTACATCACTTTTAATCACAAAGCAATGTAAAACAGTAGACAGCATTGCAGACTTACATTCCCTCTACTCCATGGTTTGATTGGCTGCTTCAATTAGCTTATAAAAAGAAACAGTTTTTCTGAACTCATTCAAAGTGCACGTATTTCTCCATAAAGTCCAGTGTTATGGTAAGAAGTTATGTCTCTGTACTACACTTATCCTCAAGGCCAAATCGTGTAGGAGCCATGAGAACTTCTTGAAATTCCTCAGAGCACATCCCGAGATTCTTTCCCTAAAATTTTGGTTTTAAAAACACCAGGTAAGAGTTTTTAAGGTCAAACGGCAATTTTTTTTTGAAAATTAAAACAGAATCATTGCAGAATGACCAGCCATTTCTACACTTTAAATAAGCTGTATAATGTCCTGATGTTATTGAAGGACCATCATGATATATAATTGCTACAGTTACAAAAGTCCTTCCTGATATTGACAACTGTGAAGCCACAAAATTTTTAATTAAAGTTGTCAATTTTGTTCCATCAGGCCTACATCGTTGGAACATTAAAATGACATACTGGCCATATGTTCGTATAAATAATGTGGACATCATTTCAGATTTACATTGGCTACACTCCATGTTGTGATCAGCTGCTTTTACTAGCTTATTAAAAGAGACTGATTTACTGTCTGGCAAAGTTAAATATATAAATCTTTCTGAGTCTACACTAGTAGTACTTGATACCCTACAGTTCTCGCAGTCATGCTGCCATTGATAAGAAAGCCCAAACAGGTGATCTACATCTACACCTTCATCATGCAATACATCAAGCATGTACATTAAAAACTCCTGACAATCTTGCTGACTATTTTGAGAGAATTGTGTTTGGCCTGAACATCTGTCTAACAGATTTCGAATTTCAGACACACTTTCTATGTTTGTTCTATCAGTGCTACATTTCTCTAACACAGAATTTAACAAACTGCAAAATCTTTGATCAGAATTGACCACAATCTCTTCTTTTACATTTTCTAGAGAAAACAAAACATTAACTACTACATTAGCATAGCAGTTGACACCAGAACTGTTTTCAAATTGAAAACCAACAACATCTTCAACAGAATCCTTTTTGTTTCTGCTTGTAATTTCAGGTTCATCGACTTTTCGTCTTTTTGCTACAACCTCCCCAGTATTGGTCACATTTCTTCGTTTCCGGCCTACCACACGTTTCTCAAACAAAGGATACTGAGGCAAATGTGGCGCATACTCTCTTCTCAACCTATTGTATTCCTTAACACAATCTAGATCCGCACAAATGTTTGTGACATCACACTCAATCAAGTACAATCCCGATAAAGTCCTAACTCGTGACAATGCCACATATGCCATACCCTCCTTGAACACAGAACTGCCAATATTCACCAATGCACAGTCTACACTTAAACCTTGCGATTTATGAATTGTCACCGCATATGCCAAGCAAACAGGAAACTGCTTACGACGAACATATAAGTCTTTTACAAGCAAAAATCTAGCAGAACAACGAGCAATTAGCTGTACTTCCTCAATGCCATCAAATTTAATTTTTAAAAATTCAATTCCATCTCTATTTCTTTATTTCACAAAATCAACAACATTACCCATTGATCCATTTACCAGACCTCTTTCAACATGTAAATTCCTTCTTAAAATTATACGGCAGTTCAAGCACACATTCAGAGTCTTTTCAAAACCCGCAGTTTTAGATATACTCTTCTCTAATGAATCCAATTTTGTTTTCAGATTCTCAGACAAAATAATTGTTGATCCCATATGCTCTACTCTGTCAATAGCTTCCAATTTCACAATCTCTTGCTTTTCTAAATGCAACATTTTGTTGTTGAATTTGGCACATTCTGCAAGAGTTGGCATCAAACATATTCCAGATTTTTTCTCAGTAACTTTCTGAAAAATATTCTCAGGCACAACATCTTCGTCTGGATATAAATTTGTCAGTAATCGTGCATGTAAAGCTTCTTTCCCATGCTCGGTCACTTTTCCAATTCTAACATCTTGTAGAATAGTCTTGTAAACTTCATCCTTTGCCTGACGCATATTTTCATGCAGTTCAGCATAATTGAAGTTTAACCATATATTGACGTTGCCAATACTCCCTAAGCACTTCCTGGTATCTTCATGCGTGAGCATTTTGAACACAGGTTGCCCTTTCACTGGTGTCAGCTGCAGAAGATCTCCGAAAACAATGATGTGTTTGCCACCAAATAACACATCATACTCTGTTTTGAGAACTTCTTGCATTCTCAAATGCACAAAGGCAAGCATGACATTGGAAACCATGCTTACTTCGTCAATGATAAGAAGTTTCATTTTCCTCAAGACTCTTGAAACTTCAAAACAAGCATCTCCAGATAGCTTGTGATATTCTAATTTGTTGTCATGCTCCACTGGCAGCATCAGTAAACGATGTAAAGTAATCCCTTTAATGTTATGTGCTGCCAGTCCAGTTGGAGCGGTGACAACACAAGACAGCGATGACTCTGTCCTTTCCTGCAAATAACATGAAATTGCTTTAATAAGGAAACTTTTTCCAGTTCCCGCTTCTCCACTCACGTACAGTCGGACAGGCTTCAACGACGTACATGAGCACTCTTTCTTGTCATGACTTAATCCATGATCAATTTGCATGGTAAGTTCGTCATATATTTTCCTCTGCTCAACGTTGAGTTGTCTTTCCAACTCTTCTAAGTTAACCGCATCCTCCTGAGCATGTGCCATGGCTCTTTCCACTTCATTCATAGCAGTGGCAGCTTCATTTTCGATAAGAGGTCCTCCTAGTGGATCCTGACTCAATGAAGCAGAACTCTGACTGTCCTGAGAACTGTCTCTGGCAATCTCGGCTGCAATCGTTGCTTCCTGCTCAATTTCCACATTCAACATTTCTACATATTTGGGAAAAGCAGGACATTCTATGGTCTCCTTGGCAGCATTGAATGAGTCTTCGTAACAAAGGAAATCTCCAAGCAGTTCCTCTTCTGCACGCCAAGGCTTAAAAAGTTGCAAAAGTGCTAAATAGAAAAACTCCTTTTTTTCAGGAGATTCGCCACTCAATTTTCGATGGTTTATCAAGTGGCATTTTCTTTGCTTGACCAGACATCCCTCACTTCCTATTACAGCATACACTCCTTTCTCAGTATCTTCTTTGATGTTCCTCTTGAATATGTAATTTTGCAGAACCTCATACAGACAAACATTCTCGAGGTGACTGCTTCGATTTGGATAATATGTATCCAACATGTTGCTCTTCAAAATGTCGGTACTGTTTGGCTCCTTTTCCGCCAAATACTCAATTTCCCGCACAGGTTTCAGAACTCGATTACGCGTTGCAGCAAGACCAACACTCGCCCAAACGATACTCCTGGACTTGGCATAGAGACTTGCTGAAGACAACCGGTCAGAACATTCGTAAGCTCCGATTTCTCGATGCGACAACATCTTCAGACTGAAACTGTACAACTTCTTGCTGAGGCTCTTTTCATGGGAAATGTCCTCCCACATATCCTTCAATTCTGTCTTCTCTTTTTTGGTGATGTAAGATGTCACATACCGAGCCACAGCCATACAGTTATCAGCCACAAACTGTATATCCATGTTAGCATTCCACATGGACAAAATCACCGGGTTGTAGTCGTTAATGTACTTAGACTCTTCGTTCCTCTTCAAATTGTATGTGTTTTTAGGTGATTTCTTCATCACATTATGTCGCAGCGAAGACATCAAACTGTTCACTCTTCCTTTAGAAATCACCGGTCGTGGAAAGCCGAAACGACATTTGGTGTAGAACTTGTCTTTGTTCCGGAATTTACGACGACAGTACTTTCCACATCGATGGCTTTGGAAACGTAGAACTTTTTCTCGTAGGCTTTTTTTCTCCTTTGCGTTTGGAACAGCACACGTAGAATACTGTTCTATGAAACTCATCACTGAGTCTTCTGCATCCGTTCCAAATTTAGGTGCATCCTTGATCCACAGCAACATATGTATATGAGGAGCACCTCTTGCTTGGTACTCCTTCCTCCAGAAGAAATCCAACACCTCTCCAAGAGGTGGATTCTTCTTATTCATGATGAAAGACATCATACCTTCAAATCTATGATTGAAGTACCTACATACATTGACTGGATCCAAAGAGCACAGTTCTCCGGGTGTCTTGAATTCGATGTTTTCTACGTTAGCATTTGCCTCTCGTAGAAATTCAAGTAAGTCTTCCCAGCCATACTCAGCACAGCTCAAAGTGAGGAACCATGTGGGAGTTCCTAAGTTCCTTAGCATACATTTTAAATCACCATGACGACGGTACCAGTACTCATTAGTACCACGCTGACACGCCATGAGATTAATCAGGTGAGAATCCAAAATACTGTCTTGGACATTGACTTTATCCATAAAGTCACTTGCCGAGATGTTTTGCATGTGTATACCACTTTTCAAGATGTGGTTCACTGCATATGACAGTCCAGACAGATCGCTTTCAAACAGGAGATGAAACAAATAAGGAATGCATTGTCGAAACCTAGGATCTCCTGCATACAATCGCAAAGTCCGGTATTCAGAAGCAGGAATTTGATGAGGTCGCTCATCATATCTTCCTCCCTGACCTGTTGGAAAAAGCTGTGGGAAACACCGAGCTTCCAAACTTTCCTCCCAAACACTAATGGGACTCCCTTTCGCTTGTTTCATTTGAAACAACTCAATAGCATTCCCCATGACTTCCTTGGAATGCAAAGGATGAACACTATAATGTTCATATATTTCTTCACTAGTACAGGGTTCTACTTTCTCAATTTGACCAGCACACAAATCGCTATCCTCTTCCTCACTTACTTCCTCTTCTGCAACATATACATTTTTATAGTACTTATTATATTTTTTCAAATACAATGTTGCCCTTTTGACTTTCCTAACATCTACTAAATCTTGCCATATTTTCTTATTCTTTGTCGGAACCCCATTAACTAAGATAACAAGAGGTTCCTCTTCCACTTTTTCTACTCCAATTGTGTTAATGTTTTTCTTCAAATCTAGAGGCAAATAAACAACTCTTCCCTTTAATCCTCTCTGTAAATCTGATGGAGGCAATTTCCCTGTCTTTGGCTCCATTCTTACAATAGCCTGAAAGGGATGGATACTTTGAATCAAAATAGATTCATAAGTATTTAAATCCTTCAATTCAGAAGGAATCTCAACCAATTCCAGATTATTATGAACTGCTCTAGCAGGCATCTGGTTTTGATTTAATTTGTTACAACAATAAGTACACACACGTTGATCCAATCCCAAATCAAAACAATTTTCTACCATCAAGTATGTTGTAAAATCCTTCCATTCACTATTATTTTCCCTTTCACTTTTTCCATATAAATCCACTAACTTAGTCTGATTCTTATAATAAGTGCGTCGACAACACACACAAGTGAAATTTGGCCTCTCACTTGATTTCACCTCAAACGTCGCAATTTCCCTCTGGAAATTATCTGTACTGGAAACCTGTACACTATCTTCCACATTACTCTCTTCTTCTTGGTCAATTTCAACATTCTCCTCTTTACTTCCAAAGTAACAAAACTCAATTTCTTCACATATATTCTTCACATCTATTTCAGAACCATGCAAAAGAGCAGCGCATAATTGTTTAAGCATAATTGCTGGACTCTTAGCATAATACAACATTCTAACTAATTTCCTCACTTTATTATGATGCACTGCTAGCATCCTGAAATGATGAAAAACACTCTGGCATACTCTCCTGGAAAGACAAGCCAGTGAATGACCATGCAAACCTATCACTTCTCTCACTCTGCAAGGATCTAATTCTTGCAACAACTTCATTTTCTGCTTCAAACTGTTCTTACTAAATGACCGTATAAAATCACAAAGCAAATTGATGGAATCCTGTCGTACACTGCAAATACTACTACACTTCCAGGTGTACACAGGACCCTTAGGACGTCTCCTTAAAACCTCATTACCTAACACCTCTTCTATCTCTGTTGTCACAAGTTTTTCTTTTTCAACTGGACAACCATCTTTCACTTCATAAGCTCGACCACTGGTGTCAACTGCATGCACCAAATCATTATCCTGGAAATAACTCTCCTCATTAAAAAATGCCTCAGAGCTGGAACTATGCATCCATTCTCCAGAAAAAACTTCACAAAAATTACTACGATTAACTATTCTCTTCCATCTACTATTTCTTTTGAAATCATAAATTACCTTGTTTAGCTTCCGAATTCTATTGATTGTCAAAATAAATAACTTACGTTTAATTTCAAATGCCTGATCAATAACTTTCTCAACAATTTTTTTTCTCTTATAAAAAACCACTTTCTGCTGACCTTTCCTAATATTTTTTAACAAATTCCCAATTATCCTGTTGCGGAACATTCGTTTACGAATATCCCTAAACTCTTGTTTCCTTCTACTTTCATGCATAGAGTTATCTCTTACTCTAGCAGTAACATTTCTCATTGGCCTTTCCTTACCATTTGAATTCTGTCTCCTTTTCTGGAGTGAAACATTTTCTGTAGTAATATTTTTTTTACTACACATATTTCTTATGACTGTTTTTCGACTCTTACCCGGTGCTTTCTTGGTGACTTGACAAATCTTTTTGTTAGAGGACTGCTGCATTCTTCCATGGTCCTGCTGTCTTTGACGTTTTGCAGCCTTTCTTACTCTTTCTTTGCTAGGCATCCTAAAATCTTGAAATAATCTGCAGTTGAATCTGTGGTAAAATATAATAAAAAATGTTATTAACCACTATTACCCAACAGTAAATTAATAACAGTCATCAAAAACTTAACACACTACTTAAGTATATAATATACTGAAGCCTATCTCCAATTTTTCACTGAACAGGACTCATCTCTTCTTAACCTTGGATAAACCTCACCTACTCTGTGTCCCCTGCACATAATTAAATGTAAAGGGGCAGATTTATATTAACTAGCACATCCCCAGGGATGCACCAGTTAACGTGCACCGCTGCTCTGCCACCCACGGTGTGCCGCATTTACAATCAGATAGGACAAAGCTACATCAAAACCCTGCGCCTGCTTGAAGCAGGCATAGATCTTGACGCAGGTAGGCTGAAAGCTAAAGCAACAACTAAGTATCGTGTGCAGAAGTTACAAAAAAGGAAAAATGGCGTTTAAACCAGTAATGAGCCCATGCTAACGTAACACAGTGTAAAAATATCCAGGATCTACATCAGTTTGGGGTTCACGAACCTGGCAGGTACAAGGCACTGAGGCTTTCCACCGTGCATGTCTCATCCCAAATCATATGTTGTTTGTGAATGAAACAATTTCCCAGACCAAATGCTTTGGATTGGCTACTTCTAAAAAATTAAACACCCCTACTATCCCGGAGTTAGAGGAATATGATGGTTGGAGTAATTTTACTCGTTGTCCATTAAAGATTTACAGGCCCTACTCCGTAATTCTTCCTTTAACATTTCCAGTATAAATCCAAAAGGTTCACTGCTTTGGCAACGTGCCTTATCCACGGTTTAATAACGCTGCCTTTTGCTTTATATAAGTTTTCAAATTGTATGAAATATATACCAATAGGTCGTTATTAACCTTTAGGTAGTGGTTTTCTTCATGAGGTCTGGTCGCTTCCATACACATACAGATTTTCAAAGATGATCAAGACCTTTATCTGAATGGAGAGGAATGCACTGAGACGCCAGATCATTCACTAATGTGTAGGCACATACAGTTACACGGTTCATGCAACAAACACCGACCAAATATGGCTTGCGTGTTGCAAGGCACGCCAGTTCCTGCTATCATCCCCACGTTCAAGTTCTTGGAAAATGGTAGTTATTTGATGCTCAATAATGAAGATTGTTCTGGGTTAATTAAAAGTATTCATTTTATCGTAACAGTAAATGAACGGGTTATTTGCTGCAGAAATGTTCTATTTCCTCCCACACATGAACATAGGGAGTTTTCAATCTGGCCACAAATACCAACCTTGGGAGCACATTTCAACAGCATGGCAAGAATAAGAGCTCTTTTGTCTCAGAGAGAGGTGGCCTTGAGTTCGGCCCGTGAAACTTTCGTGCTTCACATAGCGAACACCCGTACAGAGGTGCAGACCCTTTTAAATACAGATTCGACTTTGCATTTCAGCAAGATTACCCATTCATTTCCATGCAGCAGGAGGCCCATAGGAATGAAGGTGCAATTTGCGATTAGCAATTACCTCATCGCAAATTACGAATTTTTCCGACGGTGCAGGGGTGTCTCAAGAACACCCTGCTGCACCCCTGAAAAAAAAATTTGGGGTCATATGGCGCACATAAATTTTGAAAACATTCCTTTACCTCAAAAACGATTTTCAACTCATAATTTGAAAACACTGCACATGGGGAAATGACTTAAAATGTCCTTAAGACACATAAAAGCATTTTTTGATTGCCTTTGCAGCATGTTTCAGTCACCTTTAACATGCCTATGTAACGGAAACATTCAAAATCTAAATTTGCCATGCACAGGTGGGAGCATATTTACAAGCAATTTGCTCCACACACAAACTTCTTACATTGAAATGGGAAAAATAACATCAGAGACTCTCAATTACCTTATAAAGAAGCAGACACCATTATGTCCTTCTCATCAATATTAAAACCATTGCTTTTTCTCAAAAACGATTTACAAGTCATAATTTGAAAACACTCCACAGCTCCTATGCACATAAAAGCCCTGTCAGTACTAATACTTCACATTTTCTCCAATTACAATTTCTCAAAGAAACAAAATCTATTTGTGAAACACTTGAGACAAAGCAACATTTGAAAAACACAACTTTCTTCATAATTTTCTCCTTAAAGCACACTATTTTCTATCTAAATTAAAGAAATTTTTTCTCACCTTAGCAAATACTTTGAGTTTCAAAACAGTCTCAGAAACACACCAATTTGTCTTCAGCAGAGCAAAAGGTATGCACTCCAGAGTCTGCAGCTATCAAAAGCACAGAAATGCTGTAATTCCTCACACAGATCTCTCATGTCACCCAATCAAAACTCTTCCCTCACTTTTTTTCAAAGCAAAACCCTTCCCCCCTCTGCCCCCTCTCTGCTTTTTCTGCATAGCAACCACCTCTTGCAAGACCTCTCACACAACAATGTTGCAATTGAACTCTGAACTCTCAGTGCACCTGCATATCCAAAGCATTCTTTCATTTAATGATTTTTTCTTCGCCACTCAAAATACATCTTTCAACGAACTCATCCATGCACACTAACTTTCTGTTTTCAGCAATCAAAATCCACCAATCACTCTTACTGCTTCATTAACACAGAAACTCCTCAGTTTTTTTCATTTTACACTCTCATTTTTTCAACTGCCATTTCATTGCCACACTTCATCTGACTGCAGGAGAACCTTCTCTCGCCATGTTTTCTGTCTGGATTGTTGGACATAGCTACATCTATTGGGCTCAAAGGTACGCTGAAAACAGGAATTTACCTAACCTCAATTTACAAGATGTGGAAATTAAGTGGTTTGGCCACAGAGGATTAAAATGTCACCAATTGATACCATTGGTGAAAACCTTTATGCATTTGCCAAAACCTGACCTGTTAATTGTGCACTGTGGAGGTAATGATTTGGGCACTTTGACTGGGGTAGGTCTGGAAATGCTTTTAAAGGACACCTTTGAGCAATTGATGGCACTTTTTCCTCAGACTGCCTTGGTATATTCAAATATATGCCAAAGACAGAAATGGAGGTGGTCGAACCAATTTTGTCCACAAATTGAGAAATCGAGGAAGCATGTAAACAAATCTGTTTCAGCTTACATGAGAGACCATGGAATGGGCTCCCTGTACAACAATAACTTGCGTTACTACATGCAAGATATCTACAGAGCAGATGGAGTTCACTTCTCAGATGAGGGCAACAGAGTTTTCACTCTGAATTTAAGACTGTGCATTGGTACCTACTTATAAGTACCTAAATGTACCATAAACCCAAAAGCTCTTCTCAGAGCTACCCTACATCTGATCACTCACAATTATTATTTTACTCTAACTTTTTTCACTAATTTTCAAGAAAGTACGCTCCCCAGACCGCTTCCCGGTTCGCGAACCGGGCGCACTCCACGCAAAAAAACTAAAAAAACTGTATATTTTTTTTTTGCCCTGCGAGACCCTTTCAAAGCCTCCACATCAAACCTAGGGGGTCAGGGAGGATCTACTATGCCCCCTTATGGTCATTTGCCCCTTCGCTTTGGCCTCCTCTTGTCTCTCGATCCTACCGAGAGACAAGATGGCGGCCGCTACGGACTGTTTGGAATGTTTACAGACGCCGAAAAACCAATCAGCTTCGCAAACCTCCGTAACGCGAAAAGTACGAGAAGCGGAGCGCTGTTACAGATATATATCTTTTTTTGAACGTTAATTTCTCAAAATCCACTAGAGCACATATATTGAGACCTAGCAAAGGCACATCGGGCTACCAGTCCCTACAATTTTGCCAAGTTTCGTGCAAATCCATTCAGCCGTTCGATTATTATTATTATTATTTTTTTTGCCCCGCGGTGCCCTTTTAAAACCTCCACATCAAACGTAGGGGGTCACCGACGATCTACTATTCCCCCTTATGGTCATTTGCCCCTTCGCTTTGGCCTCCTCTTGTCTCTTGATCCTACCGAGAGACAAGATGGCGGCCGCTACGGACTGTTTGGAATGTTTACAGACGCCGGAGAGCCAATCAGCTTCGCTTCGCAAAGCTCCGTAACGCGAAAAGTACGCGAAGCGGTGCGCTGTTACAGATATATATCTTTTTTTGAACGTTAATTTCTCAAAATCCACTGGAGCACATATATTGAGATCTAGCAAAGGCACATCGGGCTACCAGTCCCTACAATTTTGCCAACTTTCGTGCAAATCCATTCAGCTGTTCGATTATTATTATTTTTATTTTTTTTTGCCCCGCGGGGCCCTTTTAAAACCTCCACATCAAACCTAGGGGGTGAGCGACAATGTACTATGCCCCCTTATGGTCATTTGCCCCTTCGCTTCGGCCTCCTCTTGTCTCTCGATCCTACCGAGAGACAAGATGGCGGCCGCTACGGACTGTTTGGAATGTTGACAGACGCCGGAGAACCAATCAGCTTCGCTTCACAAAGCTCCGTTGCGCGAAAAGTCCGCGAACCAGAGCGCTGCCCGGTCCGCTGTTACAGATATATATTTTTTTTTAAACGTTAATTTCTCAAAATCCACTGGAGCACATATATTGAGACCTACAAAAGGCACATCGGGCTACCAGTCCCTACAATTTTGCCAAGTTTCGTGCAAATCCATTCAGCCGTTCGGGCTAAAAGTGAGGCCAACCGCCCTATGGAAAACTCAATGTTAAAAACACGTTTTGGGACCCCCCTTTTTTCTCGGCCCCCCCTTGACGAACCCCCCCAAAATTTTCAGGGGCTGCTCAGAAACAAAATGTGCCATTTTCCTGAAAATTTCAGCCAATTCCGTCCACAAACACCAAAGTTATTAGACATAGAATTTTCAAAAAACCCATAGAGAAAAAATCCTAACTATATATACCTACTGGCGACCGCCAGTAGGTAATATATATATATATATATATATATATATATATATATACCTATTGGTGTGAACAAGGGCTCCAGAGCTGGAAATGCGTCGCTGATGTAACGTTTAAGTGGTGGGCTTCTCTCACGGCTGGGCTCAGCCGCTTCAAATCCATCAAAAAGGTAGCCCCAATGAGAGAAGCCAGCTGGCAGAAAATGATTCAACTCTTTAATGAAGGTCAAATCGCATACAGGCATGAGCGCGAACACCAGCCTCCCCATTGAATAAGAATGGCAGACGCGTTTCGAGAAATGGTTCTCTTCTTCAATGGCAGCCTGTCAACTAAAACAGCAGTACTTGCACCAATTATATTACCAACTTCCTGACCCAGTGGGCATGGCCACTTGCATGGCCTTCTGGATGCTGTAGTGCCTCGTAGTTACACTCCTGTGAGTCTGTTTTCAAAAATTGACAAAAATAAAAGGCATGATCATACCCATGTGGGCAGGGGCAAAGGGTCTCTGCAACATGCCTGTTCCGCTTCATAATGTTCTTCGTGAATACTGCCTCCCCTTGCATGACACAGCAAGGCGCCATCACAGGCCCACGTTCAAGTGGTGGGCTTCTCTCGCTGCTGGGCTCAGCCGCTTCAAATCCATCAAATATATTTATTTATTTTTGTCAACTTTTGAAATGGACAAATCCCAGATAGGGCAGGGAACAGTGGTATGCTTGGGACACCTTGTTGGTGGAGGCCAAGTGCAACCCTTACAGCTCAAGATCCAGGCCATCCTACTGGTATCAAACTTCTCAGCACATTAAACCCACACTGATGCCAGTGTGGAATTTAATGAAAAATGCACTCAGAAGGCATCTTACATATGCCCCCTGAAAAACAACCTAACACGTGTCTCCAGGCTGAGTAGCTGCTCACCAGCTGTCACCACCAGACATGTTTCTGGACCCCTGGTTCGAGAGCTTGCTGCTCCTGGGGGCCTAAAAAATGCATATACTGGGACGAGGTGCCAAGGCTCCTTCCCCAGGATGGGCAGGGTCCACAAAGGGGAAGCTTTAAAGGCTTTCTGCCTTTGTGAGCTTTCCCAGGCCTTTTGCTGCTTACAGCAACTGGCCCCCACCGATTCTGACCCCACTTTTGGTGTGAGAATCGGCGGGGAGGGAGGTCTGCCCACCTTTGCCAACCCCACCCATCAGGTGGGGGAGGCGAGGTGAAGCACAACTCTCAGCCCCGCCATCTTGCAGATGGGGGTTCGCAGCCAACCAGAGTGAGTTATATGCCCCCCTCCCACTGGAGGATGGCATAATAGGGGCTGTACCCACCCCAAAGAAGGGACCCATTGGTCCCAACCTTTAAAAATCTAGTATTTAGGGGCAACCCATAACCTTGTTTCCTCAGACAAGAATCAACAAGAAGAAGAGGAAGGAACAAAGAAGCTGTGCTGAAGCTAAGAAGAGGAGGACGGCCACTGACTTGGCCCAGCCCTACCAGCCTGTCCCCACCTCAAACCTGCTCTAGTGAAATCCCAGAGTGTCCTGCAGCCAGCAGCCTCAAGAACCCGAAGGACCTGCCCTGCCTTCCAAGCCAAAGACGTCGTCTCCTGTGAGCACCGAATTTGATCACAAACAGACTCTGACCCCAGCCAAAACCATGAGTCTGCACCACTCTGCACCCGATGTCTACGGCCCGAGTGGGCCAACACCACAAGGAGGTATCCCCAGCGATCCTGACCAGAGATCTGGTGATCTCTTACCTGCCTCGAATCTCCAAGCGCCGCCTGCAGCCTCTTTCTGGATGATCCCCCGTACGGCGACCGGAGCTGGTAAGAAAACCCGACGCCTAAAGACACCCCTCCACCCGATGTGCCACAGCCTTGGGTGGCCCAACCGACGGTGTCCCAGCATCCCCAGGCATCCCAACTTATCTCTCCAACTGGTGGTCACCTCTAGAAGACCTTTGTCCCTGAGTCTGCAGTCTTTGTTGAACCCGGAGAATCCCCATTGAAAACAAAAGGGCACCTGACACAGCACCCTGCACCCAGCCACCCCTGTGCTGCTGCGGGTGTACTTTGGGTGCTAACTCGGATCCCCCTTTGTCCTGAGCCTAACACCATGAGCTTTGCTCCCACAACCTTGTGGCCTGCTCCTGAGCAGCCACCAACCGTAGGCCACATACCCCCCCATTGGATAACATTGGGCCTCAGCACTCTGCACCGGCCACCCTAGTGCCGCTGAGGGTGTTTCAAGAGTGTATTCTTCACCCTGGGGGAACCCTGGTTCTTACCCCAGAATACCAACTCCCACAACCAAGTACATACCTGTTAACTGATAACCACATTTTCTCCATAGAAATTCATTGACTGTTTTTCTTGAAAACTGTTGTATTGAGTTGTTTTTGTATGAGAACTTGAAAAACTGCAAATAACTTAAACTGCTTTACTTACCTTTTCTCTAGGAAATGTCACAGTGTGATTTCTAGGCATATCACACTTAATAGAAAAGGTAATATATAAAGTAATCAAAAAAGTATTTAAAAGTAATCTAACAGTAATTCCCACTGTATTGAAAAGATTTACATACCTGTAACAAATACATTTTCATTCAGCTTGCTTGTATTGTTCAACCTGCCTTGAAAAGTACCATCAACACTTACCTGTACGAGGCTTGCTTGGTTCTAGAAAATAAATATAACTAAATAATATTTTTTATACAAACAAATTGGTCTGAGTTCAGTCTTTGAGTGTGTGACATCATTTGCTGCCTGAGTGTGTACAACAAATGTTTAATACCACCCTCTGATAAAGCCTACCTGCTCGCCCACACTACCACAAATAGAGAGTAAGGTGTTATCTACTTTTACCTCTGCCTACCTTTGGGGTTCCACTAGACTCTGTGCACACTATACCTCATTATGGTATAGTATGTACAGCACCAGCTTCCTACACAGATCTATGAGCTCCGTTATGTGTGGTAGCATGGATAAATGAATTCTGATCAGTGACAAATGCAGTTTATATGTCACTAGTTTATGTTATGTAGAAGAAAGAAGTTCTGTGTGAGTTTTTCAATCTCTACATGCATCTGTCCTGTATATGTTTGTTGAAGTGTTAAAGCCTGTGTTGGTGCTGTCTTCTTGTTATTGTACATTACTATTCGGGTATTCTTCCGGAAGCATTTCATCTTGCACAGCTAAGGTTTGTAAAGTATAACACACATTATTAATGTCTTAGACAATCATGGGGCAGTAAAGGAGTCTACCCTTTGACTGCTCTAGACCTCAGAATCGGTTCATGAGTATGCCATAACTCAGCTCTGTGATGAAATGTATCCTCTTGTTTGCTGTGGTGCAGGCTTATTGTGCAGAAGACTTTGGATTTTGTATGGGGTTATCAGAAACTGTCTCAAGGCATAAATCTGGACATCTATTGTCGGATTAGGGAACTGAGTACAGCTTGCACATATTGCATATGATCTTTCAAGCACTCTTGGTTTTGCATTATCATGCATATGCTGCATATCTAGTAGAGCAGGCCTTATCCATACATGCCCCTGTCAGTGAGTGTATTGATTGTAGAATGCCTGAATATGTATACTTCATGGATGCTTGGTTAAGCAGGGCTGAGGAAAAACTGGTGGCAGTAGTTGTCGTCCACCATTCCTTGTACATTTACAGAGTGAAATTGTTTTTGAGTATTGTAACTGTGTGCCATATCTGCAGGTGATACTAATGTGATATACCCTGAATCAACTGCAGCCAGGACAGGTGTGTTAACTTTGTCTTTCGAAAAATAAATGCTTTTCACTCATGAAGAATTGAGTTCTAGCTAACATATTTAACGTAAGCCTCATACTCCATTTTGTTTGTGACGTTTGCTGCCAATGTTCTGTATGACGTGCATACACTTGTATTTTCATGTCTCAGTAAAACAATGTTTGAATGTGCTTTCACAGGCATGACAATGACTGATACAGGAATATTCACGTCATTCCAGCACAATTATACATGTTCAAGATTTCACCTAGCTATCTTAGCAGAATCATACAAAGTGTAGCAATATTTGTTCTAGTACAGGTTGCGTCTGTGAGAAGCTCCATGTTGTAGAATTATGAGAGACTTTCAAAATTAATTTTCTTGCAAGTGTTTCACTCTATAGAATTCTGATTGGTTTGATTTGCGGAGACCGGTAACTCTGTATTAAATGTTTGGAATCCTTTGTTCAGAACCCTATATAAGTGTGCTCTTTTTGGGCATGTTTGGGAACCCTTTCTTACTGACTTTAGGAAGCCAATCCATGCCGGATTGTTCTCCCATTAGAAACCCTGAACTTTGCTGACCTGGACATTACTGAATTATTTAAAGAATTCGGTACTCTAACTGACCTTTGCACTCTGATTTATTGATTATTTAATTTTGATCATATAATTGAGGTCTGTACAATTTATAATCTGAAAATAAACATTTAAGGTTTGAACCTTCCTTGTCTGTCATTCTTGAAGAACCACATAGGTTCTATGTGTCGAAATTGAAATTGTCTTTTAGAGTGCTTTACAGAGAAACAGGCCCAAAAGACGAACCAAAATCCTATAAAGGATTAACACCACTCCTGGTCCATCAGTCATGCAAGATAATGAGATGGAGCGCAATATAACACATCACATTGGTAAAGATTTAGAAAGCCCTTTTCACTTCGTGCTGGTTGTGACCTAATTTGGAGAACCTGAGGTGATGAACTTGATTTACTCCTACACATCTGGCAGGAATGCAGATAGATTATTTGTGTACACCTCCAGCAATAACAGCTTATGTAGTCTGGAAGGAGCCTGAAGCCCGCAGATGCAATACAAGAAGAAATGTAATACCAGTTGGTGTTTTATGGGATTTACCTGTAGTTGACTGAAGTGAAGGAGTAAGAACTAGAAGCAGTACTAATATGATACCACTTAAGCCTATACATTTGTTTGATCTGCACCTCTGGTGTGACAAACAATGTCACCCTCATACCATAGACATTTTTCCTTCACAGGCTTCTATAGGTGTTAGGATTTTCCACTCAGCCACTAAGTGGTGCTCATGAAGGCCATTTGGAGTCCTTTCTTTAACCCTGAATATTATATCATAATCTTCTACACCTTGTATTCCCAGATACACTTGATATTACAGTCCAGGCTTCTGCGCTACCTCCCTGATGCATGTGTATTCCTGTAGTCCTTGCTGTCTCCAAGCCTTGCCTCAATCATGCCCTCATGGTGGTATTCTAATCTCTATCTTGATTCTTGGATCTCATGGTCTTTCTGGCCTCTGTACATTTTCATTCTGTACTTTTCTCTCTCTTGGCTCCAACCCATTTTCCATTCCAGGTTTTTCTGTGTCCTCTTTTGTGTATACTGGTTTTCCTGGTCTTTCTCTTTCCAAGTTTCAGTTCTCCTCTCAGAAAGATCACCTCCGCAGAGCAGACAAATTATCATTTATGATAGTTTGTCTATCATTTCCCAGCTTTTATCTTCATGTTGTTTGTACTTGTGTTAGCCTGGATAATTTCCCCTACAGACATCCGGCTCCATATTCTCTGCCTGTTCCAACCTGCTTCCCCCCCAGTTTTCAAGTTTATATTTAACTCCATCTCTAGAAAGCCTTTGCCCCTTCATGGAGCAAGAACGCTTTTTGCCTTGCCTTGAAATCAGCTAGTGTCTCTGACCGATTGTACTGAAATAGCTAGATTCCTGACAGTTGCCAGCCTTCCTAACCGACTCTTGTCAATATGTAACTATGCCCTTCTTAACTGTTAGTGACCTCAAGATCCAGTTTCCAGATAGTACGATCAGTGTTGGCTTACCACAAACAGTTGAGATTTTAAGTAACCAGTTTAATGAATCTCGCCGCTTCTGTGATTTCTGGTCCAGCAAGCCTAAATCTAAAGATAAGATTTCAGTGACACCTAATACTTATTCAGCCATTTCCGATGTATAGACCAATGATAATCCTGTCTTTAAAAAGCCACTGCATTCGAGCCTCTGCAAGTAGAACTCTATGCGTTAAAGAAAGAAACTGTGAGTGGGCTTGTGTGATGACTTTGTCTGTTTGCAGTACCAAAATGTTGAAAAAGGATATGTGTCCTCTAAGATGAAGCCCGATCTCGATGAACCAAACAATGTTTCTCTGAACATCTATGATGTTCAACCTTTAACTGAATTGCTTCAGTGGAAGAATGAACCTTTAAAACAGAGAGAAGAGCTTGAGGAAGAAAATGCCAACCAGTTTAATATTCAGTTGAATCCCTCTTCCCTCCCTACACAGGAGGTTAAGAAGCCTTTTGTTGAACCATATTCCAGTTATGCAGCTAACAAGTTGGTATCCAATCCCGTCACCATGAATGCTTCTGAACTGGAAGAACACAGCAGTACACAAACCTCCACAGTCTCAGATGCTATGTCATAAGCAGATTTTCATGAACATACTGAGCCAAAGCCCAGTTCTGAACTTCTTATAGCTTTTCCATTTGATAAGGGCTTAACCTCTGCTTCTGTTCAACACGGTAATGGTAACAATGTATGCACCGTAACTAATTCTTTATATGAGCAGAATGACTGTTCTAAGCCATCCAAGCCTGAAGAAGCCACAGTATATTTTGTTGTTTCTGTTCCTGTGTTTCTGTCTGACTCTGACACCAAGAGAGAGCTTCAATCTACTGCATGCTGAACCAGACAATGCAGCCACAGTTAACCCAGGAATAACCTTGCTCACAGTTTAAAGTTTCTCTTTGCATATAATCTACATTATTTATGTATGAAATCAAGAACTCATTATGAGCATTTACCAGCAATTATCAAGACCACTTGTTCCAGACATTTTCTGGAGGCTACAAGTAAGACACCACTAATATGCCTTACCAATGAGTCTGTTTCTGCCATGCAATTAACGCAAGACACAGTATTGATTGTATAGACTCTCTACCCATGAGAATGCCTTGCACCCCTGTGGCAAATGTACAGACTTTCAGCCACAAAAATATGACAGTTCAAGTTTCTGAAATGTCTTTGCCTTCTGTTTCTGAAGAGATCCTTGTGTCCATCACAGGAGACACTCCTGTATCATCTTTTGTGGCCCATTCCTCTGCCCAGTAAACCTTCTGTGCTAGTTCTAAAAAACAATCATCTAATGAGAAGCTCTACACCTAGAAGGTTACTGCTTTAGTGTCAGACACTGTTCTTAGGAACTACCTGGAGACTAAGAATATTACCCCAGCTCTTGTGACTTCCTCAGTAAACAAGCTGAATGCCAAGAGGATATGCTCTCTAACTCCTGTGAGCTTTGCAAAGGCTAACATGGGAACCAGGAATGGACTCTCTCCAGTGACTGAACTTCACTGAGGAAACAACCTGTGTGCCAGTCCGTCTATCAATCAAACATGTTTGCAAATGGAAAATGGGTTGAACACTATGTACGAAAGTTATTTGGAAACCTAAATTGCAATATGACCAATTTGCGAATCACAAATTTTAGCGAACGGAAATAGCAAGTCAGTATTAGGGAATTGCGATTCTCCTATTACCATGACTAGAGAATCTGGATTTCATTAAAGACACGGAGGCTCACATTATGCATATTCTTTTAATGCAGTTTCTAAGCAGCCGCATACATCATAGTTAAAAGGTTCCATAAAGGAACATTCAGAGTAGATAAAGGGCATGAGCCAACATGAATCTGCCTCTTTTAAATGTGGAAATCCAGAGAAGTCCGTAAAATACAATAAACTTCAAAATATCCAAACAACTTCAGAAGAACTTCAGGTGAAAACATCCGAAGATGGTAAAACTATAGAAGGATCCAATCATCTCAAGATTAGGAAGGATTATCTGAAAAGGAGAGAAAACGTACATTTTTAGCAAACCAAATCAAATAAATAAGAGAATAAAATTTTCATCACAATAAATACAAATCAATATGATAGAACTGTAAGCAAGATAGTAAAAAGATAATACGGATTATTGAGTCAAAGCTGTAAACATATTCAGCAAATACAAAGGAACATATCCCAGGGAGGGATGGGTGGGATAATGTGAGCCTCCGTGTCTTTAATGAAATCCAGATTCTCTAGTCATGGTAATATGAGAATCGCAATTTCATTACAAGACCGGATGCTACATTATGCATGTTGGTAGCTTTGTAAGACTACATCAGACATATGTTCTATAGGCTTACAGTAATGTCGAGCAAAGGTGCTAGCATTCGACCAATCAGCAGCTTTAAGAATATCATCCAACTTACCATCAGACCAGAGGGATTTGCTGCCCATGGTACCCCCGAGAGAGTGAGCCTGATATTTACGTAAATCGATGCCAGCTAAGCTCATAGCAGTTTTAACCCATCTAGCAATGGAAATAGGAGAAATAGCTTCATGTGGTCTAACAAAGGAAATAAGTAATTGTTTGACATCAGGGGGTCGAAGAAGAGTCATTCTGTGATCGTACTCTCTTAAACAATCAACCAAACAAAGTTTAGGGCAGGAGTCAAATCGAGGATAGAACATTGAATCGGACATAGAATTAGTTCTTCTATAAATTTCACACCAAATATGTTATAGGACCTATTAGAAATTGCGAAAGCTTTCACGTCAGAAACTCTTCGACAGGAAATAAGACATAAAAGAGTAGCGAGTTGGATTGAGAGGAATTTTCTGTTAAGGAAAGTATTATCAGGCCAACTAGTGAAAAGGTCTAAAATTTATTTAACATCCCAAAGAGAATCATACTTTGGTTTTGGGGGTCTTTTAAGACGGATGCTCTTCATAACTCTACAAGTGATAACATTTGTACCTTCCGTTTTACCATTCACAAGAGTATGGCCAGCAGATATAGCTGATCTATAGCAATTGATGGTTTTATAGCTAAGACCTCGATCACATTGTTCACAGAGGAAATGAACTATGTCAACAATAGGTGCCTTAAGGGAATCCAGGTTCCTTTCCATGCACCAACGAACCTATGTTCTCCAAATGTTGTTGTATCTGTAGTGGGGGTTTATAGATGAAGGAATGTCAAGAGAATAATTCCTCTCTTATTATAATTAATTTTGTTATAGAATGTTGAAAAGGCCAGTTAAATGAGGATTTCCTGCTAAAAAACCCTTTTTTTATTTTATTTTTAAGAATTAGTTTGTAAAGCAATAACTACTTGCGGATGAAATTCAAAATAATAAAAGGTAGCGATGCAGAGCTGCATTGGAGTGCGCGGCCTGCATCGGTGAAAAGAGGTGAAAAACAGAAGTTAAACGAATGCATTAGGTAAGCTCATTATGACATGAGGAAGTAGAACAAGGATGAAATTGAAGAATAATCGTTTACACAAAAAACAAACCATTAAGCTTTGATTAAACATCTAAAAATCTTTAAATATATTCAAACATTAGAAATAGTGCATAAGCTAAGCTGAAAGAAAAGGCAGGTTTATCTGGTCAGTCACCCAAGGATGGGACTAGGGAAGGGGGTGTAGGGAGGTCTCCGTAAATTGGAGATCGGTATAGAGGCAGTAGGAAGTGGGATGGGGTTAAGCCACACACAAGGGAACTTCAAAATAGAGATAAAAGTAAGTAAAGGTTAATGAAGGAAATGGTAACTTGTAAAAAGTGGTAAAGCCCCTTAAAGAAAGATAATTAGGGAGGATTCTCAAATCTCTACAAACAATGACATTTTTACCTACCGTTTTACCATTGACAAGGACATGACCAGCAAAAGTAACTGATCTATAGAAATTGATAGTTCTTTAGCTGAGGCCTTTATCAAATTGCTTAACAAGGAAGTTAACTATGTCAACAATAGGTGCTTCCAAGGAATCTGGGTTGCTTTCCAGGCACCAACGTACCCAGATACTCCATATGTTGTTATACCTGTAGTGAGTGCCTGGGGCTCAAGACTCTCTGAGGAGAGTTCCAGCCATCGCCGAAAGTCCTGAGACGCTTGATCCCGTCTTCTCTTCCAGCAAGTACATCACCTTTAGCCACGCCACCGGACTCCACTGGACCGACCACAGCTGCGTCCACTTTAGCTTCAAAAGATCCACGACCCACCACCACCCGTAACAGGTACCTCACAGGAATTGGAGCAAGATCACCGCAGACCAGCTCACCACCTCCCTCAGCCAGAGCCCACCCGCCAACACAACGGACCCCAACGAAGCAGCCCGCAACTTCACACAGTGGCTGACCGCCTGCGCCGACGACCTCGCGCCACTAAAGAACCCTCCCAGCAGACCCAGAAGCAAGAAGGCATCCTGGTTCACCGACGACCTCAAGGACTCCAAGAAGACCTGCTGCACCCTCGAGAAAGCCTGGCTCCTCGACCGGACCACCGACAACATGACCGCCCTCAAACACGCTACCCGCAAGCACCACCAGCTCATCCGCACCACCAAGAAGAAATCCCTGAAGGAATGACTGGACAACAACGCCCACGACAGCAAAGAGCTCTTCACTATCGTCAAGGAGTTCTCCAACCCCAGCACCGGCACCAACGACATCACTCCGTCGCAAGACCTCTGCGACTCCCTCGCCTCGTTCTTCCACCGCAAGATCGCCGACATCCACAACAGCTTCGGCGCCCCACCCACGCACCCAACCGTCGTACCAACGCCCCCCACCGCCACCCTTCACACCTGGACCACGGTGACCACCGAAGACACAGCCCGCACGATGAACACCATCCACTCCGGATCACCGACCGACCCCTGCCCACACCACGTCTTCAACAAGGCCGACTCCACCATCGCACCCCAACTCCGGAACATCATCAACGCCTCCTTCAACACCGCCACCTTCCCGGAGAGCTGGAAGCACGCCGAGATCAGCGCCCTCCTGAAGAAACCTACAGCGGACCCCACCGATCTCAAAAACTTCCGCCCCCATCTCGCTCCTCCCTTTTCCTGCTAAAGTCATCGAAAAGATCGTCAACAGACAGCTGACCGCCTTCCTCGAGACGAACGGATCCCTCGACCCCTCGCAGTCCGGCTTCAGAGCCAACCACAGCACCGAGACCGTCCTCATCGCAGCCACCGACGACATCCGGACCCTGCTCGACAAGGGGGAAACAGTGGCCCTCATCCTCCTGGACCTCTCCGCTGCGTTCGACACGGTCTGCCACCGCACCCTAGTCCAGCGCCTCAGCAACATCGGTATCCAAGAGAAGGCACTGGAGTGGATCATCTCGTTCCTCGCCGGAAGAACACAAAGAGTCCGCCTCCCCCCGTTTCGCTCCGAGGCCACCGAAGTCATCTGCGGCGTCCCGCAAGGATCTTCACTCAGCCCCACCCTCTTCAAAATCTACATGAAACCTCTCGCAGCCATCGCATGCCAGCACAACCTCAACATCATCTCTTACGCCGACGACACCCAGCTGATCCTCTCCCTCACCAGAGACCCCGACACCGCCAGAACCTGCCTACACGAAGGGATGAAAGACGTCGCCGAGTGGATGAAGGACAGCCGCCTGAAACTGAACTCGGACAAGACGGAAGTCCTCATCCTGGGATCTTCGCCCTCCGCCTGGGACGACTCCTGTTGGCCCCCAGCCCTGGGCACCGCACCCAAGCCAACCGACCATGCACGCAACCTGGGCTTCATCCTGGACCCCTCCCTCTCGATGACAAGACAAGTCAACGCCGTCTCCTCATCGTGCTTCAACACCCTGCGTATGCTTCGCAAGATCTTCCGCTGGATCCCGACCGAGACCAGGAAGACTGTCACCCAGGCACTCGTCACCAGCCGACTGGACTACGGAAACGCCCTCTACGCCGGAACCACAGCCAAGCTACAGAAAAGACTCCAGCGCATCCAGAATGCCTCCGCCCGACTCATCCTGGATGTCCCCCGATGCAGCCACATCTCCAGCCACCTGAGGAACCTGCACTGGCTCCCCGTCGACAAGAGGATCACGTTCCGGCTCCTCACCCACGCACACAAGTCTCTCCACGACCTGGGCCCCAAGTACCTCAACGACCGCCTGACCTTCTACACGCCCACCCGCCAGCTACGGTCCACCAGCCTCGCCCTCGCAGCCGTACCACGCATTCGAAGAGCCACCGCCGGAGGAAGATCCTTCTCTTACCTGGCTGCCAAGACTTGGAACTCCCTCCCCATCCACCTTCGGCTGACCCAGGACCATCTCGCCTTCAGGAAACAACTCAAGACCTGGCTGTTCGAGCAGTAGCATACCCCTCCCCCAAGCGCCTTGAGACCCTCCCGGGTGAGTAGTGCGCTATACAAATGGCATGATTGATTGATTGATTGAGATTTCATTGGATCCCCTGACACTCTCCATGCAAGAAGGGTTAAACTCCTGTTCTGAATTAGGGGGTGAACTCTTCTATCTACGTCTCCAAGAATATTCTCTAGGGTAGGAATTAAGATGAGGGGGTTGTAATCTAGTTCTAGAGTGGTGGGGAACCATGCTTGGGATGCCCAAAAGGGAATTATTAAGACAAGGAAGCACCGATCCTGTCTCACTATCTAAAGATTTCTCTGAATCATGGCAAAGGGAGGGAATGCGTACACCCTGGCTCCTTTCCAAGATTGTAGTAAGGCGTTGACTGCTAGAGCACCCGTGTCGGGCATCCAGCTGAAGTTGTTCTCCAGTTGAAAGGTTAGTCTGCTCGCAAATAATACTATCTCTAGAGGGCCCCAGATCTTGTTTAGGGTACTGAACGTGGCAACATTCAGTTTCCAATTGCTGTGTTCTACCAGGAATCTTGAATTCCAGTCTGCAGATTTGGTGCCTCCCAGATGATTTATATAGGCTACCGCTGACATGTTGTCCATCTTTAGAATGACTGACCTCCCCTGGAGAGAGTGTTTGAAGCTCAGCTGTTAGTTCTAAATAATTTATGTGGTGAGATGATTCCTCTTGTGACCAGATACCACCGGTGTTCAGATTGAGAAGGCAAGCTCCCCATCCATGAAGGCTCGCATCTGATTCTAAAACAAACTCTGGTTTTGAACCAAAGATTTTTTTTCCGTTCCACGCCTCTAGGTTTTCAAGCCACCAGGCTAGTTCCGATTTGGCTTCTTGATCCAGACAGATCCGATCTCCGTACCAGAGGCCAGATCTTAGGGCTCTCATCTTCACCTTTGAAGGGCCCAATAGTTGAGGGAACCGGGAAAGATGGCTTGGATGGAAGAAGAGAGGAGACCCAGAAGTCTAGCTAGCTCTCTCAGAGATAAGTCTTGCTGTTTCAGGATGTATCTTATTTCCTTCCTGATTTGGTCATCTTTTTGGAGGGTAGTAAAAGGAGACATTTCAATGTGTCTACTCTGAAACCTAGGAACTCCGGAGATCTGGAAGGGGACAGAATTGATTTTTCTTTGTTTATGATGAATCCTAAACTTTCTAGGAGATCCACCACAGTCTTCAGGTCTTTGGCTAGTTGTGAAGGATCTTGAGATATTATAAGAATGTCGTCTAAGTAAATGATCAAATGAATGCCCGTTATTCTTAGAGATGAGGCAACAGTTCTCATGACCTTGGTGAAGCACCAAGGGGCAGAGGAGAGTCCGAAGGGGAGAGCCTGAAATTGGTAAATGTGATTCTTCCAGACAAATTGAAGAAAGGGTTGGTGGGATTCGGCCATAGGAATGGTGAAGTAAGCATCCTCTTGCTCCAGTTTGACTAGCCAGTCTCCCTTTAGAAGTAAATCCCTCAGGAGATGGATACCCTCCATCTTGAAGTGTCTGTAAACCAAATATTTGTTTAGTTCTCTTAAGTTTATGACAGGTCTCCAACCTTTGTCTTTCTTTTTCTTTACAAGAAAGAGTGTGCTTATAAATCTTAAAGGTTCTAATGGGACTTCTATTATGGCTCCTTTCTGAAGCATAGAGGAGATCTCATCCTCTATTTTTTTTTGTTGCTCTGGAGAGAGAGGCATGTCTCTCAGGAAAGAAGTTTGTAAAGGTATGTGAGTCAACTCTATCATAAACCCATTGAAAGTGTTTAAGAACCAAGGATCTTAAGTGATCAATCTCCAATTGTGAAGGAAGTATTTGAGCCGGAGGAAAATAAGTTCATGAGACTTGAAACATCAAAACGATCTTCTGATGAGCAGGATGAAGGAGAAGGAAGAACAAAGGTAAAACCAAAGGCCAGACGACACACAGTTAAGGAGCGTTATCTGAAAAGAGAAAGAAGTAAATACCTCTTGAATGTAAAAAATAGTGTAAAGCTTATCAAGCTAAAAGGAACAAGAGATGAAACAAGTACTGTTAATAAAAAGTACAGTAATAAACTGTAACAAAAACAGCATTAAATCATTGTAAGACCACAAAGGGGTGGGATGGGAGGGATAATGTCAGCCTCCGTGTCTTTAATGAAATCCAGATTCTCTAGTCATGTTAATATGAGAATCGCAATTTCATTACAAGAACGGAGGCTACATTATGCCTGTTGGTAGCTTTATAAAACAACATCAGACAAATGTTCAATAGGCTTGCAATAATGACGTGCAAAGGTGCTAGCATTTGACCAGTCAGCAGCTTTGAGAATGTCGTCCAACTTACCTCCAAACCAGAGAGATTTACTGGCCATAGCACCCCTCAAAGGGAGTGAGTTTGAAATTTCTTTAGGTCAATACCTGCTAAACTCATAACAGTCTTAACCCATCTAGCAATAGAGGTCAAGGTTATGCCTTGTGGGGTTTAACAAAGTATATAAGTAATTGGTTAACATCCTGAGGGCGAAGAGCAAACATTCTGTGATCATACTCTTTCATGCAGTCCACAACGCAAAGATTTGGACATAAAACAAAAACGTGGATAAAAGATTGAATCACACATAGTCTTTGTTCTTCTATAAATCTCAAATCTGACTTCAAACATGTAAAAAGATCTATTTGTAATCTCCAGGGCTTTGACATCAGAGAGCCATCTGCATGAGATTAGGCATAGTAGAGTAGCCAGCTTAATGGAAAGGTTTTTATTTTATTTTATTGAGGAGAGTATTAACAGGCCAGTTATTGAAAAGATCAAGGATTAGCTTGACATCCCAAAGATTTTCATATTTAGGTTTAGGAGGTCTTTTTAAACGAATGATTTTCATCACTCTACAAACAATGACATTTGTACCTATCGCTTTACCATTGACAAGGACATGACCAGCAGAAATAGCCTGTTTACAGCAATTGATAGTTCTATAGCTGAGGCCTTTATCAAATGTTTTAACAAGGAAATTAACAATGCAACAATAGGTGCTTCCAAGGAATCCTGGTTCCTTTCCAGGCACCAACGTACCCAAATTCTCCATATGTTGTTATATCTGAAGTGGGTGCCTGGGGCCCAAGACTCTCTGAGGAGAGTTGCAGCCATCACTGAAAGTCTGAGATTTCATTGGATCTCCTGACACTCTCCAGGCAAGAAGGGTTAAACTCCTGTTCTGAATTAGGGGGTGAACTCCTCTGTCTACATCTGCAAGAAGATTCTCTAGGGTAGGAATTAAGAAGGGGGTATGCAAGCTAGTTCTAGAGTGGTGGTGAACCATCCTTGGGATGGCCAAAAGATAGTTATTAGGACAAGGAAACACTGATCCTGTCTCACTATATGAAGAACTCTCTGAATCATGTCAAAGGGAGGGAATGCGTACACCTTGGCTCCTTTCCAAGATTGTAGTAAGGCGTTGACTGCTAGAGCACCCGGGTCGGGCATTCAGCTGAAGTTGTTCTTCAGTTGAAAGGTTAGCCTGCTTGCAAACAAGTCTATCTCTAGAGGGCCCCAGATCTTGTTTAGGGTACTGAACACGGAAACATTCAGTTTCCAATTGCTGTGATCTAACAGGAATCTTGAGTTCCAGTCTGCAGAGTATTCCGCTTTGAGAGCGATCTTTTGTTCCAGACAGAAGAGCGATCTTATGGTCTAGACAGAACATCCAAAGTTTCTTTGCTAGATTCGAGAGGTCCGCAGATTTGGTGGGCTCATGAGGGCGTAAAGCCCAGCTGTTAGTTCTAAATAATTTATGTGGTGAGTTGATTCCTCTTGTGACCAGATACCACCGGTGTTCTGATTGAGAAGGCAAGCTCCCCAGCCATGAAGGCTCGCATCTGATTCTAAAACAAACTCTGATTTTGAACTAAAGATTGCTTTTCCGTTCCAAGCGTCTAGGTTCTCGAGCAACAGGCTAGTTCCGAATTGGCTTCTTGATCCTGACAGATCCGATCTCCGTACCAGAGGCCAGTTCTTAGGGCTCTCGCCTTCATCCTTTGGAGGGCCCGATAGTTGAGGGGACCGGGAAACATGGCTTGGATAGAGGAGGAGAGGAGACCCAGAAGCCACGCTAGCTCTCTCAGAGATAAGTCTTGCTCTTTCAGGACGCGTCTTATTTCCTTCCTTATTTTGGTTATCTTTTTTAAGGTAGTAAAAGGAGACATTTCAATGTGTCTACTGTGAAACCTAGGAACTCCAGAGATCTGGAAGGGGACAGAATTGATTTATCTATCTTTATGATGAATCCTAAACTTTCTAGGAGATCCATCACAGTCTTCAGGTCTTTGGCTAGTTGTGAAGGCTCTTGAGACATTATAAGAATGTCGTATGAGTAAATGATTAAACCAATGTCTAATGCCAACTCGCAAGCAGTTGAGTCGCAATAGTCGCTATTTGGCTCATTTGCACAAGTAATTTACCACCAATTTAAACCAGGTGGCAAATGGGTGCAAACTATAAAAGCAAGTCCAGAATGCACCACAGCTGTCCACAATGGCTACCTTGTACTTGATAGCAAGGAGTATGACCATACTGGCTGCTCAGCAGAGGAGGAGACAGAGACAAGAAAGGATTTTACAAGCCAGGCTGAATGTTTTCCCACAAACAGAAGAAGACATTTATGACCAATACCGGCTAAGTCGCACTGTCATTCTGAATATCATAGTACTTTTAAAGCCACTTGTAGAAAGCAGTATTCTGTGCAGCAATTTCATCCAGACCCATGTTCAGGTGTTGTAATCATTACACCTATTAGCCACTGGAAGTTACCAGGATGTGATAGCGGTTGCAGGAGGTGTATCTCAAAGTGCGCTCTTGCGTTTCTTCAGAAGATTCTGAGATGCCTTGCTTATCTACATTCACCGCCACATATACCAGTCCAGGAATGAGCAGGAAATACTAAGTACAACACTGCAACTATGCACGATTGCCAATTTCCCCCATGTCATAGGGTGTATAGATGGGACACATCTGTCCATATATCCACCATACCATATTGAATATCTATTTAGGAACCACAAAAATACCCATTCCCCTAACATTCAGTGCCATGCAATGCTCACAACGTTATCACTGATATAGTGTCACAATATTCCGGAAGCACCCATGCCTCCTTCATGCTTAAGCACAGTGGAATTTACAGATGGCTGGAAAGAGGGAAATTTGATGAGGGGTATTTATTAGGTACAGAAAATAAATGTTAAAACATTATTGTAATTGCCCAATCCACACAAAAGGTATGTAGCCTCACACTAATGTATGCTTTTCAGGTGACAGTGCATATGCCCTACCTCTCTCCCAACACCTAATGCAAATTATATTTGGATGCTGTATTCTAACTATTTTTGTTTATGAGAATTCTGTAAACTTATTTGATTTTATGGACAAACTGAAATATAGACAAAAATAAAGAAAATAACACTTTATGAGAAATAAAGATTTGAATAAAGCATTGAAAATACAAAACATCACTCCTCATTGATTGAACTTAACTGTTAATGAAATTTAAGATTGAGATGTTTTTTGCTCCTTGAATTCTAATACAACATTCCCAGGTCCATCACTGAGAAGAAGGATTTAGAGCGGAAAACAGGGCTTAACCCGACAAGATGGCAAATTGATGTTGTTACTACTAAAGATTTTAGGGCCCAGTCCACGCTATCAGCATCCATGCTACTCAATCCATCTTTAATTTTTGCACGTTTGAGGTCACTAGTTAAATGCACAAAAACTTCCTAAAACTGAAAGGTGATGAGCCTAAAGTAACCTCTTTCTGAAACAATACTGTACATTGGTCCAGCGACTGATGACCCAGAGAACTGGGTCTTACTCCCATCTCAGCCAATTCAGCTAACAACTGCAGGATTATAAATGACTATCGCCTCTCCAGGCCCACTAAAATTATGACTGTCTCTGCCACCTTCTTTGGCATTCTCAAGCTTCATTGTAAAACCTTTTCTTGGCTGCCCATTTACATCTGCAAGATTGTCACTGAAGCCCTTATCAACAGAAAATTAGACAATGGAAATACTGTCTACATTGGCATACCAGACTATCTGTTTAAGAGGCTACACATGGTGAAAAACTCAGCTGCCAGATTTGTACTGAGCTTTCCAGCAGGCCTGTTGACCACTCTTCATCTTCCGCCTTCACTGAGACCTGGTGCAAAAATGTGCCATACTTAAACTTTTCTGTCACAACTACAAAACCCTCAACACTTGCCCTGCCTATCTTAACCACAGAATCCCCTTCCTCCATCACAACAGGTACCTTCCTTCCTCTGGTCTCTATCTGATTTGTACCCCTCTCATCCACCGCAGAAGGATCATTTTTTTTTTCACTTGGCAACCAAACATTAGAACCAGCTTCTACTAAAGCCAGCTCCTTCTAAGAGATCAGAAACAAACAAAAATCCTGTCAGTTCTAATTTTTATTGATTCTTCTCCACTTTTCTAGTCAGTCAAATAATCCCTCAACACCAGGATACCCTGACCAGGGTGATGTGTGCACAATAAAAATCCAAATAACGTAGCATAATACCTGCTATAAGAAATGTTATATTGTGAAACTGTGAAGTTTAGGTAACTAGGCTAATGCTTCCCTGCAGACCTCCACATGTGCCACCTCTCAGAAGAAGACATTTCAGTTCATTTCTTCCAACCTAAAATTAGAATGTAGGATCAGGAGAATGAATGGAAGTGGTTCTGGAGTAGCATTACAATATGTTTTCATTGACACACTGGTGGATGAAAAAAAGAAAGAACCTTCAATTGAGGGTTTGAAAAGAAGACATAAAGGGAGAGTGTTTTTTTTTTAGAAAAAGGAGTAGGAACGACAGGAGGGAAGCAATATAGTGAACGCACTGAGGTAAGTCGGGAGACCATGTAGGATAAACAACATGTATGATACCTCTGCACCTGTACTGAATTTAAGTTACAGAGTGGTTTTAACTCTTCACATTTCAAGAACATTTAACTTGTTGTGACAATATTTGTGCAAGGTATTTACTCTGCAACTGTCTCATGTCTAGGTTTTTTGTCTTGAAGGTGAAAACAATTAATATGAGTTGAGATATGAGTCTGAAAATATCACTGGTGTCTTGAAGTAGGTGGTCCAGACTGCCAGTATTCTCAAGCGTCCGCATCTCAAGTGTGACCTTTTAAATCAGACCTGACCTGATCTTTTAACTACCAGCACTTTGCATTCTAAATCTTGTAGTTTCATTTCCCCATTACATAGATAATATGTATGGCCCTACATATTAAAAAACTCAAAGTGGGTTGACTAAAAACCTGAGACTGGTAGAAAGTGTCACACTTGATGTGAGTTTCATGCCACTTGCCTGCAAATGACAATGGCAGAATATTAACCATACGTAACAACAAACTGGTTGCTGTGGAGCTGAAGTTCTTAAAAACTGAGTAAGTAAGTGAATGTACATTAAAGCAATGAAAGTTGTTATTAAGGAGTTTGCTAGAGTACATGTGCTTCTTCCCAAAACACAGTGACATTGGTGTATACATCATTGGCATATTTTGGTTACTTATAAGTCCTTTGTAAAGTGGTATACCATATACCCAGGACCTGTAATCTAAATGCTGCTAGTGGGCCTGCAGCACTGATTGTGCCACTCACAAAAGTAGCTTTTCAAGCCTGTCTCAGGACTGCCATTGCAAGGCATCTGTGTGCAGCTTACTGCCACTCCGACATGCCATTTAAAAACTACTTGCCAGGCCTTAAACTCCCCTTTTATTACACTTAGGTCACCACTAAGGTAGGTCCCAGATAGCTCTTATGGCAGGGTGCTGTGTAAGTAAAAGGTACGACATGTACTGGTAGGTTTTGCATGTCCTGGTAGTGACAAACAGATACATTTGTTTTTTTAATATTGCGAGGCCTACTCCCCTCATAGGCTAACATTGGTAATTCCTTAAAACGCTTTTAAGCTGTAATTCCTGATCAGAAAGGAGTAGCTGCCTCTTGGTTCATATTTTTGGAATGGTAATGATAAATCCTCTTTACTGGTAAAGCTGAATTTAACATTAGCAATTTAGAAATGCCACTTTTAGAAAGTGTGTATCAAAAACAAAGTCTTAACTGGAGAATACTAGGATTCTCCAGTTGAGACTTTTTTTTTATGCACACTACGCCCGGTCTCACCTGGGTTAATGGGCCCTACTCCTGATAATTGGTTTTTTACTTTTAGAAAGTGGACAGTGTTCTGCTCTTACTGCTCTGTAGGCTTGTAGCCTGTCTCCAATGCACATCTGGGGTTGATGTCAGCTACACTTTGTGCATTCCTTCTAGACAGCCACAAACACAGGAAGGGTGGGTGTGACAGAGAAGTCATCTGCATTCTGATAGCTCTTCCTGGGAAGGAGGAGGGAGAGCTGAAACTTACACTTCAATAGTCAGTGCCCTGTTTCCCACACAAAGGACTGGCTGATTTTCTCCGCAGATACCCTGGCAGACAGGGCTGCAATGACGGGGGCATGTGTTCTTCAGGGCTTGCTTTGAAGTCACCCCAACTTCAACGGCACAACTGGGTATACGTACTGGAGTTCTGACCCTACCAAGATAGTACACTACTGGACCTGTGACCAAATAGGCCAGGACTAAAGACGGCTGTGCCACAAAGATTGCTACTTTGTCTGATTGCTACTCTGATGGAGCTGTTTTCTGCTCCGCTGAGCTGCTGTGCTGCTTGTTGATCTCTGCCCAGCTTAGGACAAGGACTGGACCGATCTCATTTGAGCCCAGAGTCACACCAAGGGCTTGCCCCCTGTTTCTGAAGTCTCAGGGCCATCAAAGACCCTACAACTCTGCTGCTGCTGCATTCTGACATCTATGAGTCCTACCCTGCCTGAGGTGCCAATCCAGTCCTGGGTTTTGGAAGTGGGTTCCACTGCTGTTTTGTTTCAAAATCGACGCAGTGATGACTTTGAACTGATTGGAACCAACCAGAACCTTCGACACTGATGCAGTACCAATCTGAGGACATCTCTGCATGGTTTGACAACGCTGGACCCGACTGCGAGGTTCGACGACAACGCAAGCCTGTATCTTATCTCGATGCTGAAGCAGGACCCGACTGTGGGGCTAGATGATGACGCTTCGACCCGACTACATGAATCGTAATCACCACATGGAGTCTTCGATGCTGAAGCTTGCTCCATCAAAGGTACCTCTTCAGCGGGCCATGCGTGGGTCCTGTCGCCGGCCTGCCCTATTGCTATTGACTTCGAAACACTAGTTTTTGATATATTCTTTAAAAATGTGTAACTCTGGTTCAACTTATTTGATTTTTATTGTTTTACTCATAACATTATTCTCTATTTTTCGTAACCTGTGTGAAGTATTTTTGTGCTGTTTTCATTGTGTTACAGTGTGTGTCTGTGTGTGTGTATTGCACAAATACTTTACACATTGCCTCTTTAGATAAGCCTGACTGCTCTATTCCAAGCTACCAGAGGCTGAGCACAGGTTATCTTTTAAAATGTGTCTAGCTTACCTTGTCTAGTATTGTGGTCCCTACTTGGACAGAGTGCATACCTCTGCCAACTATAAACCCAATTTCTAACACCCAGAAGGGGGAAAAACTGGGGGAACTCTGTATTCCCAGTTTCCCTGCTATTCCCCATTCTGGAGAAAATAAGTAAGCCTGAGCCGAGTACAAGACACTTGAGAGTTAGGTACTCATGGGATACAGAGCCGCGGCTAGTGGAGGTCCGCACCACTGGAGACAATGCAGAAGAGTAAAACAGACACTTAATGCACACCCTTGTTGAACGTGCTGAATGCCCACATCAGGTTGACAGCAGTCATTAATAGCAATCAATCTCATATGAAATTTTATGTATCCTTTGGGTTTCGGGATGCAGGATGAGCATGTGTAGAAAAAATGAAGGCAGAAATATGCTACACTGAAAGTGCCTTCACCGTGGCACAACAGTCCATTCTTTGGAAGTCTCCCTTCACCCCGCCCCCCCCTCCCCCCACCAGAATGGTGCAATCTAATCTTGTACCAGCATGGTGGAGCCTCGCAAGCTCTCTGGCACCCTGCTTCCCCCTCCCAAAGGGCTCTCTGGGGGATGCGTGGGTGCTCAAAGTGTGGACTGCATCCTGGATGATGTCTAATTATCGCATTCCTACATAGCATTTTTGGCTCTGCAATATTTATTTATTTATAAAGTTTTATATAGCGTGAACAAGATCCCGAGGGATATCAGAGCGCTTTACAATAAGTTGGTGGAGAGGACAAAATGAAATATACACAGCAATTATGAGGGAAAAAAAACACAATGATAAACAGTAAACAATGGTACACATAGAGGGTCCAACATTAAGCAGACGATAAGGACCGTAACTGTTAGTTGTGCTATGGAGCTAGGAACCAAGAGAAAGCCACCTTATGAGTATCACAACCCCTTATGGTAGGAATTTGCTAATTAAGAATCTCTTGGCTTCCAGTTTGAAAGCAGTCGTCGAGGCGAGTCTGCGTACATCCGGAGGAAGAGAGTTCCATATTTTAGGGGCAGCACCATATGGCACTTGTGAATGAGCAAGACATTTCCTCATTTTCATTGGACCACGTGACACTGTAGGTAAAAGAATCTCCATGTTTGCATTGGGTGGGGGCTATCACTGACCCTATGCAATGGATGTAAGTGAAATGGGAGTACATATTCTGGGCCTACTTCTGGAAATAGCCTCAACAGAGCAAAACAAAACCGGCCAAAACACGTAATGACAGTTTCCATTACACAAGCAGCGAAGAAACTTGACACACTTTTTTGGTGACAACAATTTATTTTCTAATAAACCTGACAAAATAACTTCCCAAGAAGAAGAAACGCATAATGAAGTTAATATGCATATAATTCGTCTCGACTTCATATTCTACTTCATCGCTCCAAAGTACAGGTACCGATCTGAAAGAGATGTTTACTCAAGCAACTAACTATGAAATAGATGTGTCAAATTATCTCCGGTAGCCCCTCGGTTGTAGTGCGTGCCTTCAATATAAACAACCTTCTCGGTAAAGAGAATTAAACACACCGATTCAGGAAGCATGTGACAATCAACAACATACTAAAGGTGTGTGAAAAAGCGGGGTGCATATCTGTGGCAACAACTGCAACTGCAACTAAAGGCTGTGAAAATGATGCAGAAATATCCATACTTAAACTTTTAATGTGTGTAGTGTTACCTCGTAGTTCGAGGAAGCTTGTCAATATAGTGGTTATATTTGCATAAGATTTTTTTTAATTAGTACTTGTCAAGTGATGTGTAAAAAAAATTTAGTACCCACTCCTCCATTTGTTTTCTTGCAGTATTATACAGTGGGAACTCGACCCGAGGATGTTGAAGCGCTTTACATGAGCACCAGTGACAGAACATGTATGAGTTTTTAAGGGATATTAAGTGATTTGCCAACAATCACAGGCTGTTGAGCCGACGCCCTGACTTAAACCTGGTTCCCCTGTCCCAAAGTAGGAAGCTCTGGCCATGACGCAGCTCTCCATGATTTTTTTCCCCAAATTTAAAAGGAAATGAGGCAAACCAGTGCACCATACAAACTATTTCTAAGCTTCTTGAGACGACGGCCCAACCATTCGAATAAGTTTGAAGTCTGAGAATTCGTCTTCGCCAGAACACGGCGGCAGGTCAGAACACGTCCTAGCCGATTGTTTCCTGTTGTCTGAGAGATGAATAACCACCTCCACCGCTGCATACCTTGAAGGATATCTTCATGACGTCACGGTCAGCGTCTATGAAACTGAAAATACTTCTCATGTTTAGACACCCAGTGTTCAGTAACTCAGTTGTCGGGAAAGGGCATGTAAGTTTAGCTGCCACAGGCAACCAAACGAAAGAAGATAGTCTCTTCTATGAAGCCTAGACTCCAGCCAGTGCTTAATTTTTAAAAGAATAAGTGCTGGGCCCAAAGTTTGGCACAGAAGCCCGCAGCTGTCACTACGGAATCTCTGGGGTGTCGAATACCAAGACTGCGTAGTCTTGAGTCCTCAACATCATGCGTCTTTCATCCACAACCAGAAGCTCCCTGTCACTTTATTTCACTCTTTTAGATTATTTTCATCCATCTCCCTTTGTCACTGTTTTTCCGTCTTTCTCTTCCTCCTCAGGCCCGGTTCCAGAAATATTTACATGAACAGGCTATGGGTGCATTTGGATGGGCCTATGTAAGTTCAATTTTGATCAATTCTGGAGGTAGCCTACAAGCCCTGGATTTACATCATGTCTTTTTCCAAACAGGCATTCATAGCAAGAAGAGAGGTATATGCAAGTAAGAGATGATGTCTACACTCGTCAGCCCCAACCGTTATAATTTCCAGCAGACAAGGCTTCAAGCCCAGGACCTGTATATCAAGCAGTTTATAAAAGTTGTTCATGCTGACGGAGGTCTCTGTTAGCACACCCAAGCAGTGACATCTTTTCACTAGAAAGACTATAAACAGGTGCTCCGTATTTCACTGAATGCACTGCCCCAAGGAAAGGCGAGGGTTCCCGGCTGTCCTGAGGGCAGAACAATAATTGTAATAGGGCACACAGTCCCTGGATTGCACTCATCGTACCTGTTTAAACGTGCACCATGGGTCAAACAGGGACAGTGCACCCTTTCTGAAATGTGGGCCCTGTTGTTCTTTGAAACTCCCTTACAAAGTCAGCAATGCGTAGGTTTGATGTGAGCTCTTCCTTATGCGCTAAAATAGCCAAATTCTGTTTCCACTCATGAATTATTGTGCAGCGGCAAGGTGTGAGGATGCGGGATAGTGTTGCAAAATGAGCTGCAGTTGTAATACTAATTACTAGTGCAGATACATACATTTCATGAAGTGCTGGAAACGCTTCAGCATAAACATGCACCAGTCCACAAAGGGAAATAATCATAATCTGTACCATCTGTGACTTTTCTAGCAACAACGTTTTTGCCACTGCAGCAAGAGTAGCTTTGTTTACAATCGTTAAGTCTAGAAGGGGTGTATATCTGCCAACATCAGAGGCAATGAGAGAACCAAGGTAGAAATGGCTTCAGAAAATTCTATGTTCTTCTGGGATAATCTGGTTTCCATTTCAGCTATTGCTGTCTAGAATGTTCAAAATGGGTTTCATGAGCACTTGCTGATGTGAAAAGAAGTGTGTTGTCATGAGCAGATTGTCCTGCTGTTGAAAGTACTAATGCATCTGCAAGTTGACACTTGAGGAGGAGGACTCCTTTTTGTTACATGGTTAACATATTTGGCTTCATTTGACACATTATAAACAGAAGAGCTATATGTTGTAGTGAACATTGGATCTGCACTCTTTGTTTTAAGGGCACTCACTATGTGTTGGCTGCACATCTCCCTATTCAAAAGGCAAATGTGTTTGCTTTGAAACATAACATTATCAGTCTTTAAGGCAAAAAGTAGGTATTCTAAAGTAATCCTCAATCACATGAACATTTTTCAGTAGAGCTCCTTGAGGTGAGGTGAGATGTGTGAATGTCCTGAGAGGTTGAGAGTGATTCTGGCTGCCAAGTTCTTGATGTTCTGCAGCCTCCTGATGAGATGATTGTTGATTCCAGCATAGAGGGTGTTCTTGTAGTGTAGTTTGCTGGTAACAAAGGTGTGAGTGATGGTTTTCCGGGTGTTGACTGAGAGCCATCTGAAAATCTTCCTCAAAATCTTCAGGATGTGGAAGCATTGGAAGCAGGAGGCATCGACAGCATTGACTTGGGCTGTAATGTCGAGTTTGCAGTTGATGACGATACTAAGGTTCTTGGTGTGGGTGATAGTACCTCCTAGCTCTGTTGGCCACCTGGTTAGGTCACAAAGAGAGGAGCTCACCCCGAAGATCATGACTACAGTCTTGTCAGTGTTCAGTTTCTGGCAATCGGACTCCGTCCATCATTTATCAGTCATTGTGATATATATGTTCTGGACAGATTCAGCTTAGGGGAGAAAAGCACTAAGAGCTTGTGGGGCTTGCTGTTGTCAAGATTCTGTTTGTGAATGGTGAAAGTGTGTGTATTTCTTGTATGTGGGATCTATATATCCTTACCAGCAGTTTGAGTGAGGGTGAGTGTATATATGTGTGTTTTTGTGCATGTGTGTGGAATGGCCATTCTGGTGTGGGTGTTTCCGTGGGCAGCATTCATTTGAGCGTGGTGTGAGTGTGCTTCTGTGCTGTGTGTATGGGTATAAACATGATCTTTATGCGTGCGATGGGTCCTCTCTGGTGTGTTTTGTGTTCATTAAACCAGAGGGTGCGCAAAAGTATATTGATAAAATGACACAATAAATTATTTGAGGCACGCAGACAGCATTTATCTTCTGAATGTTTATGTGATGCAGTTTTGAGTCGTAAATGTCAAGTGACCACACGGTCTGCAGCTTCTGTGCATGGATCATCAGCTGTGTGGCCTCTCATTGTAACAGAGTGCCTTATCAATGCTGGTCCTATGCAGTGAAATGTAAAAAGTACACAAACGCTATGTGACCAAATAGAATAGATAACATTTTGTCTTACAAATTGTGCATATTTTAATATAGCTGTATAAAGTATGTGCCAGGATGTACAGAGAGACTGTACATTTCTCTGCAACAAATATTTTGTTTGTGACAAAACTTTAGAGACGTCAATTTTTAAAATATACCTGTGCATTGTATCCACCATGGAAAATGATCTGTCTATAACGCAATAGAGATCATGATAATGCATGGTAAAGAGTCCTGGAAGATATGCATCAGCTCTTCTGGAAGAAGAGTGCCTGCTGAGTCTCTGCATAGGGCACCAAGCCACAGAACTTAGCAGCACTCACTGGTAATAATTACGAAGTTTGCACGGCAAAGGCAAGAGAGGATACAGGGAACGGAGCGAGTGGAATTGGATTCAGAAACAGCGCTCAGGAAAAGCAGATTTAGATTCTGGAAACGTGGAATGTATGTGAGTGACAATAAAGAAACTGAAGAAAGAACAACCTAACTGAGAAGGAAGACAGATGTAGGAATCCATGAACGGCAGGTAGAGACTGGTGCAAGGTTTGCAGAGAGAAGGAGAGAAGGGATTTAGAATACCAACAACAACAGGACTAGACATATGCACATTAAACAAAGGACGCCGGATATAAAGCACACTTATAATTTGCATACAGTCAAGAACAGGACTGGAAGTGCACATACAGAACAAAAAACCTTGAAAACTAGACAAGGGGTCTGCAATATGAACAGGAGCAGAGGAGCTAAAGCATCAAGGAAGAAAGACAAGGAGCAGGAATAAAGTACTGGTAATCAAGGAATCACGCATATGCAATTGGTACAGAGATAAGCAGCGGGTTGGCACAGAATCTCAGCATTAAATAGTTTCAGAGAAGTTTGAAGAAAGTGCTGGTAGCTCAGGGGAGGACCATAGGTGCAATGAGAAGTCCAGGTGTGATTAATTAACCAGGTGCTTGGAATCAGAGCTTCACCAACAGACTGAGCTTGGAGAGAAAAAAATAAAGAACCCAGATCGCAAAATAAGGGAAACAGGGGAACCAGGAATAGAGGGCAGATGGGAGCCGAGACATGAGAAATCTGGACATGTTTGCATGGGTCAGTGAATCAGTAAGAACAAAGAATTATGACAACATACAGGGCTTCACCTCCAGGACATAGTCTAGGCACGGTCTGAGAAAGGAAGAAATTACACTCCCCCTTTTTATGAGTAGCAAAGCTCAAGCTGGGTGTATTTTTAGGAGAAAGTGAACCACTTAGTAGGTAACAAATTCTTCAACTACCTGCAGGAAGTCTTAGTTGAAAGCATTAAATTGCTTCATCATTTAACTGGTTGATAGGTGAGAGTGGGAAGTGGGTGCCTTTATGAAAAAGGTTGTGGTGGTTTTCAGCGTATGAATGTTTTTTGTCAGTGGGAAGAACTCACCAAGGCACTAGCGATCCAAAACCATTGTCTGTTTTGGAGGATAGTGAGCGGGGGGTCGGGGAACTTACAATCGGCACTAGAGCCCAACATTGCTCCAGAGGTGTGGCAGGCACACTTCCAGTCTTTATACAGCTCTGAGCCGGGAGAATCTCTTGCTGTAACTGAGGCGGGCTGGCCGGGTTACGAGGGGGAGCCAATAACGCTGGGTGAGGTCACTGCTGCCATTTCAGCTCTGGCTTCGGGAAAGGCGCCGGGACTGGATGGCTTACCAGGGGATATGTTTAAGCAAGAGCCCACTGTCTGGGCGCCCTACCTCACTGCCCTTTTCAATGGAGTCCTTGACGGTATGGAAATCCCTAGTACTTGGCTGGGGGCGGAGGTGGTCCCCATCTTTAAAAAGGGCTCGCCTCTGCTCCCAGCCAACTATAGACCCATCAGTTTAATAGACGTAGCACAGAAGCTGTTTGGGAGGGTTTTGCTGAATCGGCTACAGGATTGGATGGAGGAGGTGGGTGCCCTTAGCCCCTATCAGGCGGGATTTAGGAGGGGGTATCCACAGTGGACCAGGTTTTCAGATTGAACCTCATCTACTGGAGGGCAGCAAAATTCGAGGGCGGTAGTCTGTACACAATTTTTGTGGACTTACGGGCCGCCTTTGATCTGGTGCCTAGGGGGAAACTCTGGAGCGTCTTGGCAGAGATGGGCGTCCCCCCGGATATCCTATTAATCTTACAGAGGCTCCATCACAATAACTATGCCCGAGTGAGGTGTGGGCGTTCGGGGGAACTGACCGATAGATTCCCCGTTGGCCGGGGGGTAAGACAGGGTTGTGTGTTGGCACCGACCCTGTTTTGCCTCTTCGTCAACGGGGTAATCGCTCACCTAAATGCCACCGATTATACTGACGCCCCCAAATTGAATGGCAGCAGGGTGCCCGCAATTATGTTTGCGGACGACACCCTGCTGCTATCCAAAACCCCAATGGGGATACAGAGGATCCTTGATTCTTTTGTAGCCTTCTGCACCGACAGGGGGCTAGAAATTAATGCGACAAAAACCAAATTCATGGTTTTGAACCCGAGTCAAAAATTGCGGCCAAATCCGCAATTGGGAGCTGTACGACTTGAGAGAGTATCCACCTTTGAATATCTTGGTGTGACTCTTAACGAAACCATGTCTTGGGGATCCCATCAGACTAGGGCAAACCTCAAGCTCACACAAACAACTGGGGGTATTGCCCGGATGATGACTGGTTCATCATATCGTCCATTGGGGGCACTAATCCAGATATATAAGACCCAGGCTAGGGGAGCGATCATGTATGGGGCGGAATTGTGGGGTTATATCCCTTGTCGGAATCTGTCACTAACGGAAAATAAGTTCATAAGACGGATAGCCGCACTACCGCCCAGTACTCCGCTCCTCCCCTTGAGGCTTGATTTGGGCCTACGACCGCTAGCCGATGAAATAAGTTTGAGACCCATAGCTTTCTGGCGTAGGCTGTGGAGCAGTAACGATCTTGCAGAATATAGGGCGGAATTGGTCGAATTACTGAACCACCCAAAAGCGCTTGACATCCCCTGGATCAAAAACATCCAAGCCACTTGTATGGAACTAGGGCTCCCTGACTTATGGACAGATCCGGCGAATGCCGTATTAAACATCTCCAAAAGGTCCCTGGCCAACACATATCATGAACAAAAATTAGCTAGGGCCCGAGTAATACAGGCAGAAGGGTCCTTATCCTCTGTGTTTTTGCAAAGCAAGGACCTTTATAGGTTTGAGAAGGTATTGGATCCTATCTCCCCTGTACTTGCCAGGAAGCTGTTTCTCCAATGGAGATACGGCACGCTGCCCTTTCGCTCTTTTACAAGCACTTGGGCACCATGCTCCACTACAAAGCAGTGTCCGGCCTGTGATGCCATGGAGGAAACCGATCTACATGTGGCTTTTTTCTGCCCAGCCTACAAGGCAGCTAGAAAATACTGGCTCCTCCCACTGATAAGGAATATGGGCTGTAGGGAATATGCACCAATGTACAGGATTTTAAAATCTGATGTCTCTGGCCCAACTGTTTTTGCATTAACAAATTTTTTTATTAAGGTTTGGTACACGCGCAACCGTATTTTAAAGATGTTGGGTCCTTCTTAAAATTTCAGATGTATAGTTTTTTTTAAAGCATTTTTGTATATACATTCCAATGGTTTTATGCTTGTATGAATTGATTTATCTGTGATGTATATGTGTACTGTTTATCTTTTATGGCCAAATGGCCGAAATAAAGATTGGAAAATGAAATGAAATGAATGTTTTTTGTACTTTTGCTGGAATATTTCAGCTGAGATTGGGTCTAGTCTAATTGGCAGCAATATGCTTGATTAGCCAGAGTCAGTGTCAGTCTGTTTCAAGTAGTCTGTCAGTTAGTACAGAGATTAGGCAGAGGGCAGTCTGTGTGGAGACAAAATGTTAAAGGAAAATGTCTCAATCAATAAACTTGGAGGTAGCATTTAAGTTGACATGAGAACTTTGCAATTTCCTAACGGCACTAGAGGATGCGCGTCCTACTCAGGTTACCAGCGAGCTATTGTCAACAGGGGTTCTGCCCAAGAGTTAGAAAGAAGTAAAGTGCTTCTATTCAAAGAGCAGAATCTAGAACATTGTTTCCGAGGGTCTTTCTCCTAGTCACGTGTACACCATAAATGCCAACCTGTATCAAATCCAATTATTTCAACATATATTCATAGAGACCATTCTGAATGCAAAATCATGATATTGTCCCTGGTTGGTATAAAAATAGACAATAGTGAAGATGTTGCAGTGCAATACAGGATGATAAGCATATGTACAAAATGGGGTTGCTTCTTAATGCTGAGGCAGATTTGCAAGTCCAATGTGTGTATTGTTCCTCCTAGATATGATATCCATACAGGGTAACCTCTAAGGAGTTATATGGCTCTCACCAGGACAAAACATAACACTGTCACACCGACCCGAGGGATGAAAGATAAAAGACCATTCAATGCCATGCATATATCATAAATTTAATCATAAATCCAAGATGGTCAGACTGGAACAGAAAATAGGCCCAGTAACAAAAATAAAAGTGACCCCCATTAGAGAACCAGGTAACAAAAAAATGTGGCCCACATTTGCAAATCAGACCAGTTTTGAACTTGTAAAAACATGCTTTATGCTTACTTTGCAAGGTGAAAGAGAAGGCAGGTTTCTGTGTTTGCTGCGGGCAATGTTTGTAGTAATATCATGGAAATCAACATTAAAACCAGACAATCAGGCCATAAAACAAGCCCACACTTGAGCATCTCTCTGGTTCCGCGCCCACACCACCAGTCTCAGTCTGGTCTGCATCCCCACCCTCCCCCTGGGGTCCTTCAGTCAGGATCTCTGCGTCCAATTGGTGCTCCCTTTCCACCATGAGGCCTCTACCTAGACATTTCATCTGGAAGTACTCTGCCAGCAGTTTGATAGCCCGGGCAAAGAGTAGTAGGGACAGTGGGCATCCCTGTCTTGTGCCTTGAAAGATGTCATAATCATCTGAGAAGGTGCCATGGGCATGGAGTACAACAACCTCACCCAGATAGCCCATCCCACAACAAGTCCCATATGGAGCATAACTGCCTCCAGGAAGTCCCATCTTGTGGTATCAAAGGCCTTTTGTAGGTCTACTGACATAATCATGGCCTGGGGGCAGTCCGTCCGATCCCAGTTGTGAACAATATTATACAGCTGCTGGAGATTGAGGGCGGTATAACGGGCAGGGATAAACCCGTTCTGATCAGTATGTATCAGATCTGCCATGCATGGCCAGAGTCGGGAGGATAATACCTTGCTCCAGAACTGGAAATCAGTATTAAGTATTGAGAGACGTCTGAAGTCCACCTCACCAGCGTCGGGCGAGCTACTTTTGGGCAAGACCATGACCCGGGCCTCTGTGGTCGAGCACGGCAGGTGCACCAGGTCATGCGCTTCCTTATACAGGGCCTCCAGCTTCGGGGCCAGCACAGCACGTACGTCATGTAGCCCGTCCGGTCCTGGTGACTTGCCACTAGCCATGTTCATTGGGGCAGACTTTAATTCTTGGACAGTGATCAGACCCACAAACCACTCAATCGCTTCTGCCGGGAGTCTCCAGAGCTCTATTCAGTCCAGAAGGACATCGGAAGACCTCAGCTGGTTCGCCTCCAGTGGCCTATAAAGGGAAGTGTAATATTTCCGAAATGCTAAATTTATGTCTGCGGGGGAATAGAGTGTGTCCCCCCGGGGGCACCACACCGGTGATGGGTGTGGCTATGCCCTCTGGGGGGGATCAACCAGACTAGGATCTTACCCGGTTTCCCTTCCTCTTCATGGGCGTGGCCTATATACTCCCTATAAGTGTTACCCCCGTCTTTTGTGACTTTTCTGCCTCTGTGCCACTCGTTTCCCCCCGTTTTTTTGTGACCTTTTCTGCCCTTTCATGTGAACTTTGTGCCTCTGTGCCACTCGTTTCCCCTGTTTTTTGTGACCTTTCTGTGATTTTTTGTGACCTTTGACCCTGCTCGCCGGCAGGTCACCCCCACGCCGCTGCTCGTCACCTGACTGCCTGGTTTCTTGCCTCCCTGCTGCCTTCTTGTTTCCTGGGTTTTTCCCTCCCCTCTGCCCTGTGCGCCAGTTCCCCCTGGCCACCCGCCGCTCCCGATCCGGCCCTTTCCCGCCGCTGCTTCCCTGCGGCCCGCTCCCCCTGCACACCCATTCACCTACCCGCTCCCGCCTCCCAGCTGCTCCTCCCTCCCAAGCCACCTCATATGCAGGCAGAGAAGCGGCCGCACATCGGCCGTGTGCAGCGGGTGCGCCGCTGGCGCGTCTAAGGCAAGACCGTCTGCGCCCGTCTGCGCCTGGACCGCACCCAGCACCAGAACACCTGGACCCCGCGAACACCACTAATCCACTACGATGCCAGCACGGTCTACGCACTCAATGCCAGCCGAAACCACACCTGCTTCCAGGCCGCCCTGAAACGGACCCACGGACCCTTCTCCTGCCACACCTGCAGCTTCACGTGCGACAGAACCACCAAACCTCCAAGGACTGGACCCAACCACCTCCGCTGCATACTCCTCAACACCCGCTCCACACGCAAACATGCAGTCGAGCTCTGGAATCTGCTTGACACTGCCGCCCCAGACGTGGCCTTCCTGACCGAGACCTGGTGGGATGACTCCTCGGCGCCCGATATCGCCATAGCCATCCCAGATGGCTACTAGATCACCCGCAGGGATCGTGCCAACGGAATCGGAGGAGGAATAGCCATCGTCCACAAGTCCACCCTCAAGGTCGGCAGCCACGCAGACGACACCCTCAACACCGCCGAACACCTGCACTTCCGGATCCACACCAACCCCAACACCACCCTCAGAGGAACACTCATCTACAGACCCCCCGGACCCGGGGCTCAGTTCATCGACTCCATCGCCGACCTCGCCAGCACCCACGCACTCGCCTCCACGGACTAAATCCTCCTCGGGGACCTGAACTTCCACCTCGAGAACAACAACGATGCCAACTCTGCCACCCTGATCGACAACCTCGCCCACCTCGGCCTCAGACAACTCGTCACCACACCCACCCACGCCGCCAGCCACACGCTGGATCCCGTCTTCTCCACAGGCTCCCACGTTGCCTTCGACCACACCACCGAACTCCACTGGACCGACCACCGCCGCATCCATTTCACCTTCAAGAAACCAACCTCGCACCACTGCACCCAACAGTTGCCTCGCCGCCACCCATCGACCCCACCAACCCAGATGCCGCATCCGAAACCTCAGACAGTGGATCGACGACTGCGCCAACACCCTCGCCCCGTTCAAGAAACCCTCCAACAGCCACACTAGCAAGAGAGCCACCTGGATCACCGACGAGCTCCAGACCTCTAAACGTCCATGTCAGAAACTGGAGAAGACATGGCTCCTTGAACGCACACCGGACCATCACGCAGCCCACAAGGACGCCACCCGCAGAGACTACCACCTCATCAGATTAGCCAAGAGATCCTCCTTCAAAGACCACTTGGATAACAACGCACACAACAGCAAAGAGCTCTTCAGCATCGTAAAGGAACTCTCCATCCCCAGCGCAAACGCCAACGACATCCCGCCCTCACAAGAACTGTGCGACGCACTAGCCATCTTCTTCCACCGCAAGATCGCTGACATCCACGACAGCTTCAACACCACGACCGCCCCGACTACGCCAGACTCCACCTCCCCTGTGAACACCACCAGCGCCAACCGCCTGACCTCCTGGTCCAATATCAACGACGACAAGACACGCAAGGTTATGAACTCCCTCCACTCAGGATCTCCGTCTGACCCATGCTCACACCGCTTATTCAACAAAGCAGACGCAGCCATCGCACCCCAACTACGGAAGGTCATCAACATCTCCTTCGAAACATCGACATTACCGGAAAGCTGGAAGTCTGCCGAAATCAACACCCTCCTCAAGAAGCGAGAAAATCCTCAACATGCAACTGGCCCGCCACCTGGAAGACAACAACATCTTGGACCCGTCCCAGTCCGGATTCAGACAAAAACACCAGTTGAAATCATTCAGCAAAAGGGCTCCCTGGTTCAATGACGACCTTAAAAAATCCAAGAAGACATGCCGGACCCTGGAGAAGAACTGGAGAAAAGAACCAACCTCAGACAACATGGCCTCCCTCAAGACAGCCACCCGCAAACACCACCAACTGATTCGATCCGCCAAGAAATCAGCATTTAAGGACCGTCTCGACAACAACTCTCATAACAGCAAGGAACTCTTCAATATCATCAAAGAATTCACCAACCCTCCCGCAGCATCCAACGACATCACTAACTCCCAAGACCTCTGCGATGCGCTATCCTCCTTCTTCTACAACAAAATCGCCGACATCCACAACAGCTTCATGAATACTCCCAATGACCAACTCACCCCACCCCCTTCTGTTCCCACCCCTCCAACTAACTACCTCAAGTCCTGGAACCCAATCACCATTGAAGATACCATTCGCCTCATGAACTCAATCCACTCTGGCTCACCCTCGGATCCCTGTCCCCACTACATCTTCAACAAAGCTGACTCCATCATCGCCCCCCAACTCCGCGATGTCATCAACTGCTCCTTCAACTCCGCCTCCTTTCCAGAAATATGGAAACACGCCGAACTCAGCGCCCTTCTGAAAAAACCAACAGCAGACCCCTCAGAACTGAAAAACTACCGACCCATTTCCCTCCTCCCTTTCCCGGCCAAAGTCATCGAGAAAGCCGTCAACAGCCAACTCGCAGCCTTCCTCGAATCCAACAACTCCCTGGATCCCTCACAAAACGGCTTCCGAGCCAAACACAGCACCGAAACCGCCCTCATTGCGGCGACCGACGACATCCGAGCACTCCTGGACAACGGTGAAACAGTGGCCCTCATTCTACTCGACCTCTCCGCCGCCTTCGACACTGTCTGTCACAACACCCTCATACAACGCCTCTACAACATCGGCATACAAGGAAAAGCCTTGGACTGGATCATCTCGTTCCTAGCCGGAAGAACCCAGAGAGTCCGACTCCCCCCTTTCTACTCTGAGTCCACCGAAGTCATCTGCGGCATACCCCAAGGCTCCTCACTCAGTCCCACCCTCTTCAACGTCTACATGAGTCCCCTCGCCTCCATCGCACGTCAACATAACCTCAACATCATCTCCTACGCCGACGACACCCAGCTAATCCTTTCCCTCACCAAAGACCCCAACACCGCCAAAAACAACCTTCACGAAGGTATGAAAGAAGTAGCCGAATGGATGAAACAGAGCCGCTTAAAACTCAACTCAGACAAAACGGAGGTGCTCATCCTTGGATCCTCCCCCTCAGCTTGGGACGACTCCTGGTGGCCTTCCGCTTTGGGATCAGCGCCCACACCCACAGACCATGCACGTAACCTTGGCTTCATTCTAGACTCCTCTCTCTCAATGTCCAGACAAGTCAACGCTGTATCGTCCTCCTGCTTCAACGTCCTTCGCATTCTCAAAAAGATCTTCCACTGGATCCCCCTCGAAACAAGAAAGACTGTCACCCATGCACTGGTCACAAGTCGACTGGACTATGGCAACACACTCTACGCCGGAATTACAACAAAATTGCAGAAAAAGCTCCAGCGCATTCAAAACGCATCAGCGAGACTCATATTAGACATCCCTCGCCAAGAACACATCACCGGTCACTTAAAAAACCTCCACTGGCTTCCCGTCAACAAAAGAATCACTTTCCGCCTTCTTACCCACGCACACAAGGCCCTTTATAATCTAGGACCCGAATGCCTCAACACCCGACTGTCCTTCTACTATCCCACCCGCCAACTAAGATCATTCAATCAAGCCCTCGCCGCAGTCCCGCGCATCCGAAAAACCACCATGGGTGGCAGATCCTTCTCCTTCCTGGCTGCCAAGACCTGGAACTCACTCCCCACCCACCTCCGCCTTACTCAGAATCACATCTCCTTCAGAAAAGAACTGAAAACTTGGCTATTCGATAAACAGTGATCCCCTCCCCCTAGCGCCTTGAGACCCTCTGGGTGAGTAGTGCGCTTTATAAATGCCTGAACTTGAACTTGAACCAAAGCACCGAGACAGCCCTCATCACCGTCACAGACGACATCAGGCTCCAAGTAGACAACGACGAAACACCATCCCTCATCCTCCTGGACCTGTCAGCCGTCTTCGACACGGTCTGCCATCGCACTCTAAAGACACGCCTCCTAGAAGCTGGAATCCAAGAGAAGGCTCTTGACTGGATCACGTCCTTCCTCTCCGGCAGAACCAGAGCATCCGCCTCCCACCCTTCCGATCCGAAGCCACCGACATCATCTGCGGCGTCCCCCAGGGCTCATCCCTCAGACCAACGCTGTTTAATGTCTACATGGCCCCCCTCGCACAAGTGGCCCGCCATCACGACCTCAATATCATCTCCTAAGCTGACGACACCCAGCTCATCCTCTCCCTCACCAAGTACCCACACCACCAAAATCAACCTCCACGAGGGAATGAAGGCCGTCGCCGACTGGATGAGGAGCAGCCGTCTGAAGCTGGACTCGGACAAGATGGAGGTCCTTATCCTCGGACCCACCCCCTCAGCCTGGGACGACTCCTGGTGGCCGACCATACTGGGAACAGCACCAACACCCACCGACCATGCATGCAATCTAGGATTCATCCTCGACTCCTCCCTCTCCATGTCTAAGCAAGTCAACGCTGTCTCCTCCTCCTGCTACAACACCCTCTGCATCCTCCGCAGGATCTACAAGTGGATCCCGACCGAAACAAGAAGAACGGTGACACAGGCCCTCTGCAGCAGCAGACTGGACTACAGCAACGCACTCTACGCAGGAATCCCAGCCAAACACCTATGACGACTACAACGCCTCCAAAACGCCTCCGTCCAACTGATCATCAACGTCCCCCGCCGCAGCCACATCACCCCCCACCTGAGAGACCTACATTGGCTCCCCGTCGACAAGAGGATCACCTTCAAGCTCCTCACCCACGCGCACAAAGCACTCCACAACGCCGGACCAGCCTACCTGAACAGCAGACTCAGCTTCCACACCCCCACCCGCCAGCTCCGCTCCGCCAGCCTCGCCCTCGCCGCTGTCCCCCGCATACAACGAACGACCTTGGGCGGCAGATCCTTCTCCTACCTCGCCACCAAGACGTGGAACACCCTCCCTACCCACATATGGCAGACCCAAGACCTACTCGCCTTCAGAAGACTCCTCAAGACCTGGCTCTTCGAGCAGTAGCAGCACCCCCCTCTCCCCTCAGCGCCTTGGGACCCTCACGGGTAAGTAGCGCGCTTTACAAGTACTCTGATTGATTGATTGATTGACTGCTCCTTAGCCTCGATTAATCGAGGGAGAGCATCCCGGTCCATACTGAGCATGCTTTCCAACCCATGAATAGTGGCGTCAAGCCGCTAAAGTTCCAAGTCAAGCTCGCAGTGTATCCCCACTGTTTGGCTCAGAGAGTTCCCCCTCACTACTGCCTTGAAGGTGTTCAATTATACTAGATCGCTCTAGGCAGTTCTGGAAATCTTAGTGATGTATTAGACTGTCGTGTCGAGTAATGTGTCCAAAAAGTCATGTCTGCCAGGGCCGCTGTGTGCCATTCCCTGTTGGGATTTTAGGGAGCTTGTCTCGCAGATGAAAGGACAAGAGGAGTGGACTGTGATCTGATTAGGCCTTGGTGGTGAACTTCAACCCGTTTGCGGAGCTTTCTGCACTCCGCGCTCCACGGAGCTCGCGGAGAAGAAAACTCCACACTGCGTAGTGCAGCTGAGTTTTTCCAAAACTTTCGCACTCGCCAAAACTTTGGTAGAATTTCTACTCAAGTGGCAGGAGAATCAGCGTGAACGGCAGTTCGCACTACACTTCGCCATTTGCGGAACTCCATTGAGTTTTTTTGTCACTTCGCAGAGTTCCGCGTAGCAAAACTCTGCAAACTATGGATTTGATAACATGCAACCGAGGTATTCAGTGTGTGTCACATATCAGCACAGCCACCATAAGCTAGTCTAGTGTGTAGTTTATACATACTGGAGTAATGCAAGTAGTCCCTGTCTAAGGCGTACTGTGTGCGCCACACATCCTCCATGTTCCAGTGCATTATCCAATCTTTAATACCCTCTGACGTCCTATAGGCCAGTGTCCCAGATAACAGTGGGGTCAATCAGTCCAAGGTTATATTTCTTTCACAATTAAAATCGCCCCCAAGAAGTAGGCCCCCTTCTGCCAGGTGGCCTAATTGCATCAAAAGGGAGATCAGGAAAGGGACGTGGTCCTGATTCGGTGCATACACACTCCCCAGCACCACCATCAAACTGCACAGTCGACCCACCACCAGCATATATCTACCCTCTTTGTCAATTTTGACTGTAGTGGCCTCAGGGGGGTCCCTGCCCATACCCAGATGTGAGCCCCTCTCGCAAACACTGAGTATGTAGTGGCGTGCATGTCCCTTCACTAACGGCGCTGTAGTCAGTCAGTCTCTACTCTCTTGAGGTATGTTTCTTGTAATGTAGCTGTTTGCACCCCCGTCTCATAAAGTATAGGTGGATTTTGTCGCCTTTGTATGCCAACGCATCCCCATGATGGTCTATGTCATAAGCTTAAAGGTATGTAATGAGGGTGTCATGGTGGCTGTGGTGTCATGCTCCCGGTCCCCCTCACTGTACCTCCCCACCAACAACCACTCCCCTGGGACTGAAAAACCTAAGAAAGAAAAGAAACATGTGCCTCAAATCCCCAACCCTAAACCTGCCCACCAAGGGCAGGCCACCCAAACCGCAACAGTCAAAAATACAGTCATAACATTCGTCCTCTATTCCAATTCTGTGGGATTGGAGGTGAGGGCAGGCTCAACGTCTGACTAAGTTCTCCACGTCCATCTTACTGCACCAGCCTCTGTGTCGACCTTGGCGCACCCACTAGAAGGACAAGCCTCCTTTTCGACTTCAGCACACCCACTGGGGCCTCCGAGGAAATCCAGAGGGAGGTCCGATCCACCCCCACCACTTCACAAAGTCCATGCAACCCTCCAGGCTCTGAGCCAACCTCACTGCTCCACTACAGTATCTCTTCGGGTGTCTGGGAAGTGATGTCCGCAGGAAGGTCTACAGCTGGCACTGCTGGCCCCTCGGAGTCCAAGTCCCTGGTTCTACATCCTGAGGCAGAGCCTTCTTCGGTTGACTTGACTTGTTTGATCCCCACTGCTACCTGCAGGGCCAGCGCCATGTCTCTGCCTGTCTGAGTTCCGGTGGGATTTTTCAGTACGCCGAGGAGTGTCACCCCCTGTGAGCAGCGCCTTTTCCTCCGCCTCTCCCTTCATTCTCCTGGGGCTCCCGGCATTCACTTATCTCCTGCATGGTAAGCTTCAATCCAGGACCACACTTCCTCTGGTTCCTCACAGAAGTGGAAGGTGCCATATTCCTTGATGTTTGGTTTCCCTGGGAATAGGAGTCAGTAGTGAAGGCTCTTCTCTCATAGTGCCCTCTTGACCTCTAGGAAAGAGGCCATTTGGCCTGGACAGCTAAAGTATAATCTGCAAGGATAGTCCCCTGACCATTGTCAACCCAGAATGGAACAACTTCTCATGCCAACTGTAAAAGGGTACCCCTGTCTTTACTGTGTAGCAATGTGGTGATCATTGGTTTGGGCAGGCACCCCGGAGCCGGCGGCTGTGACAGGACCCTATGCACCCTCTCAAGTGCAAAGAAGGGGGTTAGCTGGGTCGGAGCCACAGCAGTCCGCATCCATGTCTCCTGATAGGCCACCATGCCCAGACCATCGGTGCCTTCACGGAGGCCCCCCAATCACACGTTATTTTGCCGATTGTGGCCTTCTGCATATTCTACCCTATGCTCAAGCTTATGCACCGCAGTCCGACAGTCACAACAGTTGTACATACATGACTTTCTGGGTTGGCTGCAGCTCCGCTATTGCAATATCCGACTCTCTAACTCTATCGGCCAATTTATGATGGTCCGCCCTTCATAGGCCAAGTTCGACAGAGAGAGATTCAATCTCTCTGTGTAGAGTGTACTTTGTGTCTACAATGGCAGCAAGAATTTTGTCCAATCTCTGTTGAAGGGGTTGGGGCAGTGATTCCAGGGTCATTTCTGCATCCTCAGGGAAAGTCTGTATCTCCCTTAGCTCCTGGTAGGGGCCCTTGGGCCTTGGCTCTTGATTTCCCCATCCCCATTCCGCATCTCTTGCCACTAGTTTTCTGCAGCAGGCACCCTGGGATGAGGATCTTTGGGCGCCGCTCAATGATGTTTTAGAACTGCAAGCAAGGTAAGTAGTTTTATTTATTTTATTTTCCCTATTCTGTCATCTCCTCCCCCTACCCTGCCTCAATGCCTCACCACTCTTACCTGCACCGACGCTGCTTGTGCTTTGCGAATGAGCAGCATCCTATTAAAAACTTGGAGACTTCACAATTTATAAGAATTTAAAGTTAATCATAATGATCAATACATGAATATTGTGTGATTTGTAAACATTCTGTTCTGCAATTATTGAAGAATTTGCTATATGTTGCCATGTAAACTCCTTTTCATACCGTCAAGCAGCATGTCCAGATGTTAATTCATGCAGTAATTCAAGTGATAGGGACTGCCGGTACCCCTATCAGAGAGCCATAAGGCATGCGCAGGCTACTGGCATCCCAGGACCGACATACTATGGATCTTGAGCAACTGGGGCCAATGCCCTTTCTGCATTTGGCTCTCAGTGGTAACTGTGGCTGAGCATTCAAAGGCTCTCATTGGGGGGGTGAGGTGTGGGAAGGGAGAGAGCGTAGACACAGGTTTGTGAATACGACTCATAACTTAAAATGCACTCAGCAATGTCAATAAATCAATAAACCAATGTCCTGTCAAATACTTGCTTTTACATGAAAAATAAGTATTTTATTTCTAACTCTACACGGACAAAGAAATAATGTAATTTGTAAGCAACAGCACAATCCCCTTGAGGTTAGGTCTCTAGTGTCTGGTGTTCATCTGGCAAATCCCTGTCCCACCCTTTTCCTTGTAATGTGGTCAGGGTTTTCCCCCATTCACTGGTGGCCGCATCTAAGGAATACTCATTAGAATGTCTTACTCAAGAGACCCCCTTGACTCTTTAGGAAATATTCAAAAGTGTCTATGATGCCGCAGCACCTCCAGCTGCGAGTCTGCCGAGTCCCAGCACGCTCGTTTTATGTTTTACCAGCTCCAACAGCACAGAAGTATTCAGCAGTTCATTGGGTGACCTGACAGCTGTCACCTGGAAGCTCTGGCCCTGTTGTAGAAGTCAGGCTGCTTGTGGTACAGGCGCAGGCTCTCTCTCCCAAGAAGCACTGCCGGCCTCAACAGCGTTCGGAGGTGGTCCGAGCTCCTGTCACAGCAGTAAGGTCAGTTTTTCTCACATGGGGAGAAGGGGGTTTGATCTTCATGCTCCCAACCAGACCCCATTGACAGAGCAAATTCCTCTCGACATCCTCCGGAGTCTGTCAGGGGGCTGGTCTCAATGCACAGTTTCAATACGCAGGTCACAGTTTCTATTTTCCCAGGCCACAAACCGAACTTAGCAAAACTCATTACTGGCAGCCCCACCTGGCATACGAGATTGCCATGGTACTTCCTGGAAAGTTGTAGACTTTTCCTGTGCAATCACTGATACCGATACCACAGCAGCCCCTCCTGGCAGGTGAAGTCGCTGCTAAGACTCACACAAATCTTTGTGCTTTTTCAGCTCAGTCACTGCTACGGTGGCCCCCTCTGGCATATAGGGTCACCGCAAGGAGGCGGCACTGGCTTGGCACTTTCCGCACGGCACCCACTGCATGCCTCAGTGCACAGTGTCCCTCTACTGGCATATGGGGGGGGGTTGCTGAATCACTTCTGCACACTGGCATTGACCTGAATGATGCACAGCTGTCTCCTCACAAACAAACACCATGAGTCCTCACGGTGGGGCTCCCTACTGGACCTCGCTCCAGCCAATGCTATTCTTTTTCTCACAGGGTACACTGGTCTTGGCATGCAGGCCGGCGCTGGTGCTCCAGGATCCAGGGCAGGTGGTCTTGGTTTCCTTGGGTGATGTCCCCTCACTCAGCAGGGAGACCAGCAAGCATTGGCTGCCAGTCCTGGTCACAGGGAGAAGTCTTGCAGAACTTCACCTTCTCACACAGCCTGTCTGGGGGCTGGGCAAATGACATATTTCAGGGTCTCAGTCTTTCTTTGTTAGAGTCCATTTCCAGACACCAAATGTGATTTAGGGTCTAGATCTTTGAAGTTTTAAGCTGGGATTCTGCTTCTTTTGAAGTGCCCACTGCTCTGCTCTCTTCCTTCTCTTCAAAGCAGTCTGTCACAGCAGGAGTGACTCCAAAGCTAATGTCCCCACAACACAGGCCCTGGGAGTGACTTGAGTTCACATCTGGATGTCAACCACAGTGATTTGTGTATCAAAATGATAGCCAAGGGACCTCAGCACTATTCTTTATGATTCTCTCCATCTTGAGATGTGTCTATGCCTTTTCCTTGTGATCTATCCCTGAATCAAAGAGAATAATTTTGTGATGTACAGAGGGAGTATATTTATCCCTTCCTCCAGTGTTTCCCACCCAGCTCACAGGAATGCAGCAATTCAAACATCTGTATGGGGGATTCAATTATCTCCTCCTGTCTTCACCAGGCCGGGGTTTCCTAAAACAGAACTCATGGTCCTCCGTGTAACTTACCATTGCCAGCACACTTGCACTCAATATACATACACAGCACACATACTGTCCAGAACTGTAACCTCCATGTATTGTGCCACCCCAGGCCCACATACATGCAGCACAATCACTCTGTGTGCAATGCTCAGAACTATATCCTTTCTGTATTGTGCCATGGGGTGCTATTTACGAACACACATGCGGCCAGCACACATATTCACCATGTGCGCTCTGTACAACACTTCACCTTCAAGTATTATACTTCTCGCAAGCACAAAAAACAAACCTTTCTAAACTCTTCCCTCTTTCCTACCCCTCCCCAACCCATCTCCAACCAAATAACTGACTAACATATCCACCACTAAAATTAATTTCATGTTTCCCCATACTAATTCAACACTAATCCTGATGGGTTCCAGAGTAGCGTTCTACTTGCGTTTCAAAACCCCATCAGGGGTAGCAAGCGCCATATAAATACAAACCCTTTTCCTCCTCTATCCTTCTGCTATCATTCCAAATCCAAATAACTGACTGACCTATCCACCACTTAAAATGTACTGGCATGTTTCACTATACTAATTCAACACTATTCCTCTATGGGTCCCGGAGTAGCTTGCTACCCGCCGAAAAAGCGATTTGACGCCTCGTCAGGGGTAGTAAGCGCTATATAAATGCAATTACAACACAATAAAATACAATTAATGCCACTGTATGTATATCATCCCACATCGCATAACCTATGGCAGCCCTTTGTTGAACTGAATTATGATCAGTCCCATTACGAGTGGATGCAAAAGACAAAGAATAAGATTACTAAAAGCAGGGCCACTGAAATTATACAGCAGGGGAGGACCAAATTATGTGGCTGGGTTGTTTAAATTGTGTGTCAAGTAAAGGCAAATTATGTGGCGTGATGATCCCCATTTTGTGTTGGTATTACTCCATTATTTTGTCATTTTTTTACAGTCTGAGCATAGTTTGCACCTCATTAGTACAATGTGACCCATGTACTTTTGCAAAGAGTCTTCAACTGTGATGCAACACAAATTATATCATTTTTAGTAACGTTTGATACGTTTGAGCTACAATTTTCTATTTTTTTTGTAGAGAATGGATTATGTGGCAAATGTGGTAAATCCATAAATATGTAAACACCGCAGCCACAAAATTACTTAATTCCAATGGTCCTGGCTATACCCTGAAATGTGCAATGTAGTGTAAAGAGATATCAGAATATAAAATGCTCACATTTTTAACCTTGCAGTACTGGTAAGAATAAATTCAACCCAGACCAATATTTTAAATGCAGCAACACATGTAATTATTTTATCACAGCATCTGACACATACCAGACAGACACACATGATCGGGTAGGCATTGTAATTCCACAGTTATTTTGAGATAATGATGAGACATTTATGATTCCCTTGCAGCTGCCCATCATGCATGGCCATTGTCTGAATAGCATAACGCATCCCAACTCCAACATTATATTGCTGCACGCATCATACACAGAGAATAAAAGGACGCTCACAGTCCTGAGCCCTGGAGCCCCTGCACATACTGCATCATTGGCACGTAACACGTAACACCTGTCCCCACTCCTCCAATACACACCGCCCAACTGCACCTTGCCTCAGACACAAGATATGGTTGCCACCTGATAGTATCTTTCCAGCATGACCAGTATTTCAATGCCTCAGTCAGTACAAAATTAGAGAAAACGACCCAAAGCGGATTTTCCCCCTCCTTAGTGCATCCTTGAAAGAGTATTTATAAAAACAATACACTTTAAAATGTATGCTAGATGTTCCTCAAAGGTGCCTTGCTGATATTTAATGTAAACAAAGTGAAAAAACATCACAAGGTTTGGCCGTCCACATGGAGGAAGCTTTTCGCAAGTGCATTCTCCATGGTCGCTGCTGCCAACTGTGAGGGCCAATGGTCGTGTTTGGATGGCCTGGCACCTGGCCCACCAACTAGAACAGGGCCTTTTCCGCCTCCTTTCCACCTTTTGTGTTTTTCTCTCTATTGCTATGGGTCAGAATCTGATGAGGAAACATTTCTGCTATGCCCCAAAAATTTGTGTCTGTGGGCCCCGCCTGCGACCAATTAAGCACTAACTCTATGCAAAGCAAACCGGAACTTATCCTCACTTTAGGTCGGGCTGCTCATGTCAATATTCAAGGCGTACTCAGTTGCATTCGAATTTGCAACAGACTTAACAGCAAGCTGGGGGCAGTAATTATCACGTCCAAATAATCTAGGGGCCGATTAGGATGGCGGACAGATTGCCCCTGCCGGGCTGGCGGTAGCCACCGCCGGCCCGGCGGGGGTAATCCGTCCGCCATCCTGACATAAATTACCCCCCGCCACATTAGGATGGCGAGGGGAGTTCGCAGCGGACGGCAAGACCGTCCGCCGCTTTTCCACCGGTCGCCTTCGCGACTGGCGAAAAAAAGTGCCTACATATGGTGGCGGTGTCTGTTAGACACCGCCAACCATATTATGATGCCGGAGGTCTTATGCCGCCGTGGAAAGGCATACGGTCTTTGCTTTGGGGGCCGTTGTAGGCCCCCAGGGTGAAGGGGGTGGGGGGTGCACATGGGGCGTACCTATGGTAGCCCCCTGTGTTTCAAAGCACAACATGGCAGGCACCACGCGGTGCCTGTCATGTTGTGCATTGAAACACACAACATGCATATTTAGCATTGCGGCGGACGGTGCTTTCAGCACTGCCCGCCGCAATGTTAAAAATGCAGGATGCACCCACCACTGTGGCGGGTGCATCCTAATTCGCCGCATGGGACCTCTGCCCCTGTGGCGGATGGTCCCTTCTTACGACGGGATGGCGGACGGACTTTGTCCTTCCGCCATCCTAATCGACCCCCTAGTTTGTAATTGTGAAATCAAATTAAGCCTAATGCAGACTGCAGGAGTTAGGGCTTTAGTGTTGTGAAATTATTGCTGTGTTAGCAATGTGTGAGAAGGTGTGCAGAAAAGATAATGTGGAAGAAGTGAGTGGTGCCTGGGTGGGCTTGTATAGGAGCAGCTTTTGAGGCAGGAACATGAGCTCAAAAATCCCAGGCCTCCCCTAGGGGGTGTGCTCTGCCTAGATAAGGAGTGAAAGGATGTAGCTCAAGTTAAAGCTTGCTTCTGTGTATCATAAAATGCTCACGTTTTGGGAGGTAAAAAAGATATTAAAAAAATGACCAGGACATTATGAGAAGAGATGAAAGAAGGTAAAGAAGATGAACGTAGGTGCTTTGTTTGCAAAAAGTAATAAAGAATGAATAATTAGAGACCCAATGTTTTCATTGGATCCTCGAACTGCTTTAAGGAATGCCTGTGTTGCTCAATATCAAGGCTGGCTACTCTTGATTCCACCTCATGTCTCTTTATTACAACACCCCATCCTTTCTGTCTCCTTATCTCACTCTGGAAAAATCTTGTTCATCCTTGCTTTCTCTCTTTGTCACTATTTTCTAATCTCGCCATCATTCTTTCTCCATTCCTGCCTTTCTATCTTCTTGCTATGGGTCAAACAAAATCCTGAAAAATATGTTCTATTATCCATCCACCAGGACGGATTAAACATTGAACTTTATATCTTTCTCTTTTTACTCATTTTTTCTATACTACTATTATAAAGAGAGAGCCCAAACCTTTGAGGCGGGTAAGCTCAAGAAGTACAGCACCAATCACAACACCCAATACAGCATTGGAAAGGGCAGTTGCAGCAGATGGACATAGGCTAAACAAGTGGCCACCATATACATTACAAAGGTAAAAGAACCTTAGGGGTAAAGTAGTCACTTGTGGGCGTGGGCATTGTGCTGTCAGCGATGGGCACGGCAAACAAACTTTCACAGGACTCCTTTGTGGGCGTGGGCGTTGTGAGAGGGGCGTGGACAAACAGGAAACAACCATAGGCGCGGCATTCACGTTGCGCAGGGTGCGCCATTCCCCGTCATTACTGGTAAAAGTGAAAATGACATTGTAAACAAAAAACTTCACATTACTCCGTTGTGGGCCTGGCCATTGTCAGAGGTGCGTGGCAAAACCTTAATGGGCGTCGCATTCACGGGGCGCGCCTCGTGGACGTTGTAAGAGGGGCATGGCCAAACACCAATGGGCAAGGCTTCACGGGCCGCGGCATTGCTCCGGTGCTCACGCGGGGGCTCAAGCTACTCAGCCTAACAGCGGGGATCACAAAGCTTTGCATACTGCTCCGGTGCTCAGGCGGGGGCTCAAGCCACTCACACTAACAGCGGTGAGCACAAGCTTCGCTTATTGCACGCGCAGGCCTCGCAAGCACACTGTCACGCACTGCAGTCTCAGTGTACACAGATTTACAACAGGCAGCCTTCGCATTTACCACTGCCCAAATTGCTACGGCCCTCAAGTGGGGATTAAGGCCAATCAACGTACCGGCGAACATTACAAAGCTTTCACAAAATAATTGTTCGCACACGCGCAGGCCTTGCAAGCACGCCGTGACGCACTGCAGTCTCAGCGTACCCACATTTACAACAGCCACACATCGTCGGACACAACGCTCGTAGGGATTCTATAAGCAACTTACTACACAGACAGTTATATGTCGCACTCTCTAGGTCTGGCAATATCGAAAAACAATTTATTTTTCGTCCCGATTCAACTGAAACTAAAAATGTGGTATACCGTGAGATCGTACAATAAATTTTGCTTCACTATTACAACCCTTTGCACACATTCTATTTCAGCTCCGGCAACGTCGGGACGGGCTGCTAGTCTTTAATAAACCTAATAATGAACAGTGCCTCAAACCTCTGTAAGTACTGGAGAAACATAGTGTATTTAAATACATCAGTCAACAGGTCTAGTGTTGACTTTTAGCCTGTTAGCCTTGTCAATGCTTATTTCATCGTGATTTTTGTAAAATGTTTTGGTCGGTGGAGTTTCAAGGCCCTTGTCAATATAAAAAAAGGGTCTAGAAATAAACATATTTCTATTTATTTATTTTTATTTTCAAGGTTTTATATAGCGCGAACAAGACCCTTGAGGGTATCAAAGCTCTTTATAATGTAGATATCGAAGATACATAGGCCTATGGTACATATCATGTAGTTCCATACAAATTGAGAGTTGTACAATCATAAACATATCAAAGATAAATAGGCATATAGTAAAAAACATAGAGTTCCATACAAATCAAGAATTGTATAGTCACAGTAACCTTGGCTCAAGCAAATTTAGTCATGAAAAGGGATTTCACTTCTTTTTTGAAAGATGCAGTAGAGTGATCAGTCTAGTTTTTGGGGGCAAAGCATTCCAGATCCTGGGTGCCATCCCCGAGAAGGTTCAGTTGTAGTTTTTCTTCTTGATGAATCTTTGCGGTTTCAGTAAAAGGTTATTGGCACATCGGGACGCTCTGTTTCCACATGAAGGCACCAGTTTCTGTGCCAGATAGCTGGGAGTGTTGTGATGAATGGCTTTATGCATCATGCAAGCGATTTTTAGTTGGATTCTTGCTTCGAAAGGCAACCAGTTATGGGATCTTAGGTCAGGGGATATATGGGAGTTTCTTTTGGAGCCAGTAATAAGTCTAGCTGCTGCGTTGATTGAAGCTCTTAGAGGGGCCCTTGAGGATCTGAGGAGGTTGCAGAGAGAGACACTCCCATATTCCACTCTTGGGATAACTAATGCCTGTACCGTCAGTTTGAAGTCCCTTTAAGGGAGGAAAGGTTTTAGTTTTTGCAATGTGTTCATCTGAAAGTTTGCTCTTTTTGTATGGTGCTGATGCTGATGTGTTTCTGCATATTTAGATTTCTGTTCAGAGTTTTCGCTGAATCGACGATAAGAGGTTGGCAGTTGAGTGCTGTTAGGTGTTTGCTCCATTCTTGAATTGTGGGAACTTGGGAGGGGGAAGTGATTAGGAGGAATTTGATTTTGAGGGTGTTTAGTTTTAGATGATTTTCAGCCAGCCGGGTCCGAGTTTTTGCTAGAATTGTATTGACAGATTTGATGTCTTCTAGTGAATGGATCTTTAGGTATAATTGTATATCGTCTGCGTACATATAATATTGTATGTTAGAGATATTGAGAATTTCAGTGAGTGGTTCCATGAATAGATTGAAAACTGTCGGAGAGAGGGATGATTCTTGTGGGACTCCTAAGGTGACTGGGACGGGTTTAGACAGGGAATGATTAACCTTGAATCGTTGAGATCTGTTTTGGAGGAATGAGGTGAACCAATTTAGAATGGATCCTGATAATCCCATTCTGTGTTCCAGAAGGTCTAGCAGGTTGTTGTCTTTGACGGTGTCTAAGGCCGAGGAAAGGTCGAGCAAGATAAGTAAACAGGCTTCGTTTTGGTCTAGGATTTGTAGCGCATCGTCAATTATGTGTGTCATAGCTGATTCAGTACTGTGTCCTCCACGGAAGCCGGATTGTTATTGGTTGAGCAGGTTGAAATAGTCTATGTGCCTCTCAAGCTGAAGGTGTGCACATTTTTCTAAGAGTTTGGCCAGGGTAGGGATGCTGGATATTGGGCGATAATTATTTAAGTCTGCGGGGTCAACCGTTGGCTTCTTTAGGATGTGGATACCTGCCCGGATTTCAGGATATCAGGGATGGTTCCTTGAAGGAGAGATGTATTTATAATATTGGTCCAAAGAAGCAGTAGCAATGGGATAAAGTCTTTTTTGCAGTTAGCGGGAAGATTGTCAGTGAAGTGATTGGCAGGGTTCAAAGCCATGAGCATTTTGAGTATAGTTTCTTCACTGTAGGTATTGAAGGATGGCCAAGCTGCATTATTTATTAGGTCGAACTTTGGAGAGCTCCGTTGAGGGACTCCTGGAAGGGATGAGAAAGAGTCAATCTATATGTGAGTATGTGTGATTAAATCGTTGAGAAGGTCCTTCTTTATATTTTCGGTCTTCAGAGTGAAGAAGGAGGCAAACTCTTCGCAGTTGGGTAGTGTGCCTGTGTTAGTTTGGGGGGGGGAAGTGAGGTGCATCCTTAGATTTCCTTTGAACACTTTCAACAATACTTTGGCCTACCAAATTCTGAGAGGTACCACTACACACAACTGAAGCAATTGGTACTGCATCCAGAAGTTAGAGATGCTGCCACAAAAGAACTCTCCCTGATTGAGAATTTCGTAAGACAAGCATAGTGGGCCATGGGTACCATCTCCTTTTTCTATTCACTTTTGATTGATACTTCCCCCAAAATCTGACTACAACACAAAGGCCTCTGTTCCACTGTATTAGGGGACGTGATCCCTGAGGAGCGAAGGCGGAAGCTATGGTGCGATATACCCAAGTTCAACCACTCTATGAGTATGAGAAATGCCCACTATAAGTAACTATATGATTGGTACTGATACCGTATGTTGGACCTGGCCCTTTTGGCAGGTTCACCCCGAAACTTTTTGCTTTTTCCTAGCCTGTTTCTGGAACCTGGTGTTGGTGATTTTAGGCCTTTGCGCACTTTTTCACTGTGGTACAGTGTAAAGTGCGTGTGCTCTCTGTGTATGTGTGGTGAGTGACCTGCCCTCCCATAGGAATGAATGGAGAATATGTATGCCCATGGTAGTTCCTGATGTGTGGGGAGTGCAGGGTCGAGTTTGGTATGTACAAACTCGTGAGATTGAATGCTGCGTAATGATGTATGCGGCATGAATGTGTCTAGTGCGGAAGTGCCACTTCTAGACATGTGGGTGCATGTGTAGTGAGTCTGCTGGCACGTGATTGGCTGGAGCCTGGCTCCAGGAGTGCCTGGGCCTGCTTGTGGATTGACTGTCTGGTTTGAGGGTGGCAGGGGCTGGGGAGCCCCAGGAGGTTGTCTAAGTCAGCCCGTGGATGAAAGGCTGCATCTGCTGCCAGGGAAGTGGGAGGAGATAGCACCTGGGAGTGAATGAGGCTGTGCCTGCCTGCCACAATGCTGGCTCCCCCTCCTGCTGGGCAACTGTCGCCTCTGCCCCTCACACTGAAAGAAGTTCCCTATAACCCGTTCTAGCTGGTTCTCACACTGCCTGCACCCTTTAGACAAAGGATTTTTCTGTTTACAAAGGGGCTGTGTCTCCTTACAAAATGTTCTTGTTTTCTGACTTGAATCTGCCAGGGGCGTGCTGCTGCTTGGGCCCAGGGGAATCCCTGGGCCCTGCCCAGCCCCTGGACACCTGATGGACTGCTGATGTCCTGAACTCCGGAGACCTTTTACTGGGTCCCCTTTGCTTCACTTTACTGAAGGACCTTGCTGGACTTGTGGACCTTTACTTGTCCCTAGCGCTGGGAGTGCTTTGCTTTCACCCCTAGCGCCTGGTGGCGCTTTATCTCTGCCTTTAGCGCTGGGAGCGCTTTATTTTGCTGTTCTTGCGCCTGGAAGCGCTTGTATGCTGTCCCTAGCACTTAGGAGCGCTTTATCTTTGCCCATAGCGCCTTATGTGGTTCTAGCGCTGGGGAGCGCTTTGGCTGGTGCCCACCCGGCATTTGCCCAGGATTGAGGAGCCTTTGCGAGTGCCTACCTCGCTACTGCAATTTAATGGGATTTCGAGGGTGCCCAACCCTCATGTGGCACCAGGAGAATCGCCGCCGCGGCCCGAGCCATTTTTCATAATGTCCACCGCGTCCGCGGCCCGCCTGGTTGTGGGCGGGGCCCACGGGACGGAAGCAGGAAGAGGAATGCGGGCGGAAGGAGAAGCGGGCAGAAGGAAGATGGCGCCTGCCTGTGCGGGGCTCCCAGGCGAAGGGAGAGCCCTGCAGGCGCCAGCCGTGATGTCCAAGAGCGCTCCGAGGTTTGGGCGCTCTTCCGCTCCACGGCCAGGATCCCCGGTGGACTGGAGAGGATCCCGCATCTGAAGGAGCCCGGTGAGTGATGTCGGGCCAGGGGGAAGCTCCGTGCGGTGCCGGTTTGAGGCACTTGAGTCAGGGCAGCCCTGGATGGCAGTGGGCCGCCCCACCGCATTCTTGTTTGGCCCACGAGGGCCCCGGGGGCATTGTTGTAGGTTTCTGAGCCCTGAGGGGCTCCGTGGCATTTCTTAGAGCCCCGAGGCTCCAACGAGGGGCATAATTCTTTTCAGAGCCCAGTGGCTCCCATGATGGCCAGTAGTTGTTGAGTCCCCGTGTGAGGGGCTCCATCGTCGTGAGGCGGCATATGTGTGTTATTAGAGCCACGAAGCTCCAAGGGGGCCATATTTGTTTTAAGGAGCCTGAGAGGCTCAAGGGCATGTTGCCTTAAGGAGCTAGATGGCTCCCTCGCCCCCATTATGTCCCAGAGCCTGTGTGGCTCCAACGTGCGCAAAGTTCAGAGCCTGTGGGGCTCCAACAAGATGGCGCAGAGGTGTCCTAGGGTCAGTGAGGACCCTGTCGCAGTTTTGATTCCCAGCTGCCCAGCAATTAGTGGGCAGCTGCACCGTTTAGGCGCTTGGGATTGTCCACAGGTGCCCAGCAAGTAGTGGGCACCTGCACCGTTTAGGCCCCTGACTTTTGGACCATGGAGATGAATCCCATATTTATCACACACTGCTTAGTAATGCCCCAGACACACTGTCGGCCCTTAGAGCCTGGTGGGAAGGATGGCTTGGACCTATAGGCAATGTGGAATGGAGTGATGCGCTGATGGGCCCCACATGACCCTCACTATTTCATCCCAGCATCGGTTAATACAAACATACTATCTTCAGACTGAATACGTCTTGCCAATTCGGGGGCATATCAGCAAGAACCTCGTTAAAATTATCGCCGTTTTAGCTGCAGGAAACTGCTGCTAAAACGGCAATAATGGGCTTGCTAATATGTGTTGTAGAATTCCAACAGAAGCCCAGGTTAGATGTCCTGCACATCCAACCTGGGCTTCTATTGGAATTCTATAATGCAAATTAGCAAGCCCATTATTGCTGTTTTAGCGTCAGTTTCCTGCCGCTAAAACAGCAATAATTTTAACAAGGTTCTTGCTAATTTGCCCCTCGGGTCCGTAAGGCTGGGCTTCTCACCAGTCCCGCATGAAACCTCAGTGGATTTCTTTCTTATGACATGGTCCTATCCTAGCCTGCCAAGGTATTGAAAATCGGTGGTTGCAGAAATGTCCAATGTTTTGAACTTGGAGCTAGAGCTCTCCCCACTATTGACCCCGCTGGAAGTACTGGAATGCGTGGGAGGGATACTTGCATCCAGAGCACTCCTGTGGAAAGCACTGATAGTGGCTAAGTGAGATATAGCTACTCACTGGAAAGCTTCCAAGCCACAGACACTGGCACATTGGAGACATGGGTTTGATTGGTGAGCCCAGCAGGAGAGACCCGTATGTAAGGTGCAAGGTTGCCCCGCCAAACATATCAAAATATGAGGGAAATGGCTTAAGAAAGAGGATGTGGGTTCATTGTGAGGATGGTGTGATAAGGTTAAAATAATTTTCTGTGTGTGCACTTTTACCCCATGTAATGTTGATCAGTATTTCAATTTTGGCCTCATTCGGGAGCCAGGTGTCCATATTGATGTGGATAGTTGTAACTGCTTGATTATCAAAAGAAATCTCTGCCATAAGATTGTCAACAGAGCACTTAAACCATAACATAACATAAGCCCTCAAATAAGTTCTGCACAAGCAGAAAATCATGGTCTGGGAAGTGATGAGAACTCATAACTGTCTTCTGGTTGCAGGAACGTAATAACATTGAAAAACAACAAGGTTAGCTTAAATTGTGTAGAAGGGAAATCTTAAACCCCCCACAGATTTACTATAACCCCCCAATTGAGAATCTGCAAACACCCAAGACTCAATAAGGAGTCCGGAAAAATTTTACTACAGCATGGTCAGGTCTCAGTGTTGGTAGCAGACACCTGGAAAAGAGTTATTTAGTGACACTACTGACTCAGCCAATAAGAAGCTAATGTCAGTTCTAATGGCTAATGAACCTAAAAATAACTGAAAAATGATTACTCCAGTGCCATTGGAGGTGTCCCTTTGGCAAGAGAATCGATTGGTGGATTGGCAAACCAAACAGATAATGGAAATTCATGAGGAACATCTAACAGGAAATGGAAGATATATGAATGCTTCACAACAATTAATTCAAACAGGGCCCCTCTACCTAAAATAACTATCCCAAAGGCCACCAATAACATATTTGGGTTTTTACATTACTCATTTTTAAATACTCAGCTGGAATATATAACTTGACAGCTATGCCAGCATGTAAGTCAAGGGGAAGTTTATGATGTGGATCTTGTTGAGATCAATAAAGCCGAAGCCAGGGAAGAGATAAGAACTGGCTCACAGGTAGACCCATCATCAGTGGCAGAACAAGCATTCAGGCAAATATATTGATTAAACAGGCAAGCTGTGGCATGGAAAAAGTGAAGAGTTATCGAGTCCCCTATCTTAAGACTCAGAAGAAGAGGTGGGGTAGGACCCAAGGAATTATGAGTTGAAGCTGCCAGAGTGCAAAGCAATAGTTGGCTCACCAGTGGCAGTGGAAGACATTAAGGGCTGAATTACGTTATTTATTTAGGTGCCACCAATATAAACCTTCAGCTAGCTCCTAAGTAATATCCCTTTGCAATAGCCAAGGTGAGAACACAAAGGAGAAATTATTAGCGCCCGTTGCGCAATCCGAACTGTTGCTTGTGGACAGAGTGCACATCCAGATTGTGGTCCTAGAATCACTGACAAATCATACCATGGCCATAGATTCCAAACTAGATAGACTGAATCAAATGATCAACAATGTCAAAAATCCTTCAAAGATTATATACTTCTGATGCCCACTGATCGAGACGTCAAGTCTCCATAAAATACTGGCGACAATGACCCAAGATCTGAAATCGGGAATGTTGAAATACAAAACGTTGCCCTTAGATGTCAAAATAGCTAGATAGGAGATGTCCAGCTCTTCACTCGGGCCATCGATGGATATAGTTACATCTGCATCCACATCAAACACTGCTACTAGCAGTGGAGAAGTAGACCTCTCTGTCATTGTACCTGTGGATGCAGCCCAGGAAAACAAGCTGGAAGCAAGTGGCACAGGAGTACCCGAAAATTCTTCCAGAGCAGTTTCATTATCTAGGAAAAATAGAAAAACTTCTAATAAAGCTCGACACTGAAGAAAGAACAATCCTCCTAAAGACAAAGAAGGTTCTCCGAATATACTGAATTGTTTAGCTACAAAAGAAGGAAATAATGTAATCGGCAAAGAATCAAAAACATGCCAAGTGGTTAAATGCACAGCTGCCACACAAACAAGTCTGGGGCAAATCGCTACTAAATTCGTGATACACATGAAGCACACCTCAAGTGGAAAGATAAGGCTAATAAGCTAGAAGAACAGAGACTCAATTCTTACCAAGCAGAGCACGGTGTTGTTGCCACCTGCAGATAGCACTCATGCCCATACATAAAACGGCAAATAATCCAAGTAAACAGCAGCACATGGTATACCACAGAGCTCCATCAGAATTAGTAAGGATGGGAGGAAATCCAGAACCATATCTCATACACAACAACGAAGGCAGCCTGTGATTAGGAATGAGAGGAGGGTCTGTGGCAAGACCCTATCCAAACCATGACACACGAAGGGCTAAAAGTTCAAAGAACCACAGCACCTGGTGAGCAATTGGGGATACACCATCAGGAAATTGCTAAAGATGAGAGAAGGGTTCCAATATTCTATCCGAATACAACGGTCATGGTCAGGAAGATATCTTGCATAGGGGCAACATTTTCAAATCGTGTACAGCCCTTCCAAGCTTGAGTGCCATACCCTCACAGGAAATTGCTAAAGATAAGAGCAGTGTCCAGTGTTCTAATATTCTATCCGGAATACAACGGTCGTGGTCGGGAAGATATTCTGGATGGCGGAAACATTTTCAGATTGTGTACATCCTTTCCAAGATTGAATGACATACCCTCACAGAACATTGAGGCAATTACATTTAAGCAAGCACTGGAGGGTGAACTAGATGTGCAAACAGTTACTTTCCTTAATAGGAACATACGTAAAACTATTGAAACACATAAGAATGAACTGGCAAGCTGGGGAGTAAGGATTGTTGATTCCGTAACCACAAAATATCCGTCTGTATTTTTGAATGAGAAAAAGGGTGTGCAAGAGAACCAAAGCATTTTAGATCTAACTTCTCGAAGCAGAAAAGCACTGCCACTCCAACTTTGAAAAAAGCCAAAAGTGCTTGTGAAGTCTGTGATATAGATGCAAGATGCTAATTGTCATGGACCCTAAAGGAAAATAGAAAAGGAAGTGCATGCTGTGTAGCCCAAGGGATAACAACTAGTGCTGGCTCCCAGCCCCACTTGAACCATGGCCCTGACCCCTCAAGCAATCCTCAATTCCATCAAATTACAATACATTCTCCTAGAATCTTGGGCAAATTAACATGCTCTATTCCGACCTAGAATTAACTGAGGAAATACGAAATGTTTTATGCCTGCAGGTGTAGTGTGTTTATCTAGGTACCTGAATCAATATTCCTATTCTTTGCCCTTGTCCGGTTATAAATCAATAATATCCCTACAAATGGCATAGAAACCTGTTTCATAATTTAGTCATAGCGCAAGCTGTCACATTAAGCAAGCCTATTCCTCCAGCCCCCTAGAAAGCACACCGAGTTCTTAAACAAATCCAAGCCTCCAGCAACCTGGGAAATCCCCGCTGCTTTGTTTTGATTTCGTCCGATAACTCCTGTAAAGCACTGCAAGAACGACCAGTTCTTAGTGACATCTTTATTGACGTCTTATGTCCAGCCTTACGTCAAACCCGGCACCTTTCAGGTATAAATATACCAACGTTGCCTTAAGCAAACACACAGTGGTGACGAATCTGGAGCAGCTACTACTTGCCCGAGAGCCCAGATGATGCGAGAGCCCACGGACGCTGCCCCTCCCTTTTGACGCGCTGAGAAAGACGCTGTCTTTTCTCCTGCCAAGAAACCCAGCCTCCGGCGTTTCCAGCCTACCCTTGCGGGTGACTGGGATACCGAGTCCTGAGAGAGAGATACCAGCCCTCCTGCCTTCTAATACCCAGGTACTGAACTGACTAAACCCTTACAGAGAATTCTTGAGTCAGATTCTTAGCAAAACAAACTTAACTTAAACTGCTACTTACTTACTCCCTCCCATGTATTAGACTTAGGTCAGGTACTACGGGGTAGGCGTAGTTAGAAGCACCAGTTGAGTACGATTAGTCAATGTATATATGTATGTATCTATTTTATTCATTTTAAAGTATCATATGGCTAAGAAACCATATCAATGCTTTTACAGTATTATTTCAGAATCCTGCTTTTACTGTATGCACTTTACTTAACTACAAGTATTGCAATTGTAGCAATTCATTTCTCTTGTATGAGGAAAGAGACTGCTCAATAAATAACACCTTTTATTGAAAACGCCCATCTCTCTTTTTCTCTGCAATCTGGTGAAACTAAGTACGCACCTTTGACTGAGTGAAATAGCTGTCTTTTGTTTTCACACGACTCTAGAGATATACTCTTATTCAGGGAGAGCAAAGTTGTCATGTTTTATGGTTGTCAGAAACTAAATCCCTTCTTGTCTATCCAGGGAGGTTAAACTCTTCCTCGCTTATTCGAGAAAGTTTCTAGTGAACTCTGAGCTAGCTGGCAAAAAACTTAAGTCTAATATAGTCAGTAGAGACCTAGTTAACCTCAGTCCTACGTCTACACTACTGAAGATATTATTCCAATGCGCAGAGCCTATTGGGACTATAGGAGCTACACTACATGGCGCCCAACGTTTGGTAAGGCGATAAATCTAACGCAAGACGTTAGAGTAACTCAGTCGTGCTTTTTCACACAGACCCTTTCTCCCGTAAATACTCCAAAGACGTCTGGAGTGGGTAAAAGGTTCAAATCCGCCGGAACTTAGTAGGAAGAGATTTCTATGTATAGTTTTTGGTTTATTCAACGTTGAAGGATACAGTGTTCCAAAATATTGTGCACCTAATCTTTGTTTCCTTGAAAACCTGATCTGCAACAAAAAACCTTCCTGTCAGTAAAATGTCAGACGGTGAAGGAGATAGGGAGACAGCTAGAATAGCAGCTCAACTCCTAGAGGAAGACAATAGTCTCCTGCAAACCGACCCGGATGCAATACTCATTCCGGTCAACATAAGAAAAACTATAACTCTTAAACTAATAGAAAATGGACTAACATCGAGAGGTGGTACAGTCATATTCGTAATTGAGGCACATGAATATCGGCAGGCAGAGGTATTCTATTCATGGATAAACTTTCCAGCAGCAAACACTGTCACACATGAGTTCCACTATTACAAAATAGAGGAACCACCGGATATCTACACTCCTTTCGAGGAGGTGGAAATCCCATTAAAATACCAAGAGCACCTGCTCTGGTTTAAAGGCGCCCTAAAACATAATAATCACATCACCAGGCTCGGTCCACTAGGTAGACCAGGAGCAACGTGGCCGGTTCTAGCCAGCTACACACCACATCCAGACATTGAAAAAATGTCAATACCAGAACTTTTAGCACAGCTAAAACAACTGATTAAAATACATAGACAATTAGTCCAATATGTAATGCGGACTTCAACAGTCCAACCAGCTATTAACATTCCACAGCTGACCCCTCATCAGGGGAACACAAATAAAATTACACCACAGAACATACAGTCATGTCTGGGTAAAGTACCCATAAAACGGGAACAAATTCCATTCTGGTTAGCACAAAAAATCACTCAAATAGAGGCAGTATTTCCGGATACTACCCCTACTGAGAAACACAGAATTCTGACTATCTGTCTTCCAATGGGGATCGCACCACATGTAGAGGACTGTGACACTTGGGGCACAGTATTTGCTTCCATTTACACAAAAACACATGGTGTTCCATCCATGGCGGTAATACCGGATGTGCTAAGACAGATTCAAAATGAATACGGTCCAGAACCTGCTTTAACTCTGGCTATGAAATTACTGAAAGATTTCAAGCAGGTCTCAGCTTTATTATTATCTAACATAAAAGGAGAAGCAGCATCTGTGGCGATCCGCCGGAAATTGAAAGAAACAGATATAGCAGAACAGCCATTTGAACTTGCCAGAATCATAGAAAAATCCTATGAAGAGCTAGGAAGAGATAGTTTGGGTGGGATACCAGTAAAACCCCAACTAACTAAAAATCCTGAAAAGATATTTATTAAAAATAATCTAAACACTCCAAAAAAGAGCTGGGATGGAAATAAACAATCCACTACCAAAGAAAAAAGATTCCAGTCCAGAGGAAAGTGTCCCCGGCGGAGAGAAAGATCTCCAGACCAAGGACACAAGTCTCCCCAGAGGGAGCCCTCTGAGAAAAGATACAACCTTAGAAACAGGGATAATTAGAAGAAACCTGATAGATATCAAGATATTGATACACGTCCCTCTCGATCTTTTCAGACTTCCTCGCAGAAATCGGAAAGAAGAGGACGGTCAGAACACAGGGAAGAGCACGTCAAGTCCAAAGACAAAGAACCTGCTCATCAAAGTAAAAAATTACAATTTCCAAAAAAGAAGGTAGCCTGCCTTCTCAAATCACATTCCAATACATAAAAAATATACACTTGCAAGAAAGTGGGCAGTAGCCCAAGCTCCTGCATTATATAAAAACCATGTTGGATGGGATGAGGTCTCTCCTCCTCACAAAATCCAGTTAAAATGTCAACCAACTGCACAAAGGCAGTACCCAATTAAGCAAGAAGCTAAAAAAAAAAAGGTCAGGGAGATCTTGGATCAACTTGAATACCAGGGGGTGATTGAAACATGCACCTCACAAATGAACAATCCTTTGTTTCCTGTCTCCAAGCCAGACGATTCATATCGTCTAGTTTTGGACTACAGACACCTTAACTCATGTTGCAAAACGTTTGCAGTACAAAACTCACACAGTGCAGCACTAATGAATAACATCGTGCGCAAAAAATACAAAACAACATTAGACATCTCTAATGGATTCTTTTGTCAAAATATAGCACCTGAAAGCAGGTATTTGACCGCTTTCTCAATAATGGGCTCGCAGAAAAAAATTCTGTCGACTCCCACAGGGGTTCAAGAACAGCCCAGGATTATTCTCACCAAGAGTAACAGAGTTACTACAAATGTATGATGATGAGGCATTATCTTATGTCGATGACATCTATCTAACAGATGAGGATTTGGATACTCACTTGAAAAGAGTGAACACCATAATACTTGGGTTCGCGGCAGAGGGTTACAAATTCAACTTTAAAAAGTCACGAATTGCCCATCTAACTGTCCTGTTTTTAGGATATGAATTATCAAGTGAAGGCAAAAGCCTGGCAGACAACTTCTTCGAGAAGTGCGCTGTAATCCAAGCACCAAGAACGCTGAAGAACTTACAATCAATTCTAGGTTTCCTGAATTTCGGAAGAACTTACATTCTAAATTATGCAGAGAGGGTTAAACCTCTCTATGAACTAATAAAACCAGATTTTAAAAAAATCAATTGGACTCAAAAACACACAGAAATTTTGAGATCATTGCAAACAGACATGTTAGCTAAAACAAAATTGCAAACACACGATAACACCGAGTCATCCCAGGAAGATGCGGATTCACGTACCTAACCTCTAATGAGGGAGAAACGGTACCAATAGCATACAAATCACATTTGTACACAGAAGCTGAAAAATCATTCAGTATTAAGGAAAACATTGTACATGCGGTTCAAACAGCTGTAGCAAAAGAAAGAGACCAAGCAGACGGCAGACAGATTACTGTTAGAACAGCAGAATCAGCCTTTGAGGCACTAACAAGCTCATGTAATTTACCTACTGTGGCATTAAATCCAAAATGGATACAATGGGAAAATTCTCTTGCTACAAGACAAAGTAAAATACTATTTTGACCCGGAAATGAAAAAATTAAAAAATCTAGAATATGAAAGAGAATATCCTCTGCCAATCGACATCCTGCCCATACAACAGTACGCCTGTGTAATATATACAGACGGACATGCACAACCCTCAGTTTGGGGGAAACAAGCCTATAACGCCACATGCGAGATTGCTAAATACGTGTGGCGCGGAGGTAAATTGAGACCTCTAAGATTGCTAAATACGTGTGGCGCGGAGGTAAATTGAGACCTCTAGTAACAAAAACACACTCTGTAGAAAACAATTCAGATAAACAAACTGAAGTAATAGTGTTAAAAATGGCGCTAGATAAATGCCGATCGCGAATTCCCGACATTAACAGTGTGCGATTCATATTACTGCGTCAAATCATACAATAACGACTTGCAGAAATGGGTTCAAAACGGTTACAAAGATGACACAGGTGCCACAATAAAGCAAAAATCGCTTTGGGAACAAGTAGTTCTTTTACAGAAAAAACTACCAAAGACTCACGTGATACATTCATTGAGTCATGAACGTGATGGCGTTCATGTTTCAGGGAATTCATTGGCTGAGACAGCCACAGCGGAAGCAACTAAGCCGGCTTCCGTAGCTACAAAAAAGCGTTCAGGAAAATACGTAGACGGGGAAACGATGCTGGCGGTAAAAACGTCATCAAAAGGCGACTGTGCAGCGCTACCTGTCAACTATCCACTCAATTATACATACATAATCGATGCAAACTCTGTTCCTTTTGCTCAAATCCCTGGAGTGGGGGATAGGGTAATTCCAAACACGAACAGGAGAAACGTATTAGTGGCAGACGCACATATGGGTGAGGGTCTAAGACACCTTAAGATTAAGGAATCTCTGAAAGAATTACAATCTATATACTGGTGGCCGGGAATGAGCCTGCAAAACTACAAATTTGCATTTTACTGTCAAAACTGCAACAGAGACCGCCGTGGCAAAATGCCCGGAGTATTACCAATGCCCTTCTTTTAGAGATAACAAGAATACCAATACAAAATACCCAGAAAAAATGCGTCACTTTAATAATTATTTAAGACTAGTTTCACTTACAATGTAGACCACAGCTCTCGGCTGACGTCTGAACTGTTATAAAAGATTTGCGAGTCTATAGCGGCATAGACGCAATTGGCATGCTACATTCTGACCAAGGGTCCTGCTTTTTAGCTCTCGAGCTTATGAGGAGGACGTGACCAGCATGGGCATTGCATTGCGGGAATCTTATCACTTCCTTCCTGAGGGAAATGGGATGGTGGAAAGAAAAAACCGAGACATAAAGCAATCTATAACGGCTAAGGTTCGGGGGTTGGGTGGGTCAAACATTTAATAAGTGTCCAACGTAGTCTTAACAATCTGCCAAGAAATTATCTAAAAGGTTTCAGTCCGTACGAACTATTGTTCGGGACTAGAATGCATATCCAGGATCTCGATAGTCAGACTTCAGTGGTAGAAGGAAAATGCTTCGATATCAAAGATCGTTTGGCTATTTTACAGGACTTAAATGAAACAAGAAAAGACCTGAGCAACATAAAGTTGAAACAACAGACAACAGCCACTGAAGAGAAACCACCTGTCCCAGCAAGGCCTGTCTGGATTCCAAAGATTGGGGATCTGGTCAGAGAGAAAATCGCGGTGAAGAAGGAATTTGGGCCTTCTTACAGAAAAGCAGTACCTCTCTTAGCAGTCAACGGAACAAGATCAGTTGTACTACCACCCCTTGCTGGTAAAAAGGAGAACCGAGTTGTATCCATCGACCTGGTTAAACCACAATCATGTGGCCAATAATAAGTAGTAGGCCAAGTGGACTCCCAAGAAGTAGCAGAACACCAAAGTTTGCTACAAATCAAGAGGTTCAAACTAAGAGACTAATCACATTTGATAAACCTACAGTGAATCAACAAGGACTATGCAACAAAGCCATGGAACTTATGCCTCTTGAAACCCAAATTGCAACAATTCGTCAAGAAACACCTGTCTTCAACGATGTAGCCACAGACTATGCTAATAAATCAAAGAAAAATCCAGAAGCAATTCCAATAATTGACAGAACTGCATCAGGCTACTTCATCAACTTCGATGACTTTTCTGAGGATCCGAGCGAACCTGAGGAACAGCCAACAACAACAAAAACTTTTAAAGACAAAACTAAAGAACTCTTTCATCAACTACGAGAAACCTATCTGATTTCCCCATGGATTGAATTTTGGGTGGTGCTAGGTGTACTTTTCCTCCTGCTTTGGCTCATCATGGTGCTATGCTTGGGACACTTCATTGAAGGAAAATATGTTACAATGGACACAGCAAGCCAGAATATCAACCTGGTCCTAAAGCCACACAAGTCTTCACACATCGAGAAAAGAGAACTTTCTTCAGTAAACTTCACAGCCAATCCGATACCCGGTGGGGTAGCATGGGACAAAACAAATTACGATATATATGGCCCGGTCGAGCTCTTGAAGTATCCTCATCAATTTAAGGTTTCATTAAGTGACTTTGTAAAACCGAGTACATTCTCTGATGATTGGGATTTTGAAAGTATTAATGATATGATGTCAGACTTAGTTATGTCAGCAAAATTTACAGAACATGATTATTTACAAGGTTCATCGAATTATGATCAGATGTACTGCTACAACCACTATGGTAACCATTATTTGCATAAATCTGCTCAACCTAGAAATGTTTTAAATTATAATCAATGGGAACATTGTGCAACTCCACCAAAAGGTATTTCGAAAACATTTTATGAGAAATGTCCATACTTCTCAGGGTTTAACACAAGTGAAGCAGAAACGTTTTATTTCAAACTGTTAAATGAGACAGGAATGAAAACCATGCTGACAAATACAAAATTAATCTATTCAGAATTTTTTTTTGAAAAAATGAATACATTTGGTTTTGATTTTTGGAAAAATAACATTGAAACAAAAACGATCTGGGGTACTAAAGATTGGCAAGTCCAAGGTATAGAATCATTATTCAGAGCCTGCATGATCCCAGAACAAATTATATTTTTGAATGACACAATTCAACAAACAACCTGTCTTGGCCTAGCTAAGATTAAAGACTTAAACAAACCGTCTATTCCAAAGCCAACACCTGACAGTAATAGCACTACAGATGTTGAGATAGACGTATCCCATATTTTAAACCAAAACCGAACACATCCTGATTGGTAAAAATGGTAGATCTGGCCCACAGACACAAATAACTGTCAAGATAGATTCCTGAACAAAATACAGGGGTTCAAATTGACCAGGCCAGACCCTAGATACTCCCAGCGACAACATCCAGGGATAGTAACAACATACAGTGTAGGAAAACTCTGCCTCGAATGGCTACATACATCCACACTGGCAGAAATTAAGCAACACTTAACTTTACTTAAAGAAGGTGCTGACTTGCGTGATTTCATTATCGGACCACGCAAACAGCGTCAAAAACGTTTCATAGCGGCCTCTATATATGCAGCTTATAATGAAGTTTGGAAAGAAACTCAAATTGAAACAGCAAAGAAAATACGGGAAATTGACCGTATTAATTTGGAAAAATCACTTTCTGTTGTGGACAATGGGTTAATGACTCTGTCTTCCAGAATATATTCACTGGACAGTATTGTATCATCTGCAATCGATATAATAGAGCAGGACATGCTAATGTTACAACATGGTCAGTCCCAATTGCGTTCTATTGTACAGCTTGGCTGGACGTTACAAAATCTGCGTTCAGGGTATGTGCCTTGGCGTTTAATCAACACAACGTCACTATTCTCTATCTTTAACCTTACTGATATACAAATCAGCTTGGCACAAAAGGGAGCAGAATATACAATTCTGAGCATTGAAAAACTTGAGAGATTACCATTGACAATGTCAGAACGACCTGTCATTGAATGGATAATACACGGAATCATAACTATTCCGATAACAACTTTCCAATTTCGATACTGCCAAAAGTATATACAATAATTACAAAAAGGGGGTGGTGATGGACAGAGTATCTGAGTTAATCAGAACACTCCTACCCAGTCAAAGATCAGGGCTTGATCCATCACCGTTTTTTAGCTCACTGCACCATCCCAGTTCAGAACCTGGCTATATGCACATTAGTCTGTCCCTGGCCCAGTGCATCATGGGAACAGGGCAGACCAAACTACCAAGCCAATTCTTCACTGGAAAGGAAACAAGCTTCCGGGGACCGGTTTCTGGCATTACAGCCGTCTTCGGCCCGGCTTGCTTGAATCCTGATGGTGCAATGAGCAAGGGACTCATGTCTGAGCATACCCTTCCACACTCATGGTGGCCAAAATAATTACAAAAAGGGGGTGGTGATGGACAGAGTATCTGAATTAATCAGAACACTCCTACCCAGTCAAAGATCAGGGCTTGATCCATCACCGTTTTTTAGCTCACTGCACCATCCCAGTTCAGAACCTGGCTATATGCAAATTAGTCTGTCCCTGGCCCAGTGCATCATGGGAACAGGGCAGACCAAACTACCAAGCCAATTCTTCACTGGAAAGGAAACAAGCTTCCGGGGACCGGTTTCTGGCATTACAGCCGTCTTCGGCCCGGCTTGCTTGAATCCTGATGGTGCAATGAGCAAGGGACTCATGTCTGAGCATACCCTTCCACACTCATGGTGGCCAAAATAATTACAAAAAGGGGGTGGTGATGGACAGAGTATCTGAGTGAATCAGAACACTCCTACCCAGTCAAAGATCAGGGCTTGATCCATCACCGTTTTTTAGCTCACTGCACCATCCCAGTTCAGAACCTGGCTATATGCAAATTAGTCTGTCCCTGGCCCAGTGCATCATGGGAACAGGGCAGACCAAACTACCAAGCCAATTCTTCACTGGAAAGGAAACAAGCTTCCGTGGACCGGTTTCTGGCATTACAGCTGTCTTCGGCCCGGCTTGCTTGAATCCTGATGGTGCAATGAGCAAGGGACTCATGTCTGAGCATACCCTTCCGCACTCATGGTGGCCAAAATAATTACAAAAAGGGGGTGGTGATGGACAGAGTATCTGAGTTAATCAGAACACTCCTACCCAGTCAAAGATCAGGGCTTGATCCATCACCGTTTTTTAGCTCACTGCACCATCCCAGTTCAGAACCTGGCTATATGCAAATTAGTCTGTCCCTGGCCCAGTGCATCATGGGAACAGGGCAGACCAAACTACCAAGCCAATTCTTCACTGGAAAGGAAACAAGCTTCCGGGGACCGGTTTCTGGCATTACAGCCGTCTTCAGCCCGGCTTGCTTGAATCCTGATGGTGCAATGAGCAAGGGACTCATGTCTGAGCATACCCTTCCACACTCATGGTGGCCAAAATAATTACAAAAAGGGGGTGGTGATGGACAGAGTATCTGAGTTAATCAGAACACTCCTACCCAGTCAAAGATCAGGGCTTGATCCATCACCGTTTTTTAGCTCACTGCACCATCCCAGTTCAGAACCTGGCTATATGCAAATTAGTCTGTCCCTGGCCCAGTGCATCACGGGAACAGGGCAGATCAAACTACCAAGCCAATTCTTCACTGGAAAGGAAACAAGCTTCCGGGGACCGGTTTATGGCATTACAGCCGTCTTCGGCCCGGCTTGCTTGAATCCTGATGGTGCAATGAGCAAGGGACTCATGTCTGAGCATACCCTTCCACACTCATGGTGGCCAAAATAATTACAAAAAGGGGATGGTGATGGACAGAGTATCTGAGTTAATCAGAACACTCCTACCCAGTCAAAGATCAGGGCTTGATCCATCACCGTTTTTTAGCTCACTGCACCATCCCAGTTCAGAACCTGGCTATATGCAAATTAGTCTGTCCCTGGCCCAGTGCATCATGGGAACAGGGCAGACCAAACTACCAAGCCAATTCTTCACTGGAAAGGAAACAAGCTTCCGGGGACCGGTTTCTGGCATTACAGCCGTCTTCGGCCCGGCTTGCTTGAATCCTGATGGTGCAATGAGCAAGGGACTCATGTCTGAGCATACCCTTCCACACTCATGGTGGCCAAAATAATTACAAAAAGGGGGTGGTGATGGACAGAGTATCTGAGTTAATCAGAACACCCCTTTTCTGAATCATTTTGTCCACCATAAGCGTGGAAGGGTATACTCAGATGTGAGTCCCTTGCTCATTGCACCATCAGGATTCAAGCAAGCCGGGCCGACGACGCCTGAAATGGCAGAAACCGGTCCCCCTAAGCTTGTTTCCTTCCCAGTATAAGACCGTGGGGCCGTTTAATTAGCCGTTAGCCCATCATACCATGTCAAAACGGATGTCAATCTAATATTCTGAAAAGTGTGCATTTTAATAATTGTCAGAAATGTTTATTTGATTAAAATTTTTGATTTGTTTTTATATTTTAATAAATACGGCCAGGGGGGGGGGCCCCGTACCCCCCCCTTGACTTCCAAAGACCCCCATGTGTTGACTGGTTGAATTGGGTAATTCAGTCGGTGTTCAAGGGGGGAGGTGGCCGGCAGTCCAAGACCATGCTCTCTCAGCGCCCTCACAGCCACCTCCTCTGCCAGGGGCAAACACCGGTATGGGCCACTCACTAATGTTAAGACCAGGCATCACAGCCTGTCAGTTTCCATGGGAGTGGAGGGGTCAGCCGCATGCGGGTTATTACATGGCAGCCGATATCGAGGCTGTAGGGTCACCTATCAGTTCCTGGGTACCGGGGGAGGGCCCTTAGGGCTGTGAAATCCACCAATCAACAGGCGTGAGGGGGCCTCAGCTCATTCAGCGCTTCAAGGTCTCAGGCGAGTGCTACCCTCATTTGACTCTTCCAAAGAGGAGTGATCACGACTTGCTTAATGTTTTTCTGGGCTGCGGTGTCCCAGAGAACAACTTTCTGTACTAGACCCTGTAGTGTTGTGGGCCCTGGGCCTACATGCTACACAAGTAAGTGACACAGACACCTTGTTGTGATACTGATAACAGGCCCAGAGTACGTGCACCCGACCACTTTTATTAGCAAAGTTACCTGTCAGGTGACGCTTGTGATGGGTGGGTATAGAGTGGGGTTACAGCACAAGTCTGGACCCTAGAGTGTGTCTAGCAGGTCACTTTTTCCCTCTCAAACTATATTGGAAACAAAACAAACAAAAGTCCAAACTATGGGAAACAAACAACAAATGCACAGCACCATTGAGTCTCTTCAGGTCATCTGCAGGACGGTGGACTGTCACACTGTAAAGTGTGGGGCCTGGATGCAGATCTCGCTTTCTAGCGGCTTACGGTGGGCCCCCCACAAAGCTTTGCAGGTGCTGGTGTGGTGGAGATGTTGAGGTTCTCTGTGTTGCCTTCCACATTGCTTCATTTCTGTGGAGAGGTCTCACTCTCCAGCGCGCCTGCCCATGCAGTCAGATTTCTAGGTGCGTGCGTCGCCGAACCTTGGATTAGAGTTCCTGTTTGTTTTTCAGGGTGCCCTCTTCTGGCACTTGGCGTACCTGCTCTTCTTTCTAGGGTGGTGGCCGTTCATTGCCAGGGGCATGTGATGTAGTTTCCTCACTAGTGGTGACATCATCAGACACTGGGAGTTTCGCGTGCACAGCTTATTGCTTTTTGGCTGCGCTGCTTGGGGCTTTTTGAGACGGTGCTAAGTCTTTCACACTGGACTTTGCATGGCTGTACTCCAGGCAGCTCTCTTGGCAGGGACTGTGTGCAGGGGTCAGCAGTCCTTTATCGTGGTGCCTGGGGCCTTCTGCTACCCTCCGTCATTTGGGGCAGAGGCCAGATCACTCTACCCTTCAATTAGCCGCTGCAGGCGGTGTTAGATGCCACTGCCCGGCTAGCCTCAAAGTGTTTGTATGTCTTGTTAAATAGTGCACGGAACAACAGGCTCATTGTGATGCGGGCAGTTATTTATTTTCACAATCAATTAGACCCGTGGCAGCCTGCTTAGCTGGAACAGCTTTGGGTTCGTAGGTCTCTCGCTCTGTGGGGGTTAGCAGTCTCTTCCCCTTTCAAAGAATAAACAGCCCAAAGCGGGCGTGTGGCGATCACTTGGCCAGTCTCTTTAGTAATTGCTGGCAGATGATGCGGTGCACAGATTATTTCTCCTCGGGCCCGCCTGCAAGTCACTTGCTCCTTTTGATGCAGTTCCAGGGGCTGCCGCTAGGTGAAGCTGTGGCGACCTCTACTCATGCCAGTCTTTGCACAGCTGCAGGCGCTGGTTTGGCTCCAAACGAAGGTGAGGCGATTGCACAATATTGGAGTGGCGGTGCAGCTTTACTTTGTGTAGAACTGTCCAGCATTTATTTTATTTATTCCTGTTCGGGCCGCTCTGTTTAGTGATCCTTACTGGGGTCCTTAGCGCGAGGTGGCCTCACTAACTTTATTCACAGGCCGAGGCAGCCTGGCTAACACTGCGGGCCGTGCTTCTCATGGGGCTCTGTGGAAGAAGGCCTGGTGGGCACTCTGCCAAGGTGCCAGCTATGCGCTGCAGGTGCGATGCTGATCAGGGCATGTGCAGCCTCCCTGGGCTTTGGCAGCCTTTTAAGAGTACCTCTTTCAATCTTCCTAGGCGGTCTGTGTTCTGGTGGTTGCTTCACGAATGCTGAGGTCATTCAACTCTTGTACAGCTTCTGGACTTTCAGAGTAGATGTGGGCTCAGTCCTGCTGTTATCATCATCAGTGTGCTTTAACAATATGGGGTAAATAACAGCAGGATCACAATTTCCAGTTGGTGATACTCATACCAGTATTTTCATTGTGGCTGTGATGATAGCTGCAGAAGACCAGCAGACCATCCTAACATCCTGGCACAAGTTAACAGGTATGGCAGACAGTACCGGTAGAGGGAGAAGGTGGAGACAGAACAGAACCACAAACCCTTCCTGACTAAGCAGAAGGAAACAAGACACTGAGGGACCAGCGTAGGGAAAACCAAACAAGCGTTGAACTCAAAGGCCAGATGACAAACTTAAACAGCAGTGAAAGATCTCACTAAAGCGCACAGTTGCCATGCAGTGAGCAAATTCATTATTCACCTTCTTGTGCAAATGGACCAGCAATGACAATGAAGCAGGAGGCATACAGGAGTCAAACAGGAAACTCCTACTAACGTGTGAAAGCACCAAACCACTGACTTATAAACCTAGCCACTATTTTCCTAATCTATAAAATATCCAGTCTCTCTGTTTTGAAGTTCCTGACCCTTGAAATTCCTCACATTCCTGACAGTGTCTTCCAATCTAAGTTGCCCAAAAGGTTCAGTGGACATGATTAACAGTGAGGGCATTGACCTTACTATGCCTGATCGTGCATTGTGAGAACTCATTATTAATTTAAATGTTGCCTTGAATGTTGTACATTTTACTGGCACTCTAGGCATATTTTTTGGGAGGATTGTGCTCTATGTGACTGCGCTCAGTGGCAAAATAGTGAATTTGTGGATAATGCATCCTATGACTCTGAATAGGTAGGATTGCATTGACTCACATACAACTAACTGCAAGCACTGCCTCGTTAGTATGTAGCAGTTGTTGCTGGTGAAGGGCAGAGCTAATACTGAATTTAATTGCAGTATCTTGTACTATAGGTGGTAGTGGAAGAGCATCCGTGTCACGTGAGTAGACCCTCACTCCATAGTACCTTGCTTCTTGGCACATAATATTGTGGAATATGCCCCTATACGGTTTGTCAGGAGTTCCTGACTTGCAGTGACTTTTACTGATGGAGGAATGAGTTTGTAAGCGATCAATATTTGGTCCTTGCGCATACAAAGCAAGTTGTTGCTCTACACCTATACTTATTCATTCAAGGACATATTCTCTGACATCTACTACACACTGCACTACCACAATGCTGCACACTGAAAATATTTGTCAGGACCCCTGCACAGCACTGGATGGTTCTGGAATCAATGCACTGGAATAATGTTTTCTAAAGGGCGGGGGGGGAGGGGGGGCTTCGATGGGCTTCCCATAGCACTCAGCAGTGGATCAGCCGGACAGATGTATCCTCCAGTGACCCTGCATAAAAGCCCAATTCAAGTGTCTTTCACCATGCAATGAAATTCACTACAAGCTCCCAGCTGGTTAGCATAGTTTCTGGTCTGCAGATACAGCAACAATAAAATATTACTGCTGTGCGGTAAAGTCTGTGCAATTAAAGGTTGATTGTTTTGGAACCACATTTTAAGGAACTGCCAAAGATTCACGTATGAACACATTAACAGCCTCATTTAGAGTGTGGCACAACAGGAAACACTGGTACGAACGCTAATACTGCCAGCAGAAATAAAACACTTGATTTGCCATTAAAAGAAAGCGGTTTTAGGAGCAAGGTCAACGATATAATCAACATATCTTCAAACTTGCAAAATTAGTTTTGTAGGCTCTATTATGTCCCTGGGGTCTGTTATTTAGAATGTGGTGTGGGTCCCTGATCTATTGGGAAGAAGGGGGAAAGATGTAATTGTTGAAGAGAACCATTCCCACTGTGACTGTGCTTTCTTTAATGAATGATGACTCAATATCGTGGGAAGTGGGTCCCTGCTCACCAGATAGTTAAATAGGTGCAGCTCTTCAATCAGCTCCATCACCGAGGCATCCACTTCCCACCCGAGACCTTTAGCATCTGTTGCATTCCAACTTTCCTTGATAAATCCATGATGTGCCGCTCCCTGTTTCAGTGGGAATGCTGATGGAGCTTCTTCCACCGGCTGTATTAACACAAGGATTTTCTACTAGACCTAAAATTTTGCTGGCAGGGGTTTTGTAAGCTTTGAAGTTAGGCAGCAGGCGTTTTGTCTTACTAGAAATTATACAAATTTCCTGAGTCTGTCTGCAGTGAAATGAATAACTTTACCAATTTTTTTAGTCATCTGAACGGAAATGAGTTTTACCGCTCCTCTCCTTATCTGTCGCCAACTGAATGTTTGGCGAAAATGTGGCACAGTTGTTGTGCAAGAAATTGTGGCTAAAATCTGCTGGTTTCATAATTACCAACATCTTTGTGAATCCCTTGTATAGTGCGTTTTTATTCTTTAGTAAGTGTACTTTGTAGAATGAAATTGACATCAAACTAATTTGCTGGCGTTTGGCCACCACAATTTAAGCACTGGTCTCAATAGGAGGTAGGCACAATTGGACTGCACTCTGCACCACTGCCCTCTGCGAATCATGCTCAGTTTTCATTTATTTGAAACTTTTGACTCCTGTTTATTCATTGACTCCTCTAGTTCTGGTGATTTTATTTTACTTTTTGGATGCTTTTTTTCTTTGTATTTTGCACAGTACTTTAGATTATTATTGGTAGAGCTTGCTTGACTGTGTCTGTCGAGGAGTGGCAGGTCCTCTGAATGGAGACCGCTTGCCTGTCAGGTATGTGGCCCACTTCCTGCAGATCCGTGAATTAGGGGCCAGAGTCCCTAGGTCATAGATTTGATCCCTGAAATAGAAGGTTCTCTGGGAAAAAGTCAGCTGTTCCGTACAGGTAAGAGCAGAAGGGCGGCAGGGCCTGGTTGTGGGGGTATTAAACAGACGGCCACAAGGGAAAATCAAATAAATAATTAATTTTCCCTGGTTTGTTGAAAGGCCCAGCCGCTCTTACCTGCATGGGCCGTGGCTGGAAAAAATGGTGGAGATATTTTACAAAGAGAGGGAGAGTTCTTTTAAAAGAAGGGCGTTTCACCACTCATAATGAGTGGTAGGTCCAGCCTCAGTAGTGCCCTGAGAACATGTATAGATACAAAATTACTGGGCTGTTCCTCTGTAAGAGGAATGTACGTTTCCCTATGGTGCGAAGGATGTAGTAGGGTCCAGGGGGACTCCTACAGTTGGGCATCCATTATGTTGGATGTAATGCCCTCACACACCCTTTCAGGTGTCATGCTTCATCATCTGGGCTTGCTCCTCGTTGGGTCGGCGGTGCAATACCCAACGGGCGACACCTCGAAGAGGGGCTCTTTAGCGGAGATCTTTTATCCAACTGCCGTTTAGATGAAGTGCGGGTGTGGGGCCAGAAGTACATAGATGTGTAAGTGTGGTTAAAATAAAGCCAGGAGTAGCAGGAATGACTTTATTCAGGTGGTCCCCTTTCTCTAATTAAAAGGAAACGATCTGTTACTCGTTTGAATATTATGCTTCAAGATCGCGAGTGACAGTCTAGTGCGTGTTATGGTTGGTCGACATGTTTCTCGCTTGTTGCAATTAGCTAGCGATTCTTCAGGACCTAATATTGAGATTAGTGTATCTAATATGTAGACTATCTACGTTGTTGTGAAAAATTGTCTGAGTATCAGACAGGTAATCAAGTGTGTAGCTCACAGAAAAAAAAGTTTTTACTGCATCCTATTCCTGTCGGGCTGCATCTACCTAATCAGTTGTGTATACAGACCCCAACAGTATCCGGCGGGCTGTAAAAACTTGAAGAACCTCCAAGTATCTGGTTGGTGACTTCAGCGTGGTTCCTTCTCTGCACCTACCCCTCGCCGCCGGATCCGGGTGGAAAAAATGGTGGACAGGAAGATGTGGAAGACGAGAGTAAAGCGCATAGTTCAACAACCCAGCATCACTGAGACGACAATGCTTCAGGGAGCTGGAGCTAAACAGATTTAAAACTCCCAATGATAAAAGCCTCTGCAAGGAGGAAGATGCGCAGCACTGGCATAGTTCACCTGCACTATTAATAACAAGCAAGGGCAAAGTCAATAGGTCTCTCCTTTGCGACCTATTTGTTTGTCGATGGTCTTTTGGGATCCTGTATAGCATCCCTGATGCTGTGCAGCATTGCTACAGAAGAATTTTTAAAAAGCCTATCGCATCATTTTGTATGCGCGCACCTACAAAATGCAAAATGAAGCAGGTGGCTTTAATTCTTTTAATTTACGGACTGAAGTTGGATTGGTAAATAAAAAGTACAAAAGCGTTTTTTTAGGTGGTTGGAGGAAACAACACAGGGTGATCGGGTGAGGCGGAGAAAAGCAATAGGCAAAAGAGGGAGCGGCGTGGAGAATGGGAGGACAAAAGCAAGTAGGCGAGTGAGTGCAATGTGGAGGAGGGAGCTGCACACAGGTGAGAAAGTAGCACTGTGGGAGAAGCACATGAAAGGGATAGGCCCATTAGTCCTAGACCTTTTCTAGATACACAATCCAATGGTTCTTTTTCGCAGCATTAAATTGTGAAGGGGAGAAAAACGTTAATACACAGTTAATGAACCAACAATTCTCTTTAGTATATAATAATCCACTGACAACTACATAAGGTTAGTTAGTTTATTACTGAGCCAAAAATAACTGCCCTTAGACACACCTTGTTAGAAACGGGGGTCTCTAGTTGGCAGAGGTAGGAACCTTTGTCCAAATAGGGACCCTTGCTTTTAGTCAGGGTAAAGGGGAAACACACTTCAGATAAACCCTGCTCACCCCCTTGGTTGCTTGGCAGAAGCAGTTAGGCTTATCCCAAAGCATATGTATAAAGTATTTGTACCAACACACACAGTAACACAGTGAAAACACCACAAAAGAACACCACACCAGTATAGAAAACAAAAATATCTTTATCTAAACTAAGCAAAACCAAATTGGCAAAAATCCAACATAAACAGTCACAAATATGACTTTCAAAAAGTTTCAAGAAATTGCACCATGGAAAACTATGGATGCGTGACTTTTACACAAAGTACTTGAGGTTGCGTCAAAATTCACAAGGCTAAAAAGCTGCAGAGTTGAAAACAAAGAGATGCGAAAACTCCCGAGACCTTGGGGAGGCGATGTAACAGTTCTGCGGCATGCGGAGGACGAGTTGCGTGGAATCCAGTCTGTATGGGGAGTGATGCGTCGATTCTTCATGACAGTTCTGGTCCGCAGGTGATGCGTCAGGAAAACTTGCCACACAGGTGTGATGTGTGGAGATCCAGGATGCATCGGTGATTGATGCGGAGGTGTTGAGCTGCGCTGCGTCAGTTTTCTTCAGCCGCGATCCATCGATGCATCGATTCTTGCAGCGGTGACAGGCACTGCGTTGGTTTTCGTAGCGGCAAGGCGATGCATGGGAATTCTTCTTGGCCCGTGGAGATGCGTCAGAAAAACAGTTGCAAGAAGAGCGGTGCATCGATTTTTGCAGTTCTTCAAGTTTCTTCTTTCTTCCAGCTCCCAAACAGCATCAACTACCTCCGGAGGTCCAAAACCAGCACAGGCACCTCTTGCCAGGTCAGAACACACAACAGCAGAGTTCAGGGGAGCTAGGGGTGAAGTCTTAGTGTCCCTGAGACTTCAGAACAGGAGGCCAGCACACACAGGCTCTTGGAGATCTCCTTCAAGTAGGGTTCACAGCACACAGCAAAGTCATTCTCCTTTCCTTGGCAGAAATAGCAACTGCAGGCCAACCCCACACAGCAAAGGGGCAGTACTTCTCCTCAGTCTCTCCAACTCTTTTCCTTGGCAAAGGGTCTTCTTGAATTCCAGGAATGATATAAAGTTCTAGGGTTTTAGGTCTGATACTTATACTCCAAAATGTCTTTGTTCTCTTTGTGCAAGGGGCTCTGAGCCCACTCCAAACCAGTTCTGTCGGCACTGGTGCAGCTGCCCGGCAGGAGGTGAAGACAGAATTGTGTAAGGCAGACAGGCCCTATTCAGGTGCAAGGGAAATCTCCTCCAACCACTCTAAATGCAGACCGGGCCTATTCAGGTGCTAATGAGAACTCCTCCCCCTACTCTGAATGCAGCCCTGGTCTATTCAGCCCAGCCCTGACTCATTCAGGAAAAGCAGGACACACATCAAACTCCCCCCTGGCTGTTTGAGAGAATGCACCTCCCCAGCCCCTGTCACTCCAAAACCAGACAGTCAATACACAAACAGGCAGAGGCACACAGAATGGTTAAAAAGGAAAATGCCTACTTTCTAAAAGTGGCATTTTCAAACACACAGTTTACTAAAAGCTATGTTATTAAATTCTGAGTTCAGAGAGCCTAAACTTTATTTTTCCATCTTATCCCTATGGGAAGATATGCTTGTAAAATGTTATAAAGCATTCCCCATTCTGTCCTGTGGGGCAAGATAGCCTTTCAATAGTAAAAAATCAAACTTGGCAGTATTTCAGGGCATGTTACACACATCAGTACATGTCCTACCTTCCACATACACTGCAACCTGCCCAGGTGGGTACCTTGGGTCTACCACTGGGGTGTCCTATATGTAGGAAAAGGGAAGGTTAGAGCCTGGCAAGTGGGTGCACTTGCCAAGTCGACATGGCAGTTGAAAAACTACACACAGGCACTGCAGTGGCAGTCCTGAGACATCTTTTCAGGGCTATTTATGTGGGTGGCACAATCAGTGCTGCAGGCTCACTAGTAGCATTTGATTTACTAGCCCTGGCACACTTAGTGCCCTTTACTAGGAGCCTACTAGTAAATCAAATATGCCAATCAGGGAGAACCAATTGTAATAACAATTTACACAGAGAGCATATGCACTAAATCACTGATCAGCAGTGGTAAAGTGCCCAGAGTCTCATAGCCAACCAATAGAGGTCAGGGAAAAATAGGAGGAAGAAGCAAAAAGTTTGGGGATAACCCTGCAAAAAGGGACATTTCCAACACTTCTCAACACAAGGGTATAGAAATACAAAGGATTTAGCATGACACCAAATCTACGCATCCAATTTAAACGTTGTAGCATGAACAAAACTATTAATTTAGAAAGTAGGATACAGAAAATCAGAAAGCATGAGTCCAAATTTCCCTGCATCGAGGGTTGATGAGTGAAAGGCATTAAATCTATCCCTACTCTATCTCTAAGATGACATCCCTACATAAGCATTTTCAATGGAAGGAAAGGTGTCAGTACATGGAGTCTTCCTAAGAAACCTCTCCACCAACAATGGGTCAAGTAGCATTCAGCCACTATCGCGAAAGAAAGAGCTTGTTCTGAGATGCTCTCTCACTGAAGGCAAAAAAGAAGTGGGGCTCTTTAAATAATTCCAACAAACAGTTATCGACAGGTAGAATTCCCTTAGTGCACCTCGCACACGCCATCCACTCCGGGTATAGTCCTGTACGTACTTTTCTAGGGTGCTCTTCATTTGAAACCGTGGCAATATTTCGTACTTAGCCCCCCAGGCCTTCTCCTGTGTGAAACCCAGTGTCTTTACTTTTATGGATCCAAGCTACACGACTTTAACTCCTTCTCTCCTTGCCTAGCTACTAAAACAAAGACATTATTCTACCTATAAAGAACGCTTCTTCACCTTCAAAACAAACTTGAGAAAATAAACTGCTTTCACAGCGCACATGAAATTCAAACCACTAGTTCTAAAGCGACAGTTGTCAGGGACTTTCAATTCAGGCCTACGATTCCAGCTAACACTTTAGGCATCACAAATTGACATAACCTTGTTGCGTTTTAACTAACATATTTACCAAATCTAGAAATATCATTGTTACACACGTTCAATATATGAGTGGTGTTAACTTCACAACACATGTTCTTCACATTAACATGTTCTGCTAGTTACATTCATTTCCTACGTTAATTCTCCACGCTACTTGTCAATAATCTAAAACATCTCACATAGTTACGTTAATATGTTTCACAATTCTAATTCAAACACTTCACATTAACATAACTGCAAGATTATGTGCTGACACGTTCTACATGTGATTATGATGCAGCTCTACAAATTAAATCAGATTTCCACTCCATCACACACAAGGATGAACACATCATGGAGGATAGCAAAGGAGAGCCACATGGGCAAGAGAGCAAGCTTTGGAGGGGGGAAGGAAGCACACTTGGGAGACCCCTAGAAAACACAGACACTCTTGTGGAGTGCTTAATACAAAATAAAATAGTAGTTCCTTAAAAGTGAGCAGTGGAAGGACACAAGTAAATTGGAAATGCTCAAACAGAGGGTCAGACACAAGATGGAAGAAAAGGCAAGTCATCAAATAAGAAACAGGAAAATTACAGTGACAATAAAGCCACTGGCAGTGTTATAAGTAGGAAGGGGATATGTTCAAAATATACAGGCTGTTGCAGTTTTTACCAGCATGCATTGTGCATGGATAAGCGACAAAGAACAAAGATAAAAACAGATTAATTCATCATGTCTGAGATGTTCAACATAGAGTTTGCAAGATTCTGAGCACAATACAAGGAACCTGGAATTAGCTACCGGAGATTTGTTATAATCATGATGCGAAAAAAATGTTCATTGAGTTTGCAAAGTTCACTTGATGTCTAATCACTCAGGTAGCAAAGGAGTTCAAAGAGGAACCTTTGTAGAGTCTAACAATGTTTGGAACCTTTCTGAGTCTGCCGATGGGTTTACAAGACGGGAAACTATGAAATGTCTACATAAACGCTTACAGATTGACAAGTCCTTAATACCTGCTGCAACAATATATAGTTTACAGTTCAGACCATATGACCAGTTTTTATTGGTGTTAATGCATTGGAGGGGGCATGTGAAAATGTGCTCTGTGTCTATCCAGCATGCACTGGCAACAGGCGATTCACGTGGTACATGTTTAACATTTTGTTTAAAACATTTTTAATTGCTTTTAGAACTTTGACCATATATCAATTTAAATTAGTCAAACATCGGGTTATAGCTCACCTCTGGCCATTACAGCATTAACCAATAATATTTTCGTAAATAACCTGAACATTTTGATTTCACCACGATTAAATCAATAAAACAAAGTAAGCGCATCACAGGGTCAGATATTGTATTCGAGTGAGGTCCTCATGCCCACCACACATTATCAAATTACCCGAGTAATTTCTGCTGTGGTTGATGACCCTTTTTGTATTAGCAGCCTGGAGTGGCCCGGGTTTTGGGCTATATCCCACCACCCTACCACAAGCGACACATTTAAGAGCTGTTCATGATGCCCGGAAACCACTAAATTTCCCCTATTTCTAAAAGAATTAGCCCAAGCGACATCACCCATGGGCTACCAGCTATTTTACGTAGTTGTGCATTATTGTCTACAATAAATCTGTATCTTGGAACACAGCCACATCCTGTCTGCACTCTGTAATATAATGTGGCAAATAGATATCCAGATGATTTCAACATGAATTCTGTAATTTCAGACACTAAGGAGGACTCTAAATCTTGCTCTAATAGATACTTCAGGCGAGTACATTATGGCCAGTCATTGCCATGCGAAGTCCCAACCTCTTTTCCCAACAGGGTCGTCAACTGTGTGTGCAAAGCATGGTTCATAAGTGTCTTATGTCAACAAGACTGCCTTAGGTTTTGTATCCTCAGTTAATGAAAGATGCATTTTTTTGTACCTATAACAGCTTGTACAGGCTGTCGAAAAATCGTTCACTGTGCAAGCCGAGAGGTGACATTTGAAAGGAGAAAATGCTTAGTTGGCTTTGAATTGTTGCTTGGACCATTCAGGGAAGTATCAGCTGTGGTGCAGGTGAGAGTACCTGGAAATCTATCTATATCTGAAGTGCTGAAGAAACTTTTTTATACTGCTTTTATACTAATAAGTTGTAACCATCAGTAAAATCTCTGGACACATTCAGTCCTATCTTTGTTTCCAAAATGTTATGGGCTGTTAAAGACTAGGATGAGCCATTTAGCAATCAGTATCAGCCCACCCCAAAAGGACAGTCCAGACCAAACTGCAAGACCGTCTGAACAGGAACCCCCAGATGCATGTTGGTCTGAATAGAACTTTTACATGGTGTAGTCGGCATGTGTTATAACATGATTGTGGCCGGTGATCCAGGGAACGTGTATGTAGTAGGGATGTGTTATAAGATGGTTGTGGCCGGTGATCCAGGGAACGTGTATGTAGTAGGGATGCGTTATAACATGGTCGCGGCGGGTGATCCAGGGAATGTGAATGTTGTAGGGATGTGTTATAACATGGTCGTGGCCTGGTGATCCAGGGAACGTGTATGTAGTATGGATGAGTCATAACATGGTAGTGGCCCGGTGATCCAGGGAACATGTATGTAGTAGGGATGCGTTATAACATGGTCGTGGCCCGGGATTCAGGGAATAAGGAGGAGGTGGTTGTTAGTGGGACACACTCATCCACTGTTTTTAGAGAATGGACTTCCAAGCCTCCAGCAAGAGGTAGAGACATGAGTGTTGGAGCGTGTAGTAATGCAATGAAGGAGTGGTTTAATTACAATTTTACAGGATGTTCAAGGATATATTTATTGTTTACATGCTATACTTACTGCCTTTTGCAGGGTTTTGTTAGATCATTATTTTATGAGTTGCTGTACAACTAGTGTCAAATCTTTATTGGACATGACATTTACAGGGTGTGATTAACGTGTAATGGGTTGATCATAAAGCACTGTGAGCGTGTTAATACTTTAATAATAAAAGCTTGGTTATTATGTGCACTGGTGGTATCAAGGTGTGGTAGGGATACAGGTTTGACAACTGTTGGCATTATTCAGCGGGGATAACAATCTTACAAGGTGCATGGCAGATATGTGCCATCATCTTATCACAAATAGACTGCACTCTCGGTATTTGTGTGGTTGATTTTGTTTAGGGCCTTTTCTGTGGTCAGACATGGATGGATTTGTCTTTGATGAATATGTTCATTATTGACTGTGAAAAAACTGATCCAGCGTAGACCCAAAAATTTGGACAGTGACCAACATTCAATTACTTCATTTGTATTGGCCCATACAAATTCACGCAAAGTCCCTGTTGCGCTGGTGTCAAGTTTGTAAATTCCTTGCCAATTCATACTCAGCTGTTCAAAAGATTAGACAGTTTCCATTCTTCACAATAAACCTTTTGTTCAACTTTCCATCTTCTTGGTCGATGAACCAATTAGTTGGAAAATTGAAGGTAACAGTTACTCAAATAATAAACAGACAAAAATAATCACAGACTCTTCGTTTGTGAGTTGTTAAATTCTATCTAATTCAAATGCAAAAATCTTAAAAAACTTCATGAGAGAGATTACACTCTAAACACAGCTAGCAAATAATATATCTCAAGAAACATATGTTGCATGGAGAGGATAGATGAAGAGACAACAGACATATGCATCAAATCAATTCTCAATTCAGAAGGATAGATGAAGAGACAAAAGTACAAAAATAATAACTTCAAGATATCAAGGATACCAACCCAAGGAATAAAAATGAAGAAAACCACCACCCACACCTAGGTAGCAGCAGGGCCCCCCCAGACAGAGAGTCAGATATCAAAGACTCAAAGATGAGGACAAGGAGAGGACTGGAACAATTAGACCTCTCTTCAACCCGACAATCAACAGTGCACCCTCTCTCTCCTCACGCCTAAAGCAGCTGCCACATCTGCCGTCCTCACTTCGCACCCCACCCCTAAATCACCTATTCTTTATACCCTTACCATACAGTTCCATCTCACCAAAGTTGGTAATGTCACCCATCCTAGCTACAGGATTGGATCAAATGAGGGGCGAATGGTCACCCTATCATTAGGTCATACTTCTTTGACTACCCCATTGTTAAACTTCTGTTCCCACATATTCAGTATACATCCCTGTTCTCACATGAGGTTAAGGTAACAAGGTAAGGACAAATGTTTATACATTTAACATCTTGTGATTCTTTCACACGAATACACTGGAGTTGGCTCCCGGGGCGGATTGGCACTGTGGGCACTCGGGCATTGGCCGAAGGGCCGGTGTCTCAGTGCACTCTGTGGGCCGTTTTTTCCCCCTTTACCAGTCCACAGAGAGCACTGACAGGGAGAAGAAAGCAGCTACCCAGTGTTCCGTTGTTTAAATCTCCCCATCGGGATGATCTCCCCCTTCCCATAAGCAACGTAGGGGAGACCAAACCGACGGGGGAGAGCATCTAGGTAGAACGGGCCAGTTCAGTGATGATCAGCTGTGGCCTCTCCTTGACCCCCTGCCCTGCCAAGCAATCAGGCTGATGGTGGGCAGAGGAGGGGTGATTGTGTGCCAGAATCGGCCTCCCAGGGGGCCAGGTGTTGCTCAGGCCATTGAGCCATTTTCACCTCGGGGCCCACCAGCCCAGAAACAGTGTTTTCTTTAACACCTTGCCCACAGCCCTTCATTCAGGGCATAGTGGGGAGGAAGAATAGGTCTCACTATGGGGGCCAGATTATGTGGGGACCTGCACCATCTTCACTTTAGCCCGCCCCCCCACCCCAAAGCCCCATGGATGGCCCAGAAGCTATGTTTTTGCTTTAGCCCCTCTCCTGCCAGCCATTGCCCTGAGGCAGTGAAGGGCTGGGGAGGGTTGAGTAATTTACAAATAGCTGGGGCCTTGCTGTTTTCAGGTGCTCCTGCGCTGGAGAATAACATTTTAATAGAAAGGGGCCTTGCTGTTTTCAGATGCTCCTGCGCTGGAGGGATGGGGAATCATGTTGTAAGAGAAAGGGGCCTCGCTGTTTTCAGGTGCTCCTGCGCTGGACTGCTGGAGGATAATTTTTTAAGAGAAAGGGGCCTCGCTGTTTTTCAGATGCTCCTGCACTGGAGGGCTGAGGAATAATTTTTTAAGAGAAAGGGGCCTCGCTGTTTTTCAGATGCTCCTGCACTGGAGGGCTGAGGAATAATTTTTTATGAGAAAGGGGCCTTGCTGTTTTCAGGTGCTTCTGCGCTGGAGGGCTGGTAAATAATTTTTTTATAGAAAGGGGCCTCGCTGTTTTCAGGTGCTCCTGCGCTGGAGGGCTGGAGAATAATTTTTTAAGAGAAAGGGGCCTAGCTGTTTTCAGACGGTCCTGCGCTGGAGAGCTGGGAATAATTTTTTAAGAGAAAGGGGCCTTACTGTTTTCAGATGCTCCTGCGCTGGAGGGCTGAGGAATAATTTTATAATAGAAAAGGGCCTGCTGTTTTCAGATGCTCCTGCGCTGGATGGCTGAGGAATAATTTTGTAATAGAAAGGGGGGCCTCGCTGTTTTCAGATGCTCCTGCGCCGGTGGGGCTGGGAATAATTTGGTAATAGTAAGGGGCCTGTCTGATTTCCAGGTGCTCAGCTTGTAGGACATTGTTACCTTGGCCCTGTGTCCTTCCTAAGAACAATATCCTCCCATTTACATTCCTTGTGTGTTTCATGAAAGGGCATGGCTGTGAATGTGGGCCACGCCCGTGAATGTGGGCCATGCCCCGCAAATGTGGGCCACGCCCCGCAAATGTGGGCCACGCCCCGCAAATGTGGGCCACTTTTTTCGTCAGTGCACGGGCCAAATTGTGATCCCAATCCGACCCTGGTTAGCTCCACATCAAGCATCATGTCCTTCACCGTGCCATGCTCTTTCAGCTTGTTCAGCATTCCAGCGACTCAATCATATGATTTGTATGTGCAGCAAGTTTCATTCATTACAGTTCGGCTAACTTAACGCAAAATGGAGACTTTTCCATTTACTACAAGAACAGAAAGCAGACATTTATTAATAATGTGACAATGGAATTTTCACTGTTGACCACCCACCTTAATTCTAGTCCATGTTAACAGTTAACCTTGCATAGAATAAGCAGGAAAGCGGAGTTAATTATTATGACAAAGCAACACAGGTCATGCTTGTTACTACATATACGTTTAATGTACCACACAAATCATTCATAACACGTTCTACACACAATATTATTACAGTTTTGGTTATTTATGTATTGTTAAGATTCATTTCATGCATATTGCAAAGCAAATTCCCCAAGTGTGCTGTGTAATTACACGTTAATTTTACTTACTACTTAAAATTAGTATGTATTACAATGGTTCTCAATACAAGCGGTGTTGGACCCGGTCCTTTGGTGCAGGTTCACCCCAAGACTTTTTGCTTTTTCCTAGCCTGTTTCTGGAACCTGGGTTGGTGATTTTAGGCCTCTGCGCACTTTTTCACTGTGGTACAGTGTAAAGTGCGTGTGCTCTCTGTGTATGTGTGGTGAGCGACCTGCCCTCCCATAGGAATGAATGGGGAATATGTATGCCCATGGTAGATTCCTGATGCGTGGGGAGTGCAGGGTCGAGTTTGATATGTGTGAACTCGTGAGAATGAGTGCTGCATAATGGTATATGCGGCATGGCTGTGTCTAGTCCAGAAGCGCCACTTTTAGAAGTTGGCATATTTGTGTAGTGAGTCTGCTGGCACGTGATTGGCTGGTGAGCCTGGCCCAGGAGTGCCTGGGCCTGCTTGTGGATTTACTGTCTGGTTTGAGTGGGACAGGGGCTGCAGGGCCCCCGGAGGGGGTCGGAGCCATCCCAAGGATGAAAGGCCACATCTGCTATCAGGGAAGCGGGAGGAGATGGTGCCGGGCTGTGTCTGCCTGCCCACCATGCTGGCTCTCCCTCCTGATGGCCCACTGTCACCTCTGACCTGAGGCTGACAGGAGAGAGAAACCAGAAACACCCAGGGCTCAGGGCCGACTTGCACAAAGACTTCAAAGGACCTCAAACACTTTTCTGTGTATAAGAAGGGGCTGTGTCCCCTTCCAAAATGTTCTTGTCTTCTTCTTGTTTCTGACTTGAATCTACCAGGGGCGGGCGCTGCCCAGCCCCTGGATGCCTGGAGGACTCCTGATGGACTCTCCTGGATCCCTGGACTCCTGGGGGACCCCTCTGCCCTGCCTGGGCTGATGGGGGGACTTGGCTTTGCCCCCCCCGGGAAGCTCTGGGACCTTTGCAGCATGGAGGAGCTGCATTTTTCTGTGGAGAGCGCTGGAACTGTATTTCTAGCGCCTGGAGGCGCTGAGCTTCCCCCTGAGCGCCTGGGAGCGCTCTGCCTGTTTGCTAGCGCTTTGGAGCGCTTGATTTCCCCCTAGCACGTAGGAGCGCTTTATCCTTGGCCATAGCGCTTAGGAGCGCTTTATTGTGTTCTAGCGCTGGGGGGCGCTTTGTGGGCTTTGGCCGGTGCCCACCCGGCATCTTATTACCACGTTTATTTGATTGATTGGGCCGATCGAGTGTCCACCTCGATTTATTCTTTTTTAAAGAAGCCGGTGCCCACCCGGCATTTTCCGCCCATTCACCGCCGCCGCCCGGGCTGGGAATCGCCTGAAGAACCGAAGGCGCCGCGCTCTCATTGGCTGAGAGAGCCGAGCCCCCTCACCAACGGCACGACGGGATAGGCCCGTGCGGCGCAGCGCCATGGCCCTTGTCGTGCCGTGATTGGAGGAAGAGAGGAGGCTCGTCATCGGAGCCGCGACGGGATTGGCTGGTCGGCGCAGCCCCGGGAAGAGGAGAAGACGCGTGGCCTGCTGCTGGGGCTCCCGTGTGCAGAGGGAGCCCCGGCGAGAGAGAGAGAAGGCCGGCGCGAGGCTCACCGCATGGAGGGAGAGCCTCGAGTGAACAGAGACCTGCCGTCTCCCCGCCCGCGATGGGCTGCCGGTGAGTCTGGGCTGGGCCGGGCAGAAGAGAAGGGAGGGGCGCCGGGACACATTGTCGGTGTCCTCCCCCCCCCCAGTAGCGCGAGCACGCGCTAATTGGCAATAGGAAGCCATGAGGGCTTCAAGGGCGGCCCCGGTTGGCAGTGGGTCGCCCCAACGTGTGTTGTGAGTCCAGAGGGGCTCAAGGGGCCTCATCTTGTTTCGCGAGCCCCGAGAGGCTCGTAGGGGCATATTTAACTTTGGTGCGTTTAAGGGCGGCCCCGGTTGGCAGCGGGTCGCCACAACGTTGTCCACAGCCATGAGAAGGCTCGAGGGGCCATTGTTTGCAGAGCCTGAGGGCTACCACGGCCAGAGATAGTTTTTCAGAGCCTGGGTGGCTCCGTGTGGCGGAGTTAATGTTCAAGGGCTACTGAGAGCCCATGCCACAGTTTTGAAATTCTCCAGCTGCCCAGCAATTAGTGGGCAGCTACACCGTTTAGGCGCAATTGGAGAGAGAGTCCCTGTGTGGGTCAGAGGGGGCACAGTGGTGCCCGGCCTGTCACAGCTGTCCAGCAATTAGTGGGCAGCTGCACCGTTTAGGTTTTGTCTGATTCCCAGGTGCCCAGCAAGTAGTGGGCACCTGCTACGTTTAGGCTTATGCTGAGACTGACGCTGCATGGCAGCGCACCCTGACATTGAGACTCAGGGCATCTTTGCCCCTACAAGGCCAGTTGGCCTAGGGACTGCCACAGGTGGTGGCTCATGTTTAGTTTTGCGCAATTGTAGGGTTATTGCACCTCTGAATGTATTTCCTTGCATCATGTGTTATTCCTGCACCTCTGAATGTTTAGGCATCATGTGACTTTTGCGCTACTGTATTGTTATGGGACCTCTGAATGTATTTTTATTGCATCATGTGCTTTCTTCTCAAACACCGCTGAATGTGTAGGTATACATTATGTGTTTCTCTTTACTACTCCTCTGAATGTGTTCCATACATCATGGGTAATGTGTTCTTTCTTAGACCCCTAAATGCTGTGTGATACTTAGGTGGTTGTTCTTTTTAGTACAGGTGGTCCTAGTGAGGTCCTGGTCCCCTGCGTGACAGTCTCCTAAGGGGTTAGGGTTGCGTAGGTGGTACTTACCTGTTCCCAGTAGTTACTGGATGTGATCTATAACTGTTACTTTGTGTTACAGTGAAGTTTATATACTTTTATTCTAATTTCTGACAAGTATTTCTATATCTGCGAAGTGTTGATTCTCACAGTGGCCCATGTGGCCCTGTCTTGTAAATAATCCCATGTGAATATTGCCGTGCCAGTTGGCACAATGTACATGTGTGATTTCTATCTGATATGTTTTGACAATACAAAAGTTATTTTAATATAACCTTGTGTGGAGTCTCTTTTGTGGTGTGCCTAGTATATTGTTGCTGTTGTGCGCTGGCGCAAATGCTTTACACATCGCCTCCGAGTTTAGCCTAGACTGCTCGTGCCAAGCTACCTAGAGGGTGAGCAGGGGTTATCTTGGCGTGTGCCTTCCTTGCCCTGACTAGAATGGTGGGTTCTGCCTGGCTTTGGCGTCAGCCTTAGCCCACCAGAAATAGCCGGTTCTAACATTGGTGGCAGCGGTGGGATTTGGACTTGTGTTTGCGCAGTGCCATAGCGACAACTGGCTACATTACAAAACTCTGCATTTTTCAGATAGTCACATGTTTGGGATTATTGTTTTTGATTTTGTTTTTCCTCAAGAGTGTCATTTTCGGATGGTGTTCCTGCGCTTTATGTTTAGTGACAGATGAGAGAAAATGACAGGGCGGGACGCCAGTAGAGAGGGGAGGTTCCCATAGATTAGGAATCCCTTGCTGGGTCCAGTGTCCAATTCCTGTTCCTGTCCCTGTGTGGGTAGATGGAAGAGAGGGAGGGTGGAGGAGAAATTGCTTGCTTGGGAGGGTGGTATCCCCTGAGTGTAGTGTGTGTGTCTGGATCCCCCAGTATGGTAGGATCCAGTGGTGGCAGCTTAAATGTGTCCAGTGCGTGAATTCCCATTCCCAGTTCCCAGAGTATGGTGCCTGGTGCTCAGTAAGAGGGTGACAGGTTGAGAGTCAGAGGCAGTGAGGAACTGTCTCACCAGTCTGGAGGGGGAGTGTGTGGATGAGTGGTGTCTTGAACTGGAGGAGTTCGTGTGAGTTCTTTTTTAAGGAGCTTGCACGTGAGGTGTACCTCTGGTGGTGTGCAGGAGGTCCTGCGGAGGCATTGGACAAGAAGGTGGATGTCTGGCGGTGTGCTAGATGTCTTACAGAGACATTAGGGAAGTAATTCTAAAAGTAGTGGCTTGTGTATCTGATGATCCTGTGTAGGTGAAGAGGTTCATGTGTAGCCCAGCTAGGTCCCATTAGGATGGTAGGGGTGTAGGGGCTCACGTCCTGTCTCAGCGGAGGCGGAGTGAGTGTGGGACGGTGTGTCCCACGTTGGCCCGAAACCATATCTCAGGGCCTGGAGGGTTCCCTAAGGGAGCGCCAGGTCAGGGGCCTAGGCAGTACTTACAGGTCATTTGAGGAGGATCTTCCTGTGTCTAGAGGACGGGGAGTGTCTGTAATCAGAACTCCGGCGGTCCTAGTGTTGGGCCGTACCGCTCCTAAGTGGAAAGTGCAACAGTCCTGGTTCGCTGGGCATTTGACTGTCTAGAGTGCTTGACCATTTTTGGGGGCCTCTGGAGGTTGTTCCCCGAGGAGGGGGGAGGCCAGGTTCAGGTTCAGCCTGACCTGGAGGGAAGGGCATCTGTAATCAGTGCCCTGACCTGGTGTTAGCTTCCAGGGGTACCGCTCCAAGGTGGGAGGGTGCAGAACTCTGGAGGGGGGTGCAGAGGGACGGTGTCCTTACTTCTGACCCCGGGGGGAGGAAAGTGTGTTGCTGATACGCTGCTGGCGTGTGCTCTGTCTAGCCTTAGACATACTGAGAATCCCACTGTGATAGGGAGTACTGGAGGAAAGTGTGTTGATGATACGCCGCTGGCGTGTGCTCTGTCTAGCCTGAGACATACTGGGCCTGTAATCACGGAACTGGAAGGGGATGCAGAAGGACGGTGTACTTCTGACCCCGGTGCGACCTGAGGGTTTAGATCCTAGGTTGGGAGAGTAGGAAACTTCTAGGCCAAGAGGAACTCTACCAAAGTGTATCAGCTGAAGAGACCGAGGGGGCTGCCCTTGCTGTGTGTTCTGGGGCCCACCTGCAGTTTGTTGTTTCCACTAAGGTATAGGAAAGGGGGCTTCGCTGTGTGCTGTGTCCCCCCACCTGCTTAAAGAGGGACTGTGCTGTGTGCTTTGTACCTCAGAAGTGGAATAGTTTCCAGGTGGTAGACCGGTGACGGAGTGAGGTCCTGATCTGGTAGGAGAGTTGTGTTCTGGTGAGTGCTTCCCTGTGAGGGTTATTCCTTCACCCTGACTAGAAGCAAGGGTCCCTACTTGGTCTAAGGTACTTACCTCTGCCAACTAGAGACCCCCAGTTCTAACATTGGTGGAGTAGAGGTAGGACGGGGCATTCTTCCCGTGACCTCTGGTCAACCTGAGGGTGTGGTCCCAAGGTTGTTGGATCAGTGGTAGTTGTAGCTACCCTGAGAGAGATAGTGGAGATTGGCTATTGTGTGCCAGGAGCTACTGCCCCCACTCTGTGGATTGGTTAGGACCTGTGACATTTGGAATGCCTAGGGCCTGGTCCTGGCTGTGGATGACTAGTGTGTACCAGTGGGGTATCCTAGTTGTGCCAGAGAGCTTTTGTTGAGGGAAATCTATGTGGGTTCAGAGTGGCGAAAAACTGGAAGGTGTCCCTGCCGTGCAGGCCCGTGTCCGTGGTTTTGTCGCCCAAAGCAGTGAAGTCCATCAGTGGTGTGATTGGTCTACCCTGCGTTTTGGCTGGAAGGGGGTCGTGTTGGACCCGGTCCTTTGGGCAGGTTCACCCCGAGACTTTTTGCTTTTTCCTAGCCTGTTTCTGGAACCTGGGTTGGTGATTTTAGGCCTCTGCGCACTTTTTCACTGTGGTACAGTGTAAAGTGCGTGTGCTCTCTGTGTATGTGTGGTGAGCGACCTGCCCTCCCATAGGAATGAATGGGGAATATGTATGCCCATGGTAGATTCCTGATGCGTGGGGAGTGCAGGGTCGAGTTTGATATGTTTGAACTCGTGAGAATGAGTGCTGCATAATGGTATATGCGGCATGGCTGTGTCTAGTCCAGAAGCGCCACTTTTAGAAGTTGGCATATTTGTGTGGTGAGTCTGCTGGCACGTGATTGGCTGGTGAGCCTGGCCCAGGAGTGCCTGGGCCTGCTTGTGGATTTACTGTCTGGTTTGAGTGGGACAGGGGCTGCAGGGCCCCCGGAGGGGGTCGGAGCCATCCCAAGGATGAAAGGCCACATCTGCTATCAGGGAAGCGGGAGGAGATGGTGCCGGGCTGTGTGTGCCTGCCCACCATGCTGGCTCTCCCTCCTGATGGCCCACTGTCACCTCTGACCTGAGGCTGACAGGAGAGAGAAACCAGAAACACCCAGGGCTCAGGGCCGACTTGCACAAAGACTTCAAAGGACCTCAAAGACTTTTCTGTGTATAAGAAGGGGCTGTGTCCCCTTCCAAAATGTTCTTGTCTTCTTCTTGTTTCTGACTTGAATCTACCAGGGGCGGGCGCTGGCCAGCCCCTGGATGCCTGGAGGACTCCTGATGGACTCTCCTGGATCCCTGGACTCCTGGGGGACCCCTCTGCCCTGCCTGGGCTGATGGGGGGACTTGGCTTTGCCCCCCCCCGGGAAGCTCTGGGACCTCTGCAGCATGGAGGAGCTGCATTTTTCTGTTGAGAGTGCTGGAACTGTATTTCTAGCGCCTGGAGGCGCTGAGCTTCCCCCTGAGCGCCTGGGAGCGCTCTGCCTGTTTGCTAGCGCTTTGGAGCGCTTGATTTCCCCCTAGCACGTAGGAGCGCTTTATCCTTGGCCATAGCGCTTAGGAGCGCTTTATTGTGTTCTAGCGCTGGGGGGCGCTTTGTGGGCTTTGGCCGGTGCCCACCCGGCATCTTATTACCCCGTTTATTTGATTGATTGGGCCGATCGAGTGTCCACCTCGATTTATTCTTTTTTAAAGAAGCCGGTGCCTACCCGGCATTTGCCGCCCATTGACCGCCGCCGCCCGGGCTGGGAATCGCCTGAAGAACCGAAGGCGCCGCGCTCTCATTGGCTGAGAGTGTGGAAAAGTAAATTTTGCCATGTTCCGTGTCCCTACGTGTCATCCATCATATGTTATGTATGCATGACCAATATGCATATGTTATTCCCCATGTCCGATTATTTACGCAATTATAGTTGTGTCCACCTCTAGTATGCCAGTTTCCAGTCCTCGTGAATACTACGAATACCAGGCCTATGTAAAGCTACGTTGCCACGTTCCCCAGTGTGCACGTTATTTCATTATAAAGTCCCCGTTTCCAGGCCTCAACAGGGCCCGGACACTAGATTCAGCTCCTGTCTCCGGAAGCCTCGTTGAGGAGCGATACAGCCCCCACCTGTATCCTCGACCTTTCACTTGCTTCCTGCCTCACAGTGCCCGGTACAGCCTGGCTCTGCCTCTGAGTCTGCCAAGAGTATGTTATGATTCCAGCTATCAGTTTAGTCCTCCTTCTCTGCATTCCTAAGCTACTGAACTGCATCAATAGTTTCCGTCATTGTCTAGCCTTCTCGTCTCCATGTTAGAGAAATACTGTATTTACTGGTCGTTTAATATTCTTCATCACGCACTACATGTAGAATAATGCATGGTCCAGTCTTAGAGTCAAGTTAGCTTTTCCCCTCATGACTTCTAGTTTATATCAACATGTTCCCTAAACATCAGATACTAGATAGGGTTTAGGTACATGTCGCTCCGACCCTCCAGACTTTAGTCTCTGCTCCTAGCACAGAGTTCATAGCCCCCAGCTTCTCCTCGTAACACGTCATTGCCAGTTTACGCGCACCACCAGGTTAGAGGTCCCGGCTCCTTAGGTAGCCCCCTCCAATGTTTCCGCCCCATTCATGACATATTCTGTTACGTCTGCACCACATGTCTATGTATACGCCCAGTTACACCTACTTTTACTGTTATCTTTCGCGACTGCTACGCGTCACACCTTCTGCTCCACCCACTGCTACGCCTACTGCAATGTAATGCTATGTGTTCGCGCTATGTATATATGCCCGTGTATTGTTATTAAAAGTTAGCGCGCGCTCATCCCAGACCCAGCCCCGGCAGCTGCCGGGCCACTCTAGCCCTGCCATTCTGTTCCTATGCAGGTTGTCCTGATCCTGTCCTTATGCTGTAATAAACCTGCAGAAACTCCTACTACCTCGAATCTTGACTCTTATTTATTGAGCTATCTGTTATGATATATGCCTAGTCAAAAATAGGGTATTATTTATTTATTTACCACATAATGGCGCCCGAATAGGGACTTGCCCTTTCCCCACGCGTCGGTGAAGCCACGCCGACCCCCTGACCCTCTGCAGTCGTGACGGAACCATACCGGCCACGTGCAGATATTTCTGCTTCAAGTATCCCTCAGGCCCACGGAGGAGACGGAGGAGGCGGTCCAGCATCCAAACGAGACGGTGGAGGAACGCGGCGAGTCCCGACCAGAGCCCAAGCCGAGAGTCCAAGGTCCGAGGTATCCGGAGGCCCACCCGTAACTGAAGTCCGAAGTCCGAAGTTCGTCGTCATCAGTCCAGTCCAGTCCGAGGCCTTCCGTTCCGTGCTGCCCGGTGAGTACCATTGCTGGGGTAGTATCTAGACAGGACCAATCTAAATTGACTCCTGGTCCGTGGGTTGGTGGTACCCAGACTCACAAACGAAGTGTTCACCTAGGTGGATACGGGTCTTGATGCGTCCCTTTATGGGACCGGTATGTTCCGTACTGTTACAGCAGTGCATCCAGTAACTCTAGTCTGTTCCGTTCTCGAGAAAATTCTTGTATTTCTGTTCTCAGTATTCCAGGTAATATTCTGTTCGAACTGTTATGTTATGATATTGTTTAATGTATTTTCAATGTCGTGGTATGCCTGAATTGTTTTCCCAATTGTTATTGTTCTTTGTGTATTGTATTGTGTTCCGATTCAAGTTTACAATGCCGCTCTTTTCCAAGTTACGTCAGTTAAAAACTAGAAAGGGTTTATTAGAAGAAGCAGTTCCTGTTCCGCCGAGGGACAGTCCAGGTCATTTTATGTATCAGAAACATGGCATAAGTGCCATATTGTATCTAGATTTATGGGTAGAGTATACCAAACAGTTAGAAGAAAAGTATAGATGGCCTGTATCGGGTACATGGGATGCCGAATGTATCATGCGAGTAGAAGAAGCATTATGGAAAAAGAAAGCCAGACAGTCACAGAAAGATGCCATCGAGTTATGGCGTAAAGAAGCGCATAGAAGAACCGAAAAGGAAGTCAGAAAGTCAGAGTTAAGTAGAGAATCCCAAGAACGAGCCCAAGAAAGAGAATTAATCGAGATAGGTGAACAAGTCAAAGCCGAACAGTCAGACAGACAGAGGCATGCCCTTATTAAGGGTATGTATCCTCTTCTTGCCGAGGGCTCGCCAAAAGCGACCCCAGAGGCATCCAGTAATTTCCCGCCACCATTAGTTCCGACCAAGCTACGTCACAAACAGACCGCAGCTGATATTTTTATTTCGTCCTATTTGGACGACACAGTCCCAGAATATGCAAATCCTGTTCGCGCTCCGCCAGTCCCTGTAAATCAGGCACTTCCCGCTCTTCCAGACACCGGAGTACCTGCTACGGTACCCCCGGTCCAGCCAGCATTTCAACTTCCCGCTCCGCCACGAAGAATGTCCGTCGATGATTCTAGTTTAGGGGCCGCAGGAGGAGGTCCTCCTCAAACCCCGCCGCCACACAAGCGTTTAACGTTAGCCGAATTACATGCACAAGCGTCACAGCGTACGCCTAGACATCAGACTGTAGCAGAAATAAGAAAATCCCTTGCCGAATGTGTCTATGATCCAGTCCCAGGCGAGGATAATATGGTTTTATATTCGTTCCGCGTAAGAAAGGTGGCCGAGTATCTAGTCACCTTACCGAATATGAAAGAAGATCTAGACAGAATATATCGTTTCATCCGTACAGGGGATGATCCAGAAAGTATTCACGAAGCCATGTCTCAAAGGAAAGCCGAGATCCAGCTCATGATATTAAAGTTTCTGATTAATTGTCTAATAAGAGAACAAGATTACCCGTCTAAAGATTCTGCCGAAATGAGAATCCTGACAAGGTGGAGTGATAATATAGCCGAGGGTAAGCACAAGACCGTCGGTGCCATGGAAAGTATGTACAAGAAAATCCGTAAAGAAATAATAAAGATACACGAACAGCGTAAAGCAGCACAAGTAAGCGAGAAAGAAAGTACCTCTGATCCTGAAGAGGAAGACGACGAGAATACCGCCAGAATAGCGTACGTAGGAAAATCTAGATTTCCAGATCGCCATTTACGTCTAGAACCCAAGTCTATTTTCCATCATTCAGTACCAGAACAAGGTTCCCTAGAACAAGTATTCCAAGCTACCGATCACATTCTGAGATCACGAATCGGTTACAGTGAATTAAGTACTATGCATGAACAAGAACTAGTTCGATCAGCAGTCCGATGGATTACTGATTCTACCACTTTTCCAGACGAAATAGTGGCACAAATGTTTCTGAAATTGCCCCCAGCCGAGCAGCGACTGGTGGGTATGTATATGATCCAGCACCTCATTACTCTGTATGAGGGTCAGCACTCTGATCCAGGTCCGTTACATGATATCCTGAACGAGTTACTCCAGTATAAATGGAGAGGTCTAGGTACCGATTTAATTAGTGTCATTCTAGAACAGCGTCACAAATATAGAACGTTCTTGAACCCGCATTTTGTTCATGTCTCACCCCCAGAAAGTAAACCATTCTACATAGACAGACAGAATCCGTTACGAGAAGTCCACCCAGTTAAAGGAACGGGTGGCGAAATGCAACGAGTGTTTGTATACACTCCGATCACAAAGATGGAACTCCTCGAGATGAAGAAATTAATTCCCTGTCATGACAAAGATCCAGCAGGGTTCCATCGAGAATTAAAAGACATGCTCCGTATGGGAGAATACACATACCCAGATATCATTAAAATGTTAAAAGTTCTGCTACCCGCAGGGGTGTATGAAAAGCTAAAGGAAAAAGAATGGGAGGTGGGAGAGAAAAAGATCGATTGGACAGCTCTAGAAGCTGAAGACAAGGCACGAGTACCAGGTACCGGTCTTGGAGATAAATGTAAAGAATTACCAGAATTATTAATTCAAGTTTTACCCAGATTATTAACCACGAGAAAAGAAGACTGGGATGCAATCTCAGCCTGTAAACAGAAACAAGATGAAGATATTAGTGATTTTTATTCTAGGTTTGAAAAATGTTTTAGTATCAACAGTGGTCTCAAGACAAGTAGTGAGTCATACCCTCACCTTTTCGTTACTAAATTAGTCGAGAATTCAAGTCCACAAATTAAAAATCGAGTTCTGAAAGTCGAAAGCACCTGGCAAGCAAATACTCCGTCCCAGATGCTCCAGATGCTTCAGTATCACCAGAATAGAATCAGGGAAGAGCAAGAACACGAGAGAAAACGTATGAAAGACACGAAAATGAAAGTGCTAGTTGCACAATCTGTTCCTCAAGACAGTCAGAAGAGGGGTCCGAATCAAGCCAGTCATCCTGCAGCTCCCGTTAAAGGGAACTGCAATTATTGTAAACAGCCAGGTCATTTTATAAATGAGTGTGCAGTTCTGAAACATAATATAGCTACTGGTAAGACTAAAGAAAGACCACGTCCGCCTAGACAAGAACAAGTTTCACAGATTCCTCAGCCACAGAATGCACAACAGACAGTTACAGTACCGCAGCCTATTGCTGCAACACAGCATGTCACATCGCAGATGTACCAGTATGCACAGTCTGAGTATCCAGAGTACCAGCCATATTCATGAAACAGCCTAGAGAGGGAGGTAGGCTTGCCTCTCATCGAGATACCTGTAGATCAAGAAGGTCCCTATGTTCACAGTCAAGTATTAGGGAAAGACAGAAAGTTTCTGATTGATACAGGGGCAAGTAGGACCACAATTAGTCATGCCGAAGTTCCAGGGGCTCCGCTCTCAGGCTCAAGAAATGTTTCCCTTGGATTTTCAGGAAAACCTATCGTTAACGAGATATCTAAGCCAGTTACCCTAGAAGTAGGCCCATTGTCCCGCACTACTGATCTGTTACTTACTAAGTCATGTCCAGAAAATCTATTAGGCATTAAGACACTGAAAGAGTTGGGTGCAGTCATATGCTGTTCCCCAGAGGGAATACGACTGTTCCTACGTGACTTTAAGGGTCACTATGTATTACGAGATTTTGATTCAAGACTGTCTAATGTTCCGCAGCATTTATGGGCGCAAGGTCCAACTGATGTAGGTTACATGCAAATCACACCCCATCGTGTGACTCTCAAACCAGGTGTAGTGTTACCACGAATCAGGCAGTATAGATTGCCACCCGAGGCTGTAGCAGCCTTATCCAAAATTATAGACGAGCTCATCGCTCAAGGAGTAGTTGTAGAAACTGACTCCAATGTATGTAACTCTCCGATCATTCCAGTCATGAAACGTACTGATCCAAATGCACCTCCAGTATATCGATTAGTGATTGATTTACGAGAACTTAACAAATGTATTATTCCGCAGTACCCAGTTGTCCCAGACATCTCTTCCCTATTGACAGCTATTGATCCCGAAGCCATGTTCTTCACTGTCATAGACCTCAAGAACGCATTTTTTAGTGTTCCCATTCATCCAGACAGCCAGTTTCTTTTCGGATTTTGTTTAAATGGAAGGAGCTATATGTTCACACGCGCTCCTCAAGGTTTCACAGAAAGCCCTAGTATTTACAGTCAAGCACTCAAGAGACAACTAGACAATATTCACATGCCAACTGACACTGCCCTGCTCCAGTATGTCGATGATCTACTGATCACAGCCCGTTCTGAACGTGATTGCGAGCGAGCATCCCTTACAGTTTTGTATTTTCTAGCCGAGATGGGGCACAAGGTGTCCCCTTCGAAGCTTCAATTCTGTGTCCAGCAAGTGGTCTACTTAGGACACTTACTGTCCAAGAGGGGTAGGCAGTTGACACCCGACCGTATCCAGTTGATAGCGAGTCTTCCCCAGCCCAGAACCCAGAAGGAGGTGCGTGCCTTTATCGGCCTTACTTCTTATTGTAGACAATGGATTCCTCAGTATGCATTTCTAGCCAAGCCACTGATACAGTTAACGACACAGGAGGCAGCCGTATCGACTGTCCTCCCTTGGACATCTGAACATACACTTAGTTTCAATGAGTTAAAGACAGCTTTATGCCAAGCTCCAGTTCTAGCTACACCGAACTACAGTAAGCCTTTTACACTTTTCGTCACAGAACGTGAAGGTACAGCATTATCTGTTCTCACACAAGATCAAGCAGGTCAATACAAGCCCTGTGCTTATTTTTCGAGCACATTAGATCCAGTCGCCCAGGCGTTGCCTGCGTGCCTCAAGTCAGTTGCAGCCACAGCACTAGCTATCAGGCAAAGTGATTCCATAGTTTTAGGACATTCCCTGACAGTACAAGTTCCACACTCCGTAGAAGTTCTTTTAAACCGAACACAAACTCAGCACTTGACAATTGCACGTTTAACAGGTTATGAATTGACACTGTTTCAGCCACACATAGAAATTAGACGCTGCAACGTCCTGAATCCTGCTACACTGTTACCATCAGTTAATTCAAATCCTGACACACATGACTGCGTGGAAGTAGTTAACATTACGACAAAGCCAAGACAAGACCTGACAGATATTCCGTTACTAGATCCTGACCTGACACTTTATGTGGATGGTTCATGTATGAGAACTAGTACAGGAGAACTAGTCGCCGCATATGCAGTGACTACTGACACTGAAGTTATTGAAACACACCGTATTGATACCCTGTCCGCTCAAGCAGCAGAGCTAGTTGCTCTGACACAAGCCTGTATACACGCCAAGAACCTGAAAGTTAATGTTTACACAGATTCACGTTACGCATTTGGAGTTGTACACGACTTCGGAGTGCTCTGGCAGGAGAGAGGTTTCATGACTTCTCATGGAACCAAGATTCAGCATGGTTTCCTTATTCAAGCTCTGTTAGATGCCATACATTTACCAACATCCATTGCTATCATGAAATGCAAAGCACATACGAAAGTTACTGACATTATTTCCCAAGGTAATGATCTAGCAGATCGCACAGCCAAGCTTACAGCACAGACTCCAGACATTCCAGTTAACATGACACATACTCCAGATCTGACTACATGTATGACAATTAAGGACCCTACTCAAGATGTCATAGATATCCAGTTACATGCTACTCCCGATGAAATCAAGAAATGGTCCGAACAAGGAGGGGTCCAGACAGATCAAGGATGGTTAACGAAGGGTAGAGCCACATGGTTTCTCCCCGACTCTATGGTTCAAGTCATCATTAATACCGCACATAGTCCAGCACATTTAGGAGAAAAAGCTATGTTAGACAGTATCCAGAACATTTGGTTCAACAAGCATTTACGAGCTGCAGCCAAGCAGAAAGTCCGTACCTGTATGATATGTTGTCAGTTTAATCCAGGTAAAAGTGTCCCGGTGGAACAAGGTGGTTTCCAGCCTCCTGACCACCCTTTTGAGGTCCTCCAGATGGATTATATTCAGATGGAGCGATGTCGAGGTTTCAAGTATGTCCTTGTAGTTGTATGCGCTTTGTCCAGATGGACAGAAGCATATCCAGTCCCAGATTACACAGCCGCGACTACTGCCAAGCAGTTGGTTCGTGAATTCTTCCCTCGATATGGACTCCCTAGAGTCGTATATTCTGATAACGGTCAGCCATTCTCATCTGAACTCATGAAGCACGTTTCCCTTTTGTTAGGGTACCAGTGGAAGTTCCATTGTGTACGCCATCCTGAAGCAGCCGGTCTAGTCGAGAGACATAATCAAACTCTGAAAATCCGTATCGCCAAAGTTTGTAAAGAAAAGGGTGTGGACTGGCTAGTAGCTCTGCCAGTCGCTTTATTTTATATGCGCATGGTCGCACATTCCAGATCAGGTCTGTCCCCGTATGAGGTCGTTTTCGGCCGCCCCCCTAACATGTGGGGTACTCCTAGACCCCGAAGTATTACTGATGTTTCATGTAATATGCTGACAGATTACCTAGCTTCCTTGATGTCTGCCCTCAACTCATGTCGTTCACAGGTTGCCGCCGCATTTCCAGACAATACCGAGGTGGCACCGCATGAAATCGTTCCAGGTTCGCTGGTGATGATCCGAAATTTTGACAGATCAAGTCCGCTGGAACCTCGTTGGAAGGAGCCCCGTCAGGTCCTCCTCACCACCCGTACAGCCGTGAAGTTGGAAGGCCGAAAAGGATGGATACATCTTTCTCATGTAAAACTTTTCAATGGATTAAAACCCGTTTCTAAAAACATTTCCAAGGATTCCCAGGATTTTAAGGACTGCCGAAATATTGTTCCTAAGGACTGTCCTGCAAAAGACATTGACACAACCCCTTCCCTGTTAGAGAAAACTCCGCAGCAGGAGTATAAGTTAAAGCTCCGGTCTAGTAAAATAAGTCAGTCAGTTTGATTGTATAAGTCCTCCCCTAGGTGAAACGGTTAGGCTGTTTCTGACATGTATAAAATAGACCCCCATAGTGAGAGAGTCAGTCAAAGCTCAATTCAATGTATCATTTTTCTAAGCTTCATATTATTCATCAGCATTATGATTTCTTGCACCAGTTATGCATTTTTCCTGTATTTTTCAGTTTCTCATGTAAATAAGTCTGCTAATGTTACAGTAGAGCACACGTTTAGTGATCTGCCTCCTCACGAATATTCATACCGCCTCGCTATGCGTAACAATTCATTTATCCGTATGTTACATTACTCACACCAGACCAGCAATGCCACTAATTGTTGGGTGTGTGGTCGACTCCCCCCTTTCCAGACCCCGAAGGGAGTTCTGCCACTTTTTCCTTATCCATTCTCACATAATGGTTCGTGTGGAGCATGGTCCACGTTAACGTCATCCTCAACAGATATGTCTTTTCTTAACAGTACATGTTTCCCAGACAAGCAAGGTTTCCCCCACAGAACAGGTTTAGATCTAGAAAATGAAGTGTATAATTTAGGTAATTATTCGTCGAATTTCATGGTCCTGAATGTCCAGTCTGATACTACTCCAGACTCACCTGCTATTTCAGTACTACCAGTCCAAGGCGAATTATGTGTCCGTAGTCATGGTTCTGTACATGTAGGACATAGTGATTGTACTACTATTGTCAAGTATAGTGACAGTGGGAAATCTATTTTTAAAGCTTCACGTCATTCTTATTTTGTTTGTGGTCAGACCGCATATGTTCGTCTGCCCCTCGATTGGGAGGGAACCTGTTACATTGCCTTCCTACTGCCACCTGTTTTTCTAGCCCCACCTGACTATCATAGAAACACACATCTAGTACATACTAGACACAAGAGAAACCTCCCGATTGTCGATTATACTGAAACCGCTGCAGAGCAATTCATTGATATAGATAAAGGTGTGTTCCCTTATTTAGGTACAGTTGTAAACAGTAAGCTAATCCGTAGGTTAACAAGAACCCTTGAAGCAGTAGTAGATGAGACTGCCTCCGCTCTAGGTAACTTAACCGAAGAGCAATCCTTTATGAGAATTGTCGTGCTCCAGAATCGTCTCGTCCTTGACGTCATACTGGCCGATAGGGGCGGGGCCTGTAGAGTTCTCGGATCTAGTTGCTGCATTTTCATTCCTAATAACGCGCCGTCTGTTTATTCAGCTATAACCAGACTTCATAAAATTGCCCATCTGTTACACCAAAATCCAGGCACCTGGACATGGTCCGGTTGGTTCTGGAATATAATTTCCGCCTGGGGATGGAAAGTCCTGTCCTTTCTAGGTATTGCAGTAGCGATCATATTCAGCTGCTGCCTCTGTATACAATGTGGCCCTGCGATTTGCGGCATTTGTGCTACCTCTTGTATTCCTAGTCCCAAGCCCCGTTCTAAATCCCGTTCCAAGATAATTCGAGACGAGCAAATGGTACTATATGAAATGATAGATGGTATCATGAATATTGATGTTTCCTGATGGAAACGTAGTGACAAGGAGGGAATGTGGAAAAGTAAATTTTGCCATGTTCCGTGTCCCTACGTGTCATCCATCATATGTTATGTATGCATGACCAATATGCATATGTTATTCCCCATGTCCGATTATTTACGCAATTATAGTTGTGTCCACCTCTAGTATGCCAGTTTCCAGTCCTCGTGAATACTACGAATACCAGGCCTATGTAAAGCTACGTTGCCACGTTCCCCAGTGTGCACGTTATTTCATTATAAAGTCCCCGTTTCCAGGCCTCAACAGGGCCCGGACACTAGATTCAGCTCCTGTCTCCGGAAGCCTCGTTGAGGAGCGATACAGCCCCCACCTGTATCCTCGACCTTTCACTTGCTTCCTGCCTCACAGTGCCCGGTACAGCCTGGCTCTGCCTCTGAGTCTGCCAAGAGTATGTTATGATTCCAGCTATCAGTTTAGTCCTCCTTCTCTGCATTCCTAAGCTACTGAACTGCATCAATAGTTTCCGTCATTGTCTAGCCTTCTCGTCTCCATGTTAGAGAAATACTGTATTTACTGGTCGTTTAATATTCTTCATCACGCACTACATGTAGAATAATGCATGGTCCAGTCTTAGAGTCAAGTTAGCTTTTCCCCTCATGACTTCTAGTTTATATCAACATGTTCCCTAAACATCAGATACTAGATAGGGTTTAGGTACATGTCGCTCCGACCCTCCAGACTTTAGTCTCTGCTCCTAGCACAGAGTTCATAGCCCCCAGCTTCTCCTCGTAACACGTCATTGCTAGTTTACGCGCACCACCAGGTTAGAGGTCCCGGCTCCTTAGGTAGCCCCCTCCAATGTTTCCGCCCCATTCATGACATATTCTGTTACGTCTGCACCACATGTCTATGTATACGCCCAGTTACACCTACTTTTACTGTTATCTTTCGCGACTGCTACGCGTCACACCTTCTGCTCCACCCACTGCTACGCCTACTGCAATGTAATGCTATGTGTTCGCGCTATGTATATATGCCCGTGTATTGTTATTAAAAGTTAGCGCGCGCTCATCCCAGACCCAGCCCCGGCAGCTGCCGGGCCACTCTAGCCCTGCCATTCTGTTCCTATGCAGGTTGTCCTGATCCTGTCCTTATGCTGTAATAAACCTGCAGAAACTCCTACTACCTCGAATCTTGACTCTTATTTATTGAGCTATCTGTTATGATATATGCCTAGTCAAAAATAGGGTATTATTTATTTATTTACCACAAGAGAGCCGAGCCCCCTCACCAACGCCGTAACGGGATAGGCCCGTGCGGCGCAGCGTCATGGCCCTTGTCGTGCCGTGATAGGAGGAAGAGAGGAGGCTCGTCATCGGAGCCGCGACGGGATTGGCTGGTCGGTGCGGCCCCGGGAAGAGGAGAAGACGCGTGGCCTGCTGCTGGGGCTCCCGTGTGCGGAGGGAGCCCCGGCGGGAGAGAGAGAAGGCCGGCGCGAGGCTCCCCGCATGGAGGGAGAGCCTCGAGTGAACAGAGACCTGCCGTCGCCCCGCCCGCGATGGGCTGCCAGTGAGTCTGGGCTGGGCCGGGCAGAAGAGAAGGGAGGGGCGCCGGGACACATTGTCGGTGTCCTCCCCCCCCAGTAGCGCGACCACGCGCTAATTGGCAATAGGAAGCCATGAGGGCTTCAAGGGCGGCCCCGGTTGGCAGTGGGTCGCCCCAACATGTGTTGCGAGTCCAGAGGGGCTCAAGGGGCCTCATCTTGTTTCGCGAGCCCCAAGAGGCTCGGAGGGGCATATTTAACTTTGGTGCGTTTAAGGGCGGCCCCGGTTGGCAGCGGGTCGCCCCAACGTTGTCCACAGCCATGAGAAGGCTCGAGGGGCCATTGTTTGCAGAGCCTGCGGGCTCCCACGGCCATAGTTAGTTTTTCAGAGCCTGGGTGGCTCCGTGTGGCGCAGTTAATGTTCAAGGGCTACTGAGAGTCCATGCCACAGTTTTGAAATTCTCCAGCTGCCCAGCAATTAGTGGGCAGCTGCACCGTTTAGGCGCAATTGGAGAGAGAGTCCCTGTGTGGGTCAGAGGGGGCACAGTGGTGCCCGGCCTGTCACAGCTGTCCAGCAATTAGTGGGCAGCTGCACCGTTTAGGTTTTGTCTGATTCCCAGGTGCCCAGCAAGTAGTGGGCACCTGCTACGTTTAGGCTTATGCTGAGACTGACGCTGCATGGCAGCGCACCCTGACATTGAGACTCAGGGCATCTTTGCCCCTACAAGGTCAGTTGGCCTAGGGACTGCCACAGGTGGTGGCTCATGTTTAGTTTTGCGCAATTGTAGGGTTATTGCACCTCTGAATGTATTTCCTTGCATCATGTGTTATTCCTGCACCTCTGAATGTTTAGGCATCATCTGACTTTTGCGCTACTGTATTGTTATGGGACCTCTGAATGTATTTTTATTGCATCATGTGCTTTCTTCTCAAACACCGCTGAATGTGTAGGTATACATTATGTGTTTCTCTTTACTACTCCTCTGAATGTGTTCCATACATCATGGGTAATGTGTTCTTTCTTAGACCCCTAAATGCTGGCTGATACTTAGGTGGTTGTTCTTTTTAGTACAGGTGGTCCTAGTGAGGTCCTGGTCCCCTGCGTGACAGTCTCCTAAGGGGTTAGGGTTGCATAGGTGGTACTTACCTGTTCCCAGTAGTTACTGAATGTGATCTATAACTGTTACTTTGTGTTACAGTGAAGTTTATATACTTTTATTCTAATTTCTGACAAGTATTTCTATATCTGCGAAGTGTTGATTCTGACAGTGGCCCATGTAGCCCTGTCTTGTAAATAATCCCTTGTGAATATTGCCGTGCCAGTTGGCACAATGTACATGTGTGATTTCTATCTGATATGTTTTGACAATACAAAAGTTATTTTAATATAACCTTGTGTGGAGTCTCTTTTGTGGTGTGCCTAGTATGCTGTTGCTGTTGTGCGCTGGCGCAAATGCTTTACACATCGCCTCCGAGTTTAGCCTAGACTGCTCGTACCAAGCTACCTAGAGGGTGAGCAGGGGTTATCTTGGCGTGTGACTTCCTTGCCCTGACTAGAATGGTGGGTTCTGCCTGGCTTTGGCGTCAGCCTTAGCCTACCAGAAATAGCCGGTTCTAACATTGGTGGCAGCGGTGGGATTTGGACTTGTGTTTGCGCAGTGCCATAGCGACAACTGGCTACATTACAAAACTCTGCATTTTTCAGATAGTCACATGTTTGGGATTATTGTTTTTGATTTTGTTTTTCCTCAAGAGTGTCATTTTCGGATGGTGTTCCTGTGCTTTATGTTTAGTGACAGATGAGAGAAAATGACAGGGCGGGACGCCAGTAGAGAGGGGAGGTTCCCATAGATTAGGAATCCCTTGCTGGGTCCAGTGTCCAATTCCTGTTCCTGTCCCTGTGTGGGTAGATGGAAGAGAGGGAGGGTGGAGGAGAAATTGCTTGCTTGGGAGGGTGGTATCCCCTGAGTGTAGTGTGTGTGTCTGGATCCCCCATTATGGTAGGATCCAGTGGTGGCAGCTTAAATGTGTCCAGTGCGTGAATTCCCATTCCCAGTTCCCAGAGTATGATGCCTGGTGCTCAGTAAGAGGGTGACAGGTTGAGAGTCAGAGGCAGTGAGGAACTGTCTCACCAGTCTGGAGGGGGAGTGTGTGGATGAGTGGTGTCTTGAACTGGAGGAGTTCGTGTGAGGTTTTTTTTAAGGAGCTTGCACGTGAGGTGTACCTCTGGTGGTGTGCAGGAGGTCCTGCGGAGGCATTGGACAAGAAGGTGGATGTCTGGCGGTGTGCTAGATGTCTTACAGAGACATTAGGGAAGTAATTCTAAAAGTAGTGGCTTGTGTATCTGATGATCCTGTGTAGGTGAAGAGGTTCATGTGTAGCCCAGCTAGGTCCCATTAGGATGGTAGGGGTGTAGGGGCTCACGTCCTGTCTCAGCGGAGGCGGAGTGAGTGTGGGACGGTGTGTCCCACGTTGGCCCGAAACCATATCTCAGGGCCTGGAGGGTTCCCTAAGGGAGCGCCAGGTCAGGGGCCTAGGCTGTACTTACAGGTCATTTGAGGAGGATATTCCTGTGTCTAGAGGACGGGGAGTGTCTGTAATCAGAACTCCGGCGGTCCTAGTGTTGGGCCGTACCGCTCCTAAGTGGAAAGTGCAACAGTCCTGGTTCGCTGGGCATTTGACTGTCTAGAGTGCTTGACCATTTTTTGGGGCCTCTGGAGGTTGTTCCCCGAGGAGGGGGGAGGCCAGGTTCAGGTTCAGCCTGACCTGGAGGGAAGGGCATCTGTAATCAGTGCCCTGACCTGGTGTTGGCTTCCAGGGGTACCGCTCCAAGGTGGGAGGGTGCAGAACTCTGGAGGGGGGTGCAGAGGGACGGTGTCCTTACTTCTGACCCCGGGGGGAGGAAAGTGTGTTGCTGATACGCTGCTGGCGTGTGCTCTGTCTAGCCTGAGACATACTGGGAATCCCACTGTGATAGGGAGTACTGGAGGAAAGTGTGTTGATGATACGCCGCTGGCGTGTGCTCTGTCTAGCCTTAGACATACTGAGAATCCCACTGTGATAGGGAGTACTGGAGGAAAGTGTGTTGATGATACGCCGCTGGCGTGTGCTCTGTCTAGCCTGAGACATACTGGGCCTGTAATCACGCAACTGGAAGGGGGTGCAGTAGGACGGTGTACTTCTGACCCCGGTGCAACCTGAGGGTTTAGATCCTAGGTTGGGAGAGTAGGAAACTTCTAGGCCAAGAGGAACTCTACCAAAGTGGATCAGCTGAAGAGACCGAGGGGGCTGCCCTTGCTGTGTGTTCTGGGGCCCACCTGCAGTTTGTTGTTTCCACTAAGGTATAGGAAAGGGGGCTTTGCTGTGTGCTGTGTCCCCCCACCTGCTTGAAGAGAGACTGTGCTGTGTGCTTTGTACCTCAGAAGTGGAATAGTTTCCAGGTGGTAGACCGGTGACGGAGTGAGGTCCTGATCTGGTAGGAGAGTTGTGTTCTGGTGAATGCTTCCCTGTGAGGGTTATTCCTTCACCCTGACTAGAAGCAAGGGTCCCTACTTGGTCTAAGGTACTTACCTCTGCCAACTAGAGACCCCCAGTTCTAACATTGGTGGAGTAGAGGTAGGACGGGGCATTCTTGCCGTGACCTCTGGTCAACCTGAGGGTGTGGTCCCAAGGTTGTTGGATCAGTGGTAGTTGTAGCTACCCTGAGAGAGATAGTGGAGATTGGCTATTGTGTGCCAGGGGCTACTGCCCCCACTCTGTGGATTGGTTAGGACCTGTGACATTTGGAATGCCTAGGGCCTGGTCCTGGCTGTGGATGACTAGTGTGTACCAGTGGGGTATCCTAGTTGTGCCAGAGAGCTTTTGTTGAGGGAAATCTATGTGGGTTCAGAGTGGCGAAAAACTGGAAGGTGTCCCTGCCGTGCAGGCCCGTGTCCGTGGTTTTGTCGCCCAAAGCAGTGAAGTCCATCAGTGGTGTGATTGGTCTACCCTGCGTTTTGGCTGGAAGGGGGTCGTGTTGGACCCGGTCCTTTGGGCAGGTTCACACCGAGACTTTTTGCTTTTTCCTAGCCTGTTTCTGGAACCTGGGTTGGTGATTTTAGGCCTCTGCGCACTTTTTCACTGTGGTACAGTGTAAGGTGCGTGTGCTCTCTGTGTATGTGTGGTGAGCGACCTGCCCTCCCATAGGAATGAAAGGGGAATATGTATGCCCATGGTAGATTCCTGATGCATGGGGAGTGCAGGGTCGAGTTTGATAAGTGTGAACTCGTGAGAATGAGTGCTGCATAATGGTATATGCGGCATGGCTGTGTCTAGTCCAGAAGCGCCACTTTTAGAAGTTGGCATATTTGTGTAGTGAGTCTGCTGGCACGTGATTGGCTGGTGAGCCTGGCCCAGGAGTGCCTGGGCCTGCTTGTGGATTTACTGTCTGGTTTGAGTGGGACAGGGGCTGCAGGGCCCCCGAGGGGGTCGGAGCCATCCCAAGGATGAAAGGCCACATCTGCTATCAGGGAAGCGGGAGGAGAAGGTGCCGGGCTGTGTCTGCCTGCCCACCATGCTGGCTCTCCCTCCTGATGGCCCACTGTCACCTCTGACCTGAGGCTGACAGGAGAGAGAAACCAGAAACACCCAGGGCTCAGGGCCGACTTGCACAAAGACTTCAAAGGACCTCAAAGACTTTTCTGTGTATAAGAAGGGGCTGTGTCCCCTTCCAAAATGTTCTTGTCTTCTTCTTGTTTCTGACTTGAATCTACCAGGGGCGGGCGCTGCCCAGCCCCTGGATGCCTGAGGACTCCTGATGGACTCTCCTGGATCCCTGGACTCCTGGGGGACCCCTCTGCCCTGCCTGGGCTGATGGGGGGACTTGGCTTTGCCCCCCCCTGGGAAGCTCTGGGACCTTTGCAGCATGGAGGAGCTGCATTTTTCTGTGGAGAGCGCTGGAACTGTATTTCTAGCGCCTGGAGGCGCTGAGCTTCCCCCTGAGCGCCTGGGAGCGCTCTGCCTGTTTGCTAGCGCTTTGGAGCGCTTGATTTCCCCCTAGCGCGTAGGAGCGCTTTATCCTTGGCCATAGCGCTTAGGAGCGCTTTATTGTGTTCTAGCGCTGGGGGGCGCTTTGTGGGCTTTGGCCGGTGCCCACCCGGCATCTTATTACCCTGTTTATTTGATTGATTGGGCCGATCGAGTGTCCACCTCGATTTATTCTTTTTTAAAGAAGCCGGTGCCCACCCGGCATTTGCCGCCCATTCACCGATGCCGCCCGGGCTGGGAATCGCCTGAAGAACCGAAGGCGCCGCACTCTCATTGGCTGAGAGAGCCGAGCCCCCTCACCAACGCCGCGACGGGATAGGCCCGTGCGGCGCAGCGTCATGGCCCTTGTCGTGCCGTGATTGGAGGAAGAGAGGAGGCTCGTCATCGGAGCCGCGACGGGATTGGCTGGCCGGCGCGGCCCCGGGAAGAGGAGAAGACGCGTGGCCTGCTGCTGGGACTCCCGTGTGCGGAGGGAGCCCCGGCGAGAGAGAGAGAAGGCCGGCGCGAGGCTCCCCGCATGGAGGGAGAGCCTCGAGTGAACAGAGACCTGCCGTCGCCCCGCCCGCGATGGGCTGCAGGTGAGTCTGGGCTGGGCCGGGCAGAAGAGAAGGGATGGGCGCCAGGACACATTGTCGGTGTCCGTCCCCCCCAGTAGCGCGAGCACGTGCTAATTGGCAATAGGAAGCCATGAGGGCTTCAAGGGCGGCCCCAGTTGGCAGTGGGTCGCCCCAACGTGTGTTGCGAGTCCAGAGGGGCTCAAGGGGCCTCATCTTGTTTCGCGAGCCCCGAGAGGCTCGTAGGGGCATATTTAACTTTGGTGCGTTTAAGGGCGGCCCCGGTTGGCAGCGGGTCGCCCCAACGTTGTCCACAGCCATGAGAAGGCTCGAGGCGCCATTGTTTGCAGAGCCTGAGGGCTCCCACTGCCATAGATAGTTTTTCAGAGCCTGGATGGCTCCGTGTGGCGCAGTTGATGTTCAAGGGCTACTGAGAGCCCATGCCACAGTTTTGAAATTCTCCAGCTGCCCAGCAATTAGTGGGCAGCTGCACCGTTTAGGCGCAATTGGAGAGAGAGTCCCTGTGTGGGTCAGAGGGGGCACAGTGGTGCCCGGCCTGTCACAGCTGTCCAGCAATTAGTGGGCAGCTGCACCGTTTAGGTTTCGTCTGATTCCCAGGTGCCCAGCAAGTAGTGGGCACCTGCTACGTTTAGGCTTATGCTGAGACTGACGCTGCATGGCAGCGCACCCTGACATTGAGACTCAGGGCATCTTTGCCCCTACAAGGCCAGTTGGCCTAGGGACTGCCACAGGTGGTGGCTCATGTTTAGTTTTGCGCAATTGTAGGGTTATTGCACCTCTCACAAATGGTACAACCCTGCCCTGAAACAACAACATCTTGAGCTGCGCCAACTGGAGCGTAGATGGAGGCGTAATTACCTCAGCTCTGACAGGGAAGCATATGTGTCGGCACGGAAAGCTTATAAAAAAGCCATTATCTCAACCAAGTCTGTCTTCATCTCCGACAGAATTTTAACAGCCCCCAACAAACCCAAAGAGATCTTCAAGGTCCTTGGCGAATTAACATCGGACGCCAGGACACTCCCGAATCTGCCTCCCTCCTCAGAGTCATGCAATGCTTTAAACTCCTTTTTCATCGACAAGATCATTACAATCAAAAATTCCATTCCCCATTCCCTCCCTCCAGCCACAGCAGCATCCCCTCCCGTCAATACCTCCATCCTGTCCCGGTTTCCTACACTCGACCCGGAATCGCTTGCCAGGCTGTCTATCCGCGTGAAATCTGGATCCCCCAAGGACTGCTGCCCCCCTTCTGTGCTCCGCAATATCTGTCACACCCTTCCACATTGCATTCTTCCTTTACTTAATTCCTCCCTCAACTCTGGCATAGTCCCCAGGTCATTTAAGGAGGCCGTACTGGTGCCCCTGTTAAAGAAACCTGGCTCTGACCCAGCGGTCCTCGCTAACTATCGGCCCATCTCCCTCTTGCCCTTCCTGTCTAAAATCTTGGAGGCTCATGTCACGACCTGCCTCTCGCAATTCATCGAGGAGTCCAACTTCCTGGCGTTCAACCAGGCCGGTTTTAGACCAGCCCACTCCACCGAGGCTGTGATTCTTGCCGTGTTGGACAACCTCAGAAGCAACGCTGACAGAGGATTACCCCAGGCTTTAGTCCTACTTGACTTATCGGCGGCATTCGACACGGTGGACCATAACATCTTAATCCACCGTGTCGAGTCCGCCGGAGTCTGTGGGGCCGCTTTGTCCTGGATTAAATCCTTCTTAGAGGAGAGGTCTCAGGCAGTTAGCTTGGGTCCTTTTAGCGCTACCAGCGTTCCGTCATCTTGCGGGGTCCCTCAGGGATCTTCCCTGTCCCCCCTTCTTTTTAATTTGTATCTTCAACCCCTCCTTCATTCTTTAGGTAGGTGGGACGTCACCGTGTTTAACTACGCGGATGATTTGCAAATTATTTTCCCCCTCACCTCCCCTGACGCTGTCACCAACTTTCAGACGGCCATGACACACATCCAGCACTGGATGAACCAAAATCAACTAAAGCTCAATCCGGGCAAGACTGAGCTCCTCCTCCCTTGGAGAAGTGCCCCTTATTGGGGCCCTCAGTACTGGCCCATTGAGCTCGGTACACCTCCCTCTCCTGCTGGCTGCGTAAAGAGCCTCGGGGTCATTATTGACTCTGGGCTCACTATCAAGGCCCAGGTGAGTGCAGTAACATCCTCCTGTATGTTCCAGCTATACAGGATACGGAAAGTTGCCCACCTCCTGACTCCCGAAGCCTTGTTACAAGTCTTAATAGACTTGGTAATGTCCCGACTGGACTTTTCTAATTCAATATACCACGGCCTTCCCAAATCCCAGCTGTCCAGGCTACAGATCGTACAGAACCAGGCTGCTAGGCTTGCTTTCAAAATCCCTAGATGGCAGTCGGCCCAACCCCTATTACATCAACTCCACTGGCTTCCAGTCAGTGAAAGAATAGCCTTTAAGGTCCACTGCCTGGTCTGCAAGGCTCTCACTGGTCCCTCCCCTGCCTTCCTCAAGTCTCTAATTACTCCTTATTGTCCCTCTCGTACCCTGAGGTCCACCCACCTCCAGCTCCTAGTCGTTCCCCGCTTTAAACTTACTAGATCTGGTGGTCGCAGATTATCTTATCTGGCCCCTAAGCTGTGGAACTCCCTCCCACTCTCACTTAAGACCTCCTGTTCCCTCCTCTCTTTCAGGAAATCCCTAAAATCATTGCTTTTCTCCCACCTCCACTAAATTCCCTCTGTTCAATCTTAGGATCCTATCAGCGCCAGGAAACTTATGGTGACAGTGCGCTTAACAAATGCCTCATAACATAACATAACATAACATAACATAACCTCTGAATGTATTTCCTTGCATCATGTGTTATTCCTGCACCTCTGAATGTTTAGGCATCATGTGACTTTTGCGCTACTGTATTGTTATGGGACCTCTGAATGTATTTTTATCGCATCATGTGCTTTCTTCTCAAACACCGCTGAATGTGTAGGTATACATTATGTGTTTCTCTTTACTACTCCTCTGAATGTGTTCCATACATCATGGGTAATGTGTTCTTTCTTAGACCCCTAAATGCTGTGTGATACTTAGGTGGTTGTTCTTTTTAGTACAGGTGGTCCTAGTGAGGTCCTGGTCCCCTGCGTGACAGTCTCCTAAGGGGTTAGGGTTGCGTAGGTGGTACTTACCTGTTCCCAGTAGTTACTGGATGTGATCTATAACTGTTACTTTGTGTTACAGTGAAGTTTATATACTTTTATTCTAATTTCTGACAAGTATTTCCATATCTGCGAAGTGTTGATTCTGACAGTGGCCCATGTGGCCCTGTCTTGTAAATAATCCCTTGTGAATATTGCCGTGCCAGTTGGCACAATGTACATGTGTGATTTCTATCTGATATGTTTTGACAATACAAAAGTTATTTTAATATAACCTTGTGTGGAGTCTCTTTTGTGGTGTGCCTAGTATGTTGTTGCTGTTGTGCGCTGGCGCAAATGCTTTACACATCGCCTCCTAGTTTAGCCTAGACTGCTCGTGCCAAGCTACCTAGAGGGTGAGCAGGGGTTATCTTGGCGTGTGACTTCCTTGCCCTGACTAGAATGGTGGGTTCTGCCTGGCTTTGGCGTCAGCCTTAGCCTACCAGAAATAGCTGGTTCTAACAAGCGGGTTTCTTTTTGCGAATCCCCGCTACATCAAAGCCTTAGTGGATATTTTGAGTAGAAGAGTTGTTTTATAGCTTTCCCTGCAGGATTGGTTTTAGTGTTTCACTTTCGGTGGCCTGTACTTTTTTCCTTTCTAGTGTGGTTGTGAATTTGTGGTTTGAGCTATAGGTTGTAGGGATGGAAGTGATGGAATGGTTCAGGACTGCTGTGCCAAGCTCAAGTAATTCCTTTTATCTCACCTGGCTTATGTTTACACAACTACGCTCAACAATCTGTGTGTCCCCTCGAGGACCTCCATGTTTTTGCTGACATTTACAGTAGAACCTAGGTCTTACCGCGGGGGTCTTCAAACTGCGGGGTGGGCCCCCGGAGGGAGGACCTACATTTATCTCAGGGGGCATCAAGCTCTGGCCAAGAGGAGTATTCACAACACCCCTAATGAACCAAGACAAACATTATGCTGAAAACAATCCTGTGTTGTATTGAAAGAGTGTGCCACTCTGTAGTGGGCCATCATTAATGTTTTTGTCACTCGTTCTAAAAATGTCAAAAAAGGGTGTAGATCCAAATAATCTCTAAAGATCATCACACTGTGGATACATTTACAGTTTGAGGAAGACCAGGCTGCCACTAGCATGTTCTCAGTCAAGTTTCATTGTATGTTTAAAGGGGTAGCCAAACATAACTTAAATGTTCTTAATATGTTCACAGCAGCCCATGTTATAGAATTATAGTGAAAAAATATGTTTTTCATAACTGAGGGCCAGATGAAACCTTTTTTGCACAGCGGTCAGTGGTTGCACAGCATTAAAAAGCTTTATTGGTTAGGGGAATGATCCTAAATTATACTTACAACCATAGCACAGGATGGCAACTGCCCAGTCACACAAAGTTTTGCAGACACTGATGGTTAGTGGTGTCTGGTTAAAGTGACAGGGAAACTAGCATAATTGTCTGCACCTCTGAAGGAGATAAAAACAATCACTCTCTCCTGCAAAATTCATTCAATCCTCTATTACCTGGGTTATTGGGCCTTCTCTCTACCCTCTTCTTTGAAGTGGTATGTGGTGAATATTGAGATGTTATATTTATACTTGGTGTGTGCAGATCCAAGAGGCTGTGCTGGGCCACCCCTCTTTTGTTCGACCCCCAGGTAAGGTACTGTGCCCCCTGCACTGTCTGCTGTCCCTAACCCTGCACTGCCAACTGTCCCTGTGCGGCCTGCTGCCTCTGTCCATGCGTTGCCTGCTGCCCCTGCGCTGCCTGCTGCTCCTGTACCTGCACTGCCTGCTGTCCTTACCCCTGCGCTGCCTGTTGTCCCTGCCCCGGCACTACCTGCTGTTCCTTCACAGCCTCCTTCCCATGTCCCAGTGGTGCCTGCTGCTCCTGTGCGGCCTGCTGCCTCTGTCCCTACACTGCCTGCTGCACCAGTCCCTTTGTAGCCTGCTGTCTCTGTCCCTTCGTGGCCTGCTGCACCTGCACTGCCTGCTGTCTCTGCACTGCCTGCACTAGGACCTCCTACCAGGACCACTAATGGAGGCCGCAGCATGACCACGCAATGGGTGCACTGCCAACTAACCGCTGGTCGGACAATGCCCATCACCAGGAACCCTGGCTCTTCCGCCACCCGATGGTTCACTGCCAAAGGACGAAAGTATAAGCCCGACGTTCTCTTTTTAACAGAGACATGGCTCCAGTTGGAAGCCGATCCTACCACAGTCTGGGCTACCCCACAAGGCTATACCATAAAGAGATCTGATCGCAATACGGGCAGAGGAGGTGGGCTAGCCACTATCTATAGAGAGCAGTATAAATGTCTTATCACCCCCTCTACTATGTCGGTTTGTGAAAGCTTGCTGTTCACATTAGAGCTATCGCCCACCAACTCGTTCACAGGCCTGTTGGTCTATCGACCGCCTGGAACGCTGGGCCAATTTGTTTCTAACATAACTGACCTAGCTGCCAACTCAGTGCTCACCTCGGCAAATTTTACAGTGTTAGGTGATGTAAATCTGCACTTAGATGACCCACTTGACCAGGCAGCCAATAGTCTTCGACTGAATCTCCAAGCCATTGACCTGACCCAAAAAGGATTCCTCCCTACACATACCAAAGGTCATCTTCTAGATCATATCTATAGCAATCTTGACACTTTAAAAACTGAGTCACCTCTGCCACTGCCCTGGACCGACCATTATCTGGTCCCCTTCACATGGATTACTAGAAGTTCCCGTCCTCTACAAGATCCTAAAAAACATTGGGGTAGGAAATGGGCCATACATCCCCCCTCCAAATGGGAATTGGCGCTTGTTGAACTTAAACCTGCTAAAACTATAAATCCCGACATAGCCAGTACTAATTTTGACAAATGGATTATTAACTCTCTTGTAAATGTAAATGTAAATGTACAGGAATTTATGTAGCGCAAATCACCAAGCGGTTTCTAAGCGCTTGCTTAGGGAACCCGTCCTGTTATTCCCCTGTGAGATAACCCCGGCAGGGTATCCGCAAGGTGAAAGCCAGGCATCCCGCCGCGAGGGGCCGTTGTGGAGATTAAGCAAGCTATTGCCCAGAGTCGCAGAGTGTGAACCCGTGAATAGAGTAGGCACCGGAGCGAGAATTGTCGAGTCCATGGACATTTTAGGACTCAAGACCCCGCCGAGCCGGGAATTGAACCCTGGTCCCGGGCTGACCTCTGCTTCCAGGTCTGCCTCCTCTAACCAGTGAGCCACACTTCTCCAACCTAGTTGACCTAGTTCTCCCGAAGGAACCCCTTTACTCCATAAAAAGGCAAAAAGTAACCCCTTGGTACACTCCCAGACTAAGGGACATGAAACAATCATGCCGTAAATTGGAAAGAGCCTGGAGACTAGACCGCTCACAACTCAAGATGGCAGATTATAGAGCTGCAATTAGGCTATATAAAAAGGAAATTAGGTCAGCTCAAGCCCAGTTCTACGAGTCTAAAATTAACCTGGCTGCGAACGTTCCTAAGGACATTTTTAAAATAGCTAAATCATTGATCTCCCCTCCCCCTGAGCGAATGTCATCAGATGGGGCACTTGCTCGTTGCAATAATTTAGCAACTTTCTTCTTCCAGAAGATCCAGACCATTTATTCCTCTTTTCCTGCTGATAGAATTGAATCTGATGTTGCTACTTTAGCTGGCCTCAGCACACCAGCTCCCTATATGCAGGAAAAATTCACTCTTTTAGATTCTGCCTCCTTAGACAAAATAATTCCTAAAGTCACCTCAGGATCCCCCAATGACCCAGCACCCCCACAGTTCCTTACCATGGTCATCGATGCCATTCGCCCAGTCATCCTTGACGTTCTTAACACCTCTATTACCTCAAGCACAGTCCCGACTTCGTGGAAATGTGCAATGGTCAAGGCCCTTTTAAAGAAACCCACCCTAGACCAAAGTAACCTAGCTAACTTCCGCCCTATCTCCCTGTTACCCTGGATGAGTAAACTGCTAGAAAATAAATGGATGGACTCCTCCTGCCTCAAACTAACCGAGGAGAAGACAGAGATTATTCTACTGGGAAACCCTCCACCTACCATCCTGGCTTCCATCTGGCCCACGTGTCTAGGCCCCCCTCCACCCCCCCCCAAACCTCAGATAAGAGCCTAGGAGTCTGGCTCGATAAATCACTGGACTTCACTGCCCAGGCCACCAAAACTGCATCTACTTGTTTTGGGTTGATGAGAATGCTCCGGAAAGTGCTCCCTTTGCTTCCGTTTCAGGCGAGGAGAGTCATGGTCCAAGCCCTGATACTCTCCCGCCTGGATTACGGTAATGCTCTCTATCTAGGAGCTCCGGTGGCAGTGATGAAGAAACTCCAGGTCACCCAAAACTGCGCGGCCCGACTGCTTTTTCATATTCCACGCTGGCAGTCGGCCAAACATGCCTTAAGGAAGCTACACTGGCTGCCTGTAGCAGCTAGAGTACAATGTAAAGCTATGTGCCTTGTCCAAAAAGCCATTCACAGAACAGGCCCAGTCATAATGCACCCTTTGGCTGTAGTGTAGTTCCTATTATCCCAATAGGCTCTGCGCATTGGAATAATACCTTCAATAGTATAGGCCTAGACCAGACGTTAACTAGGTCTTCTATTGTCGATATTAGACTTAAAGTTTTGGGTTTGCCAGCTAGCTCAGAGTTCACTAGAAACTTTCTCGAATAGGCAAGGAGGAGTTGAACCTCCCTGGATAGACAAGAAGGGATTTAGTTTCTGACAACCATAGAACATGACAACTTTGCTCTCCCCTAATCAAGAGTGTATCTCTAGAGTCGTGTGAAAACAAAAGACAACTTATTTTACTCAGTCAGTACGTGCATTCTTAGTTTCACCAGTTTGTAGAGAAAAGGAAGAGACGGGCGTGTTCAATAAAAGATGGTATTTATTGATCAGTCTCTTTTCTCGTACAAGAGAAAGGAATCGATATTATTGCAATACTTATGGTTAAGTAAAGTGCATACAATAAAAGCAGAAGTATAAAATAATACTGTAAAAACATTTATATGGTTTCTAAGCCATATGGTGGTTTAAAATGGATAAAATAGATACATACATATAAACATTTGACTAATCGTACTCAACTGGTGCTTCTAACTACGTCTACCCCAGTGTACCTGACCTAAGCCTAATACGTGGGCGGGGATAGAAAGTAGCAGTTTAAGTTAAGTTTGTTTTGCCAAGTGACTGATTCAAGAATTCTCTGCAAGGGGTTATTCAGTTCTGTACCTTGAATCTAGGATGGTTGAGGGATGGTATCTCTCATCTTTGGTCTCGATATTCCAGGCTGCCTGCAAGGGCTGCTCGGAAGCGCCGGAGCTGGATTTCTCGGCAGGAGAAAGGCAGCGTCTCGTTCTCAGCGCGTCAGGAAGGCGGGGCAGCGCCGGCGGGCTTCGCTCTCTGCTGGGCTTCGGCAAGTCTCGCTGCTCCGATCTCGTCACCACCGCTTGTGTTTGCTTAAGGCAATATCGGTAATATTTATACCTGTAAGGTGCCGAGATTGACGTAAGGATGGACATAGATACGTCAATAAGGATGTCATACGAACTGGTCGTTAGCACATTCTTATGCTGAAGTTCTCGGTGAAATCAAAACAATGGCCGCAGGGTTTTTCCCAGGTTGTCATAGGTTTGATTTGTTTTGAGAACTCCGTATGCCTTATCAGGGGCTGGAGGAATATTGCTTGTCTAATTAGATGGCAAGCGTTATGACCTAATCAGATAACGCGTTCCTGTGCCGTGGTGTGGCTTAATCAGATAACGGTTTCTGCATCATGGGATGGCTGCTAGTTAACTTGTTAACCAGAACAGGGTCAGGAATAGGGGGATCGATACAGAACCTATAGGAATACATCACACCCACTCCACGCTAACCATGGCCATATTTACGAATCTAGGCATAGTAAAACACACTGTAGAGTATCGTGTATACCTTACCACCCCAAAATACACATAATGCATTTCGAAATTATGTAATATACGGGAGAAAAAAATTAGTCACATGTACTATATGCACTCAAGCTGTAGAATAATGCTAAAGTAATCACGCATATGTATACATTATTACTAATTTGTATATGAGAATTACACATGAAATGGCTCTTAATACAGAAGAAAGGTTCGAGACCACTTCATCACAGTTCAAAAAACATTTACGAACATACCAGCGGGCAGCTAATGTCTATGAAGTTTCTAAAAACAGAAATTAGTTCTTTAAGAATAGTTCTTACTTTAAGCAGAAGATAAGTGTCCCGAAAAATCGTAAAAAAAAATATTTTGGGGCTGCTAAAAAAATTGCTGTCCGTGGACTGGAGGAAATGTTGATCTTGCTTACTTTATTATTAAAGTTGAAGGCCAAATTTAAGGTGTCGGGAACGCCGTGTGCTAGCCTGTTCAAGAGTCATTATTTCTGCTCTGGTGAGAACATCATATCATTGAGACTGCTGAAAAAGCTGTCAACAGCTTCCTGTGAGAGTTCCACTAACTCGGAAAAAGATGTAACCATGCATTCGTGTGCATGATTGTCTCCATTGACGTTTTGATTAGTATTGCTGACAGAAGGTCGTACCTGATCGATGCTGCTTCCATCTTGAACTTCACTACCCCTCAATCGTAGTGGTGAAGTTTCCACGAATGCCGTCATCAGGATTGGCAGCCGTTGAGGGCAGCACAATGCATGAGCCGTTACCGGACCCAACAATGTTTCTGCATCCATTGGCGCATCCGATTGTAGCGTCAGACAGGTGTCCAACACGCATTCTTCTCCGCACAGCATGCACCTTAGTACAAGTAAAACACATCTTTGCCATATCGGCCGAAATGAAAGAAACCAAGTCATGTTCAGGTCTCTAAGCCGGGTTAGTCCCAGGATTTTTGATATCCGGTCCCGGTATCCAATGGCTCGGATTGTTTCTTCCCTTGTCGCAGGTGTTTTGTCTGTGACATGGTTTGCCATAACGAAATATAAGGACTAAGAATAGGATTCCTGCAATTAGTCCCAAAATGAGGGGAAGTCCGCCAAAAATCGAATGGACGAAGTCTGGAAAAATACCCAGTATGGCTTTGAATGGTGTTAATGCCATCGAAATTACTGTCTTAAATACATTTGAGACTCCACTGGTATCAGAAATATTTAAGATTTCATTCAGGATTTCTGCGAAATGTATGGGGGAATTAGTTGATAGCAATGAGTGAATCTCTGCAGTCGTCCTTGCGACTAGGAGATCATACGTTTCTTTTGATGACGTGAGCCTGGTCGGCGTCTGAAGAAGCACTGTTTTCATTCTGCTTAAAGTATCAACTCGAATAGAAGTAATTTTCAAGTTAGGCCATGCCCTTGCCTCCCTGTCTGGAAAGGAGCTGGGGAACAATAAGCGTCCACAGCACATGACCTTCGCAGTCGTACTTACGAGATAAGGAACCCCGGGCAGTAGACTACAACATCTGCGATCCACAATTAGAACGTAACTCCCGTTATAGAGTCTTTTAAAGAATGGTTCTATCTCTGTTGCAGGTGCGCCTAGCTGGTGACATGAAAGGTTATTTGAGTTCCCTTCACAGGCTCCATGCAAACTAATTCCATTACACAGAAGTGTACCGCTTAGTGACATCGCACAATTATTGCCACTAAGAAACACTTTCTGTCCTTTATTACTGACACATGCATGTGAATAGGGAAAGTTCCATGTTGTCTTAATGTACCCTTTTCCCAATTTTTCGTACATGCCAGCCTGTATATATTTTTGGCAGTATTGAAACCTGAAAGTCGATATTGGAATATTAATTATCCCATGTATTATCCATTCAATGACAGGTCGTTCTGACATTGTCAATGGTAATCTCTCGAGTTTCTCAATGCTCAGGATTGTATAATCAGCACCCTTCTGTGCCATACTGATTTGTTTATCAGTAAGGTTAAACATATTGAATAGTGACGTTGTGTTGATTAAACGCCAAGGCACATAGCCTGAACGCAGGTTTTGTAACGTCCAGCCAAGCTGTACAATAGAACGCAATTGAAACTGACCGTGTTGTAACAACAGTAAGTCTTGCGATATTATGTCGATTGCTGAAGACACAATACTGTCCAATGAAAAAATTCTGGAGGACAGAGTCATTAACCCATTGTCCACTACAGAAAGCGATTTTTCCAAATTAATACGGTCAATTTCCCGTATACTTTCTGCTGTCTCAATTTGAGTTATCTTCCAGGCCTCGTTGTAAGCTGCATATATAGAGGCTGCTATGAAGCGTTTTTGACGCTGTTTGCGCGGTCCCATAATGAAATCACGCAAGTCAGCACCATCAGTAAGTAAAGTTAGGTGTTGCTTAATTTCTGTCAGTGTGGAAGTTTGTAGCCATTGAAGGCAGAGTTTTCCCACACTGTAGGTGGTGATTATCCCTGGGTGTTGTCTTTGGGAATATCTAGGGTCTGGCCTGGTCAATGTGAACCCCTGTGTTTTGTTCAGGAATCTGTATTGACAGTTATTAGTATCTGTGGGCCAGATTAACCATTGTTTCCAATCAGGATTTGTTCTGTTTTGGTTTAATACATAGTTTACGTCTATCTCTTCATCTGTAGAGTTATTGCTGTTCATAGTTGGCTTTGGAATAGACGGTTTATTTAAGTCTTTGATTTTGTCTAATCCAAGACAGGTAGTTTGTTGAATAGTGTCATTCAAGAATATAATTTGTTCTGGGATCATGCAGGCTCTAAACAATGATTCTATACCCTGAACTTGCCATTCTCTTGTACCCCAAACACTTTTTACTTCCACATTTTTGTCCCAATAATCAAAACCAAATGTATTCATCTGTTCAAAGAATGAGTCAGAATATATCAATTTTGTGTTTGTAAGCATGGTTTTTGTTCCTGTCTTATTTGACAATTTAAAATATAATGTTTCAGCTTTACTTGTATTGAACCCTGAAAAATATGAATATTTGTCATAAAATGTTCTTGAGCTTCCTTTTGGAGGGGTTGCACAATGTTCCCATTGATTATAATTTAAAACATTTCTAGGTTGTGCAGATTTATGTAGAAAATGGTTACCATAGTGGTTGTAGCAGTACATACTATCATAATTAGACGAACCCTGCAAATAATCATGTTTGGTAAATTTAGCAGACATCACTAGGTCAGACATCATGTCATTAATACTTTCAAAGTCCCAATCATCAGCAAATGAGTTTGGTTTTACAAAGTCACTCAACGAGATCTTGATTTGGTGTGGATATTTGAGGATTTCAACCGGACCATAAATTTCATAGTCAGTATTGTCCCATGCTACCCCACCCGGTATAGGATTGGCTGTGAAGTTGACTGAAGAAAGTTCTCTTTTCTCGACGTGTGAAGACGTGTGTGGCTTGAGGATCAAGTTGATTTTCTGGCTTGCTGTGTCCATTTTTGCATATTTTCCCTCAATGAAGCGTCCCAAACATAGTACCATGATGAGCCAAAGTATGAGGATAAATACACCAAAGGACACCCAAAATTCAATCCATGGAGAAATCAGATAGGTTTCTTTCAGTTGTTTCAAAAGTTCCTTAGCTTTGTCTTTAAGGGTTTTTGTTGATGGCTGTGTCTTTGATTCACTGAGGTCTTCAGAGGAATCATTGAAGTTTATGAAGTAGCCGGATGCCGTTCTGTCTATTGTTCCAATTGCTTCAGGATTACTGTTTCTTGCAGCTTCAGCATATTCATTTGTTACTTCATTGTAGGTTGGTGTGTCTCTACTAAATGTTTTTATTTGGGTTTTCAGAGGTGTGAGGTCCATTGCATTGTTGCATAGTCCTTGTTGTTGTTCTGTAGGCGTTTCGAATGTGATTAGCCTTTTAGTTAGCACCTCTGTACTTGTAGCAAACCTTGGTGTTCTACTACTTATCGGGAGTCCACTTGGCCTACTGTTTGTTATCGGCCACATGATTGTGGTTTTACCAGGTCGATGGATACAACTCGGTTCTCCTTTTTACCAGCAAGCGGCGGTAGTACAACTGATCTTGTCCCGTTGATGGACAAGACAGGAACTGCTTTTCTGTAAGAAGGCCCAAATTCCTTCTTTACCGTGATCTTTTCTCTGACTAGATCCCCGACTTTTGGAATCCAGACAGGTCTTGCTGGGACAGGTGGTGGTTCTTCAGTGGTTGTTGGCTGCTGTTTCAACTTTATGTTGCTCAGGTCTTTTCTTGTTTTGTTTAAGTCCTGCAAAATAGCCAAACGGTCTTTGATATCAAAGCCTTTTTCTTTCACCACTGAAGTCTGACTGTCAAGATCTAAGACTAACATCCTAGTTCCAAACAACAATTCGTACGGACTGAATCCCTTCAGAGAATTTCTTGGCAAGTTGTTTAGACTACGTTGGACACTTATTAGATGTTTGACCCACCCAGCTCCCGAACCTAATATCCTTTCTGTTATAAACAGCTTTATGCCTTGGTTTTTTCTTTACACCATCCCGTATCCCTCAGGAAGGAAGTGAGAAGAATCCCGCTTCGCTATGCTCATTTGGCCGTGCTTCCCCACAAGCTTGAGGGCTAAAGTGAAAACATTGGTCAAACGTAGCATGCTCCTAGCGTATATGCCATTTAGACTCGCAAATCTTTGTATAACAGTCCCGACGTCAGCCGAGTGCTGGGGTCTACATTATAAGTGGAAACTAGTCTTTGTTTGTTAATGGGACGCATTATTTACACCGGTTTTACTGATTATTGTTTAGCCCTTATTGAGTGAAACGCCATGGTATTACCCCGTTCCTCTCGCCGCTGCGATCTCTGTTGCAGCCCGGGCATTTTTTTACAAAAATGTGATGCTGCAGGCTCATGCCTGGCCACCAGTATACTGATTGTAATTCTTCCAGAGAATCTTTTAGTTTGAGGTGTCTGAGACCCTCGCCCATATGTGCGTCCGCTATTAACAAGTCTCTCCTGTCCATGTTTGGAATCACTCTATCCCCCACTCCAGGGATTCGAGCAAAAGGAACGGAGTTCGCATCGATTATGTATGTATATTTGAGTGGGTAACTGATCGGTAACGCTGAGCAGTCGCCTTTTGATGACGTTTTCACCGCCAGCATTGTTTCACCATCAATGTGTTTCACTGTACGCTTTTTCCTAGCTACGGAAGCCGATTCAGTTGCTACCGCTGTGGCTTTCTCAGCCAATGAATTCCCTGCAACGTGAACGCCATCACGCTGATGACTCAGTGAGTGTATCACGTGAGTCTTTGGTAGTTCTTTCTGTAACAGAACTATTTGTTCCCAGAGCATTTTTTGCTTTATTGTTGCACCTGTGTCATCTTTGTAACCGTTTTGAATCCATTTCTGTAAATCGTTGTTATATGATTTGACGCAGTAATATGAATCGGACACTATGAGTGTCGGGAATTCGCGATCTGCATTATCTAGCGCCATTTTCAATGCTATTATTTCAGTCTGTTGTTCTGAATTAGTTTCTACTGAGTGTGTTTTTGTTAATAGAGGTCTTAGTATACCTCCGCGCCACACTTCTTTTGTAATCTCACATGTGGGGTTGTATGCTTGTTCTCCCCAAACGGATGGTTGAGCATGTCCATCTGTATAGATTACACAAGCGTACTGTCGCAATGGCAGAATGTCGATTGGCAGAGGGAATATTCGTTCATATTCTAGAGATTTTAGTTCCTCTAGTTCTGGATCAAAGTAGTATTTTACTTTGTCCATTGTAATGGAATTCACCCATTGTATCCATTCCGGATTCAATGCTGTTGTTGGTAAATTACACGGGTTGTTAATGCCTCAAAGGCTGATTCTGATGTTCTGACTGTGATACGTCTACCGTCAGCTTTATCTTTTTCTCTAGCTATTGCGGTTTGAACTGCATGAACAATGTTTTCTTTAATGTTGAATTTCTTTACAGCTTCTGTGTACAAGTGTGATTTGAATGCAATTGGTACCTTTTCTCCCTCATTAGAGGTCAGGTATGTGAATCCGCATCTTCCTGGGATGACTCGAATCACAAGGTTGCGTGTGTTATCACGTGTTTCTAATTTTGTTTTAATTAACATATCTGTTTGTAAGGATCTCAGAATATCTGTGTGTTTTTGAGTCCAATTGGTTTTTTAAAAATCTGGTTTTATTAGATCATAAAGGGGTTTGACCCTTTCTGCGTAATTTGCAATGTATGTTCTTCCGAAATTTAGGAAACCTAGAATTGACTGTAGGTTTTTTAGTGTTCTAGGTGCTTGGAGTACGGCACATTTCTCTAGGAAATTGTCAGCCAGGCTTTTGCCTTCACTTGATAACTCATATCCTAAGAACAGGACTGTTAGATGGGCAATTCTAGATTTTTTAAAGTTGAATTTGTAACCCTCTGCTGCGAACCCAAGTATTATGGTGTTCACTCTCTTCAAGTGAGTATCCAAGTCATCATCTGTTAGGTATATGTCGTCGACATAAGATAATGCTTCGTCATCATAGGTTTGTAGTAACTCTGTTACCCTCGCTGAGAATAATCCTGGGCTGTTCTTGTACCCCTGGGGTAACCGACAGAATTGTTTTTGAGCGCCATTTATTGAGAACGCAGACAAGTATCTGCTCTCTGGTGCTATATTTTGACAAAAGAATCCATTAGAGATGTCTAATGTTGTTTTATATTTTTTGCGCACTATGTTATTCATTAGTGCAGCACTATGCGAGTTTTGTACTGCAAACGTTTTGCAACATGAGTTAAGGTGTCTGTAATCCAAAACTAGACGATATGAGTTGTCTGGTTTGGAGACAGGAAACAAAGGGTTGTTCATTTGTGAGGTGCAAGTTTCAATCACCCCCTGGTATTCTAGTTGATCTAGAATTTCTTTTACCTGTTTTTTAGCTTCTTGCTTGATTGGATACTGCCTTTGTGCAGTAGGTTGTGATTTTAACTGGATTTTGTGTGGAGGAGATTCCTCATCCCATCCCACATGATTTTTATATAAAGCAGGAGCTTGAGCTACTGCCCACTTTCTTGCAAGTGTATATTTTTTATGAATTGGAATATGGTTTGAGAAGGCAGGCATAATTATTTCTTCGCCATGTGGGCACTCCCTGACAAACTCTGGTGGCCAATCTTTTTCAGCTAGAAGGATGTCATAGCCCTTGGAGAGATTATCCCAAAAAAGGCCCCTTATTTTTCTAGTCTTATCCCCTTCTATACGTAAAGTTATTTCATATATTTTGTGAGGTTTGCTAACTCTGGTGTCTGCAGTTTCCACTTGAATGTATTCATTCGTGTCCACTGTCTCCAGATGATTCATAAGGACTTTGCGTGCTATGCTCACTTCTGCTGCGCTGTCTAGCATTGTCTGAGCCCACTCTCCGTTTTTCAGCTGTGTCCTCAGTATTCTCGGCATTGTTGAATACTTTAATGCTGGCTACCTTCTTCTTGGGAAACTGTAATTTTTTATTTGGATGAGCAGGTTCCTTGTCTTTGGACTTGACGTGCCCTTCCCTGGGTTCCGATCGTCCTCTTCTTTCCGATTTCTGCGAGGAAGTCTGAAAAGATTGAGAGGGACGTGTATCAAAATCTTGATATCTATCCGGTTTCTTTATGTTATCCCTATTTCTAAGGTTGTATCTTTTCACAGAGGGCTCCCTTTGGGGAGACTTGGGTCCTTGGTCCGGAGATCTTTCTCTCCGCCGAGGAGACCTTCCTCTGGACTGGAATCTTTTTTCTTTTGGATTGGATTGTTTGTTTCCATCCCAGTTCTTCTTTTGACTGTTTAGATTATTTTTAATAAATATTTTTTCAGGACTTTCAATTAGTTGGGGCTTCACTGGTATTCCACCCAAACTATCTCTACCTAGTTCTTCATAGGATTTTTCTATAATTCTGGCAATTTCAGCTGGTTGGTCTGCTATATTTGTCTCTTTTAACCTCTGGGTGATCGCCACATTCGCTGCTTCTCCTTTTATGTTGGCTAGTAATATTGCCGAGACCTGCTTGAAGTCTTTTAGTAATTTCATACCAAGAGTTAAAGCGGGTTCTGGACCGTATTCGTCTTGAATTTGTTTTAGCACATCTGGTATTACTGACATGGATGGAACTCCATGTGTTTTTGTGTAAATGGAAGCAAAGACTGTACCCCAAGTGTCACAGTCCTCCACGTGTGGTGCGATTCCCATTGGAAGACAGATAGTCAGAATCCTGTGTTTATCCACAGGGGTGGTGTCTGGAAACACCGCCTCTATTTGGGTGATTTTTTGTGCTAACCAGAATGGTATTTGTTCCCGTTTAGCTGGTACTTTACCTAGGCAGGACTGTATGTTCTGTGGTGTAATTTTATTTGTGTTCCCCTGATGAGGGGTCAGCTGTGAATTTTTAATTGCTGGTTGGATTGTTGAAGTCCGCATTACATATTGGACTAGTTGTCTATATATTTTAATTAATTGTTTTAGTTGTACTAAAACATCTGCTGCAGACATTCTTTCGATGTCTGGATGTGGTGTGTATCCGGCTAGGACCGGCCACGTTGCTCCTGGTCTACCTAGTGGACCGAGCCTGGTGATGTGATTATTATGTTTTAGGGCGCCATTAAACAAGAGCAGGTGCTCTTGGAATTTAAGTGGTACTTCTACTTCCTCGAAAGGATTGTACTCATTAGGAGGTTCCTCTATTTTATAATAGTGGAACTCCTTCGTTACAGCATTTGCTGCTGGAAAGTTTATCCATGAATAGAATACCTCTGTCTGCCGATATTCGTGTGCCTCAATTACGAATATGACTGTACCACCTCTTGGTGTCAGTCCATTGTCTATAAGTTTTAACGTTATAGATCTTCTTATGTTGACCGGGATGAGTTTTATATCCGGGTCCGCTTCTTGCATAGTATTATCAGCTTCTATTAGTTCAGCCGCTAATCTAACTCTCTCTCTTTCATCATCACTGTCTACCATTTTACCGACAGGAAGGTTTTTCTGTTTGTTTGCAGATCAGGTTTCTTACGGAAACAAAGATTAGATGCACAATATTTTGGAACAGTGTATCCTTCAACGTTGACTAAACCAAGAACCATACATAGGAGTTTCCTCCTGCGAGGTTTGGCGGATATTACCTTTCACCCACTCCATACGTCTTTGGAGTATTATGGGAAAAAAGGGTCTGAGTGAAAGAGCACAACTGAGTTACTCTAATGTCTTGCGTTAGTTTTATCGCCTTTCCAAACGTTGGGCGCCATGTAGTGTAGTTCCTATTATCCCAATAGGCTCTGCGCATTGGAATAATACCTTCAATAGTATAGGCCTAGACCAGACGTTAACTAGGTCTTCTATTGTCGATATTAGACTTAAAGTTTTGAGTTTGCCAGCTAGCTCAGAGTTCACTAGAAACTTTCTCGAATAGGCAAGGAGAAGTTGAACCTCCCTGGATAGACAAGAAGGGATTTAGTTTCTGACAACCATAGAACATGACAACTTTGCTCTCCCCTAATCAAGAGTGTATCTCTAGAGTCGTGTGAAAACAAAAGACAACTTATTTTACTCAGTCAGTACGTGCATTCTTAGTTTCACCAGTTTGTAGAGAAAAGGAAGAGACGGGCGTGTTCAATAAAAGATGGTATTTATTGATCAGTCTCTTTTCTCGTACAAGAGAAAGGAATCGATATTATTGCAATACTTATGGTTAAGTAAAGTGCATACAATAAAAGCAGAAGTATAAAATAATACTGTAAAAACATTTATATGGTTTCTAAGCCATATGGTGGTTTAAAATGGATAAAATAGATACATACATATAAACATTTGACTAATCGTACTCAACTGGTGCTTCTAACTACGCCTACCCCAGTGTACCTGACCTAAGCCTAATACGTGGGCGGGGATAGAAAGTAGCAGTTTAAGTTTGTTTTGCCAAGTGACTGATTCAAGAATTCTCTGCAAGGGGTTATTCAGTTCTGTACCTTGAATCTAGGATGGTTGAGGGATGGTATCTCTCATCTTTGGTCTCGATATTCCAGGCTGCCTGCAAGGGCTGCTCGGAAGCGCCGGAGCTGGATTTCTCGGCAGGAGAAAGGCAGCGTCTCGTTCTCAGCGCGTCAGGAAGGCGGGGCAGCGCCGGCGGGCTTCGCTCTCTGCTGGGCTTCGGCAAGTCTCGCTGCTCCGATCTCGTCACCACCGCGTGTGTTTGCTTAAGGCAATATCGGTAATATTTATACCTGTAAGGTGCCGAGATTGACGTAAGGATGGACATAGATACGTCAATAAGGATGTCATACGAACTGGTCGTTAGCACATTCTTATGCTGAAGTTCTCGGTGAAATCAAAACAATGGCCACAGGGTTTTTCCCAGGTTGTCATAGGTTTGATTTGTTTTGAGAACTCCATATGCCTTATCAGGGGCTGGAGGAATATTGCTTGTCTAATTAGATGGCAAGCGTTATGACCTAATCAGATAACGCGTTCCTGTGCCGTGGTGTGGCTTAATCAGATAACGGTTTCTGCATCATGGGATGGCTGCTAGTTAACTTGTTAACCAGAACAGGGTCAGGAATAGGGGGATCGATACAGAACCTATAGGAATACATCACATGGCTACTCCCTATCTCCCCCCCAGAGCTCTCCGCTCCAGTTCGCTGCATCTGGCCACCACGGCCAAGATAAACAAGGTTCGCTGGGGCGGTCGCTCATTCTCACACAATGCTGCAAGATGGTGGAACTCCCTTCCGCCTGACCTTAGAGAGAACATCAATAGGAAGACATTCAGCAAGTCTTTAAAAACTCACTTGTTTGGAAGAGCCTGCTAATCACCCAGCCGGCTGCCTTGGATTCCAGTTAAAGCGCTGCGAGGCCTCCGGATAGTCTATGCGCTATACAAGTATAATTTTCATTTCATTTCAAAGGACTCCTAAACCTTGGCCACGGATGCTGTAATAACTGTGCCTCCTCCTCTGCATGATAAACCAAAGGACCCTTTACCTGCTGGCACTGCCACTTTTCCTGCAACACAACCTTCGAGAGATCCCGCACCACTCCTGCCCATAAGCCCAAGAACACCCTGCAAATGCTGTATTGCATCCTGCTCAACGCCCACTCACTCTGCAAACATGCCATGGAAATATGGGACACCATCACTACCCTCTCCACGGATATGGCCTTCCTCACCGAAACAAGGCTCAACCCCTCCTCGAACCCTGACATGACCACCGCCACTGACGAAGGTTACAAGATAATACACAGTGACCACACCAACATATAAGGCAGAGGCATCGCCATCCTCTTCAAGGAAACCATCAGAGGCACCAACACCAATGACAACCCCATTCCTCTCATAGAACACCTCAACTTCCTACTACATACCAACACTAAGACCACAATAAGAGGCACCCTCACCTACAGACCCACGGGACCCCAAGCAGAATTCACCCCATTCCCAACCTCATTGGCCCCCTAGCAATCAACTCTCACCACTGCGTCCTAATCCCTGACCTCAACTTTCACATCGACAACCCACACTACGCCAACTCCATCACCCTTCTGGAAAACCCCAACAACATCCGCCTTACCCAACTGGTCACCAAACCCACGCACAAAGCTGGACACACACTCAACCCCATTTTCACCTCAAGTGACAGAATCAAATTCAGCCATACCACAGACTTCACCTGGACAGACCACACCATCACCGTCGGCCAGCACACTATCGCCAGGTGTCAGTTCTCCTCCCACTGCAGCTGGAGCAAGGGCACCGGAACTCAGCGGTCACAGGCTCTCACCATCTCCTAAGCAAAGGTATCAACAGACCTCAACCAGTCCGTCCAGAACTTCGCTGCCTGGATCACTAACAGCGCAGAAAGAGTCACCCCACTGAAGCCTACAAAATCCAACAAGATCCAAAACATGCCAGTTTGTACACCACAGAACTCAGGACCACCAAGTGCAACTGCCACCAACTGGAGAAACAATGGCGCGCCATCAAGATCTTCACAGACAGAGCAGTGCACAAAACAGCCTTCAGCAACTATCACCAGCACATCAAAGAAGCCAAGAAAGCAACCATCACCACCCGCATCGACTCCGCAGCCAACCATACAAAAGGACTCTTCAAAACTGTCAAAGAATTCTCCAACCCGACAGCCATAGAGAACACCATCCACCCCTCATAAGAACTCTGTGACACCCTCTTAGACTACTTACACAAAGGCCGTGACAGATTTTATATAAAAACCAACAGTGTAATTGTGAGTTGATTATAAAAACCATACATATTACCCTCATGTTCATGGTAAATAACCTTACTTGGAGGACTCAACTCGCTTCGTAGGTAACCCAGCATTTCCGATTCGCACTATGAACCTAAGCGTCGAGGCAGTCTCATTAAATAATCTCATATGTTCTCCATGTCTGACAATTAGAAAACCCTCAGGTAGGCAGTATGGGATATTTTACAATTGATTACATTTGGTTTTTTCCTTCCTTCCCTCGTTAGTGGCTTGAGCCTACTACCCTCCGCCTGACACTACTTTTATGTGGTGAGTATATGTCTAATTGTTCTTAACCGCAGCTTGAGAAAAGGAGGTACTACAATTTACCCCCAGCTAGCGGTATTTGGATAAAATCTCAAGCGGAAGGAGGAAGTTATATGCTCCCTTGAAAGTATGGATATTTGGTTAAAAATCTGAAGAGGCATGGGTTATGTTTAAATTAAGGTAAGAAAACAGATGAGTGAATCTACGATGCACAGATAGACAATATAAAGGGATTTGTTTTATTAAATGGACCCCTTTTTCTCCATTCAGAGACCAGATAAATGCCCTCCTTAAATTAATTTGGGCCTAATACCCAATCTATCAGTCTATATTGTAACACAATGGAGAACACTGCAGACAGCGGTGAGTGCTGTTTTTCTTTCACTTGTTGTAAGTATGAAGAAGAGTGAGTGTGAATGTATTACACATTAGCAGATTAAACTTTGACTGGGTTTTCTATGGTTTCATTCAAATTTACAAATGGGGTTGCAACGGGTTTCAACAAAGGGGATGTTGTAGCTACCAAAAGAGATGAGACATCAGGGCTGGAAATTCAGTGCACAATGTTTTTTAAAAGAATTGGCGTTGATTGAGAGAGGTGTGTCAGTTAAAGAAAAGTTTTTATCTTTGTTTGGAACATGTATAATTTATAATATATATCTACATATCCCCTCTTTTTGAATTGCCTACATATTCACCATTCTAGTGTGGGAGGAAAATACCCTAATATTATTTCCCGAAGAAGGTGGGATTCATTTAATAGCACCCACTGAAACGCATCGTTGCTAGGTTTCAACTGGATCCAACCACGAGGAGTCATTGTGATGAACTGATTGCTGTACTCACCAGGATACAAACTTGATGTTCATTTTCGGATCAGACTATGCAACAGCACTTTAATGACTGTGCAAGAGGGTCTCCCAGTTAGGATTTGTGGTTTCTATCTTGCAATTTTAACTGTCTTTTTGTATTTAATTACTGAGCGCAGATGTTTGGAAATGGTACTCTATATATGAATTGTTTATGTCCATTGTCTTGTTTTCAGATAATTTGTGAATTCGATTTTCTTATGATATAATATTTTTTAATTAAAGCCTATTAGGTCATATTTCAATTTTAGTGGTATATCAGTATATCTTTGAGGGTATTAGTAGACATGAATGAATGAGAGTGGATGAATGCTATCTGACCCTAAGGGTGAATGTCATTTTATTGTGTGTGAATATTTTTATCTTCCAAGGGGAAGTACAATTGTTCTACTACTTTCACTATACACAGCACCCTGCCCACAGGGGTACCTTGGACGTACCTTAGGGGTTACGTATATGTAAGAAAAGGAAGATTTAGGGCCTGGCAAGTGGGTGCACTTGCCAGGTCGATATGGCAGTTACAAACGGCACGCAGACACTGCAGTGGCAGGTCTTAGAACCCTTTACAGGGCTGAATGTGTGGGTGACACAACCAGTGCTGTAGCCCAATAGCAGCATTTGATTTACAGGCCATGGAACCCTGAATGCACTTTACTAGGGACTTACTAGTAAATCAAATATACAGATCATGGAAACACCAATCCATAACACTATTTATAAAAGGCATACTTCCACTTTAACACCGAACAGCAGTGAGAAAGTGCGCAGTCAAAACCAGGAGGTCTGAAAGCAAAAAGACAGGAGAAACACGCCAAAAGATGCCAGGTCTAACCGTTCCTTTAGGGAAAGAAGTGTCCAGGAGCACCAACCAAGGGTTCAAAGACACTGGATTGCCTCTTGGGGCTAGGACGCAGTCTACCACAATGCTCCTGGGGTAATCCTCTCTTTGGTGCAGTCCAAGAGTCCAGATGGGCAGTTCTTCTTCATTTGCTCCAGGCAGTGTTCTGAGGAGCTCCTGCAAGTCTCCCATATCCCTATCTGCGCTGGCAAGAGGAGGGGGCACCCAAACAAATAGCGGTACATGTACCACCCTCTACTATGACCACTTCCTGTGAAGTGTCATAGTTTTTACCTAGAATGCACTTCTCTCCTAAAATCAAAATGGAGACAATTTCTCCTTGGAGTGCTTGTCTGTGTAACCCATCCCAGAGGGGCGACTAACATTTGACTACACTCCCTTTCCAGCCTCTCTCCTAATCTAGTTAGAGGGGCTCCCATCTGGCTGGTGAACAAAGACGTGGGGGCCGGCCTGGGTTCTATGACATCTGTTCTTCGGCCTTTGGAGTCCAGCTTATCTCCTCAGCCCACTTCCTCTCCCTGGCTTCTTTAGGAAGCAAATCTCCTCCTACCAAATGGCTGTATTATTTCAGCCCCAAGACTCTTCACACCTACTCAGGGAGCAGCTTGGCTCAGGCTGTCAAAAACTGGCCAATCTGAAGAGGCTGCTACAGGGCTGTGTAAGTTGTCTTCAGGATAACATGTTCTAAAAACTACTGTAATCGTTATGATAAATCTGAAATTGTTGGATTTATTGTAACCATTATTTTAATACTTTGAATGATATTGCTAGCTAGCTCCAATCAATAGTTAGACTTTATTAAGTTTAATAAAGTCATCCCATGTTAGCCTATGGGGCAAGCAACACTATTATATGGAAAAACGACTTTGGCTGTTTTTTTCCTACCAGAGCATAAAACATCTTTTATATTGTCCCAGCTTTTCATAAGAATGCACGCTACCCTTGGGGCACCTAGGGCAGCCCTTAGGGGTGACTTATATGTAATAAAAAGATTGTTTTGTACTTTGGATACTTTTGAGTCCAAAGTTAAATTTGGACATTGTTTTATTTTAAAACCTGCCTGCAAGGCAGGCCTGGTTTTAAATGACACCAGGCACAACTGCAGTGCACACCTAATTCAATTAAGCCCACTGGGATCTCTCAGCCTACATGCCCCACCATATACTAGGGACTTACATGTAAGCTGCCTTGGCCAAGTAGAATTATACCAATTACCATATACCTACCTAGGGCAGAACACAGGCCCAGGGCCTGGTTAGCAGAGCACAGGGCACTTTCATAGTCCGTAACCACCAGCATCAGTCAAAAAAGAGGGGCGATCAGAGCAAAAAGATAACTTTCCTACATCCCGCCAATGAAAGGGGTTGGACAACGAACCTACACCCTGGTAATCCTCATCATGTAAGCGGAAAAGCCTGGAAAGCCCATCAGCATTGGCTTGGGCAGTCCCAGGCCTGTGTTCGACTGTGAAGTCCACCCCCTGCAGGGAAATGGACCACCTCAACAATTTCGGGTTCCCTCCACCCCTCATCTGCATGAGCCATCTGAGAGGTCTTGGTCCGTTTGAACTTCCAGTTGTACCCAGTCAAGCCAAGAAAGGCCCTGACCTTTGCCTGGGTCTTAGGAGCTTCCTAATGCAGAATGATCTGGAAATTGGGCTTCAGAGGTTGTACATGGCCTCCACCTGAAAGGAGACCCAGGTACACTGCTGAATTGTGCCCTATCTGGCATTTTCTTGACTTGATAGTCAGGTCTGCATGCTGTAGGGCCTGATGCTCTTCCCTCGGGTGGACCATATGCTCCTCCCAGGTGGAACTGAATTTAGCTATATCATCCAGATGAGCTGCACTGGAAGTTTCTAACTCAGACGACAGAACTCTGTTCATCAACCTTTTGAAGGTGGAAGGAGCATTCGTCAAGCCGAAGGGCATCACCTTGAATTGAAAGTGGCCCTCTGGGGTAGAAAATGTGGACCTCTCCTGGGCTCCTAGACTTAGGGCAATCTACCAATAACCTGAGGTCGAATCAAATGTACTCGGGTACTTTGCAGCCCCTAACCTGTAAGGTATGGGGTGAGTGTCACTTCTGATGACTGCATTCAAACCCTTGCAGTCCACACAAAACCTTAATTCTTTCTTTCCCCTTTGGGGATTAAGTTAGGACACCAGTAGCACGGGACCGGTGCATGGACTGTCAGAGATATCCATTGCCCTCATTTCCAGCATCTTTGCTACTTCAGCTTTAATGCTAGCTTTGACCTGGTCAGACAACCTGTACAACTTGTTTTTGATAGGCAGACTGTCACCAGTGTCAGTGTCATGGACATACCAAGTGACTAGTGCAGGGGTCAGGGTGAGTTGCCATTAAACTGCTCCAACACTTGTCTGCAGTCTTTCTGCTGCTGGTCTGTCTACTTGGGAGAGAGTAATACCTCCTCCACTGATCCATCTTGTGCATTAGTGGAGAGGAGATCTGGAAAAGGCCCGCTTTCCTCCTCCCCTCCTTCATCTGTGACAGTCAGCATAGTCATGTCTGCCCTGTCTTGGTGGGATTTCAAACTGTTGACATGGAGTACCCTGTTTGGACTCCTGTGGGTGCCAAGGTCCACAAAGCAGATGAACTCACCTTTTTTTCCCATAATGGGGTAGGGCCCAGATTGCTTGTCCTGGAGGGTCCAGGGAGCCATGGGCTCCAACACCCACACCAACTGTTCAGGATGGTACAGAGGCATAGTAGCCTTCTTGTCATACCAAAGTTTATTAAGCTCTTGGCTGGGCTCCAAGTTCCTGCTTGCTCTCCCTATGTCCTCTGCCATTCGGAACCACAGTCCTGTCACATAATCTAGTACATCTTATTTGGGCTCTTTGAGAGGCTTCGCTCAAGCATCTCTATCCAAAAACAATGGGCCTCGTACACGATAGCCAAACCAAACCAAAACTCTTGGTGGCACTTCTCTGTAAGTAAACAGCAGAAGTGGGAGGAGAACATCCCATCTCCTCCTGAGCTTGTCAGTTAAGCCCATGATCATGTTCTTGAGGGTCTTATTGAATCTTTCCACCAGACCTCTGATCTGGGGATGATATGGGGTGGTGAACTTGTAAGTAACACCACATTCATCCCACATCACCTTCAGAAATGAACGTAGATATAAAGTTAGTCACCATGTCTGAGACTACCACCTTTGGACATCCCACTCTGGTGAAGATGCCAAGTAGGGTTCATCTTGAGGGATATTGCTTCTGGGTATCTGTTGGCATGGTCCACTACGACCAAGATATATCGGTTCCTAGAGGTAATTAGTGGGTCTGGGAGACCACCAATGTCAATTTCAACCCTCTCAAAGGGAGTTCTAACTACTGGCAGTGGTATCAAGGGAGTCATTAGGTTGCCCCTATCTTGCCACTGCCTTGACAGGTGACACAGGAGCTGCAAAACTATTTTACTTTGCCAGACATATGGAGCCAATAGACAAGCTTTTTCCAGCTCTTGATATTTCCCAAATGTCCAGCAAAGGGGATGTCATGAGTCAATGTGAGAAGGAACTCTCTATACTTCAGGGGGACCACAACCTATGTTACCTCTAAGCTGCATGCCTGGGCGGCCACACACAGTGTGGTTTTCCCCCGCACAGGGGGCCGTAAAGAGCATGCAAAACAAAGATCTCCTGCTAACAGGAGAAGAGCTCTCAATGAGTTGTTAATAAAGGCAAAGAGTGGGCCCTGATATTTTCCCTCCTCCCTCCTTACTTTGGTTATTTAAGGCGCAACTCCCCCGCCCCAGCACAATTTTTAGAAGAACTGTTTTTGAAACTGCATCAACATTCCACAGGATTTACACACTTTGCAACTGTGAAAATTAGGAACATTTATGCAGGTACGACATTGTTTATTATAAAAGCATAGCAAATTATCAAGCATTTTTGGTAAAGCCATATTTAACATGCTTGTATTGGAAAGACGTTGACTATAAAAGGACCCCAATGTTCCAAGAACAGAGTATTCTATTTAAGCTAACTTATTTGGGGAGGTAGAGAAATGCAGGGATGAAAAAGAAAAGTGAATCCAGCTGAATATAACGGGCATAAAATAATCTGCATCTCAGATACGCCGGCTTGGAGGAACATTTCCCTACTTACATTCTTAATGTAAATTTAATGGGTCAACCTATTCTTCTATCTATGCAGTTTGAAAGCTGCACTTCGGTTCTTCTATTCACATATGTGAATTCTCCACAACATTATTCTTAAAATTACAGTTGCTGTCTGGAACTGTCAGGAGGGCTGCAGGGGTTACTAAAAGCATTTTGTGGAAACAAATCACATACAAATTAGAGGTGGGCAAGCCAACAAATAAACATGGATAGCAGAGCCAAGCCAAGCAAAGAGTCTGAGTTGGATCTTAGAGCGCGAGCACAAGCTGAGCTCTGAAATTCTTTGCTGTGTAAACCATACAACAAACAACACATAAAATATAATAAAGCGTCATCAACATTAAAAAATGTTCATTTCTTTAACATGTGGAATCTTTGACGTTAACAGTCACATTATTGCAGTGCACTGAGAAGTACTTATCAAAAGTGATAGTTTTCATGAACCATTAGAGAACTAACCCCCACATGCATCATTGTGTCTTTTTGCATTTCTTAATTTGCGAAAAATAAGGAATCGCAAATTAAGAAATGCAAAATGATATGCATCAATATTTTCGGTATTCTTTTGGGATTCGGTAAAAATCGCAATTTTTACCGAATCCCAAAGAAATACCGATTTCTTAACTTAATTTTCGCAATTTCCATTGATTCCTATGGGCCAAAAGGCCCATAGGAGTCAATGGAAATTGCGAGTGGCACTTAGAAAATTTCATGGGTGCAGGGGGTGGTCCAAAGGACCCCCCCATGCACCCCTGAAATGTATTTTTCGCATCATGTTGCACACACACATGTCCTAAGGACATGTGTGTCCGTAACATGAATGTTGAAAAAAAAACATTTTACACATTTTACACACTTTTTCCAAATTTACCGAGTGGTTCAACCACTCGGTAAATTTGGCACCCTATTTGCGAATTTTCACTTTTAAAAAAAATGATGCATTGCTTTTAAGAAATCGCACATCTGCGACTTCTTAAAAGCACCCGCAATTTTAGAATTCGCACACATGTTACGAATTCTAAAATTGCTTCATGCATCCCAAAAAGCACTTTTGCATTCGCAAACGGACGATTTTAAGGAATCGCACCGTTTGCGAATACAAAAATGCTTGATGCATGTGGGGGTAAGAGGCAAGAGCAGTTGTCATGTGACTCCTGTAAGTGGGCAAAATTATTATAGAGAAGCACTGTACTTTATTACATGATACAGAATAGGTTTTTGTACAACTGGTAGTCTGAACGCACATATTTGAAAGTGTTTGCAAACGCTATAATGAAGAAAAATGTTTTGGTAAAATAAAATAAAATATTTGGTTAAGATCTCACCATTTAGACTGGGAAGCCATGATTTATCCAGGTTTTCTGGTTCACTAATTTTTCAAATCAGCCAATAAATGGGTATCTATTTGTCGTTTCTTATGTTAAGGCTTCAGTTTTCTCTATGTGCATTTTTCTGCAGTTCTTATTTAGTGTGATCATGACCCAAATGTATGGGAGCGATTTATATGAGCACCAGTTCACATTCATGTTTTATTAGCACGGGAAATTAAGGGGTTTACCCAGAATCATAGGATGTTGAGCCAACTCCGATACTCAAACCTGGTTCCCCTGTCCCAAAGTCAGCAGCTCTGGCCGTAATAACACATTCTGGGTAGAGTGAGGCATGCCGAAGCCACATGAAAGCTGGGCTCATTATGGAGTTCAGTTCCAACAGGAACTTAAGCTGAGCCAGGCTTCAGAATTGAGCCTGGATTAAGCTTTCAGTGGTTTGCCAATTTTTACATTAAACAAATACTCGAAAGACAGTTCTGAAGACCAAGATTGTTGAACAGGAGCAGAAGTGAATCCGAGTTGTAGTTAAAAATAAGGCACCTAAGGAAAATAAATAAAGTGAGGAGAGTAGTGTACCATTGAGTTGGAAAACAAGCATCTGTAATATAGTGCCAACAAACTCTTGGATGAACGCGTGTTTCACAAATACATGGATCACTTACTATCTGGTACACATTTTCTTTTGTGAGTGGCCCCAAACACTGGCATACTTGTCTAATGTGCTTTAAATTGGCATTCTGCCCATATCTTCTTCCCACTAGCTTTTCTGTTTCGCCCTCTTCATAGAGGATAGCATGCTTTCTGCAGACAGCATAATGCTATATTTTATGGCACCTTGGTTGTAGAGTGACGTTGGTGTATTAATGCGTTTTTGCACGGGACTAGAGTAACAGTGTTGAAAGAGTAGTGGTTCCCCACTGCATAAGTCATGATGAAAGGGAGGAAGGATTCAAAGTTTACCAGGAGGCAAAAAATGAGGAGAGGAAGGATTAGGTTCAGCTTGGTAAGAACAGGTGCATGCTCCACAACACCACACTTCCTATTTACTATTATGCCGTGCGCTGAAAATCAGTTGAAGGCAGGTGGGTAGTTCTTAAATTGATGGGCTACAAAGACACTTTTTTCTTCTGCACAACACTCTCTCATAATTAATGCTGTCTCAGACCCATTCCTTTTCTGTCAACTGCTGCCTTTCTTGGTCACCCCTTTGAGCAGAATGTTCTTATTTGTACAGCTCTGCTTAATAGTTACAGTTCTCTCAGCCATTGTTCCCTCTCTGACACTGCTACTTCCCTGGCATGCTTTCTTTTTTTTCCCACAGTTTAAGCTCTCTTATCTTTCGTTCCCCTTTCACTGCAGACTACTGTGACAGCTATACACTCAGGAAAGTCTCATTTTTTCTCTGCCCAGCTCTCAGCCCCACTTCCCTCTGTCACCGGTGTCCCACCAGGCAGTCTCCCCCCCCAGCACAGTATCTTCTTTTTTGATGTTATCTGACCATACTTTGGTAGGTTTGCTTCAAACTACCTGCTTGCCTTACCGACCCTGTGCTTCCTTAATACCTGGTATATCAAAGCCACCCTATATTTTCATTTCCTTATAAAGGAATTTCTCTTAATCCCTTTTTTTCTTCTGCACCCATCCAAGTCTAACAAGGTTGGGGAAAGGGGTGAGATTGCATTCTCATTTACAGATCCTATTCTGTGTCTAGTTATCCCCAAATACTCTGCCTGGGTGCAAGGTGAGGTCAGCACCTCTGGGTCTAAGGGGAGGAGTATGTCTATATTAGTGTAGTGTAGCATATTATTATAGGGTGAGAGTTGTTTCTGTGTGAGTGCACAATAGCACTGTGAATGTTTGAGGGCAGGGTGAGCAGTATACCTGTTTGGGTATAGGGTGAGGGATGCCACCTTTTGAATGGAGGGTCAGGGGTGTGCCTTTGTAAATCTACAGTGAGTGCAGGGTTAGTGATAGGTGTAGTGCATGCTGGTGGATTTGAGAGTCAGTAGAAGTGGATAGTGAAGGTAGTGTCTGTATAATTGCAGGGTAAGCTGTGTGAGAATAAGGTCAGTAGTCTGCCTGTGTGAGAATGAGAAGTGATCAGTCTGTAAGCAAAGTTTATTTTAAGTGCAGGTTGAATGGTGTGTATTGTGAGTGTAGGGTTGATATGTATCTTTCTGAGTATATAATGAGTGTTTTTCCTGTACAAGTGCAGTGTGAGTAATGTGTGTGCAGGGTGAGTGGTATGCATTGTGAGTTCAGGGTGAAGGGATTGCTTGTGGGGTGTAGAATGAATGGTGTGCATGTGTGAGTGTATGGTGAGTCCGTCTGTGTGAGAGTAGAATAAGTGGTGTGTCCGTGGGTGTGTACAGTGAATAATGTGCCTGAATGCAGAGCTTCAGTGTGTTTATGAGTGCATCTATGCAGGGTTAGCAAAGTGCCTGTATGTAGCGTAAGCAATGTATCTGTGTGAGTGTAGGGTAGGTGGAGTATCTATGTAAGTGTGAGCGCAAGGTGAGTATTGTGCCTGAGTGCAAGTTCTCAGTGTGTATTGCAAATGCAGGATGAATGCTGTGCCTATATAAGTGAAGTGTACAGACTGTCAGTGCTTGTTAGACAATTTAGCAGGGAAATGTACTTTCAGTTCACTCTTTTGATTATAAATATTTGGGTAGGTGTCTTTTCTAGTCTCAATAGAAAGTAGTATCATTTAAGCTAGTATTACTCAGTTGCACATGCAAGCAAGAAATGTGTGCACACAAACAGGCCACTGCTGCACAAATACATAAATAATTTGAGGGAGCACTGACCACCACCCTCGTCACAGCACAAACCCACTCAGGGAGGTCCAGCATCTGAGCATGGACCTGCCTTTCTACCCCTGACCACTTAGAAGCTTCAAGATAATTTCCCAATAGACACTCTACTGGGAGGGTAGGATACACAACTGCCTTCTTATGGCTAGTCACACCTCCCCATTCGAAGCTCATAATTGCCATGGGATGGGCGTGGCTCTGTTGTTGACATAGAAAAACACCAGGTAGGATCTGCTCTGGGCGAACCAGTTTGACCACCACCATGCTCCTATATCCTTCAGTGCCTCAACCTCATTCCAGTTGATCTAAGGCCTTTGCCTGTACCTCTCCATGCTTAGAGGTCATGTATATCTTCATGCTTGAAGGTAAGGATTCCAGGGTTGCAACTTCCACCCCACCCATGGAAACTAAGGTCAGCTCTGCATACCCTTTCCTGATCTCTGAGTAAACTTCCACCCCCACACCTACACTAGCAATGCCATTAAACTGCCCACCAGTGGGGGTTTCTTTGTGCAGTCTGCATCTCCCCTTTTTTGTCCAGACTGCAAGGAATCATAACACAACCTTGCCTTTGTCGGGTCAAACCTCCTTCATCGATACCCCTTCCCCTTGTAAATAGAATGTCTCTGGGAATTCCCTACTTAGGCTGGGGTTTAGGGACCTTTTGAGGACTCTTTTTGTTTTTATCTTGGTTACCCTAGACTTTGCCGTGGGAGGTAAGCTGTCCTCCTTTCTTCTGATCACCTATCTTGTTCTTCTTGGTCACCCTAGTGTGCATCCACGCATCTACTGTCTCACCCAGTTCCCTGGGTCTAGATGCTTAGAGTCATCAAGATACTGGTGTAACTTTTCTGTGGGGCACTTGTCCAATATGATCAAATTGTACATCCCCTCATAGGTACTTACCTTGTTACCCTGTTTCAAGATATGTCAACAAAGTAATCCCAGGATTGGGTACTGACTTTATGGGTGTCTCTAAACTTCATCATGTACTGCTCAGGGGTGAGACCAAACCTTCTGATCAAACTTTGCTTCATGTAGGGATATGATTCAGCCTCTTGCCCCTCTAAGGTCAAGATCCTATCTCCTCCCACCACAGGCATCAGTTCCCATAGGGGTGAACCCCAGTATTGAGAACCACCCTCCTCATCTTGAGGGCCCTCCTAAAAGTGGTCAGTCATTTGTCAATGTCATACACATCCTAGTACTTGAGGACATTCCCTTGGCTAGTCTTGGGTCAAACCCCCCACTCCTGGACACTTCTGTCTCTTCCTTGCTGCCACCATCTTCCTCTCTACCACCCCTGGTTGGTCTCCGGTTCTCATCTGCCCATTTCTTCTTGGCCAAGGCCAACTTGTCTGCTTCTATGGCTATATAAGCCAGTTGCGCCTCAAGCTTCCTTTCCCTAAGGGACAGATCTGGCTCACCAATGGTGGATCCCCTTCTCCCACTAGCTCTAGACAAGGCCCTGGTAACTGTGTGTGCTGAGAGGTGTTTATCTTTCTCATTAACAACGTCTAGGGGATCTTCAGCCCCCTGTCCTTCTATCTCTAGAGCTTCCTCTGTATCAGAGGCCTGATCCTCTAGCTGGACCTCTACCCAGGCTGTGAGGGATTTTATCAGTACTGCCTTCCTGGGATTGGAGGGTGCTGGTAACCCCAAGCCCTACACATGTCCCTAAGCTAGGGGACTTGGAGTGTGGGTAGGCTGACTATATCAAACTCCATGCTATTTCTTAGTTTTGGGTAACAAAATTGGTGCAGAAATTAGGGTAGAAGCAATTTAGAAAAAAATCAATAAACAATTAGCCAATTTGTAAATCAAAAACAATATTTACACTAGGCCAATTTAGAAGTTTTTAATTGTCTACCTTAAATGCTGAATGGTGTTATCAAACACAAGTTCTGGACCCCACTACTGCGCACAAATGTAGGAAAGTGGATTATTAGTAGGTGAGGGTATTCACCTTCAGCTAGTAATAATACCACAATCACTAATAGGTCAAGTCAAGTCTTAATAAATGAATCCTTGCTCCACCCTTGGTAGCTAGGTAAGCGAGCAGTCAGGCTTACCTTAGGAGACAGGTATGTGTAAAGTATTTAATATTACCAAAACCGAAGATAAGTAAAAGGCGCAAGACAATAAAATTCTGACACCAATGTATAAAGATGGAGGATATTTTTATCTTTAAAATGACACCAAGCCGCGAAAACATAGAGCCTGCGGTTTGTACTCTTCTCCAGTGACTTCACCGACACTCAAAGCTTGGGATCAGTTGGCGTTACGTAAGGGATGGACGTCCTTCCCTTCTCCGATGACACCCATAGTGGATAATCCTGACTTTCCGCCGGGCTGTGCATCACCAATCTTCCATCGCTGGCGAGAGGAGGGTTGTAAGCGGGTGGGTTCGCTCTTCGACCTGGACGGGCTAATTCCGTTTCACACACTACGCTCGGAGTACTTTCAGTTGCACAAAGAGGACGCGTTCCATCATGCGCAAGTTGCACATTGGGTGACCCAACCAGCCAATGTAGCACTCATGTTGTGTCCCCTCACAACCTTTGAACGTTGGCAGGTGTGCAAGAAGGATGACCGGAGCCTTATATCGGAGCTTTATGCTATGATTCTACGCTGCCCGCGGAAGCAACGTACCAAATCGCAGGTCCGCTGGGAGGTGGAGTTAGGGCGCCCATTGATGCCCAAAGAATGGGAGCATGTGTTCTATAGGGCGCATCACACGATATCTAACACTGCTGGGACCGAATCGGCCTACAAAACAGCAACCTATTGGTATTACACACCCGCGCGCATTCAGATGTGGGACAAAGCGAAGTCAGGCCTCTGCTGGAGGGGTTGCGGGATGGTTGTGACTTTGACCCATTTGCTATGACTGTGCCCGAAACCGGAGCGCTACTGGGCTGCGGTCCTTGATGAGCTAGATTCTGCTTTTCAGATTATACTTCCACGAATCCCTGAACATACACTGCTGGGGTTACCACATTCCAAATTTTTTCCTCTGCGCTCTTTTAGGGGCAGACAGATTGCATTGGCTTTGCTAGCGGCGCGACAGGTCCTTTTGGCTCAGTGGGGTTCTCCGGCGATACCTGACTTGCGAGATTGGATTCAACGATTGTGGCATACCCTTGCCATGGATCGTCTCTCCTTGGGTATGGATGGAAAGGGCTCGGAGTATACTAGGCTCTGGGGTCCTTTCCAGCGACTCCTGTCCAAAGATTTACGGGAAGTGACATGTCCGAAGTACTTGAAAATCTTACAACTTATCCCACTGGAACCCGTGGGTGCCACACCGGGCTCTTGAACGACATTGCATGTGGTCGGACTGGTGGTTTGGATCACTAGGATATTTAGGACCTCGAATAGCTGATACGGGCGGGGTGAATCTAGGAGGTGGGGGGTTTCGTTGGGTGAGGGATTAGGGGGGGAGGGGACTGTTTCCTTTTTGCCTATTTTATTTTGTGCTGTTTTTTCTTATAAACTGTTGGCTTTGTTCCAGGTGGGGCGGTGTAGCCTTTCATTCACGCGGGGTCCACCTCCGGGGTGTAGACCCAAACGCTGTGTCATTGCTTTGTGTATCCGCCCTGCCAGCAGGTTGATGTAGGCAGGTGGGCTGTGTTCTTCGATGTCTTGCCGCTTAATAAAAATGATTGATTCTAAAATGACACCAAAACAATATAAATCCAATGTAGGGAATAGGAGAGATGAATTTGTAAAGATAAACAAAATAGTGCATTCTAGCGCCAAAAAGTTTAAAACACCACTCGCAGCTATCTGGTCATGCTGGATCGGAACAAAGTTAAAATGATAGGCCGACCACGATGGAGTGTGAGTCAGATAGGTTGAGGGCTAGGCCCCGGTCTAGAGTTTACTTCGGACTTAGTCTTTTACCTGGAGCTTTACATTCAACATAGAGTCCTCTGGTTCCTCAGATCGGGAGGTTGATTCAACGACGACGGCCTGCTGCAGCATGATGCCTCAGTGAGCCTATGGAAGTCTTTGTCCTTGACGGTGAGAGCTGTGAAACTTTTAGCAGGGCAAATCAGCTCTGTGAGGCCAATTTGCGGTTCGATGTCAGCGGTTTGACTCTCGACAATGAGCCCGTGACCTCCTGGAGCTTTTCAGCAAAACTTTGTAGAAAGTTTCCAAACTTTCCGATCTGATTCCTTTTTGGTTCCGTTAGGGAGAGAAGTGTCAGGCTCTCACCTGGATCTTTTTCCAAGACTGAAATGGACCGCAACATATGTTCCCAAATTCCGGTTAGCCAAAAAGGACCCAACAACGTCAAAGTCCAGGTTGCACCCCTGGGAAGAGAAGATGTATGAGCCTTGGCAGTGACACTAGGTTGCATTCTGGTTGTATGGCCTTTTTTATGCCTTTTTCTTCTATCTAGAATTCAAGAACATAGAAACGCCATAAATATAAGTGTGCGAGATGCCTACAAAGCTTACAACCTATGATCAATTCTGAATGTACTGAATGGTACCTTGTGTCCCCTCCTCCGTGTGCTTAAAGTGTATGAGAGAGATTCTTTGCTGCGCACTGGTAAAAGCTAAAAGAAAGATGTCGTTATGAGACCTTGATATTCTAGAAATCTAGTGCGCAATTGTCTATAGAGATAAATGACCCACCTTATTGTTACTGATGAGGACGAGGAAGAAGAATATGTCCTAAAGGGGAAAACTTGCAGATATCTTATACATTTATTCCCTTCATACATGCAGCAAATATTATAAATACATACTAGATATTTTCTGATTACTATTAGTTTGGTATATCACTTTTTTACCATGAACAGCATGAAATACTGAAGATAGTCATTCAAGTACTTTTTGATACAATTGTTGAATGCTTCAATTCAATATATAATTGTAACCTAAATTGCCTTAACTTTCTGTTTTTCTGATCACCACAAACCGTCAGAGCATGAAAAACAGAAATACAGAAATGAATACCCCATCAGATAAGTGTAGTTTACCAAATATGTTGGTGCTGCAGCATATTACATAAAGAGTGAACTGTCACTGTTTTTAAGCGTTTTTTTCTCTATCTTCTCCAAGTTTCGTAGCACGTAGAAGTAGGATTGTAGCCAGATGCAACCGAGAGCTACCATTGAACGAACTCGATGACAGGAGAGCTGAAGTCCAAGATGCCGCCACCGAAGACCAGGATCCGAAGACAGCAGGACGCCGGCGAAACAGGTACATTCCAAAAGAAGGGAAGAATGCTGAGTGACTTCCTGTGATGCAGCGTAGCTTTTTAAAAGCTATGCGCTGCACCATTTTAAAAGGATTGCGACTCGCGACGCGAGTTGGCACAATCTCGACAAGAAGTGTCCAGTAGCACCAGCCACACAATCAGAGACACTGGATTGCCTCTTGGGGACTAAGGTTCAATCTCCCTCAATGCACCTGTGCAGTTCAGGAAAAATCCAGTTGTGGCTGGTTCAGCTGGAGTAGTCCTCACTTTGTCTGCTGCAGGTAACTTCTTTAAACACTTTTGTACCTGTTGCTGCTCAAGGAGTCCACTATTTTTTCTCTCAGTCAGGCACAGTCCTTTCCTTGTCGAGCCTTGAGAGGGCAGCAGGTGCTTCTGAGAACATGCCTTCTGTGGTGCAGTAAAAGGGTCCAGAAGGGCAGTCTTTCTTTTGTTCATTGCAGTGTATTGAGGATCTTCTCCCATAGTTATCCTCCATACTGGGCTGGCAAGAGTAAGGGACATCCCAACCAATAGGGATGAAATTACCTCCCTCTACTATTACCATTTCCTGCAAAGTGTGGTATATTGTTTACCCAATATGCACTATTCTCCAAAAATCAAAATGAATAAAATCTCTCCTTGGAATGTGTATCTATGTAACCCAACCCAGAGGTGTGGCTAACATCTGACTACACTCTCCTTCCAGCCCCTCTCCTAATCTAATTAGGGGTACTTCCATCTGGTTGGAATTCAAGGAAGTAGAGGCTGACCTAGGTCCATTGACATTAGTTCTCCTGTCTTTGAAGTCCAGTTTATCTCCCCAGCCCCCTTCCTCTCTCGGCTTCTCAATGAAGCAAATCTTCTCGCACCAAAAGACTGTATTGTTTCAGCCCCAGGCCTCTTCACATCCACTCAGGGCGCAGCTTGGCTCAGGCTGTCAAAGGCTGGCCAATCAGAAGAGGCTGCTACAGGGCTGTGTAATGTAATTTCATAATAATACGTTCTAAAACTACTTTCCTGTAATAGTTATGATAAATCTTACCTTGGTATGTTGTTGGATTTATTGCTACCATTATCTTGATACTTTGAATGATATTGCTAGCTAGCTTCAATCAAACGTTATGGTTTAGTAAGTTTCATTAAGCCTACCTATGTTAGCCTTTGGTGCTAGCAGCACTATAATAGGGAAAACACCTTAGACTGCTTTTCCCTACCAGGGCATATGAAACAAATGTTATATTGTTCCTGCTCTTTATAACAATTCACCCTACCCTTGGGGCACCTAGGGTGAACTTAGGGGTGACATATGTAATAAAAAGATTGTTTTGGACTTCGGAAGTACCCTTCTTTCCAAAGTCGAATTTGGACATAGTTGTATTTTAAAACCAGCCTGCAAGGCAGGCATGGCTTTATAATGACACCAGATACCACAGCACTGCACACTTAAGCACATTAAGTCCACTGAGGTCTCCAAAACTACATGCCTTACCATTTACTAGGGACTTACAGGTAGGCTGCCTTGGCAATTTAGAATTTGACCAATTACCATATAGCTATAGTGCACAGAACACTGGACTGGTTAGCAGAGCACAGGGCATTTTCAGAGTCAGTAACCACCAGCACCAGTCAAAAAATTGGAGTGATCAGGGAAAAAGGTATGACTTTCTCATATGTCCCCCAAGACAAAAGGTGATGGGCGACTAATATACACCCTAGTAGTCCTCATCATCTAAGTGGAAAACCTGAAAGGTCCATCTGCATTGGCAGGGTAGTCCCAGGTCTGTGTTCCACTGTGAAGTCCAATGCCTGTAGGGAAATGGACCATCTTAACAATTTTGAGTTCTTCCGTCTCATCTGCATGAGCCATATGAGAGGTCTGTGTTCAGTTTGAACATGGAAGTACCAAACAGGTATGGTCTCAGCTTTTTCAGGGACCAGACCACAGCAAAGGCTTCCGTTTCAATGGCACTCCATCTTTGCTCTCCGGGTAGTAGTCGGCTGCTAATGAAGGCAACTGGTTGATCATCACCCTTTTCATTTACTTGTGCCAGTACTGTCCCAATCCCTTGCTCTGAAGCACCTGTCTGTACCACAAACTCCTTATTGTAGTCAAGGGCCAGTGGGACTGATGCTGAGCACATAACCTCCTTCAGAGTGTCAAAGGCCTTCTGACACTCTCGGGTCCAAATAACCTATTTGGGCTGCTGCTCTGTGGTGAGTTCTGTTGGGGAGCCAAAATTGTCCCATAGTTTGTCACAAAGCTCCTGTAGTAACGGTCAAGCCAAGATAGACCCTGACCTGTGTCTTGGTCTTAGGAGCTTCACGATACAGGAATGTCTGGATCTGGGACTGGAGGGGTTGTACATGGCTTACCCCATTCCTAGCACTGACATCCCAAGTGTACTTTGTGAACGGTTTTGTATTTTTAGAATGTGAGATGCATGCACGGTGCATGAGTGAACCACAGTAATAGAAGAGTATGGGATCTCTTTTGGACACATGTGGCTTGGCATTTTGCACAAGATGGAGATGAGCTTGGTTTCAAGTGGAAGTATAATGCTGATATTCCTGAAGATAGGAAGAAGTGAGCGAGACACTAAAGTGAGGCCTTTTTCAGAGCCAAGGCTGATGGTCAGTCTCTCTTTTTTTTAGTTTGAACAAAGTTTATTTATTAGGAAAATAAAACATAATACAGTAATCAAAGAAATAATACATAAGTACAAAATAATAATAAGAAAAGATAGAGGGTTAGAAATAAATAAAGGAAGGGGGAGGAGGTAGAACATCCATATTAGGCATTATAAGCGAAAAACAACAGTCATGCATACAAAATTCCTACATTTCTAAATTCTATATTGAACTATTCTATAACTATAAATGTAAATGTAAATGTACCGGTATTTATAGAGCGCCCAGCTACTTCCCTGAGGTAGTGTCCCGGCGCTGTCCGTATACCGCTTGGGAACCCTTCCTGGTTTTCCCTGTGAGTGTCCACTCCTGGGCACCCCCAGGGTGAAACCAGGAATCCCAGCGCTTTTGGAGCCGTTGTGGAGATGAAGCAAGCTATTGCCCAGAGTCGCAGAGTGGGACCCATGATTAGAATAGGCACCGAGGCGAGAATTATCAGGTCCGAGGAAATTGAGCCCAAGACCCACCAAGGCGGGTATTGAGCCCTGGTCCCGGGCCAGACCTCTGCATCAGTATCTGCCGCTCTAACCATTTGAGCCACACTTCTCCAGTGTAAACATTATTTAAAACAGCAGGATTTGAAAAATCAAGGGGGTTTGGGTATTTCTTCAATGCAGGGGTTATGTGAAGATAACATTTTAGCTGAAACATTTAGGAACTCAGTAACGGGCATGCAAAGTATCTCTCGTTTAATAGCAAGCGAGGTTGGGTGTACATAGGCTCTATTGAATCCATGATTATAGCAAATGCCATTTGTAAAAAACATTTAGGAGTCAAGGAATAAAAACACTTGGACCTAAACAATCAGAATGATATATTCAAATCAATAACAATAGATATATGGCAATATAATACTCAAAGGTCAGCCATATTTGCTTACCACATTTATTTTCTCAAGTTTGTATTAGAACCTTGATGATGGGGGGCAAGATGGCCGCTGACAGGCCATAGGAGGCAGTCGCTCCTCTCCTCGCTCCTAGAGGACATTCGGAATTTCGGAGAACTCTGCTGATGTATGCTGCCCGGGAATTTTAGCATGCTATATCCTCTGACTCTACTTCAGCGCTTCCTTTTCTGGGTAGTCAAGAGCAAGCCCAAGTTGTTACAACTGTTCGGTCGGTCTGTTGGCTGCGTTAAGAAGGGTATTCTATACCCAGGACGACGGAATTCAATGCAAGATATGGCCCCTCGAGGTCCAAAGCCTCAGAAGGAGCCACAGAAAGAGAAATAAAGGGACAAAGCTGTCTCCAGTGATCCCGGCAAGGCAACGATGAATACAAACTTAAGATCGATGGCCCAACCCCGCAGAAACGCGAGGAGAGACAACAATAACTCGGAAAATGGCGAAAATGCTAACAGCGAGAGGCCTAAAGAAAAAGAAAAGGAAAAGAAAGAGAAAGCCCAGACGAACAAAAAAGGAGCTAAACGCCGTAATAGTGAAGTCTTGATCAAAGAAGGCAATATGCGGCATCCTACCTTACACGAGTCCTTTGCAGCTCCTGTACCGGCTCCGGCGCTTTCCCCTTCACGGACGACTCTCGCAACAAGCAGGAATCCTGGTGGCCTGGGGGAGTCGGGCCCGGGCTTCAATGATGACCGGATGATGGAGGGAGCCGCAGGCAAGATCGATGTACAGATGGCAGACGAAGCATCGCAATTGACGTCTCTCCCCACAGCATTACTGAAATTGACACTGGCAAAGCAGAGCAAACAGACCCCTGACCGGAATGATTGAGCGACTCAGGCACACGGAGAAGAGGGTATGGGTCTGGATAGGAGGCAACTACATCATGTGGATGCTGAGGACGCTGAGGACTCTGCTCTATGCGGTAAGCGGAGTGTGGAAGGGGGAGGAGCACTACCCCGGGCTGTGTGTGCGAACAATGCCGGATTAAACTAAGGTATAGCAAGACCTCCAGGGACATGCGCCGAGGTGTGGTGCAGGCTAAGCGCCCTAAAGACATTGTACCTATAGGCAACAAACAGGGAATAGTCCTCGGGGATCATAATAAACCTCTAGAGCCATCGCAAGGAGCGACCTGTGAAACAATGATCCCGGGGTCTCCCAGCGATGATTGCTTCTTTTCCGTAAATGACGATGAGGATGATGATGAGGACAAGGATGCATCTACCTCATTAACAGAAAGTGATATTGGGAGTTCAGAAGTGGAGTTAGAATCTGAAGCATCGACACCCAATAGTGAAGAAGCTCATAAGGTCTGCACTAAACGTAGAGTGAAGAGTTTAAAAAATAGACCTCGCACTAGATCTAGAGGTAATATGAGCCCATCACACCCTGAAGTGACCAAAAACTGGATTGGGATTACTCAGCTACCTCCCAGCTGTATCAAGAGGGAGGTAACAGCTCTTCTCAAATGCCGATTAATTCCCCAGTGCAAGCAACAACTATGGATATGCTATATGCTACCCTAAAACAGATGCAGGGGGAGGCCAGGAGTGAATCGTGGAGGGCAAAGCAGGCCAATCAAAAGATACAAGGATCACTACAGAAAGTGAATAAACTTTATACAGACATGGCTACAAGGGTCGCTGAGGTAGAAACAAGAACAAAGAAACTGGAGGAAGACGTAGGAAAATGGAATGACTTTAAAAAGGAAAAAAAAAATGGCAGCTGATGTAAATTGGAAACTCGAAGATTATGAGAACCGCCAACGGCGGAACAATGTTAGATTACTTGGGGTGGCAGAAGGAATGGAAGGGCAGGATGTGCGGGCATTTGTTATCAGTCTCCTTAGGGGGGCCTTCCCTGAGTTAGCAGCTTGGAATTGGGAGAATGAGATACAACGAGCCCATAGGTTTCCTCTTGTCCAGAGGAAAGGTCCGGCAACTGATGAGCCTAGGGCAATTTTGATTTATGTTGGAAACTTCTTAAGACAGGTGATTATGGATAGGGCTAAGCCGGAGGGCAGACGCTCGTATAATGGCAATACGTTCTTTGCCCGCCCAGATTTCTGCCACACGACAGTAGAAAGGAGGTGGCGGATGAGGCAAATGATATCCCCTTTTCAAAACATGGGTTGTGAGGCCTATCTGATGTTTCCCTGTCATCTTAAAGTAGTGGATGGTGGCCAGATAAAGATTTTTTATTTGGAAATTAAAGCTCAGGCATACTTAAATGAGATAAAAGAAAGGAAAGGGGGACATAAAAATATGATGGTTGCCTCGAGGCAGACAAACCAGAAGGTTCATCAATAGTGGAAAAAGGATATGGTCACTGGGCGGTAGTGGTGGCAGCAGCCACAGCAGTACCGACACAAGCATAGTAGGATGGTGTGAACAGGAGCGGGGGGTGGCTGTCACTTGGGGCTATAGCTGTCACGCATAGGTCAGGATTGACCTATTTGGGTGTAAGGGGGGCGGGAGGTAAGGGGGGGAGGGGTACGGGGCAGGTTGCACTACGGTTGGAATTTTGATATGCAGGGAAAGAACATAAAACTGAGGGTTAAGAAAACACGCAGTGACAGTACATGGGTGAGGGAGGTGATGGAATTAGCTAAGGAAGGCGGGAATGGTAAGGTCTTATTTTGTATCATGGAAGACTGGTTGGGACAATCACCTGATGTGCATTAATGTGTACTCGAATTACCACGATAAATGTTTGTGGGTTGAATGATTGTAGTAAGAGGCAGCGGGTGGCTACATTCTTAAGATCTTTGAATGTGGATCTAGTGTGTCTACAGGAAACCCACATAGAGGGGGCAAGAGGATACCTGTTAGAGCAGCTGGGGTACCAAGTACTTGCATACTCAAAACAGGGGGCTAGATACAGAGGACTTGCAATTTTGTCTAAGCGGAGGGTTATTATAATAAGGAAAAAGCTCGAGGATCAATGGGGTAGATGGGTGCTTATAGAATGCAAAATTGATAAAGAGTGGATTACCTTAGGCTGCATATATGGTTCGACAGAAGATGTTATTATTGTTTGTTTGACCTCTGAGGCGGAAAGCCGGAGGACTGTATTTTGTTCTGTGATCTTTTAAAATTACGTTCTTTCACCTGCACTGTTTTTAAAAATCGATCTTACCTGAACTCAGTAGCGCCTGCCTAACGCGCCGAGCAGCCCTCCTGACTTCCCCTGATACAGCGGAACCTAGCGCTGACACAGGGAAAACACCCAAAACGCCATCGCGGGTCGAAGGCGTAGCCACGCCCATTACAAGGCCACGCCCACTTGGAAAAGTACATAAACGCTGATTGAAAAGCGCCCTGCATTATTGTTTGTTTGACCTCTGAGGCGGAAAGCCGGAGGACTGTATTTTGTTCTGTGATCTTTTAAAATTACGTTCTTTCACCTGCACTGTTTTTAAAAATCGATCTTACCTGAACTCAGTAGCGCCTGCCTAACGCGCCGAGCAGCCCTCCTGACTTCCCCTGATACAGCGGAACCTAGCGCTGACACAGGGAAAACACCCAAACCGCCATCGCGGTTCGAAGGCGTAGCCACGCCCATTACGAGGCCACGCCCACTTGGAAAAGTACATAAACGCTGATTGAAAAGCGCCCTGCATTATTGTTTGTTTGACCTCTGAGGCGGAAAGCCGGAGGACTGTATTTTGTTCTGTGATCTTTTAAAATTACCTTCTTTCACCTGCACTGTTTTTAAAAATCGATCTTACCTGAACTCAGTAGCGCCTGCCTAACGCGCCGAGCAGCCCTCCTGACTTCTCCTGATACAGCGGAACCTAGCGCTGACACAGGGAAAACACCCAAACCGCCATCGCGGCTCGAAGGCGTTGCCACGCCCATTACGAGGCCACGCCCACTTGGAAAAGTACATAAACGCTGATTGAAAAGCGCCCTGCATTATTGTTTGTTTGACCTCTGAGGCGGAAAGCCGGAGGACTGTATTTTGTTCTGTGATCTTTTAAAATTACGTTCTTTCACTTGAACTGTTTTTAAAAATCGATCTTACCTGAACTCAGTAGCGCCTGCCTAACGCGCCGAGCAGCCCTCCTGACTTCCCCTGATACAGCGGAACCTAGCGCTGACACAGGGAAAACACCCAAACCGCCATCGCGGCTCGAAGGCGTAGCCACGCCCATTACGAGGCCACGCCCACCCCCCACGCCACAAAATGTGTCGGCCATACCAGCGCAGCGGACGAGCGCAGCAGGAGCGCCTAAGGCAAGCCCGTCTGCGCCCGTCCGCGCACGGCCGGGCCCAGGGCCAGAACCCCTGCCGGACCAAGCTTCCCCTAAGGTAAGCTATTCGCGCCGGGACATCCTCAGTCTCAGACCCACTATTGACACCGCATGCAACTATGTTCATGATCTTGAAGGACCATTTACCAGCTGCACACGCTGCCGCCCAGCTCAGCTCAAACTTCCCAGCCGACACACCATGCCCTCAGCTCTTAAATTGGCCACCTTGAACTGTCGCTCACTCCCTAGGCATGCACTGCTAATTAATCATCTAATAGAAGACCACGAGCTCGACATTCTGTTCCTCTCGGAAACGTGGCTTACTGATCATTCGGATTCAGACGTTGTTCTAGCTATTCCCCCGGGCTTCCTTATTCAGTCCCAACCTCGTCCATCTGGTAGAGGAGGAGGCTTGGCCATCATCCACCGGGACTATCTCTCCTGTAGAACCAACGACGCGCATATCCTGGATTCCGAAAGCCTTCATTTCACCCTCAAGTTAGCACCGACTAACTCACTGTCAGGCCTCCTAGTTTATCGCCCCCCTGGCCATTTGGGCCCTTTCTCCAGCGCTCTCCTGGATGTTATAGCTGCTCAGGCCCACTCCACTTCCAACTTCTCGATACTAGGGGAAGTTAAGGCACTCCTAAAAAAACCCCAGCTGGACCCGGCCGACATGGCGAACTACCGGCCAATTTCACTCCTCCCTTGCATCAGCAAAATGGCCGAGAAACTGGTCAATGGGCAACTGTCACAGTCTCTAGAAGCAAATAACCTCTTACGGCAGTCCCAAACTGGGTTTCGCCCGGGCCATGGCACAGACACCGCCCTTCTCGCCGTCATCGAGGAGGCAAGGTGCATTCTGGATTCAGGAGGGTCAGTGGCAGTGATGCTCCTGGATCTCAGCGCAGCCTTCGGCACAGTTAACCATCGTGTCTTACTCCATCGGCTGGCTGCGGTAGGGATCGCAGGTTCGGCGCTCACGTGGATAGAATCCTTCCTCTCAGGGCGCTCGTTCCGGGTATGGGACGGCAACTTCCACTCTGCCACCCTCCCCTTCTCAAGCGGGGTCCCCCAGGGGTCATCACTAAGCCCCACTCTATTTAATGCTTACATGGCCCCTCTCGAAGACGTGGTCACCCCCTTCGGGATCAAAATAGTGAGCTACGCGGACGACACGCAACTGGTCGTCTCACTCTCCCAACTGGACAACTATCCGGACAATTTACCGAACTGCCTCAAGAAAATTCACAACTGGATGTGCGAGTCATCGCTCAAACTTAACGGGTCAAAGACTGAAGTCATGCTTCTGGGCAAGCAATGGACCACCATCCCCCCATCGGTCTGGCCAGACGTGTTCGGGGAAATTCCCACCCCGAAACAAGAAATTAAGACCTTAGGAGTCTGGCTAGAACCCGAGCTGTCGATGAAAACCCAAGCATCCAAAACAGCAGGTACCTGCTTTGGTCTCATGCGCTCTATCCGCAGGATCCTCCCAATACTTCCGCCCCTATCCAGGAAACTCCTGGTCCAAGGTCTGATCCTTGCGCGGCTGGACTACAGCAACATGGTATATCTGGGAGCTCCAGAAGCTACCATGGCTAAACTCCAGCGCACGCAGAACGCAGCCGCCCGGTTACTTATGAACCTCCCTTCCAGAGTATCAGCCAAACCAGCAATTAAGGCCCTCCACTGGCTTCCAATACGTCAAAGGGTCGAATTCAAGGCCCTGTGCACTGCACACAAACTGTTTAATGGTCTTGGCCCTGCTATTCTGAGAGACCTGGTTACCCCTTACAAGGCCCCCAGGTCCCTTCACTCGGATAATGAGTGTCTGGCCAACGTCCCCAGATACAGGAAGACACGTACCGGCGGCCGACGCTTTTCTGTTAAAGCATCCTCTGGGTGGAATTCACTTCCCCGCCCCCTGCGGCTGGAACCCAGTCATCTGATTTTCAGGAAAAAACTGAAAACGCTGCTATTCCCAAAATAAAGTCCCCTCTCTTTCTCCTCTGGTCTCCACAAATGTTATAGCGCGGGGATGCCTCCGGGTCACCAGGCGCTCTATAAATCGCTAAATAAATAATAATAATAATAATGTCCCGGATATTTTTGATTTTTTTGATCTGGAACTAGCTACCTGGTCCCCCATCATTATATTGGCCGGGGATTTTAATATTAACGGGGCAGGGGGTAGAGGTCTTAGCGGTGGATATCAGGGTAGGGGAAAAAAGAGTCTGTCGTGCAATATGTAATCTTGCTAGGAATAATGCTCTTTTGGATATATGGGGGAACCTAAAGCCTAGTGATCATGGGTTTACTTTTTATTCGGCCCCGCACAAAGTATGTGCGAGATTGGATTATTTTTTTGCTTCAAGCTTGTTGCTATCTAAACTTAAAATTGAAAGATTCCCCCGGATAATCTCCGATCACAACCCTCTGATTTTAACGTTAAATACTGCAGCCCCCAGAGGCCTGGATCGGGTATGGACATTTGAGAGAGGGTTATTGAAAGATGATGCCCATATTGTATATATGACTGAATGGATTAAGAACTTTTTGGATATTAATAGGGGTAGCACGGCTGCAGGAAATATGTGGGATTCCTTTAAGGCTGCGGCCCGTGGGGAGACAATAAGTTTCAGTGCCTATAAGCAGAAGAAGGAAAGACAAAAGGATGCAGAGCTAGCTAAGGCTGTAGTAGATGCAGAGGATGAACTAACCCAGAATGTGATATGTGGGGCATCTTTGGATCAGGTGCTAATCAAGATAGCGAAGGCAAAGATGGAAGCTGAGGAAAATATAGCTAATAAGGCCGCTAAAATATACTTAGCAAATAGGGAAAGGTGTTATGAGTTCAATTAATCTGTTGGTCGCACCCTTGCTATTCGGACTAGGCAGAATGTTTCCATGGGGGAAGTGAGGGAGATTCAGAATGCTGCGGGTAGAACAATCTCAGACTCTGAAGGGATATGAGAAGTATTTAGAACATTTTATGTTTGATTGTATGATGAAGAGCATCCGAGTGATCTTTCTAAAATAGCTGATTAACTGCGGGATATTCCAGTAGCTATTCTTGATGAGGATCAGGCAAGGAGATTAGAGGCACCCTTGAATGCGGAAGCGATTCTGGCCGCGTTTCTAAGTCTTCCCTTTGGTAAGGCTGCAGGGCCTGATCAAATTCCAATTGAATTTTTTAAAACCTTCTGGGAGGCAATCAAGTAAGATCTGATCAATACAATGCAACAGGCACAGATAGGGACTTCGATCCCGACCAGCTGGGCAGGGGAGGACATTGTAATAATCTTAAAAAATGCAAACCATCTAAAGAACCTGATTCATATAGGCCGATAACATTAATGAACGCAGACACAAAAACATATTCTAAGGCTCTGGCACTTAGAGTAGCGAAGGTAGTGGATACATTAGTGAGTATTAACCAGCACGGTTTTATACCAGGGAGAGGTACCACACATCATACCCGAAAGGTTATTACCCTTTTTGATGCCTCAGAAGTTGCAGGGGTCCCGATGGCGGTGATGCTATTAGATGCTGAGAAAGCTTTCGATTGGGTCTCCTGGGACTTCTTGTGGTTTATCTTAAAGAGGGTTGGTCTTGGGGGAGGGTTGGTGAAAGCATTACAAGTACTATATGTAGCCCCTACTGCCCGTATATGGGTAAATGCTGGATATTTGCTCCCATTTCAGATTAAGAGGGGAACGCGGCAGGGGTGCCCATGCTCCCCACTCCTGTTTGCGTTATATATGGACCCCTTTATACGGCGTATGGACTTAAATGACAATATCTCCCCATTAAATACCTATAGGGGACAGTGCAAAATTCTGGTGTACGCTGATGCCGTCGCGGTCGTCACTACTAATCCTACAGAGGCTATAAGATTGGTTGAGGCAGAAGCGCGACGCTTTGGGGAAGTCTATGGCTATGCCTTGAATGTTTCTAAGACTCAGATTATTAAAAATAGTGGAGTAGAATATACAGATCCTCGAATGGTGCAGAGTGGAGTATATTTAGGGGTAACATTAACGGCTGAATTGGATACATTAGTGGAGGCAAACTTAACACCAGTAATAAATAAAGTTAAGAAGGATGTAGACAGACTACATAATATACATTTTTCAATAGTAGGACGAACCAATATAGTTAAAATGATTTTTCTACCGAAAGATCTTTATTTATTTAGGGCCAGCCCTTTATTGTTTGAGGTAAAGTGGTTTAAATTAAAATATTAGAACACATGATAAATCGCTTTGTTTGGTTGCACGGAAAAACCCGAAGAGCTCTGAGGTTTATGGCACTCCCTCGGGAGAGAGGCGGATGGTTTGAGATTATATTATTGGGCAGCATCCCTACAATGTATGACTGGTTTATTGGGAGGAGCAGAAATGGAAGGACTAGACGAAATAGGAACCTTAGCAATGTATGCTTTGGTCTTAGGGGGCGGATGCAGAGAATATTTTCCTGAAGTTTACTGAACATAGTTATTTTAAAAAGACCAAATTTAAAACTGTGATAGCCGCACCTAAGATCTGGATGGCGTTCACGAAGAAATATGGCTTAGGTAGATATAATGCGTACACTAGACTGGGTAAGAATGCTACACTTCCTTGCGATATATTTGGAGATGCTGTGTTTACAGAATGGGGAAAACATGGGATACGTAAAATGGGGGATGTGTGGGGATCACGGGGGGTGATGCAGTTCAATGGTATTCAGGCAATATATGGTTTAGATTCAAGCCACTTTTTTAAGTATTTGCAAATCAGAAGTTTTATGTTAACAAAAAAGGGTGGAACGGCGGGATTTGGTACGAACTCCATCTTAGATATTATTCAGGAGGGTACAGATTGTACAATTAAGAGATTTTATGCGGAGTTGATAGAACATAAAACAGATGATCTTGAAAAGTATGAGGATAAATGGGTGTAGAAGATAGGTATAGAAAAGGAGGCTTTTTATAGGTCATTGGAATTGGGGCAGAAAATTCTATGTTCTGCACCACTCCAGGCGCAACACTATAAAACACTATATTTTCTGTACCACACGCCTTCCAGGATAGCGCAATGGGAAGGTACTGCTGGTATTACATGCCCTAGGTGCGATAGCTCTGAGGCAGACTTAGTCCATATATCGCCACCCATCAGATGGTCACCTGCGTGCAAACAATCGACTAGAAACCGCTGGATAAAGCAGGTTTCTAGCTAATTGTTTGTATGCTCTGAGCAGTTGATGGCCATTACTGGGTGTGAAACCTCCCCAGGACATCGGAAGCAGCAGCAGCCTCCAAGGTGTTGTTTTTTGGTGTTTGAGGGGAGAGGCAGTGAACTAAAAAATGCATTAGGCCATAATCTGCACGATGCCACGCCCTCTTCAAGGCCTACCCCCTCCTCACACGGTAAAAAATGTTCATCAGTTGGCAGGTCTGCAAAAGCCTAGTGGGAGGGTTGGTATAAAATAATTTTGATTAGTCAATAAATGTATAACCCTTACCCAGACTCTTAAAGAGTGTGAACAGGCAGGGCAATTTATAGAATCAAAAGCATTTTCTAGATCAATTTGCCTGGTAGCCACTGGACTTTTTAATTTGGTACCAGGTGTTACTGCATTAAACAATCTATAGATAATATGTATGTTAAACATTTCCAGCAAGTATGGCCTTAAGGTGAATGAATTACTTTTATGATATTCAATGAGACCTATTGCTTCGATGATCTCATCATTGATAATATGTTGGGTAAGGGCTTCACCTAATTGTCTTGTAATGAGTAAGTACACGGAGTTCAGCCACATATTCACTAGCTTCAGAGAAACATATTCACTAGCTCTGTCGGGTCTATGATTTGCTGTGTATTCTTGCTTGTGATTTTAACACTAAGCCAACAGAGAATCTTGATGGTATTGTTTCGTTATCTGTATACTCTGCTGTTGGAAGCCAAGCATACTTTTTGTGCTTAATGTAAGCATAATTTCCTTTATTCTAGTATAGCGCTGTTAATTTTGTAATATCAATCAATCAATCAATCATGCCATTTGTATAGCGCACTACTCACCCGGGAGGGTCTCAAGGCGCTTGGGGGGAGGGGTATGCTACTGCTCGAACAGCCAGGTCTTGAGTTGTTTCCTGAAGGCGAGATGGTCCTGGGTCAGCCGAAGGTGGATGGGGAGGGAGTTCCAAGTCTTGGCAGCCAGGTAAGAGAAGGATCTTCCTCCGGCGGTGGCTCTTCGGATGCGTGGCACGGCTGCGAGGGCGAGGCTGGTGGACCGTAGCTGGCGGGTGGGCGTGTAGAAGGTCAGGCGGTCGTTGAGGTACTTGGGGCCCAGGTCGTGGAGAGACTTGTGTGCGTGGGTGAGGAGCCGGAACATGATCCTCTTGTCGACGGGGAGCCAGTGCAGGTTCCTCAGGTGGCTGGAGATGTGGCTGCGTCGGGGGACATCCAGGATGAGTCGGGCGGAGGCGTTCTGGATGCGCTGGAGTCTTTTCTGTAGCTTGGCTGTGGTTCCGGCGTAGAGGGCGTTTCCGTAGTCCAGTCGGCTGGTGACGAGTGCCTGGGTGACAGTCTTCCTGGTCTCGGTCGGGATCCAGCGGAAGATCTTGCGAAGCATGCGCAGGGTGTTGAAGCACGATGAGGAGACGGCGTTGACTTGTCTGGTCATCGAGAGGGAGGGGTCCAGGATGAAGCCCAGGTTGCGTGCGTGGTCGGTTGGCTTGGGTGCGGTGCCCAGGGCTGGGGGCCACCAGGAGTCGTCCCAGGCGGAGGGCGAAGATCCCAGGATGAGGACTTCCGTCTTGTCCGAGTTCAGTTTCAGGCGGCTGTCCTTCATCCACTCGGCGACGTCTTTCATCCCTTCGTGTAGGCAGGTTCTGGCGGTGTCGGGGTCTCTGGTGAGGGAGAGGATCAGCTGGGTGTCGTCGGCGTTGTGTTTCTGTGGCAAAATCCATGTGTTTGGTCTCCAGTAGGTTGAATTCCCTGTTCAGCTTTCAAAATGTCTTGGATTATGTTTTTGTTTGCATTTACAATAATTGAAAGTGCATTATCTCCAACTACAGGAATTAGGGCATCCCAAAGGACCTTTAGAGAAATAGCATTCTAGTGTGGAAATTTATGCCACATGCACCAACAGAGAAAACGTTTAACACATGGAAGGTGAGAACCGCCGGGTGCAAATAGGTGATGAAGCAGTGCCATTCAGAAAGATATTAATTTGTTACCTAAATAATGCAAAGGAATTTTCAATCAAAACAACTACTTGAGTTAAATGTAATTTTATAAAATACCCACCCCTCAGCTCTTAAAATACACATTACTACCACTATACACCACCCATCCCTGTGCCCTAATTAATCAATCAATCAGCATTTGTAAAGCACACTCTGTCACCCCTAGGGGTATCTGGGCGCTGTGTCTCTGTTGAAGAGTCAGGTCTTGAGTCTCGTTCTGAAGTCTGCCAGGGAGGGGGCTGTACAGAGCTGGAGGGGGATCTTGTTTTAGGTCTTGGCTGTGATGTAGGAGAAGAAGTGTCTGCCACGGCGGGTGCGGTGAGTGAGTGCGCGAGGGTGAGTGAAGAGGAGCATAGGTTTCTAGCAGGTTGGTGGAAGTTCAGACGATGGCTGAGGTAGGCAGGTCCTAGGTCATGGAGGGCTTTGTAGGCATACATGAGGATATTGAACTGGCATCTTTCCTGGATGGGGAGTCAGTGGAGGTCTCTCAGGTGGGGGGAGACGTGGGTTAGTTTGAGGAGTTCCAGGATGAGTCTGGCTGCAGCGTTCTGTGTGGTCTGGAGTCTTCTGAGGAGCTTGATGGAGATGCCAGCATAGAGAGTGTTGCCGTAGTTGAGACAGCTGGTGATGAGGGCCTGGGGATGGTGTTTCTGGTGTTAGTTGGGATCCATCTGAAGATTCTACGGAGCATGCAAAGTGAGTGGAAACAAGAGGAGGCAACTGTGTTAACTTGTCATTTCATGGTCAGTTGGCTGTTGAGGATGATGCTGAGCTTGCGTGCATGGTCGTTCGGTGTGGGTCCAAGTTCTGCAGCCCACCAGCAGTGGTCTCATGCGAAGGTGTTCTTCCTGAAGATCAGTACTTCAGATTTGTCTGAGCTGAGCTGGAGGCAGTCAAGTTTCATCCACCTGGCTAAGTTGGTCATGGAGTTGCAGGAGTTGGCTTTGGTGGGGTCCTCGGTGAGCAAGAGGATCAGTTGAGTGTCATCTACGTAGGAGATTATGTTGAGTCTGTGGGATCTGACGACGTCTGCGATGGGGGTCATGGAGATGTCCAACAGGGTGGGTCTGAGGGATGATCCTTGTGGTAAGGTACGTCGCATATTATGTCTTTGGGTGCAGAGGTGAAGGGAGGCAGTTGGATGTTCTGTGTGCATCCTGTAAGGAGGGATGTGATTCACTTGAGGGCGTTATGCTGTATGCCTATTTTTTAGAGTCTGTTAATGAGGGTGTTGTGGAAGACTGTGTCGAATGCCACAGAGAGGTCAAGGAGGGTCAGGGCCATAGTTTCACCACGGTCGAGGAGGGTCATCTGTGGCAGCAATCAGCACAGTCTCAGTGCTGTGGTTGGCACGGAATCCTGATTGAAAGGCGTCCAGTAGATGGGTTTGTTCCAGGAATTCAGCGAGCTGCTAGTTGATAGCTTTCTCTGGAACTTTGGCCAGGTAGGGGAGCAGAGTGATCAGCCGATAATTTTTTAGATCGTTCAGGTCAGTGGAGGGTTTCTTTAGGAGGGGCCTAATGTTTGCTGTTTCCATCTGTCCGGGAAGGTTGCTGTGGAGATGGAGGTGTTGAGGATGCCGGTCAGTTGCATGCTGACTGGGTTCATTGAAAGGCTGTAGAGGTGGTGGGGGCAGAGGGCAGTGGTCAGTGGGCGCCAGGAGTGGATGAAAGACATGATGGCTGAAGTGGTCTGAGTAGTGAGCGATGACCATGTGGTGATGGTTTGGCTGGTACGCTGGTTGATGGAGGTCATCGAGGTTGAGGGTGGACGGTTGGATGTTGAAAGTGTTGTAGATGTTGGTGATCTTGCTGTGGAAGTAGTCTGTGAGGGTGTCGCAGAGTTCTTGGGAGGAGTGGATGTTGTTCTCTATGGCTGTTGGGTTGAAGAATTCTTTGATATTTTGAAGAGCTCCTTCATGCGGTTAGCAGTGGAGTCAAGGCGACTGGTGATGGCTGCTTTCTTGGCTTCTTTGATGTGCCGTGGTAGTTGCTGAGGGCTGTTTTATGTGCTGCTCTGTTGGCTGGGTTCTTGGTGGTGCCCCATCATTTCTCCAGTTGGTGGCAGTTTCGCTTGGTGGTCCTGAGTTATGGGGTGTACGAGCTGGCATGTTTGGGGCTCTTGTTTGTTTTGGTAGGTTTCTGCGGGGGCTATGTCTAATCACTCCTTGCTACTGCTATACACTACCTATCCATGAGCCATAACAACTCTATACCATCACTAAACACTACCAATCTCTTAGGCCTAAAAACTCCTTACTACCCATATACACTACCCATCCATGAGCTGTAAAGACTTCATTATAACACTACCCACTAACCATTGGAGAGGACGGAGCGCCCACATCCTTTGGGGCGATAGTGCCTGTATAGTTAGTAGGTCAAACTTTCCATTGAAAAGTTCTTTTTAGTTTTACTAATTATTACGGTGCAGTTCAACAAATCTGCATAAAACTTTCCAATAAAGAATTCATCCACTTTGGGTTTGTCATGGGAGTTCTGTTTCGATCATCTGTCACTAACTTTAGGCAGCAGAACTTGAGGTCCACTGTCTTTGCTGCCTCAGCTGGAAATTATGAGTAGTCGGACTGGCCACTCGTATAGGTCATTGGAGGGCGATAGAACCAAATCTTTAATGTTCATCAACACTTTTTTCCGCAAGAATCTGTGTTTCGTTAGATGCACGCAGAGATCCTTTCACAACTCGCCCCTGTGTTATTTTGAAGGTTGCTGGGTAGAGCAGGAAAGACACGTAGATGGAGGAATAGCTTCAGATACTTTTCTGTACCGCACCAAGCCACAGGTAACACACCAAAGGGGTTAATATGGCAAATGTGGTATCTATACAGTCTTTAATTACAGACTGAAAAGAACAACAGAGACAGGTGAAACTAAATCAGACACAACATTCAATAATACCATGACCACACTCAGTCCATGCACCAACTCATAAACCCAAGAAGCCGGGACACACAGAATACTGCACTTCTCTTACCCACAACTAATACACCCTTGGCCAAGTCACAAACTCTTGCTCATAGAAGAATGTAATTTTTTTTGTTTTTTGTTTTGCATATTTATATACAGCGAACTTGACCCAAAGGTATTGGAGTGCTTTACATGAGCACCGTATTTACATTACACATTCAGGCACGGGGAGATTGCGTGATTTGCCCAGAATCACAGGATGTGGACGCGACCCCGAGGCTCGAAACCTGGTTTCCAGCACCAAAGTCGTCAGTCTAGCCAACGGACCACAACCTCTCCACACCACACTCTATTTTTAACTCTTGCACTGCGGTTCCTTATGTTTATTTTCACTGGGTGCTAAACAATTTCTGCTTAAATGAAATATTTTTAATAAGTGAACAATTTGCAATAATTGAAAAATTGGTTTACTCTGTTTATGTGCAAAGGAACTTCTGTGGCCAAATATTTGTATAAAAATAACTTTTGCAGATCTCTAACGACGTAGAACAATACAGGTTTTATTGAAGTGTGTCACTCTATAAAAACGTCTGTTCCTTTTTTCCTGTCATCAGTCGACTGAGGCAGCTGATGCTTCCACCTTGACATTAAGGCTGAGATACATCCAGTGGCCATCTGCAGGCCAAGAAGCAGGTAAGTGCAAATAAGAAACAATATCATCTGACCCAGTCCTTTGATTCACCACGGAAAAAGTATTATTTGGGCTCCTAGGTGCGTCTCTTTAAAGTTCAATTATCTGAAGAGTCGCCAGTTTACTCTGCAAATACCAGAGACATGAGGTCAAGGTTAATGTTCACCCTGATTGGGCAACCGGATGGTGTAGAAGAGCAACTGAAAATGAGATTACCATAATTAATTACAACATTAAAGTGGTAGTGTCTGTCTCAATTTATTCATTTGACGCACACATTAAAGTAAAGCAAAACCAAAGGAGATGAACAATGCAACCACTCACCCCCAGTCAACTGATCTGGGTTTAATCCATCAACATTCTTTCGCTCACTCCGCCACCCCAGTTCAGACATGGCCACATGCTAATCAGTCTGACCCTGTGCCTCATGGGAACTTCCAAGCCATGTCTTCCCTGAATCGGAAACAAGCATCCTAGGACCGGTTTCTGGCTAATCAGCCATCATCAGCCAGGCTAGCTTGAATCCAGTGGCAAAGTGAGCAAGGGACCCACGTCTGGGCATACCCTGCCAACTTAGGGCGAACAAAGCAAAACCAAAGGAGATGATGGACGGAGCGTTGAACAATGCAAGCACTGACCCCCAGCCAACTGATCTGGGTTTAATCCATCATAATTCTTTAGCTCATTCTGCCACCCTAGTTCAGACATGGCCATATGCAAATCAGTCTGACCCTGTTCCTCATGGGAACATTCTAGCACGAAGTGCCAAGCCATGTCTTCCCGGGACCGGAAACAAGCATCCAGGGACCGGTTTCTAGCTAATCAGCCATCATCAGCCAGGCTAGCTTGAATCCAGTGGCAAAGTGAGCAAGGGACCCACGTCTGGGCATACCCTGCCAACTTAGGGCGAACAAAGCAAAACCAAAAGAGATGATGGACAGAGTGTTGAACAATGCAAGCACTCACCTCCAGTCAACTGATCTGGGTTTAATCCATCATCATTCTTTAGCTCACTCCGCCACCCCAGTTCAGACATGGCCATATGCAAATCAGTCTGACCCTGTTCCTCATGGGAACAGTTCAGCACAAACTGCCAAACCATGTCTTCCCTGGACCGTAAACAAGCATCCTGGGGCCGGTTTCTGGCTAATCAGCCGTCATCAGCCAGGATAGCCTGAATCCAGTGGCAAAGTGAGCAAGGGACCCACGTTTGGGCATACCCTGCCAATTTAGGGCGAACAAAGCAAAACCAAAGGAGATGATAGACGGAGTGTTGAACAATGCAAGCACTCACCCCCAGTCAACTGATCTGGGTTTAATCCATCATCATTCTTTCGCTCACTCCGCCACACCAGTTAAGACTTGGCCATATGCAAATCAGTCTGAACCTGTGCCTCATGGGAACAGTCCAGCCCGAACTGCCAAGCCATGTCTTCCCTGAACCGGAAATAAGCATCCTGGGACCGGTTTCTGGCCAATCAGCTGTCATCAGCCAGGCTAGCTTGAATCCTGTGGCAAAGTGAGCAAGGGACCCACGTCTAGGCATACCCTGCCAACTTAGGGCAAACAAAGCAAAACCAAGGGAGATGATGGACGGAGTGTTGAACAATGCAAGCACTGACCCCCAGCCAACTGATCTGGGTTTAATCCATCATCATTCTTTAGCTCACTCCGCCACCCCAGTTCAGACATGGCCATATGCAAATCAGTCTGACCCTCTGCCTCATGGGAACAGTCCAGCCCGAACTGCCAAGCCATGTCTTCCCAGGACCTGAAACAAGCATCCTGGGACCGGTTTCTGGCTAGTCAGCCAGGCACACATTAAAGTAGACAAAATAGGTTAACCCCTCCTAACCTTCATGAAAAAGGCAGAGATGCACTCGCTGGTGGCATCTAACTTGGGAAGGCAACATGCTGCATGAAAATGTGGTAGGATTAGAATCATTCTTGTGATTCATCAGTGAGAAAACTACCTGTTTTTTCCTGATAGGTGTGTCATTTAATCTCTGCATTGCGGGGGGTAGGTGACTAACAATGCTTTTCAATGGTTCAATGGTTTCCCATAAGGTTATGTAACTGCACTCTACAGTCCAGCTCCTTCATGTCAGCCTAAGAGTATATTCAAAACACCTTGCTTACAGCGAGTACGGTAAGCAGAAATGCATGTGCATCTGGAGTGAGGACCCTGCGCTACGATATGGCGCCTCAATATCAACACTCGATTTATAATCTGAAGAAACATCTGTTCAGATGCCATGATTTAAGGTGCAGATATTGCATGCTTCCCTCCTTGCTCGTCTGTCTCGCCTTTACTCTGTGTATTTTCCTCTTTTTCTGATGAGGGCATTCATATCATGTCACATCCCGTGACCTTCAGGGTTGTATGGGCATCTATACATATAACTTGCTCTCTACAATGAGGTAGACACAAGTGCATTGTAGCTTTACATACTCTGACTGCTTCACATTCCTAGATCAAAAAGAGTGGAGATGTTGGCTTACATGAACATTTAAAACGACCTTTGCCAAAGGACTGTAATTAAGATTGCAGACTTCCTTGGGTGGGAGTAAATTGAGAAAGGGAGGCTGGGCAAGTTCAGGAGGTGATTAAAGTGCAGGGAACTGGCCCAGCGTAGTGTGAAAGCATTTAGAACCACAATATTGAAGGAACAAACATTCCAACACAACACAGAAAGGTAGGCAGAACAAGAACACTAACAGTCATATGTCTATGGCTTGGTAGTGCAGTGAGTGGCACAGGTAGTGGATATTAGGCACTGAAAGAAAATAGAACATAATGTGCAGTGGGAGACTGAGAGAAGGCACCTGATGTCACTATAAAATAGTGGAACAGATTTGTTATTGACATTGCCAAAGACACATGTTCTTTGACAGCTGTAAGGATGAAAGTCCATGACAACTTGTGCATTTGTACCATTCCTTCTATTTTAATTGTGTCCCTTCCACCTTCCCTTTCTTTTTTTTTCGTTTTGGTGTTGATGTGTGATCCTAAGCGTAAAAGGGGCCTTCAAACTGCAGATTGGTGCTTCCAGAGCCTCCCGTTGGTGTGCCCTGAGAGTAAAAACTAACAATTACCGTTTATTTATAAGCTTGCCAATTACAAGATGGATGATGGATGTTGCCTGCAGAGAACAAGGACAGACCTATACACCACTTTTACTTCCTGTGCAGTGACTTTATTTTCTGGTCTATCTGGAGAGCATGAGCAAGGCTTCCCACCACAGAAGCATTCGTGAAGGATATCCGGACGTAAATATAACAAGAGGAGGGAGGGAGAGGGAAAGTGGATTCGGTCTCCCCTGGTAATTTACATAAACAAAATGGAATCCACTCTGGTAGTGGTAGTGATCCCTATAGTGGTAGGGAGCACACAATGTTGTTTTAAATACCCCTCACACACCAACAGGCCCCTTGGTGTCATGCTTCATCATTGGGGTCTGCGCACCCCTCTACGGGATGCGGCGTGCTGCGACTCACGACTACGTAGGAGCACTGAAAGTGAACTATGTGTTGGTGTGTGTGAGAGGTAAAAAAGTGTGAGTGGTGAGGTGGTGAAAAGTGATAGTTAAAAGATACCTGGCTCATAGGTGAAAAAATTAATAAAAAGTTTTTATTAAATCCTCGGCTGGTATCGTTAAAAAAGGGTGCAGGGTGAGGTTGTTTACTGTATATTAGGGTACGTCAACCTCAGAGAGTGCGTCGACATGTTTCGGAGTGTGAAAACTCCTTCTTCAGGACGAGGATATGCACAACTATCCTCACCTTACTCACATGAAATGTAGATGTAAAAGTGGACTCTACAAAAAATAAAATAAACCGGGTGAAATGTGCCTAATAGTGTTTATAGAGACAATGTCGGTTGCGCCCAATTGGCGTTTATAGGACAGAACTTATGGACAAAGGCTAGCTGGCCTCATGAGCCTATGCGTGGTATTGTTTTTTTTTTCTCCTCCTGCTCAGTACGGCAACGGATTCTGCAAGACCTACTGGGCTGCCTTCCCCTCAACGCGGCTCCGACGGTTATCAAATGTTCTTTTGACAGCTGTAAGGATGAAAGTCAATGACAACTTGTGCATTTGTACCATTCCTTCTATTTTAATTGTGTCCCTTACAACGTCCCTTTCTTTTTTTTTTTCGTTTTGGTGTTGATGTGTGATCCTAAGCGTGAAAGGGCCCTTCAAACTGCAGATTGGTGCTTCCAGAGTCTCCCGTTGGTGTGCACTGGGAGTAAAAACTAACTATTACCGTTTATTTATAAGCTTGCCAATTACAAGATGGATGATGGCTGTTGCCTGCAGAGAACAAGGACAGACCTATACACCACTTTTACTTCCTGTGCAGTGACTTTATTTTCTGGTCTATCTGGAGAGCATGAGCAAGGCTTTCCACCACAGAAGCATTCGTGAAGGATATCCGAACGTAGACAGTCATCACTACAATGCTTCTAGGAAAAGGGTCTTTAGAGAAACCTTTCTAAGGGAAACTGTTGATTATGTTTGGCTGGACTTTGAGAACTTTCAAGATACACTTGCTCATACTGGTCATGGCCTAACTGCACACACTTTAACACATAAGCTGGACCTTCCGCCCAGCTGGTTGAACAACTGGGGGGAAGCCCCGTGTAGACCTTTGCTGATGCTTTCTTCCTGTTGTGGAACAAGTGTGAAGGCCTCTGCAGATTCTCTATTGACCAGTCCTGATATCAACACTGTCTCTGAGGAAGCTCCTTGAAAGCCCAACTAGTCCAAAAGTGTGGGCACAGAGCCTCAAGGCCCTTTCTATTTCTCACCAGAGGCTGAAAAAAGGCAGCCCAAAGAACTACTGCTGGGGTACAGAGGGTGACTCTATCTGGAGGGCACACATACATTCTGCACAAAAGTATTGTTTTATACATTTTTTATTGAGCAGAGCCGAGAACCAACAAAAATAAAATAAATAAATAACATAACATTGGTCATCAGGGAGGAATAATACTCATATTTCCACAAATAGCACACAAATATCATAAATCATACATACATACATGTACAGTTAAAAGCTGGGACCCGCCAGCCCAGGATATATACATCCTTAAAAGAAATGAAGAAATGAAGCAAAGCGAAGAGTCCTCAACACCCTAAGTTCATAGGTATCAAAACAGAAATTAATTACCCCTTCACATCTAAAAACTACCTAAAGTGACTAGTGCCGGATAATCATCAAGAATACAAGTAAGCACAAAAGTATTCTTCATTTGACTTTTACTTCTACTATGGTTCCGCACCCAGTAGGCTTGCCGGCTATCTGTATGGAGAGAGAGAGACCAATGTGGAGTAAAGCGCAAATTGTGTACCTGTGAGTGTGGATTAGACGGTGGTCGCCCCCTCTGATACATCAAGGTTGGTCCCCCAGGTAACACATTATTACCATTTTAGGAAAGTCCTTGGGGCCTTGTAAGTTGTAGGAACAGGTTATACAGATGCTACAATTTAATGCAGTAAGTACCTAGCGTCGGTGTCAGAGGGGAACATTAGCACTCTAACATTTAATGACCCTTGGCTGTAGACAACCTGCATGGTCTGGGCAAAAAGCATGACAATAGGCCAAGAAGAAACTGTGAGTTCAAATACGTCAGTACTAGTAAGCTGCAAAGCGTAACCCACATTGCAGCAAACAGAAGCACATAAATAGGACAGAGTAGTCACAGAATAATCTACGAGTCATGGCTACTTCCAAAGGCACAGTGTGGTGGGATTGAAGCAGGCTTTATATTTTTAAATAAGTATGGGTGCTACAGCGGTTTAAATTCAAGGAACTCCAGAGTGCTGTCTATGTCCAAGTTTTGATAAACACCTTCACGTTTTTTTTATCAATGCCATGAAGTATTTCGCTAGCAATTTATTTGCCAAAACTAATACCCAATGGGATAAGCCACACAACGCTTGGTGAAGGCAAAATGCATCTCCACCAGAAGCTCTTTTAGCTCATTCCCGTCCGGCCACAGGGTTTGATCCATTAAAGTACTTTTGTAAGCAAACATAATGCAATAATTCCAAAGCGTTTTATTAAAATGTATGTGAGAATGAACTGCTGTAAACACATATAAGTTGTAAAAGCTGGCTTAAGTGGAAATCTGTAACTTTCTACAAGCACAGTACTTTTCTTTTCAAGCAGAAACAAACGTTGTTTATGACTTGCATTCCGCGCTTCGGCAGAGCACGAAGAGGTGTCAGATGTAATCAGCGCATACTAGCAATAATGCCATGTTTCCCCCTACCTTTAATCTCTGTTTATAAATTCCCTTCTGAATAATTACGCATTCGCTTTGTAAATACCACAGAAATTAGGGCGGAAGAAATTATCACACTGATGGTGCTGCCAGGTGAGTTTGAGAGAGCTCCAAAAATTAGACTACAGTAATTATCTATATTAAGTTTACATGTACATATTAATAAGGTCAGCGGCAAGTCCTTGATGTAATACACTCATTACATGCTAAAAGGAAATAGAGCGCTACATCCACTAAGGAGTCTGTGTGCAATAGACAAATCAGACTCAACCGCCAGAGGAAACAAATTATCAGAACAGAATGGCTTTTATTTTCTTCATAAGGAGAACATTTGAAAAAGCATTTTTAAATTCTGAAGTAAAAGTGTTACAGAAGCGAAAAGCTATTCCAGAGAAATCTTTGCCAGCAGATTTCACTTTTTGTAAGCCAGGGGCAAAGAGAAGCCATTCTGTTGACAAAGAAGGAATGTGTGGGACTGTATTTTGCGATTTTTTTTTTTTTTTTTAAACGCCTAAGCTTCACCATATAAGCATTGGTGGGCAGGACTTTAAAAGAGCTGCTGCTTGGAATGGTCAGTACAGTGAGACCACCAGAGAACTGGCTGATGAACAACGATTGGAGAGCACCACCGATCTAGGTGCTTAGTTTTGTGCAACCTGCTGTCTGCAGAAGGACTTACAGCATTAGGCAATGCTGAAGCTACAATAAAGTAAAAAGAAAAACAGAGCTGAATGTTATCAGCACAGTTACAACACCCACAGTCATGAGCTGATCAGCTTCATAAGTGGGTTCATATAGATATTGAGCAGGAGGGAGGGCAACATAGATCCCTGTGGTATCTTTTCATTAGTGACTTTGAAGTAATAAAAAATGACATAGATATGTCAATATCATACATCTGAAAAAAGAATGCTTATCTAAGTCCATGCAACGATGAGGATCCATTTTGCTCCTCTCGTGGTATAAGAAGATGGTAACATAAAAGTTGATAATCCTCAAAGGATGACTCTTGAAATAGAGTTTTGAAGCAAAGTCTAAATCACTAAATACAAGTAGTTTCTTAGATTAAGTCTCTGATTCCAGTTTGCTCTTTCGTGGACTGCCAAGAATAACACCATTCATAAAACTCTGGCAACAAGGCTCAGCAACAATGTATCTCGATTGCCTAGCAAACATGCTCTGGGCCACAAAGCACTTCTACTCTTTGATTTCAAAATGGCCATTGTCGCTTACAAGTGTTTTGAGAATCCTGTGGCTTTATGGGACGTGTAGCTTTTCACGACAGAATTCATGAGCCACATATAGCGCATCTATCAAAAATGCATAGCCTCTCCAACTGGCATTCTCATTTCCTGCACATTTCCAGCCTTCAATACGTCTGAATGCAAGTGCCTTCAGGCAGTTGGCAGTACCTCACTCCAGGTAAGTCTCGCACAAAGAAGTAAATGAAGCTCACAGATAATGAAACTTGAATTGTGACCAGCAAAGTAGTCATCCAAGCAAATGCACATTAATGGACAGCTGAAGTTGAACCAGTATTTCACTTTTAGAGGAGTGAATGAGAAAGCTAAGGGAGAGGGAAGTAGGTAACCAGACAGCCTTGCAGTGGCCTTTCTTGTCCTTAATAACTCACAACTCCACATGCTGCCTGGTGTAGGTGTTGCTGATTAACCAAAAAAACGAGATGGTGTGATAGTTTATGTTGTCAACAGCTGGGTGTGAGAATGATTGTGTTTGTTAATAGAAGTGTGCTTTTACTTTCTTCACTGTATGTCTGCAGATAAGTGCAACTACCACAAAAGAATGCACCTGACCTGATACCTTGATTAACTCTATATCTGGAAGGTAGGTAAGGTGTATGTTTAGTATGACCTATAACAGGTGTATCTGTTAAGAACGAAAACCTTCATCCACCCTTAGGTGGCATGCTTCACCATAGCGTAGCGTGTTTCATCATAGGGTTCCTCTCCAGACTATAATGGTGTCTAACGGTGTGTGCGCTACAACTTCCCTCACTGGAGAAGGAGCTCTTGCGAGGAAAGTTATTTTCTGAGGAAAGCCCTGTTTGTGAACTGCTGTGGATAAATGGGTGATGCAGAGTATAAGGTAGAGAAATTAAAACTACCTCATGGTGGACTAAAAACACTTTAATCCATGTCCCCAAAGAACAGACTTAAACAAAAACTTTGGAATTTTTCTAACCAATCTTGGAGCAGGGGTCAACATGTTTCTGACTTGTCAAAAACCCTATAGAGGTGTAAGCCATTCGTCAGGACCAAAAGTATGTAATCAATCTACTCTAGATTGGCGAGTTATTGAAACTCTCTTACAGGTAGTTTAGAATGCTGTCGACCATGTCTCCTAAGAATTGCAACCACTACGATGGATTCTCATCAGTAGTAGGATTCTTTTTAAAGCAATGACCATGGTACATAAAGCATCTATGCCCACATCCCAGCCCTCTGAGTGGAGAACTTCAAGTGGTTTACACCAGGAACTGTTCGGGATCTGCCCTTAAACATCCTTTATGGGTTTCCAAAACTAAACTGTTGCATTTGAAGGTAGGGGTTGCATCTGCAGCAGTGGATGGAACAATCTTCCTGTTACTTTGCAGACAAAGACTAGTATGATCAAGGTCAAGAGAGACCTGAAATTTTGCCCTTTTAATCACTGAAGACCAACCTCCATTTTTCCTTAGACCGTGTTCAAGATTTATTACTGTTTTAGTCTTAACTAAGCAATGATTTTTGTTTAGGGTCAAAGATTAGTCAAGTTGACATCTTTGCTCTCTTCGGTTTGGTGTCTAACCGCTATATGTATCAACAAACCATTTTGCATTTCCTAAATAGCGAATTTTAAGGAATCGCTATTTAGGAAATGCAAAACGGTATGTATGTACAAAATCGCATTCCAATAGCGATTCCTTAGCATTCCTTAATTTGAGATTAGCAAATTGTCAATCGCAAATTACCCCTTCATTTGCATGGGCCAGGAGGCCCATAGGAATGAAAGTGCAATTTGCAATTAGCAATTTGCTGATCGCAAATTAGGGATGTTTCCAAGGGTGCAGGGGTGTCTCAAGAACACCCTGCTGCACCCCTGAAAAAGACATTTGGGGGCATATGGCGCACATACATGCCCTAAGGGCATGTATGGGCGTCATATGGCACCTTTGGTTTTTATCAAAAAAGATTTTTGATAAGAATTCGCAAATTACCACCAACTAGAAGTTGGTGGTAATTTGCTAATCCTTAATGGCATTTTTTGCATTTTATTTGTTTGATACATTGCATTTAAGGAATCGCAAAATTTGCAATTCCTTAAGTGCAATCGCAAAATAAGGATTAGCAAATTTTGCTAATCCTTATTTTGCATCAAATTTGTTTGATACATTCCATTTGTCTATTTAGCATTCGCAAAGGCCGAAATTCGCAGAATTTCGGCCTTTGCGAATGCTAAATAGCTTGATACATATAGCGGTAAATACCTTTCAATTTACTTTTTTAATAAAGTTTTCTGCTATGGATTCGCAACATTCTTGTGAGTTGATGAAATTGGAGGTAGGGCATTCCGAGTTTTAGAATTTTGAAATTATTTTGTGAAGTTCCTTTAATGGCCATCCCGCTTTTAAATGTACCGAAAGTAATGAGGTGTTTTTGTTTTTTTGATTGTGGCTTTGTAAAATTCTGGAGTGATGTTGGGATACTGGTTTGTCATTATGGATGCCGTTTTTCATCCATCAGAGCAGTGGTGCACTGGATGCTAAAACTGATCTTGTTCATTCATCTGGCATGTAAGAGGATACACAAAAGTTGACTTAGGCGGCAATGCACAGTACGTCAGTTAGAAGGTTGAAGCAAAACTAAAAGTAATATAAGATCTGTCCCTGACTCAAGCACACTTTGCCAGTTTGGGAAGAGGTGGAGGTAGAGAAGTAAAGTGCAGTGAAAGGAATTAGCAGTAAAGTTAGCTGGTCAAACGTGAGAGTAGGTGCAACTAAAAGTCAAGGTTTGAGACGTTGAGGGGCGAACAGAAACACATGATGAAAAGAAGATTGGTGTAGTTGGGAAATAGGGGTTGAAGGGCGAAGTGAGGTGCAAAAAGCAGTGAGATTTAGGGATTTCTCCAAATAAGGTTTCAAAATGACAGTGACTCATAACAGAGTGACAGTTTTACCACCACAAATTCTGGAACTTCAACCAAGGAGCCTAACAGGTAAGAGTGAGCAAGAGTGCGATTTACAATCTCTCATTTGATGGATCTTTTTAAGTTGACTGAGACACAAAAGGATTCAGCAATAAATAAAAATTCAACTGTCGTGTAGCCCGTTTGACCCTACAATAAGGACCAGGAATCAGTAATTGAAGTTAAGAGGTTTTATTTCTAATTAATAATCAATCCAGTAAATATGCATATCAAGAGAATATTAAAGAGCTGGTAAGCTGAAATATCGCAACAGGTTCAGTCTCAGTAGAATCAGGTATGAAATAATCACAGCCATAGCAATACAAAAACAGAGAAATAGGAATAGGTGTTCCTAAACCCCTTCGGTGCTGATGACGGCTCCCGGTCGTCATCAGTTATGGTGGGCGTGTTCTGATGACGGCTGGGAGCCGTCATGACCGCGCCCGCGATCGGAATGTGCCGCATAGGCGCAGAATTCCGGCCGCAGCCAGGGGGTTAAAGGAACGTCGAATCTCTCTCCTAGACATGAATAAGTTCTAAAGTCATCTAATCAGGACTCGAGGTTTAGAATAAGGATGGTTTGCAGAATATGGACTCAATGAAATTTGGAAATGCGAGATGGTGTCAGCACAGTAAAGACTTCAGTAGAAGTCTTCAAAAATTTGAATAATCGTTTAGCATGAAGCTTCACACTTGCAAGGATAAAGGAAGCAGAGAGAACCATACCCCTCAAAGTGTAAGGGAATCTGCCTTCTTCTAACAGTGGGAGCACTAATTAAAACCAGTAAAACTCCCACTACAATCATATCTCTTCCCACACCACCAGGAACCAATCAATTCTCTTCTTGTGCTGTGCAATTGCAACATTACCAGGCTTTCTCATCCCTTAGAACTTTAGAACTTGGACAGTTAGTGCAACCTTGAATAGTCTCAGTTCCTGATATGTGATGATTAGGATGCTTCATCTGCTCATTAGGTCTTCATGTTTCTTAACAGCATGTCTCTTCTCAAGCCTTACTATCAAGAAACGAGTACAGACCACAATAATTATTTTCTCTAGTTAAGGAAACCAGCAAAGGAAAAAAACAAACTGGCAGAACAAAATACATTTCAAAATGAAGGCCTTTACTCATGCTAACTTTAACTAAGCATTTAAATGTGCAGTTCAAATACATGGTTATACTTGTGCACATGTAACTCAAGAACAAATACAATACATAAGTGAAAGCATACAAACTTACACTTTTAACGGGAACTTTCAGAATATATGCACATGTGACTAAAAGTATAAATGCAAACATGACTACAGAATACATCGTCATGTTAAACTGAACATTAGTGCACACCTTTATGAAACTCTAGTTTCTATAGTAAATACATTTCAGTCAGTCAAAGAAGCTTTATTTGACTATGCAAGTCATAAAAGCATTACAGATAAAAAATTAGAAACAGTACTATAGTTAAAATCCAGGTTGAAACATTTGTGCAAAAATGGCAATAAAAAGGAAATCAGAGCTATCACTATATGATACATTACGTTACACGACAAGATTAAAAGCATAAAATACAGACAGTCTCCTGAGCCTTTGCAATTGTGTTGGGCCCCACAAATCACATTATGCCCACTTGCACCCACATGATGTTAAAAGATTTTATAATTTTCATTTTCAAGCCATAATTTGCTTGTAACGAATGTGCCACATCCACCTCAAAAATGTTGCCACCGGGATTGCGAACCTAGGTGATGAATCAGACCAAGGATTTGCAGGGCTATGCTGTGTGATCTTGTACCCATGTTCTTACAAATCTGCGCCAGCCAGACTTCATGCTGGCCGGCATAAGCAGTGTAGGCAAAAAGCACAAGTGAATACGATTCCACATATTTGGCACATATATGGCATTTATTGTTCTTGGTGGAAGACCATTTGGATGTAAAGCACTTCAGAGGCAAAGATCCTGATCTGATTTGGAAATAAAGTTTTCAGTCCAAAGGCTTTTTAATGATATCCCAATTGGGCTTGAGGCTCGGGCATGGTTTTATCTATAGAAAAAGCCCAGAGAGTGAAGTGGGGTCATGGCACCTAAACTCTTCATGTGCAACCATTTCCCAATAGGTTTCCTTGAGGATGTTATTTGACGGGAACATTGAAGTAGAAGGGGAATCCCATAAGTATGATAAGCCCATTTTATTAATCAGACTTCTTAAATCTCACAGCCACCTGATTTTATGGAAACAATCCAAATTGGTAATATCCCTTAAGCCCTCTGTATATGCTGCCAGTTCTGGCATACACCATATACTACGCCAATATAGAATTAGCCGTAGCTGGCCAAATGCATCAGGGCTTTCCTGCCTAGATCATTCCTTAGGGGAAGGGTAGGTGTACTCTGTTGAAGACTGGTGATCACACGCAAGAACGTATTCTAGGAGATGGTTAGCTGGGACAGGTTCTCTAGGCTCCACAGCTGATACCTGCCTGGACGGGGGTAAGAATGGTATTAGCATCAATCCAGGCTTGGACCTTGGTCAAAACAAGCCTGACCACCACTTTCTGTATTGAATCTATAAGGCTTATTGGCCTATAGTTACCAGGTATGCACTTGCCTGCTCTTGTAAATATAGGAATTATCTCCGCCCCCGGCCAAGTGGGATAGGTGCTCCTTGGGCTATGGCATTAGCGAGTAATAGTATATAGTTGGTCCATTTCGGTCTGTCATGCAGGAAAATATCAGCAGGGACAAAGTCTATCCCCCAGTGCTCTACCTCCTGTTAGTGTGCTGAATGCACCACTAACCTCTGCCTCATCAAATACCCTGCCAGCAGGGTAGGGATGGATCAGGAATGGTAAACTATCTTCTGCTTCGTCATCAGCATATTGAGTGGCAAAGTGGCTAACCCACACATCAGGGTCAACGTATTTTTTTTGGGGACTGTGCTACTCCTCCCCTGCCCCATTTAAGCACGTTCCAGACCACTTGGAGTTGTTACTGTCATAAGCACATTTTAATTCCTGCTATCTATCCTTATCCCAAGATTTTTTGGCACAGTGAATACCATTCTTATAGGTAGACCTGGCAATTCGCACTCTAGCTACAATACCCGACTTGATTGCTTCACCAAAGACTTTACGGGCACATCTACATTTATGGTTGTACAAATGATGTTTTGGCATGGTATCTTTCGCCCTAGCCTTACTCGTTTTTGGAAGTACCTACTCATTTTTAAAAACAGCGAGTTGTGCAACTGTGTCAATGTTTAGACCGGATCATTGTCTCCATCACTCTAACTGTGCTATCTAACTCGCTACTTATGGTAGATAGTGTTTCTGGTCATGCTAGGATCATGGGCCATTTAACTCAGCGCATATTGTTTGAGACCAAAAGATCACTAGTAATAGGTAGGGTGACTAGTTGTGCAAGTGTACTTAGGTCCCTAAATATGAACCTTGTACAGAGTGGATCATGATTGTGCTCCATGCGTGCCTGTACGGCCATATCCTCAAAGGAGTGCCATGAGTTCAAGCTGACTAAGAGGTAATCATTATGGCTAGAATAGTAACCATTATTAAAAGTACTTGACCCTTGTCTATCGGAGGTGGATCAGCCGTTGGCAGCCCTTAAACCATGCCCCAAGCAGAGAGCTTTTAGTTGAACCACAGCCTCAGTCCAATGTTTGATTGGGTGAAATTCTAGAAGTGGGACACCCCAGTACTCATCCTCCTCCCTCGCTAGGTCGTTATCCTCGCTATCAAGAGGTTCGAATGTTATATTTAGATCCCCAACTACGACAGCACACATTTCATTATTGCATTTAAATGTTCACACATTAATAAAGTTATAGCACACCATAAATAAAGTGTCACATGTACGTGCATAAGAGCATTTCTGTGAGTTGTAGGGGTTGATTCTAAATTTCACTGCTCCAATCCCCCCTCTGATGGCAATATTAGCCATTACAATAACACACACAAGTCCCTATCAGGTGAAACCAAGTCAAAGACTTGACGTCTTCAACAACTTTGTGTGGTGTTTTTCACACGTCATGTGATCATAAAATCTACACTGATTAGCCTCCATTTCTACGTCCCTCCTGGAACTTTTTAATCTCTTCTCATGCTGTCTCTCCTTCCTTGCTTTTATACTCTTGTATCCTTTGAAGATAATGAACAGACAGATCACACAGATATCGATACTAATAAGAGGCCTCATGTTAGAACCCACGATTCCACTTCCTAAGTTTTCAAAGCATTTGCCTTAAGCAGAAAATCCTTTTCCAATTGCTGCCCAAGCACCTGTAGCTTCAAAATCTTTCAAATTACATTTCAGATCAATAATGTTCTTAATGTATTTCTTCAAATCCTCACTCGTCAAGTATATAGATACAGCATTGCTGGGCCTTTAACATTCTGAGGCTCCACCCTCCTTCGCGAGGAGGATGTCTAATGCAAGACGATTCTGCAAACCCATGGATATCATAGCTACCATTTCAGTATCTGCAGTTAATAAGGAACTCGCTGTACTTGTGGCCAATTTATCCACTATTGTGGACAACTTTCTAATCTTGAGATCATTCAAGATTACACCTACAGACAGAATCATTGCAACAAAAATGTATCCCACAATTTCAGCACCACTACTACCTCAGGTAGTTCTAGTTTTTGTCTCCCACATATGATAAAATGTTCTACATGATAAATCTCTGGGAAAACTACACCTATATAAATGTATCACACCATCTCTTGGGCAATTTGAAGCATTCTCTCCACAAAGAAAAGAAAATCTAGGACTAACGGGATCTTGTCCTCTAAAGAATAGAAGCCAAACTCCCACATACTCAAAAATATTGTCACAATCACTTGTACCCATGAACTTAGTGTTAAGGGTCGATTTTTCTCTAGTCACACATAATTTTCCTTACTGTAGCCAGTCTAGAAGTTGTGCAGGCCTAACTCCTGGGTCTCGATGTTCTGCTTCTTCCTTATCCCGTTTTCCTTCATATCCCTCATCCGCTCTTGTTTTCTCGCCTGCAAGGAGAACAATTAGTACTACAACAATAGCAAACAACACTCCTACTAATATATATCTTTGTATATTTGTGTTACTAGCTTCAATGACTTCCCTAGAAACAGAAAGTTAAGCAAGGTTTGCAGCAGGTGAATTTCTCCAGTGTGGTTCTACAGATGACAAACAAAGTCCATAAATCAAATGATGAAGTTATTTACAATGTCTTTGTGAGTCTTCCTTGGCCTTACTCTGTGTTCTTCTAAATAACACATTTACGCTTCTTCAGTATCCGAGGGCCTAGGTAATCTTCTTAATTCTTTTCAACAAAGTTCAATCAAAAGTCTCTAATAAAACCAAAGTCCAATTCAAAAATCAAGTCAATGACAACTCAGGTCAGTCTATTCAATGTCAGAGAAATTTCATAACACAGTTCATCAAGTAATGCTGTTTAACGGAGGTTCACCTGGGATCTCACTGTTATCCTCCAAATCCCATACTCTCCACTCATTGTTATGTGCTGCAAAGTATGTCCTTTCAGGGGATGAGTGTCACTGAAATGGCACTCTTGCTCTTTTATTTCTCCTGAGTACAGGTTGTTCACTTTCACTGTCACTCAGACCAGAATCCCCAATATAGGAAATTTTGATCTCTCTCTTTCTTACCTTCTCAGCCAACTGTCCTCAGTCTCTACTCGGCATGACACAGCACTAGGCCCTTCATCAGGGTCTGCGTCTGACTCAGGTAGCGGTTCAGGCCTAGACTAATCAACTGTCAGTTCATCAAGACCCTCTCAGGCACAGGATGTGCTCTCACTGCCTCTTGCAGAGTGCCATTAAAGACAGACAGAAGACCTATTATCTGCGGAAAGGTAAAACTATATGTAACCATGTGAAGCGTTTCCACTCAATGTTAGAGAGAGGCCCCATTCTCAAAATATCCCATGTTGTTTTCACACAGGTACCCACCTAACCTACGCCCTGAAGAAAAGCCTGACGAATAAACACACAGGCTTGGAAACGCGTCGGCGTTTTTTGGTTCATCTGAATAATTGAACTTTTACTAGCGCAAAGTTGACCTGAATAATCTACAAATTATGACAAATATTTAACAGTCATAAAATTCCACTTTTGCGCTACTAGACCTAAAATATACAAAAAACGGTTAAAAAACGGTCTAGTGTTAAAATCAGTTAGTAGGGTACAGTTAATTCTTTCCCCACGGAAATGTATATTGTGTAAAAATTGTTTTTTTGAAATGCTGTTTGTATATTTGTAACATAAATGTTTGTTTATATTGTTTAATGCAAGCACTGTACATAGGATATACCCACTTGTGTATGACACAGTAAACTCCCGGACAAATAGAACAATCCCCATAAAATACAAAACTTGTAACCTTTGAAAAAAACAAACTACAACACCTACTGATTAAATATAGTGGTGTATAACAAAAACTGCTCAAAATAAAAAAGTGGCAGAAACAAAAAGCGACTGGGTTTCCAATTTATATTTTACAATTGTATGGTGTCCTACCCAGCGCCAAACAGGACACAACCCCCCTTTATGTTCCCAGTCTTGCAGAGTCTCAGCATCTCTGCGCTCCCCTTTGTCGCTGTCTCTCTGCTGTGGCTTGCACTTCAGGAAGAGGTACTGTCACATCATCAAGAGGACACTCCAATCTTCAATTGTGGACCGCATGAATCCAGTTGGGAAGACCCCCACACTTCACAGCTGTATTTGTCACTAGGATAACCTGGCATGGTCCATGCCACCTAGGTCCCAGACATGTGTTCCAAAAGTGTTTCTTCACCAAGACCCAGTCACCAGGACTGAAGTCATGGCACTGCTCCAGACATGGAGAGGAGGCAACAGCTTCAACCTGACAGAACTTCAGCTAATCCCTTGCACAAATTCAAACACCATGTCATCTGCATTGTTCACAAGCCATTTGCGGGCACTGCAGGTAGTCTCATTGCTTCCCCATGATTACCTTGCGCGGGGATAGTCCTGTTTTTTAATCAGGGGCATGGCTAAGCCTCATCAGGACAAGAGGCTGGGCTCTTCAGAGATGTTGACTGTAAGAAATTGGGGTCTCTAGTTGGCAATGGTTTGCACCTTTGTCCAAATAGGGACCCTTGCTTCTAGTCAGGGTAAGGGCCTACACTTCTAAAAAAAAAACATGCTCACCCCCTTGGTAGCTTGGCACGAGCAGACAGGCTTATCTCAGAGGCAGTGTGTAAAGCATTTGTGAACACATACAGTAATACAGTGAAACCACTACAAAAGGACATCACACCCATTTAGAAACATAAGTAATCTTTACTAGACTTAACACAAGAATAAACAACAAAAATCCACAATACTGTAATAAAAATATTACTTTAAAATGGTAGAAATAGCTTAGTTCAATGTAGATGGTAAATGCGACACTTTACTCTCAAAGTACCTTGGATGTGTCACGCAATACAAACAAAAGGGTCGTAGGCAAGGTGATGCGTTGGTTCCTTGCTTCAGGGGAGGTGATGCATTGGTTCCTTACTGCAGCGCAGGGGAGGTGATGCGTTGGTTCCTTACGGGAGAGGAGGTAATGTGCCGATTTCTTACTGCGTTCTGGTTACGATACAACAAAATGGTGCCTCGATGCGATGTGGCTATCCGGTGAAATGCGACAAAATGGCGTCTTGGATAAGATGCGACAACGTGAATGCGTTGCGTGAACGCCTGACAGCCTTGTGGCGAAATCAATGAAATTTGGAGCCTCATAGGCCATGCGATGCGCTTCTCCGGTGGTACAACGACCTCTGTGGCAGCGGCACGCTCCTCCGGTGATGCGACATGCTTTGTCTGTGATGCGACACGCTTCATCTGCGATGCAGTGGTGAACAGCTGCGGCAACTTCTTCGGTGATGCAACTGCAGCGGCAGCGACAGGCTTCTCCTCGTTGCATCGCGCTTCCAGCTCCCAGCAACATGCAATCTCTCAGAGGGCCCAAACAACAGCAGGCACCTCGCTGCAGGTAGAATTCCCAGCAAGGGAGCTCAATGGGAGCTGGTGATGAAGGCTTTGTGTCCCTGAGACTTAAGAACAGGAGGCAAGCTCAGTCACAAGCCCTTGGAGATCTTCCTCAAGATGATAAAGTACACACAACAGTCTTTTTCTCCTTTCCTTGGAAATAAAGAAACCACTGCAAGCCAACCCCAACAGCAAACAGCACAGGAGCAGTAATCTTCATTCAGCTTCTTTGGTTCTTCTCCTTGGCAAAGGTCATGATTCCCAGAAGTGATCTAAAGTTCTGGGGTCTGGGCCCCAATATTTATACTGCAAATCCTTTGTTCTCTGAAGGCAGAGAGTGGCTGTACCTAGTCAAAACCAGTTCTGTCTTCCTGGGTGCAGCTTCCTGGCAGGAGGTGGCTATAGCATTGTTTGAGAGCAGACCTGTCCCAGGTAGCTGAAAGGAAATCTCCTCCCCTTACTCTCTATTCTATGATGGCTCAGGTCAGTGAAAGGAAATCTCTGCCCCATACTCTCTTTTCAATGCAGGTCCTATTCAGTCCAGCCCTGACCCATCAGACTGCTAGAGCCAAGGTCCACTCCAGCCCTCTGTCACTCACAAACCAGACATGGAATACACAAACCTAGGAGAGACATGCTGGATGGTTAGGCAAGAAAATACCTACTTTCTAAAAGTGGTATTTTCAAACAAAGAATGCAAAAATCACCCTCATTAAAAGATGTATTTTTTAACATTCTGAGTTCAGGCATACTAAACTCGAATTTCCACCTTGTTCCCTGCGCCAGTATGATTATAAGAAGTTATAATTAAACTGCCAATTCTGACCTATGGGAACAGGTAGCCTTGTAATAGTGAAAAACGAAATTGGCTGTAAATCACTATCAGGACATGCCACACATATCAGGGCATGCCCTACCTTTTACATACTATGTACTCTGCCCTTGGACCTACCTTAGGGGTGACTATTATGTGGATGCACTTGAAAAGTCGACATGGCAGTCCCAGACTGCACACAGGCTCAGCAATGGCAGGCCTGAGCCATATTTTACAAGATACGTCTGTGGGTGGCACAACCAATGCTGTAAGCCCACCAGCAGCATTTGATTTACAGGCCCTGGGCACACATGGTGCCCTAGACTAGGGTCTGACAAGTAAATCAAATAAGCCAATCATGGAGTCACTAATCCATTACAACCATTTACAATAGGGAGCACTTGCACTTTGGCACTGAATAGCAGTGGCCAAGTGCACAAAGCATCTAGACCAGCAACAACATAGCAACAACATGGGAGGCAACAGCAAAAAATTAAAGGGAGACCCACACCAATGGTGCTAGGTCTAACATTGATGCACACACTTTGGCCAATAGGGCTTTCTACGTCCCATTTACCTAATCCACAATGCAAGAAGCCTCCAGCCGATACCTGCAATGTAATCTCTGTTCCACTTGTAACGCTGCACACATTTTCAGGACCTTATTTTTTAAATGAGTCCCCCGGTCTGACTTCAGCAAAGTTGGGAAACCAAACCTAGGTATCAACTCCCTCAACAACAACTTGGCTACTGTAAGACTGTCATTTCTTCTGGTTAGGTCGGCCTCCACCCAAAAGATGCACACAGTCACTAGGACATATCCCAGCCCTTTGCACACAGGCATCTCAATAAATTCCATCGGTATCCTTGTAAATAGCCCTTCTGACCTCCCTACATGACTCAGTGCCACTGGAGTTATTTTCCCTACATTCATTTGTTGACACACTACACATCTTTGGCACAGTTCTTCAGTCACCAATCTAAATCATGGGTTAAAACTATGCTGTTTAAATAACCAATTGAGGCATCCCTCCCAATATGCACCTGTCCATGGAATTGTCTTTCCATTGGGGTTAGCATGATGTCTTGCAACAGTGGTCTGCCATATGCAGAACCCCATGTATCATCATCTCTCTTCACACATCCTGCTACGATCCGATCTTGCTGTTCTGTCTCTGACACTTCCTCCTGCAATCTCTTCACTTCCTGCTAAGTATCAGTTGCTGACAACAAAAGGTTCCTGAAGAGGTCATAAATCCCCTCTGTGACCATAACTGTCCAAAGTCATAAACGACACTAAAAACATACAGATTATCTGTAAATATTGTCACTCTCAGCTCTTCAGAGACATAGCAAGCTCTAGTATGAGGTATGAGTTCAGTCACTTGTGCAGAGAACACTCCTCAATGCCAGGCGGATTTGTCTACTCCTGAGACTGGGCAGACAGCACATGCAGCTCTCAAACTTCCTTTATTGTCTCTTAAAAATGACCCATCCACCAACAGCATGTAATCATTCTCTACTAGTGGATCATCTCATGTATCAGTGCCGCAGGGATTCTGCTCCTACACAGAACTGTGCATAGAGACTTGCAACCTCAGTGAATTAGGGTGTACCAAAACTCACCTTAGTATCCAAAATCCCCTACCAGACTAGCAATCAGTGTCTCATTGGTTCTTCCATACCCCCAATGATTAGACAACCCAGATCATGGACTTAGAACACCTCAGGTAACGTGAAACACATGAACACTCTTTCGTTATACTATCATACCAGTCCAGAATGAGGAGTAAATGAAGACACGTGCAAGTTTGAAATACTTATTTCTAATGCCATGTACTCAGGCGCAGTATCTTAGCTAATACAAGCAAACATATTATAAGCAACAAGATTATCAGCATAATTACTATTCCATAAAATACAAAGGGAGAAAGCATGTTAAAATGCTAAAGGGAAGAAGGCTAGAAGGCACCTCAGTCTTACCCTCCCTTGCTAGTATATTATATTATATCTACAGAAGGTCTCTTTGGGTTTTAGAAGGGCGGCCCCATACCTCTGGTCTTAGTAGAAAGGGATCACATCATCTTCTAAACCAGCTCTCTGCATGTGAATATTCATCAAGTGTGTGTGCATGCTCTGCGCAGTGCATTATTAAACACGCCAAAACCAGAGTTGGCCACAGCTGCATATATGTTATGTCTAGGACGTGCGCTGATCAGACCAAACAACAACCACTTGAAGGCCTCGGCACTCACTGTTCAGACATAGCTTATAAAGCAAAGCTGATACAATAGGAAAATATATTATTCTCGTGTGAAGCAAAATATTCTACTAGGCTCAAAGCATTAATAACAATATGTGCCGTGTGCAGAAGCAGCCGAAAGGAAAAATGGCGTTTAAACTTCTAATAAGCTCATGCTAACTAAACACAGTGTGAAGGCAAAGCCTATCTCCATGACACCCTCCCTTGATCCGAGCACGGATAAGATAAGATAAGATAAGATAAGGGGCACATTTTGGAATGCAGAGTTCAAGAACGACACTCAGAACCAGTCTCGAATTTTCACAAGGAAAAAGAAAGATTATTATTTTTTTTTTTTTTAAACCTCATAGTCAAATAATAATGCAAATCCAATAAATTTAGTCATTGGCCGTAGCAAAGTCAATAGGTCTGGGGCAGAGAATTTGTTTTGTAGAGGCTTGAATTTTTTTTTTTAAATATTCGATGTCCAATAAATGACCTCGGGTTTGGGAGAGAGAGAAGCGATGACATATCTCATCCTAACAATGAATATGCAAAATATGCAGCAACAGCCTCCAACAGGAAGTCACTGTTCTCATCCGAAAATAGTTCAGCCATCCAATTTAACAATGGGAAAGAACATACATGTTCTTCAATTACCGGAGCCTCTAGCACCATCAGAGGACAACACGGTGGGTTTTCAATTAAGCTGTATGCCAAGAAATCTTGCGCCGCTGCGAACACATTCCAACGACCCAGAACTCCATGCATCGCTGCAAAGGCCATAATCCCTCCGTCAGAACAAAGCAATTCATGAGCAACTAAGGGGATCATAAACTGAATATAATCCACATCGGGAGACACCGTATTGCAGAGACACAAATCCAGGGCCCAGTCGAAATCGCAACTCAGGCAATGAAAGACAGGCTAGACGCAAGTAAAGTAGGAAAATCAAAATGATACTCCATAAGCCGCACTCAAAGTAGCAAGAGGCAGCGCTCCATAGTAAACAAGCATATTGTTGCGAATCAGCACCAGTCGTGACAACTCTTCTTGAAACACAGGACGTGCATCCATTTTGAATTAAACAAAACAGTAAAAGAACACCTGCAGCTAGAGCCAGCAGTAAGGGAAATCCACCAAAAAGGCTGGAAAAATCGAATGAAAGAAAGCTGGGAATACACGAATATAGTTTGAAAAGGAGTTACAAGGCCACTGCTTACAACTTTAAAAAAGTGTGCCAGCCCCGTGGTGGAGGATGCATTAAAGATAGTGTGAATTAACTCACCGAAATGCAAAGGCAAATCAGTATTTAATAAAGCATGCACCTCTGTGTGGGTGTTTGCCACGTGAAGGACGAATGTCTCACGAGCAGATGTGAGAGGAACTTCTTTCTGGGACAATAGAGCTCTTATGTGACTCATCTTGTTGAACTCTGCTTTCAAGGTCGGAATCGTGGGCCAGATGGAAACATCAAGCTTCCAATGCAGGGGAGGATACATTACATTTTTACAGCAAACCACAAGTTCACTGACAGTAACCACATAGGCAATTGCCGCTACTAACCCACAAAAATCTTCATTATTTAAAAGTAAATAACTCCCGTTTGCCAGTAATGTGAATGTGGGCACGATAGCAGGCACAGGTGTACCTTTCAAAATACAGGCTACATTTGGCTCATTCTTATTACAAGAGCCATGTAATTGGATATGTCTACACATCAATGAGTGATCTGGTGTTTCAGTGCAATCTTCACCATTCAAATAAACTTCCTTACCCTCCCTAAGGCATCTATAGGTAAATGGAAGCGACCAAGCTTCATGGAGATAAGCACTTCCAAGAGGTTCATATCTACCAATTGCAAAGTACTTCATACACGCCTCGAACTTGAATAGAGGAAACCGGAGGGTTATTAACCCGTGGATAAGCCACGTTGCTGAATTGGCCTCTGCCACAGAAAACGGTAATGGTTCCAACCTCTCAATGTGTAACATAGGAAAGGAAGCATCTTTCATTGACAGCAAACGCTGCTTATCAGTCAAATTGAACGGGGCAGACAATGATGATGTGTTCATGCAATGCCATGGCACTTTGCCAGCTTTTAAGGTTTGCAAAGTCCATGCAAACTGCATGATGGATTGCAATTGATTTTGACCATGGTACAAAACAGACACTTCATCCTGCACAATATCAACAACATTGATATAATATTGTCTAACGTGTAAATGCGGGAAGAAAGCGTAATTATGCTGTTATCTAAAACTGCTAGCACTTTCTCTAAATTAGCCTGATCTATAGCTCTAATGCGGGTAGCCGCCTCAATCTGGGACGTTTTCCAGACTTCGTTATAAATAGCATATATCCATCTTTAAGATCTGCCGTTAGCCGGGCCCTTTATAAAATCATTGAGATCAACATTGTTAGTCAGTTTAGATAAATGTAGTTTAACCGACGCCAAAGTGGAATGTTTGAACTTATTCTGACATAATTTGCCTACAGAATAGGTAGTAACAGAATGGCCATTTTCAAAAACGGGGCTCCACCCTGACCTGTGTAAAGCCTTGAGCCAAACCCAGAAAACGATGCTGTAAAGAATCAGCATTTCTGTGCCAGAGCAACCAACCCTTGGGATTCAAACTGGCTATGTTAAAGGAAGAATTCAGCAACAGAGTTGGTAACTCTCTGATAGAAAATTTAGTAGCACTATTCCAACCGGAATATTTTTCTAATTCAGGAAAAGAAGGAGCATTACATTTTTTAGTAGTAGCCAATCCAAAGCATGTTGTCTGTGAAATTGTAGAATTCAAGAACAACAAATGGTTCGGGATGAGGCAAAGCCTCAGTGCCTTGCACTTGCCAGCTTTTAGAACCCCAAACTGATTTAAGGTCAATTGTATACTTCCACAACTCGTAGCCCCCTACAGCTAACTGGTCTAGAAAGGACTTCGAATACAATAATTTAGTATCTGTAAATCTAACTTTGGATGTGGACTTTTCAGTAAATTTAAAATAAAAAGCCTTGGGATTCGACTGATTAAAATCAGTAAAGTAAGTGAACCTCTTCAAAAAGGAAGCAGAACTGCCTTGTATAGGAGCTGTACAATGTTCCCATTGCGTATAATTGACAGTGTTCCTCCTGGTATTAGCTTTATGGACGTAATGATTGCCAAAATGTTGGTAACAATAGAAATCACAGTAATTAGCAGATTCTAAATACAAATCTTCAGCATCAAAGGCAGCATAATATTTCAAATCAGAAAACAAGGCTTCTATGGCCTGAACATCCCAATCATCAGAACGTATATTTTGTTTAATTACATCCCCCAGAGAAACTCTAAGCACATTAGGGACATTTATAATCTCAGTGGGCCCATGAATTTGAAAACGAACAGCATTCCATACAATCCCATCTAGGACAGGCCAAGCAGTGATGTTAACAAAAACTAAATCTCTCTTCAATCTGTGTGATGAGGAATGGGGAGCCAATGTTCCATTGATATGTCGAATGCATGTTCTCTCTTCGACATAGTGTCCATTGACAAGTCGAAAAAAATACACCACAAAGCCAAATGACATGAAAAGGTAAACTGAAAAAAGCACCAACCAAATGTAGGTCCAAGGGGGAAATCAAAAAATGTTTTTTAAACAAGTTAGCCAAAACAGAGACCTTTGAAGGTTTCCTCGATGTTTGTGAATCAGTCTCAAATGAAAATCTGGATTCTGTAGCCAAGTGAGTTTGCAAATCAGGCATCGATAAGTCAGTTGGGTAAGTGTAGTCAGTTTCATCAAGTTGAGTACTAGGCAGTGTACATAATAAAGGACTAGAAATTGCAGGCATCTCGAGGGCAACATCAGGCCCTGAATCAGAAGCCGGGGCCAAAACGGAATTTCTCACAATCAAAGGACATGAGACTGCCGGTGTCATACTAAGAAGAATCGGCCACTCTGTGTATCTTGACATTGTCAATGGAGATATACCTGTTTTCCTTACGACCTGGAAGTGGTGGTAAAATGACTGTTCTTGTGCCCTTCACACCAAGCACCGGAACTGGAGCTCGATAAGAGGGACCACATTCTTTCTTGTTTTCGATCTTCTCTCGAACCAGTTCTCCAACTTGGGGTAGCCAGCCAACTATCGGGATCTGCAACGCATCATCCGAGGTGGAGGGCTAGTGTTCCTTTGCAAGACTGTCTCTTGTAGATTCTGTAAAACATGGCAATGTTCATCTAGGTCATAGGGGGAAGCAACCGTCGCATTGTCTAGACCGTCAAGGTCAAACATTTTGACACCAAAGAGCATTTCGTATGGGGTCCGCCCACCCAGAGACCTTCTAGGGAGATTATTTAGAGCATGCTGCACGCTATTGAGGTGGGCCAGCCAGTTCCTGCCAGTGCCTATAACTCTAGCTGTCAAAGACTGCTTTAAATCTCGGTTCATTCGTTCCACAACACTATTACCCTCAGGTCTGTATGGAGACAAAACTTGACTTGGACCCCCAACAAAGTCATGTCATCCTTATACGCCTTAGAGGCAAAAGCCGGACCCTGATCCGAATAGAAGGTACCACAGGAAAAAAACCCTACAAAGATACGCAAGTCTCTTATGACAGTTCGTGAATCAGCGTTGCGGTGTGGCCACACCCACACAAAGCGTGTGCATGAATCAACTGCTAGTAAGATGTACTTATACGCAGTATCAGAAGATAAAGGACCACAGTGATCTAAGTAAACACAACCAAGTGGTTTATTAGAAATGTACACTGTGTCTGGGGTGGACGCACAGCAGTTGAAGGTTTTATCTGCTGGCAAATGTCACATTGAAGGACATAATCACGCGTCTGTTTGTACAATTCAATTAATATTTATTATGATTTAGAATTCCGAAGAATTCCACATAAAGTACATGAGTAAAAACATCATTCAATACCTACAAAAATGCAGAATAAAATTACAAGTACCATTTTGTGCTAAGATACAAACAATTGGAAGAAAACATTTTTTCCTTCAGTAGACTAAACTCTACACTGGACAACATCATTTCATTGCAGAAAAGCTTACAACTCAAACAAACTTTTGTTCAGTTAAAACACTCCTTGGATTGCCAGAAAAACTTGATTAAAAAGAGGTACAGAGAAGAATTAATAACAGTTGTAATCCAAAGTTAGGGAAAAGAGGAAGACACTACCTTATCATACAAAAGTGCAAGTGCTCTGTGCAATTTTTTGGAGGAGTATTTATCAGAACTCCCCTAGCAGCTATATAGATAATCTAGACAAAAGATATGAAGAGATCTACACTGGACAACAACATTTCAATGCAGATAGGCTTACAACTCAAACAAACTTCTTTCAGTTAAACCACACTGTGGACTGTCTGGAAAACCTAATTAAAAAAGGGGTACACAAAAAAATTAAAAACAGTTGTAGTCTGAATTTAGGAAAAAGAGGAAAGCGCTACCTTATCATTCAAAAGTGCAAGTGCTCTGTACAATTTTTGGAGGAGTATTTATCAAAACTCCCCTAGCAGCTATGTAGATAATCTAGACAAAAGATATTAAAAAAAAAACAAAAAAAACGATTTACATGTCATATGAAAAGTGCAAGTGCTCCGTGCAATTTTTTAGGGCGAATATTTCCCACCCTACCCTAGCAGCAGTATATATATATATATATTTTTTTTTTTAAAACCTTTATTGTACAGAAGGCGCGCACAGATACGGGCCTACAACCCACCGGGCCGGCCACCACAATAAAGAAACATACGAGGCAATACAGGAGAGACAACAGGATTTCGAAATAGCTCATATGAAAGGCAAAAGCAGCAAGTCTTTGAGTCGCCATCACGGACAGGATAAAAGTAGGTTAATTTTATAATAGAAAAAAAAGGGTGTCACAGGATAATGTCAATCTATAAAGTCCAGAGGGCCGTGGTGGGCCGTGAGCAAGCCGAAGTCTCGAATACAGGAAAAGACCAACAGAACAACACATTTTGGCAAAGGCAGAACGTAAGTCCCACATCAAGAACAATCACAATCGCTGCTCAGCACCCGCCCACCACTATCAGGGCATATAATAATAAAACAGCGAAAAATACGTTCACAAAACTAAAAGCCCTCCGTTACAACAACCCAAGGGAGGAAAAGAAAATGGGGTGGGGAAAAGGAAAAAAGGGGAGGAAGAGGACATCAAAAAAAGGGGAGGGGGAAAGAGAGGGCGCAGCGTCAGTGCACGCCCCCCACGGCCAACAAAGCACCCAATACTAATTCGGTACATGGAACTAGTGGCAACAGGAGAAATGAATGCGTAGTAAACCGTGAGAGCAGACATACCAAAAGGGCCATGCCAGCACAAACACCCCGGGGGGCTACGTGCCGATACCGCGCCACGAAATTATGGGATACATAAGAGCCATAGAACCAAAAAGAAGAACAGGGAAAGATACAATAAACAGACCCCCCCACCACCCCGCACAGCCCACCCTGCACCCCTGCAGAAGGCTATGGCCTACCCCCCAGCAGCGTGCCTGTCGCCCTAATTAGAACCCGAAATATAGAGAAATATAAGAAAGAAAGAATCACTTAGATTAAAAAAGGGGGGGGGGAAGGGGAAACAGGGAAAAAACAGCGGGAGAGGAGCCACATAATCAAAACCCCTTCAGCTCCCACCCCCCCGCCCGAAAATACTCAGAGCCCACGGGAAGATAATAAACATACGGATAAGCTCCAGGAACGTAAAGACGTATCAAACATAATCATACAATTATGAACGGATCACCCAACCATACCACAAAATAACAGTCCACAGAGGCAAGATCAGCTCAACCCTGTCCTCGTTTTTCGCAAGCTGTAATCGTCCAGCGCACCAGGAACCAGATCACATAAAACAGGAGGTGAATAACAGGGAGTCGAATCAAAAATACACTCAAGTTGTAGCGATCGTGACCCGGATGATCCAGAAAGTACAGTAACCACTTCAGGCAAAGCAGGCAAAGTTCCGAGGAGAATACGGAGAAAGCCGGTCCAGCGGCATCGTCACAGGATCTTCGTACGGCCATGTGAGGCAAAAGAGGAAAAGGAGACCCATCGAGGTCGGTCCAAACGGGATCCAGCCGGAGAGCCTCCGGAGCAGAAGGAGGCACAGGACAAAGAAGGGCAGCGGACCCCCGCACATCCACACCATCAGCAGCCTCCAGGTCCACGACCCCAAGGAAAGTTCCAGCAGCACACAACAGAGATGGGCCCAGCAAAGGGACCCCCCTCCAGGATAGCGGTCGGTGCGGTCATGGGTGCCCCCCAGGAGCGCAGGGCGGCGAGGATGTCGCGGAGCGTAGGCTCACCTTTACAGTATTCAGCAAACGTGCCGCGTGGCGGACCCGCATCGCCGGACCCCGCAAGGCCGAGAATCATGGGGCCGGCCGCCATCTTAGAAGCCCGGCGGGGCCGCTACAAACACCGACCCCCGCCTGGATATCAGCGGGGCAAAACAGGACACCGGCAACCACCAGCGGAAGCGCCACCAGGGCAGGAAGGGGAGCCACCAGAAGAAGGCGATGCGCCGGCACCCCAAACGCCGCCGGCACCGTTCTCCGAGTCCGGGCGGAGGAGCTCAAAATGGCCGGGCCGGAGAACAAAGGGGAGACGAGCCAGATATACGGTCAACCCCGTCCATGGAAGTCAGCTCCCCAACACCAGGCCGCAGGATCGCCGGACCAGGCCCGGGAGGCCGCAATCGGTCTATTAGCACATCGGCCCTTCCGACCGACTCCACACCACCACCAAGGGCCGGCCACCGCGCCTCGTCCAGCCCGGGCGCCGCCAAGGAGTGCCAGGCCCGGCCGCTCCGGAGGCCCCGAAGCAGACAGGGGCGTAACTCAGGATCCGTGACACCCAGGAATCACCGGAGCAAACGGGAAGTGCCTGTGAGTTATCGTCGTTCCACTGCACATCGTGGATTACTTCCCGGGGCAGGATAAAGTACAGGATATTTGTTGCAGACAGGAGAGTGATCGGAGCCGAGCTAAAACGCGGCCATCTCGGACGCGAGCTTGGCTCCTCCCCCCCTAGCAGCAGTATAGATAATTTAACATCGAGATATTGTAAACTCTTGTGTCACTTTAAAATATTACAATCCTAATAAACATTTAAAAACTCTTTGAAAAAGCAAAACATTTTAAAACACATCAATTTGGATGGAGGGGACAGAAGACAATTACGGGCCTGTTCAGCTGTGGAGATAATATACTTAAAAAAACCAGTCCTTAAATATCTACGTCGGATTGGGTGGAGTGCAGGACACACAATCAAAACATGATTCAAATCTTGTATACCGCAGTTACATGGATGACAGTATCTTTCATTTTTGGGGATACCATCCCAGGAACCTGTTACAACTCTTAGGGGTAATAAATTCATTCTTAACAACAAAATCACCCTACGTATTCTGTGTTCTAGGTTCCATAGGACATACGGTTGGGGTTTTTTAACAAATGAACTCCCAGCAATGCAGTCCATCCTTCCATTCGTTGCACATGGTATCAAATCTCTTTTGCGAGAAACCACATAAATTGTCTTCTTAATTATCTGCTTTAACGAGGTTTTACATAAAGCTGCTTCTTCTTCCTTATCTAGACCAAACATACTTAATGCCTTTATGTAATTTCTAAAAATAGTGCTTTTTCCCATCATATTTACAAATATTTCCCTGTGTAATGCTACCCTTAACACATTATCGGGCCATTTATCAAAGCATTACACCACCTTAAGCAGGCAGCCATTGATACCACGTATGTCGAGAGAAGACCAAATTCGAGCCTAAGCGCCGCGATAGGCGCAGTATAATTCAAATTACAAATTTGGCGCCAGATCTTCCCTTCCACTTTCTCGAATTTGGCCCATTCGCACTCCTCAACTGTTTCGCTAGCATAGTTCAAAGTCGGTGGGATTTTTATTTTGTAAACTGAAATGATGTGGGAAAAATATCTTTTCCCACATTGAATATACAGGCGATTAATTGCCAAGGCTTGTGAAATTGCTTTCCCTTTGCAATGGTCCATATGTCTCGTAGCAGAACACCTGTTTGAAAATATTTTTCCTAAATATGGATAAAATTTCACTAATTCCAGTTTGTCCTTTTCCAAATACCAACTCACATTTTTTCTAACCTTATACCCTTGATAGCTAAAAATCATAACTTTTCTCTTTAAAATGTTTATTTTTAAAAAGTATTCTTCTGTGTACCTTACCAACTCTGTCAATCTTCTTTGCAACCCAATTGGTGTTAAGTCCATAATTATTGCATCATCTGCATACAACAGACAACTTAGTTTAAGGTTACCTATTTGGGGAGGGTCCCCTTTACTCCATCCTACCCGACTCGGCAGATAATTAATATAGATAGAAAAGAGTAAAGGGGCCAAAAGGCAACCTTGCTTCAGCCCGTTGTGTGTACTTATTTTCCTTGAAAGGCCTTGAGATCCCCCAACAAAACCTTTGTCCACGTCGAAGAATGGAGTGCAATTACTAATCTTAAAAGGTTCCCTGGGATCCCCATTGTCACCAAATTCCTCCACAGCGTCCCCCGATCTACCCTATCGAGCGGTGTGGAGAAATCTATAAAGGCTGTGTACAACGGGACACCTCGGCCCACAGGATATTTTTCAATTAACGTTTGTAGGATGGAAATGTAATCCAGAGTGCCACTGTTCTTACGGAATCCTGTTTGTTCCAGAGGTATGTGATTGTTTCCAAATGCCCACTCTTGCAAGTGGCCAAGGATACTCTTTGCAAACAGTTTCCCCGTTGCATCTAAGAGGGAGATTTGTCTAAAACTACCCGGGGAATTTCTTGGGCCCTTCTTATACAATGGGACCAATATACTTCCCTTCCAGGAATAAGGTATATCCCCAGTAGCATAACAATGGGCAAATAACGGATATAAAAATTTTGCCCAATCTTCGCAATCCTGTTTTATTATGGCTACTGGAACATCGTCTGGCCCCATTGCCCCAGAGTATCCTGCCCCCTTAATATAACCTTCTATTTCCAATTCTGTGGTTCTCCTACATCCACCCCCAATTCTGAGTTATTAACAACCCCCTCCAATTGATCTACTAGTGGATTGGGAGCATACAGTTGGGAAATATAAATGGACCACTCAGATTCTGAGATTGAAATGGGTTGTGATTTTTCTCTACCATTGTCTGTTTGTACAGTCTCCGCCACCAGAAACGTTGTTGTAACTGAGATACAGTAGCCGAAACGCCCGCATGCGCAGACGCAACACCTTCATGGGCAGCTGTAATCACTGAGGACCTGCGGTCCGCGTTGGGAATTAACCTTTCACCAACGTCCGGTATTTTCACATAAGGAACTTTATGAGGACTTAAGTGGTATGAATACTTTGAAGGGAACCCCTCAGGATATTTACTTCCCTTCTCAGTCGCAGCAACGGCTGCCAAGATATCATCATCAATCTTACTTTTGGAACTTGTAACTGCCGCAACCAAATATGTCGATACTGCTGATTTTGCGGCCTCATCGGCCAAGGAATTGACAACAGCGTGAACTCCCAAGCGCTGATGACCGAGAGTATGAATTACAAACACGAGTGGCAACTGCTCTTTAAGCTCAGCCACTCGAACCCAGATCATTTTATGTTTTATTGTGCTACCCTTGGAAACACGAAAATCATTCTGAATCCAAAAGAACAGGTTTTCGTTGTAAGACTAGACACAGTAGTAAGAATCATTCACAATAAGTGTCGTCACACTAGGATCAGCATACTCCAATGCAAGCATCAGAGCACGAAGCTCTGCCAATTGTGCGGTGCAGTCCCCTAAAGTCTGCATGTGTACGACCCTGGACTTGAACTCATCATTCACCATGGCACCAACCACAATGGTGCAAGCTGAAAAGTATGCGTGCTTAGACCCATGCGCAACTTGCGCTGAACCATCAGTGTATATGATGCAATGGAAATCCTCCAAAGGCTGCATAGTCAAAGGCGCAGGATGAAGAAATTCATACTGCAAAAACTCTTGCGACTGTAGGGAGGCATCAAAAATAAATGTGACATCCGGAGACGTCAAGGATGCTGCCCATTGTATCAACCGTGGGTGCAAAGCTTTAGAATTCGGTACACTGGCTTTCGTCACTGCCTCTAGTGCAGGATACGGGGTAACAACCAACATGCGTTTTCCCTGCGACGGTGCACGTTCCTTAAGAATCGCCATCTGCACTGCTGTCAAAACTTTTAACACAGTGGAAAACCGCATTTCTGCCGAAGTGTACCAGTGTGACTTGTAAGCAATAGGTACTGTGTCTCCTTCGTTAAAAGTAAGGTAAGTGAAACCCACCGCCCCAGGGATGATTCTTATCACCAGGTTGGTGTGGTTATCACGAGTCAGTAAGAATTTAGATTCTAGAAGATCAGCCAGCCTGCAAAGATTGCAAAATAGCTGAATGTTCTGGCAGCCAGCAAGATTTGGTAAAAGTAGGTTGTATCAAAGCACACAAAGGCTTGATACGCTGGGCATATTCATGAATGTATGTACGCCTGAAATTCAAAAATGCCAGCAAGGACTGTAACTTTTTCAGAGTTGTAGGAGCGCGCAGTTGTGTGCATTTCTCCAACAAGTGAGGAGCCAATCCTCGTCCTTCATTGTTGAGCTCGTAGCCCAGAAACAACACTGTGTACTCTTCAATGTGAGACTTTGCAAAGTTGAATTTGTAACCAAAGTCCGCAAAGTTACAAATTATGCGGTCAACGCGACACAGATGCGCCCATAGCTCGTCGTCTGTGAGATATATGTCATCCACATATGAACACGCATCCGTGTCCACTCTCTCCAAGAGAGAGACTATACGGGCAGCAAACACGCCTGGACTATTCTTATAGCCCATCGCTAGGCGTTTAAATTGGTGCTGTTTGCCTCCACAGGTAAAACTGGTCCATTGGGAACTAAGACCATCCAAATTGTGGGCAAAAAAAACATTCGAAATGTCAAGTGTGGTTTTAAACTGTTTTCGCACAAGACCATCCACTAAAGCAGAGCCGTGGGTATTCTGTACTGCACAGGTACTACAATGCGAGTTCAAATGCCGGTAATCCAATACCAAACGGTACGAGCCGTCTGGCTTGGTCACAGTAAAAAGAGGGTTATTCATCGGTGACACACAAGTTTCAATTACACCTTGATATTCCAATTGTTCAAGGATTTCCGCAACGGAAGCCTTAGCTTCGCGTCGGATGGGATATTGAGGTTGAGGCTGGGGCATAGACCGTAAGGGAATCTCGTGGTGTGGGGAAAATTTATCCCAACCACAGTGTGTACGGTATAGAGCCGGCGCAAGGGCCTTAGCCCACTCTTCTGCAAAATTCAGCGCATGCTCCTTTGAGACAGTGTGCGCGAAACTAGGGAGGCTCACCCCCTCCCCTCTCGGAGCCGCGAGGACAAAAGATGGGGGCCAGTCAGCCTCCGCTAACAAAATGTCATAGGTAGTCGTAAGATTTTCCCCAAATACCCTTTTTATGGTACTTTGTATGTCACCTTCAATTAAAAGGACAATGTTATAAAGTCTGTCAGGGGGAGCTACTCTGGTATCAGCTGTCTCCACAACAACATACTGGTCAGTCGCTGTCACCTTCAGTAGTGGACGCAGGGTCTCTCGCACTATGGTAATCTCCGCCGCGCTGTCCAACAACGTCAGCGCCCATATCAGATTCCAAAGCTGCGTTCTCACTATCTGTGGCATATCTCGCTGTTAAAGCGGCAACCTTTTTCTTCTGAAACTGGGGTCTTTTCGGTGTCGAATCGTCCTGCTTGCCTTTACTGTCTTTTGGGCGGGGCTGGTCGCGTCCTTGCTGGCCACCCCGACCTCTGCCGCCTCCTCCACCACTGGTCGATGAGGCAGATGAGTCCTGAAAAGAACGAGGAGATCGTTGTTCAGAAACCTGAAAACGATCAGGAGATGTTATTGTCACGCGATCGCGCAAGTCATAAACACGTTCTGTAGGTGCAGGCACTGGTGATGCAGCACATGACCCCTGTTTCTGTTGTTTACCCTGTTTTTGTTTTTTCGGCCAATTTTGCTTCTTAGTCTTGGGCTGGTCGTCTGTTTCCAACTTCTGCCCTTGGGATTGTTTTTTCTCTTTTGTAGAGAAAGGCTTGACACCCAAACTATTACGGCCCACGGTCTTATAACCCGCTGTAATAATTCTCGGTAACTGGCGGGGTTTATCGGCATCGGGAACTGCCTGCAAAGCATTAGACACCTGAGAGCTTACCGCATCTCCCTTGACATTAGCAAGTACGAGATCAGAAACTACGTCAAAACGGCTGCATAGCCGCTTTCTCAATTCAACCGCTGCCTCAGGTCCGTGCTCATCTTGAACACGTTTAATGACCGAGGGTAGGACGCTCATTGACGGAGTGCGAAAGCACCTCGTATACACCGCCGTAAAAATCTTACCCCAAGACTCACAGTCACCTGCCTCTGGTATCAAGTCTTTAGGCAATCTAATTGTCAGAATCCTGTGTTTTTCAACAAGAGTCGTGTTAGGAAATACTGCTTCCAGCTGGTCAAATTTCTCGGCAAGCCAGAAAGGCATATCATCCTTATCCTGGGGGCGCTTGCCCATCACTGCATTAACCATAACAGGACTAAGCTTCATATCGCTCGGTCCGGCTGGAAGCGCCGCAACACCTGGGGCCCCGCCCGGGAGATTGCGGGTAATGTATTGCACTAACAAACTAATTACACTAATTGCGACTGTATGTAGCAGCCGTAAATCCGCAACGGGAACCGCTCCATGTCGAGGATGCGGTGTAAATCCAGCCAAAACAGGCCAGGTAGCGCCTGGAATGGACAAAGGACCTAACCTTGTGACTAACAAAGTGTGGGGTAGGGCGCCAATAAACCAAACTGGGTGCTGCCAAGCATTAATCGGAACTTCCTGTGTCCTATATGGAACATATGACAACAAAACGGTTCCAGAGGGTCTACATAAAAAGGTGTGAGCCTGCGGTAGCCAGAAAAATAGTCAAAACAAAAGACCCTGGACTGACTTCTACAAAAAATCACTGTGACAACCCAGTGGATGGTCAAAAGTACCCATCAGTCACCACTCGAGGCCGCCCTTCATCATTTGGGATTTTTTAGAACCATCTCTGTAAGTTGGTGATACTCAAAACAAAGGGGAGACTAGATGGTAAATAGTTCTCTCCCGTTGAGTGACAATAGGATGGTATACCACCATCTGTAACTGGTAAGTGGTAGAAGAGCGGTGTGACTGAGGGGGTGCAGTGCAGGATAACAAACGTGAAAAATGAATAGAAAAAAGTGTCTAAAATTGGATAAGGGAGCATAGAGCAAATTTTATTCAGATGATGCTCTCTTTACCAAATCTAAAAAACATTATTATGTGGAGACAGTTTGAAAAATGCGCTGTCTGTAGGAGGAACTAGGTCAACATGTTTCAGCAATTCATCGACATAATAGTCGTTGCTTTCTTCAGGACCTCATAATAATTAATTGCTACTGCAAATCAAAAATAATGAGTGAAATTTGTAAAAGGACAAGTGCATTAAATCACCTGCAATCTCCAGGTGAAGAGTCTTGTCCTAACTCGCAGCTCGTGTCGTTCACTGCAAGATCAGAACAAACAAGGGTCAAGCATCAGACTACTTAAATGCCCCCCACAGCTCACAAAAGACCTAGGTACACAAAGTATAACCCTTAGATCAAGTCAAAAATATGACTACAATATTCCCAAACAGTGGTATGGTATCTTGATCAATATCAGGATATACGATTTATATGCCTAATACAAAAAGGTCACATCTTACCACAGTTTGCGAGACGTGAAGACCTCACCCCACCTGGCAGTGGCTCAGGGAAAGAGTGAAGCACCGCTCTATGAAACATGTAAACAAAGAAAACATGTTTGCCATAGTGTGCAAAAGAACCTTCATCACAGCCCTCCAAAAACTTAACTATGTAGGGGACGAAATAAAAAGTGCTGTTCTAGGAACCCACTTAATAAAGTAAAATAAACTAAAATAAACGACCTATTCAATCTAACCTGTTAGACAAATGATGTCTCCCTGGGGAAAATAGGGAAAATGCTGGAGAATTCCCTTAATGTTACAAATTTATGTTATTGCACCGTTAGTTCCCCACAAAAGTTTATGAGCAAAATAATGGGAACAAAGAGCGTGCAAAACATTGTCTGGAGCGTGCAAACGTTGTCTGGAGCACGTTAAAGAAAACGTTGAAGAAGACGTTAAAAACGTTGAAGAAAAACGTTAAAGAAAAAGAAAAACATTAAAGAAAACTAGCAGGGAACACTCACCTAACCGTGGGTACTCCTTCGCCGGCGTCTGAACCGACTGGGGAGGCACCGGACGGTTAGAGAGTGCAGAATAAAAAGAGGATGCCGATAGGTCTATAAGTCACGTGACCGGCACCTCCTGCACTATGATTGGCTCGACCTGCTAAAGTAATGGCGCTCGCTATTGGTTTGATCAACTCGCCATGGTAACAAATGTCATCACAACAACAGAGGATAGAAGGAATGCGTATTTCGGGTGGACGGAATGTAAACACTCGTTGGAAATTGCGCTCATTGTTAACAGTGATACTCGCTATGGAAGATTTTATCGCCCTGGTACTGGCGCTTGATGCTGGTTAATTTTTCAAGTTTTTTATCGCCCTGATGATAGTTGTATTCACAGATAGGGCGAAGTTAAACGTGCCAGAGTACTGATAGAAATAAGGGCAGATTAGTAGATGGTCAAGAGGCATATCAAAGTTGGCAGTGTATTAATTGGTGAATAAATCTACGTGTAAGACGTACTTCCTGCCATAGATATAAAAGACCAATATAAAAGACACTAGGGTGGTGATAAGTAGATTTCTTGAATGACACCACCTAATGGATAGCTGAAGTGTTAACCACCCTTTGGAGCAAAAGGGCAACATGAGAAGAAATAATACATGATGGGTCCATAAATGCCGCAGGGATGATGTCCCGTGACAGGAGGGAGGTCCCATAATGATCCAACAGCCCTGGGTTGATCTTCAAGGGGTCTAGTGTGTACTAGTCTGTCTCTCAAATTAGAGCCTCTCTTAAATGAGAATAGGGGTTGTTGCAAAGTGAGGTGTCCTGAATTCAAAATAGGCTAGTGTTTCTTGACCAGTTTTTTTATCTTATTTGACATGGTTCCAAAAGTATGAACAAACGTCAATCGTTCCAAAGGCGCTTTTGGGATGGTTGGCTCCAGAAGAGCAAGACGATTGTTATGCATTGCCCGTTTCATTGATTGTTTGACCAGCCTTGGTGGGTATTTGCGTGCAATTAACTGGTCACACAGAGTACTTGAGTGTTCTTTGTAGGCTGCAGACGTAGAGCAACAACCCCTATTCTCATTTAAGAGAGGCTCTAATTTGAGAGACAGACTAGTCATCCCTGCGGCACATGTCAAGCATGTCCACAAACCAAGAAAACATCAGAATTGGACATAGGTACTTCAAGACCTTGGAGGCAATTGAAATTCACCAACTGTAACAGCGACCATTTGGTGTATCTGATTACCTGTCCGTGTGGACTTAAGTATGTAGGGATGACCACTCGAAAGATACGAATAAGAATCTCGGAACATAAAAGCACCATCCGATGCAGAAGACAGGCTACCAAGCTAACTACACATTTCTTGGAAGTCAATCACCAGTCTACTGATTTCCATTGGACAGTTTTAGAAAAACCCTTCATTCCCTCTCACACTGCAGATGTAGCCAAATTCCTTTTGATAAAGGAACAAAAGTGGGTCCTGAAACTTAATACCCACAAGCGGGGACTCAACGATGAAATCCCATGGTCCACTTTATAACTTTGTTTGGTTTTCTGAATGGAGCATTTATGGACCCATCACGTATTATTTCTTCTCATGTTGCCCTTTTGCTCCAAAGGGTGGTTAATACTTCAGCTATCCATTAGGTGGTGTCATTCAAGAAATCTACTTATCACCACCCTAGTGTCTTTTATATTGGTCTTTTATATCTATGGCTGGAAGTACGTCTTACACGTAGATTTATTCGCCAATTAATACACTGCCAACTTTGATATGCCTCTTGACCATCTACTAATCTGCCCTTATTTCTATCAGTACTCTTGCACGTTTAACTTCGCCCTATCTGTGAATACAACTATCATCAGGGCGATAAAAAACTTGAAAAATTAACCAGTATCAAGCGCCAGTACCAGGGCGATAAAATCTTCCATAGCGAGTATCACTGTTAACAATGAGCGCAATTTCCAACGAGTGTTTACATTCCGTCCACCCGAAATACGCATTCCTTCTGTCCTCTGTTGTTGTGATGACATTTGTTACCATGGCGAGTTGATCAAACCAATAGCGAGCGCCATTACTTTAGCAGGTCGAGCCAATCATAGTGCAGGAGGTGCCGGTCACGTGACTTATAGACCTATCGGCATCCTCTTTTTATTCTGCACTCTCTAACCGTCCGGTGCCTCCCCAGTCGGTTCAGACGCCGGCGAAGGAGTACCCACGGTTAGGTGAGTGTTCCCTGCTAGTTTTCTTTAATGTTTTTCTTTTTCTTTAACGTTTTTCTTCAACGTTTTTAACGTCTTCTTCAACGTTTTCTTTAACGTGCTCCAGACAACGTTTGCACGCTCCAGACAATGTTTTGCACGCTCTTTGTTCCCATTATTTTGCTCATAAACTTTTGTGGGGAACTAACGGTGCAATAACATAAATTTGTAACATTAAGGGAATTCTCCAGCATTTTCCCTATTTTCCCCAGGGAGACATCATTTGTCTAACAGGTTAGATTGAATAGGTCGTTTATTTTAGTTTATTTTACTTTATTAAGTGGGTTCCTAGAACAGCACTTTTTATTTCGTCCCCTACATAGTTAAGTTTTTGGAGGGCTGTGATGAAGGTTCTTTTGCACACTATGGCAAACATGTTTTCTTTGTTTACATGTTTCATAGAGCGGTGCTTCACTCTTTCCCTGAGCCACTGCCAGGTGGGGTGAGGTCTTCACGTCTCGCAAACTGTGGTAAGATGTGACCTTTTTGTATTAGGCATATAAATCGTATATCCTGATATTGATCAAGATACCATACCACTGTTTGGGAATATTGTAGTCATATTTTTGACTTGATCTAAGGGTTATACTTTGTGTACCTAGGTCTTTTGTGAGCTGTGGGGGGCATTTAAGTAGTCTGATGCTTGACCCTTGTTTGTTCTGATCTTGCAGTGAACGACACGAGCTGCGAGTTAGGACAAGACTCTTCACCTGGAGATTGCAGGTGATTTAATGCACTTGTCCTTTTACAAATTTCACTCATTATTTTTGATTTGCAGTAGCAATTAATTATTATGAGGTCCTGAAGAAAGCAACGACTATTATGTCGATGAATTGCTGAAACATGTTGACCTAGTTCCTCCTACAGACAGCGCATTTTTCAAACTGTCTCCACATAATAATGTTTTTTAGATTTGGTAAAGAGAGCATCATCTGAATAAAATTTGCTCTATGCTCCCTTATCCAATTTTAGACACTTTTTTCTATTCATTTTTCACGTTTGTTATCCTGCACTGCACCCCCTCAGTCACACCGCTCTTCTACCACTTACCAGTTACAGATAGTGGTATACCATACTATTGTCACTCAACGGGAGAGAACTATTTACCATCTAGTCTCCCCTTTGTTTTGAGTATCACCAACTTACAGAGATGGTTCTAAAAAATCCCAAATGATGAAGGGCGGCCTCGAGTGGTGACTGATGGGTACTTTTGACCATCCACTGGGTTGTCACAGTGATTTTTTTGTAGAAGTCAGTCCAGGGTCTTTTGTTTTGACTATTTTTCTGGCTACCGCAGGCTCACACCTTTTTATGTAGACCCTCTGGAACCGTTTTGTTGTCATATATTCTTGGGGACTGTTCACAGAGTTTGGTCTTTAAATATTCCCCTGGGTCCTATCTTACCGTAGTGTTATTGTTGCTATATGGAACATATTCCTGTGGCACGGCAGTAGGAGCATAACTGTCGAACACACCAGTATTTGCGTTCCCAGCAGGGAAGGTCACCCACGAATAGAAAATTTCATAAGGGTAAGCTGCTTCCGCACTCACTACCATAATAACTGCCATGCCCTCTAACCCGACGTTATAAGCCTGCAAATGATTGCGAACCGCAGTTCGACTATGTTGCGGTATGTCAACGTCAGCCATAGTGACACAGTAAGAAAGAGGTACAACAAAAAACTACGTAGCACAACTGGGTAGTAATTCAAAAGGAAACCGTTTGAAAAGATTCAAGCTTGAAAAGACCTATGTAACTATAGGTAGGTTTGTGCGACACCACTGTCTTCCGGAAACAATAGTGAAGGGGGTAATGGACTGATATAAGCACTACTCAAGTGTCACGTAATAAGACCACCAACGATTGGCGCCATGTCGCAGGGATTCTGCTCCTACACAGAACTGTGCATAGAGACTTCGAACCTCAGTGAATTAGGGTGTACCAAAACTGACCTTAGTATTCAAAATCCCCTACCAGACTAGCAATCGGTGTCTGAATGGTTCTTCCATATCCCCAATGATTAGAAAACCCAAACCATGGACTTAGAACACCTCAGGTAACGTGGAACACATGAACACTCTTTAGTTATACTATCATACCAGTCCAGAACGAGGAGTAAATGAAGACACGTGCAAGTTTGAAATATTTATTTCTAATGCCGTGTTCTCAGGCGCAGTATCTTAGCTAATACAAGCAAACATATTATAAGCAACAAGGTTATCAGCATAATTACTATTCCATAAAATACAAAGGGAGAAGGCATGTTAAAATGCTAAATGGAAGAAGGCTAGAAGGTACCTCAGTCTTACCCTGCCTTGCTAGTATATTATATTATATCTACAGAAGGTCTCTTTGGGTTTTAGAAGGGCGGCCCCATATCTCTGGTCTTAGTAGAAAGGGATCACATAATCTTCTACACCAGCACTCTGCATGCGAATATATATCAAGTGTGTGTGCATGCTCTGCGCAGTGCATTATTAAACGCGCCAAAACCAGAGTTGGCCACAGCTGCATATATGTTATATCTAGGACGTGCGCTGATCAGACCGAACAACAGCCACTGTGTTGAAATAACCTTGAAGGCCTCGGCACTCACTGTTCAGACATAGCTTACCAAGCAAAGCTGATACAATAGGAAAACATATTCTCGTGTGAAGCAACATATTCTACTAGGCTCAAAGCATTAATAACAATATGTGCAGTGTGCAGAAGCAGCAGAAAGGGAAAATGGCGTTTAAACTTCTAATAAGCTCAGGCTAACTTAACACAGTGTGAAGGCAAAGCCTATCTCCATGACATCAGGTCTCGGGTTGGTGCATAGTTCAGTGATATCCAGACAATTAAGCTCAACTTTCCCCTCAACATTTTCATTCTCCGGAAGATGCATTAGGGTGGCAGAATTCAAAGTAGCACATCATTTAATAGTGACATTTTCTGCACTAAGTATAATCTGTTAAAATTTGGTTCGGTGACTATTAGCTAAGTGCTATGTGTGGGTATGTGTCAATATAATTTAAACCAAATGGGGCACAAGAACAGTTAGGGAATGTCCGTCCTATCACAATACTTTCACATTGTTCTATGCTGACACCAGCTGCTGCCAAGGCTTTAAAGCACCCAATCAGCCCCAGTGGCTACAGGATCAAGAGGAGCAGAGAAGTAAGCCACAGGTCATCTCAAATTTCTGTGCATCTGGGTAAGCACTGAGAGTGCACAGCCCTCCCTCTCACTGCAGAAAAGAGGAAAAGCTTCATTGTAATCAGGCAATCCTAATGCTGGGGCACAACTGAAACTTTCTCTCAGTTCTAGGTAGGCAATCAACCAGTTGTTATCCCCTGGTATTGGATCAGACACATCCTTGTATGTCAGTGTGGGAGGGATGGGCAGAAACAGAATCTAGGAGGCCTGATGAGGTTCTCAATCTTGGCTTATTTTATTGGACTGTTATAAATTTGGACAAAATCATAATGTTTGAAATCTGGTTTCCCCTTCGTTACACCCAGTACAATTGGAGTGACTGGTGTGATGGGGGGCCTCCTTGGTGTGGCTCAATATAGTAGACTGTGGGGTCTGGACTGTGACCACGCCTGGTACTTGGTTCCTTTGCATTGGCTGGCCAGGCTCGAGGTTTGAGATGCTTTTTTGCTGTCTAGAGCAATAGGCCAGTGAGTCAGTTGTTTTGCATCATGGGCAAAGACAAGACTATGCCTCCTGTGCAATATACGAAAATGGATCAATACACTGCCCCACATACAAGTAGTGATCAGCTGGCAGCGGAGGGGGCCAATCCCTTAAACGTGCCGGAACCAACGGGGACTCAGATACTGGCAGCAACTGAGGTGTCTGACCTGGCGGTGAGGCTAAGGTGAAGGTGATAGCAATAGATGTGAACCTGTTGGGGCGGAATTACGTAAGGTGGCTGAACGCTCAACGGAGAGCCAGGTGACCGAACTTAAGGAAGAGGCCTCTCAGCGGAAGAAAATGGTAAGCACACTTAAGGCCCGTTTGAACAAAAATTGGAGGCAAGGATGGAGGATGCGGAGATTGTGGAGGTGTAACCTCCGTTTCATAGGCTTCCCAAGGGGGTTGAGAGGGGAGGACCCAAAGTCTTCTTGGAAGATTGGATAAAATCAATGCTTTTGAATGCCAAGCTCTGCAGCTTCTTCGCCATGGAAAGGGTGTATCAGATGCTGGCCCGCCAACGCAGCCTGGAGCCCACCTCCCCAAATAATTTTTTATACCTAAACTAAAGAGATCGGAATGGAATTTTGCAGACGGTACAGAAGCAGGGAGATCCGTAGTTCGGCAATGTAATCATTCGTATATTTCCGGATTACACCAGAGCAGTACAATTGCAAAGACAATCATTCCGTGCAGTCAAGAAAATATTTTGGTCATGGGACTGCAATACATGCTGTTATACCCTGTCAAGCTGACAGTGATTCACGACAGCCGGACATTCTTCTTCACAACACCAGAGGAAACGTGCGATTGGCTTGAGATACTGGGCGGAGACACGACACGACTGGGACTCTGGTGTCACTGGAGATGCAGCTGAGGAAACGAAGCAGATGGAGAAGGAGGACACGATCTGGTGCGAGGGTGGTGGTGAGGACTGATTGCACTATCTCCTTGGAATCACAACAGGAGGAGAGGGCAGAGGCCAGGGCGCTGGTCAGTCACATTGGCAGCATCTTCCAGTGCTGGTTCAGAGATGCAGGAGGAGGCTGAGGGTACACCGTTGGACACTGTGGAGGTCTGAGGGGTGCGATGATGAAGTGGTGTCTCGGGGCTCACCATGATAGGTCCTGCTAGGCTCCAACATTTGAGTGGCATGGCGATATCGACAGGGGGGAGCTAGCTGAGATGTATGGACAGGCACAAATTAAGTTGTGGGGTGTTTACCAGGGGTGTGGGAGGCTGTTATTCTGGTTCAGACACAGTGCTTCCTGTTGTTAGTTGTAGAGATACATTTTAAAGAAATGTGGGGGGTTGGGGTGGAGGGTGGCCGAGCAGGAGAGAGGATGCCTGTGGAGTTGATGTGTAATGGCTGAAGAAATACAAATGCTGTCTTGGAATATATGGGGGCTCACTTCCTTTGTTAAACGGTACCAGACACACACCTATCTTAGACAATTGAGGGTTAGCATTGCCTTCAAGAGATGCACCTCATGGAGGTGGAAGCCCAAAGGCTAAAAAAGTGGTGAGGGCAACTTTACTCTGCTACCTATTCGTCATATGCTAGGGGGTGTCCGTTTGGGTGGCACCAGAGTCCCCTTTCAGTTGAAGGTACAATCTGCAGATGTGGAAGGGCGCCATATACTGCTACATGTATCCTAGATGGCCATGAAGTATGTCTGATGAATTTGTATATGCACCCAATGTTGATGATGGTGAATTTTTTGGTGCTTTGGAGGATGTCCTTCTGCCTTACGTGGGCTCTCCAATTATTTGAGCGGGGGATTTCAATTGCGTGTTTAGATGCCCTACTGGGTAGGCACCCACTGTGACTGGATACGAAACCTCACATGGTAGATGGATTGCGGGAGGTTATGCACTGGCTGCAACTTGTTGATCTGTGGCAAGAGCTTCACCTCACTGCGCAGGAATATTCCTGTAACTCTCCAATGCATGGTACTCACAGTAGACTAGACAGATTCCTTATTGCTGGTGAGGGAGTTCTAGACATCGTGAAAGACTCTTTTTCAGGTGTGGTTTCTTTCTGATCATGCACCCCTACTCTTGGGAGTGTGAGGTTGGTACCCTGCTGTTGCTTGGTGGAGATTGAGAGCTGAGTCTCTGGGAGATCCTGAATATGCCATAGATATGCAAGAAGTACGGGGGGTTTCTTTGAGACCAACTGGGGTATGACAAACATGCACGGGATGGAATGGGAGGCGCTGAAAGTAGTCATTAGAGGGGCAAGCATTGAAAAAAAGCATATGGCATCACCAAAAGTTGGAGCTGGAACTCGAAGAGAAGGATTTACAGCTTGCTGAACTGCAGCAACAAGTGCAGGGAGGGGAGTGGGCTGAGGTAGCACTGACAGAGAGACATAGAGCTGTGGTGACGATCTGGGATAGTTCGGGTGCATGCTCCCATGGTTGGTTAAGTGGGAGCAGACTCTTCCTACAATATTTGCTCTCAGAGCACCTGATAGTGTAATAGTCATGGGACAGTCGGCCAATCCTTGCCCTCAATATTTTTGAATTGCCGCCATTAGGGACGAGTGGATCAGGTAATCCCCCCCGAGGCAGATCATAGCGGTCCCTCAGAGTCTCAAAGGGTAGGAGAACATTCTCCTCGTCCAGATCTCCTATCGCTGTCAGGCCCATGTCAGCCCATTGATGAATCGCCGACCAGGTACCCCCATGTGGGAGAATAGTGCACACGCTGAAGGGAATCTCAGGAGCATAGGGACGTGCAATCTGTGCTCTCCGTTGGCTTCTGTTCCAACTCAATCTATAAGTTTTTACTTAAGGGGATAGTGCCCCAAGGGACATTGGCTGCTGTAAAATGATGCAAGACAATACCTGTCGGGGCACTCGTCCGCCTTCTCGTTCACCCACACCCCGGAACTCCAAAGCCACTTCCTGTGTAAACCATTGCAGCTGGGCCGCAAGGTAATAGGACTCGAAGTCCAGTACTGCTAAACTCACCTCTCCTCTCGGGCGTAATAAGGATTTCTGTGCCACCCGTCGCCTGCCAGTGTGTCAGAGAAAGCCTGTGATCATTGACTGCAATCGTTTAAAAATTATGGCTGGAAGCCAGATGGGGAGGGTCCTAAAAAATATAGAAGTCTAGGCAGTGCCACCATCTTAAGCATAGCTACTCGTCCTGCTACGGACAGCGGGAGCGTTTTCCAGAATGCCATACACCCCTGTAGGCACCTTATGGCTCTGCCCACATTACCCTCTAACAGAACTGCCTACGTATGGTAAATACGAGTCCCTAAGTAAGTCACACAATTATACTCCCAGTGCACCCCCGTTAGTAGTCAGAGGACCCGGTTCCCGCGGGGCAGTGGGGAAGAGACACGACTTCCCCCAGTATACCCTGAGACACGCCACTAATTCAAGGTCCACCAGCAGTCGCCACGCCCCGAGAAGAGCATCCCTGGTATCTGCCAGAATCATAAGCAGATTGTCCGCGTAGAGTGCGATATATTGGATACTCCTGTGCACCTGAAGGCCCTCGTACCTACCTCCCGTCCTGGCTTGTGCGGCTAATGGCTTGACAGCCAAGGCAAACAAGAGCGGGGATAGCTGGCATCCCTGCCGTGTACCCCGGCCTACCGCACAACTATCCGAAATAAAGCCCCCAGTCTTAACTCGCGCCATGGATGATCTATATAACAATGCCGTCCAATTCACAAAGCCATCCCCTATTCCGAAAGCACGCATAACCTGGAATAGATAGGGCCATTCAAGGCTATCTAAAGCCTTTTCGATGTCTACCGAAAAACAGCGGCAGTTGGTCTCGTATATGTGTCAGCTTCCAAGATGCAAGGCAGTCTACGCACATTGATCGCTGTATTTCTTTTCTGAATGAATCCCGCCTGGTCCTCATGAACTAATTGGTTCATGTAGGGGAGTAGACAGGTCGCTAGTATTCGGCTCAGGATCTTATAGTTGGTAGTAAGCATAGACAGAGGCCGATACGTGGTTCTGTCAGAAGGCGTCTTCCCTGGTTTCAACAACGGGACTATTAGAGCTTCTCTAGTAGTTTCCGGCAGATGCCACGTCCTTTTAGCTTCGTTATAGAGGGTTACTAGTTTGGGCGCTAGCAGGTCTATGTAGGTTAGATAGAACTCGATCAGTAGTCCGTCCGCTCCGGGCGTTTTTTTGCGAAGCATATGTTTGATCACCCCTCTAACTTCTGCTAGTGTGTTATCCTGTCCAAACTGTTCAGCCTCTATTCTATCAAGCTCTGGGAGGGCAGCACCCTCCAGAAACCCCCTAAGGATATTCTTATTGAGTCACAGCTTACTCTGATAGAGCTCCGCATAATATGCTAGGAATTGCTCATTGATTCCTGGTTGCGTGCGATGAATGTCTCCTGTCAGGCCAGACAGTTCCAGTATCAAGGATCCCCACCTCTCTGGATTGGCTAACCAAGCCAAAAGGGTGCTAGATTTGTCTTGCTCAACATGAGCACGTGCAAGGTATTTTTTGTAATCGTAGCAAAGTAGTCTCTCAGTTTCCAATGCTACTGCTTATCTCGCTTCCAGCAGATCTTTGTCTCTATGAGGTTGCTCAGGCCGAGCCCGTTCCTGGTCACGAAGACGCTGATCCGTGCCCTCTAAATCTTGGAGCAGATTTTGGCAAACCCCATCCACATTGAATATGCACAGGCCCCTCACCACTACATTGAAGGCATCCCATTCGACAGCGGTCGAGGACGCTGTGTCCTCGTTCTCAAGGAAATACTGTCTCACCCCAGTTTTCACCGCGTCTCGGAACACGGGATCCTCTAGGAGCTCTGGGTTTAGCCGCCAATTTTGAAGCACGGAGCAGACCTGAGTCCACTGGACCCTAATAAGTAGGGAGTAATGGTCTGAGATTGTCCTGGCGAGGTATTCACTGTGTGTGACATTGGTGTGCAATTCTGGGGATTAGAGTATAGCATCCAGCCGTACGTGTAGTTCGTGGAGCACCGAGAAGAATAGTCTTGGTCCATTGCATGATGTGCCCTCCAGGTATCCACCAACCCCCAGAGTCCCTCCTGACTCCAGCTATTTTTGTGAAGTGGCCGTCGGAAGAGGTGGATGGGATCTATCTAAAAGGGCATAGGTGACTGCATTGAAATCTCCACCGATGATTACCTCACCAGTTAAATAAGGCACCAGTTTCACAGATGGTAGGGAAAAAATGTCGTTTGGTCTACATTCGGCACGCATACACTTCCCAACGCCACCTCCCTACCATTAAGTCTACCCAGCACCATCACATACCTGCCCTCCGGGTCTGTAATCTGTTGTACCAGCTGAAAAGGGACCCCCGCTCTAACCCAAATTAAAACTCCACGAGCAAAAGCGGACTAACCTGTGTGATATACCTGGCCTCTCCATCTACGCTGCAGAACCTTTCCCTCTTGCCCCCTGATACAAGTTTCTTGGAGGAAGGCCACTGGAATCCCCCTGCGCACCAAATAAGAGTGTACTTTATATCGGCGATTCATGGTAAGGAGACCCCTGACATGCCATGTTATACATTTTAAATCCAAGAGCGAGCCCATGGTGTCTGTACCCAACCAATAGTGCAAACGCTAGTAATGCCACGTCTGGACCCCCATGAAACAATTCCAACACCCCAACTCCCCCTCCCACGGACAGTAACTGTGGAACAATCTCCCATCCAAACTATTATGGAACTAATACTATAGGAAACCTCCGACTAGGTCAGAGGACTTGTTGGACGCGGCCGACCTAGGGCTTATAGGTCAGTTTGCATTGCACCAGCTGCAACATGACACTAATATCGCTGAGACCATAGTTGGAAGAAAACATTATAAACTGAGCTATTAGAGAGTCACAAACATCATCACCTGCTGACACAATATCATCTACCCTTTGAGGAGTTACCACCGGAGGTTTCATACTGCTCCCATTCGACGTGTCCGAGTCATTTTCATCTGAGTCTCTGGTAGTACCTGCGCCATCATCTGTCTGGGTGGGACTCCTGTTTTGCGATAGGGACACCACAGCCCATAGTGCTGCTGCCCACTCACTTGATGCTTGCATTGTGCTGAGTTTCATCCGAGCTCTCCTCCGTATTCGTCGTGAACCACGTGTCCCTGATGACATGTCCCGTTGTTTCGACTCCTCATGGGCCGCAGCCAATGTCAACCCACTTTTGTAGGCGTCCAGCCAGTCCCACACCTCAGAGGGAGTATCAAAGTAGTGAGTGGTATTATCAAGGGCTATGCTGAATCAGGCTGGGAACATGAGGGAGTATTGGAGCCCTTCTTCTCGTAGTGCTTTCTTGACCTCTAGATAGGGCGTTCCCCTCCGCTGCACCTCCAAGGTGTAATCCGGGAATAGGGTGACATTGCTATTGTCCACTAGGAAGGGACCGTTTGCCCTCGCTCTTTGCAATATTATGTCAATGTCGCGAAAATGAAGCAGGTGGGCCACTATCCGTCTTGGGGGGGTTCCGGAGCCAAGGGTCAGGCAGGTGCTCTATGGGCTCGTTCCAGCGTGTAAAAGGAGGCCAGCCCCTCAGGGGCCACTATTGTTCTGAGCCAATATGCTAGTTATGGCACACCATGTCGGCCCCTTCAATCACTTTCGGCAGCCCTACTACTCGGACATTGTTCCACCTATTGAGGCCTTCTGTATTTTCAGCCCTACGTTCCAGCATGCCAACTCTATCAGTGAGAGCATGCAGCTGCTGCTCCGTTGCCTTTTGTGCTGGCCGCAATTCCGCCAAAGAGGTTTAGTTTCCCTTGACCCTTTCAGCATGTTTCTTGTGCTCGTCACTACCAATCATCATTTTTATGGCTCCTTTCAGGGACATGCTTACCAATATAAGGAGTCTCCCACTTTCCATCGTTTGAATGCTTGTCACTCCATCATCATTGTGGGTTGTGATGAATGGCTGTAATGGGGAAAGGATTTGTTGTCAGTCCTAGGGCAGCGTGAACAATAATGTTCCATGTTTTTATGATTGTGCTTAGAATATCAATAGCATATGAGCTTTAAGGGCTCACCTGTTTTGGTAGTCACAGAAAATGCCACAATGGTCTACCCATGACTACTTTGTCCATAATCACCAATTTTGTATCTGTTTCAAGGTAGGTCCAGGCTTAAGAGCAAACTTTATTTTACAGCAGCAGGCATTTGTTATGCTTTTGTCATAACTAGAGTGTAAACCTGACCCAATATGCCCTCCTAAGAACTTTAAAAAGAAAAAAAGGATAAAATCGTAGCACCACTACTACACCAATACCACACAACCAGAAATGGCGTCAATACAACACAATAATCAATATTACCACGAATGCCACCACCACTACCAGCAACAACACCAAAGTACTAATACGACCATCACCAATACCAGTACAACCAACATGCCTACCATTATGGACTGCATCTAAGCTTCCAAAAGAACACAACCACTGTTACCAATACCGCTAGTACCACCACCAAACACCAAAAACACTATCAACTCAGCAGCAATACTGCTTGACTTCCACCAATACCACAACACCAACAGTACCACCATAAATACCACATCACCAACATTTGCAACCTCCACCACTACTAACAAGCACAGACAAAGCCAATTGATCTGGCTTTAATGTGCTACAGCATGCATGCCTGTGTATGCATGCATAGTCAAATTAAACCCAGACCTATTGGGTTAGCCAACGCTTCCTCTGAGAAGGGACCACCTTGAAAGAAACTGCGCCACACAGTACTTGGCCAGTCAGAAAAGGTCTTGTAGAAAGCTTTCGAATCTATACCCCAGAACTGTCAAATGGCCTCTCCTCGTAAGTCACTACGACTCACCAAGTCAAACAAACCTCCCATAGTTTTGCAGAATGAACATAATGCACAGAACATAGCTCAGATACTGTCCTGACCGCAACTGGAAAAACACAATGCATATGAAACATAATATTAAGGCAATGTACATAACTAATTTCATGGAGGCCATACAAACTAAATATATTACTTTAACTATTTCCTGGTTGCATTGCCTACATTGTTAATTGTGGACACTTTAATATAATTCGAGGTATAAACTGAATTTGAACTGTACTTCGAGGTATTCCATTTGTCTCTTCATTTCAGGTCCTAAGCAATATCATTTTATTGGCTCTACAGCACAGGTGACTTACCACTACATTGTCCTGTTGGCCCTTTCCCTTAAGTATGGTGCAAGACTGTCATTACTTCAGATACAGACAATACCTCGCTTAGAGATGCCCATTATCTCAGTAAGTACAGTTTTATAGGTTGCTTTGTCGACACCAGGTCTACAAACATTTTTACTACCAAAAACAACCTGCATAATCTCTTGGAGGTACCTCCAGTATCCCTGATTCTTAGGTACATTTGAACTGGCAACGTCTGTTAAGATGGATCACATCTAGCTATCCATGTATCTAAATAGATCTACACTGATGAAAACCTGTCCACTTCGTGTTATTATGGGTGGAATAAAAACTAACATCAATATATTTTATTTGAGTTTTACTTAGTATGAACCATGCTGAGACATCAGAATGATATTTTAAATAAGCAACACAAAAATAAAACATGATGTTGACCCTGGACCACAGCCAGTGGCGGCCATAGGCCTGGGAATTAGGGCAAACAAAGGCTGGCGCTCAGCTGTTCCTCATACTTGGGTGAAAGGGAGGCGGGAAGAGCACTGGGTAAGAGACAAGGGTGCTGTACGCCATCATTGGTGTATTCTCGTTTGTAGGTATCTGCCTGGTCTCAGCCGAGACATTTTGGGGCTCTCAGAAATGCTACTTTGCCAGCAATCAACTTGCTAGAACGCGCACAAGAGCGCGTTATAGCAAGATGATCACCAGCAAAGTAGCATTTGCGGTGACGCGCGTGCACACCACTCGTGTTTTTTTTTCTCGCTTTTTTTTTGTTCTTTGTGGCCCGGCCGCGCGGCCAATGCTTGTTCAGTCTACGACCTGGCTCATCCATTGGGTCGCCTATTTCCGCTCTCTTGTGGGTGCTGTTTCTGGCCTCCCGGGCCTCGGCCAATCCAGGCGCAGCTTCCCACCCTCTCTGACCTGCCGCCTTTACAAGAGCCCCAAGTGGCCATCATTAGAGCCGGGGTGGAGGCGAGCGTGTGGGCGCCTTGTCAGGATCCAGGGTTCCCTGGGATGCCTCCTGTTGCCATGGGCACCTGTGACGCGCCAAGGGGGGTCTGTGTCCTCAGCCTCCTAGCGCTCAACAAGGTACCGACCCCCGCTCATCCACGTGCAACTTAGCGCACAGGTGAAGAACGCTACATTATTGTCCTTGCAGAGAACGCTCCTTGTGCACAATAGGTGTTTTAGTGAATGCGTCGTATTATAGCATTTCAAAGCCCCGTCAGGGGTAATAAGCGCTATATAAGTAATTTGCTGCCACAGTTTTCAGCTTCCAGGCGCTGTAAACAACTGGTTCTAAAATAAAGCTCCTGGTCTATCCATACCAGAAGGATGAAAGGCAGCGTGAATCTCTGGCGTGCTACCTTTAACTGGCAGGTTGAAAACACATCTCAGTATCAAACGTTCACCAATCTTTGAAGAAGGACCATTTTTCACAATTCATGGGTGGTGACTTATCTATCACCAAAATTATAAAGTAACGGTCACCTAAGCGCTGCCACTTGAGAGCTTGTTTAAGTACAGCTGAAGCTGACCAAGTGTTAGGATGTTGGACCCCAAGTCCGTGCTCCCCCTGCCTTGCGAACCGTGAGCTGTGCATGTCATCGAAGCTCAGGTACAAAGGTCAGCGGAAATGACGTCATCACTCAGAGGTACTAGTGACCAGGAACAGAGTTCCTCACTTCTTACTGTTTTAGTTCAACGGCCCCTTTAAGTTACAGTCCCACAAATCATTCATTTTTTGTAGTAAAAGCTTGTCTTTTCACATTTTTACTTTTCAAACTGCTCCACGTGTGCTCCGAAATACTCGCCAACACCCTGAGACCAAAAAGTTGCTCGTCATTTCAAGTTTAAAACTTAATATAATGTCGTCCCTAGGAATAGTGTCACATAACTTGTGCTTATTGCAGTGTCAAAAGCAATAAAATCAATAACATTTGTTTTGTTTTTTAAACAAAATACACGATGACCAGTAAAAAAAAAAGTTGAAGTCAAAATACACAACTGAGAAGTAAAACTTTCTTGTGGCAAATATGTTATTATCCTTCTCTATATTTGAACCACTGTGGAGCAGGTATTTATTCTACAGCCAAAGGCAATGTCTGAAGAAGGATACATTTAGCTTTTGTGTTCCTAAATCTGAGCATTTCTAATCAACGCATAGTGAGCTGGAGGATCCTGCATCTCTGTAGAATGTTATCTTTTTTCCCCTGGATGAAGGGTCATCTCTTAGTAACGAAAATATAGTGTAGATAAGGGTCTAGGGGGAATTGATTAAAGACTGAATACACCTCTGCTCCCCAATCACAGATTACACAACTAATAAAGAGATACCCAGTCAAATCTGAAAGATGCTGCAAAAATGTGGAAGCCCAATTCTAATCGTTTGCCCACCACCTGGCTAGATTCAAGAGTCCATCGGCCCACCCTTACTGGCGGAACATCGTTATCTGGAGCTCAAGGAGATTCAGGTCTAGGACCACAGCCCTGAGCCACCTTGCCCCGCTGGGTACCTGACCTCATGCTCCTAAATGACTCATGCCAAGGTGGATGTTCAAACCGTATGTACTCTAGTGAAGTGCAGTGCTCAAGTGTGTGAGGATTTAAAAATGACTACTTGGACAAAAAATATGTTTATTAGGGAGTATCCAAGTGCCATGCTTAAAATAACCTGATAGTATGGAAAATATTGACTATCTCCTGGCTACAAACTAGTGCGGTCGACATGTTTCAGCCGTAATGGTCAACTGACCCGGCTTTCTTCAGGACCTCGATGCTACATAATATAAGCTACTGCAGGAAAGAATTATAACAAGTGCAAAAAAATGTGTTTAAGAATCAAGATATTAAGGTAAAGTTGTGGCCCTCGCCACCCTACCCGACATGCAAAATACGTGTTTGCAGATAAGAGCTACCTCTTCTTTCCTAAAAAACAAATAAAGAAATGTGTGGGTCAAAATGATTAAAAAGGTAATCTAACATATTGCAACATCAGCTATTAACGTTCCGTAGTGCTATTGTGCACCACTCATTAAAAACCCAAATCGTAGTTTTGTGCAAATACAAGCCTCTTTTTTTGTTAAAAAAACAAATTCTCACTTACCCAGCTTTATGTGGGAGGAAAGCCTCACCTCACCCGGCTGACTGCTCGGAGAAGGAAGCCCCGCTCTGTTTACAAACAAAGTAAGACATAGAAGTTGCTTAATGATGCCACTATGTCTAAATACTTTGTATATGTGTTAAACATTCTCAAAAAACCTTGATCAAAAGAAACCTAGAAACACTCAGCTCCTGATAGAATCAAAATACAGGAAAGCTAATCCTTCCCATCTTGCAATAGAACCTCCCTTACGGTGCAGTCCTGATGTGTATATTAAGGGAGGATCTTAGTCTATATGCAACCTCTCTGCTCATGTGTTAGTAAATATACTTAAAAAACAAGTCAAGCGTTTATGAGACAGCAAACCACTCTAGGTATAGGACAAAACAAGAAAAAACAAGAAAAACCACCCTTCCCTGCAAGGTAGAAAACTAAGGGAAAACAGGGGATAAAGGTTCTAGTAAGATACCCAGAAATACACTCAGAGGGACTCTCTCCTTCTTACCGGTCCGTCGGTGCTCCAAAAAAGACTGCGAGCAGTCTGGGAGGTGACGACAGGGAAGGCAGAGCTGCTTAAATACTCGCCCTGATTGGCTATAAATTAGCTAAATGTTAGCAGCTGCTGATTGCGAAATACGGGCTGATCTTGAGCCGATAAAGCAGGCTCACTCGCGGGACACTATACACTGCGCATGCGCATTATCAAGGCCCGATCTTTCGTGCACTACGTACCGTCATGCTCCCAAATGGGCTGCTATTCCACACGCATGCTCAGAAATGAGGGTCAGAACTATGTGTGCCGCGGGGGAACATAGTTAGTGACGCGCACGTGTAATGTTCAAACACTACCTCCATCAAGGATCCGCCTATGTTCAAGGGGCAGAGTCAGCACAAGTGGTAATTGGAACTGTGTGCCACACATCGAAATGTGCGTATAGTGTATGTCTCATTTAGGGAAAACCTCATATTTAAATACATCGCTGTCATGTAGACAAAAAGGGAACTAAAGCATTGTTACAAATCCAAATGACTTACTCTTATGACTGATGTAAAATGGGAGGTGTATGGGTGTAAGTCAAAGCTAGTAACTGATATTTGCTCCTGGCTTCTCCATAATATTGTTGTAGCTCAAACAGAGCCAGGGCTCTTCTATAATATTGTTGCAACTTATTTATAAACTGACAACATATTTATAAACTGACAACAGAACAAGGGTAAATGTAGACTGAAAAAGCAAAAACATTTTCTTTTAGTATCAGATCATGAGTCTCAAGGGGTGGCTAAAGCATATACAATGGTTCCTCAGATCGATACCCATGGTATATGGTCATTAAGGCCTTCTGTATCCGTTTTCAATCGGAAAATCCATCTTTGCTCCTTGATGAACAAAAAGCGAGAAATGTCCGATACATGTTGAGGGATAAAGGGTTTCTCCAACACACACCATCTCAAATCATCAGCCTTGTGTTGTTTGAAAAGGAAATGGTCAGTGAGGCAGGTGGATTGTTTTCTACAATGTATGGTACTTTTGTGCTCACTGATGCGCAACTTCACCTTTCGTGTAGTGTGGCCAATGTATTTAAGAGAGCATGGACATTTAATCATGTATATTACACCCTCCGAATTACAATTGGTATGGTTCTGAAGTATCCAGGGACGGTTGGTACCTATGTCCACCGAGACCATTTTGGTGGTTTGTCAGCAAACGCTGCACGAGCCACACGGATAGTGGCCTCGTACGGGGGGTAGTCACCATAGAGTGTTAGTGTCTTTCACGGGCTGAGTCACCGGGCGTGTGTGAACTAGGCTGTCCCGCAAACTGGGACCCTTTTTAAATGCAAAAAGAGGAGGCGTAATCCTTTCAGTGGCCACGTTAAGGATACGCCAATGCTAACGCACTGTTTTCTGTACTTGGTTAGATAATGTGCAGAAAGTTGTCACAAAAGTTAGCCTGTCCTTGGGAGGTTTGGGAGTGTCAAACTTGAGCATTGCTTCCCGATTGTTATTCCCTGCCCTCTTCCATGCCTGACGTACAAGCCGCGTAGGGTAGGCGTGTGCCCGAAGCTGAGTCCAGTTCATTCGCATGTTTGTCAAAGAGGTCTCTGGTCGAGCAATTCCTTCGGATGCGGCGGAACTGGCCCACTGGGAGATTCTCCCTCAGGGCTCTCGGATGGTGACTGTCGAACAACAACAGAGAGTTTCTGGACATTGGTTTTTTGAACAGTTCACACTGTAGCTTTCCATCATGGGGGAAGATCGAGATGTCGAGAAAAGACAGTCGTTCTTGGCTAACCTCAATAGTGAACTTTAGGAAAGCATTTTGTTGATTGAGCCAAGTGTGAAATGTCTGTATTTCCTCGACAGAGCCCCGCCATACCACCAGCACATCATCTATGTACCTCTTCCACAGCACCAGTTGTCGATGGTATGGGTTGCTGTGGTGAAGTACATAGTTCTGTTCGAAAAGATGGACGTAGAGGTTGGCGAGGCTGGGCGCGAAAACACTGCCCATTGAGGTGCCAGAGACCTGGAGAAAAATCTGATCTTCAAATCTGAAGAAGTTCTCCATCATGGCCATCCTGGCACACTCCATGATAAAAGGTACCGGGGTGATGCTGTCCAGATCTCGCGCTTCCAGAACACCCCTGATGGAATCTAGGGTTTCTTGTTGTGGAATGCACGTGTAAAGTGACTCCACGTCGAAGCTTGCCAGAATGTCAGTAGAGATGTTAAACTCAATCTCAGGCAGGATGCGTAGAACATCCGCTGTATCTTTAAGATACGAAGGCATCGCAGTGACCAAAGGTCGCAGAAAGAAATCCACAAACTTGGACAATGGCTCAAGTAATGAGCCGATCCCGGAGATAATGGGAAGTCCAGGAGGAGGGCGTTGACTCTTATGGATTTTCGGGAGGCAATAGAAGTATTGCATCACGGGTTTGTCGGTCACCCAAAATTTTGCCTCATGTGATGTAATCCACCCCTCTGCTTCACCTTCCTCAACAAGATGTTTTATCTCCATTGTTAATCTAGGTGTGGGGTCGATGTCCAACACCTGGTATGATTTCGTATCATTCAATTGCCGGAGACACTCTGTCCGATATGTAGCAGTGTCTTGAAGGACAGTTGCGCCCCCATTATCTGCTGGCTTGATGGTAATTGATTCATCCCTCATTAAATTCTGAAGAGCCAACCTGTCCTTTTTGGTGAAATTACTGTAGTTCGTGGGCCGAGTCTCACATAGTGCCATGACATCGTGGGTAACTGCTTTCTCAAAGGTGGTAACTTGAGAAGGGTATTCTAGTTCGCACCGTAGAGTAAATGGGTCACCTGAATGGGTAGGTATTATTATTATTATATTATTATTATAATTACACTTGTTAAGCGCGCAGCTACCCGGAGGTTTCCCGGCGCTAAGGCAGACAGAAAGGCATACAAGATGAAACGAGCCTCAGACCAGCGGACTACGTGTTAAAGAGCCAAGTCTTGATTCCTTTACGGAAAGTCAAGAAGCACATTTCAGAACGCAGAGGTAAAGGTAGGGAGTTCCAAAGAGAAGGTGCTAAAAGGGAGAACGAACGGCCTCCCATTTTAGCTCTCTTAACACGCGGTATCTTAAATTTGTTCTGGGTGGATGACCTAAGTGTGCGAGGGGGGACATAGTGCTGCACTAAAACAGATAGGTAGTGCGGGGCTCTTCTAGTCATGATTTTGTGCATGAGACATAAAGCCTTGAATTTGACCCTACTCTCAATTCGCAGCCAATGCAATTTGCGCATATGAGACGTGGCCGATGTTCTAGCAGGGAGGTTACAAATTAGGCGAACAGCCATATTTTGTACCACCTGGTACTTCCTAATTACCTCCTTACAGGCACCCAAGAGTAAGATGTTCCCGTAGTCCAGGCGTGAGATGACAAGAGCCTGGACTACAGTCCTAAGGGTGTCAGCAGGCAGCATCCACGTGATTTTCCTCAGCCACCTGATGATGGTAGTACAGGTGGCGGAAACTTTCACGACGTGTTGCTTGAAGGACAGTTGGTTGTCAAGGAGGACCCCAAGATTACGAGCAGTCGTAGTTGGGGTAGGAAGAGGACCCATCTCCTGCGGCCAATGTTGTGGGCCCCATAGCGAGGTGTCAGAGCCAAATAGGAGCAGTTCTGTTTTGTCCCCATTCAGTTTTAATTTGTGCTCAAGCATCCATGCAGATATTTGTCGAAGTCCCATTCGAAGAGAAGAAGAGGGAGAGTTTTTGTTGGTGGAGAGTGAATAGATGACTTGGGTGTCATCGGCATATGAGTAAATTGTGAGACCTGCCTGTTCCGCCAGAAAAGCAAGAGGTCTCACATACAAATTAAAAAAGAGGGGACTAAGGATAGACCCTTGTGGAACACCGTGTTTAGAGGGAAAGATTGATGAAACAGAAGTAGAGGAAAAAACTTGAAACGTGCGATCAGAAAGGAAATTAGCAATCCAGGCCAGGGCGGAACCACCGACACCCACGGATTTCAAGGTGGACAACAGGATGGAGTGGGAGACGGTGTCGAATGCGGCACTCAAATCAAGTAATATGAGCGCCACTGTCTCCCCATTGTCCACCTTTTGTCTAATGGATTCCGACACACCAAGGAGGGTGGTTTCAGTGGAAAAACCAGCCCTGAACCCGGATTGAGAACCATGAAGAAAATTAGAAGATTCAACGTGAGATTTAAGCAAAGAATTAACGTGTTTCTCTAAGATTTTAGAAAAACATGAAAGCAGAGAAATAGGGCGGAAGTTTGATGGGTTATTGGGATCTGCGTTGACCTTTTTTAATAATGGAACCACCATAGCGTGCTTCCATTCATTAGGAACGATCGCTTCAGTTAGAGACGCGTTCAGGACCTTCAGGATGATATGAAGTAGGGCTGGATCCAAGGAGCTCAAAACTTGTGGAGGTATTGGGTCAAGAGGGGAACCAGATTTAATGTCTCGCAGATACTTTTTTAAAAGTGTAGGAGAGATGAGATCCCAAGCGTGTAGAAAGGGAGTCGCGGAAGTGGAACAGAGAGTAGGAGCCGGAGTAGGATTACATATGGTTGGATCAGAGTTAGTGGACATAACAGAAGTAGAATTAAAAGTGTCGTAAATTTTATCAATCTTCTCAACAAAGAAATTAGCTAACACCTCACACTGGGCAGTGTCCAAACAGGGGTCTTTGGGTAAAGTAGACGCACCTGAAAGCTCTTTGACGATTTTAAACAGGGCCTTGGGTCTATTTTGCGCCATAAGGATAGTAGTATTGGCAAAATTGGCTCTGGCAGTGTCACAAGCCGAATGATATGCTTTGAGAGCAACCTTATATTTTAGTTTCTGATCAGAATTATAATTGGAACGCCAAATGCGTTCCAATTTTTTACAGTTGGATTTTTCTAGGCGAAGGGCATCAGTAAACCATGGTGCTGGTGGGTGATGGATTTGAGGTTTATTTTTTTGAGTCGGGAGACAAGAATCCAAAGCTGTTGTCAACCATCGTCTGACAGTAGGTAGCTCATTAGTAGTTATACTGGAAAACGTAGGTTTTGAGTTAGCAAGAAGAGAGTTAAATGTATCCATGTCTAGACGTTTCCAGTTCCTACTGGCTTTGTGAGGGGGAGCGGGGTTTGAGGATATAGCCAGTGTTGTTTTAATAGAGAAATTAACAATCAAATGGTCCGACCAGATGACCGGCGTTGAAGATTGATAGGAAATGCCAGTGAGGTTGGAAATGATGGGGTCCAAAAGATTACCGGCTTTGTGAGTGGGGTCGAAATTGTGCAAGTGAAGGTCTAAGGCTGCAAGGTCCTGTAAGAGGCGTGTAGAAATAGCACACGACGCAGAGTTAAAATGGATGTTTAAATCACCAACGATGATAAAATTAGTTGATTGTGCCAAGAATGGGGCAATGAGTTCAGGGAGGGAGGAAGCCCAATTGCTAGCAGAGCCCGGAGGGCGATAGATCAGCGTGCCGGTTAAGGTAAAATGAGGAGTGAGTAAGAGTTTAAACAAACCCGCCTCACAATTTGGAAAATCGAGATCTTCCCATTTGCAGGAGAATTCTCTCTTGAAAATGATAGCGATTCCCCCACCATCTTTAAGAACCCGGTTTCGCCCAATGTAGGTGTAATCATTGGGGAGAGCCATGGCGATGTCAGGGCCAGAGCTATCGTTTAACCAGGTTTCGGTGACAAACATGGCAGCTGGGCTAGCTGTCTCCAAAAGGTCGAAAATATCTCTCTTGTGTTTCGCGAGGGATCGACAATTGATACTAATAAACTTCCAAGAGGGACAGGGTTGAGGCGGAATGAGGGGAGGATTGTGACTTTGGGATGGGATATTCCAAAAAGTAGAAGACATGCAGTCTAAACTAGAGACGGAAGATTCCAGAGAAAGGCTGCAGTTTGGGCACAAGATAGGAGCATTGTGGCAATTGAAGACAGTATTCGCGGGGCAAGGAGGCCCCCGCAACCGCAGTAAGGCAGTACGGGAGTAGGTTACATGATTATAAGCAGAAGAACTGGGCCCTGGGCCCGTGCTGGCGCAGACGGGCGCAGACGGGCTTAACTCTGGCGCAACTCCGGCGCGCCTACGTCGCGCCCGCTGCGCTCGTCCGCTGCGCTGACGCATGAGGGCCGTCTATATAGGCTATGACGCCGTGATGGGAGGAGTCAGGAGGGCGGGATAGGGGGAGTGAAGTTAAAAAATGAAAGTTACCGTTCGCCGCTCGTAGTCAGCGGGACGGACAAGGCTTGGAGCTGCTCGCACTCAGCAGCAGTGAACAGGCAAGATTTTAAAATAAAAGTGAAGTTACAGCACTCAGCGCGCAAGTCCTCTGCCCTCTGCCACAGGGCTTCAGTCTACACGCGAGGCGAAAGTGGGCGGAGCCTATATAGGCTATGACGCCGTGATGGGAGGAGTCAGGAGGGCGGGATAGGGGGAGTGAAGTTAAAAAATGAAAGTTACCGTTCGCCGCTCGTAGTCAGCGGGACGGGCAAGGCTTGGAGCTGCTCGCACTCAGCAGCAGTGAAATGGCAAGATTTAAAAATAAAAGTGAAGTTACAGCACTCAGCGCGCAAGTCCTCTGCCCTCTGCCACAGGGCTTCAGTCTACACGCGAGGCGAAAGTGGGCGGAGCCTATATAGGCTATGACGCCGTGATGGGAGGAGTCAGGAGGGCGGGATAGGGGGAGTGAAGTTAAAAAATGAAAGTTACCGTTCGCCGCTCGTAGTCAGCGGGACGGACAAGGCTTGGAGCTGCTCGCACTCAGCAGCAGTGAACAGGCAAGATTTTAAAATAAAAGTGAAGTTACAGCACTCAGCGCGCAAGTCCTCTGCCCTCTGCCACAGGGCTTCAGTCTACACGCGAGGCGAAAGTGGGCGGAGCCTATATAGGCTATGACGCCGTGATGGGAGGAGTCAGGAGGGCGGGATAGGGGGAGTGAAGTTAAAAAATGAAAGTTACCGTTCGTAGTCAGCGGGACGGACAAGGCTTGGAGCTGCTCGCACTCAGCAGCAGTGAACAGGCAAGATTTTAAAATAAAAGTGAAGTTACAGCACTCAGCGCGCAAGTCCTCTGCCCTCTGCCACAGGGCTTCAGTCTACACGCGAGGCGAAAGTGGGCGGAGCCTATATAGGCTATGACGCCGTGATGGGAGGAGTCAGGAGGGCGGGATAGGGGGAGTGAAGTTAAAAAATGAAAGTTACCGTTCGCCGCTCGTAGTCAGCGGGACGGACAAGGCTTGGAGCTGCTCGCACTCAGCAACAGTGAACAGGCAAGATTTTAAAATAAAAGTGAAGTTACAGCACTCAGCGCGCAAGTCCTCTGCCCTCTGCCACAGGGCTTCAGTCTACAAACCCAAGCCCTTTGTTGAGGACCTTGTGTTCGTCTCCTGTTAATGCCCTCGAGCTCAAATTGACTACCAGATCTTTCACTCCCCGGTCGCATTGGGGGTCTGCTGCTGGTTGCCCCTCCTGCTCCGGGTGTTCGGAAATGTCAGATCTGGTTGCCAGTGAACAGTTGTAGTGCCTCTCCGTTTCCCCCTGGCGCTGCCTCGGCCCTGGTCTAAAAAAGATTGGTTAGGGTAGAGCTGTTGCTGTGGAGGAAATGGTTGCATATGTGGTGCAAATGGTGGGTAGCCCCATGGAACTGGAGGCCACCATTGACCCTGATTCTGATAGAATCCTTGTTGGCCCCGCCTCCTGTTAGATCTACGGGATTGACCCCTTCCTCTCATATGTGACGCACCGGTGTTGGAGGAATCGGAGTCAATTGACCCGGTTCCTGATCCAGATGACGAGTAGTTGGACCCGAAGCCTCTACCTCTACTATTATATTCCGGTGCCACATAGGTCTCGCTAGTGTAGGGATAAATCTTCTCCAAGGAAAAGCGGGCCAGATCTTTCTTACACTTGTCTATTTTGTTAATCACGATGTTATCTCTATACTCTTTGGTGGTCTTGTTGGTCTCTTCCATGTGTTTCTTATATAGAGTTGTGGTAATGGTGGTTTTGATTTGCCCCTCAAGGGTCTGTATTTCGATCAGAATTGCATCTGGTAGTCAATTTGAGCTCGAGGGCATTAACAGGAGACGATCACAAGGTCCTCAACAAAGGGCTTGGGTTTGTACCTACCCATTCAGGTGACCCATTTACTCTACGGTGCAAACTAGAATACTTCTTTAGGAAGGTTCGACTCCATTTCTTCTTCCGAGACAAGGAGCCGGACATAAATACTTCTCCCGGTGGTACCATCAACACCGGCCTTCGTCCGAAATCCAGCTTCACTCCTTTGGCACACCAGGTCCCTTCTCAAGTTACCACCTTTGAGAAAGCAGTTACCCACGATGTCATGGCACTATGTGAGACTCGGCTCGCGAACTACAGTAATTTCACCAAAAAGGACAGGTTGGCTCTTCAGAATTTAATGAGGGATGAATCAATTACCATCAAGCCAGCGGATAAAGGGGGCGCAACTGTCCTTCAAGACACTGCTACATATCGGACAGAGTGTCTCCGGCAATTGAATGATACGAGATCACACCAGGTGTTGGACATCGACCCCACACCTAGATTAACAATGGAGATAAAACATCTTGTTGAGGAAGGTGAAGCAGAGGGGTGGATTACATCACATGAGGCTAAATTTTTGGTGACCGACAAACCCGTGATGCCATACTTCTATTGCCTCCCGAAAATCCATAAGAGTCAACGCCCTCCTCCTGGACGACCCATTATCTCCGGGATCGGCTCATTACTTGAGCCATTGTCCAAGTTTGTGGATTTCTTTCTGCGACCTTTGGTCACTGCGATGCCTTCGTATCTTAAAGATACAGCGGATGTTCTACGCATCCTGCCTGAGATTGAGTTAAACATCTCTACTGACATTCTGGCAAGCTTCGACGTCGAGTCACTTTACACGTGCATTCCACAACATGAAACCCTAGATTCCATCAGGGGTCTTCTGGAAGCGCGAGAGCTGGACAGCATCACCCCGGTACCTTTTATCATGGAGTGTGCCAGGATGGCCATGATGGAGAACTTCTTCAGATTTGAAGATCTGATTTTTCTCCAGGTCTCTGGCACCTCAATGGGCAGTATTTTCGCGCCCAGCCTCGCCAACCTCTACGTCCATCTTTTTGAACAGAACTATGTACTTCACCACAGCAACCTATACCATCAACAACTGGTGCTGTGGAAGAGGTACATAGATGATGTGCTGGTGGTATGGCGGGGCTCTGTCGAGGAAATAAAGACATTTCACACTTGGTTTAATCAACAAGATGCTTTCCTAAAGTTCACTATTGAGGTTAGCCAAGAACGACTGTCTTTTCTCGACATCTCGATCTTCCCCCATGATGGGAAGCTACAGTGTGAACTGTTCAAAAAACCAATGTCCAGAAACTCTCTGTTGTCGTTCGACAGTCACCATCCGAGAGCCCTGAGGGAGAATCTCCCAGTGGGCCAGTTCCTCCACATCCGAAGGTATTGCTCGACCAGAGACCTCTTTGACAAACATGCGAATGAACTGGCCTCTCAGCTTCGGGCACGCGCCTACCCTAAGCGGCTTGTACGTCAGACATGGAAGAGGGCAGCGAATAACAATCGGGAAGCAATGCTCGAGTTTGACACTCCCAAACCTCCCAATGACAGGCTAACTTTTGTGACAACTTTCTGCACATTATCTAACCAAGTACAGAAAACAGTGCGTAAGCATTGGCGTATCCTTAACGTGGCCACTGAAAGGATTTCGCCTCCTCTTTTTGCATTTAAAAAGGGTCCCAGTTTGCGGGACATCCTAGTTCACACACGCCCGGTGACTCAGCCCGTGAAAGACACTAACACTCTATGGAGACTACCCCCCGTACGAGGCCACAATCCGTGTGGCTCGTGCAGCGTTTGCCCACAAACCACCAAAATGGTCTCGGTGGACATAGGTACCAACCGTCCCTGGATACTTCAGAACCATACCAATAGTAATTCGGAGGGTGTAATATACATGATTACATGTCCATGCTCTCTTAAATACATTGGCCACACTACACGAAAGGTGAAGTTGCGCATCAGTGAGCACAAAAGTACCATACGTTGTAGAAAACAATCCACCTGCCTCACTGACCATTTCCTTTTCAAACAACACAAGGCTGATGATTTGAGAAGGTGTGTGTTGGAGAAACCCTTTATCCCTCAACATGTATCGGACATTTCTCGTTTTTTGTTCATCAAGGAGCAAAGATGGATTTTCCGATTGAAAACGGATACAGAAGGCCTTAATGACCATATACCATGGGTATCGATCTGAGGAACCACTGTATATGCTATAGCCACCCCTTGAGACTCATGATCTGATACTAAAAGAAAAGGTTTTTGCTTTGTCAGTCTACATTTACCCTTGTTCTGTTGTCAGTTTATAAATATGTTGTCAGTTTATAAATAAGTTGCAACAATATTATAGAAGAGCCCTGGCTCTTTTTGAGCTACAACAATATTATGGAGAAGCCAGGAGCAAATATCAGTTACTAGCTTTGACTTACACCCATACACCTCCCATTTTACATCAGTCATAAGAGTAAGTCAGTTGGATTTGTAACAATGCTTTAGTTCCCTTTTTGTTTACATGACAGCGATGTATTTAAATATGAGGTTTTCCCTAAATGAGACATACACTATACGCACATTTTGATGTGTGGCACACAGTTCCAATTACCACTTGTGCTGACTCTGCCCCTTGAACATAGGCGGATCCTTGATGAAGGTAGTGTTTGAACATTACACGTGCGCGTCACTAACTATGTTCCCCCGCGGCACACATAGTTCTGACCCTCATTTCTGAGCATGCGTGTGGAATAGCAGCCCATTTGGGAGCATGACGGTACGTAGTGCACGAAAGATCGGGCCTTAATAATGCGCATGCGCAGTGTATAGTGTCCCGCGAGTGAGCCTGCTTTATCGGCTCAAGATCAGCCCGTATTTCGCAATCAGCAGCTGCTAACATTTAGCTAATTTATAGCCAATCAGGGCGAGTATTTAAGCAGCTCTGCCTTCCCTGTCGTCACCTCCCAGACTGCTCGCAGTCTTGTTTGGAGCACCGACGGACAGGTAAGAAGGAGAGAGTCCCTCTGAGTGTATTTCTGGGTATCTTACTAGAACCTTTATCCCCCTTTTTCCCTTAGTTTTCTACCTTGCAGGGAAGGGTGGTTTTTCTTGTTTTTTCTTGTTTTGTCCTATACCTATAGTGGTTTGCTGTCTCATAAACGCTTGACTTGTTTTTTAAGTATATTTACTAACAAATGAGCAGAGAGGTTGCATATAGACTAAGATCCTCCCTTAATATACACATCAGGACTGCACCGTAAGGGAGGTTCTATTGCAAGATGGGGAGGATTAGCCTTCCTGTATTTTGATTCTATCAGGAGCTGAGTGTTTCTAGGTTTTTTTTGATCAAGGTTTTTTTGAGAATGTTTAACACATATACAAAGTATTTAGACAGAGTGGCATCATTGAGCAACTTCTATGTCTTACTTTGTTTGTAAACAGAGCGGGGCTTCCTTCTCCGAGCAGTCAGCCGGGTGAGGTGAGGTTTTCCTCCCACATAAAGCTGGGTAAGTGAGAATTAGTCTTTTTAACAAAAAATGAGGCTTGTATTTGCACAAAACTACAATTTGGGTTTTTAATGAGTGGTGCACAATAGCACTACGGAACGTTAATAGCTGATGTTGCAATATGTTAGATTACCTTTTCAATAATTTTGACCCACACATGTCTTTATTTGTTTTTTAGGAAAGAAGAGGTAGCTCTTATCTGCAAACACGTATTTTGCATGTCGGGTAGGGTGGCGAGGGCCACAACTTTACCTTAATATCTTGATTCTTAAACACATTTTTTTGCACTTGTTATAATTCTTTCCTGCAGTAGCTTATATTACGTAGCATCTAGGTCCTGAAGAAAGCCGGGTCAGTTGACCATTACGGCTGAAACATGTCGACCGCACTAGTTTGTAGCTAGGAGATAGTCAATATTTTCCATACTATCAGGTTATTTTAAGCATGGCACTTGGATAGTCCCTAATAAACATATTTTTTGTCCAAGTAGTCATTTTTAAATCCTCACACACTTGAGCACTGCACTTCACTAGAGTACATACGGTTTGAACATCCACCTTGGCATGAGTCATTTATGAGCATGAGGTCAGGTACCCAGCGAGGCAAGGTGGCTCAGGGCTGTGGTCCTAGACCTGAATCTCCTTGAGCTCCAGATGACAATGTTCCGCCAGTAAGGGTGGGCCGATGGACTCTTGAATCTAGCCAGGTGGTGGTCAAACGATTAGAATTGGGCTTCCACATTTTTGCAGCATCTCAGTCGTTTCCAGTTCCTTTCAGATTTGACTGGGCATCTCTTTATTAGTTGTGTCATCTCTCAGTAAACCATGGCAAAATTAAAGTATAGTAGTACCATTGTACCCAGACGCACCGGACAGTGGTGGTCCCTGAAGACAGAGGTCATACAGCGTTGCTTACGAGATTATATTTTATGTGCAACTCTCAAATTTGTTAAAGAACAAGGATCAGTGATGCCAAACCAAATGTAGTCATACTGGTGCAATAAAATCTTATGGACGCCCCAGTCACTTGTATTAAGGAATGTGCTGCGTCAGTCAGTGGTTCTTAACCTTTAGACTTCTGTGGACCGCCACTTAATCATTACTGAAACCTGGGAATCCCCACTGAGTCATTACTGGAAGCTGGGTACCACCACCTAAGCATTTTCGAAGAATTGAACCGCAAAACAATACACTGAATACACAGAAACAAACATTCATCAAACAAATACACAAATATTTAAATATTTTATTTAATTCACAAGCAAATATTTGAAAACTCTAAATGTTATTAGGAAGGTTGGACCTTTTCTAAATTCAATTGAGGCCAATCACCGTGCATATTATATCCTTTTTGATGCACATCTCCCACAAATAAATCTGAGGACACCAACTTAATTTCTAGTCTCCAATTTAAGATTCATAAACATTTGCAGAACCTTTTTAAAATGTTCAAGTGTACAGTTTTGTAAGCAGCCAAGGACCCCCATGAGTAGGCTTCGCAGACCAGCAGCGGTTCCTGGACCAAAGGTTAAGAACCACTGTGCTATGCCATCAATGAGTGTGCTGGGAGGAAACTCAGGTTTTCATAAAAAAGACATGCAGAGCAGATGTGCAAACCAAGAGGCTATGCTCTTAGTACAGTCCCTTTCCAAACAAGTATCTCTGTCCTTTGATTGTAAAGCAGAAGCAAACAGGTAAAAGAAACTGGAAACAAAGGATCGTATTCATGTGAAAACAGCTATATTATCATTTACACCTGTTTATAGTTATGTGTGAGTCCTTCAGTTATGTACAGAAAACAGACCTCATTTTGTTTAAGATGTCGACGGATCTTGAGTTGGATGGAGAAAAGTCTCTAGCATGGGTCTGTGGAACGCGCACTGCTGACTACAATTCATTATACCAAGTGAAAAGGAATGAGACCCACAACCAGGCTCTATGGTGGGAGTGTCACAAAATGCCGCCCCCCTCACCCCCTTTGGAGCAGTGTTACTAGTGATGGCAAAAACAGACAATGGGGCCAGCAATAGGATTTCAGTAGCAGGACAGTTTTTTTTCCTGTTGCCTCCCAATGACAGTGGCCAACCAGCCTCTCCTGCATCATTAAAAATGGTCTACCACAACTTTAGGGATCGAGAAGCTATCCTCCAGGTGGCACGGCAACAGGGACTTACAGTACGAGGGAGCCACTATCCGGTTCTTGTCCGACTTCACCCTGCAGGTCCAGCGGAAGCGGCGCTCGTTCTTGGGAGTCAAAGCGGCGCTACGTGACCGGGGCATCAAATATATGATGTTCTTCCCAGCCAAACTGAAGATCATCGTGGGGGGCCGATCCATGTTCTTCACCACGCCGGCGGCGGTCCAGGAGTGGCTCGACACGGCAGCACCGACCGGGCGCGACAGGAACATGACACGTGGAGGGAGAACCAGGCCCAGTCCCCCGGGTCCGCTGCAGACAAATCAGAAGGGGACGTACGGAGCCAGCGATTGTGGCGCTCAAGATCGGCCAGTCCCCGATGAGACATTATCTTTGCTGTGACTACACGCTGAGGACTCTTGCCACGGGACCATGCCCTACTGAACTGTAAAGTATACTGCACTGTGCTGTGTTAAGTGTTTCTTTATGTCAATGTAGGGATGGGAATGACATTTGCCCAAAGACTCTGGAGGAGCCCTGTGGGCGCTCCGCAAAGGAGAGGGGTATCTAGTCTAGGGTCAGCGCAGTTATGGCAGCTTGAGTTGGGGCCGGTGCACGTTTTCCCTAACAGAGTTCACCCGGGGGGGGGGGGGCAGGGGGGGCTTCCTCTCTCCTGGGCTGGGCCTGGGCGAAGGGCGCTCTGCTAATTGGGGTTGTGGGCAGTTTATAAACCTACAGAGCAGGGAGCAGGGTGGGGGGTTTGTTTCAGGGGCGGGGAATGAATCCAGTTGGGGCACGATGGGAAGATGAAGTGGAGTTGCTTGAGAGTAGGGGAGGGAGGGGGAGGTGTTGCAGGTGGGGGGGGTGGAATGGGGATGGTAGGACTTGCTGGGGGTGGGGTGTTGTGGGGAGTTGGGGAGGGGGAGCACTTGTTGTTTGGGCACACTTGAGAGGCAATGGAGGGATCCGGCGACGTGCAAAGGTTCTAGGGTCTACGCAAGACGATAATTGTGAATATGGCTAAGAAATGGGACAAAAGCCTCAGGATACTGAGTTGGAATGTAAACGGGCTGGGGGACAAGCTAAAACGCACCATGGTACTGCAGTTCCTCAAGCGTCACCAACCTGATGCCGTGCTGCTCCAAGAAACTCATCTGTTGGGCAACAACTGCCACGCCATGTCTAGGTACGGCTATGTGCTGGCAGTCCACTCTGGTTTCACCACGGGATCCCGAGGGGTGGGTGTTCTGCTGCGGCGCGCCTTCCCCTTCCTTCCTGATTACACAGAGGTTGACCCGCAGGTCCGCTTTGCTACAGTCTCGGGTAAATGGGAGGGGCGTAGACTAACCCTAGTGTCCACATACGTTCCGCCAGGCCTACAGTTACAAGCGTACGCGGATCTTGGTAAACTCCTCCTGTCCCTCCCAGACGGGCAGCTATTCATAGGGGGGGGACTTTAATGTAGTAGTCTCCGGGACACTAGACAGGCATCCACCCAGGGATACACCTCGGGGGCAGAGATGGTTGGGGGACTTCCTAGAAACGTTTGGCCTCACAGACATATGGCGCCTAGCACACCCCACGGACACGCAGTACACCTTTTTCTCTGGGCCACACCACTCCTTCTCCCGCCTGGATCACATACTTACTCCTTTGCTCCGAGACACAGTTGTGCGTGAAGCAACGCATCTGGCAAGAGGTATTTCTGACCACTCGCCGGTCATGGCCCACCTTACCGTGGGCGGTAGACCGGAGGGCTGTGTGGCGCCTATCAACGCCTGGTATCTCCACAATGAGGACCACCGCAAGGCACTGATCCTCTCCATAACTAACTACTTCGTCAGCAACGACGGTTCAGTAGATTCGGCAATCACACTATGGGAGGCCTTTAAAACAGTCCTTAGGGGAGAGGCCCTCTCGGGAATCGCTGGTAGACGCAAAGAGAAGGAGGCGCAGCTGGTTGCGATTGAGACTGACCTGGGGACACTGGAGGAGACAGCGCGAATTGAGGACACACCGGCGGCGCGTCATCGATTGTAATTAAAAACTGCAGAATACCAGGCGAAGGTAACGGAGGCAGCAAAGAGGATGACTGTCATCAAGGAGGGTAGGATATACGACCAGGGGGACAAGGCGGGTAGGCTCCTGGCGTGGCTCGACAAGAAGCACCAGGCCAGTAAGGTGGTGGCTGAGATTCGGAAGGCGGACAGCACTGTCCTCACTGAACCGTGAGACATAGTCGCTGAATTTGCTCACCACTTCCAAGCAGTCTATAGTCGGGGGTCTGACCGCCCCGAGGAGGACTCGGTCGCACTGCTTAGGGATCTTAGGATGCCGGCCCTCTCTGATGCGGAGCGGGACCTTTTGGAGGCGCCGCTCACCACTGCAGTGGTAGAGCGTGCGATCGGAGATCTTCGTTCCGGTAAGGCAATTGGACTGAATAGCTTGCCAATCGAGCTCTACAAGCTCAAGCCTGATAGCGTCAGCCCCTATCTTAAACGTATGTTCGATGAAAGCAAGACCAAGGGTGTGTTGCCGCGGGACCAAAGACTAGCAACTATTGTAGCGATTCATAAGGAGGGGAAGCCTAGGGAGCAGTGTGCCTCATACAGACCCATTTCCCTGTTGAACACTGAGCCTAAGATTTTAGCAAAAATCTTGGCTAACAGACTCCAACCGGTCCTCGCTACCCTGGTCCACCCGGACCAATCAGGCTTCATGCCCCACTGCAATACCGCGCTTAATCTCTGCTGGTTGAACGGGGAGTTGGGGAGATGTCACACGATAAGAGAAGATGCAGTGGTAGTGTCACTTGACGCCGCGATGGCCTTCGACACCCTCGAGGGGCCGTACATTATGGCGGTTCTTCGCAAACTGGGTTTCGGTCCCAGCTTCATCTCGTGGATACGACTCCTCTACGCAGAGCCGCTAGCCCAGGTGGTCGTGAACAACAAGGTCTCAGGCATTCACCCTGGAGAGGGGGACACGTCAGGGGTGTCCGCTTTCGCCCCTTCTGTTTGCCCTCTTCCTTGAACCGCTGGCCACCTGGGTCAGGCAGGACGTCTCCTTGAAGGGGCTTCGCTGGACAGATGGCTGGGAGGACAGAATCTCCTTATACGCCGATGACGTCCTCCTATACCTATCGCGGCCCCGGAAATCGATAATCGTAGCTCTTGACATCTTCGCCAGCTTTGGGAAGAACTCCGGGTACAATATTAATTGGAATAAGTCCATTCTTTATGTTCTTCACGGTCCCATCCCCATACTCTCACGTGACTGTCCCATGCAGGTGGCCACTGAAGGGTTTACATACCTAGGGTTTTTTATATCCAAGGACAAGGCCGCCGTGTACGAGAGGAATTTGCTCCCGCCCCTCCAGAGGCTCAAGCGCGATTCCACCGCCTGGCAAAAGCTGCCGATCTCCCTGTTAGGCCGGGCAGCCCTTTTTAAAATGATGGTGCTGCCCCGATTCCTCTATGCCTTACAGAATTACCCTGACCTGGTCCCGTCCTCTTACTTTCATGCTATCGAGGCGACGCTGAGAAACCTCCTGTGGTTTGGTACCCCCCGAATAGCTCTGCAGAAACTAACTCTGGGGTGGTACGATGGAGGTACAGCCTTGCCGAACATCCGCAGATACTACTGGGCCGCACATCTCTCAGCTGTTAATCAAGGTACATATAGCGCTGGTAGCGAACCGGGATATGGCATGGATAGGTGGCTTCTTCCTGGGGGGAACTACGAAGCAGCGCTATATTCGCGACTAAGGGGACACAAACTGACAGGGCCAACTCTTCACACGGTACAACTGTGGCACATCGCCCAACGCAACATGGGCTGGCACAATGTCCTAACTATGGCCACCCCGCTCTGGGTCTCCGAACAACTGGGTCACCTGGGTCGCTCTAATGGATTCCAAAAGTGGGACCTCATCGGTATCTCCCGGATAGGAGACCTCTGGGGTGCTGGCGGAGTTAAGCCCTTCACATCCCTACAATCCACATACGAACTGGCGGACACTGAGTACTTCAGATACCTCCAAGTCAGCCATTCTCTGCAGAAAAACATCCCACATGGGACAGTGCCCCCTCAGGCATCCCCCCTAGAAGATAGACTGTTGAACGGACACATACTGGACCACGTAATCTCACTCACCTATAAGAAACTGATAAATAACCTCCCTGACTAATTCCTGGGCCTCAAAGGGAGGTGGGAGGCGGACAGTCTGGAAATTGATGAAGAGGAGTGGAGGAGCGCGTTGGCCTCCCCTAAGGAGGTGGCTATCTCCTCAAGGCTGCGGCTCATCCAACTTAAAATTCTACATAGGGTGTACATACCAATCACTAGACTGCAAAAGATGGGCAGGAGTGAGGGTGACGGGTGCAGGAGGGTGTGTGGAATGGTTGGTTCCTTCTTCCACATGCTGTGGGAATGCCCATTACTACAGACATACTGGGTAAAGGTGGTGTGATGCATGCAGAAGGTGTGGGAGGTGGAGCTGCGCCCGGATGCAAAGCGCTGCATATTGAACATATGGGAGCCAACTGACCTACCGGCTAGGGGCAGGTTGTGGGTTACACTCGGCCAGATGGTAGCTAAACGCAACATTGCAAGACTATGGGGAGCAGTCACGACTCCACGAATCGCTGAATGGAAACGAGACATGGACTGGTGTATGTTGCGGGAGAAGGTGGTGTTTGTGGCTCGGGGGTGCCCTCAAAAGTGGGAGGAGATATGGGATAAATGGAACGATTACAGAGGAGGTATATGTGAACACCCTCAGCCCCGCCGACCAGTGCCGGAGGTAGAAGTCTGATTGTTTATACAGAATCCAGTCCTATTTCAATGCTTTTGTTCTAAACTGTACCCACTGTGTGACCTAACTGTATGCCTCTGTTGCCCGTTTCTGTGTCCACGATGGCCACTGTTTGGTCTTAACTTCAAATAAAAAGATTTTTTTTAAAAATGGTCTACCACGCCCCTGCAACTGGCTCCTTTGCCCCATCCATGTGGGGCATGGGTGTTGTGTATGTATATTGCTTTATACGTGTAGCGCAGTTGTTCTTAACCTGTGGTCCGAGAACCCCTGTAGGTCCACGACTGTTTTACATAATCAAAAATTAAAATTAATACTTTAAACTTAATAAAGTAAATACAAATAAAGAAGCAAAATGAAATTTAAAAACCTTTTTTATATTTGATAGTGAATTACACAACATATTTCAATATTTGAGCATTTGTTTGGTATATAGTTTTTATCGTTTTGTATTGTTTTGAGGTTCAAATTATAGATTGTGCTTAAGCAGGGTTCCCCGGCTTCCAATAATGACTCAGAAAGGGTTCCTGAATTCCAGTAATGCTTCAGTCAGGGGTCCACAGAAGTCAATAGGTTAAGAACCGCTGGTACAGAGGATTAATATATGGAGCCCCTATGGCAATAGTAACAGAGGGATCAATGTTGCACTTGTTATATTCTTCAGGTACCTAACATGGAGGATTGGAGAGAGAGCCCAAGAAAGAATATGTGGGTTGTTGGACTCCTCCCTGAACATTTCAGGGATTCTTTGCAGTGGGTCAGACTGAGGAGTATTATAGAAAATAGGCAGACATTGTGTTAACTAAGGGGTCCTCCCCTGTCCTTTCTTGACATCTTGTTCTGTGGAAGAACTACCTCCCAGATAATTAAATGAGGCATCTCCCCTTGTCTCTGTGCCCTTATTTTGCATTCCTCCTGCGAGGATACTCCCAGCTCCAACTCACCCATCTGCTTACACTTTATGGCAATGACCTTAGCTGCACCAGTCTGAGTGGAATAAGTAAATGGGCAAAGCTGCCCAGCACCAGGGTCACAGCTGACCGTGGGAAAACACGACTGTCTGCAACTTTAGTATAAAGATGGGACAGAAACTTTCGTCCAGGATAGCAGGGTGTTCTTAAGGATACTGGGGTCCCCACACCAGTGGTGAAAAGAAACTCTCTGTACTGGGATATCCACCTGAACTCCACTTGCCAGGTTGGGGACCAAAAACCTGGAAACTTTGCTTTGAACTGGCAGAATAGCCTGTCTCAACTTTATTTCGAAGAAGAGAGCTGAACAACTACTCATGGGAATAAAGGAGTCAAAGTGTGACGAGCCAAAGTCATCTGCTGTGCACCGATGAAGAAACTGCACTCTGCGAAGGTGAAACAGGGAGTACTGTGTGTCGCTACAGCTTGGCCCTTATGCATACTACCACCGTTGTCAGACATGTGGGAACATAATTTGCTTAAATTCCTCTACAACTTTCAAGTGTTGTGTAGGCCTACGGCACTACACTGGAAACTGAACTGCAACCAGGGGTTTTCACAAGAGACAAACTGTAGTGCTGGAGGAGATCTTTCGTAATGTAGAGGTCAACATCAGGAATAAAGTAATCATGTGGGGTGGGCACCTACCTGCTTGGTTAGTACGTTTCTGTCTGGGTCTAAAGAGGATTCTCAAGCCACAAGTTCCAGTGAGATGTTAGAAAAATAATCTTGCTGCCTGCACTCACCTGCTATCTGCATGGTGCAAAAGATTTCAACCCCATATAATCTGGATGCGAGGGACGAGACCACTGGTGTGGAGAAAACAACACTGGGCGTCGCAGAGCCAAGCAACAACACTAAATGTACAGTGTGCTAGAAAGGGCCTAGATTGGGTGGGAGAGAGTTCTGAACATGAACCACTAGAACAGCGGTCTTCATACAACTACACCCTATCATTCTCCCCCACCCCCCAGCTCCAAGGGGACCCTTCCAATCAAGGGAAGGTGCACACACATTCCACAGCAAGTTGTCCTCTGCCCTGTAATAAGGAAGTACACGTGTTTGATTTATTTCTATTTCCTTGTCCCTTCCCCTGGCACCCAATACTTCTATGTGTAAACCGAAACAACCCTGCCCTGCCATTTCACCTACCAAATTTACACCACCTTCTCACACACAGACACATAGATACAAACTGCCACAAGTGTGAGCGCACACAGACACACACTTACAAAGCCAGAGATGCACGTACACACACACACACACACGCACACATATACACATTAATTGCCGCTCTCGTAAACACAGCTGGCACCAGCACAGGAGGTACTGGTGTGGCAGGAAATCTGAGGGGTAGATGGCCCCCTCGATAACACAGTCATTGCAAGGACTCCACCAGCAAGAGAGGCCACAGACAGGCAGGGCTCTCATAGGAGTCTCTCCATGGGACATGGGTGTTCACATCTATTTTAGCCATCGGTAACTTGAGAAAGAGGTGTGTATCTGTGGTTGGAAGAGAGGTGCTGCAGCACTACACTATGCAACTTTAGGAAATGTGGCTTTACAGGTGCGAACAGGCAATGTGGAGACTGGCAGTTAAACAACCCTGAATGAAAACTATGCTGGAGAGGGCATGTGTCCTATGCTGGGATATGCCCTTGGTGTTTAGTTCTTCCATTAGCCCCTTCCGACGTACACACAGTATAAGATTATGGGGCCGATTTAAAGGGATAGTATTATTTTTCCAAGATCAAAAAATTGGGTAAAGTTGTAGAACCTAGATTGGAATGCAATACTGCGTGTTCCAAAGGCTATTACTATACATGTTGGCAAATCACCCATGAGAGAGGGCACCATCTACATACCGTCGCCTTCAGTAATAGCCAGCCCAGCTTTTTTTGTAACCCCACAAACTTTCTAACAGCTTTAATGCTGATTTTAAATAGTTCCATTCTTGGACAACAACATGGGAATAGAAGAATATGTTAAAATGGTGACTGTCCAAAAGCTCACAATTTAGCCAAATAGGGAGGACAGGATTAACAAGCATTGGCAAATCCAATTGGTTTTGCCTATGAGAGCTATTGGCTTTGGCAATGTTTTGTAGCCATGCCGTGCAGCAGTGTGGAGTCTTTGCAGTGTGGCTAAAACTAATTTTAAAAAAATGCCCTATGACACAGCTAGCACAAATGTGTTTTTTTGTATTTTTTAAAGGACATTAGCACTGTATGCTGAACCTTCATTTTTTAAAATATTATTTTTAGCCATGTTGCACAGCACAGCCTCAATTCATTAGCAGAGTTGGTAAAGCCCATGCTCTCCACATGAACAAATGGAAATGGCTAAAGCTAGACCCATTGGTTTGGCTAATGTTTGTTAGGCCTCAGCACAACATCCCTTCTGTGATTCTGAGCAAATCAGTTCATCTCCTCATGCGTGATAACGAAGAAAAAAATGACATTTGTAAAAAAAAACTTTGCCAGAGGGAAAGCAATTATACCTGTGACCATGCCATGTGAAAATACATTTGGAAGTGGTTAACATCTGTTGTCACAATCATCTATTTTAAAGGAGAAAGGGGCTTTTGTGAAGTTTGTGGCATAGTAAAACATAGCTACAAACGGCAAGAGGTTCAACAAGGATGGAAGGGAAGAAGAAAAAAATATAAGTAGTACATCAATCACAGCGCTATCAGCGGAAGGACAGCAATCAAGCTGAAGCAATCAGTACTTAGTCGATGTTCCACACGAAAGAAGAGGAAGTGAGGACAACACCTGCTGGCCAATTAGAAGGCAGCAAATAAGAGTGAAAATGAGGCCAACAAATGTTAAGCAATGCGCGGGATGCAAACCCCTTCTTGCAAACCCCTTTTTGTATACAATATCTCTCGCAAGCGAAAGTGAATGCTCTCTTGCAGCCAAGACCTAAAAAGGTCTCCTGGGTCCGACTTTTCCATCTAGACTACAACTGGGGTGGCAGTGATTGTGATGGAAAGGTCAAGCATCTACCTTCCTAGCACAGTGTCACTGTATTAGGGACCCTGCCCAGATATTAAATGTAGTGTTCATTTCCAGCATATTTCTGAAAAGTGAGGATTAGAAGTTATGTTAAGTGGTGGTGTCTGTCCTGGTGTGGGTCCTGTCTCTGTGTTTTTTTAATGCACATGCTACATGTATTCTGCCTACTTCCAAGCCCTCTCCAATATTTACAAACAGACACACAGCACCCATAATGTACCTTTTAAGTGTCATTAACAGACGCACAACATTCCTCATTAAATTATCCAATCCAATCCAATCCAAAAATTCTTTATTTCGGTCTTTTTAGACCATAAAAGATACATGCAAAATACATTAAAACAGCACGTTAAAAATTACATTTGTATAATACAATAATTAAAAACAATTGCCAAATTAATGCGGACATAATACAGATAAAAAATAGTTCATGGTTAGGAAAGGAATTTCAAATCCTGATTAAGAGCACAATCCATACTTTTAGGAAACAGATTCATATTGTCAACATTTGTGCCTTTAACAGTTTTTTCCTAATCAACCACATAGCCATAATGCATTTCGCTACTGCAAAAACTATGTGGGGCAGGGTACTGGTTCTCAATACTCTGTACGCATGCATATGGCTCCTGAAACCCAGGTTCCTGCATAGAGGGACCAGCCAGTACTTCCTTGGTCTGTGATATGCAGGACAAAAGAAGAGAAAATGGACTTCATCTTCGTCAAAAGAATTACAACCTGGGCAAATTTTATCGTTGCTCTGGAGCCATTTGCAGGTAAAGGATTTAATGGGCAGAGTGCCATGCCTCCACTGTATGAACAGTTTCCTGGCAAAAATGGGGAAAATTATGTCCATAAAGCATTCAAAATCATATGTGTTTTTGGATTGTAAAAAACGTTCAGTTAATGTGCCGTTGTTGGTTGCGGTCAGGATAAGTTCTAGGCTTTTTTCCTTGTGAATTTGGACCAAGCGTTTACGAGAAAGCCTCAGGCATCCTTGTTCTGGAGCCTCCCAAAGCTCAGGCAAATTTAAGCGATAAAATTCCTTCTTAACAAATGCCAGCCAGGGAATTCTATCCCGCTTGTTCAGGTCCATTACATGGGCAAGTTCACTCCTCTATTGTGCAAGCTCACTGGTGGACCAAAGCCTATGCCAGAATCTTAATGGCTTGGACTCTAGCTCAGCAGCGATGGACGGTAAACCCACGTCCAGTCTTAAGGGAAGCAAAGGAGTACCACGTGGGAGAGCCAGCAGACGTCTAAGAAAGGTGTTTTCCACTAGCGCGAGATCTTGCCCCGCTTTATGTCCCCACAGCTCGCTGCCATAAGATGCTGCCGCTTTTGCTTGTGTCTTATACATTTCCAGTGCAGGACTTATGGGTTTGAAGGTGGAAGTATTTACAACCTTCAAAATTGCACCAGATAGTTGCGACAACTTTAGCCTAGATCTGGCTATTTGGGGGTCCCAAGATAAATTCTCATGCAGTGTTACCCCCAGATATTGGAAAGTTGTAACCCTTTCCAAAGTGGCTGGGCCCAGAGTGGGATTGGGTCTGGTTTTTGGGGATGGATTAAAGATCATGAACTTGGTCTTCTCTTTGTTAATCTCTAGACCATGTTGACTACAGAAAAGACCGAATCCATCTAAGATCCGTTGGATCCCCATTGGGGATTTGGAAAGCAGGAGCGTGTCGTCAGCAAACATAATAGCTGGCACCCTCCTGCCTGCCAAAAACGGGGCGTCATTGTCCTCAACAATATCAAGGTGAGATATAACGCTGTTAATAAAGAGGCAAAACAGGGTCGGCGCCAAAACGCAACCCTGCCTTACCCCTCTAAGGACAGGAAACCTTGAAGACAATGCGCCGTCCCTCCCACACCTGACCTGCGCATAGTTGCCATCATGGAGTCTAATTATGGCATGCAGCAGCTGGGATGGAACACCCAACTCCTTTAGGACCTCCCATAGTTTTTTCCGTGGGACCAAGTCGAAGGCTGACCTCAGATCCACGAACACCATGTATAGTCTCCCGCCCTCAATCCTCACCGTTTTCCAATACAGGAGGATGAGGCGGAAGATCTGGTCCATGGTGGACGTGTTTTTTCTGAAGCCAGCCTGGAGGGGACTCAGGATTTCATTTACCTCCATCCATTCGAGGAGATGGTCCAGAAGGAGCCGAGAGAAGAGTTTTTGGGGGACATCTATGAGGCTGATCGGCCTGTAGTTGGCTGGGAGGAGAGGAGAGCCCTTTTTGAAAATTGGCACTATCTCTGCTCCCAGCCAAGTACAAGGGATCTCCATACCTCCCAGGATGGCATTGAAGATAATAAGGAGGTACGGGCCCCAGATTTCAGGTTGATGTCTGAAAAGGTCACCAGGCAATCTGTCCAATCCCGGGGCCTTCCCCATTGCCAGTCTCTCTAGTGCACTGACCACCTCTCCAAGTGAAAATGAAAATTCCAAACCAGCTGCAGGGATGAATGTATCATCACAGGCCACTACATGGCCGGGCTGATCAATATCCTGATACAGTTTGCCATAGTGGGCTTCCCAGGCAGATGATGCAATATTGGGCTCCACTGCGGGTTTAGCTTCTCCCGTGCCATTATTTACCAGGGACCAGAATTTTTTCGAGTCCCTGGTTTCCAATGCAGAGGAGAGATCCCGCCAGTGGTTCCAATCCCACTCCGACTTTGCCAGAGCCATGGCTTCCTTGTACCTACCTCTAAGATTGGCGACCTTGCCCTTGTCCTTGTCTGTTCCTGCTTTAATTGTGGCAATTAGCTCTGTCTTCACCTTTTTACAGGAAGAATTGTACCATGTTGGAGTTCGAGTCTGTTTTCGCCGAGGTACTACCACCGGATGAAAAACCTCAGCTAGAGATCCCACAAGGTTTGCATGTATATGTCCGAGTTTATCGCCAAAATCAGATGATCTAGGTTGATTAATTAGTTCATCTATTTCTGCAAACCTTGGGAGCGCTATATCAAAGATTTTTCTTATATTTTCCTCTGAGCTAATTATTTTCGCCCATTTTACCCTTCTCCTATTAGAACTGAGGACCAAGTTTCCTGGGTCGTCACTGGGATTGGTAGATGGGGACTCAGGAGCGGGAGCAGGATGTTTCATATCCAACATGAGTACATTGTGGTCGCTATCTGTTCTAGGGGAAACTCTGAAGTCCTGGACCTTTGACCATAAGCTAATATCAAAAAGCAGTAATGATGGGACCCCCTCTATAAATAAAATCGGGCCAGGGAACAGAGGGGAAAAGCAAGATACAATCAAAAGGAAGTTCCCTCGTTGGCCACAACTATTTTGACTACGTGTACATCATAAACTTAATGCAACAGGTGACAAATACACAACAATTTTTTTGGATTTTCCTTAACCAATATATATCTTTTTTATTTTTATCAAGTATAATTTATTCATAGCATTGCTTACATATATAAATTTTCATTGGAGAAAGAATACATGGGTACATGAATACAAGGGACATGATTTGCAATGCAAGGGGTGACCAGGATTTGGGATGGGGAGATGAGCAGGGTGGAACACCCCAGAAATCATCTTCGGAGGTGAGGGCACCCTCCTTTAGACCTTCAAGAGGCTCGAAATGACAATTAAAATCTCCCCCCATCACAATTTTGTATTCGCTTGGCAGTGAGCCCAGAAAGGACGAAAGGTCTTCCACAGTGGGCGATTCCTTAGCTGCACTGACTGGACGGGAGTATACATTTATAATCGCCAATTTAACTGCATTGGGCCAACTAAGAAGTACACATTGAATGTCCCGCGAGAACGTAGAAACGTTTTCCGCAACACATCCAACGTGACTAGCCACCCAAATCGCCAGACCACCCGAAGGTCTCCCCCTTCTGCTCCAACTTGCCTTAATTTCAAAAACTGCGAAACCCACTCTACTCACATGGTCCCTTGACCACGTCTCCTGAAAGAGGCATATGTCGCTGGAGCCTACAAGAAGATCCCATTCTGGCCCATGTATTTTGTTTGAGATGCCTGCCACATTCCAAGAAAGGATCTTTAGGGTTTCAGTCACAGGTTTGGAAGGGGGCCCCTCAGCTATTCCAGATGCAGTGCCCATAGCAAGATGTGCGGGCAACGGTTCTTGTGATTCCATATTGTGATCAGCATTAAATGTTGTAATTGGGACGCCTGGGGAATTAGGATGGTGCCCATTTGGCTCAATGGGAGTGTACCTTCAAGGCCCCTGGGGCTAGAGGATTTCAGACTACCAACTTGGAGTGAGCCCAAGTCTCCGGTAGCGGTGTCAGCTGCCCCGATTCCAATCCCCTGTTCAGCAGATTCAGTTGCGATGACCTGGAGAGACTGAGAGGGAGAACCCCTTCGGAGTCAATCCACCTCATCAAGGCAACCGAATCAGTTGGAATGTGCATAATTGACAGTGGCAGAATGAGCATTATACCTGGGCCTATATCTGGTCCCATCCACAGCAAAACCCACCCGAGTCCAGCCATCGTCCCTCCTCATAGGTGGCTTACATAAATTAGGATAAAAATAAGAGAGAGGGACCAGCTCAATGGATGAGTTACCCGCATTTCCCAGCCAATTACATACATAGGTGACAACCTGGGGGCTCTTGAAGCTAACAATTATACAGTCCCCATCGCTTTTCTTGGCAGTGTAGCCCACCCACGAGACCCTTCTAACCATAAGAACATCGCCTTTTAGGTTGGATGGTAGGGGCCTTTGGATGTTTAGCCAGCTAATTACCTTGTTGCGTAAAGAATCGTAAGTCTCAATCACGCCGCTGGCCAGCTCTGGGACCCCCTTTAATATCACAGTGTAACTCGCCGCCTCGGGGGGCAGGTTAACTGCCTTGTGCCTAAATTTGGGGTTATCCTGCTGATTAGAAGTGAGGACTGGTGCATTTGGTGGTTTACCCTGAGTAGATGAGCTGACCGGGGCTGTTTGTATAGTCCTCCTGGGGGGAGGAATGGGGGGCACTGACCTGGGAAGTGGTATAGGAGCGGTTTGAGGGACAGGAACTGTACTCATGTTGCTATGATCCCCCATAGTGGTAGAAGGAGGTATTGGAGCAAGAACCGTACTAATCTGGGGGCCGTATGGAGGTCCACCAGCACCCCCATATAGTCCCTCATGGCTTACTTCTGTCCCCAGCTGTCCACTATTGCCCACACTTGATTTCTCAATCGCTAGCAGTCTCGATTCTATTGAATCCAGCTTAAGGAAAAGGGGATCCAAAAGAATTTTGAAGGCCGCGGTAAGTGAGGCAGTGAGAAGATCTGTGGAGTTAGGGATAGCCCCTCCAAAAATAAATGGCTGAGTAAGCATAGGTACAGATGTAGTGGATTAAATACTTGACAATACCCTGCCATTTTCCGGACTGTGAGAGTCTGGTACACCCAAGTTTTCCTCCAAAGTTGGTGTGAGGGAATCAATTCTAGCCCTTTTGGCGCCTTTACCTGATCTGGTTATTTTCCTTTTTGCTATAGGGTCCTCTTTGCGACCCGTATGCGCCAAGATATTTTCAGCGCCACCCTGCTTTCCCATCAGTGTAGGCTCCACAACGGGGGAGAGCTCTATATCACTAATAATGAGCGATGTGTCTCTATCCCTTGGCAATGCTACCGGTGTCCGTAGTTGTTGTAGAACAGACTCAATGGTTTGATCTATACTGTCTAATAAGGATATGTGGGTAGCATCAAGCAAGAGCGGTGTACTGGTATTTGTTGATGGACCTGGCGATAACAAGCAAGAATCTCCTGCACCCTCTTCATTCAGGCCATCAAGCACAGACATACCCTTACCCTTACTGGTTACAGAATTAGTTTTCAGGAGAAATTTGTCCAAGGTACCTGACACAGCAGATGCAGCCTTACTTCTAGTTTCCCTGCTGGCCATTGTGTAGCGGCCTGCAATAGTACAAACGGCACAACGATGAGCCTGGCCGGGGAGACGGGGCGGTAGGGAGGTGGCCCGGCCCGGTCTCTGTCGTTCTCTAACGGCCTCAAACGGCCCGCCCTTTGCCCGGGCTTAGCCCGGCGCCCGCCCGCGCGCGTCCCGCGATGCGCGTCTAAGGGTGTAGTTCTATAGCCAATGGTCTGTGGGGGCGTGGCCAGCCGGGAAGAGTCACCAGGTGCGGCGTGTCAACAGCCGCTTGGATTCCTGGGACTCGCAGTCCCGCTGGTGCGCTGCTGGTAGGATTCCGCCCTTTCAGGACCCCCGCAGCCTCCTTAACGGATGAGGGCCAAGTCCAGATCACAACAGCTTGCTCGCAACTTCGAGCGGCTCCCGCGGAGCGGGGGCCGCGAGTCGCGGTTTTAGCCTCCCAGGGCAGGGGGCGCGGCCAGCCGGGAAGAGTCACCAGGTGCGGCGTGTCAACAGCTGCTTGGATTCCTGGGACTCGCAGTCCCGCTGGTGCGCCGCTGGTAGGATTCCGCCCTTTCAGGACCCCCGCAGCCTCCTTAACGGATGAGGGCCAAGTCCAGATCACAACAGCTTGCTCGCAACTTCGAGCGGCACAAATTATCATTTTTAACAAAAGGAGTTTGGGAAGGAGAACAGGGAGGTCATCATTAATATTCACCTTTATTTAATAGAGCTGATACCGCACTTCTGCTTTTTATGTGCTGCAAATTAGAAAGGTTATTGTAATTGTAATTGATACTTGTATAGCGCACTACTCACCCGTAAGGGTCTCAAGGCGCTTGTACGAATACCGCTGTGGAACCCATCCTGGCTTTCCCTGTGAGGTGTCCACTCCTGGGCACCCCCAAGGTGAAGCCAGGCATCCTTAGCGTTGTGGGGGCCGTTGTGGAGATTAAGCAAGCTATTGCCCAGAGTTGCAGAGTGGGACTCCATGATTGGAATTGGCACCGAGGCAAGAATTATCAGGTCCATGGAATTTGGAGCCCAAGACCCGCCGAGGCGGGGAATTGAACCCTGGTCCCGGGCTAGCCCTCTGCATCAGGGTCTGCCGCTCTAACCATTGAGCCACACTTCTCCACATGCTCAATTTAATGGTACTCAATTTACTGCCCTAAGGTTGTATGTGAAAAAAAGACTAGCATTTTTGGACAAGATTTTCTTGAAGAATTTTTGTTGCGGACTAAGCCTCTGCCACTTAACCACAGCCACTCACCAGCATTTAGTTTACTATTCACTGTTATTGTGGTTAATAATATTTTTCGATTGCAAAAATGCTTGATTTGCCCGATACGACAAGGGATATAGGGGTAATTAGGTTTGATGATATACCAACTTCCAAAACTTTTAGTACTTGGGTTCAACATTAAAGTAAAGTTTGAAGACCTCTGCACAACAAACTAACAAAGCTCCGACAGCATAGTACACCCTCTAAATGCCTTCATAAAGCGTTATTCAAATTATCTGAAGAATCTCAAAGACGGTGGAGGGAGGGAGCCTCCAGCACAACATTCTAACATTTTTTATTTGCATTTTATCATAACTCAACAGTACAGTCATGTAATTAGCAGTACTCACCCCCCTACTCCCGCGCCCACCCTTCCACAATCGTACATCGCTGTTACATTTCATATCATACTTGTTCAATGTCCATAAGTTCGACGTGCCGTCATCTCTTAGTGTCCCTCCCAAGGCCTTCCTGGAGGTGCTCACGTAGTCTTGTAGCCTAATACTTAACTCGCCTCCCTCACAACCCCCCATCCAAACCATGACAATGGCGCCACCAGGTCCAGACCCTACGGAATTTCTTCGGGCACCCCCTAGCTTTATAAGTCACTCTCTCAGCTGCCATGTAAAGATCCAACCCTCTTCTCCATTCCTCCATTTCCGGCAGTGCCGGTGACCCTCAGTGCTTCGCTATGTCTCTTTTTGCTACCACCAAAGCCAGAACCAGGAAGGTTAGGAGAGGGCGTGGTAGGTCCACGTCATTAGTCATTCCCAACAGAGCCAGCTTGGGCTCCTGGTTGAGTGGGACCCCCAATACCTCTTTCAATTCCGTGAAGATGTGGGTCCAATAAGCTTGTATCAAGTCGCATGTCCACATAATGTGATAAAAGTCTCCGTCGTCTCGGGGATGCATCAGTACTATGTCCCAGTCTAAGTCATCCAAGTCCCCCACCTCCTCTTCCCATGTCTGTCTGAGTTTCGCCAGGTCCCCAAACATGTTGTTGGTTAAGGTTTTATAGGTGAGTGAGACTGCCTTCCCCTGGATCTGTAGCCTCCAGCACAACAAACACTTTATGAGATTTTCCTAAAGGAGGGAGCAACCTATGCTACCCCTTTAAATAATAGACTGAAGGCTAATATTAATACATACTTTAGGTTATTGCTTCAGAAGGTCGCTACCCAGAGGATCAAGTGCTAGAGGGGTGTATTTGGTACTCGCTTTCAGCTCCATGGTAAGGCAAAGCCCCAGGACAGCCAGTGGTAAAAGTCTCCGATTGGTACAATGTGTGCCTAGTAACCCCCGCCTGCATTGGGACACCTGAAAACGTTTCCATATCTTGTCTCACCTGTTATTCAGTAGGATGCCTGCCTTCCCCTCAGTCACTGTTCATAATGATAGTCTGGAATGTTTAGTGATTATTCAGATCAGGGGAGAACCATAAGGATGAAAAAGGGAGGAGAGAGGGGTTAACTTAGTGAAGGGGTCTCAGTATGATCCACTGCCTCACCCATTTCATAGCTAGCATAGGAAATCTTTTTGAAACAGGATGAGTTCCTTAACATTGACTGGCCATTGTGAGCAGCAGTCACCAGAGTTCCTTTCCCTGTAAACCAGCTCATGAGAAGTTGACTCACAATTCAGACTCGCCTATACTTAGAATTACCTGTTCTGCACAAGCAGTTTCTCCCACCCTGATCTAGGTGGATACTGCTTTCCTTCTTGCTCATAGGCTCTTTGTTCCATCCGCATAATGTCTTTGTTGATGTAGAGTACATGAGATCAGGGCACCATAATCCAGTTGACACAATGACAGACTCGACAATCCCGTTTATCATGACCAAAATGGGGGAACACTTTGTGGATGTTCAGCATGGTGTCAGGAGTTGAAGTACTGCCACTTGTCAATTCTGCTCCTTTTGTGTACATCTTATAGGACTTTGTTCAGAGCCCTCCTAAATCACATTAAATTTCCATATGTAGCAAGCAAGGTATGACCCTTAAGTGTTCAGGGATCAGCTTTGTTAAGTATGCTTTGTACTCTCTTCATTGTAATTGTGTTGTTGGCAGTTTGCAGTTCTTCTGCGATGCAATGTATGCCAAACATCCACTGATGCCTGCTAACTGATAAACACTATTTGCCAAAAATCTAAAATTAACATACAACTTTTGGCATGGCCTTTGACCTCACGCTGGGCAACATACCTAGCTGGATCTTTCTACAAGCTCTGGCACTTTGTTGAACCATGATGTAGAAGGATAAAAAACTCTCCACAATAATATTTATCTAGGGATGCCAAATGTTTTCACCTTAACTGCCTCTTCTTTTGACTACATCTTTGTGATCATAAATGAACCAATTCCATTCATACGGCTGCCTGACACTGAGGGATTCTAAGCTTTGCACACCCTCCTCTGACATAAAGTTCAGTGGCAATTTTCACCAGTGCGATAAGTGTGGATGCGGCATCTGCAGTTATTGCTGTCAACTATAATCACTGTCACTCAGATGTCTTCTAGGCTGCTTTTGTTACTTGGTGAGTCCACCAGTGTTCTGTTAGTTCTTTAGCTGTTTGAAGTCTGTGAAAACCAAAACCTAGGCCGTTTCGAGTAATCTTGGAATTATGGCAACTGTATGGAATGTCAATCCCTTCTATTTTAATATTCTAATCTCTAAATGTATTTCCTGGGTCTGTGAGAGCCATGCTAACAAATAACACAAGACTGTTGCCCCCCGCCAAAATGCAAATGCTCACCACCTCCAACATACTGGCATCCATGGTGCGAGATGTACCTTTCTTCAGAACAAAATATGCAATTGAATATAGGCCCTGAACTCTAAATAAAGCGGCAAAGCACTTGCTACATAATGGAATTATTTTTTAGGAATGAATTGCCTACAGAAAGTCGGCATGCTCAGGAAGCACTTGAGCTCTGAAATAGAGGTTGGTTTGGCTGTCGTGTTAATGTGGCAAACTTTCTTTGGGTCAACCCTTATATCATCAGAACTGAACACAAACTCCTGATGTAAGTAACTCATGCTTGTTCCTGTATAGGATGAATCGAGTATCCAGTAGCCTGCTTGCACTCTGATGTTGTGCCCTTTCATGTTTCTTGTGAAAAAGAGGATGTTATAGCTGTTTTAGTTTGCACTGGTCCTCTGCCAGCTTATTGCTGATGGTTTATTGAGACAAGGTGGAAGATATCTCAAACCTGAGGTGTTTGCACCAAAATTGTCCTGAATATCTACAGTTGAAAATGTGTTGATCTCATAGAATCCTAGGTCTAGCAACAGCCTTTCCGTTTTTCAATGCCATGAAGGAATACATGTTGCTCACCCAGAATTGCCTCCAACCTACTGCTTTGCACCTGGTGCGCAACTTGACCATTCGTAGTTCTTTCACCATTTTGTAGTTGATCTGGAGCTCAAAAATCAACTCGAAGTCATGAAAAGTCTTAGTTTTGTTTCATTCATTCAACACTTCAAAGGAACGAGTGACTCTGAATGTGTAGATTGATCCTTCCCTTCGATTGGTGAAGCTTAGGTCTGGGCAATAGGCTCATGCTCTGGTCCTCTGCAATGTTGCCAAGTGAATTTGGGTGTCAATAAAGGCCTATATTTCTGTTCCTCCAATCAGTAGTTTATGCTTGAGTTGACTTCTGCTGGCCATAGTTGTGGATATGATAACATTTTTATTGCCAGACTTGCTCTGGGCTTCACCAACCTCTTCGGACAATTTATCCATCAGTAATCAGAATGACATTGAGCACTGTTTGGATTGGTGTGGGTCAATGTGAATATACAATTTCCTCCTGGCAAACATTAATTCAAGTTTTAGTTCTATTAAGGACACAGATGAGAATTATGCATTCTCTTTCTGGCTTTACTTTCTCAGCAGCCCATAACACAGCTGTAACAAAAACAGCACCGTCCCAGACATCAACTTCCAACAGTTCCAGGAAAAAAACTACAACACAAACTACAAATTCCAAACCAATAGTGCTTGATCGTCCATAAAATCTACAGCAAGGAGCAGCACTCACCCTTTCTTTGATGTGATACCTTAGCCACCATAATGTAATCTTCCTACTACTGTTTTTGCTCTCTCTCCATTCACAAAACACCCTTATATCATTTCAGTGGCAAGTGAATTTAACAACATTTCTACCAACCAGTAGCTCCATATAAGTTAGAAAACACGTTGATCAATCAAAACAACCAAAGTGACAATGTCCAAAACACTCTTTCCGAGACAACTCCAGATAATTCCTCAATACATAGACTGCAGGTAGACTTCTTCTACTGAGACACCTTACCGGGTGGAATAATCCTCATCTCTGGGTTCTTATTAGAACTGAAGTTCTCCTTCACAACAGCTAGGTAATGTTGTAGTCTATGTCAGGACTGGAGGCAAGGATTATGTGTGTTCAAAGCTTATGTTACACCAAAAAAGCCACATTCTTCACTGACTTAAAGTAAACATTTCTTAAAGGTGGTATACGTGGACCAATCAGCTGCATTCATGATCAACCTATAACCTTCCACCCAGGAAAAAAGCCACAGAGGCCATGCACTCCGGGTAGAAAGACCCCCAAACCTGGCCACATCTACTCCAGACTCTTGCATAACCCATCGTACCACCTATTGATGGGCAGGAATGATGCCCCACTAAATGGCTTCTGCAAAGAGATTCAATTGCTGAGACCTCTGGGGCCTATGATTACTGGTCATTCACTCCTATGTTTACAAGGATCCAGAAGGGCTGGTTAGGATATGGAGTGAGTGTTGATTTAGTCACCTCAGCAATTGCAAGGATTACCCCATCCATGGTAAACATCCTATCCGATAAATCTAAAGATCACACATCTGAGACCCTAGGACAGGTTACAAAGCAAAGCAGCATGGCCAACTTCAATAAAGTCTACCTATGTGAGAGATTCTCTTTTTGAGGCAGTCAAATCTTGTTTGGGGGTCAACGGGGCAAACATGGAATACTGGGCCTCAGCTGTGTGGGCAGGTGTGATTTGCCTCTGATGTCCTGGGATCCGTCCTACTATGGCTCTGCAAACTGAGCCAAGTACAATCCCTTCAACACTTGATTCTCAGTAGTATAGACGGTAAACACTCACAGGATTCTCAGGAAGATAGTGTGGGTGTATGTCAAGCTTATAACTAGGGCTCCCGGATTATGGTTTTTTTTTGCCATTTCCGTCTGTATTTATCCATATTTATTTTTTGCACATTTTATCTGTATTTATCTATATTTATTTTGGGTTTTGTGGAAAACTAAGCTTAAATTAGTATATTTCCACATTTATTTAACCAATAAATATGCACTCATGCTTGAATGTCTGCCAGGTTTGTGAACACCAGCGGAAGATAAATCAGTGCACTTATATGTAAACATGCCAATTTCAGTATCAAACCTTGTGCAAATGTACAGCTGTTAAAGCCCCTTTACTAAAATGTCTTTCTTTTTCAACCACCTTATCTATCAATCCACACATCTACTGACCTGGCAGTCACGGCAGACAGCATTTAGAATTACAAAAAAAGCAACCAATTTCCGCTTTTATCCACATTTAAAATTAAATAAAGACAAGAAAATGAATGTTTTCTGCCTGTATTTATCTGTAAAAACCAGTAAAAATGGAAAACAGGAAGCCTTACTTATAACTCATCAATCTCAGAACTCATGTAGCCGAAGTATCAGAAATATGGCTGATGTCGGGGCCCATAGTGGCAAAAAGAAGTATAGCCCGGGCCTGGGTTGAGACCTGTCCCCCGAATGTGGCAGACTGGAAAACTGAAATGGTTTGGGGCCTATGGGAGGCATACAGGGGTTACTTAATAAGTATTATGGGAGGACTTAGAGTGGTAGTCATCTGGTGCCTTTCTTTGTATTTGTGTATTATGTTAAAAGATAAAAGATTGATTGCTTACCCGTAACCTATGAACAAATGATATATTGTAAGTGTACAATTTTTCTGGTAATCATAGTCACCAATTTCTAATGTCAATCAGTTTCTGTATGCTGAGCAGATTTTAAAACATTTTGTTTTACAAAAACATTCGCAGAACTCAACAATTTTCAGCCATGCAATAATTGATTGCCCAACCCAGTGCTTGTCTTATTTAAAAACTAAGTTCTTTCGTACACTCAAAAACAAAATACTGGAATGGGGGCGTAGCAAGCTATCATGCCGGACGGAAGTGTAGTCTGTGAGCTCCTGGCAGTCTACATTAATTTCAACAATTATCTTGCGCTCCTACACCTCATCTGGGTCCTGTGGCAAGGGCACGGTGTCTGGGGTGCGCTTCCTGAGATGGAGGGGAGGTCCAGAGTCCCCAGCCCGGCAAAGGTTGGCTCCATGGAGCGCCTGATCAAGGGCCATGTGTAGTGGCCTAGCAGGCCGGGCACGGGAGGCCGGGCCCTATATAGGCAGCAGATGGAGGCACTACATGCCCCAACTCGACTGGATAGGCGGCAAAGGAGACAAGGAAGCAGTGTCACATATGGCGCGGCAGGCCCAGGGACAGGAGACGACGCGGGTGCCTGAATTGGGGCCAAGAGATAATGAAGAGGCTCAGTGGTAGTTGGCGGCGTGCTGCAGTTGCCGAGGACGCCCGCTCAGGAGATCTGATGCCTGTACCCTGAGCCGGGGGTTGTGTGGTGAGAGCAGAGTGCCGAGCAGCACAGGGGCGGAGAGCTGTTCCCTGACTGAGCCACAGTATTACCCGGCAATCAGCCGGAGGTGAGAGACCTATAGTGATTCAGCAGGCCCCATGGTAGGTGACGTCGTGGGGCTGCCTACGAAGTGGTGTGAGGGTGGACCCTGTGGGTGGTTGACGGGCCCCCAGCACTACACACTTTGACGGACTGGAAAAGACGCTGGCGGAGCAGATATATACCACAGGTGTGGATCGGACACAAGACTGTGGCAGGAGTGGGGCATGCTGGGTGTCGGAGCTGCAGCGCACAGGGATCATGTCTGGGCCTCATTCATAATTACTGTGTGGCTTGAAGAGGAGAACCATCTGCGGCTTGTGTGGAGGCCTGTGGTGCTCTGCTGCTGCTACGGAATGGCCGACTTTGGTGGAGTAGGTGCCAGTGGTGGGCCGCGCCTTGCAGGGCCCGGGATGGAGGGCCCAGAGAATATATGTGACTGGTGTGGATTGGCACTGGCCCCCGGTAGTAGGCAGTGCTGCGGTTGGTCCCCAGGTCACGGAGGCATCCGGGCTATGTTGTGGTGCGACTTGTGGCTGAGGACTGACTGGGATCTGCGGGCCCGTGCTCTGGGTGGGTCCCCTGGCTGGGCCCTGTTGATATACCCACTAGCTGTGAATATATGACTGTTCTCAAACAGATACATTCTCTGCTTGAGAGTGTATTCAGAAGGATGAAGGAGGGGGACATCATGTGGCTGGTGACAATGATAGTAGCCTCCATTTGAAAATCCATGGTCCCGCTGGGGAAAAGGGCTGTGTAAAATCATCAACACAGCATGATGGATATCAGCGGTGGCGGACAATATATAAATATTGCTGTGTGTGAATTAATGGAAAAGGAAAACTGAGAAACCACATTGGAGGAAACCAAATCATGGAAAACTAATTTCAACGAAAGACAATTTAATGGAAATACAAATTAAAAAAAATTAAATGAAACATTTTGAAGGAAAGATAATTTAGAGCAAAAATCCTCAATTACATTACACTTGAGTGGAGTTTAGGAATAGTGTGGAATTTTTGGGTTCAGGGATGGGTAATGTTTAGGGTGACAAGGGGTTTTTAGGGATCAGGAATAACTGGAGTTTTGGCATAAAAAAGGTTTTTTAGGGATCAGAGATGGGTGGAATGTAGGGGTGGGGAGGGTTTTTTAGGGTTTACAGATGAGTGGTGTTTAGGTGTGTGAAGTGTGTTAAGGTTTCAGATATGGTTGGAGTGTATGGGTGTTGAGTGGTCTTAGGGTTCATGGATGGGTGGAGTTTAGGGCTGGTGGGGGGTTTTAAGGTTCAATTATCAGGCTCAGTACTAACATTTTTGCCTCTTTTCTCAATAACAGACCTCAGAGAGTCTAAACCAATCAAACCCTATCCAATTCCAGTCCTTGCACTCTGGAGTTCCCCAAGGGTCATCTCGGTCACCCACACTTTTCAACCTATTCATAAACCGCTTACTGAAATCCTCAAAGCATCTAACATCCAATATTACATGTATGCGGATGACACCCAGTTGTACATGAAAATCTCTTCTCCTGACGAAATCAAGACACTCAACGTAACCCTGCACAAAACCCAGAACTGGTTAACCTTCAACCATCTTAAACTGAACACCCTCAAAACGGAACTCCTCCTTATCTCTCCGCCCATGCAAGCCCCCATCGTGGAGAAATATTTGAAAAATCTTTCCGCTCTCAACTGCCCACCACACATCATAGACTCTACAAGATCTTTGGGAATAGTGCTGGATAAGAACTTAAACATACAGGATCCCATCAGTGCATCTACCAAAGGAGCGAACTTCCAACTGAGTATTCTAAGGAAACTAAAACCCTTCCCCCCCCCCTGATGACTTCAAATCTGCTGTGCAAGCACTAGTCATCTCACGGCTGGAACACGGCAGTGCAACCCACTGCAGCCTACCGAGGTACAGACTAGGCTCATCACAGGCTCCAAGAAAACCAACCACATCTCCCCGGATTTGAAATCCCTAAATTGTCTTCCTTTTGATGCATGGATTCTTCTAAAACGTGCATGTATGACCCATAAAGCACTTCATTTCAACACTACTCTGTACCTTGCAAATAAGCTACAACTGTCGGGCAGGTTCCGTTCCTCAAGGAGCTCCAGTACCTTGTTGCTTAAACCAAAGAAAATTTTAAAAATGAAAACTTACAATTGCTTCTTCTCAGGTATTGCCCCGAGATTCTGGAAATCCCTACCTGTGAAAACTATATTGATTCCATCAAAAGTGTCCTTCAAAAAGGAAGTGAAAGCTTTACTGATGAGTTATTTTCTGAGCTAGAAGTTTTGCCCCAGCCTTTTGTCATACCAGACCAGATCTGGCGGGCCCTCCGAGCCCAGCGGCAAGATGGTATTGGGAAACAAAGCTAGCAAAGTGACAGACATGAATGCTATAGCTGGGAGCAACAGTTCAACAAGCAGCAACTCTGCTTTGCTAGAAGTCACTAAAATTGTAATTGTGTACTTGATTTTCCTGTTTCTTCCCCCTCTACAATGCAACAGTAATACTTTTTCCAGAGATTGCTTAACTGTCCTTGATTTACAGAAGCCCCAGAAAATCAGGCCTTACAGTATTACTCTGCTACATGATCCAGATGTCACTTTGAAACGTTTATTAGATAATCAAACATTTATAGAGTTATAGTTTCTTGCTATTAAAATACCTTTCTAGTTCATAAACATTTAAAAAAAACAAAATTAAGTACAGCCACAGCTTTAAGGGGTACAGGTCCTAGTGGGTCTTAGATGCATCACTAATTAAAACCCAACTTAGAAACAGGTCCATATCGTGCTCTATATTTATGTTCTGAACTGGTAAGCAGACTGATCAATTTATCAGCAAGGACAGTAAAAAATATCCTTAAGGTATTGCATCTGAGTGGAGCAAGCTTGGATTACATTCCACATTTTACTTCACCTTGCATCCCTGACAGTATTTGTTTTTTTATGGTGGTGTGTTTCATCATATTTTTTATTCAACACTTGACTCTTGTATAGTGCAAACTTTCAATGTAGTCACCTTCAGTTGTGGGTAGGTTTTTGTTAGATTGGCCATCCTTATGGTGGTCTTCCCCCAAAGTTGTTCCTGCTTATACCCTCTTTTTGCTGATAATTTCTTTGGTGCATTAGGACTCTGAGCAATTTACCACTGCTGACCAGTGCTAAAGTGCATATCCTTCTCCCCTAAACATGGGAACACTGGTGTATACGCAATTGAAATATTTAGCTTGCTTATAAGTCCCTTGTAAAGTTTATACCATATACTCAGGGCCCGTAAATTAAAGGCTACTAGTAGGCCTGTAGTGCTGATTGTGCCACCCACACAAGTAGCCTTTCAAACCTGCCTGAGGCCTTCCACTGCAGTGCCTGTGAGCGCAGTTTACTTCCACCTCGACTTGGCATTTAGAACCTTTTGCCAAGCCCTAAACTCACCTTTTACTACACATAAATCACCTTAAGGTGGGCCCTAGGTAGCCCACAGGGTAGGGTGCTGTGTAAGTAAAAGGTAGGACATATACTTTTGTTTTGCATGTCCTGGTAGGGATACACACACAAATTTGTTTTTCAATACTGTGAGGTCTACTCCTCTCATAGGTTAACATTAGGAATTCCTTAATACTCTTATAAGCTGTAATTCTTGATTAGAAAGTAGTAGCTGTATCATGTTTAATATCATTGGAATAGTAATGATAAATCCTCATTACTAGTAAAGTTGCATTTGACATTACTATTTTAGCAATGCCACTTTTAGAAAGTGGATATTTCTCTGCTCTTACTGCTCTGTATGTCTACAACCTGTCTCCAATACACGTCTGAGGTGGGTGCAGCTTTACTTTGTGCATTCTTTCTAGACAGCCACAAACACAGTAAGGGTAGGTATGTCTGAGCACTCGCCTGCATTCTGAAGGCCCTTCTAGGCAGGAAGGGAGGGAGGAGCGGACACTTGCAAGTGAATAGGTAGTGTTCTGTCCGCACACAAAGGGCTGATTACCCACTACCGATAGTCTGGAGCTAGGGCTGGGAAGAAAGGACCTTTGTGCACTTCAAAGACACTTCTTTGAAGTCAAACCACTTCAAAGGCACAGCTGAGCATAAGTTCTGAGTCAATGGCCCTTGCAAACCAGATACTACTGGACCTGTGAAGAACTCTGCTAAGAGGAAAGATTGCTGTGCTGCTACAAGGACTGCTACTCTGATGGGCTGCAGCTCTGGAAGAACTGCTTTTCTTCTCTGCTGTGCCGCCCTGCTTCCTGCTACCCTCCTCCCTGTTGAGGAAAGGACTGGACCCACCTCACTTGAACCAAGAGTGACTCCAAGGGCATACAGGTTTGCCCCCTGTCCTGAAGTCTCAGGAGCATCAAAGACTTCCTGCAACAACACTTGGACTCTGCCATGGTTGAGTCCCCAACCTGCCAAGTGGTGCCAACCCAGTTCTAGGCCTTTGGAAGTATGGTTTTGTGCTGACCCAGTAAAATCGATGCATTGTCTCCACTGCACCGATCGGAACCAACCGCATCCTCTTCCACGCCAAAGCATTTGCTGCTCGAGGACATCGCTTTGATACCTGCACGGCTCGATGGCGACGGACTGCGGGGCTCACCGACGACGCAATGCCTGCATCACAAAGGGGTTCCCCGATGAAACTTCACAGACTGCACAGATCAAAAACCGACACAACGCCTACATCTAAGGGATCGATGAGAACGCATCACCTCCTTAGCTCCTCGCATCAGGTCTTCGACGTCAACTCAGCCTCCATCCAAGGTACTTTTTCAGCTGGCCAAAGCCGGTCCCTGTATCCAACCCGTGCTCCATCGTGGTTGGCATGAACTTTGGATTTTCCCTGGTCAAGTGCGACCAGATATCCTGAGTTGGTGCTTTAAGACTCCAAGCACTATATTTTAAAAAATTCATTGCTCCTGTTCTACTTATTGCATTTTTGTTGTTTTGGTCTTGTTTTAATCATAAAATTGTCATCTATGTTTCTAACCCTGTGTGGAGAATGTTTGTGGTGTTTTCATTGCGGTACTGTAGGTGGGTGTTGCACACATACTTTACACATTGCCTCTTTAGATAATCCTGACTACTCTTTGCTAAGCCACCAGAGGGTGAGCACAGGCTATCTTTTAGTGTGGTTCTGAATTTCCTTGACTAGAGTGGTGGTCCCTACTAGGACAAAAGGTATACCTCTGCCAACTAGAGACCCTGTTTATGACACTATTTACGAAGGGTGTTGATTGAGAGGTCTTAGGCTGAGGTGGAAGGCAGTGCAAGTGTCTCAAAGTGCCAGTCAGTGGCTCATAGATGTGTTCAGATGACATGCACATCCAATCATTGGCCTCTCTGTACAGCATACAGAACTTAATCACAAATGTGCCAATGGTAATTGTGAGAGCGATGAGATATGCAGATAGAGGATTTCAGAAAGTTGTAGTAATTAAAAACTGCAAACCAACAAATTGTGCCCCCTCGCTCAATCACTTAAGTATTTTAAGGACCAGATAAACATAGACGTTAAATTTGGTCCGGTATCTTTATTTATACCTTTTTTTTCTTGAATGATTATTTCAAAAACAATTTTATATGGCAGATGAAAAATACAATATGTACAATTATTTACAATTCACACTAGACTACATTGACACAATACCACTAACCCACTCTGTGAAAAGAAGAATTTCAAATATAACATCCCACAAATAATATGATGCTAAACTATAAACATCACAACTAGACACTTTTGTACAGACAAATCAAGAATACAGACAAATCAAAAATACATGGAAAGAGCCAATTCAATACAAGAGAAAAAGCGTGAGGCAGATATCTTTTTTGATACACATTCAATGTATATAATTAGCTCTTGCTGGATTGCAGACGCGTTTCAAGTTTGGGCATGGAGTTTCCAAACTATCATCAGGGCTCTTGTAATTTTTCTGTTGGAATGTAAAAAACAAACTGTTTTAATACAACCAAATGGCCTCTTCTAAGAACGAAGAACCGTTTGAATAGAATTAAAAGTACCTGAATATTAGTGTTTGGTTGGCCTGTATGTGTCTCTATTATTGGACCAAATCCTTTATTCAGGACACAACCAGGGTAACTTCAATGACAGCACCAACCTAGGAATAGAGGTGATGTCTTATTTAACATGTGGTCTCTTGGGTGTAGAATATCATCCTGCATTATCTTTACGACACGGGGATAATATTAAAGAAATTTTTACCTTTAATGGATCAGATGTGTAGCCAAAAAAGGGGGGTCTGGGGGGCGGAGGATTATCTTTTCTTGGAATCCTGTATGGGAAATATGTACCCATTTGTCATAAAAGGAATACTTCCATGGTTTCATGAAACGAGATATTTTAGCAAATTGTCATACCTTTCGTGCTCTTCTGCTGGTAAGCGGCAGACACTTCTACCCTGTGCCTGTAAGAGCAATGAACTGAATAAATATATGCTTACAATTGTTTTACACGAAGCTAAACTTATCATTCTGACACACTTCAAGAATTATGGTGCGCCGGGATTGAATGTACCTTTCAATTGTTGCTTTCGGCGGCACCCCGCGCTCCCAGTCCGCGGCCCCAGCCGGGGCTGTCGGAAAACACAGTGACTCCGCTCGGCGCTTTGCAGTCACGTACCGTCGTGATCTGGAAAGACGCACAGACGATTAGTCGGCGGGAAGCACTACTAGTGTGGGTCTCTTAGCAGATCGTCAAGGCTGTAAATTGCGCTCACCTCTACAATCTTTTCTTTACGCGGCTTGAAAAACGATGCTTCTCTCTCGCTCACTGTACGCTAGAAGTGGCGGCGGCCATTTCTACAAACTTAAAGAGACACTGCTTGAAAACAGAGGGCGGACGCTCCTCAGACCATGGTGCATTCTGGGATTTGGAGTACCAAAACCATTTTGATGTGCTGTAGCCAATCTGAGATTGATTGTGTGGCAAACAATAATAGGCAAATTTAGTTTTAGACAAGCTGCAGGGTACAAACATTCCCTCATATATTTATTCGTGAATGGAGCAAATTAGTGACAAAACTGCAGTATGGCACGAAGTCTCAGATTCTTGACAGTTCGGACAGGTTATTAAGGCCAGTCATGATACAATTGAATTTCAAAATTAAATATGCTTCTTTTGCAAGTAGCATTTTGTCAATGTCCGCAGGGCGCTGCACGTGGCTCATGGTATGTAGAACAGTCCACTTGAAATCATTTTCATTGTGGGACATTTCAATGAAATGCTCTACCACCGGGGCTGTTAGTATTCTCTTTTTAATTCTTGATCTGTGCTGTCCTATTCGGAAATTCACCTGCTGATTTGTCTTCCCTATATATAACCTGGGACAGGGGCAGATCAGAGCATAAATAACATTTTTGGTTTTACAATTTGAAAACCCCAGATGTTTCCATTTAGTTCCTTGATGCTTGAACTCGCTCCCCTCAATGGTGCTACTGCACGAGACACAGGTCCCGCACCTGTGGTGTCCCTCTATTGGTTTCATGTCCCATAGGGCTCGGAGATCCTGTTTGGGCAGGGGCTTAGGAAGATCTGCTCGCACAATGTGTTGGCCCACACTGCGGTTCTTTCTGTATGCGAAAATTGGGCGTTGGAAGGGGCATTCTAAGTCCTCCAGCAGGTGCCAGTTCTTAAGGACTGCCTGCCTCAACTTATGAGTATCCGGCCCGAAGGTGGTCACGCATACCAACCTGTCCAATTCCTTTTTCTCATTGGTTTGTAATAGGGTTTCACGTGGAGTGCAGCGTGCCCTCTTAAATGAATTCCTAAGGAGCTTCCTAGGGTAGCCTCTATGGATCATTTCATTACAAAATGTTTGTGCATGTTGGTCATAATCGCCAAGCTCCGAGCAGTTCCTTCGGATGCGTAACATTTGCCCGTAGGGCAAATTGGCCTTCAGACTTCTTGGGTGGTAGCTTTTATGGTAGAGGATGGTATTCTTATCCGTCGCTTTTTTGAACAAAGATGTTTTGAGTTTACCTTCCTCACAGGTTACCTCGACGTCCAAAAACGTCATTTTTTTGGTGCTTGTTTCAATGGAGAATTTAATATCCGGGTGTCTGTTATTGATCCATTCGTGGAACTCTAGAAGTTCAATCTGGCTCCCCTGCCACAGGAGCCAGATATCATCAATGTATCGCCACCATTGAAGGATATTCTCCTTGTAAGGGTTGTTGTTGTCTACAAACAGAGTCTCATATTGTGCCTTTCTCCTTTCTGTGTGCTGTTAAGAGCGGATACCATATCCGCGAGAGTGTTAGGGGCATAAAGAGTACTATAATCGTGGAAGGACCTCGAGTCCTTCACATATTATGGCAGAGAAGGAGTTTTGGACAAAAGGGAAAGGCCCCACAGGGTGCCTACTGCAGTTATTCTTAGACTTGCAGCTATTGCTCTACAGAAGAATTTCTTTACATTCAATGGCCAGTTTTATATGCAAATCAAGGGCACTGCCATGGGGTGTCCTTATGCCCCAGAAATGGTCCCGGCTGCATTTGGTGTTAATCTGGCTGAATCCCTTTTTATATTCAATATCATCAACGAAAATGACAGGGGTATTCTTTACCTGGAGACCCCAGGGGATAGTTCCACCTTGTAGGTGTTTTAACAAAAAATATCCATGAAGTTCTGTTCTAACGTGCTTTTTACAAAGACGGGTCAATTTCTCTGACTCGTTTTGTTGTTTTGCATCGGTACTTAAAGCAATGGATCCAAACGGTGAAGAGGCTATGAGAGACTGGATATGACTCTCGCTAAAAGAAAGTGTATCCTTCTCTGCCATAATATGTGAAGGACTCGAGGTCCTTCCACGATTAGAGTACTCTTTATGCCCCTAACACTCTCGCGGATATGGTATCCGCTCTTAACAGCACACAGAAAGGAGAAAGGCACAATATGAGACTCTGTTTGTAGACAACAACAACCCTTACAAGGAGAATATCCTTCAATGGTGGCGATACATTGATGATATCTGGCTCCTGTGGCAGGGGAGCCAGATTGAACTTCTAGAGTTCCACGAATGGATCAATAACAGACACCCGGATATTAAATTCTCCATTGAAACAAGCACCAAAAAAATGACGTTTTTGGACGTCGAGGTAACCTGTGAGGAAGGTAAACTCAAAACATCTTTGTTCAAAAAAGCGACGGATAAGAATACCATCCTCCACCATAAAAGCTACCACCCAAGAAGTCTGAAGGCCAATTTGCCCTACGGGCAAATGTTACGAATCCGAAGGAACTGCTCGGAGCTTGGCGATTATGACCAACATGCACAAACATTTTGTAATGAAATGATCCATAGAGGCTACCCTAGGAAGCTCCTTAGGAATTCATTTAAGAGGGCACGCTGCACTCCACGTGAAACCCTATTACAAACCAATGAGAAAAAGGAATTGGACAGGTTGGTATGCGTGACCACCTTCGGGCCGGATACTCATAAGTTGAGGCAGGCAGTCCTTAAGAACTGGCACCTGCTGGAGGACTTAGAATGCCCCTTCCAACGCCCAATTTTCGCATACAGAAAGAACCGCAGTGTGGGCCAACACATTGTGCGAGCAGATCTTCCTAAGCCCCTGCCCAAACAGGATCTCCGAGCCCTATGGGACATGAAACCAATAGAGGGACACCACAGGTGCGGGACCTGTGTCTCGTGCAGTAGCACCATTGAGGGGAGCGAGTTCGAGCATCAAGGAACTAAATGGAAACATCTGGGGTTTTCAAATTGTAAAACCAAAAATGTTATTTATGCTCTGATCTGCCCCTGTCCCAGGTTATATATAGGGAAGACAAATCAGCAGGTGAATTTCCGAATAGGACATCACAGATCAAGAATTAAAAAGAGAATACTAACAGCCCCGGTGGTAGAGCATTTCATTGAAATGTCCCACAATGAAAATGATTTCAAGTGGACTGTTCTACATACCATGAGCCACGTGCAGCGCCCTGCGGACATTGACAAAATGCTACTTGCAAAAGAAGCATATTTAATTTTGAAATTCAATTGTATCATGACTGGCCTTAATAACATGTCCGAACTGTCAAGAATCTGAGACTTCGTGCCATACTGCAGTTTTGTCACTAATTTGCTCCATTCACGAATAAATATATGAGGGAATGTTTGTACCCTGCAGCTTGTCTAAAACTAAATTTGCCTATTATTGTTTGCCACACAATCAATCTCAGATTGGCTACAGCACATCAAAATGGTTTTGGTACTCCAAATCCCAGAATGCACCATGGTCTGAGGAGCGTCCGCCCTCTGTTTTCAAGCAGTGTCTCTTTGAGTTTGTAGAAATGGCCGCCGCCACTTCTAGCGTACAGTGAGCGAGAGAGAAGCATCGTTTTTCAAGCCGCGTAAAGAAAAGATTGTAGAGGTGAGCACAATTTACAGCCTTGACGATCTGCTAAGAGACCCACACTAGTAGTGCTTCCCGCCGACTAATCGTCTGTGCGTCTTTCCAGATCACGACGGTACGTGACTGCAAAGCGCCGAGCGGAGTCACTGTGTTTTCCGACAGCCCCGGCTGGGGACGCGGACTGGGAGCGCGTGGTGCCGCCGAAAGCAACAATTGAAAGGTACATTCAATCCCGGCGCACCATAATTCTTGAAGTGTGTCAGAATGATAAGTTTAGCTTCGTGTAAAACAATTGTAAGCATATATTTATTCAGTTCATTGCTCTTACAGGCACAGGGTAGAAGTGTCTGCCGCTTACCAGCAGAAGAGCACGAAAGGTATGACAATTTGCTAAAATATCTCGTTTCATGAAACCATGGAAGTATTCCTTTTATGACAAATGGGTACATATTTCCCATACAGGATTCCAAGAAAAGATAATCCTCCGCCCCCCAGACCCCCCTTTTTTGGCTACACATCTGATCCATTAAAGGTAAAAATGTCTTTAATATTATCCCCGTGTCGTAAAGATAATGCAGGATGATATTCTACACCCAAGAGACCACATGTTAAATAAGACATCACCTCTATTCCTAGGTTGGTGCTGTCATTGAAGTTACCCTGGTTGTGTCCTGAATAAAGGATTTGGTCCAATAATAGAGACACATACAGGCCAACCAAACACTAATATTCAGGTACTTTTAATTCTATTCAAACGGTTCTTCGTTCTTAGAAGAGGCCATTTGGTTGTATTAAAACAGTTTGTTTTTTACATTCCAACAGAAAAATTACAAGAGCCCTGATGATAGTTTGGAAACTCCATGCCCAAACTTGAAACGCGTCGGCAATCCAGCAAGAGCTAATTATATACATTGAATGTGTATCAAAAAAGATATCTGCCTCACGCTTTTTCTCTTGTATTGAATTGGCTCTTTCCATGTATTTTTGATTTGTCTGTATTCTTGATTTGTCTGTACAAAAGTGTCTAGTTGTGATGTTTATAGTTTAGCATCATATTATTTGTGGGATGTTATATTTGAAATTCTTCTTTTCACAGAGTGGGTTAGTGGTATTGTGTCAATGTAGTCTAGTGTGAATTGTAAATAATTGTACATATTGTATTTTTCATCTGCCATATAAAATTGTTTTTGAAATAATCATTCAAGAAAAAAAAGGTATAAATAAAGATACCGGACCAAATTTAACGTCTATGTTTATCTGGTCCTTAAAATACTTAAGTGATTGAGCGAGGGGGCACAATTTGTTGGTTTGCAGTATATAGGGTCCAGCCCTCCCTCAGCCCCGCTAAGGACCTTTCTCCTTTCTGTGTGTAGTAATTAAAAAGGCATAAGTGTCTCACAGAGTGAGGCTGCCGATGAAAGATGTGAACTGCAGAATCTGAGAAACTCTGAACACACTACCCCTTCTACAGACCGTAGTAAATTTTAGTTTACAGTCTCCTACTTCAAGAAATGAAAAATGTTCAAATCTAGTTATTTATAACAAAGTATTGATCTTGATTTATCTGCTAGAGCTAGCAAGAGTTGGCAAAACCAATAGGTCAGCCTTGTTTAAGGTACATGTTGGTTGCGGTACCTATCTAGCTTAAATAACAAAACACTAATTGAGAGGCACCCTAATATTAGTCAGCCAGGGGTTGTGTGAGCAAAATAAACAAATGATGGACAGAATGCTAAACAATGCAAACATTCACCCCCCAGTCATTAACATCTGGGTTTAATCCATTGTTCTTTTGCTCACCACCACACCACCCCTGTTTACAGCCAGCCATATGCAAATCAGGCTACGTGAAGCACACTAGTTTATTTTATGTATTTTGAGCCACGTCCCTAAATTCATACACCAAGCTTCTTGGACAGAATTTCTAATTACGCATTTTCGGCAACGCCGAATCCCCACCTTTTTAATCCAATTTAAACCTTAAATGTAACCCTAATAATTATGCTGACTGTATAGCCACACAGGGCTCGCAAAGTCGAAACTCTACTAAGTACGAAAGCGGTAAAGAAAAAAAGGAACGTACACTAGTAATATTGGAAACTTGCACATCTTACGCCTTTACTCAGCAGGCCAGACTAGCGTAAAAAGATGTCAGAAGCGGTCCACTGAAGATTATGAAAAACTCTCCAAACGCGTTACATTGTACGCTGTGAACAGATGCTCCGGACACCACGAGCGACAGAACGCTGCCCCACTCCCACGCGGGCGCGGCGTGGACGCCCCCACCCATGAAGAGCCAGGCGGTGCCGGGGGCCGGGCAGGGCACTCCGCGCCTCACCGGGACACCCCCTCGCCGCTTTTTGCTGTCACAATATGCGTGTCTGCCCTGACGTCACACGCCGACGTGACCGCCCGAACTGCCCCCGGCCCCCGCCTTGTCCTCGCCCTCCTCAGCGCAGAGGAAGCGTTTCAGGAAGTGGAAAGCTTTTCCGGGCTCCGCAGCCATCCCCGCCCACCTGGTCAGTTCCCCTCTCTCGGCCAATCGGTGGCGGGTGGCCGCGGCAGGCGTGGTACGGTTGTCAGGCGCTGCTGCTGCTGCCGCGGGGGGCTGCGGATGGCAGGCACCGAGTGATGGGGAGCGGCGGGCGCCAGCGAGCAGCCAGCAGCAGCACGGAGACCTGCTCCCTAACGTGAGAGCGCCCACAGCCCGCGGCCGCCCCCCTGCTCTTTGTTTCGCCACTGCCGCCCTCGAGACTGTCCCGCCATGGCCGTGAGGATGCTGCTCCTGCGGCGGCTGCTGCGGGTGTCCAATCGCTCCATCTTCGCCTTCATCTTCTTCTTCTCGCTCTCCTCCTCCTGCCTGTATTTCATCTACGTGGCCCCCGGCATAGGTAAGACCGACTGCCCCCGCACCACAGCCCACCTCGCCGGAGGATCCTGCTGTGGCGCGCCTCCCCTTGGCGTACCCATACCTTATGTGTTGCCCCATGTCCAGCACAGAAAGGCCAATTTGTGTTCACTGTCCACATGCAGAACCATTTATGTACCCAGCGTTTCCTCCTCGTGACACCAAATCTTGGCCGATCCTTTTAGCCCTTGCTTATCACACCCACCCTCCTAGAATTTCAGCCCGTATACTCACCCTCTTGCCTCCTTGGATCCGTAATTGTCAGGTTGAACCCTCAATGCAGTGGTTTAGATTTGTCTGTGTATTTTGGGTAGCTGTCACCTTCAGGAATCCTCGCACCGTGGATTCTACCTTTGATATCTGGCTTAATAAGAGAGTCCTATTAAATTAGATGGCAGCATCTATGGCAACACGCTGTAGCAGTGCGGCTTGGCAACATCCATTTCCTGGTGCATTTCCACCAAGGCATGATTTGTGTGTGGTTGGGTCGTCTCTTTGTGTTATGACGAAAACTCGTAATTACACATGACAGCTCGTCGAGTAGCAGCGAGCACCTCTCTAGGAGTAGAACCGGTTTGCACGCTTTGTTTCAGGAATGTTAGTTAAATGACAACCGAGAGTTGATTCACCCGTATTTGAAGCAAAGAGCGCTTTCTCGCATTATTCCAGTCCCATCAAGGGGGTCCGTGTGTGGCATTGCACGGCTTTGAAGGATTTCAGTTTCTATGCCCGCGCCCAGTCAAATAGAGGGCATCTGCCCTACACAACACGCGTTTCTTTTTGATTTAGTGGACCGCATTGGTGTGCAAGAGGACAACTCGGGGCGCAATGAGTCGCCCTTTAGTGACGTCTAGGGAGTATTTTAAAGGGCTAAATGTAATTGAAGTGTGGAAATCGTGTGAAGAAAGCAGGAGTCTAGTTAAGTGCATAATTTCCGTCGCTTTGCAAATACTCTGTTTAGCAGCCTGATACTTAAACTACAAGATTTTTTTTTTATTGACATGCAGACTTGTTCAAATCATACACTTCATCGTGATTCTTGAACTGTTTTGGAAGACTATAAACACAAGTGACTTTATTTCAATTTACTATCCTGGCTGATGCCCAACGTGACTATAATACAGTTCCTAATTTTATCATGCCTAGTCCTTTGTCACATCAAAACATACCTGTTGCCCTTTGAGGTGCTTTTGAGGACACAAGAAGCCCATGGCTCACATAGTTGGATACTGGCGATCCTGCTACGTTCCACCTTAGACAATTAGTATTGCTACCATGAGCCCTTGGAAGATGTAAGGAAGCAAATAGACATTTATACCTCCATACATGCTGAGAGGCTCGGACTAACCTATAGAAAACTTGGCAGTGACAGAAGGGCTGTCTGACAGGTCAGTGTGTGGGCTGTTATTTTATGTCTGTAGCCATGTGTTATGATCTGGTGGTCTGCTTTTTCTGTTGATGTCCATGATATTACCACAAACCTTGCCTGGAGCATCCATAAGTGCATGCACTCGCCTATACCTTGCAAAACACCTATACTGCATCTCTTTGCAAGGTCATAACTACAGTGAAATGGAAATATAGGCTTTTTTTTTTTTGCAATGTGATTCACTAATGCACCAATTTTATTTTGGTGTCCAGGGCATATTTTGCCATAGTCCGACCCTGTATGCAAGCTGACACTCTTTTGTAGTTAAATTATGTTGGAAGTTTATTGATTAGGTAGGGCTAGTTTAAGGATAATCTAGGGATCAGTGGTGAATTCACCGAACAGCTAACACTCATCATGAGAAAGCTAGAGCTGTCCTATTGGTGGCTTCAGCACAGTACACGTATTTTTTTTTTACAGCTCATTAACGTAACATGGTTGCATTTTTTTGTATCTTTCCATGAGTAATCTCTTTACCTATGTCACTCTACCTTATATTGCTTGTCATGCTTCTAGGAGTGTTTAATCCAGATTTATTCATATCTAGCTAAAAAGTCGTACGTAGCCCTTAGATGGTTCAACACAAGACTCTGATCTTCACCAGCTGCCTCATGCTAGAATAAGCTTCAAATGATGATGCAGGGTCATTCACCATAAGCAACTTACCTATCTAGGCCACCCACCTTCTTCAACCGAGAGAAGGCATTAGAGGCCAAAAGACCTTGCAGCTTGAGGTATCAAAATTTAGAACCACATTTGCCCAAATTATTTCTGAAGTGCCTTTATTAGTACTTGAAATTCCTTATCCATTGGCGTAAGAGCAAAACCTTCCCTTTAAAATGTTAAGTGACAGTTAAAAACCCATTAATTATGTAACATTTCCTCAATCAAATGTAGTTTAATTGTGTTCTGTGGTAAGCGCTCTAATAACCTGTAGTGCTGCAGGACTGCTGTAAAAAATCTAATAAAATGATGACGGATCCCGCAATTATGGGGTGTTGAAATTAGGATAAAGGAGCAACAATAGCAAAGGCCACCCAGGAATGTTGTAATTCCCGATTGTTTCTGTCGCTGATAATAGCACATGTTCTCATCGTGTCTTCGGGGATGAACTTACAGTTGTCTTTGTGGATTTGCTAATTTTCCTCATTGTTTGATACCATGGAAAGTGCCTCAAGCAATTTTTTTGTAGGTGTGAGATTTGTTTTTCATGCCAGTACTCTGAGCATGCTGTATGTTTATTTCAAGTGAAGGCACGTTCTGCTCCCTTGGGTGTTACTAACTTATCTTTGGCATCCTTTTGCAAGTGAAAGGTTGGTGCTGCTATCTGCATCGTTTGGCAGGGCTGTCCATAAAAAAACATCCTTATTCTTATTTTGGGTGTCCTTCTTTTTGACATTATCGCACCGATTGCTTATGCCTTTCTGTGTAGATATCAAAGAGCAAACGATATGTGCACAGGCCTCAAAGGCCTAAATCTTCGAAATCCCCAATTTTCTTTTTTACTACAGAAATATAAATTTTCTTGTCCTGGTAAATCGATTTGGGAAATGAGGATATAAATGACCTATCAAGACCAAAATCACGGGACTTTTGTTAAAACATTTTGCCCAGAGATGGTCCCCCAGGGCTCTTGGAAGCTCCTTGCCCGTGTTGTCTGCCCTTAAGTTAGCACTACCTACAGCATATATTTTGTCTGATACTGAAGCACTTAACATTTCTGTCTATGATACATCTCAACAATAGATTGTTGAATGGTTCCTTAATTGTCCTGTTATTTTAGTTTTTTTGTTTTATATGTATTCTCTAATGCTAAAATTTGAGGAATATACATTTTTTCCTAAACTTATTTTAGGGTGTGCTCCTTTGCAATTGGTCCTCTAGTGTTTTGGCAATGGAATAGGACAAAAACATAACTCATTTATTTACACCGTGTTTCCTCTCTGCATTGCTGTGCCTACTTAAGCAGTGCTCTGCTGTTTTAAGAGAATTAATCTTCGCTGCTGTCCAGTGTCTGCTTAACAACAAGTCATTGGTCTCAGTTGGAGGCTTTCCCGCTTTGTAGTATTAGAGCCCATTATATTTTTTTGTTGATATTCTGTTTGAGTTTCCCTGCCATCAATGGGTACCGTGGCACAGGTAAATGGTGAAAATCATTTGTTTTTGTTGGGCATCCTTGATCTTATGTCCAGCCTGTGTTTTTCTCTTATGATATTTGAATACAGTTGGCATTATTGTGTGCACTGACGAACTCGATATTGAAGGAATGAGGAAGCCTTGAGGGGTAAAAGGCAGGGGGATGATGACAAATACCTGGATAGTTGAATTTGGTGAGTTGGATTATCTGAGGCTTTAACAACTATGATACGACAAAACAAATCGGGGGTCTAGGACGACAATATTATGTCGGGCTACCCTTAGCTTGTCTATGGTAAGTTAGTACCCAAGTTACCAGGAACGCCCACGAAAACAAAACTCATAAGAGAAAAAGAACACTAAAGTGATAAGTGGTAAGATCCAAGCTCTTAAGTCTGGATTGCCATATACTTAACCTTGTGATCAGTATTATCATTTGGATATCCAGCTAAAGTAATGGTATGTCTCTTGATCATCGAGACATGCTACCATTCCATCAGTAGTAAGCTGGATCATGCCCACAGTCACTTGAAGACAGCAAATGAGTAACTAACTAGTTGATCTCCAAAGAAATAATAACGTGCAGTGCAATAACACAAAAAGTGTGTGATGAATTAAAGTAGAGTGGTGTGTCCAAACATAATGCACATTTTATTGGGATATAGACACATCCCCTAATTAAAACCAGAACAGTGCAAAAGGCAGTTTGAGCAAATAACAACTATACCAAAGGCATACAGTATTTTCCTATGTTAAGAGGCAAGAGGTGTACCTGGCCTTCGTGCAGGGCATTCATCTGGGAGTATAAAAGCTAGATTCTTTGGCAAGTTGATTCAGGGGCCACCTGTTTGACTCTTGGTTAAAGGTATTCTGAGAGGGGCTGGCAAATTGATTTGTGGGTGGCGTGTCATGTGGTGAGGAAGTGTTGATTAGAGGTTTTGAGGTGAGGTTTGTACTGGTGTCTAGGGCACTGGATTGACCAAACTTGTCTTGCTGAACCTGTATGCTCTGAATGTTGTGGATGTTTTCCGTTTTCCAAAGCTGAGGGAGGTTGTTTTCATGTGTCAAGGCTCTAGTGATATGGTATTCATTTTCTTTACTGTATGATGTTGTAAATATTAGACCCCACCCCTCCAGGCATGGTACCCAATATTGACGTATGAAGAAATAGTAGGAGGTAGCAGCACATCTGCATATGATTCCTGTTTGGCAAACTCACCAACACTGGGATTCAGTCTTCTCATTCTTCTCTCTGCCATGTAGAACATGCAGCAGAATTGATCGTCTTAATTAGTCAGGCCATTAGTGATGGATGTTCTGACATATATTTGAGGAGACCCCTGTGGGATCATTTACCGCTCCAACTCCTCTTACCTTAGATGTAGACCGTGTCTGGAAATCAGTTGAAGGCCTGCCTGATCTAGAGAAGTCAAGTAAGATGCCCTGAAGGTGGTGACGAGGAATGTCTGTTTAAGCAAAGTATATGGGGTTTGAAAGCAAGGATTGTGACATCTCTTGGATTGAGAGGGAGATAGGTTAGAGAAGTAGGTGGTGGTGAGTGCCGAATGAGGTGCTAATATTCCAACACAAACAGAAGTTTGGGACTTCTATGGCTCACTTTACAGGTATTCGTTGACATCAACTGACAACCTCCATAAAGAAGAGTATACATCTGAAAGGATGTTAGCTCTGTTGTTACAGAGGGAGAAATCCGGTGATATTAGCGTGTGGCTCACTGATGAACCAGGTGGGCTGGTGTGCACTCAGGAAGCAATCCATGGGGTTTTCCAGTGTAATTTAGAATCCTTTATACACATCTGCATACCAAGTTTCTGGATTTGATGTAAGACTATTTATATAGGGCCTCTTTACTGCAACTCTAGTTGAAGTTTACTGTTGTATTGAAAACACTAGTGAGCACCGCTCCCACATGCTGAGAGCGGGGAAAGGCTCCAGGTACTTATGTTCTTCTGATGGAGTTAGATTTATGTGCCTCAGATATATATTTAAAAAACAGTTGTGTCTGTGTGAATTCTCAAGACGTTGCATTGATACTGGATTTCTCCAGTGAAGCGCTGATTGTAATGGCTCTGAACCCCAAAGTAGAACCAGCAATTTTTTAATTCTTACTGAGCATTATCTGTGATCAAGGTGTTTGGCAATACACTTGCCAATAAAGTATTGGCCAGGAGAGTGCTGCAGATATTGCTGTTATCCCAATCTGAGTTAGTTACACATAGATAGAATTGTCCAATATGTGTAGATCTGGGGATGAATACGTAGCCTGCCTAGATATTGACAAGGATTTCTATACAGCTGGTGTAAGTCATTAGATAAGGAAGTTGTGTGACCTAAGTCCTCACCCTCTGATGGTAATGGGAGATTTTAATATTCACCCATGTGGTGACACTAAGTCAACAAACATGGGAGATATGGGATGTCATAGAATGGAGGGGTTTCACTACGAACACTCCTTACAGGGGGAAGAATTAAATAACCTAACAAAGGAATTCGACTTGTGCTCATTGATGTCCCTTTCCGCTCCAAATAGTAAAATCACAACCCCCACTTTTAAAGGGAAAGGCGCGGGGTCTTTTATAGATCACATTCTAGTCTCCTCAAATTACCAGTCTCTTTTTCAGAGGTTTACCATCAAAAATATAGGTTACAGCGACCACAACCCCCTCTGTGTACACTTCTGTGACTCGCTTCTTTCTAGTAAGCCCAGGGAGGTAGTAAAGCGCATAATGAGACCCACTGACGGTGGACGCCGGCTAAAGTGGTCCCAGATCGACCCGGATGCTTTTTACAGGGAGGTAAGAGACTCATGCGCAGTTGAACTTGCCTGCTGTGTCCACCCCGAGAGTTCACCAGGGAATGTCATTAATGCTTTTTGCTCCATCCCAAGAAAAGCTGAGGAACTGCTGAGGGCCCCAGCTCATAGGGTTCCTAATTCTAACCCGAGATGGTTTAACTCGTCCTGTTCGAAAGCCGCCCGTAAGCTAAGGGAGGCATTGAAAGTTGTTCCTCGGAATCCCACCCATATTCAGGACTGCTGGAAAGGATATAAACTGGCCGTAGCCAAACGTAAAAGTGAGATTAAGGAGGAGACTTGGAGGGAGTTGGTGGAGGCAAGTACGTTGAGGAATGGTTCACTGTTCTGGGGCTTTGTTAACAGACCATTATTTCCGGAAGACCCTAGTAATACAATTGTCTCCCACATAACCGAAGAGGAATGGGTGGTCCATTTCCAACTAATGTTCAAGGCCCAGAAGGGCAACCCTGTTCAGTTTCCTTATTTGCCAACTACTTCTCCCATGGTATTTGAGAGGGCCGAGATAGAGGCAGGTATTGAAGGCCTAACGAGCAACAATGCCCCGGGTCCAGATGGATTACCGCCAGACCTCTTTAAATCGGATCCCTCATTCTGGGCACCAATCCTTACAGCGGTCTTAAACGCAGCGGCCAGTGATGGCTGCCCTGCTGCCTGGGGAATCTCTACTATCGTCCCAGTATTTAAAAAAGGGGATCGTAACAGCACACATTGTTATCGTCCCATCTCTCTTATCGACTCTGTGGTTAAGGTGATGGGAGGGGCCCTATTGGAAAGACTATCTTTGTGGGCAGAGGAAGGTAACATCATCTCCGATTCCCAATATGGGTTCAGGGCAGGAAAGTCAACGGTGGCCCAATGTCTAAATCTGTACCTGGTCCTCGGTAAGTACACAATGGCCCGCCCGGGTACAATCTACATGGCCTTCATGGACCGATCGTCCGCGTTTGACTGCGTTAATAGGGTCAAGCTGTGGCAGTCCATGAGGGCCATGGGGGTGGATGCCTCTATCGTGGACTTTCTGATGGATGTGCATAGAGAAACCAAAGCAAACGTCAGATATTCGCAGGACCTCCGGGTATCCAGGACTTTTGATGTTGAGTGAGGGGTGAGGCAGGGATGCATCCTTGCACCGTTCCTCTTTAATTTATATATATCAATGACCTGGAAGAAGTACTGGTAGCGACAGGGGCTGACTTTCCGTATGTAGGTAGTCTGGGTCTACCTGTCCTCCTATACTCGGACGACGCTGTCCTGATAGCAAGAACCCCCAGAGGTTTGCAACGCCTACTAGATGCCTTTTTAAACTTCATGGAGTCTCGTGATTTAAAGATTAACAAAGCCAAATCCTACATTATGCAGGTGGGGCCACGACAAAGGGAAAACGTTCTGTTTCTCAGTAGGCCCGAGAAGATCCCCACAACTCCTGTCTTCTCCTATCTAGGGGTATTGCTGGATGAGCGCTTGAAGTGGGGGCCTCTTATTCAAAGGAAAAGGGGGGAATTCACTAGAATAGTGGGTGCAATTTTCAGCTTCGTTGCCAAGATGGGCAAGCGACCAATTGCAGCGATGCTGAAAATTTACAAGGCGAAGGGCGTTTCATCCGTAAGCTATGGCAGTGAATTGTGGGGGTATACCACGGCAGCACCACTGCAGGTGGTAGAAAACACATTTTTAAAACGCCTCTTGGGAATGCCCATTTGCCTACCGAACCTCATAGCCCATGAAGAACTGGGGATCCCCTTTTTGTGTGACATTCTCGCCTTGCGCACTTTAGTTTTTTGGCTTATGTGTTGGCTTAATACAGAACTAAATCTAACCCAGCAAATTATGATGGACTGTATGTTCCTGGACCATATGCCCCTGGACCATATGCCCCGAATCCCCTGGCTATGTTATATTAAAGACCGCCTTTCAGAATTGGGTCGCCCTGACCTCTTTTTTAAACCTTTAACCATTACAAGAAAAGATATTGTATCTGTTAAAGATGTATTTATTTCCAGAAGGAGGTTGGAAAGGGACGCTCAGGAATCATGTAAACCCAGTGTCCGCAAATACCTGACCATAGTAACTAAGCCATCAACAGAGTCTTAGCTCCTGGGTACCCTGACTACCTACGAGCGTTTTTTACTGACTAGGTTCAGATTAAATTATTTCCATCTTCTGATCGCGGTACCCAAGGGGTCCAGAAGAGGACAAGTATTAGCACCCTGTGGATGCGACAATCTGTCTCCACAGGATCTGCTTCACTTCACGCTCTTCTGTAAATATTATGATGTGCCCCGGAGACACTTTTTATTTCCCCTCTTAAGGAGGCTCAATTTTAGTCAGGTGCGTCCAGCTCTCTTGTATCTTCAGATGTTAAATCCGGAGTGCATCATTTTTATTGTAGGGTACCTAAAATCACTGATGAGACCCAGGGCATGCCTACAATATTAGCTAACCATGGGGGGCTGTTGCATCTTTCATCACACATGTGTTTTATGTGCTCGGTGTGATCTTGACATTTAACCTTTTGCACCTGTAGCATTTTATTTACGTTTTGGAATATATGAATTTTAACTTGTAATGTATGTACTGATGTATTTATCTAAGGATTGTTAATTGTTATTATGACTTTTATGGCTTACTTGTTGTAAAACCGAATAAAGTTTTATGAAATGAAATATACAGCTGGTGTTTCCTTTTGTAAGTGCTGTAAAGATCTAACTTTGGACCTTATTTTATAGAGTGAGTAAAACTGACTTGCGTAAGTCCATAGATGAGAGAGGACAGGTACATTTCTGAGGGTTGGATCCTAGGAAGAGGGACAAGGTTGATGTGCCCTTGATGCCATTGCAGGCCGACCTGGTAATAGAACCAATTGCTAATGTAGGATGGGCAAATGTCAATTTGGTGTATTAGTGTAGGTGCTGCAACACATGATGTTCCTTTATTCCAAAAACAAGTTAGTTTATTTGAAAATCCCAGAGCGTTCTCTGTCTCATTGGTTGTAATGATATAACGAGTTTGAAGACCTATCGGGGCTGCACCCAAACCGGAATTATGTACAAATTGGAATAAATGCCACCTCTTCTATGTGGATGTGAATGACTCCTATTTCTTAGGATTATGTAGACCTAAAATTGGTTGAGTTTTGCACCTGACCTGCACCTCTTTCAGGGTCTGATTGGGATCATAGTTCGGCCTGGGCATGACCAAAAAAGTGGCCCACATTCCCGGATCACACACGTTCATGAAACCGCATTTGACTAGTTTAATTGGGCTCATTTTTATAGAAATGTTTGATAAAATATGTAATTTAAAGCTCATAGAGCCAGAAAGATTGGTGAAAACTGGAAGCACTAAGTTTTGGCTGGACGGGCGAGGTGAAATAAGTGACCCAAAAGCCACAACTCCTGATATGGCTATGTTTGTCACCTGGCTGTTTTTTTTTTAACCCAGCACTGCTGGTATTGTAATGGCCTGTCCCGTAAGAAAATCACCTGCCACTGATATTTTCTCCACTGATCACTATATACTTTAAAGTTTAAACAGTTAACATAAGGAGGAAACAGTTTAAAATGTGGTCTAAAGCTACCTTAATGATTGGTGACGGATAGCTAAAACTAAACAATGGAAGAAAAGCCATGTTAAGAAGGAATACAGACTTATTATTATTGTATAAAGAATCCTTTTTCATTTTTTTGTTCCAGCCTTTGCGGACTCTTAAAAAATATAAGCAAACGGACGGTTATTTGTTTTCTGTAGTTTTATATAGTGTGAACTCGGCCCAAGGACAGCGATAATATGAACACAAGTCACAATGCAGAAGATCAAATTCATTGTTATTTTAGGCCGTGGACAATTGTCATTTGTCCAGAATCACAGGATGTTGAGCTGAGGCTGGGACTCTGACCTGTTTCCATAGTTCCACATTCGGCAGCTCTGACCCGAACATTACATTCTCTTAATTTTCCTCACTGAGAAAGGTGTCTTACAGCGAGGCCTATGCAAACATACAACCCCCCTCCATCAAGGCATGAAAGACAGTGGAGCCGCGGAGCCAACAACAGGCCCTCAGCAAGGTCGATACACTTACTCTCCCCATTCCCACCAACTATAGTCTCGGGGCTATTGCCTGGCAGGGGAGGGGCGAAGAAAAGCATGGAGCTGCTGTTGTTCCAGGGGAGCAGAGGTGATGATGGCCCAACTGCCACATTTCCTGCCCCCAGCCAGGCTGCTGCACTCCACACCCTGCATCACTTTGTCAGCACGACTGGGGAATGGGGCACTGCTTTAGGGTGCCTGGGCTGGCCCAATGAGGGGCACAGCTAAAGTCTGCAGTGGCGAGAACAATACTGGCCTAGCGACGCTGCTGCAAGCTACCCCCTCAGAGCCTGCCTCCTTGATACTGCCCCCACAAGACAGTAAGACTCTGTCGGCTGGTTGACAAAAACCTCCCCACACCAGTCGGGCACCAGCTCATCGCCCAATGCCCGACTGCCAGCCTTCCCAATCCGATGCTGCCTCTTCTTTTTTTTCCTTCTTTGTGTAAAATCATTGAAATTGACTTGATTGTATGTGCCCAAACTTAGCAGATGCATGGATTGCTAGAGTGGAGAGAGAGCATCTGTTTTCCAGCTGTCTCCCACATGTGATTTTTCTCCCCACTCGCTCTTGCGCTTCTCCCACCCATAGTTGTGTTGCTCTCTCTTTCGCCATGTGCTTCTCCCTGGCTCCACGTTGTTCTCTTTCCCCCATGCTCTTTCCTGTGGCTGTTTCACCCCTGCCCACTGTGTTGCTTTACCCTCACAACTTGCTCATCCTTAAAAAAATTATTTGCTACTTGTTTTTTTAAATATGTGGATCCAACTCAGATCAGTGAATAACAGTATCATTTTGTAGGCGTGTGCATGCCGGTTGAAAGTATGTGCACACCTACAAAATCTGCTGGCTGTGTTTTTGTTTTTGTGTTTTTTACCATGCATTGCAGCCTTTATGCTGTTAAGCATGGCTAGAAACATTGGCAAAGCCAAAAGCTCTTCTAGCCGAGACATTTTTGGCTTTTTCGTTGCTTGTTTTTTAATTTGCTACCAATTGAAGCATTGGGCTGACAATTGAAGCTTTGCTATAGCCATTTGCATATGGCTGTGGCTCATTTTATTGGAACCTGGGTCCTCAAGCTAACACTGTTCATGGTTAGGCAGTGTTGTGCTTGCTGTGAAAGCAAAGTAACCCCTATCTATTTTCCACAAGTGGGTATTGTGGGTGTGTTGCCATTTCTCTAGCCCACGTGTTCTGCAGTGTTACTCCCTGAGGCAGTTGACCTGCTCCCTTTTCTGCTTGCAGCATGGTGGTTCCTCTCATGGCTTCCTTGTGTCCTCGAGTTCACAATTAAGCTTACGGCCAACTAAGGCTCATTGAGTGATGTTCCCCCCTCTAGCCGCGCTTTGCCATAGTGATTTTGGATCCACATTTCACTTCCATTAAGGGCCATTTTCCGTCAATTGTCCACAATCGCTGTCTTTTCCTGGACACGCTTTTTTCACCATGTGCTTCAGCACATAGAAGTATATGCACCTCAGCTACTTGACCCCCTCATTTGATTTTCAAAGTGCTTTGCCGCCCTTTGGAATATTCATTTCATATCCACAGTGGCTGGAACCTCTGCACCAATGCTGTGTGCGCGATATGAGCCTTTTCGCACCACAGTGCATGATGCGCCCTATTATATGCTGACCACATAAATGGGCTGGTGCATTATTCTCCACTCTACTAGCTTCGTTGGCCACACATCAAGTCGCTTGCATCGCACTGACGAGGCCATAAACTGGGAAACGTGTATGATTGCCAAACAGCATTAGATTTTAATGTTTTAATTGCAATGGTTTTTGTTAATCAAGCAATAACGAATTAATTCAGCATTAATACATTTACTTTATGTCCTTGTCTGATCCTAATCTTTTGCTTTAAAATGTTTAAGGTGTGTAGTGGTTGTTTCGCGTAGAAAAAATATATATCCGCATGTGGCTTGGTTTAAATCCATAACTGCGGAGCTCCACAATGGCTGTTTTGTAGGTAGATGATAGTGGTGAATGGTCGTTTTTTTAGCAGAACACTGAGAAGTGAAACTACAGCCGCACAGACTACGTGTTCCAATGAAAGAATGTTGGGTACAATATTTGACGGAAGAACTAGAAACCTTCTCCGGGTGGTTGCTTATCATGCCAACATTTTTAGAAATCCCACATTAAAAGGTGTTTGTGTGTTGTACTGGAATTACAAGAGCGGCGTTCGGCCTGTAAAGGGTTTAGGTGATTTTTCATAGCATGGACTTTCCTAAGCTTCTTGGCATCTCTACTTGTAGATGGTGGCATTTAATGACACAGCAAATACTTGCTTTATATAGTGTGCTCTTGCTGTCTTTACAAACCCATATTTTCCAGGCACAGTCTGCATAATGTTCTATACAATAAGGAGCTATAAAGGGAACAAACAGATTAGGTCGCCCTCCACTCAAAATTATGAACAACAACAATAAGAACTAATCTGCTGAGGCAAAAATCTTATTCACTTCTTGAGTGGGAGTAGAAGTTTATTTTCTTCCTCAACAACAACCCATTAGTGGTATTGTCCCTACTCCTATTTGCCTTCTATCTTTTCATTAAAAGAACCAACCTAAGAGTCAACAGTCACCGTGTTCAAGAAAAATACCCCATACTTTCACAGGTATATATACCACACCAATGTGAAAAATGTGAACGAACGAGGTAGCACCCCACGTGCGCACCACCAGAGGCAACACATATTGCATTACAAATGCTATAGGTGTCACATTTGCGAAAGTTATAACTATTGGCATTGTAAATGACAAATCTATTAATTTCGCTATTTTCAAAACCAACACATAAATAAAAATATTGTCATTTACAATACCAATAGCTCAAACCTTCCTAATGCGAGACCAATTGCATTGCAAATGCTTGTTTATCTCTTGCTTTCATTTTCCTCGCATCTCTTGCTTTTGAATTTTTCTATCACATACTTTTCATATTCTTTCTGTCGGATGTATTTTTTTTTTTTCAATGTACTCCTTTTTGCTTTCTTTCTGTTTCCTGATTTGTATCCCGTGGATCTCGCTTTTCATCTTGTCCTACACCTCTGTAATGTTCATCTTGGACCTGCCAACTGCAGCGAACAAACAAAATTGCAGAAAAACCCTATGTTGTGCCAAGTAGCTGAATTGCAATTTTATCTTGTGTGTCCTGATGAGGTAACATTCCAATGGCACAGTCCGATTTTTACAACCATTGGAAAAAGAGAATTAGCATTCATCAACCAATGCATAATCTCCGGCCTTTGTCAGTCATCGAAAATGTCGCACTGGTCCGTTGGAGCAAATGTTACCATTGAACTGATTGGTCAGTGAGAATGTCAGTGCACAATTCCACGTCAGAAAGATGCCACGTCTCCTAGTTTCTAATTGCAGAACTTGGGTACCAGTCTTAGTTCCTTCCTTCTCCTGGTCGGCCTCTAACTGTCGTTTCACAAGTGTACCAGGCAGTCACTTTTAACATTTAGATTTTATCTTCTGTCCCACCTGGCCTGCGAGTGACTCTGCCCGACCCTCTATTTCGACTGCTTAAAGCCATGTGCCCGTGATAAATCTCCCAACTACTTTCCTGGTAAGGCTACGTCTGAACAGTGCATGTGCCCCAGCAGTGGGCAAAATGCAGATCACACTTGCCGGTGCCAGCCATGGCCCCCTTTATCTCAGCCAGTCACCCCCAGAACCACAATGCTTCAGTGTACCCCAGACTGGCAGGCCCAGCACCGCGCAGCAGGTCACCTTTGCTGTTTATAAACTGTAACATATACGAAATTCACCACCCCTTCAGCTGCGTGACTGCATGTGTGATCCTGGAAATTTGGCAATTCTTACTGAAGCTTTAAATAGAACTGCTTAATTACACATCTAATTACCATGTTACACAATACTCCAATGGGCAGGAAATACCGTGTCAATAGTGAGTTCCCGGAAGCCAGCCCAGAAGTTTATCCCCGCCCCCACAATGCCCTCCACCCAAACTTTAGATTTGGGCCAACAGGGCCAGCAAGTTGGCTCGGTGAATTAAGCGCTAGAATCAGTCAAATGTATGTCTGTAGGAGCTGCTGATCACGAGTTCACATCCTGACAGGTTCACCTCAGCTGTTCATTCTTCCTAGGTTCATAATGCCAGTGCCATTGAAATGGGGGATAACAACAACCATGATTTATCGCACTTCGAAACTGCAAAACTGCAGTGCTGAGCGCTATATAAATACAAGCATTGGCATAGCCAATAGGTCTCGCCTTTGGGACCTTATAAGTGTTTAGCCATGCGACAGTTGATGTTGTTGCACCAAGGATATTGTGCTGCATAACTAAATACTTATAAGGTCCCAAAAGCGATACCTATTGGCTATGCCAATGCTTGTTCTGGCTGGCGATGAAATTGTGAAAAAAGTTGAGCCATTTTTTTTTCCTGCTGGTGACGATGTTGGTAATGGTTGGCATTTGAGCACCATATGTTCTTTGCTACTCCAGCGGGATTTATTGCCGAATTCAGTGCTTGTGCTCCTGCTGCTGCTACTTAAACATGGCAGAGATTTGGGGAGACTTCTGGATTCCCCCACACGTGCATCGTTGCTGGCTAGCTAATGTGCGCACACGCATGAGAGTTTCTTTGCTGGTCTGATTTTCAAACCTGTGTTACAGCCCGACGTCACGAAGCCACACATGTTGGGTGCGTAGTACTGATTTATAGATGTCAAGGCTCGTGCCACAGCTGGCAGGCACTCTGACAGCCTTGTTTCCACACAGACCGGTTGTGCTGCTTTCGAACCGCTAGGTGACCTCATTTGGTAACTAGACTAGACTGATGCGGATAAATTGTGTAGCAATGTTGCTTACGTTGTTGTTAAGCGGTTGCTAACCATGTTGTCCCCCCCTTGATTATATAGGGCTTCTGGTTTTATTCTACTTAGTTTTTTGTAACATTTACGTGTGTATCAATTTTTCCGTCTGGCCTAGGGACAGCATTACATGTTTTTGCCCACCTCATGGAATAAAATCACAAATAAAAATACATACATATGCAATAGGTATAGTTGCTTTGGTTCCTCCCTTTTCATTGGCCTATTCACAATTTACTTCCTTCCACCACAACCCACAACATAGGGCAGTTCACAACCCTTATATCTCTGGCACCGTGAGTGGCAGAGAGCTTACTCTTGCCCAAGTTCACATCCCCTGAAATGAATGTGCGTATCCGCATAAAAGTTCCCCTCAGTGCTGGTGTAGGCCAATACTTTCTATTTTTCAGTGCTTTTTTTCCTTTCATTCTTCAACCATTCTGTTTTTGTGGGCTGGTGGGCCAGTTTTTTGCTATTGTGTGTTTTAGACTGTCTTCAGGTTGCAGTAATTCAAACGAAATGTATATTTTCTTTACGACAATAACAATCATATGTTCCTGTGATGTACATTATAATTTAAATCGTTTTAAGTTTGCCTGCCTGATAGGAAGCACACATACTGTTTAATTAAAACTATATGGAAAGTAAATTTTTTAATTAATTTGAAATATTTATTGCGCTCACGTGGCTGCCACGTTTAGACAAAGACGTTTCTTTATGTGGAATACATTTGCAATAAAAGATACGAAAAAAACTGTTGGTTCAGCTTGCTAAATAGAATGGTTGGTTTAGCATGTGTTTATAATTTCTTTTTATAATCTTGTGAGTATTTACCCATATTTAATTTCTTTTGTTAAACAAATATGTTGTATCTATTTAACTACGCCTGCCCACAAATGGATCTTTGTTGGGTAGCAATATATAATACAAAACACTCAAGACTTTAGAATTACCGTATAAACGTGAGCACTACAGTTATTTATCGAAACCTCAACCCTTTTTAGGTTTTGCCTTAGCCATGCGTACGAAGTACGCATGCGCTAGCAAAACCTCTTGATTTCTATCTGGGGTGATGACCCGCCTCTGCCTATCATTGGCTAGCTCCATAAATGGAGGCTAGCCATTGGGAGGCAGAGGCTGTCAATCGCGCTTTCTCTCGCAAACGCGATTCGGGGGCGTTTCTGGTGCTTTTTTTAAGCCCCGCCCCTTTGTCCCGGGCCGCGCTGCCATTGGCTGCCGGCCCGGGACACCCCCGTGACGTCATTCCCGGGCCGCGCTGTGATTGGCTGCCGGCCCGGGACACCCCGTGACGTCAGCCAATCACAGCGCGGCCCGGGACCTGACTTGTTTAGTCTGCCCGAGAGGCTTTCCCGCCTCTGCCCACAGCGGATTGTCGGGTCTCGTGTGCCCACGCCAGTCATTAGCAGTGATATCACTTTCTTGGCACACTTAATCTCGATCCCCGGTGGTCCTGTACACCTCTCCCTGCCCACCGGTGCCTAGCAGCTGTGTACTGCTGCGATCAAGCAGAGCGATGTACAGAACGCCCGGCTCTCTGCATTTTCCGCTTGAAGCACTTCTGGCAGAGAGGCAGCCAGCCCCACCCCTCACCTTTATCCAAGCAACCTGTCCAGTTTGTTCTACTGGTTTGACTCGTTTTCCACCTTCCCTCCCCAAATACCGGGCACTTGGTCTCCTCCTCTGAGTAATTTTACTCACCCCCAGCTCTTCCTAAGAGCTAAGACTCCAGAGGGGGGAGCAGCTGAGCAGCTCATCCTTGGCATGCTGAGCTGGGAGCCTCGACCCTATCAACAGATTAAACTTCTCGTGGTGATAACTGGCGCGCCGGGCCCCTGAACTCCTATGGGTGGTGCGTGTGGTGTTAGCAGTGTTTTCAGTGAGAGTGAAACGTGCACATCACCCAGCGATACTGGAGTTGAAATGTTACATGTTCCTGTTTCCGCTGCACATCAGGTTGGGCAGCATGGACGTTTAAGGAACGCACGACAGCTGTCAATTGAGTCACGTCACGGGGACTGCTTTCTGTGGATTTTGTTTTATTACGGCAGCTGTAAGCTTCCTGTGGACTTGTACCCACTACCTGGAAACAATAAACTACAAGTCCCAACATGCTTCTTCTTGTCGGCTAAAACTGGAAGCCAACAAAAGACACGGGACCATTTAACAGTTAGGTGAAATCTGCAGCTGACTATTCGACAGCTCTCAATAAGGACTCAAGTACCCAATCGCGCATGCCTTTAATGCTCCTGTTAAAACGCGACAGGCACATTCATTGTGGGTTGTTAGATGAAGCGCTGAGAAGGTGGCGGAAGAGGCTGCCCGTGACGCCGGTGTGTGCCCCGCAGTACGTCGAACACGAGCTGAGCGGAGGCAGACGGCTCCGCCTCACGAGTACCACACCTCGCGCCAGGGCTCGCAGCCCTTCCCGAACACCTGTTGCTGTGAGCCCAGCAGCGCCACACGTGAGGTAAAACCATCCAGGCGCGCGCACAACATCCATCAGTCGCAGCTGCTTTTGCGCGCGCACTGCCCTCGGTGGGCAGCGGACGGCTGCTAAGAGATCTAGTGAAAGCGTAACTTTTGTATCTTGGATGCAAGCTGTTTTTTGTATAAAACACAAAGCGACTCACCTTCTTTGCGGCACCGGGGACGGACAGGGATCCGGGCGAACTCTAAGCTCGGGTAGGTGTCTGCAGCAGGAGCACTCCCCGGCTCCACCTGCTTCGCACACAGGCAATTAGCCGACGTGTCACCTGTTTGCACTGCGCTGTGTGACTGAGAGCAGATAAAGGTGTGCCTGTCTGGTGTGAGAGCAGAGGAGGGGTGGTGGGGCCGGCGGCAGAGGAGCGCTGCGACTCGGACATCTCCCGAACGCGGCCCCTTCCAGGGACAATCGGAGCCGCAGGCCATCGCAGTTATCACTCCAGACCCTGTTATTTTACTCTCTGCAGCTGGCACGGGCACAAGGAAAGCATCATGGAACAAACGACTCCCTTCCAGGCATCAAGTTCTGCCAAACAAGGCATTAATGCCCAAACCTGCGACGCATTAAAAGGCCACGTGAAACAACATGTGTACAAATGTGGTGGATGCTAGTTTATTTCCATCTAGCTAAAAGCAGCGTTAATTTTATTTACGTATATACCGAGCATTTATTTTTTACATCTACTTGGAAGCACCACTTGCTCGGTCTGTCTGTAAGACATAATATCACCAGTTCTTTAAAATTTACATTGAGTGGGCTTCGGACCCAGCTAGAAGAGTCAACTCTCGCGCCTATTGCTATTGGCTGTTTGGTGTATCATTCTGCCTCCACGGAGTGCTTGCATTGCAGTGTGTAAGGAACTATTCTACATCTCAGAAGTACACAAACAGGACACAACACATTCTTTATCTCATAAGTGTCCGTTATGCAGAAAGTTATGCCTTTGCTTTTCTGTTTTTATTGCAACAGGCATACATGTATTAGTCCGGACTCAAAATATAAACCTGTCCTGTTGGCGTTGCCAATAACTGTTTTAAGAATGGATAGAAGGCCGCTTGGTTTTTAGTTCTGGCTAGAAAGAGCCTTCATTTATTTTGTTACGTTATACATTGAAATCAAAAATACAAACACACATACATAGAGTCAGTCCTTTTCACCCACAGGCCTGTCCACAATGGCATGCTGTCTCAGGCAGTGGGCCAGCCTACTTAAGCCACAGGGTTGCCTGCATTCCAGGGCACTTTCAGTCATCACGTGCACATCCATTTAATGGATAAAAACATACACTTCAGCCCCTTGCTGGTAACCAATTCTTTATTTTCCCGAGGCCCCTTCTTTCCAATTGTTAACCTTTTTTTAATCTTTCCGGAGTATTTATGTAGGTCTTGAGGTTACATTAATTTAAAGCTAATAGTACATCTTCATTGTGCAAATAAGGATGCTGTTTTCCTCTGCGCACCATTCCATGGTCTTTGGGCCAACATTCTACGAATTACATCTACAATTATGTGAAGACGCATTGACCGAGATGCAATGGTTGCTGTCTTGGGTTATGTTAAAAGGCTTTCCAACAGCTTTAAAAGATTTGCTGCAATTGCACTGCCCTTGCCCAGGAGCAGAGTTGCAACCCACTGCTGCAGGGTCCCTGTGCCAGCTGAGGAAGACAGGGCTAAAGATAGGATTACAAGCAATGATGCAGCCACAGCATTGTTACAGCCGTGGGCTTCGCGGCTCACAAAGACACAGGGCCCAGTGAGGGCGTATCTGTTCAATATAATGATGCTGAGATGCCTGGGCAAGATGGTACATCAACAGATCATAGCAAGACATCTCCAAAAGCGAACCAGCAGACTGTCCGCTCTCCCTACATGAGGAGAGACAGGGCAGATGTAAGTTCATGGTCTATACAGACGGAAAAGTGGATAGAAATGCAAATATTGGAGGAGCTGTGTGTTTTGGCAGGAACTTAAGCGGAAATATGAGTTTGATACGACTGAATACTAGTTCATTCATACCTTGTTCCCATATATCACCATCCCCGGCCATGGTGGATTGGACAGACTGCCAGTATATTGCGGACATGATCCCTGATGGCTTGCCATAACTGTATATGTACCTATTGGAAATTGTGTATTGCCAGTAACACTTGTACTCGCCTTTTTTTAGGTTTCGCCTGGGCCGGAGCTCCTAGCTCCGCCCAGGAGAAATCTCATGTTCTTACAGTGTGGGGCTTAGTCCCGCCTTGTCTTTCATTGGCTAGCTCCATAAATGGAGGCTAGCCATTGGAAGGATTGGCCGTCAATCACGTTTTCCAGAGAAAACGCGATTCGGGGGCGTTTCTGGGTCTTTTTTTAAGCCCCGTCCCTTGTTGACGTGTGTCCCGGGCCGCGCTGTGATTGGCTGCAGGCCCGGGACACCCCAGTGACGTCATTTCCCGGGCCGCGCTGTGATTGGCTGCCGGCCCGGGACACCCCGTGACGTCAGCCAATCACAGCACGGCCCGGGACCTGACTTGTTTAGTCTGCCCGAGAGGCTTTCCCGCCTCTGCCCACAGCGGATTGTCGGGTCTCGTGTGTCCGTGTGCCCACGCCAGTCATTAGCAGTGATATCACTTTCTTGGCACACTTAATCTCGTTCTGACTTCCCATAGTGTTCACAAACGCTGATTTATATGGTTGACTTCCACAAACGTATAATGTAAAAAAAATCTGTTTAAGATCGCGCACTTTCGCCCACCACTTAAGTGCAAATCAATATGGTAATTAAATTCCGTCATTTTTATCAAAATCTGTTCAGATTTTGACAGTTGCGAAAATAGTATTTCATCACACGAAAAATATAAAGCAGTGTTTTAAATCCTTAAAGTTTATTTTAACATGCATGGCCTCGCGTTTTCCCATCTCTTTATACCTACGCCAAAGATCTTTCAAGATATGGCACCCTGCAATCTTTTCACTCCAATGTGAGATTCTCAGCATGTAAAGGGTTCTCTAAAACGGCAGTTTAAACAAATGCCTGCAGCTCTACCCCTTTTCTCTTCTGACCGAGACCTGTTTGCTAGTGGAACGAGTTATCACGCGCTGCAGGCTGCGTGAAAACACCAGAGTGGGAATGGTCTTTTGGCCCTTAGGTTCGTCTCTGTTAAGGGGAACCATGCTGGCCTTTTTAGAAGGTTAAGTGAACGTTTAGGCTAGGTTTATTTGCAGATTGACAATTTGGTCTGACAGCCGGGTGTAGGAGAGTGGGGCGGTAGTATTACTTTTGTAGCTATGCTCAACCGGCTACTTTGCATTCTTCGGCATTTTACTAGTTTGGAGGCCTGTCGTCTTTCGTCATGGCGTGTCTGAAATATGACAGTTACTGCAGAGCTCGTGGAGCAGTGGGCGCAGTTGTATGGATTTCACGTTAAAAACGGATGTATTACGAGCCTGCTTTAATTGGGGATTGCAATTCAACAACTGGTGCAGCTGCCTGGTTCCATAGGCTGGTCCATATTTCTGACAAAATCAAATACTTGTTCTAGACGCACAGTTTTACTCGCGGAGTTACTTTAAGCTCCTTTATAGGTGCATGCGAGTGTCGTGGAATCAAAGGAGATGGATAAAAAAAATCCTTTTCTAAACCTCAGTAGGCCTTGGTTACCGTTGGTCACTGGAGCATGTTTCACGTATGGGTTGTTTAGACTTTAAAACATTTGCCTTCTGAGCTGCAGTCAAGCCGAGGAGAAGATGCCTTTCTTGCCTATGTTATCAGAGAATGGAAGGCAAGTGTTTTGAAACGCTGATGGCGCTAAAGCTAAACTGCTGTTCCTCGGTGTCGGTGCTGAAAGTAGTGACCCATCGGCAACGCTAAACCACGTTTAGTTCAGTGGGCCACCCCCATTCTTTAAACAAGCATTTACAATGCAACGGTTTCGCCTTTGGAAAAGTTTGAGCTATTGGCATTGTAAATGACAACATTTGTATTTGTGTTGGTTTTGAAAACAGATAAATAAATGGCATTGTCATTTACATTGCAAATAGCTTTAACATTTCCAAAGGCGAAACCGTTGCATTGTAAATGCTTGTTTAGCAGAGCTCCTCCGATATTAGCCTGACAAAAATAACAGACCGCATCGTACATTAGTCAAATGAAAACCTATTTTTCTGTGGTTGTGTCCGGTTTTAGAATGCGTGCACTTGAGGAAAAATGTTGGTATCACTTGTGTGTGTAAAAATCAGAGTAAAAGGAAAAGGGGGAGACGTATTTATTATTGAGTGGCCCAAAATTCTGTTGTGATCACAATACTAAATGCCAAATGTATAGGCGATTGGTAAAACAGTTACAGTTAGCCATAGAATAAGCATTAGCTAAGCTAAAAGGTTGTGACATTGACTCGAGCACTGACAAAAGCAATACAATATGCCATGTGCAGCGCAAAGCAATTAAACAAAGAAGAAAAAATGATTACTTTGTATATGCAATGCTTGGACGGCCTACAGAATTAGATGTGTCATGGTAGTGTACTTTTCAGATATAAAACAGTCCTCCATGCTTTCCAGTAGAGGTAGAAGGATACCCTAACAACCAGTAGAAGGAAGGTGAAACTGATCTACGATATGGTTGACAATGTCTTAAGTCATGGGTACTCACAAACTTTCTCTCGGGGCCCAAATTTACAGTTTGGTTTGTGGCCGAGGGCCGCACCGGTGGGGGCGGGGTCAGTGGTGGATGGGGGCGGGGCTAGAGCAGAAACAAAAACTGTGACCATGAGGTTGAAAAATATAGAGTACGGAGTTCCTCAGTGGGTAATGGAACACAAAGGAAGGGGATGTGTGATGAAAGTTTGGTCGGAAGTCCTCTATGGAGGGGAATTCCTTCTTTCGGAACTAGGGCACGATCTTACATAAGGAAGGTAGTAGTGTCCAAAATGGAAAAGTCAGCAACATTCAAAAAGGGAAATACGTTTCATAATGATTGCGCGTTGTTAATAAACACAAACAAGTGGTATACAATGGGTGCTTAAGAAACTCAAAGCACCTACTACCTAAAGGTGCTATGTCGGTGCACAGGAATGTACAACCAGAAATACAGCTAGAGAGGTGAGAATCTATTTACAGCACTCCAAAAATTGTTTTGAATTATTTCAATCCCTAGGTACGTATTGTACAGATAAGACATTAAACTATTGTCACCAGTAATGTTTATGGAATATCATAACAATCAAACAGTATAAGGATAAGCAGTGGTCCAATGTGAAATCAAAAAGAGGTCCTCTTCAAAGTAGCAAGAGTTTGATTATTCTTCTTTATTCAAAATTCATAAACAACAGGTTTTTCCCAGCATACAAATCGCCAACACGTGTTTCGTCTCCCACAGAGACTTCATCAAGGCATGGATAGTAGTAGATAGGGGTCTAATGATCCATTGATGCAGTGAGGACTCAACGTTGTGTGTTTTAATAGTGGGATACCACAAAATAAGATAATGAGTGAGGTAAACACGCAACTGGATTCACTCCAAAAAGAGAATGAGTATAATTATCTCAATAATCGTATCGTCATTGTTGATACGAAGATATATCAAAAGCGAGGAAAAGTATAGGCGTAAAGGCTGTTAGAATCCGGGGTTAGGATTGTTGTACAAATCAAACAATAAATAAGTTTGATCGGACTCCCCGAAGAGTTAAAGGAGTCAGAGTTCGCAACCCTGATAAGTTGCAGTCAGATGTCAGCAACCCTAGTATCCCGCCTCGTCGCCTGTGCAGCTCAAATTGAAACTTTTCAGCCGTTGGCTCTGCTGCCTCCCATTGTCCAGTGCTTTATGTGGATGACAGAATCGCAGCAATTTTTAACATAGCATGACCATCTACAGTGTAGATTTCAAAACATTCATATTGTTTTGACCTGACTACTGCATTTTTAGGTCTGGCCCAGATGTATCTTAATGTTTTTTATCAGCCTCATGTAATCAAAACAGAGGTAAAACTATATATGTACGTAATAGAATGGCTTTTGGTCAACCGTCTTCATCCATTGATTTGTTGACCCGCCATCTTACATTTTTCTCCATCCAACACTGTATACAGCATGGGCCCACTTAAACGATTTTCTTTCTTGCACTATGAGTTCTTAATTTTGCCTGATCATGTGCACATTTGCCTAAAAAGAAGTTCTTTTGTATTACCAGGGATGTTGGGCCAATACATTTTTTCTTCTTTCCGCTCTTTAGCCTTTATTGTTTGGCCATCTTTGTGTGTTTAAACTATGTTTTAAGTTTAAAGTGATTTAAAGCCAATAGTACCTTTTTTATGCACAAGTAAGAATCTCTATTTTCCAGTGATGGTCATTAAAACTAAAGACTATACCCGTTTTACGCACATATGGCATTTAAAAGCATCATAGTATTCTACTAAAATTGTATGCTTTTTTGTTGAAAATTTTTACATTTTTAATACGGAAGCTTGTGGCCACAACATTTAGGCGACCTGTTTTTTCTTTTTTTGTTCTTTTTATTTTTGTGACTTATGCTTGCAGTAAAAAACACTGCTTTATCACCAAGGGAGAGTGAGAGGTCCTAAATCATCACACGCCCTCAAACACTAGAACATAAGATCAAAGAAAAATGCAATGGCGCTCAACATTATCCTTTTTGTCATGCAGCTACTGTTCAGTTGAAAAAGAAAGTATAGACTGAATGAGGAAGCCTCTTCCACGCTTTTGTGACCTGTTTTATCGTAGGCAATCTCCTCCCACCCTGATAAGAGGATACTTTCAGGGTGGACTCTTCCTCAGCTTCCCTTCCCAGAACTGGATAACCTTACTACCCCTGGATGCTACTCATCCCCGAACCCTAAAACACACTCCTACCCCTTAAGGCTACCATTCTCTGAATGCTATAATCTCCTTTCTACCCTTTCCCGGACCCTACAAACAACTTGCTACCCTTGAACCTGAAAAAATGCTTACTGCCTTTTATTAGTACCCTTCCTTGAACCTTAAAACCCTTTACTACTACTTAACCATAAATTTCCCTGAACACCCTTGATTAACCATACCCTTCCCTGAATATTAGAAACCCCTTAATGCTACCCTTCCCTGAATGCTATAACCATCCTTACTGTCCCTTAATACCACCCACCCCTGAATTGTAAAAACCTAAATTAACCCTTAACACTACCCTTTCTTTGACATTAAAAACCCATTACAACCCTTTAATGATACCTATCCCTGAACCTTAAAAATCCCTCAGTATTCCTAAACAGTAATCGTTCCTGAACCCTAATAACTTTTTCAACCTTGAACGCTCACTCAAGGACTCTGCCTGCTGAAAGCCAGGGGAGCCGAAGGTTGAAATACTGGGCAGAAATGGCAAAAAAATACTGATGCCCCTGGAAATTCCTCATTTTGTAGGTGGCCACCTGGATCTCACTTTTAATTCCTGTTATTTCTGGCTCCACCCCCTCCTCGCAGTTATCAACGCCCCCAACATCAAAAACTCTGGCTAGGACTAAAGGGTGATATCCGACATGTCATTATAAGAGCTATTATTAACAACACATAAAAGCTTACCTCTTTAAATAGATAACGTTTTTAGGGCATCAGTGGTAGGACATTCCGGACTCTAAAGGAATACATTCTGTTGTTTATGTACAGTGAAGATGTGCTGCATTACTATTTGGGATAAATGCGCACCACCCCTTTAATGAAGACATTTACAGAATATTCACTGTCTTGCCGTTATGTCACAATTCTTTACTACCTTTTCCATGACTATTTATCAGGACATTACAGCAGATTTAGACCTAAATGTGCCAACATTTGTTTCAGTCTCTTTTTTGCAGTTGTTAGTGTAAAACCAGCACCAGCTTTTTGCTTGGACTCTGGTACTTTTAGACACAGAATGCGGTACTTCTTTCGTAATGCAAAAAATAGAATTAATTGCACTGAAAACTACTTTCCACTTATTTCACCATTTTTTACAGCTTCCTAGACACTCTGGATGATCCTTAAATTAGTATATGTGCATGAATGACAAAATACACCAAACATTTGTGCATGACTAGTACATTGTTTTTGTAATAATGTCCTATCTAGCTAAGGTAAGCAACCCTTTTAAGGTTTTGCTTGACAGTGTAGTTGCCTGAATGACATCTTTTTAGCACGTCTTCAAAATATGATTAGAGTGCGCTTTGGCTTGGCTTTACCCAGAGGAGTATTATAGTGTGCATAGTGTAGGTTTTGGCTGGGCTCTTCCCAGAGGAATAATATAATACACATATAGTAGGCTTTGTCTTAACTCTACCTAGACGACTATTACTCTCTCTCTCTTCATGCCATCAGCTAGCGATGTGTTATTCTGCCTTCCAAGAAGAGCTTCTGTGGAAACTAACTGGGGGGCACTACCAACCAGAATATAAGATCCTTAATTATTGCCCGGCGGTGTCGCCTCTTGAACCCACAAAGAAGTTAAACTATTGAAGAGGCAGGCGCTGGAGACTGGAAGGCAGGAAACAAGGTTTTTATTCGCTCCGGAGGAGAACACAACGAAAACGGACAGAAGGTATCGTTCTGAGGTGCTCTAACTGCATCCCTGAGGCCTGGCCTCTTATACACACGTTTATCTGTTTATTGCATGTAACACATTCTCGTTGATACTTTGAAGTACGGAAAGACATCCTCAGAATCCCCCCTTTCCCAGCCCGTTCCCACGCAAGGTTACAGTGGAAGTCCCCGCCCCGTTCACAACAGGTGATGATCATCGCGCAGCTGGGTATTCCGCCGATCCACAGTGTGTGTGGGTTTCGATCGGATCTCGTGGGATGGGGGGGGGCTTTGATCATCTCGGGGGTCCTTTGAGGAGGAAAGCTTTCTATTGTACGGGGAGGGGCAAGGGATTGGTATCGGCAGAGGTGGGTGTCGGCCTGGGAACGGGGAAGACAAACGGGCACACGGGGAAATGGGGTTTGCATCAAAGGGCCGGGGATCATAAATGGGAAGAAGGGAGGTGTCGCGCTGGGAACAGGACGAGGGTCTGGGGCAGAGCAGCGCTGAAGAGGGGTTTTATGATTCGCGGCAGGTGCAGGCAGGGGGGTTGTCAGTATGCGGGGGATGCCGGCGAAGTTAGGAATGGGAGAGAGGCGCGCTGGCTCTCGGCGGGAGCAGGGAAGCCATGGTGTCCAAAATGGCGGCTGTTTTACGCGCAAAAAAGGTCTAAGGAGAGCAAGAGGGCGCCGATAATGTTGACGGTTTTCAGCCTAACTTTCAACAGTCCTCCCTTTTCAACATATCTAGCCAACTTGCTTATTCAATGTCAATTTTCATCAAATTCCTAACTTCGGTATCATACAATGCCTTCATATGTTCGCTTCCAATGTCCACAGTTTTGGGAAAAATACAACTCGCACATAAAGAACACATAGGTGGCAAACATTGAATTCCTAAGCATAGGCCACATATTACAACTACGGGAATCAGGATAATGGTGAGCAGTCTCCAGCCCCAGCTTTTGACGGTGTCCCAGAACCAACCACCAAGCGACCATTCTTCTTGCTCTTGGTGAACTTCCGAAGAGAGTCTGTGAAGATGTTCGATGGCTTTGTACACTGAGGGTGAGTTGTCCGGTATGTATGTACAACAGCTGGCTCCAATAATGCGGCATGCTCCTCCACGGTCCGCCAGAACCACATCTAGAACAAGGCGGTTCTGAAGAGCCACCAAACGGACCGCTTGGAGCTCGGCAGTGTTGTTGGCAAAGATGCACGCTGTGATGTTCATGGTTGTCTCGACTGCCTGAGTCAAATGTCGGATGGCACGGCTGTTTGCCATCGGGCCCCAGAGGGGGACGAGTCCTTTCATAGCATCGAGGAACTGTGCCCCTGTTGAGTCGGCTTGCTCAACGTCTTTGGCTCGTTTTTGTCTGTGGTGATTCGCTGGGGCCACATAAGTTGGAGGAAGGACGAAGGAGATGTAGCAAGTGCCCCCCCAGCCTTTGGGGAGCCAGGTGTAGGCCTTCGTGCCGCAGATGAAATACATGTTTGGAGATGACACAAAGGAAGGTGGATCCGTGGAATCCAGAGTGCTGGTAAAACGGCAAGCGCTGCGACCCACCAGCTGTGTCCCAAGTCCTTCTACACACATGTGGCCTGTGACGTTGATGACCGTCAGGGCCACAGTCAGAGTGGCAGCCGTTCGTTTCCGCAGATAGGAGAAGGTGGGTCTGGTTGGATTGTTGAACACCTGCATTTCGATTCGTTCTTTGGCCGGGATGTCCATTTGGATCGAGTCGCTGGGGGTCAGCGGGCAGAAGTGTGTCTTTGTCTTGTTTCGCCCGGCCCCATGAGAAGAATGTGCTGCAGTTCTGCTGGAGGTGGCATTTCCCGTATAGCTCTCTTGCAGGAGGATCAGCCAGGCAAGGCAGGAGCCGTGGACGGAGAAGGGTGAAGGGATGAATGGTATCGAATGTCCAGTGGCATGGGGTAGCAACCCACAGATCCAGCAGTTGGTGGCGTTGGTGGCAAGATTGTGCTGGTGAAGTAGCTGCACGAAAGAGTTGTTCCAAAACTCCTTTCGCCTCTCTCTTAGTTGAGGAGAGAGCGAAATTAGATAATGTTCCTTCATGGTGGTAGGCTGAGCAGTGGTTAGGAATGTTTCGTGAGCAGGTGCGTGTTCTTCCATAATCCAGAGCGTAGTCATGAGGAGGAAACAGAGGAGGATTACGATGAAGAGTGCAATTGTCTTTGAGCTGTGGAGTCTGTCTATTCTCGGATTTCTGTAGTGGGTATTTCCTGCTGTCTCCGTCGGCTTCTTATTTGGCGCTTCCATCATCTTCTTATCTGGCGCTTCCATCATCTTCGTCTTCAAGGTGCTCGGTAGTGGGCAGGACCACAGACTTAGTTTCAGCCTCTCTCCAGGTAACCCTTGGTAGTTTGGGTCACCGTTCTGAGATCCTTTAACCTAGTCCGTGGCCTACTTAGCCGAAGCTCCCTCCTTTCGACGCAGGAAATACCCTTCTCGAGATGGCACAGTGGGGTCAGGATGTTTTGAAAGTTCAAGTGTCTCTGTGTCAGGATAGCAGTTCAACGATGGTCTGTCCTGGTTCAGGAGCTCTTCTTGGGTGTTGACGGTGTCTGTCGTGGCCAGGGTTGGAGAGACCTTTTTGCAGTGATGGGCGTGCAGCCAGTGTTTCTTCCCCTCCACTCGAAGTGCGGTCCGAGTGGTGATCAGCACTTGCCAGGGGCCCGTCCACCGGGGTTCCAAACTCTTTGATCGCTGAAAATTTCGGATCAGCACGAAGTCCCCCGGCTGGATGGCGTGGCCCGGACCCCTGGAAGCATCGGGGATGGCCTGCTGCACCTGCTGATGAAGGACAGACAAAGTTTCAGTCAATTTGTACAGATAATCAGACATTAGGACATCCGGAACGTCATGAATGGAAGTTGGTTTCGGGGCAGACCAGACGCTCATGGGTCGACCGAAGACAACTTCATAAGGGGTTAAGTGATGTCGGGTGGGGGTGGAGCGCATCGATAGCAATGCCAGTGGGAGGGCGTCTGGCCATTTCAGGCCCGTCGTAGCCACTATTTTGGCCAGTTTAAGCTTTAGTGTGGCATTGTGTCGTTCGACAAGCCCAGCAGATTGAGGGTGGAAGACTGCGTGGAATTTCTGTTTAATACCCAGCCCATTTAGGATGAGCTGGATAACGTTGGCTACAAAGTGGGGGCCATTATCACTCCATAGAACACGACAGAGGCCATAACTGGGGAAAAACTCCTTTAACAGGACCTTTGCAGTGGCCATAGCGGTGTTGTCACGGGTTGGATATGCTTCCACCCATTTGCTAAATGCGCACACCACGACAAGTACATATTTCAGGCCTTGGCATCTGTCTAGCTGGATGTAGTCCATCTGCAGGACTTCAAATGGGTGGTTTGGGACCCCAAATCCCCCCCGGGGTACTACAGTTCCTTTCCCGGGGTTGTGTTGCAGGCATATTAAGCATTGTTGGACCAGGCGTTTGGCGGAATCTGGGATCTTGTCATTGTGCCAAACCCTGGAGACAAGTTCAATCATGGGGGCTGATCCTATGTGGGCAGGGGAGTGTGCCATGGTTAATATGGGAATCAAGTACGAATCAGGTAGCAACCATCTGTTCGTGTCTTTTGTCCGCCAGCAGCCTTCATCGTCTTTCAATCCTACCCGTGTCCATTCAGTCAATTCGTGTTGTGTGCTAGTCGTTTGTATGTCTCTAATTGTGTCCTTGGCGTCAGTCCAGTTTTCTGCTTGTGACCTGGTCACGTACATATGTGTTGTTGTTCTATTTTCAGCTGTCGTTCGGGCGGTGATGTCAGCTAGTGCATTTCCCTGTCCAATAATGTCTGTCACTTTCTTGTGTGCCTGGCATTTGATAACGGCAAGTCTGTTGGGGAGGACAGCTTCGATTAAGGCGGAGACTAAATCTCCGTGCAAAATGGGTGTGCCATGTGAGGTCAAGTATCCTCTCTCCCTCCAGAGGAGCCCAAAATGGTGAACCACCCCGAAGGCATACTGGCTGTCTGTGTAAATGTTCGCTGTGGTTCCTGTTGCCAGGATGCAGGCTCGCGTCAAAGCAATCAGTTCCGCTGCCTGGGCAGATCGCTGGGTGATGCGGGCTGTTTCTACTACAGTTCGAGCCGTGGTGACTGCATAGGCAGCGGAAGTGGTACCATCGGAGAGTTTGATGCAAGAACCGTCCACCCACAACTCCCCGTCGGGGTCAGGGAAAGCTGTGTCTCTGAGATCGACCCTACTCCTGGTCTGTTCGTCCGTAAGAGTCACGCAGTCATGTACGGGGCGCACATTGGGATCGTTCTCTGGCAAGGGTAACAGAGTTGCTGGGTTCAGTGTGGTGCATCTTTTCAGGGTGATATGGGGGGCAAGCAAGGTTAGTTCGTATCCAGTCAGTCGTGCACTCGTCAGATGTTGCGTCTTGGTTTGGTTCAGGAGGGTGTCGACTGCATGGGGTACCAGTACCGTGAGGGAATTCGAGAGTACAATCCCCTCACTCTGTCGGATAGAGACTGCAGCAGCAGCTACAGCTCGAAGGCAGGCAGGCAAGGCTCTGGCGACAGGGTCAAGAGTGGCAGAGAAGTAAGCGCACGGTCGTTGCTTAGGGCCGATGGCCTGGGTCAGGACAGATAAAGCGCACCCCTCCCTTTCGTGAGTGTAAAGGGAGAAGGGCTTTCTGTAATCAGGGGTACCCAGGACAGGGGCTGAGCAAAGGGCATCTCGTAGTTCCGTGAAGGAAGTTTGACACTCAGGAGTCCAAGGGAGTGGGAAAGGGACGTCTTTGTTTAGCAGAGAAAGCAGTGGTTTTACAACGAGGCTGAAGTTTGGCAACCATTGTCGGCAGAAGGAGGTGAGGCCTAATAGGGAGCGAACCTGCTTCTGGGTTTTAGGGACAGGGGTATCTAGAATGGTTTGGATTCGATCAGGGGTGAGTTTCCTTCCATCTTTGGACAGAAGGTGGCCCAGGTAAGTGACCTGGGGTAGGCAGAATTGCAACTTCTTCTTGGAGACCTTGTGGCCATTTTCCGCCAGGAAGTGCAAGAGTTGAATGGTGGCGGTAACCGCTAGAGGGGTGGTGTCGGCTGCCAAAAGGATGTCATCGACATATTGTACCAACACCACCCCGTCGGGTAACCGGACTTGGTCTAGTTGTCTTTTGAGGGCCTGGCTGTAGATGCTAGGGCTCTCCGTGTAGCCTTGAGGAGCTCGGCAAAACCTATATGAGCGGGATTTTAGGGTAAAGCCGAAGAGATATCGGCTGTCTGGGTGGATGGGGATGGAGAAGAATGCGTTCTTGAGGTCGATGACGGAAAAGGTGGTGGCAGTGGATGGAATCAAGGTCAGGATGGTGGTGATGTCTGAGACCACAGGGTACTGGGGTACCACCACTTTGTTGATCTCTCGGAGGTCGATGATGAAACGGTATGCTTTCTCATCTCCCTCTCCCTGCTTCTTGATAATGGGCAAGATAGGGCTGTTGCAAACGTTGCTAACCACTTCCTCTACCACTCCTGCGTCTATCAGTGACTGGATAATCATTACCAATGCCTTCTCGCCCTCTGGCGATATCCGATATTGTGGGAGTTTTGGGAGTGTTGCGTCTGGTCGGACAGTAATGTGCACTGGGTCAATTAACATACGCCCTACGTCCGAATCCGCTTTGGCCCACAGATACGGAGGTAGAGTGTCAAGCAGGGACGCGTCAACGTCGGTGATGGAAAACATGTGCCGGGGGGAACAATGTCTAAGCAGAACGGGGTTGTCGTAAAGAAACACTCGAACTCCATCTTGAGAACACCTAATCGTCGCTCGGAAGTGTTTCAGTAAGTCAAGTCCCATAATGGCGTCAGGGCTATTGGAGGAAAGCAAGAACGTGGTGTCGGTGGTGTTGTTTTCTACGTCAAAGAGAATCGGGGCAGACAAAGGGTTGGTGGAGGGCGTTCCATCGAAACCTGTCGATGTTATGAGTGAGCCAGACAAGGGTGCCCTTGGAATCAGTCGTTTAGATAACGCACTACGTGTTGCGCCAGTGTCTACCAGAAATGGAGACTTGGTACCCAGGACCTTAGCAGTGACATAAGGGCCCTGCTGGTCAACATAGAGCTCGACTGGATCCCTCCCTCGCCCTTGGCTGTCCTATGCAAAGGTGTGAGTGTCGTCATAGTCAGATTGTTGATATTGGTTCTGTCTGGGTCGATCGAACGTATTTGGTCTGCTTGATCTGTCGTTCGTTGCGTCATTTGGGGGCCCTCGTGGTGGTCCCTTAGGTCTCGGTCCGTTTGCTACATCCCTGGGGTCTCTGTTTCTGATCATTTCCAGAAGAACTGGGCACTGGGATTTCCAATGGCCAGTCCCTTTGCAGAAAGCGCACTGGTCTTCTCTAAGGTCTGTGCGTCCACTGTAGGGAGTCAGAGTGCGGTCCTGGGGAAATGCAGTCTTAGGGACGTTTGTCTGGTAGTTCCCCCGGTATTGGTCTCGTCCTATAGTCACCCCTTGTAGTTTGGCAATCATCACCCTCTCTTTTAAGTCTTTCTTCTTTTTCTCTGTCGCCCTATCGTTTTCATTTTTCTGATGCTCATAATATTGGGCCATTTGGAGAATCGCTGTAGGTTTGGAGGCTGCCCAACTACTCTCGCTGGCCTGTAGTTTCTGGGAGATTTCCAATGATAGGCCCTTAACATAATTCTGGACAAACAGATGGTGTCCGGTTGTAGTGGTCATGTCCTGGCCGCTGTAATCGGAGAACACCGTTTCAAACCGGGAGAAGTACTCCGATACGTCCTCCTGGGGTTTTTGGCGACAGGCCGTTACTATCGACCAGTCCACTTTCTTTTCTGGGATTTGGGTTTTTAATTTCTCTACGATTTTATCTGGGAGGTCTAGAATGGATTTCAACGGCTTTTGTCCTGGTCCCCGTTGTTTGTCCAGTTCATCGAGTTGTGACCAGGTATGTCCGAACAGCTCAAGGTGGTCGACTTTCCGGATTTGCTTCCACACATCAGCTGGTAGACATAACCCGAAGAACAAGTCGATGTCAGCCAGGGTCATGATAGTTGAACCCAGGGCTGTCCCCAATTCAGTATAGAAGGCAGTGGGGTTTTTACGTAGGTCGGGTAGAGATTTCCGGAATGTCAGTATCTCTTGCCGGTCCCATGGCTGGTAGACCCAGTTGTATACTACCCTTCCCTTCGCATCTTGGTTGTTTGCATCATCGTGAGTCCCTGTGCCCCGAGGAGGAACCCAGTAAGGGGCAGCCTCACGTATCGGCATCATGGTGTTAGATTGCTCGGTTGGTGGTTCGGTCACTACGGGGGCTGCGGATTTAGCTCCCGGCTTTCGTTCAGTGAGGTGGCGGAAAACCTCAAGCGTACGCGTAAGGAGGTCCGACACATCACACTCGCCCTCATCCCCGATATCGACCTTCCGGTACAGAGTCCTTAGGCTCTCGGGACCTTTTTCTCGATATCGGTCCTCGTATGCATTCAAGACATGATAACACAGTCGTACGGTAAAATGTCGTCTGTGACTCCCTGTATACGAGCTGAACATATCTGTGATGTACTCTTCATCATCCTTCCTTTCTACCAGTGTCCTTGCTATTTTGTCGATCCCCGCTCGCTCATCTTTGTCCAGCCTGTTTGTTCTTGCAGGGCCAGCCCCTCGAGTCTCATGGTCGTCTAACGTCGTTGTTGATGCGGGTTTTAATACAAGGGGTTCGGCCGGCACAGAGGCCATTGGGGCCGACGCTGTGGCGGTACCTTTGTTTGTACCTGGGGGTGGCGCGTGCTGCGCCAAGGGTTGAGAAGGGGCATATGGAGGGGGCATGTAGATGATAGGAGGACCTAACAGCAGGTCCTCATTGGCTTGTCGTTTCGAGGGTAAATCAGGGTAGAGCATGGAGGGGGTTCTAACCGGACACTGGCTTGGCGTTTCCCTTTCTAGTTTCTGTTTAGCTTTCTCTCTTTCCTCTATCTCCTTTTTTAGTTTCTGAGCAGCTAGGTGGGCTGCTTTTTGCAGCTCTTTTTCCAACCTACTCTCAGTTTTCTTTTTACGCTGTTCAGTTTCTTTTCGCCACATGCCGAAGCTATCAAGCATAGTAGGTGTTGTCTTGTTTTTACCCAGGGCAGTTTCTAGCGTTTTTATTTTATCATCATCGAAGGATCCTATCAGGGGCCATTGACTTTCTTGACCCTGTTTTGTATATTTATGCCATAGTTTACTATAGGCAATAGCGGTCAATCCATGCTTCATGAACATGTCCTTATTAGGGGTGCCTTCCAGTGGGGCTGGATGGTCCATCTCTAATAAGCGGTCCGGGCTAAACAGGCTACTAATCAGTGGGGAGAAGACAGACATGACGGCTCGTAACGAGGGACTAAAAAGTCAGCACTGCCTATCTTATCACTAGGTGCAAAGACTGGACAGAATATTTCTATTCTACGTTGTTTGCAGGCAGTGAATACCTCATGGATCAAAAACCAAAGACCAATAAATAACAATGGGGAGAATGAGCAGGTCCGCAAAGATTTGCGTTACCTACCCTTTTCACTATCTGCAAAAAGGGTGGTCTCTTCCCTGTTTGCAGACAGGGAATCTCCAGGAAACAATAGTTTGCGAACAACAGTTCAATTTCAAGTGATTATTGGGCGGGGGAAAAAATAAGCACGGCTGCTGCCCTACCTATCCTCCACTGTTTGCAAAGAGAGAGCCCGTTGTTTCTCCGTTTGCAGACAGTGAATCCCTCATAGATCAAGATAACAAAAGACCGATAAATAACAATGGGGAGAATGAGTAGGTCCGCAAAGATTTGCGTTACCTACCTTTTTCACTATCTGCAAAAAGGGTGGTCTCTTCCCTGTTTGCAGACAGGGAATCTCCAGGAAACAATAGTTTGTGAACAACAGTTCAGTTTCAGGTGATTATTGAGTGGGGGAGAAAATAAGCACGGCTGCTGGCCTACCTATCCTCCACTGCTTGCAAAGAGAGAGACCGTTGCTTCTCCGTTTGCAGACAGTGAATCTCCAAATAAACAAAAAAGAGCAATACTAGTATTTTTTAACAAACAGGCAATCAAACAAATTTCGCGACTTGTCGTGGTTACACGACCTTACCCGGACCGCATGGACAGTTTCCTGTCTTCCGAATCCAGCGCCCGATCGTCCTCTCTTCTCCGTTATCCTCGCGGCACTCCTGATGGTTCCCAGTCAGGACCGTAGATCACTCGAGAGAGGTCTGTTCGGACCCAGTGAAGTTCGGATGATCGGCTGTCAGACGAGGGTCTATCGGACAGACGCGTTCCCGATCGTTGCAGTCGTTCACTTTGTCGTCAGGACCTCTCCCACTGGATCCATGGGTCGCTGATGGGCCCCACGCTTGGGACGCCAATTGTGGAAACTAACTGGGGGGCACTACCAACCAGAATATAAGATCCTTAATTATTGCCCGGCGGTGTCGCCTCTTGAACCCACAAAGAAGTTAAACTATTGAAGAGGCAGGCGCTGGAGACTGGAAGGCAGGAAACAAGGTTTTTATTCGCTCCGGAGGAGAACACAACGAAAACGGACAGAAGGTATCGTTCTGAGGTGCTCTAACTGCATCCCTGAGGCCTGGCCTCTTATACACACGTTTATCTGTTTATTGCATGTAACACATTCTCGTTGATACTTTGAAGTACGGAAAGACATCCTCAGAATCCCCCCTTTCCCAGCCCGTTCCCACGCAAGGTTACAGTGGAAGTCCCCGCCCCGTTCACAACAGGTGATGATCATCGCGCAGCTGGGTATTCCGCCGATCCACAGTGTGTGTGGGTTTCGATCGGATCTCGTGGGATGGGGGGGGGCTTTGATCATCTCGGGGGTCCTTTGAGGAGGAAAGCTTTCTATTGTACGGGGAGGGGCAAGGGATTGGTATCGGCAGAGCTGGGTGTCGGCCTGGGAACGGGGAAGACAAACGGGCACACGGGGAAATGGGGTTTGCATCAAAGGGCCGGGGATCATAAATGGGAAGAAGGGAGGTGTCGCGCTGGGAACAGGACGAGGGTCTGGGGCAGAGCAGCGCTGAAGAGGGGTTTTATGATTCGCGGCAGGTGCAGGCAGGGGGGTTGTCAGTATGCGGGGGATGCCGGCGAAGTTAGGAATGGGAGAGAGGCGCGCTGGCTCTCGGCGGGAGCAGGGAAGCCATGGTGTCCAAAATGGCGGCTGTTTTACGCGCAAAAAAGGTCTAAGGAGAGCAAGAGGGCGCCGATAATGTTGACGGTTTTCAGCCTAACTTTCAACACTTCCATTAAGATACACAAGGGGCTATTCCAAACCTGTAGAATAAACTCAACTATGCTGTTTGTGATATTCAGTTTTTTCTTCAGTATGCATTGTACACTAAAAGCAATATTTTTGCTGTTTTTTCTCACCATTGGCAAAGACAGTAGGCCAGGCGTTCATGTGAGAAAGAGCATTTGTCCATACAGTGCCGGCAAACAGCATTTGTTAATGCCTGTGTCACATTTGGTTGTACATTAAAGCCAGTTTGCTTTTGTTGTTCACCTAAGAACGTATGAACGGCCTATCTCTCTCCTGCCCTCCACGACTCCCCAAAACCTTGTGTTGGTTTGTGTCTGATGCAGCTATCCTTCCTACCAATCCTCTCACAATCTGTCCTGCCTTATTCCATGAGTGCTGTGAATGGGCCTCTTTGTCTGATTCAGCATGGCTTGCTGTTGTTTGGGCAGGTCTGAGGAAAATGGTTTTATATGTTGTAGGAGTGTAGGACCAACAAGGTATTCTAAACACATATTTGCTAGTATTGTATATAGTAGAACTACGGATTGTCAGTCTCTCTTTAGAATCTTAAGACTGAACTTTGTTTACTTACTGCAGAATCACATTGACTGTGCATCTTGCTTGTTATACACTGCTCCTTCATGATGATCTACACTTCAGCCATCTTCTTTCCTTTCTGTTTGAAATTTTACATCACTTACTTTACCTTGATCGGCTTTTGATCATGTGACATTTCCTCTGGTCTAGATCTATTGTGTTTTTGTACGTTTCTTTTGTGAGGGTTTTTATAGAAAGTGTCCCAGTCCCTGGTCTGGTACAAACTTTAAGATGGCAGGTCCAAGCAAAAGCAGCCCTTTAGATGCATCCATAAATTAACTTGTTTCGTTCACAAACACTTAAACGTTGTTTCTCTCACTACCTGGCTAGGAAGGTGAACATTTCAGGGGACGCTTACCCCCTTCTGGGTTAGCTTTGAGCTCCAGCCCCCCTACATGTCTACTTTTTCTTCATTCACTTCCTTTACTCTGTTAAAAACAGATGAACGGCTGAACTCTCCTATGGCTTTCTAATGCACTTGGCTTACTATCTTGATACACTGTGTGGTATTATGTTGATATCCCTGGACAAGTACAATAAAAACATTTTGACAACAAAGAAAAAACTGATGAATCCACTTCAATTCAGTCACACCCTCTCTGCCCACCAATCCATTTTGCCAACTAATTTCTCTCTGCCTCGGTCTCCTGGGCCATCTCTTCCACACCCTCTCTCCTACCCCAACCCCCATGCTTCTTGCTGCACCAGGATTATCTGTAATGTTGTCTGGCACAATTTAGACTGGGTTACTCTTTTTAATGTTTAATATATTCTCTATTTTCGTATTTGACGACAATTCTAGTCCTTTAACCACACCACAATGCATTTCATATTGCATCTAAATCACTCGCCTACTGCAGAACACTTTTCTTTAAGCATCGTGTAACTCATCACTTGTGCAGCCAATGAGCATTGCTTACGTAGGCTCGAACTGGTATATGCTGAGTTCTCCAGCCCATACTGATTGTTATTCTCTTTAACATTTGTTTCCGTGCTGAGTGGATTGGGAGGGGGTAGTTTAGATCCCTTTTCAAACTAGCTTGCTTTGCCTTTCGTGCCCACTCTCGTTCTGCCCCTGTCTATATCACTTCCCTCATTTCTCCCTATGTTCCCAGTCGTACTCTCCGGTCTTCCTCTCTTTCCCTTCTTTACACTCCTCGCTTTCGCAAATCCAGATCCGGGGGCACTCGTCTCTCTGTCTTGGCTCCCCAGTTCTGGAACAGTCTCCCACTCCATCTTCGTTCCATTCCCATCCTTAGCCATTTCCGTAAAGCCTTAAAAACTTTTCTTTTTTCTTTGGCTTTCCCTTCTTAGGTTCCCTTGTGTCCCCCGCTGTGAGCTTTGTTCCAGGTCCCCCAGCGCCAGGAAGCCGCTTGGCAGCAGTGCGCTTTATTAAATATTGTTTCATTTCATAGTTGGAGGCGCTGATTGACAATCACATCCTAAGGTGGCAATAGATTGTACTCCTGGAACTGCAAAATCTAAACCATACCCTATCGCGTCCCAAACCAGCCTTTTAAAAGTTAAAATGGAATGACTGCAGTTGACATATGCGTAGAGAAAAAAACAGACTGTAATAGGGAGTTAGCCCAGAGCTTTGGTGGCAGCTCCTTGCCCCGGCTTCCTACTCCCACCAAACTTGTAGGCAGGGGTAGAGCTTCAGTTAACTTTTTTTCAAATCATGAAATGCTACTCCTTCTGCCCTTACTCTCATATACTTCTCCTCATGGAGCTTCTGGGACGTTCCACTCCTACAGTCATTGTATCCATGATATTTTCTGTTGCCTTAACTTCCAATGTCATTATTTTAGCTACATAATTTCTATATTACCTTCTTACTCTTGGTTAATTCAAACGCATTTTCTCTATCCTTGCTGAGGAACGAAGACCAAGTTGTTAAGGAGTACTTCATAAGGGCACATTTATTAACAACATTCTTTACAATGAGCATCTTTTCTATGTGGGAAGGACGCCTGTTGTGTGTGTGTGTGTGTGTGTGTGTGTGAGAGATCATTCAGTTATTTAGAGGGAACTCTTTCTTTCCCTTCCCCCTACCTGCTATGCATGCACACTATTCTTTTTTTTTTTTTTTTCCAACAAATTTTATTTATAGGATTTGCAGTTCGAGTGTCGGCAAACCGCTTAGATGAGAAAATTGTATGCACGCGTTTGTTTTGAAAATAATCTTTTTATATTTTTTTGGGGCATTTGCACAGGGCATTTATCATATTATTGGGCCCTAGCATCCCATTTGGCTTAGGGCTTCATGTCAATTGGTTCCAAAGTGTTGAGCAGTTGGGCAGTGCCTGGCCGGAGGTGCCGTGAGACCATGGATGTGCGGTTCAATGTCCACTATCGCTATACTCTGACTTTTCTGTGGTGCTTTGCGCATGAGAGTGCTAGAGGTCTAACATGTTCTGTTGTACCACACTGAATTCTAGATCTATCTCTACAGAATTTATTATGATGCAGCAGCACAATGTAGTTAATGTTGCAGTTGTAGCTATTTGGGTAAGTTACAAAATCTTGCAAAATAAACGTGATGTCTACTGAAATAAAATGCAGACGCATTTATTTCTGTTCCAAAAAGCACACCTTAATTAGGGGAAGCTTATGAAATCTTTCCTTGCATTATCACAACACCTCCAAGCTCAGTCACACGTCAATTAAAGTCCCTTGGTGCACATTAAGTGCTACCGAGAACTCTAGTGTTGTGAGCTAGTTGTCTTGGGAGATCTCGCTCCCAAGCTCAAGGATGGAGTTGAAAAGAACAGCTGTACCTGTGAGAGCCTGACGTAACCGTGTGCGCCACACTCCTTAGACGATTAAGCGTAAGAAGTATACCGCTCTACTTTTAGCCTGTTGACACTGTTCACGCCCATTGTAGTTGTGATGCCATGAAATCTTGTGCTCTTGTAGACCAGAAGATCACTTGAATATGTTTCGTTTTTTTAAGTTATTATTCCGAGGAGTATACATTAAGGTGGCTCTAGCCTGTTGTTCAAAGCTCAAAATGCAGGCAATTCACCTTTGCAAAATCTCACTAGCAGCAGGTCTTAGTTGGCTTTTCTGACCTGTGAAATCTAGAGGAACATTGTGGGAATAACAGCAGAGCCTGTTTTTTCTTAGCATCTCATTATCTGTACCTTTGGGAATGGGTTTGTATGGATATGGGTTTACTTTCAACATGAGCTGCATCGTGTAGTTCCTTTTGGGAGTGGATTACAAACCTCACTCCCCTCCTCCCCCCCCCCCCCCCCTGCGTTTCGCTTGACTGCAGTCTGAGGACAATCCTGAAAGACCCAAGGCCTGCCTATCATTTATTTTTCTATATCATTTATTTTTCTGTACATTGTGTGATTTTGCTGTTCTTTTGGATTATGTTATTGTTGCATTTGATTGGCAGTTCCTAGATTGGAGAGTCATGTCTCTGTGCCACAATCTAGTACTGCCAAATTGGTTTCCTGTCACACAGCCCATCCTCTACCCGCCACCCCAACCGTCTCTCCCCTGCCCCACTTTGACATTTTCGGGAGTCTTGCATGTTTTGACAGGCTTGAATGAAGGTAGCAATAATAACCCAGACAGTGGCAGCATACCCGGCAGATAGTTCATTGCAGGGCTGTGTAATGCCCTGTCACGTAGTGAACGAGAGGACTTTGACTGACTTTTCAGTGATGATAAACACAGGATTGCTTCTTATGTTGATTGCTAAACATTTGTTAATTATCTCCAACTTAATTCTGCAATCGTGTTGATTTCTTTTAAGTTTTGGGAGGCTTTGGTTCTAAATTCCTGTGCTTGACATCCAACAAGACTGTTTCAAAGCAACCTTTCTTCAGAATACTTTTTAAAGACGTCTGAGGCCTTTTCTCTTGGCCATGTGCCGGTCAGTGGTTACTAAGTTGTATCTCTGGAGGCGATTGTCCTGGCCTCACTAACCTGGCGAGTCCAGACAGAACAATTATTTTAAACAGAAGTGGTCTTTTTACATATAACACATGTAGGACAGGTAAAGTGATAATCATCAAAACAAACATGAATGGTTTCATCCTGTCTTAAACACTTACCTTTTGATCTTTTTACCTCCTTCCTCACTATTCATTACCCGTTGGAATCCTTTTAGTCTAGACAGTGTTTCATTCCATAGAAACCATCTTCACCCATGTGTCCAACTTCATAACCTCTGCTCACCACAGTCGCCTACCTTGCTCTCATAGGCAGTCTCTCTGTGGCTTTTGGTAATGTTGTTCACTACTCTACTAGCCACACTAACCAACCTTGGGATCACAGGATTTGCTCCTAAGTGGTTTTCATCCTCCCTTTCTTCACCCCTTCCGCTCACTATCCAAAAAGCTGCTTCCCAGGTTCACCCCTCCTCTTTCTCAGCACCTTTTCTGTTTACATTAGCATCATTTTGGCTTCTGTTGTCGTCTCTGTGCAGATGATATGCACATCTTTCTCTGTTTACTACTTTCACGTCTCACTTTAAAGCATAGATCTCAAAATGCCTCATGATCCTCCACTACTGGATGATCACTCATGCTAAATTAATCTAAAATTTTACGAGCACCCCCTCAGCATCTCTCTCTCCCCCATTGCTTAGCTATTTCCTCAAGACACTACCACAGCGACCCCAGCCAAACAAGTGACACTTTTCAGTTCTTCAGTGACCATGAACGCATTCCCTTCCAACTCAACTACAACAACCAGATTTCAATTACTGAGAAAAATTGTAGTAACCTTTCCTTCTGCCCAGCCAAACCCTCATCTCCTTACTAGTACTTAACTTGACTTTTGTACCATTCCAATAATAGCTCTGAACTTTGTACTTTTTATTAATTGTTTTACTGTACAGGATATAGTTTACATTTTGCTACTCTCCCTAGGCACACACTTATCACATAGTTCTGGCCACCACGTCGGTTTGTTATCAGCTAATGGAAAGGCTCTGCAAGTGACTCATCGTGGCCTTCAAATCTATAAAGTGTGTTGATGAATAACCTCGCTGCAATCCTGAGTTGGTGCATGCCTAATCTCTTATAAAAAAATAAAAATAAAATCTTTTTATTTAACAAGCTCCTGAAATTACAGTGACTGCTAGAGAGGTGCATACTACAAAGGTTCACATGTAGAAGCAGGAATATTGTATCACAGAGCCAGTACACCATTAGCATTTAGATCTAGTCAGATAGGCTGTCACACATGTAGGTCTACATCATCTGGGCAGTTCATGCAACGCCCAATTGTCCTCAATCGCTAGTCTCGCTCACTCCCCCCGACTTGCACACTGTAGACTCTTCTTCCCCAATGACTGTATTTCTCCCAGGGGACCATATTTCATCGCATTTTTTTACCGCACCAATCCAGGTCAGTTTCCCATTCCGCCACTGTTGGGAGAATGTGTGACCCCCGCCTTCTTGCTATGTTGTTCTTTGCCACTCCGGATGCTAGGGATAGCCAAGTTCTTGTGTGCCTAGGCTAATCTTCCTCCCCCTTAATTATCAATAAAAGACCCTTGGCATCTATAGGGATCTCTTTTCCCTTGACATTGTCGCCGTCACTTTCTGCCAGAAGCGGCAGATCATCGGGCATTCCCATAAAATACGGAAAAAGGATCCCTCTGCTTGGCAGCCTCTGATGGAGTGTTACGATTGTACTTTCCCCCACTTGTACAGCAGTGTGCGGGGGCAATAGGAGCGATGTAGGATCCTAAGTTGTATTAATCGGAATCACAACCTAATCGTTATATCTCTGGGCTCCTGCAGCGCATCCGTCCATTCATCATCTACTATATTACCTAAATCCACCAGCCAGGTCGCTCATAGGGAGGTCAGGGAGGTCTGGTGCATTATTTATCAGCTTTCTATATATTGTGGAAGTACCTTTGTCTGGTATAAGGTCCTCTAATAATCTGTCTCCCAGAGGGGAGTAGTCCGGGATGGACTCTCCTCGTATGTGCCTACGTAGTGCATGCGCAAAGCGTGCGAAGAGAAAGACGTGCATGCCTACTTTCACCCTATTGCTACAACCTACCCTGCTTGTACAGCATATAAGTTATCTCCGTTTCAGTAACTTGGCCTCTATATTGGAACTCTGCAGCAGGTGAAACACATCTATCCACTCTGCTTGAATCCTTTGACTCTGTCAAAAAACACCTCCTAAGAAATTTGTTACTTCAGAATCTTGTTAATTAACCTACTTGCACACTAATCCGCAACATTCATTTAGTATATGTGATAAATGTGTGTTCTCTGCTCTATTACTTATCATCCGCCATATCCAAGCACCAGCTCTGTGTACTGTCTTAAAACTGTGACCATTTTCTGTGTGCTTTTTCTTGTTGAAATGCGCCATGGTGTGCATAGAAGTAAAGTTATATTCCCTTCTTCTTCCGAGTTATCTTCCCACAGCATAGTGCTTATGCTGTAATTCCATACAGTGAAAATAACATTCGGGCAAGTGGGCGGTGTTGTCTGGTTTTGCCAGGAGCCTGACCTCTGCAGTCTTTGGGCATTTTCGACTGTCCGTTATTTTACTGTAGTAGAGTTTCTCAATAATCCGCAATGTCACATGGAATACTAGAAGTGTATCAAGTTTGGCTCGTGTAGTTTCACAACAGGTTTTGATGCAAATAGGACAAATAAGCTAGTATTCTGCAACATTTCTCTAAAACCTGCTACCTAAAAAGTAATTGGAATGCCAAAACTACAAGTTAATGAGCCTTTGGGCACTGGCATTAAAGCAATGTTGTGTGTTTAAAATGGCCACCAGGGATCCAATCTTTAGGCTCAGGGGACACACATTATTAGAGACCACTTGCAGACTCATCTAGCTTTTCAGGTGCTGAGAACGAATTGGCACCTACAGTTGATTCTTACACTCTTAGAAGCCACAGAGGAAAAAACACCAGGCCGCCTTCCTCTCACAAATTATTCAAACCACAAAAGACCTGGTTGGTAGAGAGTACCTTCAAATATAACTCTTTTTGGGGAACTGCATATAGCGTGGTAATATCAATTTCAACCTGCTATTTTGTCCAACGTCCAATTTTAAGCAGTCCCTATCTCTCTATTATCATCTTGAGCAAGAGGATTAACAGAACCACATTGCTGTAAAAAATGCCCAAAATGCCAAACCACGCAAATCCTTTCTCACTCCAAGAAAATAAAGGAATAACACCAAGGAAAATAAGTGAGAAAGTGAGATGGCACCTCACGTATGCAACACCAGGCAGGCTACCAGCCGGTTCTCGCCCGTTTGCCCACGTTTATTGTGGTATTCTGACTTATGTCATGAATAGAATTGTAGTAGGTCAGATAGAATGTCGTGGGGTTGAGTGGGAGAAGGAGATACGAGTTACTACATTTATAATCATTGGTTACCCACTCACAATAGAAAAGAGAAACAGAAAAAAGCGAACGAAGCACCAACATAATCCTGTGATCGACACAGAACAGACTTGTTGAATGTCAATTAAAATCGAGATAAAGACTCACTCGTAGTATACCCTCTTTATTCTGGAATGTGAGCTTTACTCTAATTAAAAGCACAGCATGTTGCTAACCTTTTCCAGGAAGGTCAACATGTTTCATTGCCAATTACTCATGTTGTGGCAAATTCATCAGGGCGAGGGGTCCAGTCACTCTCCTCACTGTGCACAATTTAGTACAGTGTGGGTTGGCCGGTGAAGGCAGAGGGCTTTCATACCAGCCAACACCAAATCACAGGGGTTGTATACATCAGTCTTTTCCCCCGTACTTTCAAGCACTATCGTTGCTAAGTGTCACCGCCTATGATTGCACAGCAAGCCGTGTCTCTTCCATGTTGGAAGAGACACGGCTTGCTGACAAAATAGCAGGTTGAAACTGATATTACCACGCTATATGCAGTTCTCCGAAAAGAGTTGTACCTACAGTTGGTTCCCTAGAAATACCAAATATTAGAGGTCTGGACCTTTTTTAATGGTTGGTCACAGTTTGGAATCGGCAACCATTGGACCTAGAATGCCGAATCCAAACTGTGTTCGGCACCCATTCGACCTAGGGCTTCCACTAACATCTTGGGAATCTAGTGCAACTTTAAATCACAATGGTTTTTTCTAATCTTTTAATGGTCTGGTAGTTCAATGGACTGCAGAATCAGGACAACCATCCCTATCCTCGGCTATATCTAAAAGTACTTTGTTAAAAGTGGGAACATATGTCCGTCATGGGCTGAGTGGTATGATGTATTCTTCCACAAGGGAAGGGTAGTCAATCGACCGTTCATGCTCCCCATCCTGCTCACTCATTCAAATGACAAAGTTCATCCTTGAAGCTTAGATGAACTTGATTCAATCACAGTAGCTGGCTGCAGTTTCTGTGTTCTCCCAGCAGGCTTAATTCTTCAGTTATCCCTTCCAGACAGTATACTTTCGCTCGCTTGCATTGCTGGGCTCTTTTCTCCATAACTATATGGTGAAAGAATTCTGAGATGTAAAAGGCAGTAGGGATCTTCCAATCCCCTACCTCTATCTACTCTTAACTTTGAGGGAAGTTGGGAGAGACAGTCCCGCAGGGTGCCGTGTACTTACCTGAAAGCTCTCCAGGCTGCACCTTGAGCATTGACAGAGAAACTAGCAATAAGAGATCCATGTTTTAGACCATCTTCCCGACTTTGCATGATTCCATTAAACAAGGGGTGGGTGGGGGGGGGGGTCATACACCTTGTAATCAAAGGAATTGGCAACATAGCACACTACATGACTGGGGTGTCTCAGATTTTCTGGCGGTCGCAAAATTTCTGTCCAGTGAGTAGAGGATCATACGTGCCAAACAGATGTAAGATGATAGCTCTTAAATTCTTCATGGCAGAGCTGGCATGCAGCTAAAAAAAACAATTAACCACTCCTTTTCTTACCATCAGGGGCTAAAACTAGATTATGTAAATCTCTCTTGCAAAGTTTGCAGTGCTCTGCGGAATGAAGTTACATTAAAGATTCCCCAATCTGCTACAACATAGTGGACCTTCTACTTGGCTGCGATCAGAGTCCTCAGTACTGACACACTGATGCATCACATGTGCACTCAAATTTGTAACAAGAGTACAAATGACATAACTCTCGCCATACTACATTCATTAATAAGCAGACATTCTAGTTGTGCTTTGACTGGCATGAGTTTACCAAAAGAGAGCCAGCAGACTCTCCTCTCAAGACTACATGTATAAACGTGTGTTCAAGGAACTAAAATCTCAGGTGCTACCAACTGTTAGTTTCCTTGGCTGGTAAGGGGGACAGTAACCGCCCTCTCTGTCACGTGGTGGTTATCTTTGAGCGCACCATCAGTTGAGCGGAGTTTTGTGAGGCAACACAAACACGCCGCATTTCTCCAGTAGGCGCGCAGGTGTCATGTCTGCTGCACAGTTGTTAGGAAGCCACAGGGTCAGCTAGAAAGTCCAGTGAAAAGGCAGGATGGCACAATTTTGTATAATTCAAGGACTGTCCTCTTTGTAATGAGCAGTAACAAAGTTCGATGTCGAAGTGCATTCGTTCTAGATTTTGATATTGAAATGAGGCACGAAAGTGACTGTGCCCAGCAATCTTCTTTGTAGGACTCACACCTAAAAGTGGAGCACAAATTGTGTGGTTATTCTAGTGTTTGTTCCACGAAGATGAATAATTGCATCACTTTCTTCCTTGGGCTTTGGTGGTTTATGGGTTTGTGTAGTTGAGTAGGTAAGGGACTCGTGCGAAGGAGCGGGTAGGCAAACCCTGTTCTACACAGGTAACACTGGTTTAATAGATTAACCTTCCTCACTAGTTCAGTGAGAAGGTCTGTATATGTGTGTGTATATCTCTTTATCTCTCTCTAGAGCTAGATAGATAGAATAGTATAGATTGATGGAATAGTATAGATAGATGGAATAGTATAGATAGATGGAATAGTATAGATAGATGGAATAGTATAGATAGATGGAATAGTATAGATAGATGGAATAGTATCGATGGATGGTATAGAATAGTATCGATGGATGGTATAGAATAGTATCGATGGATGGTATAGAATAGTATCGATGGATGGAATAGAATAGTATCGATGGATGGAATAGAATAGTATCGATGGATGGAATAGAATAGTATCGATGGATGGAATAGAATAGTATCGATGGATGGAATAGAATAGTATCGATGGATGGAATAGAATAGTATCGATGGATGGAATAGAATAGTATCGATGGATGGAATAGAATAGTATCGATGGATGGAATAGAATAGTATCAATAGATGGAATAGAATAGTATCAATAGATGGAATAGTATCGATAGATGGAATAAATAGTATTGATAGATGGAATAGAATAGTATCGATAGATGGAATAGAATAGTATAGATAGGTTAGGGTAGGTAGGTTAGGGTAGGTAGGTTAGGGTAGATAGGTTAGGGTAGATAGGTTAGGGTAGATAGGTTAGGGTAGGTAGGTTAGGGTAGGAAGGTTAGGGTAGATAGGTTAGGACAGATAGGTTAGGGTAGGTAGGGTAGATAGGTTAGGACAGATAGGTTAGGACAGATAGGTTAGGACAGATAGGTTAGGACAGATAGGTTAGGATGGATAGGTAGGAGATAGATGGATAGGTAGGAGATAGATGGATAGGTAGGAGATAGATGGATAGGTAGGAGATAGATGGATAGGTAGGAGATAGATGGATAGGTAGGAGATAGATGGATAGGTAGGAGATAGACTCGATAGGATAGGTGGATAGGAAAGACAGGATAGATGGATAGAGAGATAGTTAGACGGTTTTACATTGTATAGCCGTGACAGGAATGTTAATTTATGGCGGTACTGTGTGGTCTGTCATTCACCAAAGCAATCTGTGATTCAACAAAACAAATGAGGAGAATTGGATTCTGTGATGGATCGGGCCCTCTGCTTGAAATACAAGTTTGAACATATTCCCCTGAGGAGCACAGAGTGTTACTTGGGGGAGGTAAAAAGGTACGTAGCCTTAAGGGGTCATTAGAGTGCAAATTAACTTGCACGTGTGGAAAGTGGGTGCATGAAAAGGACAGAATATGAATGTGCTGTCTATAAAAGAATGACTCAGTAGGCGAGGAATGCTTTCACAATTTACAGCTGACGGCGTAATTTCAAATGGCATGTGTTTTAAGTTCAAGCTATTGGAGTGGCAGGCGTGTGTGTGTGTTTGAGTGTTTGAGGAAACCTGAATTTAAAAGTAAGATTGGTTAACACATTACGTTGGCTGAGAAAGGTAAACCTTTTGTTTGAGTTGCAAACATTGAATTGCTATAGTGTTACTAGGCCCATAAAATGTTAATACCTTATTATTTACTGCTTTGTTTCCCTGTCAGAGTTTCATATCTCTTCCTCACTTTGCCCTCCGATGGATCTTGTTTTGAGACAAGAGGGGTTGGATATATAGGGTCCTAACAGTTATCCAATGAGGACCAGGATTTGGATAACGGTACTTCAAACTAGAAATCTGACTCATGTAGATTATTCTCATTACAATGATATAAAGATAAAAGATTATCACAGCAAGCCCAAATTTCCTGAAGAAACGTAGGTGAGGCAGAATCGTACACACAAAGAGCTCAGTTAAAGCTGTACAGAATAACTGCCTTAGAATTTGATGCTCTGAGAATTCTCTAATACAATCTCCTCTGGTCATTAGTCCCCAAATTAGGACTGCACACCCACTTAAAGAGAAAAAAATCATGATAGCTAAGTCATTATGGTGATTTACTTTAGTTTATCTGCATTTTAAGGTAAGCAAGTGCATCAATTCATAAAGTTCAAGACAGTTTAGTCAAAATCTAATAAGGAATTTAAATTAAGATACCAAAGCTCAGAAAGGGACATGAAACATGCCAGTTCAAGTTGTCTCCCAACAAAGGGAGAGACCCCTCTGCGCACCCAGAGTATTCGCCAGTTTGTAAAGAAAGCCAGGAATGTCCGCATTAGACAATCAAGATTGCCCAGGAAAGTTCCGCAAAGAAGTTTGTAAGTAAGGAATAGCGAGCAGCCCATCGTCACCATCCAGCTCCAACAGCCTCTGTGCTCAGCGACACACTTGTCTGTTAAATCAAGCAATATTCTATTCTAAAAGTTCCGGGGGGGGTGGGGGGGGGTGTGGGGAACACCTCCTGTAATCTCTTCATTTGGTCAGACCTACGTGCCTCTTTGTACTGCCAGACGCCTGCCAAGAGTAAAACCTGCCTCTTTGTTTGCACTGTGCTGGAAGCATATGGCTTCCAGTGGGGCCAGCCTGCTTTGTTGGGTGGGTGACAGGACGATTTGAAGCCATCCCAAGCAAAGGACCACTGTGGCTGAGGACTGCTCAAAGTCGCCCTTGTCACAGAGGGAGTTAAGTCTTGTTCTTATCTTGTCTTCTTTGCTGTGCATTCAAAGACAGAGGTCAAATGTCAGGCTTTGTATTCAGAGGGAACTTGGTGTTTACTTTTCTTTAGTTGACTTCAAAGTGAGAGAAGTTATGTGACAATCCATCCTGCTGAATACCCTTGCAAGTGGAAGGCTGTAGCATGTTATCTTTTCTAGCGCACTGCAAAAGTGAACAGTGCTGATATTTCAGAACACATCCAAATGAGAATAGTTGAAATAAAGCACTTTTTTTGTAATTCTGAAGTGGGGTGGAAACATTTTTTTTACTATTTATGCCACAATTGCCTTTTACCTCGATAAGAACGCAGATCACGTGAGAATTGAGATTGATTTGTTTCCACTGTGCGTTTGCTGTTTCATTTTTACTATGAAACATAGGGAAATCAGATAACATGTGTGTAAAACATTCAGATCGAAGTGCAAGGTTTCTGATTCCTCTTGTGCCCATTAGGAAATGTTAATTTTTATTTTGTTTGTGTTGGTTGAACGGATGAACAGAAAACGAAACATATTTTTCGGATATGCTTTCCGGTAACTCGAAAGCAATGAAATAAATAAGCTTAATGCAATTAACACACAAAAACTGCTTACAGGAAGCGATAAACTACGTCAGAATTTAGACGCACCTTTATTGTTCTCACAAGTGCGCCCAAAACGAAAGCATGCGTAGTTACCTGAGGCACATTGATTTTTCCGAACTCATCAGGCTGAATTCACAAATTGGGACACACAATGATTTTTACATTCAGCTCAGACCTGCGCACATGATGAAAGCTCTACTTACTTCCTATGTCGATGTAAACCCAGAAATACATACATATAAGCTCTGGTGAACTCCCACACCCCTTTGCTACACGTTTAAAATTACTCCTGCCAACCGTGATCCGTGGAAAAGAACCAGTAGTACATGTTGTATGGATCAGTGCCTGCAAAAAAGATCAGCGCCATGGATTAAGAAAACGTGATAAGTGCGCGTGTGTTCTTACCCATAGCTAAGTTTACTGTAGTGTTATAAAACATAAAATGCAAACAGAACAGCTTGAAGGTGCATATACAAATAACGAAACCACCAATAATGAGATGCACAGAGCAAAACAAAGAATGCGTACAAAATGTAAAATTAACCCTGAAGTCTAAGACAAATAAAGTTTAAATAGGCACAAATATACAAAGCAGCTAATAACGCTTCCCAACTCTCCTAGCCTACCAGGCATCCATCTGGAACTACAAAGAAGCCATGAAGTTCAATAACAGATGCTCACGCCTGGACTTTACTCTGCGCCACCCTACCAGGCTGCACTCAGTGTCACTCTTCTCTGCACACTATGCCACTGTATACCATTGTGCTTTACGTCACTGCACTCTACGCCACTCTTCTCTGCACGCTATGCCACTGTATAACATTGTACTTTGTCACTGCACTCTATGCCACTCTACTCTACTCTGCACCACTGTGCTCTAAACCACTGCTCTTTCTACCACTCTATTCTACTCTGCACCACTGTGCTCTAAACTACTGCTCTTTCCACCACTCTATTCTACTCTGCAACAACTGTGCTCTAAACTACTGCTCTTTCCACCACTCTATTCTACTCTGCAACAACTGTGCTCTAAACCACTGCTCTTTCCACCACTCTATTCTACTCTGCACCACTGTGCTCTAAACCACTGCTCTTCCCACCACTCTATTCTACTCTGCACCACTGTGCTCTAAACCACTGCTCTTTCCACCACTCTATTCTGCGCCACTATACTGCATTCTATGCCTCTCTACTCTACTCCATTCAGCGGTATGCTACTCTATTGCACTCTACTCCAATGCACTCTACGCCACTCCACTCTGCATCACTCCACTCTGCATCATTGCACTACACGCCTCTGCACTCTACAGCACTCTACTGTACTTCACTGCACTCTTCACTGCACTCTACGCTACTCTACAGCTCTCTATCCTGTGCTAAGCTACCCTGCACCACTCCACTCTATGCCACTTCACTCTTCTCTGAAAAAAATCTACTCTATTTAACATATATATCCACCCCCTATCCGAGATTATTGAGAGACACATTGTAAAACTGGTGTTTCATACACTGATGACTGAGTTAATTGTGACACTCTCCCAGGCAGGGGAAGAGCCCGTGAATCAGTTTAAATCCTGCCTGGTGGAACTGGCCATGTGGATGGCTAACAGCTGTCTGACGTTTAATGCTAATAAAACAGATCCTCATCGTTGGTAAATCCCCTTCCATTTGGACATCAGCTTGGTGGCCTTATGCTCTTTGCCAGACTCCCCCATGGGTGTATGGTTCAATTCCAAATTGTCCTTTGAGAATCCGATTAGCAGTGTGGGCGGGTAATATTTTGGAACCCACAAAACCTTGATAAAGATCCTGGACCTGCTTCCGTCGGCATCATGGAAAGCCGTAGTACAGGCCTTGGTAACCTCACAGTTAGATGATTGCAATGCTCTATATCTTGGAGTAGCAAAAGGGAGCTTGAAAAAAACTCCAAAGATGGCAAAACTCGTCCGCACGCTCAGTTTTAAATCTTCCCAGAAGAGCATCCGTATCTTTCCCCACTCCACTGGCTCCCACAGGAGAAAATAATTACTTTTAAAGCCACCTGCTTTTGCCACAAAATTCTGAATCGTAAGGGCCCCAAGTATCTGCTCCCAATGATACAATCCTATCTACCTTCATGCAATCTGAGATTCATGAAAGCCAACCTAGTGCAGCTACCTCGTGTCTTTCGGGCTAGGCTAGGGGCGCCATCTTTCTCCTATCAGACAGCCATGGTCTGGAATTAATTATGGTCCATTTGAGAGCTGAATTAACCAAAATGATGTTCCGGAATAGACTTGGTTGTTTAGTTCACCTTATATTGTTGGGGTGAGCCTCTGCTCTCCATAGTATCCCTGTTGCAGCTTGGGTAGGTCAGGCCCTAGTGCATGGGCACACTGTAAGATGTAACCAGGTACTTTGGAAATAGCTTTATTATTATTATTATTACCCCACTCTATTCTACAACACACTACTCTACTCTACCCCACTCAACTCTGACACTATATGCTACTCTATTCTACTGCCTGACACTCAATTCTACAACACTCTACCCCACTCTATAGCATTCCACTCTCCTACACTACTCCTCTCTATGCCACTGGACTCTGCGTCAACCTACTCCTGTCTGCAGCACTCTACTCCACTCTGCCAACTCCCTCTCTGCCTCTCCACTTTGTTCTACACCACTCTACCACTCCACTCTTACACTACTCCACTCCACGACACTGTACTCATTCCACTACACTCTACATCAGTCCATACCAGTCCTTTACACTCCCCTTTACCCCAGTAACGTTTAGCCATGCTGTACACCAGCCATTCTAGTGTACAAAATGATTAAAATCCAATGGCCAAGATTTGCATAGGTGACACACATTGGCTTTGCCAGTGCTTGTTTTTTTATTTTGATTTGTACCCTGCATCTATGTGATGTTAGTTTTCATTGGGAGGATTTAATTTTTAGTAATCCTGGAGCGCTGTGGAGGCGGTGGCAAACATTTGAGGACTTTTCGATCTTCATTCATGTTGCAGTAGGGATTAGGGTGATATGCGGTGGCCAATGCTGGTGAGAAGGCCGAAAGGCTCTTTAGCCTTGACTGTTTATGGCCCCGTTGGAACAGGGATGCCATCAGAAGAAACATGGTAGTGTGCCAAGGCAGGGAAGTGCCCACTGAAATTGGAGGGAAGGCTCACTGTGCTGCCAATTTATACTGTCCCTTTGACCTCATTGCAGAGCTCTAAATGTCAATTGCAAATAAACTGATGCTACTTAATTGTTAAATCTTCCCATTCGCGTGTTTCGCTCGTCCGGTTTGAGGTCTGAATGCATCTCCACATGCAGTGTACCGCAGATACAAAAATGAAAATATCAGATTGCTTGTATGTAACGTACCATGCTTCATGTGTGACACTTTAATGCAATTACAACTATGCATAAAAATCCCAATGAAAAAAAAATCACAAATGACCTCTCTTGGTGCCATATGAGGCGTTAGAAGTAAGTGCTACTTGTTTAAATCTGCTTTCACTGAGGTAGTGCAGTTCACTGGTGGCATAATGCCTTTTCATTTAAAATTACTTGCATCTGCACAGATCAGGGATCACCCACCATCAGCCTCCCAAAACAGTGCTCACTGTCCCAAGGTTTAACCATGCCAGCTGTAATTCTTTCCTTGACCCCTTATCTGTCCTGGCTGCAAACTCTGGTAGCAGCTAAATGCTGAGTGTGAGTCCTTCTCGGGCCACTGACAAATAGCTTTTCACACTCGCGGTACAAAAAGAATGACTGCTGCTGAGGGCAGAGCAACTCTCCAAATTGGGTGACAAAAGTGCGGGAATGACTAACATTTTGCATTAGTCTGACCCATGATGTGTGGCACTAGGCAGGGCTGCCTGGTGTGTGCCTGTCGTATTTAAGGATGATACAATGTCCACAATGGATATGAATAAAATAGGCTTGTTTATTATAAGCTACTAACTAGAGCTGGTGTCCCTCTCCTGACTAGCAAGCAACTGTCAGTCTCTGTAGGGAGAGAGAACACCAGAGGGAATAAAGATCTAAAAGGGAATGCAAGCATTAAAGGGGCAGAGATCAATATTCATTAGCAAGATACAACATATCCTCATTCCTTCACCCCTTCACGGAATTTTAAAGAGAAAAGGAATGAAGAGAAAAGAAAAAAAACTTGACTAAAGAAAACTAAGAGTCATCACATAAGTAATCTTTCAAATAAGTTGGAGGTTTCCTTGACCTAGTCGAGGAACCACACTCATCACTTCTCGTTCTTCCACACTCACTCTGGGCATTCTCACTTGACTGATTCTCCTCATCAACAACAGTTTCAGAATTCTTCTTGTAAAGTGCAACTCTTCTGAGGTTCCAATGTTCACCATTATCTAAAACAACATACCTCTCATGGACCGTCTTCACTTTGTATGGTCCTCTAAATTTGGACAAACCCCCGCTAATCCGACCCGGTTTTACTTTCACAAGGTCATTAGCTTTGATATTATGAGTATGCTTCTTTGTCGCACTGGTGTCATCATTTGCAGCTATAGGATTACCCACATTCACACACTCCTTCATCCACGCTGGAAGTAACTTAGTGCCAGCACTACGACCTCTCATGACAGTAAACGGAACTATGCCAGAAGAATTATTCACTGTTGTACGGTATGCCCAAACTAACTCTTCCACCATGACTCTCACGGAACTACCTGAAACCATAGCCATCTGAATGGCTCCTTTCACCATGCGGTTCGCTCTCTCAACTATTCCATTGCCTTGTGGGTTGTATAAACTAGTCCTTGAATGTACAATACCACATGCACTCAGAAATTTCCGCATTTCCTCAGAAGTGAGCTGAGTGCCATTATCTGTGATTAGCTTCAAAGGGAACCCTTCTTCTCTAAAAATTTCAGATAATAACTGAATTGTGACTCTAGTGGTTATTTCCTTGCAGAATTTTACTATTAACCACCTTGAATAGACGTCAACTAGGACAAGTGCAAATCTCAAATCTGCATTTAAGCTATTGAAAGGACCGATAAAATCCATGCAAACAGAATACCAGGGAGCAAGAGGATTTTCAATAGACCCACTCAATGTTTGACTACCCAACTTGAGCCTTTTCTCACTCTCTAGACACTCAGAACACCTTTCAACCCACTCTGATATATGTTGGTCCATTGATGGCCACCAAAAACATTCTCTCAACCTTTTCTTTGTAAGAGACTGGCCCAAGTGGCCCTCATGTGCCAACTTAAATAAAGTGAATCGCAAATCTTGTGGAGGGATAAATTTGTCACCCTTCATTATCATATTCCCTTCATGATCTAGAATGGACAGTTCTTCCAACACCTTCAAGAACGGTCTAACCGCTAAATCAAGAGTGCTTTCACGTCTTGGTCCTCCAATAATCAACCTTTTCACTCTCGTTAACACTTCATCAACAGCCATGCTTTCATTCCACTTTTCCTTCCCTATGGCACCAGAACAAAACTCTATAATATCACTTACTGGTGCTACCGAACCCTCATTCAAAGATGACTCAACACCAGTGCGATCAACTTCTTGCCAGGGTAATGGAAGTCTAGACAGGCCATCAGCTAAGTTGTTTCTCCATCCTGGAATATATTCCACCTTGTATAAAAATTCTTGGAGTTTCGCTGCTAATCTAGCTAATCTCGCAGACCCTTTTCCTGCCCCACCAGGGGACAATATCTTAACTAAGGGTTTATGGTCAGTCTGGAGTCTGAAAAGAGAACCCCACAAATACATCCTGAAATAAGCACACCCCCAGGCTGCAGCAAGGGCCTCTTTCTCAATTATTGAGTAATTCCTTTCGGAGACCGTGAGGGACCTGGACGCGAACGCAACTGTTTTAATACCTGAAGGATGAACCTGCGCAAGCACAGCACCCAGGCCTACGCCACTCGCATCTACAGTTAAGACAGACTCTTTTTCAGTATCAAACGGCGTTAAAATACCGGCTTCACATATCTCTCTTTTTATTCCTTCGAAAGCACACTCCTGTTCTTCTCCCCAGTTAAACTTGCAACCCTTCCTAAGTAACAACCTTATTTTCTCCGTCTTATCCGCAAAATTCCTCACAAATTTTGCGTAATATTCAATAAGACCAAGAAATGATCTCAACTGATCTCTATCACTCGGTGCTGGTGCTTTACGTATTGATTCTAATAGATCTCGCTTAGGTCTCACTCCTTCAGCTGACAAGGTATAACCTAGGTACTCTACTTCCTCTACTGCGAACTTACACTTATCCTTCCTCAAAGTCAAACCAGCCATCTCCATCTTTTTGAGGACTGTCATCAATATTACATCATGCTCTTCTTTGGACTTCCCAAACAACAAAACGTCATCTTGAAAGTGCACAACATTATCTACACCACTTAGTATCGAACCCATCATACGTTGGAATACTCCAGCCGCTGATGCCAGTCCAAACGGCATCCTGTTAAATTGATATATACCCTCAGATGTGATAAATGCCGTCAAGTGCTTAGATTCCTCGTGTAGTCTGATTTGGTGGTACGCACTACGTAAGTCCAACTTTGAAAAGAACTTACCACCTTTCAACAACAGCACTAACTCATTTATATTGGGTAGTGGAAACCCATCCACAACTATGTTTCGATTAAGTGTGCGTAAATCCACACAGAACCTGTACCTGCCGTCGGATTTGGTCGTGATAACGACTGGCGAAATCCAGGATGAGGTCTCAATTCGCTCAATTACACCCTGTTCTAACATTTCGTCTAGCATCTTCTTCACCTCAACTCTAGCTATGATTGGTACTTTCCTGACTTTGTGTTGCATGGGAACAGCATCTGGCTTCAACATAATCCTATGCACATATCCCTTCAACTCGCCAATCGTTTCTTTAAACAACTCTGGCATTCCATCAACAATTGAATAAGTCGTCATTTCATTCACCACCATCACTTGATCTGTAGCTCTCGGGTTCAATACAATATGTAGGTCATATTGGTGTCCCCACCCCAATATTGCTGGACCCGACTGTGCTATGTACACTTTTCCCCTTACAGATCTTCCTCTGAATGAAATGGTTGCACACATGAACCCCAAGATCATTATTCTTTCACCTTGAAACCCGCCAGGATTGATATCTTTTGCCTCTAGCACAACCTTTGGCCAATTTACAATGAACAAGCACTTAGGGATGATGGTCCAAAACGACCCTGAATCCACCATCAATTCTACATGCACACCATCGATCTCAAACATTGCTTTCGGTCTTTCTCTTCTTCTAGGATTCATGTCAAGCTCTTCATCGCTCACTACTAAAATCTTGTTTGTACCTTCTATATTGTCAACAGTTGCTACTTCAGTTTGTTCTCGTTGTACAACGGCAAGCCTCCCTTTGCTTACTGACTTGCACATTCTAGAGAAATGCCCACGTTTCCCACATTTCAAACAATCCTTATCTATGGCAAAACATTTTTTATACTCTGAAGTGTGATAGGTGCTGCCACATCTTGAGCACATCTTGTCTCTACTCCTATACGAATCGTTATTAAATGGTTTCCTTCCTATTGACTTTTCTCCCTTCTCATAAGGTTTTTTTCCACCAACTGCTCCCACTTCTTCAGCTATTTCTACACATGACACATTCTCTTTACCCGCATCCTTCCGTTCCATCTCTTTCATACATGCCCCCGATTCTTCGACTATCTTAGCAATGTCAATTGCATTTTGTAAACTAGGATTCTTCGCTGCCCACAGCTTTTCTTGCATCTTCTTATTTCCACATTGGACGATGAGCTGGTCTCTGATCATCTCATCCCTGATGTTTCCAAAGTTGCATTTCAATGACAGTTCACGAAGGCGAGTCACAAACTGATCCACACTCTCTCCTTGACGCTGTGGCTGCGTGTAAAACTTGTGTCTGGCCATTACTATGTTCACTTCCTTAGCATACCTCTTCTTTAAGCGAGCTTTAGCTTCCAAGTACACATTGGAGATAGCCCTTCCATCTGCATTTGTCCCCGGTGACAAAAATTTGAAGGCATGTTGGCCTTCTTTCCCCAAAGTGCTCAATAATAACGCCTTTTTCCTTGCTGCACTGAAGTCTTTCCCATCAATCGCTTCAATATAGTTTTCGAAAACTTCAATCCACTCCTCCCATTCAATGGGAGGGTCTCCAGTCTGTTGTAAAAACAATGGTGGCATTACAACACTATTGCTCTCCATCGCTGTGCCTACTCCTGTTTTAATGCTTGTCTTAATACTCCCAAATTTTTCTCTTTTATTTATTTATTTTTTTTTAAATTTTTTTTTTTTTTTTATAACAGTGAGACTTCCTTCTTCTCCACTGTCCACTGTTTTTCTTTCACAACCTTCTCCTTGTACACCGACCAGTGTTTAATATCCACACGGCTCCAATAGAAATAAATTTACACCACTAAAATACTCTTTTTTTCTGTATTTTCTTGCAAGCACTTCACTAGACTACTTATCATTGGATTCTCATGTACTCACGTTCGTTCGTTATAACGCCGTCTTTCTCAAACCCTTCATAGCCTTTCTTTCTTCGTCTGCGCTTCGGTCTGCTTCGCGCACACTTCTGTTGCCTAGCAACTGCTTGTTGGCACTGGAAGCGGAAACGCGTTTCATGCACGTCACAGCACGGCGTCAATTCACACTGTGCGGCGTGACGTCTCCTCAATTCCAGCGCGCAGCAAAGACAACAATGGCAGGTTCCCTTCTCTCAGTGTTCGCTTGCTGGTTCGTTTGCCACTTTTTAAAAGTCGCATCTGCACTCCCGTGCACACGGTAAGGGTCGCGAGCTGAAGCTCAACATGTTTTCTGTGGGCGACCCACCGAGTGTCTTTTACTGCCTCCTTGAGCAGTGGTGCACACGATACAAGTGTAAATATTTAAAATCAGTACTCACAACGTTTTTTCAGTCTACGATCTCTCCTCCGTTTCCTTTCTTTCAAATGTTGGTTTTGAAAGTCGCATTCATGCTCTGGTGCACTCGGTGATGGTCACAGGCTGGAACCTTATATGTTACTTTAACGCAATTCACTGAGTGTCTATTTTTGTTTCTCTGAGCATTGGTACGTGCTTTTTGAGCTTTATAAAAGCAGTACTCACAACGTTGTCCTCTTCTCTGGTTTCTTTGGTATTTCCTTCTTTTCTTTTCCTTTTGGGTAATTTTCTTAGAGCTTATTCTCTGCTAGTCTCTTTTCCTTTCCAAGGCACAGCAATAAATTTCTTTTCCTGCTTGTTGCACGCGCAGTTCTCTCACCAGCTGCTGGTCACTTCTTAGTAACTTCTTCTTCTTCACTTGCTAGTCTTCATTCGCCAAAATGTCGTATTTAAGGATGATACAATGTCCACAATGGATATGAATAAAATAGGCTTGTTTATTATAAGCTACTAACTAGAGCTGGTGTCCCTCTCCTGACTAGCAAGCAACTGTCAGTCTCTGTAGGGAGAGAGAACACCAGAGGGAATAAAGATCTAAAAGGGAATGCAAGCATTAAAGGGGCAGAGATCAATATTCATTAGCAAGATACAACAGTGCCCTCTCTTTGTGTGCTGCCAGAGAGGGTTACTTGTGCCAGCATGTTTCTTCTCACACCTTCCGTTGCCTGCCTGTGTTGTCTCTTCTTACCTTTCACTTAATATTGGGCGAATAGCTTCTCTTACAGCCACAAAAGCTTTACATATTGAATGCACAGCCTATTAATTATTCCTCTAATCCAAAAACCAGCTGCTTCCTCTGTATACACCCGAATATCTAAAATGAGAACATTACAGAATTATATTCCAATTGTGATTTATTTAGTCAGATCATTAAGATACGGCTAATGATTTAATTATCAAAGACCTTGGTCATACATATGTAACTCTAACCTAATTTGAGTTTGTGGAGTGTAAGTATGGAAACGAAATAATTGTTCTATGCTGCTGTAACCAACCTCTTGTTGGCTAGACTTTTACATGCAACTACACCATCAATAAGCCTCAAATTCAGTTAACAATCTAAGAAATGGAGCCAAGATTATTCTACTGTATGTCATATTAAACTTGCTACTCAAATGTGATATTAGTTGCTTTTTGTTTACAGATCGAAGCAATGGGGTGGTGACCAATTAAGCGTTGCGGGTCTCAGTGCTCCAGCATATAGAAATAGGATGTTGTCGTTTGAAGTTAGTTCGAACCCTTAAATTGTAGCACCTTTACCAAAGAACATCATTTTAGACTTGCTGTTTATTGGCAGTTAAATCATACTCCATATCATGCCTCCGAGGGCCTCGAAGAGTTGCCTTATGGTTGTATTGTTCATCATGACTGGGTTATCTAAGTACTGTAGCTGATATATTCATCATTCACCCATCTGTGGTGGATTACAGTGCACTTCATTCAGTACTATACTGATGTAAGAGTTGGAGTTCTAATATCCTGTCTGCATTAATCCGCTGATAGCTGAAAACATACCAGTATGATATTCCTAAAGGTATGCCTATAAAGGTCAATATATTCCCATGTAACTGATTTATTCCTTGATGGTCCTCTATCTACTCTGTCAAAGGGGCCGAGTAAATATCTTTAATAAAACGACTCGGGGTGATTGACCCACAATAGCTTTGATCTACTCTGTCAGGAAGGGATTTTGAAACATGTTTGTGATTATTTGGTCCCCAGGAATGTACCAAGTCTTTTGTTTATTGTCTAGTTACAAAATGTTTCTTTATTTCTATCAAGAAATTCTTCTATGAACTAGTGTAACGGGAAGTAAATGGATTGTAAGATTTGACATACATGTTATTTCCATCTTGTAGAAGTCTATACACCAAATGTGTTGAGCTTGATGACTGGTGTCCGTTTCTCATTTCTTAATAGGTTTGGTACTTCAATATTTGAGTGGTATTAATTCAACAGAGTCCAAGTGGTGTTTTTCTGACAGGGTATCAAAACCCAGTTCTTATTTAGAACATTTGTTGTAATTATCATGAGACTTTATACTCCTTCAATAACATGGGGTTAACAATGCTCAGAAGTGGCTAATTTCTTGTTTAATAATTACTTTGTACATATTGCATGATTTGTTTTCATAATGGCGTGTTTTTATGCCAAGCATTCCTGTAAGCCCTTTTTATGTGGACAAATGATTCATGCTGAGAAGTAATCCCTGCACCACATGACGTAAAGGCTTACATTCCACTGTGTAAAACTTAAGCAAAACAATCCATAGTAGATGAACTGGCTGTGGTCTGTGATCCTGTGAGGCTGCGTTCCATGAGCGTTAGACGTTCACTAGCCCTGACAGGCAGTAGTAGATGTTTTTTGTAGTTAGAAAATAGAAATCCTCATCCAGTGCCAAAACTTGTGGTTATATGTTAAACATTCTCTACACTTTTTTATAGTTTTTTGTCACAGTTGTGCTTTGTGGCGTAATTGTGCGGACATGGTTATTTAGACCCCATTTGTCAAAGCCTTTAAAAAAAAAAAATCTCAAAATACTTGCGTAGGTTTACCCCAAAGATTGGGAAGATATTTTTGAAGAACTAATGCATATCCCCAGAAATAGTCATGGACATCAGATCTGGGTTGAATCTATCATCGTTTTTTAGCTCACTTTGCCACCCCAGTTCAGACCCAGCCTCATGTAAATCAGTCTTGACCCTGTTCCTAATAGGAACAGTCCAATCCAAACTGCCAAGCCAGGTTTGAGATTGGTTTTAGGGTAACAAACCACATCAGCCAGGCTAGCTTGAATCCAGTGGTAAAGTGAGCAAGGGATTACACATGCACTTATCTTTCCTAAACAGTGAATATATGTAATCTCTGAGGAAACTACTCCTACCAAGCCACTTGGAAATATTGAGGCAAGGGGTGGAGATTTGGGGTGATTTTTCACTTCACTTGCACCAACTATTTCTAAAGCAGTTTAGAAGACCATTTTAGTGGTATCAACGTATGTATGCCTCTCTCATGGAAGCACCTAGGTTCCCACCCCAAACAGACCTACAGCTTTGCAAAATCCACCTTAGTGATGTGATTGCCATCATTGTGAGAGATTCTCAAATTCCGCATATATTTGTAGGTCTTGAATAGACGGGGCATGTGCTGTCATGCAGAGATGTGTTGTGTTCTATCTGTGGGCTTACATGCGCTTCTCTCTTACCATTGGTAAACTTCAGTGTCACTTTAATTTTCTTGGATACCATTCCTCATGGTATGCGGCTGTCTCAGGACTCCTAAAAAACACATGCAAACGTATGTTTTCTGCAGCGCAGCTGCAGTGAGCAGCTGGGCTGGAGAAACCCGACAGACTCCCTGGTATAAGCAGGGCTTCTTTCTGTCCGCTCAGACCAATCAGCGCGCTGCTGCTGGGACAGCAAAATGTACGTTATAAAAAGAAATATTATGGCTCTTCCCCCGCACTCGCGCAACCTGACCCGCCCCACCACCCTTTGTTTATGGCGGCCGCCGCTGGCTACATGTGCACCAGCAGTATCAGTATTACAGAAGGGACCGCACAAGCGCCTGTGACCCCTTCTGTGATACCAATGTGCCCCGGGTGCGCTCAAAGTGGATGCATCTGCCCATTGGCCTACAGGACACTTTCAGTAATACGGCCCTTGGGTTGTACAGTGCGATTCAGTCTCCTTTCAGTCCCCGTGAACTGTATGTGCTTTTTTCCTACCTTGCCTTTAGCGAGCCCAGACATTGTCATGTTTAGTTTTGAATAGAGCATGTGGCATTCATTGCAACATTCTGCGTGTAATAAATAAGAATGGACTTAGGCTGCATAGCTAGCTTTGCGATATGGTGTTAAAGATTTTTTTTGCCATCGTCTCGTCTAAAGAATGAAGCTTAATTTTTATCAAATTCTAATTAAATGTGTTTTTATGGGTGGCCTACTTACTATTTGTGATAATTACGAAGTGCCCTTTTTACAGAGCACTTTGAGATGAGCATTTATTGTGATAGCTTAATGAATCTGATCAGGGCCCACTGGTATCAACACTATTTGAGAGGAGAGCTCTCTGTTACATGAATTACATAAACAAATTCTGGCAACTACACTTAGTAAAGGAAGCACACTACATTTGTTTTTAAGTAAGATTACGCAAATAAGATACTACTAACACCAAAAGATGGTTTAGCATAATAAATAATTCAAAATAATGTCCGACGGCCATGTTCCTTCAGGCATGTTTAGAGTGGACTTTAAGCCTACAACTTTCACCCATTGGCTTTTTTTGACCAGCCTCCTCTAGCCATTGGCCTGAGACTTTGTCAATCACACCTTGACGCTGCCCAGAGTATTTAAAATGTATCTGATGGTAATGACTGCATAGCTGCCAAGGTTATAGATTGCTTATGTTTGACATTTTCATAATTTCAATGTAAATGAGTGACATTCAAAGAATATGAGTGACACTTTCTCGCTAGTAACATAAAGCAATGAAGACGCTGGACCAATGGACCCACATGTTTTGCCACTCGCCTAGCAGCTGCCTTAAGGAGAATGAATTGAAAGGGAGCTGAGGGGATTTCTGTCGCTGGGGTTTCAAAAAAGAATGCAGGGTCTAGAGGCAACCACTCATAATCATAAAAACCTATTTTTTAAATAGCACTTCAGCATTTCTATAAAGAATGGATTTGGGTGTAACACAATGTAACTACTCTCAATATACTGGCCTCCGGAGGAAGGACACTTTAATCTACCTCTTTCGGATTGGAGGTAGTGGTGTTTAAATTACTCCACTCAAGTGTTTACGCGCGAACTGTAACTCACGTAGCTGATGTACAAACACGCCTGTTAAATCGTCACGCTCTGAGTAATATGTAGAATACCTAACTCCCTCTAATGTTTTCTGCAATATTAGACTCATACCTGTTGCTCAGCTTTGAAAAGTTCACACTTTTGGGAGGGGGGAGGGGTTCCATGTTGTACTTGCCAAGTGCGCAGAGGAGTGCGTTACCAACAGTGCCTCCAACCCTAGCCTGCTCTATTGCTTGATGCTGGTCGCCTACTGCTTGTTTCTGATATTCGGGCCTGGGTTTTCTTGCTGCTGGAGCAGCCTTGCAAGGACGACGTGCGAAGAGCCCCGGGTGCCACTCACAAAGACTTACTCACCAGTCATCTCTGCGTGACCAAGGCCGAGCTGGAGCCATTTATGGTGCAGGTGCTGGAGCCTTGTTGGTGTTGGTGGTGTGCATGGCCTCTCCAATTGAATTTGCGGCCCCGGGGTCAGTTACGCATTGGCCTAAGCGGTGGGGATTGGAAGCTTTTACTGTTTATGGAGATCGTGGTGCACGAAGCGTAAGATTTTAAAATCATTAGTGAGTTTAAATATTTACTAAGTATGCAAAGTGCTACAGTGATCAGGAATACTGATGGCTTGACTGAAAATAGATGTCGGCAAACATGGGCGGCACTGTGTTCACATTTGGAGCGTGCACACACACACACACACACACACCTGGGTGGCTGCAGCACTGCACCCATCTGTCTTACTTAACACTGTTGTTGAAGCTCAGGCTGCGAGCCAGCGCCTCAATTACCGTTTGGGTGCCCACCTGCTTACACTCATTGAGTCTTCGAGTCGGCAAAGCCTGTCGTGTGCAATCCAGTGACAGTCAGTTAGTCAAATGTCTCCCTCGCCGTTTTCTTTCCCTATTCCCTTACCACAAAGTATTCTGTGGCCAGTGCTGAGTGGTTACTAGCATGGAACAAAAATCCCTTTAAAAATCAAAATAGAATGAGATCAGTATCTATGTAGATTACCCTGCTCATATGCACGACAATATGATTTATGTCCATGCGTTCGTGGGTGTGTGTGTGTGTGTGTGTCTGTGTTTTTGCACTAGTGGAACCTGTAGTAGTAGTAAAAACAAAGTTTATTTAGACAATAGTCTATAAACCATACACAAGACCATGGATCCACTTAGCAATAGAAATTTTACATCCTAATTCATTTTAACATTCTATACACATTCAAAACCATAAAAACACTAAATTGACATTCTCCGTATTTTAAAATCTTAATGTCTTAAAATTTCCCAACTTCCTTGGATGCCTCCGTTACAGCTTCTCTTGTTGCTTTCAAAAATTTCCCCAACGCAATTGTGATATCTAAAAACGACATTTCTGTAAGGAGAGCAACCGCCTCCGATCGTGAGTTCACCTTGTATTTTAAAAATATTTGATGTAAAAACATTTTATGCACTGTTAAAATCAATGTACAGTCCAATAGAATATGTAAAATATCATTCTTTACACCTACGCCACATTTACAAATACCATTGGGTTGGATCAGGGCTACTTTTAATTTACTATCGATCTTCCTTGGGTTTAAGCCTACCCGAACCTTCATGATTTCGTACCTTAACCATTTACTGGGTAACACATCCAAATATGGAAACCAGACCTCCTTTTCCCATTCATTCCTTACCCAGTTCACTGATTTTTTTTAGCTTCAGGTACTCCAGGTCTTGTGATCTGGAATGTTCGTGCCCTCGGTCACTAAGCATTTTCTTAGTAAAAACTAAATCCAATGATGGTTGTTCGAGGGTCAACTTTAATTGCGCAGTTACTAGCTGAAGGGTTTTCCTCACTTCCCGTGCCCAATATAAGCTACTTGCTTGTATTTCCTTTCTGCACCAAATTGACACCTTCTGTTCATCACCGGGCATCTGGCGGTTCCAAAATCTTAGCAATGACATTTGTGCCTTTACCTCCCATGCTGTCAAGCCTACCTCCAATCTAATGGCTTGCAACATGGAACCGTTGGGTAGGGACAACATCATTTTAATTATCTTTCCTTCCTCCCGGTCCCACCCCCTTTTACCACTCAGATAGAGCACTTCAGCGCCATAGAGAACTGTATCATAGCTTCATATGCTTTTAGTAACGGTCTGTGTGACATGTCACCATAGTCCTTATTACATTTTTTCAATCCACAGACCGATGAGGACGCCTTTGAAGTTTGTGCCGCCACGTGGGTATTCCACTTTAATGCACTGTCAAACCAAAGGCCTAGATATTTATATTCACTTACTACCTCTAATTTGTCTGAACCTAAAAACCATTTAAATTTTTTTACCCTCTTCCCAAAACATAGGACCTTTGTTTTCTACATATTCACCGTTAGAAACTTTTTATCACCATATGTTTTAAAAGCGTTTAATTTCTTTTGGAGGCCCATAGTGGAACCTGGACTTATCTGTGAATATTAAAATCATTTGCATAATATCCTGAGACATGTCAAGGTTGATTGCATAGATAACCAGCCTTTGCAAAGCCTATAGAGTGTATTATGCTAATGCAGGTAAACTCATGCATGCACAAGTGTGCCTTTTAGCATGTTTTAACAACAAGGAGCCAATAGAGGGGTAGGCAGGGATATGCAAAATATGTCTTAATGCATTGCATGCACTCCATTTAAGGTAAAAGGACACACCCAAACAGCTATCAGCATTTTTCAAGAGAAACTCCTTCCCTTGCGAATCAATCCACAATACACATTTTATTGTTCAACCCATAAGGCAGCTCAGACAATTGAGTGCCTTAGTCAGATGTCTTTATGTAACATGCAGTTCATAGCTTAAAATCCTGTCGGGGCTGACTCACTTTCATTCTGCCCTTTTTCATGACCTCGGTGCAATTCGAGTTTTATAATGACCTCCATTAGAAAAACACTAAATTGCAGTCCAGTTTGCAGCCTGTGCTCTCATAAAAGGTCCATATTATTCAAGGTACATCTCCTTTCCAACACGTATGGTATAAAAATAATGAATAGTGCTCAAAGTGGGTGAGGTGTCTGTTTATGAGACCTAGTTTACAACATTATGTGGCAAAGGAAAGGCCAATTATGCAGCTTTATTGTGTGTTTCAAGGCAAGCTATGCTTTCATTTTATTACTGTTTCTTGACGCACTTTCCTCGGGACGTGTTATGTGCATGGATCAGTTACACACTGTCTTGGGTGTTTGGTCTCTATGAGGCCTACATTCTTCTTGGTAGGATCACTCCAGGCAGGAATCGGCTGAAGGATTGAAATGCTTAGGTGCTGTGCCAACTGCCAAATATTTTACCAGTTTTTCATCAGTCAACTCCACCACCGATTTAAGCTGTTACAAAAAGCCACCAGCAAACTATTTTATGTTTGCATTTCCGCCTGCTTTTTATTCTCGGACTGCTCCTCTGCGCTTTAAAAGTATTTTTTTTTGTGTTTACTCCTTTGACATTTCTCAAATTGGGAATGTTTTCGGAACATGTCCTAATAGCATTTTTTGTACGTACCTAAGAAGAGGGTGCAAGAGAATTAAGCAGTTAGGAGGGACCAATGTATGCATCCAAGTTGATAAAATGCGGCAATCAAGGAAAGACATATCCATGCAGTATTATATAAATCTGAAGTAAAATGTGTAGCGTATTCATTTTTTTTTCTTCTATAGTTTTATATAGCGCAAACTGGACCCGAAGGTAGCCGAGCGTTTTACATGAGCACCAGTTGCGTTACACAAGCACATATTCATTTTTGAATCACAGGATGTTGAGCGTAGTTGCGGAGACTCTAACCTGGTTCCCCAGATTTGAGGTCGACCGCCCTAACCTTTGGGCCACATCCTCTCCCCAATATTGTGCTACATCTTCTAACCCTACATGTTCCAATACAACTGCAACGGTTTTCTTATGAATGAAAATGATATTCATTAAATAGATCCTATTCAAATTGTGCCTCACCAACAATAGTTCGGTCTCGCCTAGGTAGCGCTGCCTCTATGAGACATGCTGTAATCAGAATATTGGCTTTAAGCCCCTCCTATCTCCCGCCTATGTTTTTGATTGGCTCCTTTGACTGACTTTTGGCCATGCTTCTTTTTGTTTGGTTAATTTGTTTAGTTGTCACTCCTTAGTCTCTCTTTCTCTACTGTTGTAACCTCTTATGAGGACTTTCCCTGTGACAAGTGATCATACTCTGTTTTATTTGACACTTGGAGAGCGCTCTTTTCTTTTCGTTAGCCTGCATCTGCTCGTGCCTGGTTTCTTTACATTGTGCAGGCTGAAAGGTTCCTGGCCAATTCATTTGGCAGTGTTTGTTTTGTTTCACAGTGCAGTGTTTTCGTGGCTCAGCCGGCGCCACTTCATGGATGCTGTGCTTTCACTTCTACATCTCCGCAGCAACACGCTTCATGGGCGCCGCGCTTTTTAATTTAATGAACTTTGCGTCACTGCCTGCAGCTTGTCGATCACTCCCTCTCTCCCTCAGAACCGCGCTTCTGTTTTCAGCATGATGGATGGTTGACCAAGGTGCACATGCGCTTAGACTGAAGGAGACATAGGGCAGTCATGTTTGTATATGCCTATATTAAACCGGTTTGCAGAATTCTATTAGCCCAAATGTAATCTCTGTATGTCATTACACACAAACACAAAGGTGAAAAGGCCTATTTGCGAACGCACATCTTCGCAATTATTCAGCCGAATAGTAATAATGGTGTATATCACAATGTGGTGCTCTCAAAGCAATAAGTCTCCCTCGAACCCTTCAAGAAACCAGAAAGAAACTCTAAGGAAAAAGATCTCTGAGTTTACAATTGTTAAGCACATATGCTGAGGCACACCAAATTTAGCGCTGCGATGCCTCAGGGTAGTCTATGCGCTATATAAATATAATTTTCATTTCATTCATTTAGTCCATTCCGTAATATAGGTAGTGTCCAATATAATAAGCAGAGGAAGTCCATAAGAAATTCTTTTCTCTTTATTTTCTTCTCAAAATCCAATTACAAAACCCACTGGCAGCTGACACGTGTTTCGTCCAAAGGACTTTTTCAAGGGTGCAAACAATTATAATACAATTAAAAAATCTCAAATACAAAATGTATGTACAGTTAACTCCTTCGGTGCTCATGACGAGCTCAGCAAGTCATGAGTGACAGTGGAGCTGTGCTCATGACGACCTGAGCTCGTCATAACGGCTGTGGCCCGCTCATGCACGAAGAGAGAGAAATATGGAGATAAGTAGTGAATCACGTGAGGCAGAAAGTATCACCGAAACAAACATGACCGTTACCTATTAAAAACCAACCATCACCATGAGCGTGCTGTGCAAACAAACCTTTGTTCACACTATTCCGTACCAAGTTGTTATATTCAGGGACACCCGGCACCTCCAGAAGCAAAGTGTTTGTGGTAAAAGTGTCAATGCGACGGTTTCTATGTGCTGTATGGACCTAACAAAGAAGGTTACGAAGAAAAATGAGTACCTATACCAATATAATAAGCAAACGAAAGGAGCTAGTTTTCAGTCTGGATACTAACCAGACCGATAAGTCATTCATGTCTGGGCTCGGATAAAGAAGTAAAGATGGTCTTATGTGAGCAATGTGACCTCCAGATGTAAAACTAGCAAAAGTCGTTGTAAAGTTACGGCCATAAATGCTCCACTATTGGGTATCCAATTCCCCCACCACCATGGTTTGAGCAATTTGTTGCCAAAAACCATATAGTAAAAAGTCCACTAAGAATCCATTCTGAGAATGACCTGAGTATCTGTGGGCAGAAGACCAATTCCTAGCACAGATCATATAGACATTCCCCTTAGTTCACGTATCCTAAAAATTGGAATGGTTCAAGGTCACCAATAGTAACAGATATGCCTGTGGTCCACTGCTGTCAAAAGGATCTGTACCTATTTGATGAAAAGTACATTTGTTAGGTGGGAGGCTAGAGTATCTAAGTATCATGGCTGTTATATAATAGTCCTATCGTAGCAGGCATGTCAATAAGCTAAACTGTATGCATATGTACTCCACGTAGTAGTTGCAAATTAACAGGATTTTTTGGACAGTGACGTCAACAAGAAACCGTGCCTGTATGATTAAAAATATATCTACAGATCAAAATATACAAGGAGGAGAAACACAAAGGGAAATCCACTAACCAAAATGGATATCTCTGAATAGACCAGTCCTCACATAGTTGGGCTTTACCAAAACTGATGGTTAATATGAGGATATACATCAGGGTCCGGTATTAATTAACATATCTAGCTCATTGGCAGAAATGGCATTCTCTAGCCTTTATAAATCTCATCCATAGGTGGAGAGCCATGTAGGCAAGCAAGACCCAAGGAGAATGATTACTCCTAAATGAAATAGAACCCCTAACTAGCCATGAACAGCAACTGGTGTTACAAAGAATTCGATATTCACTGACCTGTTGAACACAGTTGTATTAGAATGCTGTGTATAATCTGGTACATGTGACAAATGCCGTCTGTTTCAAATATGAAAAAGCACAGCACTGGAAGCGACTCCGCGCCAAGCTCTGAGAAGCCTGACTATACATAAAGATCACAACCATGTAAGCATGAGTCTACTTGTTAAGAAGTTGGTAAGCAGGTCAGCATTCCATATCCATCTCTTACCTGGAGCTACGAGGAACCGGCATACGTCCTGTGTGCAATGTGTTCGAACACGTCCCAAACGGCCGACGTTTTGTATGCACAGACACGTGGTCTTAAAGACTGAAGCGGGACCAACGTTCTCATACTGTTCTGCCTAGCCCTCTATGTGGACTCTATATTGGAACAGTTTTGGATCTCTATATAGCGTTATGCCATCCCAACAGTGGCATAGCGACATGCCCTTTTAGCTTGTAATAATCTGTAGGCACAGTGAGAGACACCTATGTATATTGAAATAATGTGCAATAAACCATCCTCATGGATAATTGTGTATAGTGCATTGGAAAAGACTCAGAGCGAAATTCCCCATACTCTGGGACTTGATAATATGCGCCTTGTTGCAAAGGAATATCCAAAATGAAAGAGCACTATATACAAAAAAGGTTGCAATAGACTTATCGATGTAATAAGTGTTATTAACCCTGGTCTAGGTACGGTGCGTGGGAAAAGCTAAGAAACCCACGACTATTGGTTAAGCAGTTAAAAGGGAAACCAACAAAGTGTTAGTAAAAAGAGCATAATTGTGCCCTCACCATAGGAGAGCCCACAGATATCAAAGTCACGGGGAAATGTAGCTAGTGCACACCACAGCATAGTTCTAAAAAATGATGCTGGATGAACCACGTGATGTAAAGAGATGTGGAATGTGCCAAGCAGGGTAAAACACTCGTATCTTTGGCATAGAGGAAGGCCACTATAACGCCATTGTATTTGTAAGGTCCATTATGCAACACATAACAGGATATTTTACCTGCTGTTGTTGCTATGGGTTATTTAGTGTGTTAATTCTTACTGCCCATGATCCACCTACAGTGAGTTGTGTCTAGGTCGATCATTTTATTCATACTATATCATGTAGCCATCACCACTTGTGTCATACACCACAGCACATTTGGAGAATATTTCAAAGTCACTCCCATTCTTATGATCTGGGGCGAAATGGACTGGGGACTACTAGGGCACTAAGGTACAAACAGTGTCACAGGTGAAATATGGTCTGTGCATACAACTGCATATTTTGCCAGTACCTCCATTGTACTCTAGATATCATAAAATCATATATCGCTGTATATACTGCTCTTTCATTTTGGATATTCCTTTCCAACATGGCGCATATTAACAAGTCCCCGAGAATGGAGAATTTTGCTATGAGTCTTTTCCAGTGCACTATACACAATTATCCATGTTGATGGTTCATTGCACATTCTTTACATATACATAGGTGTCTCTCACTGCGCCTACAGATTATTACAAGCTACATGGGCATGTCTCTATGCCACTGTTGGGAAGGCATAACGCTATATAGAGATCCAAACCAATATGGCGCCCACATAGAGGGCTAGACAGAACAGTATGAGAACTTTGGCCCCTCTTCAGTCTTTACGACCACCCGTCCATGCATACAAAGCGCGGGCCTTTTGGGTCGTGTCCGAACACATAGCACACAGGACGTATGCCGGTTCCTCGTCGCTACAGGTAAGAGATGAATATGGAGTGCTGACCCGCTTGCCAACTTCTCAACAAGTAGACTCATGCTTATATGGTTGTGATCTTAATGTATTTTCAGGCTTCTCAGGGCTTCGCGCTGAGTCTCTTCCAGAGCTGTGCTTTTTCATATTTGAAACGGATGGCATTTGTCACATGTACCAGATTATACACCGCATTCTAATAAAACTGTATTCAACAGGTCAGTGAATATTGAATTATTTGTAACATCAGTTGCTGTTCACAGCTCGTTAGGGGTTCTATTTCATTTAGGAGTAATCTTTCTCCATGGGTCTTGCTTGTCTACATGGCTCTCCGCCTATGGATGAGATTTATATAGGCTGGAGAAAGCCATTTCTGCCAGTGGGCTAGATACGTTCATTAATACTGAACCCTGATGTATATTCTCATATTACCTATCAGTTTTGGTCAAGACCAACTATGTGGGGACTGGTCTATTCAGAGATATCTGTTTTGTTTAGTGGATTTCTTTCTTTAGTTTCCCTCTGTGTTTCTCCTCCTTGTATATTTTGATCTGTAAATATATTTTTTATCATACAGGTACGGTTTCTTGTTATTGACGTACCTGCCTAAAACGTCCTGTTAATTTGCAACTACTACGTGGAGTACCTATGCATGCCGGTTAGCCTACCGACCTGCCTGCTACGATAAGACTATTATATAACAGCCATGATACTTAGATACTCATGGCCTCCCAACTAACAAATGTACTTTGCATCATATAGGCACAGATCCTTTTGATAGCAGTGGACCACAGTCATCTGTTACTATTGTAGACCTTGAACTATTCCCATTTTTTAGCATACGTTAACTAAGGTGAATGGCTATATGATCGGTGCTAGGAATTAGTTGTTTTTGGCAACAAATGGCTCAAACCATGGTGGGGGGAATCGGATACCCAAGAGTGGAGCATTTATGGCCGTAACTTTACCACGACTTTTGCTAGTTTTACATCTGGGCGTCACATTGCTCACATAAGACCATCTTTACTTCTCTATCCGAACCCAGACATTAATGGCTTATCGGCCTGGTTAGTATCCAGACTGAAAACTTTCTCCTTTCGTCTGCTTATTATGTTGGTATGGGTACTCATTTTCTTCTTAACCTTCTTTATTAGGTCCTTTCAGCACAAAGAAACCGTTGCATTGACACTATTACCACCAACACTTTGTCTCTGGAGATGCCGGGTGTCCCTTAATATAAACAACTTGGTAAGGAATAGTGTGAACATAGTTTTGTTTGCACAGCATGCTCATGGTGATGGTTGGTTTTTAATAGGTAACGGTCATGTTTTTTCAGTGATATTTTCTGCCTAATGTGATTCATTACTTATTTCCATATTGCTTTCTCTTCATGGTTTTCTCTTAGGAAACGCTATTCCGTGGTTTCCTTCTTTGTCACTTCCTTTCTTATGGCGCTTTTAGTGGGGTTTTTTGATTAAATTCGGCGATGCCCAAACTTTGATTGTTTTTTCATTTTTGGGCATTCTCCAATGACTATTTTAACTGTACATATATTTTGTATTTGAGAGTTTTTAATTGTATTGTTTGCAGCATTGAAAAGTCCTTTGGATAAATCACGTGTCGGCTGACAGTGTGTTTTGTAATTGGATTTTGAGAAGAAAATAAAGAGAAAAGAATTTCTTACGGACTTCCTCCGCTTATTATATTGGACACTACCTATATTATAGTTGGACTAAATTTGGTGTGCCTCTGCATATGTGCTTAACGTAATCTCTGTATGTGACTGCTATGTTGACTCAGTTATTTATGCATGTTGCAAACATATTTTGATTGCAGTGGTTCTGTGAACCCATCTGTAATCTATATAACTAATTATACCTGTAACACTTCTTATGACATAGGTTAAGTACAGCATTAGCGTTGGCACGCGTCTTTTCTGGTTGGAAGTGCATTAGCAGGCAGGGAATAAATGTGTGCAAGTAAAAATAATATGATTTGCATGATTAGTGTAAACAAGAGTAGCAAATATGTGATTATGCCAAACTGAACATCCGAACTGTGTAACCAACAACATAGTTTTATGAGGCATTTATCCAGTGATTCATTTTTTTAATCATCCTTTCACTACATTGAGTCATTAAACATAGGCATCATTGAGCTTACGCTATCACGTAGTCTGTGATTCTCATCAGACATTACTTTCACATTCCATGTTATCTACCGGCACGCAGCACGTGTTTTTACAAACTCAGAGTATTTGCCGGTACTTATTGTAGATTAGCTCCTGATCTGTTTTTTTATATATACTTCACCACGTCAGCTGATCGCGTAGTATGTCCGTTTCCTCCTTTTGTAGGCTTACAGTGAAGTTTACATGGCTACGGACGCTCACGCATGAAATATGCATGCGGACTCTACACAACCCCTTTATATCACCCATGTCTTCAGCGGGGAGGGGGGGTGGTTCTTTTTGTACATATAGAAAGGACATCTGCTTGTACAGTCATCTGTTGCTTTGGGATACCCTTAAAAAAGGAACTGTTTATGTAAGCACTGTATTTGTGTATATGTCAACTGTGTTTTAAGTCCACAATCTTTATGTACTTCGTTTTTGGTATATATTTCCAGTCCATGTTTATCAATGTTGATCTTATAAGAGTCCTGTGGCTTTATGCAATTCAATATGATTTATTGTTCTGTCTACCAATGTATGATCTATGATTTATAATATACCGTATTTTCAAACTCTTGTGTGTTGATGTCCTACATTTGTGGTCAGTACCAAGACGTGATTGAGTTACTAGACCTACATAAAAAATATTTGTGAATGAGTTAAAGTTTGTGTTAGAGAAATACAACTCCCACAGAACCAATTGTTGTTGCTTACTACTAGATTTCCCATGTTCTGAGGGATACTGGGTTACCCCATTATTATTAACAGACTGAAGGGTCAGCAGACTGCATTATATGCCTCATCTCTGCTGTCCCCTCAGCTACATACTTATAGGTGCACAGAATTGCTTCCGAGCAGCCAGCCGGCTGACAACATGGCTGAAGGTGCATTCCCCCCCCCCCCCCCCCTCTTGTGTGCATGTGTGTGCCCAGTTGCGACCCCATGCCAGGGCGAGAGATGTGGTAGTGATTCGCACTCATCAGGGCACAAGTCCTAAAAAAAATAAGTGGGGGGACGCTGTCACCGGAAATGACGTCACGACAGGAAGTGACGTCACGAAAGGTGTTTTACAAAATTTAGCTAATTGCCTCCCCGTGTGTTTCCAAACCCGATAGAACCACCCCCTCCCCACACCGCCCCACCTCACGCCAATGAGCGCAGCCATGCTGTGCCAGTGATCGCATGAACGTAGGGAGGCGAGATGTCACATCCCTAACTTAAATGCCCTCCGCCCCTTCCCCAGAACACCTTCGCAGCTTCCTTGCACTGAATAGAACGGGACTCTGCCATTCCCCAGTCTTCTGTTTCTGTCTCCCCTAACCCTAGTTCCCCCCGTATTTCTCCACCCCCCCTCCGCTTCTCTCTATTCTTCTAACTTCTCCTGTCCTGTATCTGTTGCTCAGCCGGCGGCTTCTTGCGTCCACCGTCCGCACATCTCACCCCCCACCCTCGATTGTCTAGTTCTTACACACCGCCCCACCTCCTTCAAATGCCCATCTGCTCGTGGAATGTGCCCGCCTTACCGCTGCGTCCTCTCTGGGACGAGATCGGAGCTCACGGTGAGCTCCAATCTCGTCCCAGAGAGAGACCAAACAGTGAAGTCCAGCTGTTTAGCAGGGGGGACGACGTCCACCCGGTAAGACCCCTTAAAATAAGTGGGGGGACGCCGTCCACCCGCGTGGTACCCCGACTCGAGCCCTGGTACTCATGCCTTACTTTAACAGCTGCTTGTCCTGTGTTTCCCAGGAATAACAAGGTAAAGCTGTGCTTTTTCTCTAACTCTTTAAACCAGCATTCTTTAAATCGGCTGCCGAATTACAACAAACAGTGGTACAAAGTGCGAGGCAAATTCCCAGCAGGCTACTCCTGTTAACTGTCCACCCTCCCACTTCAGAAGCCACTGAGTTGTTCGATTGCAGCTCTCTTCTCTCCCTTCCCCGTACATAGCTTTTTAGAAAAAGGACAAAAGAAGCCATCAAACTTAACTAAAAAAATAGCCTGGTTTTCTCAGGAAAATGCAGCTGCTGCTACAGCAGAAAACACATCAGGCTGGTTGATTTATTCTTTGTGCTGTAAGCTTCATCAAGATCTTTATCTTGAATTTATTATTAAAAACTCTTGCACCTTTGTAATTTCCTTAGCTAGCTGGTCGCTCTGACCTGTGTATTACTTTCACTCATGAGAGCTTGCAATAGAACTGTACGCTGACTGCCTTGCACAGATATGAGTAATCACTTTAATATGCCCCAGTTTTTGGAGTTCTAGATAGCCTGTCCGCATTTGCTTCAGTTAATGTGACCGATGCCGAAAAAACGGCTAAGTAATATACAGAAATATCCCCTACCGACTTGTAGCACTTCATGAACAACAGAGTATTCACTGTCCTTCGTGCAGCACAAGGATGAGGCTGTTTTGTATTTGGTAAAATGAAATGCAAGCTTTTAAACTCTTGACAGTCTTGGTTAGTCAAATGTGCTGTTTGATCACACTTGTGGTGTGAAACCTGCTTCAATGAGACATCTGGGGCCTCCAAGGCTAGTGTAACAAGCATTAGAAATGCAATAGGTCTAGCATTTTTTTGAGTTAGTGCTATTGGCATAGCTCAACAGCTACCAGACTGAAATTGCCACTTTGCAGGTGCCGAACAGAGCATTGCTCTGTGAAATGGCCTGAAAGCCTAAAACGATGTTGATAGCCTACAAAATAAAAAGGCAGATCAGGATGACCAAAAGAAACGGCGGACATATTTGGATGGCCAACGCAAGCAAACAATGAGTGAAATTGCATGAGCGTGACCCAAGCAAGCAGCGTGGGGAGAATCAGACCCAATGCACAAATAAAAACCCTGTATTTCTAAATGGCACAACAACGAACAAATGGCAGTTCATGGGCATGCCAAAAGCTGATAGAGGAGATAACAGATCTTGCAGCAGCACATGCACGCTGCCTAGGCTCGACCTAAAGAACAGGAGGGTGACGCTTTGCAGCCAAAACCACTATAATCTTGATAACGGTTGTTACACTCCATGTAATCAACACATGTTTCTGTTCTGCTCCGTCCATTCCTATCCTAGTGAATTTTGGGTACTGTAGTGTAGTGCTTCACTATTTGCAACAGAAAGGCCCAGGTCTAAAACATTGTCCTAGCTGATATTTCGCCTGATTGCGTTTTGCTGCTGTAGGTGGAGCAAGAGCCAGTCCTCCTTAAGGAAGTCAAACACCCATCCATGAACTCATACAGGTACCCATCAATTCAAGCATTCATACAGACATTGATCATTCCACCAAACCATCCATCCTAAAGTACACCTCTGCTTCTTAAATGCTCACATTTAAGAAGCCAGTAGCTCCAATTCTCAATTTCTAAATAATCACTCCACTGCAAACAGAAAAACACCTATAGCTCTAACTTTCACATTGCAAATGCTTGTTTTTATGTCTTGCATGGGAGCAAAGAATTGCCGTTTTATTAACGCTCTCTTTAATTACTAGAAGAATGAAACAGATTATGATAAATCTTAAATATTTCAAACTGCTCTACATCTACCCATTCTTTGTAAGCTACATTCTTAGTATTTTGTGCATTTCAACTGTGCTGTAAAACTTGTTTTCGATTTGGCTTTATTCTGCTCTCGCACGAAACGACTCTTGAAATCACTGGTTTTCAACAAGGAATAGCCCCACAGAACACTATTCTACAATGCGTATTTATTATGCAAGCCTCTCAGTAAGTAGCATTCAGTACTCAAACCTTAAAGTGAAACATATTTGGTATTTTTCAAAGCTGTGTTCCCTTTTAGGAATAACTATATTTTTTCTTCAGGAATCCTGTGGCGTAAACATGAATTTCAGTGATTAATGAAACAGAACATTTTTATGACAAAATAATCATTCATTTTAACTTGTTTGACATATGTATTTGTGAAATATTTTTGTTTTCTGCTAAAGACAGAGCCCAAATACCCTACCCAGTTAATCGTGTGGGCACATAAGCACCTTCTGAGCAATGTCCTCACACTCTTATTGTCATTACAACAATCAGTATGTGAGTTTACCATGGAACTTTTGCAAAATGTCTGTGTGTTTTGCATTTTACATTGTAATTGTATTTATATATAGTTTGCTACCCCTGACCAGGCGTCAAAACAGTTTTTCGGTGAGTAGAACACTACTCCAGAACCCAAAAAGGGTTAGTGGTAAATTAGTATAGGGAGATATGATATTAAATTGAGCAGTGGACATGTGTGTTTTGTTATTTGGATTGAAAAAGCATAGTGGAGGGATAAAAGAGGGAGGGGGTTGCATTTATATAGTTCTTGCTGTCCCCGATGAGGTGTCAAAGTGCTTTTCGGTGGGTAGCACGCTACTCTGGAAACCAAACAGAATTATTGGGGAATTAGTATAGGGAAATATGAAATTAATTTGAGCGGTGGACTGTTGGGCTGTTAGTTGGATGGAGAGTTTTTAGTAGCTTGTGATCCATTTAAATGAGAAATCACATGTTTTTGATAATCTGTGAAGCATACTGAATATAATGGGTAAAGTTTAGTGCCGCAGATGCATAATTGGGTAGAAAATGCAGAGTTTCCGATGTCTGATGAATAGAACTCTGCTGGACTCCATTCCTGCCACATACATGCATGTATATATTAAGCTAGAGTGCAGATTTACTCGGCTCAACAAAGGCGCTAATTGGAGTGATGCATTTCACAAACTACAACACAGTCATTCTGTTGCTGGTAACCTACAACACCTCTTTAAACCGAACAGTCTAGATGCACACTTCACAACATATAGCAATTGTGCAAGTCTGAACCTGCTGCTGTATAATTAGACATGTACACAGATTTGTCTTGGTAATAAACAAACACAAGCTGTGTTTTTCTTTTTCTCTTAAGCTGTACTTCCTGGTCAGTGTTTGGTGAGGTATGGATCATACATTGTTAAATAATGCTGTTTTTCTGCGTGCTACAAACCCTTCCAGTGAAGTATCTGGCCTTGACCTATGATTATACCCTGGCGTCTGCAGGCTGGACGTCATATAGTTTTAACACTTCTTGGGTTACTTCTGACCACCTCCTTTCCTTTCCCTTTCAAATGCGTTTCCTTCTTTGGCATGATTTATAGTTGGCGTAAGATCTGCATTGTCTGTTTTAAAAATATTTTTGAAAAATCTCCCTCAGCCATAATATTGATGGATCTGCTCTTTATCGTCTGTAACTTAATGCTATACTTTTGTAGGTGATTTGCTGCTGTAGAGACCAACAAACACTTTTAAAGTAACAAAACTACCAGTACTTGCTAACCAGGGCATTGTGCAAATGTTCAGCAACCGAAAGTTGGTATCACTATGCATCCTTGACTCTGGATTGATGTAGATGAGCAGTCGAGGCTGTAGTAGATGCTGTTGGGCAAATATAGGTACAGTGCAACACTATTATAACAGGTGCAGTAAAGATATACATATATAGCCAAACTTGCAAGTGTACATCGCTATTGTAACAACTTGAAATACAGGATTATATTTATATTAGAAATGGTAACTCAGATGTTGCAAAACACAATTCACCAGAAACCGCGAAAACAATAGTACTTAAACCAGGGTCAAGTACTTGTGCTGCGCACTCTGCATACTGTTTGAAATTGATTAATGATCAGGAGTATCTGCACAATCCTACCAATATGGGCTTAATACTTTACTAACGCACTTATAAAATAGTTAGTTGGTTAACTTAAGCAATGGTGATAAACAATTAATGATTGTGATTACAAGCTGTCCTTGATCAACATACTAGAAAATGGAGGGTCACAGACCTACCATGGGGATGGAGTTACTGTTTAATATTAATATTTACAGTTTGTGACCCTAGAGTTCACCAATAAGCAAAAGTATATCGATACAAAGCAAAAACAATGGAAAATGGCAGATAGTGTGCTCTGTAAGCAGGGGCAGTGTCTTAGAGTGTGAAGAGTGTGTTTACTAGCTCCAGGATTGTAAGCCTACTCTCAGGGTTTAAGGTTATAGCTGTGTCAGTTGCCCAAAATGGGGATATCAGACCATCTAAGTGCAATTGTGGCTGTAGGTCACTGGCTCTCACTGAGGAAGGGATCAACCTCAACAATGTTAATGGCAGCCCATTGTCTGACCCTCACGAAAGTCTGGAAATTAAAAGGCCCCGTGAGCTTCCTTCAGGCCACGCAGGATCTTGAGAAACGGTTAACTGGCAAGCCAACAAAATGTTGGAGTACCGCAATAGTAGCAGTCAAACAAATGACCAGAACTGATACAATGAGAAAGCATACTTACAAGGGAGTCTCCATAAAGGTTTTCCTATACTTGTAGAAGTAGATTTCTTTCCAATTCAATTCTCCTAAATGGTCATTGACCCGATTTCCCATTATAATGCATGCTTGCAACAAAACACTTCTCTGACGGTGTAACAAATGGGGTATACACACACTAGGCAAACTCTTCCCTATGGCATACTTCCTGGACTGCCCAACTGAGATCAAAGGTGATACACCATCCCCTTTACATATGTTTACATACTGTTGCCTTTCGAGCAGTGTGTGGGGACAAATACCCAACCTTCCCTCAGTAACCCTCAGTCTTAACACGTTGGTGATGTTCTCGATTACACCTACAGTCAAACATTTGGTGACAAACCTATTCTCTTCCATACAGGCAGAGATCCCCTCGAACCCCAGTGCTAGAACACAATGGTATATAGAGCTTGGGATAACCCCTTCATTTAAGGAATGAACATATTGCTGCAATCAAATAGGGAAATTGTCTCCAAATGGCAGATTGCGGCTCATTCACTTTAAATGTGTTCACCAAGTCTACCGCACTGCCCAATAGCTATTCTTGCACAAGCCAAGAGCACACTCGGTGTGCCGGATGTGGCAAACTGAAGGCAGGCTTCCTCCACTTTGCGTTGTGGTACCTGGCTTTAGCTGGGTACTGGCATGAGATGGGTACTGGCATGAGATGGGCTGAGTGCTTTCAGAAATAATTGCAGAGGAGCTTGTGAGGTCCCCTGAAGATTGCTCTTCTGGTATAAACCATATAGGTGCCACACACTGAGACTTTCTTATCATTAGCACTGCTGCTAGTTAAGAGACGGGTGTCCTGCACGTGGGGCGGAAAACACAGACCTAAGGTGCGAGATTGCATAAGGGATACAACATTCTGTAATGATAAGCTAGAAATCTATTACTCTAACACCTCCGACTCATCGCCTCCGGAAACTCCATGCAAACTTACCTGTTAAGCCATGATATTGGGAACATTGTGGCTAACTGGATGGAGTGGGACTGAGGGAATGGAATTATACCTGCACCTTCATGCTATCTATATGTGTAGGCTATAAATGTTGGACAATGGGGGGACTGAATAATCGATGTCACAGCGAGAGATGCTGATCCATGTTAAAGAATATAGGCCTGAATCACGCCAAGGTGGATTTAACAGTGGATATATGGTGGAGCTGTACAGAGATCCTCGCTACGCTGATGTTGCTGAGCACTGTATGCAGCATACTACTTGTGCGTTTTGAGTTGTACGACTAAAACCGATTTAAAAAAAAGTAAGATAATTTCTTGCCCGTTACTTCGGCAAGGGCTGGATAACTGCATCTGTGTTCTATGTTCGCATCTCTAGGCTACTTTGGCTTGCTAGGGAAGCGAGATCAGCCACAGCAGAGCTTTGGCAGGTGCCTTCAGGTGCTCAACAACCTGAAGAGTCGCCCCAGCCTGGTTTCTTGTATTTCAGTGATCCCACTGGCATGTTTTTATATTCCGCTCAGATAGCTGAGGATTTCTTTCTGTTGGCACCATACAGTGGCATCTTGCTATCATTATTATTTTCAACAACAAAAAAAGAAAATGTTTGTAAATAACTACTTGTAACATTAATGATGGGTGTACGGAAAGTGTTTGCGAAACATTTACTGTGTGCACACAGTTTTTAGTGATCGAGACCAGTTATTGCAACAGTTATGCTTATAATGTTTGAGAACATCCCAAACATGCAAACCATATTAAACACAAAGGGGCCCACCATCGGCTCCAAGCCCCTCACCTTGATCTCCATGGAAAAGCCAGTAGGCAGTTCTCATGGAAGTAACTGTGCACCCCAACTGTAATTATGCTTCCACCATCCAGAGCCTCTGCAGTGGGGGTTGAGAGAAGGTACCTTCGTAAGACTTTGCTTGCCTCAACAGTACTTACTGAGGTCTTTAGTACTGCTCAGTCAGGATTCATCTAACTTCAGTTTTGGGTATCTCCTATTGCATCGTGGACAACACCCTCTTCTGAAGTAGAGTGGTAAAGGTGTTTATGAAAACTCTTATCTGAAAGTGCCTTGCAGTGGCAAAACAAGCCCCCTACTGGAAATTAAATTACTGTGTTCAGAGCCTCATCAAGGCCTCCATTCAGTCCTATCCACCAGGCAAAGATTCTGTGCCCGTCTTGGAAAACTTCACTGCCAGCAGTCACCTTGGTGAAGTTATTTGCAAGTACTCCTGACTTTTTCCATAAAGCAGCCATTTTTCAGATGTTTTTACAATAAGTTTTCACTCTGGACTAATCCTCAATTTATTTTAAAGATGCCTTTAATCTGAACCTACAGATCGACCTCCCCATCCATGTTTTTTTAGGTCTCGCCTAGGCAGTGTTTGCGTGGTCTCTCTTTGAGACATGCTGTATTCAGGTATGCACTTGAAGCTCCGCCCATCTTTTCAATTGGCCCCTGTTACTGTCCTTTCTAAATGGCTGCTTTTGATTCGTGAATAGGCTTAGTAGTCCCTCCTTAGTATCGCTTTTTCTCCCTTTCTAACCTCCCATGAGGACTGGCCCTTTTACGTGTGTTGTTACTCAGGAAGTTTTATTTAGTCTGTGAGCACTATTTCACCAATTACTTTATCCTAGCTGCTGTTGCCGGAAGCACAATCTTTCCAGCTTCACCCTGCTCACATAGCGAGGCACGCCTTCATTTTTTCTCTTTTCTCTGGTGAGGCTCGCTAAACTCTATTTTTTCAAACTCGTATACTTCTATTAAGCATGCTTGTACCGCTTTACTTGTTATTGCTCATTCCTCTGCATTCTCCAAGTGCAAAATGAAAGCCTATCATCTCGTATCCCTCTCTCGCCGCCCCACAGAACCTCTTACTCTGCTATCCCCACTTACTGCATTTCAAATGCAAAAAAAATTCAAATCTCTTTCAACTTCATTGGAAGGCAAAGTTTTTACTAAACATGTAACTCGAAACAAAAACTTCTTTGCTACATTATTACCTTACAGTGTTTGATATCTGCGTACATTTAGGAGACTGTGTGCTGTAAGCACACTCTTTCCCTCTCACACACTCAAGGCACCATAGGTTTCCTCTGATCCTCCCAAGCCAGCAGCTGCCTGTGCTTCAGCAGAGGGACACACACAAATAGAGGGGGATTGCGGCGGCAAGGGCAGGCGCAGCTGTATCCGGTCCACTGTATCATTCTGGAAGCCCACCCTCATCCTGTCGGGGTGTGGGGACGTAGGAGGGAGAGGTAAGACCAGATAAGCCACAGGGAGTGCAGAGTACCAAGGATTCCCCATGAGAATCGCTGTCCGCACCACTTTGTCTGCCACCGCCGGACACACAACCCAGTATGCAGGCCTCCACAAATAGGCCAGTGAGGTAAGAGAGCGCCTCACACTTCCTCCCGGGTCTACTCCCCTTAGCCCACCCCACCCCCTTCTCTTCTAGTCCGAGGATCTGCTAGTTTAGCTCCTTGAGTGCAGATCTACGTGAAGGATGACTCCTAGAGCTGTTGCCCAGTTGTTTCATTTTAGATGTTGCTGAACTACAACTCCCAGAGTGCACGGTTGGTTATATGAGAACTCAGCACTTGCAGTCCCCAATGACATGGAATTAACTGTCAGTCTAAGTTAGGTGTGCAGTCTGAGATACTGTACCGGGTCCTTGGGAGAAGCTCCATCATTTTTATGGTTGAATGAATGCTGCCTTTATCTACTTAGCACGCGCCAAGTACTACAAACTAGCAAAGCACGCGTAGGACTCATATCCGCTTACAAAACTTTCTAGGACTGTTCCTGACGCTACGTTGGTAGGTCGCCAGTCCTGGGTTTTCTTTTATTACGTTATTTACAAGGTGTGGTAAATGGCGCGCAACTCGTAACCATGCCCTAAGTGGATGTGTGTTTAAAATTCCAAGCATGTTTTGTGCGCTTGGCTGTGACGCCAGGTTGACTGAGGGTTCACACAGAATTGGGGACATTTACCAGTCAGGCTGTGTTGCTAGTGCAGTTGGCTCAATGTAAAGAAAAAAATGCTCCATATCGAAGAATGTAATAATTAGGGTGTCAAATGAAAGCTCCAACTGGAATGTGCGTGTCCTACAAATATAGGGTGGGGTTGTAACAATGTGTGTTGTGTTTTTGGCCTTTGTATAGCATCACCCATGTTATTGTGTTCCAGCACATTCTGTGGCTTGGCGCTATTTCCTGCGGGCATTGGAATGCCACTGAAATTGACAAACCATTGTTTGAAGATGTATGTCTTTTGCTTGTGTTAAAGTAAAATAAGTGCTGCGATGTGCAACGATGCCACCCTTACTGCAGCGCACAGTGCCCTCAATTTGATTCCTCCAAAATACATGAGCTAAAACATATTTTCTGCACCTGATATTTTAGCTGCCCAATAACGGAGTGGTGCAGATTGGTTAACAAACAGTCGTTCCATATTTAGTGTACAATATTCCTACATAAACACCACAGGACAACGTGCACCTTTTAAATAATAACTACAAAAAAAACACACTGTCATTTACAACTCCAATACCTCTAACTTTAACAACTGCAAGACCTATTGCATTGCAAATGTTTGTTTCCTTTTTGGTGTTGGAGTGGAGATAACACCTTGGATTGTCAAAAGGTGCTTGAAGGTTAATCTGGATGACACCAAAGTTTTCTGACAGTTGGATCAGTTTTTGTGCCTTTAAACAAGGCCTTGCTTGCTCGGTTGCCTCAAGCCTCCCTCTAGCCATCCTGGACCGACCTTAACAGAACAGTCGGAGACCACCCTATCATAGGATGGCTTTTATTTGTCAGACTTATAAGGCAGTGACGTGGAAAATAATCGGAGGTTATCTACCATGTTGAAATAAGGTGAGCGCCTTTCCAACCATCCTCTATTTTATTTGCTGTAACAATGTTTTTGTCGTCATTGAAGCATCTGAATACGAATGATCGATACTGGAGAAGCGGTTACATGGTCTGTAATCTAATTTCTCAGTGTTTTGTATCATTCACAGATTCACGCGATCCTTTATTTTGCACCCTTCCACATATGGCTAGAAGTCTGTGCTGTGGAAGCCCATGGGACCATGGAGCTCAAAGCTTCTAGAACTTACCTTGAAGTCCAGAAACTAACTGGGTCATACAGCGAGATGTATGGACTGCACGTAGTTCGGTGTTAAATGACTGTTTATTATCTTGGCTGTTTTAGCAATTTTCATTGAGGATTCCCAGACAGGTGGTTGAGATTAAAGAATGATAATCTACGAAAGATACCACAACGGGAGAACTATAGTTACAGTTAAGCAGCTTTTTCATCTTGACAATCAATGGAAGAGGCTGCTCTGATCAGCTGTATCAGGTTACTTCCTCCTGCTTTTGAATTTAAGAAAAAATGTGGCTACTGTATACCAAACTTTTTACACTGTAATGGAGATGCAACGCACCACTTGTGATGGATGTCATGTGCTGTGCCTCTGTATACTGAGGATGCTCTTCTGTATGCACATCCTTACCTTCTGTATGCACATCCTTACCTTCTGTATGCACATCCTTGCCTTCTCTTCTGTATGCACATCCTTAGCTTCTCTTCTGTATGCACACCCTTTCCTTCTCTTCTGTATGCACACCCTTTCCTTCTCTTCTGTATGCACAGCCTTCGCTTATCTTCTGTATGAACATCAATCAATCAATCGACACTTGTAAAGCGCGCTACTCACCCGTGAGGGTCTCAAGGCGCTGAGGGAGGTGGGGAGGGGAGGGGGGGAGCAGCTACTGATTGAATATCCAGGTTTGAGGAGTCGCCTGAGGATCAGCAGGTCCTGGGTCTGTCCTTGGTGGATGAGGAGGGTGTTCCATGTCTTGGCGGCGAGGTGGGAGAAGGATCTGCCGCCAGTGGTTGTTTGGTGGATGCGTGGGACGAAGGCAAGGGCTAGGTGAGCGGAGCTGTCGGTGTAGTTGAGGCGCTTGTTGAGGTATGCTGGTCCGGCGTCATGGTGAGCTTTGTGTGCGTGGGTGAGGAGCTTGAAAGTGAACCTCTTGTTGACGGGGAGCCAGTGTAAGTCCCTCAGGTGGACGGTGATGTGGCTATGGCGGGGGATGTCGAGGATAAGGTGTGCAGAGGCATTCCGTATGCGCCGTAGTCTCTTCTGGAGTTTGGCCGTGGTTCCTGCATAGAGGGTTGCTGTAGTCCAGACTGCTAATGACGAGGGCATGGGTGACCGTTCTTCTGGTCCCGGTGGGAATCCATCTGAAGATCTTGCGAAGCGTACGGAGGTTGTTATTGCAGGAGGATGAGATGGCGTTGACTTGTTGGGTCATTGACAGAGAACAGTCCAGGATGAACCCCAGGTTGCGTGCGTGGTCGGTGGGTGTTGGCGCAGTTCCCAGCGAGGTCGGCCACCAGGAGACGTCCCAGGCAGAGGGGGTGGAGCCGAGAATGAGGACCTCCATATTGTCAGAGTACAGTTTCAGGTGACTGTTCTTCATCCACTCGGGGACTGTTCTTCATCCATTCGGCGATGGCCTTCATCCCTTCATGGAAGTTGGATTTGGCGGTGGGTCTTTGGTGAGGGAGAGCTTTTCTTCTGTATTCACATCTTTACCTTCTCTTCTGCATGAGCACCCTTACCTTCTCTTCTGTATGCATACTGTAACCTTCCCTTCTGTATGCACATCCTTACCTTCTCTTCTGTATGCACACCCCTGCCTTCTGAAACCTAGATAGAAATTGATGGTTTCTACATGCCTCTGGCTTCACACTTCTTTTTTTAGGTCGAGCCTAGCAGCGCACATGCGCTGCCTGCGAGGCTTTTTGTATCTACTCTGTGTGGGTCTGACTCCTCCCTCACATTTGATTAGCTTTTCTGCGTGCCTTTCTATAATGAAAGCATGCAAATGGCTAAAGGTGGGTGCATGTCCCACCTCTTTTGAAATGTTCACTCCAACGGCGTTTTCCGTCGGGAGCGAACAGCGGCGCGCAGGCTCCCAGCTCCAGTGACTCCTTGTTTATTTCCTGCTTTGCATTAGGAGCACTACCCCCACCCTCTGAGTATAAACACAGCGGTTCCCTCCCCCCAACCATTCCGTGTGCATCGAGTGAGGCCACACAAGCCCCGGTCTCTCACAGCAGTGTTTATTTTTTATTTGGGTGATGGCTTGTTAAAGAGGTATCGCGTTTGTATGACAGACGGTGCACAGACCGTGGCGATTTCAAAGTACAAAACAACCATTTGAGTCTTGGCGTCACTTTCAGATATGGTGATCTGGGGCAGTTTACAGTGCTTAGGGTCTTTTAACTTTGTCGACTTCAGAATTCTTTATTGCACAAGTTAACATATTTGAGATTAACGCGCCAAGCAGCCTGGCTGATGCATTCTTGCAACAGAGTTTTGTTTCCGTCTTCTCACCTTGAGGTGGTAACTGGGATGTATTAAAACATGAAAGCACTGTGTGATCTTGTGTAAACATGAAAGAAAGGAAAATGTTAAATGCTTTTTAAAAGAAGTATATTTATTTGTTAGTTTTCATTGTCTGTTTTGCGTTTTGGGATCCTAGTATGTGTGTGGTATGCACACATTCTTGGGAGATCTTTAAAAAAGCATTTGCAATAGGTCTCACATTTACGAGACTTTGAGCTACTGATATTGTAAATGAAAAACCTTTTATCTATGTGATGGTTTTGAAAACCGATAAATAAAAAGCATTGTCATTTACAATGCCAATAGCTTAAAATCTCGTAAATGTGAGACCTATTACATTGCAAATGCTTGTTTTCTTTGTTTGCTTCCTTTCTTGCTGTGGAAGCAGAAACTGTATCTCATCTTAAAGCTCCAATAGCAAAACTGCTTGCCATGCTACTCTTTAATTAATATATTTTAATATCTTTCAATAGAGTAAATCTTCTGTTTTGGACTGTTCTTCCCAGCTGTCAATATGAAGAAAGTATCGTTTTTTTCTTGAGTGAATAAAAAACTCTGTCTCCAATTTTAAAACTAGATTTTAGTAATTGCACCCAATTGTATGTGATGGGGAGTGTGAGATTCTTACGTGTCTAGGGTATCTTACAGTCAGTTAATATCATTTGTTTCAGGCAGCATTCCCAAATGCATGCACAGCCAACCGTCATTGTTTCCAAACTTGAGAAATTGAAGTTTTTGTGTAAAGCAAACCTGCAAAAAATAAGTGCCAATTGCTTTTGTCTTTCAGCGAACACCTACCTCTTTATGGTCCAGGCTCAAGGCATCATGCTGAGAGATAATGTAAGGACCATCGGGCACATGATAAGATTGTACACCAACAAGAACAGCACATTGAATGGCACAGGTAAAAAAAATCAAATCTTTTTAAATTTGTTACTTTTCTTTGGAGCACTAGAACCCTCCAGTGCGGTTTATTGAAATGAAGGCAGAAAGTGTTTCTGCCTCCTTGTGAAGTATCTGATGTTTTGAATTGTAGATATCAAAACTTGAATACATGTTCGGTGGGTGGCGGGGATGTATGAGCACTACCAGTATAGAGCAGTCTGCCTTTTAGGCTCGGGAAGTGTGGTAAGTAAATAATTAATTACCGGTACTATTTTTGAATACATTATTAATAACAGATAGCTCAATAAATAAGAGGCAGGATCCGATGTATCCGAGTCGAACGGGCTTTATTCAGGCAAAAGGAAGGGACAGGATCGGGACAGCCTGAAATAAAATAGAGAGGCAGCTGCAACGTTTCATCAACAGTACAAGGTATATATAGTAAAACATCACAATTACATTACATACAGTAGGCGTAACAAGTGACAAGCGTAAGATAAGAACACATGGGCGTGAAAAGAAGGCGTGCACTGGGCGTGCACGTAGACATGTGATGAGAACGTCACAGAAGTGTCATAAAGTGGGTGGAAACATGGAGGGGGCTACCTGAGCAGCTGGGACCTTTAACCTAGTGGTGCGCGCAAACGGACCATGACGTGTTACCGGGGAGAACTGGGGGCTATGACTTCTGCACTAGAAGAGGAGACTAAAGTCTGCGGTGTCAGGACGACATGTACCTATAGCATATCTGGTATCTGGTGTTTGGAGTACATGTTGATAGAATCTAAAAGTTATCAGGGCAAAGGCTACTTGACACTAAGGCTGGTGCATGCATATATTCTACATGTATTGCGTGTGCTATGAATCTTCCATGAATATTAATACAGTAATTCTCTTGCATGGAGACAGAAAGACTAGACTATAGCTGAAAACTGTTTATGCGATTCAGTAGCTTAGGAATGTGAAGACGGGGAGCTGAACTGATAACTAGAGGCATAACATATTCTTGGCAGACAGGCAGGCAGAGCCAGGCCGGGCACCGCGCTGCGCGGCAGGAAATAAGTGAAGGGTCAGGGATGCAGGTGGGGGCTGCATCGCTCCTCAGAGTGGGTTCAGGAGACTGGAGCTTGAATCTGGTGTCAGGGCCCTTTGAGGCCTAGAAACGGGGACAATGCGGGGAATATAACGTGCACACTGTAAAACGTGGCAACATAGGCCTAATACTCGTTGCTTTCACGAGAACTGGAAACTGGCATACTAGAGTTGGACACAACTATAATTGCGTCTTTAATCGATCATAGGGGGATATATGCATATCGATCATGCACATATAACATAGGATGGGGAACACGTAGGCACATATGACAAGGCAAAATTCAATTTTCCTCATTAGCATCATTTAGAAACCGGTAGGTTCTTTAATTAGGACTTTTAAGAGCAACCCTTAGCGATGCAGGGAGACAGTCTACTTAAGCAAATACTGTTTATTTCCATTCACTAAATTCAACACAGCTCAGTTCCTCAATGCGCTTTTTACAATCATGTTTTAATAATAAGGTCAGTCAGATTAACTATAAATTGAAATGAAATGAAATGAAATGAAATTGGGTTTTGTAAAGCGCGTTGCTACCCGGAGGCCTCGTAGCGCTCCGGGTAGCAACGCTCCACTTTGTGGCATCTGTCCCTGTAGCACCCATCCCTTTTCCTAAGTGAGAATCTCAGCTACACACAAAGCACTCTTTTATCTCGTGTACGCTGCTGCCCAGTTCATTGGAGGTCTAAAGAAATACAGATACATCATGCTGACCCTGACGATACTTAACTTTCTTCCTCCAAAATCACATTTTCAGAGCCTCCTAAGTTGTCATGAAAACAATAACAAACAGTACTCTTAAAAACCAAGATCTCACCAAACTAGAATGAAGTGTATCAAAGTAAAAGACAAGGTAGCAAGCCATATCCGGTTATAAACCCATAACAGTATATGCCACCACAAATGGTACTACAAAAAATACTTCCATGTATGTCGTTGAGGGGTTCATCTGCAGTTATTTTATTAATGCGGTCTGACAACCGTATTTTCAGTTCCAGCCTACTTGTCATTGATTCCAAAATACAGAACATAGGTTTCCATTAGTGAATACTGCTGTGTTTCAAATTTTTGGGTGAGTGGATGTTGCTCATTGCCCTTAACCACATCGATGCGGCGGCTATTCTGCCGCAGCGCTGAGGGGGCCGCGCGGCGGGCCCATGCTGGTGACGGAACCGCTCCGTCACCAGCTGCGGTTGAGCTGTGCTCATGACGGAGTGGTTGTGTCATGGCCCCGCCCGCTTAATAGAACGCGCCGCGCAGGTGCGAAATCAGCGCCGCGCCGGGCGGGCCATGACGGAACCGCTCCGTCATCAGCAGAGCGCCACCGCGGCTGATGACTGAGCGGTTCCGTCATCAGCACGGAAAGGGTTAAGCAGTTGTCTTTATTTGGCTCCTTTTATTAAAGGTATTTATAAAGCAGGAAGCTAGTCATGGGACAACACAATGCTATACACATATGCCAGAATGGTGCATTCGCAGTACTGTAATCCACCTATAACACTAGCAAACCCTAAACAGCCACTGAAAGGTTCGCACTTAGGTGTTCTTTTCATTGTCACTTAAAACCCAGTTGTCATGGAGTTTTGGACATGTTCTTTTCTCTTTGTGGAAACATCTATAGCAGCGGGGTTATCACCTGACTCTTAATAAGGTGTAATTTCTCGTAGAAGGAGGTAGAGTGCAGCTCGGTCAACTATGTAATGAGCGAGTGACCTGACTGAGCCAATTGAGTTGCCTAGATTGGTGTAAAGTGAGTGTATGACTAGCCTGTTTCTTTCCTGTTGTCTTAGTATTTCTTTCTGTAGTTGCTCCGTCTTGCCAAGGTTGACTGAATAATATACCAATCTGTTGAGGTAAAAATATGCCTTTGTTTTGTTGCAATATATTAGTGACACGCTGCAATAACGTGCACAGATTGTCACTTCATCTGTGCATCACAAAACACAATTCTTGCTGTTTGAATAAAAACATACTTAATATGTTTGCTTTTTACTCGCAGATTATCCAGAGGGAACCAATACCAGTGATCTTATTGTACAACCAACAATGTATCTGCCAGAAAATTTTTCATACTCCCCTGACCGCCTCTGTCCAGAAAAGCTGCCTTTCATGCGTAAGTTTTCTATTGAAGTTAACTACCATCAAACAAACATGTTCTTTGTAACTGTTAAATTAATTGCTTGGCTTCAGTCACCTGTGTTGAAAGCTTTGCCTGTTTCTACAAATCTTTGAGTGTCTCGAGAAGACAATTGGGAGGTTAGCTTGTGCTGACAGATGGTGGATGTGAATTTTAAATGAATTTTAGATGAAGTTAGATATCTGTGACCATGAGTAGTGGAGATGTCTAAGTGTGGTGGACCTTGATTGTATAAGTTAAGCCTATGCTGTAACAGTATTATGTTTGTGCAGGTCAGGTTTTATGAATCATTTTTTTAAGTATCAAGAGTGTTTACGCCTGTTGACGTTTCATTTCTGAGGAAGCACCCGTATGATGATTAGTTGGTGAACCCAGTAAGAAATTGGATTATCAAGGGAGGGTGACCTCCCACCTCCAGGAATAATCACAACCCTCTTCAGAGTGAACCCTCAAAGTCACTAAATGAACCAGAGCTCGACTTCTTGATGGCCACAGCACCGAGCAGACAGGCTAAATTTAGGACAATGCGTAAAATATTTATACAGTGCCAATACAGTCGAAATGCAAAACCAGTAAAATCCAACACCGAATAGAAAAATATGGTAAAATTTAATAAACAAAATGACAAATTCAAAAAAAGGGAACTGGGATATGTTTTTTTTTTTTAATAAGCCATGTTTATTGAATTTGCAAAAATGATAAAACAGAATAGCATCCAGTATACATGGTATCACTGTTGCCTAAAGTGGCTTCTGATATAATCAATCAGCAAGCAACATTTTATATGAGTCCATATTAGCTCTACCATTGGCCAATTTCTTTTTAAGTAGGAGTAGCACCAAGAAGCATAAAGTGCAAACAGTGGTCAATGGTCATGTTTGTCCAGGGCCTCTGTGCAGTTTGGTGGTGACCACAATGGAGCAGCGATCAAATACACTGACCAGGTTCATCCTAGTCAAAGATTTTACTACCACAGGAGTGTACTTCTGAAACCCTGCATGACTTTCAGGGGAGGCACTTAGAGATTCACAGGATGTCAGTCAATGGCCAACAGCGTGATCTTGTCCAGGTCCAGTGGCCACTGCTCACCAGGCAGTTGCAGGAAAGGCCTCTTGTAGCTTGTTGTATCCATGTAGCTTGAACAAGAGGAGGCAAGCCTACTAAACTTTGGAGTCCCCTTCTTTGTCCTGGGCACAAAGAAAAGCAGATCCAATCTGATAGGGCTCTTCTCAGGTCGCAGACAGCAGGCTCAGTCCTCTTCTGAGCGTCCTCTGGTACAGGAGCATACTATGGTGCATGTTTGCAGATGTTACATTATTGCCTGGTACACGCAGGTGAGAATGACTTCTGAGCAAACCCTAACCAATGGGTTAAAAGTTCAATGGGCCAACCCTGCTGACTTTGGGCATCTTCGAGATGGCAATGTCTTCACACAACTAAACTTGGGCTCGGAGGGATGGGAGTATGGGTGTGTTGAGTGTAGTACTATAATCTTAGTGTACTCTCATAACTAACACTTTAATCTAGTTTAGGGCAGTCATTGTTCTCACAATAAACCCAGAGAAGTCTGGTAGAACAAAAGTGGGGTTTTCCAGGAATCCGACCGATACACAAGAATGCTTTAGCATCTTAGTTCCCTTCCTTTCAAGTAATCCCCTAACAATATATATATATATAAACTCAGCAGGCAGACCTATCAAGCAGGATTTACCATTAAAGCAAGATTTGACACTGTAAGGTAAAAAAAGATGCTTACAGCCGTACCTTGTATTTTCTGTCTGGTTCAGAGGAGTCCTCTCTGCTCACTCAGGTCAGTCTTCTCATTTAACCTACAGCCTCTGGGTACACTTTATACCATATAATAGGTATGTTAGATATACCTTTTAGGAATATGACAATTCAGCAATGTTTGAAAGTGGAGCACATGCACTTTACTACTGGTTAGCAGTGATAAAGTGCCCAGAGTTCTAAACATAGAGAAAATATAGCGTCCAGCAAAAGATGAAAATTCACTCACTGGAAGGCAGAATTATCAAAATAGGGTTATCCAAATCAGTGGCATTAATCCTGTTGGGATTGTAAATGTAGATTTGTCCTATTGATTAGTTGATAAGCTAGCATTGCTCAAGTTTGCGTGCACTATCTTTGAGCATGGCTGCTTTAAGTTTATGCGGCTGCTATTACAGAGAGCTTGCCTTGGAATTGCATGCTCTTTATTCCATTATTCACCCACGGAATTAAGAAACTGCCCGTAATTTATGTTGTTCACATGCCTCGATCTTCCCATAGGCTTTTTGACTTCAGTATAACTGTTGCATTACTGGCTTGACATCGGAATTCTTTGATCTTAGTATCAAGTTCCTTTCTATAATGCATGTTTGGAGTTTTCCTGGTTTTATCCCTATGTTTTATTGCTATATGTGTATTTGCTTTGCCCTTTAAAGCCAATGGCACTAGTGTGAGACTATTTGTAGTCGGAGAAAATTGGCCACAGAGAAAGAAGAAACTCAAAACGTTTATGTTCTTGATCTGCCACCTCTGCTGTGTATGCTTGGCAAGTTGCATGACAATATCAGATTAGTCCAAACATTTTTATCTTTATTGAATTTGCTAGATAAACTTGGGAAACGATTATTTCTTTGTAGTCTGCTTTCAAAGTCACTGGTTAATGCCGCTGTTGAAAACAAAACGGTGCCCCAACTGTGTAGGAAAGTACACTACAAGAAAGACTGCATCTTGGTGTTGGGTGGCTTATCTCCCACTGGCTCTTCCCAGCCTCCCCCACTGCTGCTGTCCTTCCAAATGCCCTGCGGGGAGACTGGTATAGACTTCCCCCCATGTCACCCCCAAACTATGAACATCAAATGATTGGCTCCAAATTCCCTTGTAATGCCCCTTAAGATTGGCTTTTCCCAGAAGTGGTTCTCCTCCTGATATCTTTCTGCCGCTACGATCCCAACCCTTGATCTCCCACGAAATCTTACTCGTTCCTCGACTGGAAGCCTAATGCCTTTTCTCACACGTACCTACCCACTTACACGCAGAGGCAACACCGATTTCCTTGTTCTATATTTTGCAGCACTTACACAGGAGCGAGAGAGATGGCTTCTAGCCCTTTAGTGATATCCTTCACCACCCAGTACTCTCTAACACACATGCACGTAATTTTTGGTCCCCTTCAATCTGGTGACAGGGGCTATAACATGAAGCCCTATCCGGAAGTGAAATGAGCCTAGCCAGGTGGAATGCTGCTGAAACAAGCTTGCTGCTACTTAAAACACACTTAAGGGGGAAGCCATGTGGAGCTGATGGAGCCCGGGTTGTTTTCCGAAGCAGTCCTGTACTCCTGAGAGTGGAGCTTGCACGTTGTTGGTAGTGAGCGGGAGTACTGGCATAAGGAAATCATGTGACTGAGTGCAGTTTGGCAGAGACAGACATGTTGGCCCATCTGCTAGTCTGACACCACCTCTTGGCATGGAGAGTTCTTTGCTTGCAGAACTGCAAACCAGGCTTGAGCTGCTTTTTCACTGGACCCCGCTACCTCCAGCACGGTCACCTTACATGCCCATGTTGGGGAAAGGCGATGTGAGCATTAGCGATTTGTGCTTGTGTGAGTGAGTGTGGCGGGGTGAAAGCTAGATCCCTTACTCCCATCCTATTTCAATCCTACCCATCTAATTCTTCCTGTGCCTCCTTACCTGCGACCCATACTCTTCCTTGCTCCTGCACCTCCTTCCACCTGTTGCGGTCTTGCCTTTGTGCACCCCTGAACATCGAAATACAAATCTCTCTTGCCTCGTTGCGCAGATTCTCCCTACAAAAGCCAAAGTACTTGTGGTGTGAGGATCTCCTTTGAATGTTATAGATCCTTATTGTGAAAGCTTGGGCTGCCCAATGTTTGTGATGTATCATGTGTGCAGCTTTAAAGTTATTGAGAATTGGTTTGCTCACAAGAAATGGAATAGTCAATCAATAGAGGTGTGAGTTTGTAACTTTAATGAAAGGCAACAGCTCTTCACTCTTTTAAACCCCGACTAGAGGCACCTTCAGGTTTTAGTAATACCTCATTCCATCAGAATTGTTCCCTTTCTGCCATCGGCTTTTTTATGGTTTTCGATTGTTCAAAGAGACAGTCAAGTCAGTGTCTCAGCATTTCGTGGATGTTCCATTATTTAATTTGTGTTCCATTAGGTTTTGATGCGGGGCATCACATAGCCCCTTTCTTAGACTGCTGATGTCACTAGGTAGCTTGTATTTGTGAACAAATGCGTGTTCTTTGCTGCATTTTATTTGCTGACACGGCATTTTAATTTATGAATTAATGCTTTTTAAGACGCGTGCGCTATTCACTAATTGGCATTGGCCTTGCTGTTTCATTTGTTTTACTTTATCACGATAACATGTTGCATTTACAACTTTTTCACAAAGTAAGCACCTGTGCAAATGGACTTTCTCAAAGATGCAGCAAAAATACTGCAATGTTGTGAAAAGCATCTGCTCCACAATATTTCGCTGTGCATACATTTCAATCTTCCCACTTTCAAAGTAAACTTTATTTTTTGACTCTTTTATGATGTTCTTTGAGAGGATTGCTTAACTCTGCTAATGCTATCTGTTCAGTTAGGCGGCTCTAGTTTCAACTTCCTCATTGTTGCAGCCATTTTCTTTTAGCTGCAGCGATAAAATGCCCAAAGTCCCAACTATTAATAAACACTGACCCTGCCAAAAAGGCAGATCTGTTGTCTTTGTCAATGCTTTTTTTTTTATTGTAGTATAGTTTTACAAGTTTTCTTCACCCTTTGCTTTCAGCTATTGTGACTCATGTTGGCACAGTGCTGGAGCGTGATTAAAAGATGATTTCCATTATTCGACTCGACTGCGCCTTTGGTGCCTCTAATCAAGAAATCATGCTTGGAGTAATTGTTTCATACTCCTCTCGGCGCTTACGTGCATTTGGAATCGAAACAATGGCGTGTCCATTGCTCAGGTTTCAATTCAAACCTTGCAGCCTGCCTGTGTGGGCCATTCTTTCACAGCACAATACACGCCATCATCTCGTGTTAAAGGAATCCTCAAAGAAAAGAAAATATTCCTTAAAACGCACAGACCAGTATAGTTTAATCTATTTAGTTGAGTGATTTGGAAGCTTAATGTCGGTCATGTTGGAGTTACCACACGTGTGGTTAACCTTAACCAAAAGCTGCAGAGGAGTAGAGAAATCTTGATAGACTATCACGAGTTGTCATCCGTGCAGGGCACAAGTCGTACAAAAAGTGGGGGGACGCTGTCACCGGAAGAGACGTCACAACAGGAAGTGACGTCACGAAAGGTGCCGAGCTCCTCGTCCCAGAGAGGCCAAAGAGTGAAGTCCAGCTGTTTGGCAGGGGGGACGGCGTCCCACCCTGTATAATAAGTGGGGAGACGCCGTCCACCCGCATGGTACCCCGACTCGAGCCCTGCATCCGTGTAAAGGCTCAGTAAATTATATGTTGTCTTTGTCAGTTGTGCAAATATGTATATTTCACGTTTATTTGCTGCAATATTCTGACCTTGAATTCTCCTTTCTCTTTGTGTAGGAGGTCCCATTGATATTAATATGAGTGAAATAAGTTTAGACGAAATTCATCTGTCCTTCGCTAAGAGTATGAACATCAAGCCAGGTGGGCATTGGACGCCGACGGATTGCAAGCCCAGATGGAAGGTGAGCATGTCAACTCCTTTTTTTCCTGTTTTGTTTCTATCGTGTTTGTGTTCTGGAAAGCTCAGCTCTTCGTAGGACTGTTACTTCAAGTTAAGCAGCAGTATCTTGAATTATATCTACCCTAGGTATTTACTTTCTGTAAGATATATCATGGGCATAGGCAGTCTTGGGTGAAGCCTGGCTCTCTAATCCTCTCTTTCATGTTTAAGTAATAGGTTTGCTTTACTAATGTTTTCTCAAACCTTTGATGGCCACGAAAATAACATACAGCTCTTATTACTTCTTGTAATGTTGATTAAAGGGTCTACTATTCAAAAAAATCTGCACTAAATATATGCCAGTCATGATGTGTGAGTAAGACCTCTGTTCTTCAGGTGATGTATGGGATTTTTTTGTTCCACAAATATTCATGCCTACTGCTTTTATGGGGGTAGTGATTGTATTGTATTGTAACTGCATATATATAGCGCTTACTATCCCTGACGAGGTGTTGAAGCAATTTTTCGGCGAGTAGCACGCTATTCCGGAACCTATAAAGGATTAGTGGTGAATTAGTATAGTGAAATATGAAAGTTATTTAAGTGGTGGATATTTTAGTCAGTTATTTAGTTTGAGAAGGATAGTGGAGGGATAGAAAAGGGAGAAAGGTTTGCATTTATATAGCACTTGCTACCCTTGTTTGGGTGTTAAAGCACTTTTTCGGTGATTAGCATGCTACTTCGGAAACCATAAAGGATTAGTGGTGAATTAGTATTGTGAAATATGAAATTTATTTAAGTGGTAGACATGTTAATCTGTTATTTGGATTGAAAAGGATAGTGGGAGGGATAGAAGAGGGAAGGATTAAGAAATATATATTTGTTTGTTTTGGAGCTCATAGCAGTAGGAGGAGGCTTGGGATGAGTAAAAGGGAGGTGGAGGAGGAAGAGTCAGAGGGAGGGTTTAGAAAGGCTTGTTTTGGGGATCGGAATAGTAAAAGAGGTATGAGATGATGCAGGAGGGGTAGAGTAGGGAAGAGCCTTGAAAGGCTTCTTTTGGGGATCATAGTGGAATGGGGTTTGGGATGAATGAGACATTGGAGGTAGAGGATATATTGATAGAGGTATAGGGTGAAAAATAGGGCAGTGCATTGGAAAGAGTAGTAGAAAGAAGTTTGAGAAGAGTCGGAGAATTGAGGTAGAGGATATATTGAGAGCGGTATAGGGTGGAAAATAGGGTAGTTCATTGGATATGCTGAATTAGAAAAAAACTAACTCAATCAACGGGGATTTGGAAAGCGCATTACTCACCAATGAGGCTTTCAAGGCGCTGAGGGTAGGGATTTCGGGCAGCACAGACTCATCCGAAGAGCCTGGTCTTGAGACTCTTCCTCAATGCTTGCACTGTGAAGGTTCATCTGATGCTGAGGGGGAGTTAGTTCCAGGTCTTGGCCGCGATGTAGGAGAAGGATCTTTCTCCCGTTCTGGCTCTGCAGATGCGAGGTATTTCGTCAAAGGTCGGCGGAACGAAGGTTTCTCTTGGGGGCGTAGAAGGAGATTCTTTCGTTGAGGTATTAGGGTTCGATGTTGTGGTGGGATTTGTAGGCGTGTGTGAGCAGCTTGAAAGTCACTCTCTTTTCTACGGGGAGCCAGTGGAGGACTCATAGGTGCTGGGTGATGTGGTCTTGTCGTGGGATGTTGAGGACGAGTCTAACTGCAGCGTTCCGGATGGTCTGGAGTTTGTGAAGTAGAGATTTGTTGATTCCGACATAGAGGATGTTCCTGTAGTTAAGTCTGCTGGTTATGAGTGTGTGGTTGACGGTCTTTCTGGGTTCGGGGGGACCCATTTGGAGGTCTTGCGGAGTATGCGAAGGGTGGTGAAGCAAGTGGAAGATACAGCGTTGATCTGTCAGTTCATGGCGAGGGAGGAGTAGAGTATGATGCTGAGGTTGCGGGCGTTGTCCGTGGGTTTGGGAGGGTTGCTGAGAGCAGGGGGCCACCAGGTGTCGTCCCACGCGGAGTGGGTGGATCCAAGGACGAGGACTTCCGTTTTCTCCGAGTTGAGCTTCACGCAGCTGCTGCTCATCCAGGATGCAAAGTCTTTCATTACTTCCTGGATACTGTTTCTGGTGATGTCTGGTTCCTTGATGAAGGAGAGTGTGAGGTGGGTGTTGTCGGCATAGGATACTATGCTGAGTCTGTGTTTTCTGATGACAGTTGCGAGAGGCGCCCTGTAGATGTTAAAGGGCTTGGGACTAATACATATGTAGATCCATAAGTACATATAGGTATATAAATGCATTAAGTAAGGTAGTGTATGTAGATGAAAGATGCATTAAATACACTCCAGCTTTCAAGTGTTGTTGTACTATAAATTAGTGTTATATATAATATATATATATATATATATATATATATATATATATATATATATTTGTAGATCAATAGTGAAGCAATTGTAGATAAATGGTTATGATAAAAGTTTTAGTTTTTTATGCAGTCACTTATATACATGTTAAAAAGATAAAATAACGTAACTGTAGGTAATATGTAAATTTTTAAGCAGAACTAATGAATATATATATATATATATATATATATTTGTTTTTATAAACATAATTGTTCTACATGTTTATACAGAGCAATACACATATTTCGGTACATATTTATAGTACAAATAAATGCTTCTATACAGAGAGAGATAGGCTGTATATTTCGGTTTGTGTATGGTGGTTATGTGAGTAAAAAACAATTTTTAAGTCGTTTTCTGAAGATAGGGTGGTTATCCATGGATCTTATGTTGGAGCTAAAGAGTTCCATAGTTTGGCTGCTTGAACAGAGAAAGATGGGCCACCCATGTTTTTTTTCTTGTATCTTTGAATTTTGAGGCGAGGAGGTACTCTAGAGCGGAGGATCCTTTTTTGAATGTGTTTGGTGATTTTATACATGATGAAGAGTGGACACGTTCCATGTATTGCTTTGTGAGTAATACATGGCAGCTTGAACGTGGATCTTCTGGCAACCTGTAAACACTGCAGGGCTTTCAAGGTAGGGAAGATGTGGTCTTATGATTTTATATGTAAGAGTGGCCTGGAAGCAGAGTTCTGAATCCATTGTAGTCTTTTGTTGGGCGTTACAGGTGATCCGTTGTAGAGGCTATTGGCGTAATTGAGTTTGGACAGAACAAGGGAGATGGTAGCCTGGACCTTGTGTCGAAATCCCAAATGGGGAAAGATTTGTCGCAGAGTTTTTATAGAAACAAAGCTTGCTCTTACTAGTTTGTCCACTTGGGCATTCATTGATAGCTTGCCGTCCATGGTCATTCAGAGGTTTCTTACTTTCTTCGATACTTTAGGCTGTGTTCCTAGATCATCAGCCATGCAGTGAGCGGGTCATAATGTGTCCAATCGCCACACGTGAGTATTTACGTTTTGGAAGCATTCAATTTAAGATGGCTCCACATCATCCATTGATCCACGACTCGGAGTCATCTGAAAATTGGCAAGTTTCAAAAGTCTTTGGGGCATTCCAGTTAAGGGAATATTTTCGTGTCATTTGCATAGTTCCAGCACGTGAGGTGAAATTGATCAGTGCCAGTAATGATTTCATGAAGATGTTGAAAAGCATGGGCGGGGTAATAGAGCCTTGGGGCGGTCCCTGCTTTTGTGAAGTTCGGTTCGGTTAGGACGAGAAAGGTGGGGTGTGGATGATAGTTCTGTTGCAAAGGTAGGATGTGATCCAATCAAGAACAGTCTCCTCTGACTGCTCCGTAGAGTCTTTGTATCAGAGTGTCATGGTCAACCGTCTCCAAGGCAGCCAAGAGGTCAAAGAGAAGTAGCGCCACAACCCCGTTGCAGTCAGCTGTATTCTTCAGGTCATCCCAGATGGCCAGGAGGGTAGATTGTGTGCCTCTTCCTGGACTGAATCCTGTTTGGAGGCCTGAAAGTATAGCATTCTCTTCAATGAATTGTGACATCTGTGCGAACACTGCTATCAGTTTGCCCAGGAAAGGCCCATTTGAAATCGGTTTGTAGTTTTCAGGGTTCAGCTGGTCCAAATGTGTTTTCTTTAGTAATGGGCCTATGTATGACTTTGAGTTCTTCCGTAAATATTCCGGTAGTTAAAGAATTGATGGTTCTCCTTACTGGAGTGGCAGCAGAGGTTGTTAGAAGAATTGTCTTGAAGGTTTGCGATGGACACGGGGCAGAAGGGTTGCCGGCAGGCCTGCTTGCTTTCACCAGGTCCATAAATTAATCATGTGAAATGTGTCGGAAGAAATGGAGAGGCTGGTTTAGAGTATTCTTGGATTGTAGCTTTGTAAAATGGTTAGTGCTGATGCTTTGTATTTGTTTTAAGTAGGAGTGCAACTTGTCTGTTTGTCCTTGTAATGATTTGTCAGTTTGTCTGTGAACTCTTGAGTAACGGGATTAGCAGCTTCTAGGCAATTTGGTTTACTAAATTCATTGAGAATTTTATACAATTCTGTATTTGCACATTTTGCATTTTGAGTTCTGTCTGAATAGTATTTTTTTCTTCGCTTTTTTGATAGATGATGTATATAATCTGTTAATTTTCTGTAGGGGAAGTTTGTCTTTGTTGGCATTTGTTTTGAGCCAGGCACATTGCAGCTTTTTAATTTGTGGTTATGTCTTTTATCTCTTTAGTTCTCCAAGATGTTTGTTTTCTTTTGTTCTGTGGTGTGGTTTTTAGTGGTATCAGGATATCAAAAGCTTCCTGTAGCCACTCGTATAGTTTTTTAACAGAATGTATTGGTTCTAGAGCTGTACTGGATGTTAGTTGTGTTTCTAAGTGTTCGAAATTGAGTTTGTTCCATGGCCAATAGTTGGATGCACGTATGGTGGTTTTAGGTGCATTGTTTAGTGTTGTATAGTGTTGTTTAGTGTTGGAAGGCAAGCAAATGGTGGTCTGACCATGTGACTGGAGTCCTCGTTTGAAAGGTAACTTGTTCTGTATTAGCAAAAATGACATCTACTAAGGGTCCAGCGATGTGTGTGAGTTTGTGGATGGTCTGATGCAGGTTCAGTGCTTCTCGGACAGCGGTGATTGTTTTGGGAAGGAGCATATTGGGTTTCTCAAACCAAATGTTGAGGTCACCCAGAATACATAGGTTAAAGTGTAGTGTTATAAGTTTTGAAACTGTGTCTAGAAGTGAGTCTGGGAATGTTATGCCTTGATAGGTGGAGGGCTGTAAAGTAGCAGGAAGTTACAGGAGGAAGACGGTGTAGGATTGCATCTGGTGAAAAGGGCCTCAATTATTTATGGAGACGTTGTCAACTTTAGTGATATGTAATGTTTGCCTGAACACAACAGCTAGGCCACCTCCTTTTTTGGCTATACGATTTTGGGTGATCGTTTGATAGCCTAGAGGAATGGCTTCATGCAGGACTGGAACAATATCCTCTCCTAAACATGATTGAGTTATGAATAGTATGTCTGGTTTTGCGTCAGTGAGAAGGCCGTGGATGTGATGTTTGTTTTTAGAGAGCGATCAAGCATTTATTAGTAGATCGTTTAGAGAACGTGTTTTGCAGATAGTGTGACTTTGTTTTGTAGAGGAGTGAGCAGTATTTTCTGTGCTTGCAGCTGGTTTGTCCTTAGTGTTGGTATTAGGTAAATGAGGATCGAATTCGTGTAGCTTTTCTTTATCGTGTTCTTCGGCCAGCATGTTAAGAAGGCATTTTGATGGGTCTGCATGTGCAGATGGTGGAGTTAGTGTTTGAGAGTGAGTTGGTGCACTGGGTTTTTTTTTTGGGTGTAATCTTGTTGTCCAGTAGACATGGAGAAGCAAAGTTGTGAGGTGTGGCATGTTGCTAATTTTGTTTGCGTCTGTCTAGGGCAGAAGGTGTATGAAATAGGGATGGTGGTAAAGCATGTGAGTCATGTAGTAGGGTTCTAAATTGTCCAGTGGATGAGAGGCAGTTTAGAGTTGCTACGATGCTCCAAATGTGTTGGGTGTGGTGGAAGAGAGAAAGTATGGTATTGGAGTAAGTTAATTTGTGTAGTTTTAACGGTGGGTATATGTTTTTAGTTTGTGATGTGAGTATAATGAGGTGTTGTGCTTGAGAGATTTTGTCGTGCTGGTGTGTGTGATATGTTTTGTTTTGTTTTTGAGGAGTTGTGAAAGGAGATGCTAATGTATTTGATTTATGAGATGGATTTGTTAGTATAGTATTGTTTGTGAGTGGAAGTTGGGTGGTGATGTGTTTGTGAGTAGAGTGTATGTTGTGTGTAAGAGGGGATGAAGTAGAGTTAAGAGTGTTTGTCTTAGACCCGATTGCTACAAGAGGTAATAGGCATGGTGCCATGGAGTTTAAGTGTTGTGCGGTTGTGTTATTGTGGTAGAAAGAAGAGGAGGGTGTTTGTTTGTGAAATGATGGAAGGCAGAGTATAGGTTTGTTAGTGACAAAGGGTCTGTTAAGTATAATTAGAGCAGGGAGTGTGTGTCTGGATGGGATGTAGACAAGTGTGGTGTGGAATTGGGTTATGCTAGTCTTGAGTGGATTGGGTAGTGGTACAGGATAGAGTTGTGTACTGTTTGTAAGTGAAGGTGCAAATGTGTTGTAGCTGGGATAGAAAGGTGAATAGGTGTGGTTTGCGTGGTTTTGATGCTGCGCTTCTGTGTGGTGATTAACTCTTCTTCTGCACAGGGATATGGTTGACTTTATTCCAAACCTCAATCTTAATGCGCAATTGACACCACAAGCTGGTAGAGGGACTGGGAGTCTGTCCTTGAGAACTTATGTGTTCTCTGTAAATTAATTAATGTACTTTGAAATATTCTCTTAAAGTCCCTTAACCACACTGCATACCTAAATAATTAAGTATGCACGTTCTCAACCATAAAGAACGTAACTGGTATTTCAGTTCACACAGCGATGAATTTGGTGTACTCTTACTGGTGTATGTGAAGTAGCTAGAGATGGGGAGCTGCGTTTGCACTTATGGTGACCCCTCTGTTGGATTGCTAGCTAAGTATAGTGCCTGGGATTTTTATAATTTCAGAGTTATCTTTCAAATCAGTAAATCCCTGCTGAACCTACCACATCCAGGTTGGGGAGTACTTTAAGTTTGTGCCAATGTCAATTAAATGTTTGGTATTGATGCAGATCATAATGCTGCTTGACTCTCCGGGGGCAAAGACAATCGTATGCCACGTAACAGCTTACACACCAGGGGATGTTTCCCCACCAGAGTACCATGCACAGGGACGTGACCAGACGAAATCGCTGATCGAAAGGAATTTATAGAGCGGTAAGCCAGGCCATCAGAGGCCAGTTGCGCCAAACAATTCCCCGCGGCAACCACGTCGGCGACCAGGGGATCGTAACCCTGTCTCATACATCAACGGGACTATCTGCCCCATTCGGACCGGTATCGCTTAACCGCTCTGTCTGCCCAAGCCTTGGAGATGAGGTCCTCAGCCTCCCTCGAAAGGCCCGGGGTTTCCCATCTACCCTGGAAATCCGCCACGCCATGAGAAATAGAGACCCCGCTAATATCAGCGGGTGAGGGTCCCCCTCGGGATTCGAGAGAAGAGCGGGAAACTGGGGGAGTAGGATTGGAAAATCCCAGGAAAGTTCCAGCAGAACTGGAAACCACACTTGCGACCTCCATAGAGGGGAGATCAGGACTACATTTGCCCCCTGCCGGCGGATCTGAGCCGAGCAGCGTGTTATTGCGAAGGGAGGAAACCCAAATCCCCTTTACAGGCTCCAATCCTGGAGGAACGCATCCGTGGCCGCTGCCAGGGAATCCGGTCTCCAACAGAAAAACCGTGGAACCTGGTGGTCTAGACGGGAGGCAAAGAGGTCCGCCGAGAACGGACCCCAGTGGTCGTTCAGGGTGGAAAAAATGGATCGATCCAGCCTCCACAGGCTGAAATCCCGGAAATGACGAGACTGAAAGTACTCGGCCGTGACCGGGATCTGGCTGTCCAGGCAATATTGCCAGAAGCTCGCCGCCAGGTCCGAGAGGGCCTTGGATCTGGTCCCGCCCAGGTGATTCACGTACCAAACTGCCGAGATGTTGTTCATCTTCAGGAGTACACAAGACCGCACAGCGAACGAGCCGGCTAAAAGCTCCAGACAGTTTATATGTAACTTCTGTTCTGCTGAAGACCACAATCCTCCTGTGGACAAATCTCCGCAGCGGGCGCCCCAGCCCAGTCTGCTGGCGTTGGCCTCGATCACTAGATGCGGGGTAGAACCAAAGATCGCTCGCCCGTTCCAAGCTTCCATGTGGTCCAACCACGACTGAATCTCGGCCGCCACCTCGGGTGTCAGATTCACCTTGTGGGAATAGGGGAACCCCTTCCGTAGGAAGTACGCCTTAAGGCTCTGGAGAGGCCTGTAGTGAAGAGGGCCCGGAAAGATAGCCTGGATGGAGGCCGACAAGAGACCCACCACCCGCGCTATCTGACGGAGAGACACTTGGCCAGCACGCGACGCAACTCGTGACAGATCTTGGAGATCTTCCTTGCCAGAAGACTGAGAGTGGAGGACGTCTAGTCGATGACGAACCCCAAAAAAGTAAGGGTCTGGGTCGGCGGCTGTAAGAGAGATTTCTCTTTGTTGATCACAAACCCAAGATCTTGGAGGAGAACCACTGCTAACTGAAGCTGCGCTCCCAGGTGTTGCGGACAGGAGGCCATTAACAGGAGGTCGTCCAGATAAACGATCATCCTGACCCCCCTGGCTCTCAGAAACTCTACCCCCGGCTTGAGGACCTTGGTAAAACACCATGGTGCCGATGAGAGGCAGAGCGGAAGGGAGGTGAACTCGTAAACGCGGCCTCTCCACAGAAACTGTAGGAACTTCTGGTGCGGGGGAAAGACCAGAATCACCAGATAAGCGTCCTTGAGGTCCAAACGGACCATCCATTCGCCAGGACGAAGAACATCCCACAGGAGGTGAATCCCCTCCATTTTGAAATGGCAGTACACCAGCCATTTGTTGAAAGCGCTTAAATTTATGACTGGCTGCTTGCCGCCATCCGTCTTGTCCACTAAGAAGATATTGCTTTAAAACCCCTCCGGGTGTCGGAAAGACCGGGACATGGCGCCTTTGCGCAAGAGAGAGGCAACCTCTTGGTCCAGCAGAGCGTTGTCTGAATCTAAAAAATGGAGAGGATGCGTGGGAGAAAGCTGCCTTGGGGACCCCAAGAACTCTATGTGGAACCCCCGCACCATCTGGAGAACCCACACATCGCGTGTGATGGACCCCCCAAGCCTGAACACAACAAGCCAACCGCCCTCCAAGCCTTGACTGGGAAAAAAGGTGAACACTCACCGGAGTTTGAACTGGTGGAACCTCCACGGTATCCTCTTCCTTTTCCTCTGCGTCCTCTCGTAGGATAGAAATTTCCAAACCGGGACTGGTCTTGCTGTCGACCGGGGCCTCTCTGGTTACCCTGCTGGTTACCGCAACGGGCACAGCGGCCCCTGCCGGCCCCCCGAAAAACACGGGGAAACACCTTGCGAATCGTGGACTGGGCCCTGTCCAGGGACGTGAAAGTGTTCACAAACTTGCCGAGCTCTCGGACGAAAGGCTTGCCAAAGAGGCCCCCCTGGGCCACCGCTCCGACCTCAGAGTCTGCTAAGTCGCCTAATTTGGGGTCGACCTTGATCAGGAGTGACCTACGACGCTCTGTAGAGAGGGCGCAATTGGCATTGCCCAAGAAGACAATGACCCATTGAGCCCAGTTGGACAAAACCTCAGGAGAAATTGAAGAGCCCGATTCTTTGGCCTCCTCGGCCATGTCCAAGATCTTTGTAGCCGGGCTGAGGACATCCAGTAGCTTGTCCTGGCAAGCTCGCCAGGACCTGTCCATCCCGTTCTTCGGGTCGCGAATGAACTTCTGCAGGAAGGTATGCATCCTGGGGTCGATCTCAGGTGTGAGTGTTACCTTGCCCTCCAAGGACGGGCGGGGGCACTCCGCTCTCTGGCAATTCCGGGCCTCCTCCTCCAAAGGACGACGGATGTGCTCTGGCCACGTAAGCAGCCACTTTGTCCCCCGGAGCCCACTCCGGCGAGTGGGGGTGAACTATATCGTTCGGGTTCAGCATATCCAAAAGGACCGGAGGTGAAGCCAAGGAAGGCCCCGGAATAGAGGCCTTCGGGTCGGGGGCGCCCGTGGGGAAAACCGCAGCGGGTTGAGGTGGAGGAGCAGGAAGCGCAGCCGGCTGGCTAGCTCGGCTATCCAAGAAGGTTTCGCTTAAGCGCATGAAAGCATCCGCGTCCACTCCGGGGGCGCTTGGCTGGAGGGGGTGTCCCTGAAACCGTAGCCGGGGGAGTCACATGGCCAGAGGGCCCAATGCGCTGTTCTAAACGCGAAAACGCATCAGCAATCTGACTGGAAAGTCTATCTTCGAGGGGGGACATTGCTTGACTGACAGCCTGGTAAATGGAAGAATCCACAGCATCATAAAATGCGTCCCCCCCCCCCAGGGAATCCCTGCAAGGGGGTCCTCCTCCTCTGGGAATTTATCGTAATACTCCATAACTCCGCGCCAACTGTGGGGAGCTGACCGTGAAACAGGCTCTGCCTCTGATGAGGACTGTAACGTAAAGCATCAGGTAGTGCTGAAACTCTGCGCTGCACCACACAGGCCTCTGTTGAGGCCCAAGAAATAATAGGCTGGGTGGCAGCTTTAGTTTTGGGCGGCAAAGGCACCGCAATCGGGGAAAGGCCAGAGTCCCGGGGGACACACTTGCTGGCAATTAATCTACAACACACCCACGTGCCAGAGGGGCGCTCACCGATCTGGGCCTGTCCCTTTGGAAGCCTAGTACAAGACCTTGTGTTGTTGATAGACCTCGAGGCGTCAGTAACAAAATACAGACCCTGCCACCGTTTAACTTAATTCCCAGGTGACAAAGCGTTCATCCAAGAAACGTGGGGGAAGCGGCAAATGACCCGATTCCCGCCGCTACAGACCAACGGCGTCTGCCTCAGACCGGGGCCTCAGCAACAGGACGCGCGCGCGACGTATGAAGCCACAGAAGGGACAAACGTCGCGCCGCGCACCCGCCGACCTCCACGCCCTCTAGCGGCGGGAGGTCCGCCGAAGGCAAGCCAGCATCCGCGCCGCGTAGGGCTTAGGAAACCTCAACCCCGCGGCAGTGACGAACACGCGAAAGCGTCTGCACGAACACCCGCAAAGGGGGGGGGGGGGGGGAGAAATCACCCGCGACGCCTCCTAAGGAAGCGATCGTAATCTAAAGCCAAATAAACACAGCGCGAACGCTGAACACCGCAAAAAACAACGCGCCACACAGCGCTAGATCAACAAGCACAGCAATAGCGCTACCATTAAGTCAGGAAACTAAATAAAAGCAATCTCAAGAATAGAAAGCACTAGACAGTAGAAGAAAGAGGAGGAATGGTGACAGAGGACTATATTGGGCTGGTTGCCCCTGATTGGACATGGACTCTCTTTCGATTGGTTGTTGTTTTTGCCTACTTTTTCCCTATGGTTCATCGGAAACGTAGTCTTTGTTTACCTTCTTGCTGCTAATGGAATAAAGTGAAGAAAGACGGCATAATCCTCGCCTCCAGTCCTGACATAGAATTGGTTGAAGTGTATCTGCTTGTAAATAGGTTCCAGGTGATAATCGCATTTAGAGGTTGGGAAGGTAAACCACTTTTACTGCACGATTGAAAGAGCCGCAGATAATAGCATCAGACCTTCATTAGAATCCTGCTTTGCACACAGGCCATCTAGTGCTTTCTACTTATTGAAATTTTCGTTCTTTAAAAATACTTTCAAAAGTATTCTCTTATGCTTTGTCATGGCGAAACAATAGTATTCTTCGAAGTCCCAAAGTTTGTTTTTGCATCCTCCTGTTCCATGTTTTTTTACACACCTGTCATTCAAGGGTCTAGTTAACGTTGCTTAGAATTTTTGTGCAAGCGACGAAAAATCCAGTCTTTTTGTCTCCTCTATCTAATTGTTCTCTTTCTCCCTTGAAACTGACTCTTTCTTTGTACCACCACCTGTACCTTTTAAGTCCGTAGAAAGCTAGTTTCCCTTCTGCATCATTTCTATGATGATGATGATTTAAAAAAAAAAAGAAAGAAAAAAAGTCATGGCAGTTTTGATTGTGACAGGGCTATTTCAACCTACATTCACATTCCAGCTTTGCCTGCTCTCATGTATGGACATCATCTATTATCCTGCTCTCTGTCCCGTTCCTCTCCTACAAACCACTCTTTGCTACATATGAGCTACCTTACCTCTCTCAACTGTCTGCCACTAAACCCAACTAGAAGTGCTTGCTCAACCTATGGCCGACATCCACGAAAACAGCAACAAGCACAGTCTGGCTTGATGCTGCCACATCCAATCACTGCAAGAGTCTACTCCAGTCTGTAATAAACTACCCTGTTTAAACCTTTTCTCCCACAATCCCTCTGCCCTCAGTCTCACCCCTCACATGTGCCTTCAAGACAAAGATGTATACCCACCCCTGAAGATAGAGGGAATCCCGCTCTCTGAGCTCTTGCTGCCCTTGAGGCCAAACTCTGGCACTTGATTCAGCCAAATCATCTTACATCAGTTTCCGCTCTTCGTTCCAACCTCAAGCATGTCAGCTACCCCGCACTTTGTCTAGTGTCACTGCCGGTGAATTCCAAATCTTATGTTTCTTCAGTGATCTTTGCCATTTGAAATATCAGATTGTCCCTTCACTACCCCTCTTGTTGTCTTATTTTCAGGCACTACATTCTGCTGAGCTTAATTGTTTTGTCATTAGTTGCCTATGAAGCATGTTGCACATACTTCAATCTAACAACCCATACTGTCGCCCTGCTTCGCTTGAGGCAATATCTGGAGCCTTCCTGTAATGTTTCAAAATTGCTGTTATTTTATACCTGCTTAAGAAAAGATACTAAGTTGCGTTCTTTTTGTTCAAGTAGTATTGCGTATCTGAACCCCTTTTTCTACAGAATCATGAGGCAACCTCTGTTTAATAACTTAACGGGCTATGTGTATGCCTTTAAACTGATCAACCCAGTGCTATTTGGCTTTTGTCAACTCCGCTTTTTAGAAATGCTCCCTCACGCCTGCCCAGTTTTCTGAGCTGTGACTCCCACACGCTCTCCTTCTTTTCTATTCTCATCTTTCTAACTTTTCTATTCTCATCTTTCTAACTTTCCTTCAGTGTTGGATAGTCAAACATAAAACCATGTTTGCACACTTACTTCCTTAGGCATCGATAGCATAACTCTGAAGTGATATGTATCTCATCTCTCATATCACTCCTTCTGTTTCTTGTTACCCAACAGACTATATCCACATGTCTGCCTACCATATGAAATTATCAGGAGTTCAAGTCTGAGTCGTATTAGCTAGGGACCATGGTGTATAGTTTAGTTCCAGCATATGATTAGAGTCTTAAATCTTCCCAGCCTTACAGAAGTTCCAGGTTCCTGCTTCAAAGTAGGAACATTAGACCGGTCTACTATTGCCCACAATGTAAAGCTGTGTTGGAAGGAGGCCCTTCGACTTATCGGATGAACCCACATGGATGACTCCGCTGTGGTGGGGTAGATAACCAAACCCCCCCCCCCCCCCCCTCCCGACTGGTTGGTTTACAAGGATTTGGGAGGTGGGACAGAACTGGTATCACTCATTTGGGGGATACCTGGCGAGGCCCCCATGTCCTTCCAACCCATGCAGGAACACTAACCGCTCTCCCTCACGCAATTCTAATACCTGCAGCTGCGCCATGCTCTCTGTCCACATCCCACCACATACGCAGCTCACTGAAATCAGCCTCCTGGAGGCCGAGTTCTTGGAGCAGAAATTGGTCAGAGGAGTAATTTCCCCGGTTTACTGCTCCCTCATTCCTAACTCCTCAGACGGCCACCTGGGTAGCAGATGCAATGGGAGGCACGGGTGGGAGACCTTGATGAGGATGACTGGTGCAAAACCAGAATGGTCCTGAGGGAACTGGTCATCTCCTTACGCCTCCGTATGATCCAAGTAAATTATCTCCATATTGCCTACCTGACTTCTTCCATATGAACTGGGCCTTCCCCAGGCTGATTCCCTTTTGGACGAGTGTCTGGGTTTGCTGGAGGAGGTAAGTGGTCTGAGGAGGGAGAGTGTCTTCATTGGGGTTGCAGCGATGTTGGCCAAACGCGACATTGCCTGTAAATGGAAATCCCCGGAACACGCGTAATTGGTGGACTAGAGGAGATGCATCAATTGGTGCTCTCACCGGGAAAGACCAATTTACGAGGCCCGGCGTTGCTCTCTGAAGCATGAAAAGATTTGGGGAAAGTGGTGGGAATATCACGGGCTCGATGTTGCAACAACTTAAGTTTGTGTCTGTCCAATGCATGCGATGTTGAATGATGGAACTGGTTAATGTGTGTTATTACTGTTTGTTGCATCGAAATCGATGACCATTGGTGAGCAAAAAAGAAGGAACCTTAGAAAGATCCATCTATTTTTTCCTGTCCGTACCACTAATTGATTTAATAACGCTGTACTGATGAGTACGTTGAATTACTGCACAGTTTATTAGTGTGTTTGCATAGGGCCTTCTCAAAGGTAAAGCAATATTGCTTTAGGAGTATAAACCAGGGGCACTGGAATTATGTGATGCTGCGGCTATTTACGCATAATTATAGATTTGTCACATAATCTATCATCTACCTCATGAAATTGTTTATTACTCCAACGTTTCAAAAATTACGAAAAACGCAGCCGCTCATGTTGCCACACATTGGAAGGATCTCTGTGAAAGGTTCACTGTTCATCTTTCTGTTGATTATTGCTATATTTGGGAGTTAAACTGGTACTAATGAGGTGCAACCAATTTCTAGACAGTGTTAACAAATGTAAAAATAACAAAATATTGAGGTAATACTATCACAAAATGTGCCACATTATGACACATAATTTACCTTCCCTTGCTACATAATTTACTAAATCCTGCCACATGGTTTATCCCTACAGCATAATTCCAGTGGGCCTTGTATTAACCACCCTGCACTACCAACAGTAATCAGACTGACCGTCGAGAAGCACAGGACTCAGTGCACACTTGTCACACCCTAATGTCCAAAACCATAAATGGTGCATCACCCTCCACCCTTCCTCAGTCATTTATGTACACTGCTCAGCTCTTTCAATGTGTTGTACCATAGAAGGGTTATTGAAAGTATGCCTACTACATTACACCAAAGGTTCATTTCTTTGAATTGCTGGCATCTTTCTTATAGCATGGCCTTTCTGCTCATGTCCATGCAGATCCCTCAGTCTCCGAGTTGAAACTCCTTTATTTCTAAAATACACTAAGCTGCCCACCCAGCTGTTCCTTCCTCTACCCTTTTGGATAGTAATGTGATAACATGTGCCCCTAGTGGTGCATGTTAATAAGTGTACCTGGTGAAAATTCCACTAGGTATAGTGTAGCTTTGTGGCAAAGTTTCACTACTCCCTTTCCATCATCCCTATATTCTTTAAGTAACAAACTTCTGTTAAAAGGGTTTCCTACTCTTTTAAGAAGCAAAGAAACATAACCTAATGATTGATTTTCCGTTGATCCTTGTACCTGTTGGATAATACTTGGACTCTTCAAGGGAATGGGTCGAAGAGACTAACTTTCCGTCGTGAACGAACACACAGTGAGTCTTTCCTATCAATCTTTGGGACCTCTTCTCCGATTTCTTCATTTGGTAAGATAGCTCACTTGTTGTACCCAGATCCTTAACCACTAATAGACCTGACCAAATTGATAGACGTCTCCCTATAGGTCAGATATTCTGGTCAATAGTGTATGGAATTATTGAGTTGGTGTAAATTCTGAAATTTCAGTATATTATTTCTTATTTAATATGGACTCTGCTAAATACTAACTCAGTACTTTTAGCATGTAGAGCCATTTTATGTTTTTGACACTTCCTCGAATCAGTACCTTGCCGGTTGCATTAAGCCCAATCTAAACAACCGGTTTAGACTATTCTGCTGTGTAGCAAAGTACGGAGCAATGATGAGACTGGTGATGGCCAGGTCTCAAGATCAAAGTATGAGTAGTATTAATAAAGGTTGGAATTTGTTTTTGCCTGTGGGAATAAGACAGTCGGAGACAAAAAGATCTTTTTAATGGCAGGGAATGTATTTCTTTTAACTTTCTGCTGCTTAAATGTCATCTTCACTGTGAGTGTGAGTGTTATGCAAGAAATGGAGAGTGACCACTTGATACATGCTTCCCTCACAACACCACAGAAATGAGGAAAATAACAGCAGAAGGCAAATGATATTATTGAGAGAATGGGAGTAGGATTTTTAATTGAGCAGGAATTAAAACAAAAGTTCACTCTAATTTTGAATCACAAATTTTTCTCGCATTCATTGACTTTTTTAGTACAATGTGTAGACTTTGGGTGATGTCTCTTCTCTTGGAGACTGGCTGTCTGTGGTTTGGATCACGTTTATGAGATATGTATCAGTTGTCTAATGCTTAAGAAGCGGTTTGGGTTGGATCTCTTTCAAATGCCATTTTGTGTCCTTTCCTCAGACACAGCTTGTGTGCAGGGTGATGGCTCTCGCAAAAGGTAGCAGTGGGACTGGTTCAAAACAGGAGTATCCAACACAGGGTGCAATGAAGTCTGAAATGCCTGCACCTTGCTGTCATGAGCCTTTCTAAAGCAGCAGTCTGGAACGGACAAAAGGGCAGGCCCTGTATAGAAAGTTCCTCACCATGAACAGGAGAAACTGCAGTACCACTCCTCACACCTACCATCTACTAAACCGTAGTGCTCAGGAAAGAACCAATTAGAAGCCCTTTTTGAACGAGGTCCTCATTGAATTTCTAACAGCAGCCTTGCATTCATAGTACCTCATTCATTTCACTGTCTGATTATCCACCCTCCAGCCACATGAATCCAGGCAATAACTGATACATTGTCTGCCTCATTTAATGAAGCATTTTTTGTAATCCTATGTAGTTCTTACATTTATCACATAAACCCCACCCTCCAACACCTAACCTGCAAACTCCTCTGGCCTTGGAACATTTCAACAGTGACCTCACACTGTGTCAGAGGAAAACTGAAGCTTTCCAGCCCACACAGTCTGTAATTGGACTCATACCAGGCTTACCTGAACTCCAACATTATCATCCAAGGACTTTTCTCTGGGTGCCTTCACAGAGTACACGGTGCTATTGGTTGCAATAATGATAGATGCAACTCCGTAGAGACACTAAAGCTATAGTAAGCTATTCAAAGGATCGTCAAGTAACCAGCAAGTTTCTTATACAGAGAGGGGTCCGTAATGGTAGTATCTTGGACCCTTTTGTCTTTAATTTGTATATTAGCCTTTTCCATGCGTCGGACGGCCGATGGCCGTCCGACGTCACGGTGGGCGTGTGCGGAGGACGGCCGCCGGCGGTCCAAACAGCGCATGCGTAATTTTTTTCCTCACCGCAGCGAAGCGGTTAATAATTTGGAGCAGGTCCTTTTGGAATTAAATACTGACTTCCCCCAGGTGGTCAGGCCAAGCTTGCCTGTTCTCCTGTACGCTGATAATGCTGTCCTGATGGTGAGTACAGCAAGGAGTTTAAAATGCCTACTGACCTCCTTTGAACATTTTATGGAGGACTTGGATTTGTTGGTCAATAATAGCAAATCGATTATTATGCAGATGGGCCAACGTCCTGCTAAGCCCAACATATTTTTTTAGGGGCTACGCCGGTCCTTAAGACAGACGTTTTTTCATAACTAGGGGTGGTGTTTGATGTAGCCTTGAATTGGCACCCCTTGACGAGCTGAAATACAGGAGATTTTGTTAGGGCTATTGCTGCTGTTCTTAACTTTGCCTCCAGACTAGGATATAGACCGATTGGGGCACTCTTGCAGCTCTTAAAAGCTAAATGTATATCGAAGGTCACCTAAGGGAGCGAGATCTAGGGCAATATTGAGTATGATGTATTGCAATCTGTTGAAAATACCTTTTTGAGATGGATTCTCTGCTTACCACATTGCATTCCATCATTCATAGCCCATGAAGAACATGAGATGGCTTTCCTCTCTGATGCTTTGACTTAGCGTCCTCTATCACTGTGGATGAAAACCTGGATGAAGAAGGGAACTGACCTAAGTAAGGGCATTTTAGGGGATTGTCTCTCCCTTGACCACTCTAACCGTATTTGCTGGTTAAAATATGTTAGAGCTTTACCAGCATGGGAAGGGCTGATCTCTTTGAGAACCCAGAGGGAACATGTAGAAGGAATATGTATTGGGTGAAGGAGAACTTCAAAATGTGTACGTGGGCCAGGGAAGACGTGGAGCTGAGGAAGCCCAGCATTTGTGGGTACTCCCTGCTGAAGACGGTGTGTCAACTGAGCCCTATCTTTTATGGTTCAAAAGTTACCACAACCGTTTTTTATTGACTCTATTTTGTCTGGACCTCTCATCTTTTGGCCCATCCCCGTGTTGTATACAGAGGGCTGTGCCTCTTACCCTGTGGCTGCCACAGAAAGTCTCCACAGGATATGATGCACTTCTTAATGTGTTGTAGTTTTTACGAGGTTCCAAGAATTTTATTTATTCTCCCCATTCTCAAGAAAGCTAGCTTTAGGCAGGTTAGACCTACTTTTATCTTTTTACAATTGTTCTTTAAAATTCTGTATTACATGTTCTTCGCTTTTTAAGGGCTGCAATTAGGCTTAAGGCCAACTGCGATTAACTTTTATGGTTAGATTTGTGCCACTGGGGTAATATGAAACTGCTTTTAATATGGATCTGTCAGAAGTGTCTGTTATTTACCTAAGTATCATGAGCTGTTGTTAAATTATTTGATGGTGTTTTTTTAAAGGGGTCTGTGACTTTCTTCGGTTTTCACAAGAAAACCATAAAAGTTGATGACAACTCAAGGTTCTTATTAAAATTTACTAAAGTGACAGGCATATTTTCTTATTGGCGCTGCTCTTTTCTGCCCACTTTATAAAATACATTAGCTTATCACAATGGACAGTAGTGCAGAGAAGGAGTGTTCCGTTATCCTTACTTTTGCAGCCATTACTTGTGAGCAGTTCATAGCAAGGTTTGGCTTCTCAACATATCTTCACACCTTTCAAGGTGTTAATTTTTTTTAATTTTCAGGGATTTTTTATTTTTTTATGTGAGAAGACTAGAACTGGTCATAGTAGTTCTGAAATTAGTTGTCAGTAGCGTTTGTGACTATATATTCACATGCTCTGCTTATTCCTGCCATCTAGTGTTGAGCTGAGTTTTGGAAGTAGTTTTTCTTCAAAGAAGTATTTCGAATCAGAAGAGGTGCTGTGACTGCTCCTGAGTGGGCAACGCATAAGGACACAGACACCATCTTGGATTGCTTTTTCCATCGAGTTTGGATATACACCAAGACAACTCAAAGTTCATTGTGTTTACTTCACATTGTTCAGGTCCACACTGTCCCATTGTGGCTCAGACACATCAGAAAAACCAGCTTATGTTTCGCCAGCAGAAACTTGAAGACTGACGACAAATGCCTGACACCCTGGACCCTCTGTGTCCTCCTTCAGATTTTGGCTTCAGAGAATACAAATCGGAAGTGGGTGATGAAACGGGCACCCTTTCAACATTAGCCCCAGTTCAACTGTAAATGTCAGTGGTCATATCATCACGACGACATCTCCTGCAAGTCCTGCCTCTTTCCACTTGAAGAAGATCCTAAAGTACCAAAGGGAAAAACGCTGAGCATATCACAAGATCACTAACTGGCATCCTCCGATACTCTTGGTCAATGGGCCAATTAGTTGAAGGCAATGATGACTACTAACTTACCAACCATTTAGTAATTAAAAATTATCACAGACTCTCGTTAAAGTCTATAGTGAATGTTTATCTCCAATATCAAGTGTTAATGCTCAGTTGCATTTGGTCACAGATTACAAACACTGAATCTCACGAAAGAAGCAAATATATATATATATATATATATATATATATATATATATATATATATATATATATATATATATATAATTTCAAACTCATCCAAATTAATCAGTAACTTTATGCAATGAAGGAGCAGATAGAGTAAGAGACAAAAGTTTCAGAAAATATTTATGCCAAACATAATATACCTACCGGAGGGGATAGATGAAGAGACAATAGTTTCATATAAATAATACATATCAATATATCATTGACGGAGGGGATAGTCGGAGAGACCAAAGTTTGAGACAAAATACATTAATATTTCAATTCTGAGAATGATTTAGGCTAAATACAAGCCTATTGGTTTGTAGGAGATCCACCCCCAGAGCCTAGGGAATGGGGAGGGTTCCCCGGAACAGAATCAGGAAACAAAGAGTATGAGGACAGGTTGGGAACAGTTAGGGCTCTTTACAAACCGACAGACAGCGACCCATCTCCCCTCTTCTCTCCTGTCAGCCTAAGCTCTAACCACACCACTAAAGATACCTCAATTATACTCTAAAATTGACATGTCCATCCCACAATTGTTGCAAGCTATCATCAAACTTGCACAGGGATTGGTGGGTTTAGAAGGTGGCGTTGTTACACCACCATGATTTCACCTTTAATTCAACAACTCTTTTCTATTATATTAGTTCCCAGGGTTTAAATCTTAGTCCGTTCTCACGTTCCCCACATAAGATACAACATTTTACATTCTTCTTTCATGAACTAACCTCCTCCGCAGTGTGCATCTCCGGTCCCACGCCTGGGTACAACAATTGGCAGTCATCTGACACACTAGCCTTCACCCTTTTCATGTCATCAGTGTTGCACAGCGCGTCTTACTTTGCCTCATGACAGAACGGACTCGCTCCTTGAAGCTCTCCCTCCCACAATAGCCAAATTTACAATAATGGCTGCTTCATTCCGCTCACTAAACTAAATGAAAATGAACATATATTAATTATATGATAATGAAAGCTTCACTGTTTACCACCCACCTTACACTATTCTCCATTAATGTTACCTAGCATAAGCTTAGTGCAAAAGTGGCATTAATTATTACTTTAAAGCAGGATGCAACATGCAGAAATAATGATGCACATGCTGCCTATTCACACAACTTCTTCGTTTGTCAAAGCAAAAAAGTTATTACAATATTAATTATTTACGTGTTAGTTCAGGCATGCGCACAGCAATTCCCTTGTGTTTGTTAGTTTTACTACAATTACTTACTGTTAGTACATATTATGGGGGTATCCATTTGAGCAGGTTTAATTTTTGCGAAACCCTGCTCCATCAATCCCACTGGGGGTTATTTGCTTTGTTTCCATCTACACTACAAATCACCTACAGGCCACTTGCCCTGTCTTGGCGTCTGTATCTGGCTGAGCGGTATCAGGTTGTTAGGGATATACATGGCTGCGTGCAGCCACAGATGTGCGGGAGTTTGACTGTCCTTAGTTTTGCTTTGCAAACTTTCAGCTGTCATTTCAGCTACTACTCTATAGCTGAATCACTCGTACCTTTTACCATGTTTATTGTTCCAAAATAACTTATTCTTGTCTTAACCGTCGTCTTCCAGGTCTTAATCTGTCATTCTGTTGCACATTTTGGTGTAATCAATTTCCCCAAAAGTAGCTTTTTTTAAACCACGTTTCCTTTGCTACTCTTATTACATTTCGTTATTGGATGTTTTTTGTATTTTCACTTTTTCCTCTGTTTCCATCTGATTTTAATGTAGGTGTTGCATCATGTGTTGTATGTGTTGCATCATGTGTTGTATGTTATGCAGAGGGATGTGCTTTTAAGTACAGTTTGCCATCAAAAATGGGAAATCTAGAACCTACTAATTGCACGAGTAGGTGGAAAAAATGGCTTTTTATTTTTTAAAGAGAACCTTCAGTTCGTTTTCCTGCTCCTCATGTTTGCATCCATCTAGACAGGGGGTTTTAAGGCCTTTGCAAAATATTGCATTGTACAAATAATTGTGTCACACTTTTAAGCCTCACGCTTATATTAGTTGGGTGCACGGCTGTTTTCAAAACATTTAACTGGTTTGTACTCGCGCCATTGACCTACATATTCCTTCCTACAAGGTGAAAACGAACTCTGGTTCTACTCACCCACTGTGGTGCCCTTCGGCAAGAAAAAGTAGATTCGTCCGTATTTTCCAGAGAGTAGATTCCTCCAGTCATCATTAGAGCGATTCTAGGCATCTTCCTGAAAAAGGTTTGCCCCAACTCAGACTTAGCAATGCGTGTTATTCCCCAGCATGCAAATACACTATTTGGGTTTTCTCAGCGAATCTGATCATTTTCAAATTGATCATAAGGCGGTGCCTTCATATCATGATTGCCTGAAAATGGTACTGTTAATTAAGTTGGTTGAGTCATTCTTAGTGTGTGTGTAAGGTTTAGCAGTGAGCAGTTGTCTGGATGTGAACCAGGTTCGTCTGTTCTGCTAATCTAAATTGTAGTTTACCACTATGAAAGTTAAATGAAAGAATTTCCCAGCATTTTCTATATGAACACCCTTCAGGGTTTTGACAAGTTGCATCTAAGCCCAATAGTCGATTTCTGAAAGAACCATTGGTCTGGTATAATGCAGTTGACCACTCTCAACATAACATGATATTGATGCTGGTAGGCCACAGGTGTCCGATACTGGTCAACGATGGCTGGTTCCATCTTCCTGATATGAACCCTGCTTTCACCGGTGGGGGAGGATTACATTTTGTTATCCATCAGATGGATGGATTATTGATGGGGGTGGGAGGTGGGATGTTCATTGTAATCACTCTTATAAATTATTTTACAAACTATATTGGAATAAATCCGCTTTCTGTTTTCCCTATATGTCAAAAGTGGCCTGGAGTCTTTTTTGTAGGTTATCCATCAGAGGGATGGATTGTTGATGGGGGGGGGGTGGGAATGTTCATTGTAATCACTTTTATAAATGTTTTACAAACTATATTAGAATAAATCCGCTTTCTGTTTTCCCTATATGTCAGAAGTGGCCTGGAGTTTTTTTTGTAACATATTGATCAAATTCATATTTTCCATTTTGCCCGAAACTGACTTTGCGGTGTAACTAGTATTCTTTAAAAAGATACTGAAGCCCTTATTAATCATTCCCTGTTAAAGTATGGATGTCGATTGCCTTGACATTTGTTTTTGTTATTAAGGTGCGTTGTGTTTTAATAGGTGGCAGTGCTGATCCCATTTCGGAACCGTCATGAGCACCTTCCCATTTTCTTCCGCCACTTGATACCAATGCTACAAAGCCAACGGTTGGAGTTTGCCTTCTACGTTATTGAGCAGGTAAGAAAACTGTCACTTTCATATGCTTGTTGACCATCATTTTGGTAGGCTCACAAAACTGTGATGGTGTCCTGCATTGTGGTTTCTTACTGTGTCTTCTGGAAGCTCTTAAGTGAACAGCAGCGTTGTTACAAAGAATGGGTCTCATTCATACAATCTAGCCGAAGCGATAGCAGTCTAGGGACTCATTACACATGCGGCGCACTTACCTTCATTGCGCCTGGCGCACTTTTTAAAGGGTGCGCTTGGCCTAATGACGGAAAGTGCGCCGCATTCTGGGGAATGCGCTTACCCCTGGGCAGCCACGAACTCGTGCTGCCCTCGGGGCAGCACATTCACGTGAAATATGGAACGGCTGCTTTACAGTCTTACCGTGTATCACTGTGCAGGCGGCACCCACCTGCACTTTTAAAGGGGAATAGAGAGAGGTCCCCTGCCTGCAAGGGGATGTCTGGGGGGGGGGGTCCTTGGGCCCCCCTTTCCCTCCACCAGAGGGCTGTCATCAGGGGGGCGCACTGACAGTGCACCTCCTGAGGGCTTCTTTGCCTTTTTGCCAACGTCAGTAATACGGTGCGGGCGCAAAGGCAAAGGGATTCTCTCCTGTGCATGGGGCACGCCGCCATGCAATTGAGGGAATGCCCCCTTGAAGATATCACTGGCGCTTTGTGCGCCAGCACTATTGATATACAGAAGGGGCCGCACAAGCGGCTTCTGGCCCCTTCTGTCATTCCAAAGTGCCACGGTGGGCACCAACCCCCGTTGCGCCCCCTGTGGCACTTTATGTAATACGGCACTTGATGTGAATATTTGTTTGTATCTTCCTGGGAGTCAAAGTAGTTTCCTTCAGAGGTGTTCTACTTCACTGTTCTACTTGAACTATCGCTTCATGCTGCTATTGCCTCCATATTGCCTGAGTGTTTTTTTATTTCTGCTGACCCCAACAAAACATTTCCATTTAAGACCAGCAAACGCATTCTTGTATGTGAACAATTGTCCACACCGTGCTCTTTTGGTGTTAAACCTTCTTTTTTTTATTTTACTTTTAAACAAGCGGCTGAAATATGCAGGTCGTATTTTGCTGGCCCAGACCGCTTTTCTTCCTTCAAGAGCGGCCCATAATATAACTACATTCGCTTCTAAAGACTAGTTTTGAGTTTGAACTTCATGCATAACTTTTTGAAATAATCTTTTTTCACCCGTACATGGTGATTATAACTGCGTTACCTGTATTTCCTAAGAACTGTGGTTCACCTGTAGATGAATGTACCAACAGGCGTCACCTTGTGTCCCTGCTCGGACATTTGTCGCATTCCTCCCGCAGTAGTCTCACTCACACCTGGCAATTATCTCATATTGCTGCAGGCTGAGGGGAAAGAGTCCATGACGTCAGTGGTGCTCAGAGGTGGGAAACCTGGCAAGCCATGGGTGACACGGTTGAGTCCGCCTCTCATCGGCATCCTTCCGACTAAGACACAAACTGGTTGAGTGAAACTCACCCGAGGGTTTCGGGAATTTTGTGCCTCTCAGGATAAGCCTGAGGGGCCCAGGGCAGCTCTCACTGTGAGTTACCACAAGTGCTTTCTGCATGAAGGCTTTCATCAGGGTTGCCTAATGAAAATGGGGCTCTTGGCTTCTGCCTCTTGCCCCTTCTACGCCTGACTCCGTGCTACTCAATCTCCTGCTCCCAGCTGACGCACATTCTCCTCTCAGCGCCATAAGTCTGTTGATAACATCGCAGGTGCTTCAGTATTGGCTCACTCTCGAACTTTCCGCAGCACGGCAGTCGTCTTTCATACAGACCAGTTCAAAAAAAAGGAAGGAAACACATACAACGCCTATTGGCAAACAACCCCTAACTCTGCAATAAATGCAGTTCAGACGAAACACTGGCACACTAGAACCTTTACCCTAACAAAGGTTACATGCACAGCCAAATTTGTAATTGTGTTTAATGTTAAACTCGTCAATAAAATGGTTTCAGTTCACCCCGAAGCCCTTGCAGTTTTATTATTTTTTTAATTATGAAGTCTCTTCCTTCTGGTGTTTTTTTTATTCAATCACCTCTCCTGTCTTTTGTGCAAGTACAGGTTTACACTTAGAAATATAGTTAATGTGCCTTCAAACGACTCCTTCCAGATTACAGAAGGGCGTCTGTACTGTTAGTGCAACCAACACGTTATTGCCTCTGTTTCGCATGGTTTTCAGTGTGCATGTTGAATAATAACCTCTCCCCGAATGCAGGATATCTTTTCTTTTCCATTTTTTTTAACCTAGGAGATTAATTTCCATAAAACTTCCTGGAAAAGCTCTGGCTCATTCAAAAGGGCCGGGAGCGCTCTACACTTAAATTGTTCGTAGACATGTAATTGCCACTTACAAAGCATAAACTCCGCCCAGCTTCACTTACGCAATTGACACCACTCCTTTCAGTTCCTGGACTACCAGAGAACACACATAGTTCCTCGGTGACTAGTTTTTATGTTGTAATATAAATCTTTTGAGAGTGAAAGTATTAACCACTCTGTGGAGAAATGTCATCCAGGATTTTCTTACGTTTCCTGGCAGACTCTTGTCTCCCATTAGAGGTGTTACCTGTGAACCCACATTAAATGCTCCTCTCATTTTTGTTGCTACTCTCTGACTTGCTTGGCCCCGCCCGCCCTATATTTTTGTATTGGGCTCATACACCATAAATAAAATTATAATAACATTGCTTTATTATCCTTTAATTTATTGTCTTCTGGCACGGGCTGTGGGTCGATGCTCCTCCGACATTACGGAGGAGCCACCCCTGCGTCCTGCACAATGGAATTGTACATTATGTATTTATTGTATACGCCTTTCATCCGTAGACACTCAAGCTAACACTTGACATTTTGAACATTGTAGAAGGTAAGGAAGGAATACGAATGTAGCAATTTATAAAAGTCAAATAACTTCTTTAATCTACCCTAGTATCTGAAAATGAATTATTTTTATCTTTTAGGCTGGAACACAGACATTTAACCGAGCAATGCTCTTTAACGTTGGCTTTAAAGAGGCCATGAAAGATCGAAAGTGGGACTGTGTCATTTTTCATGACGTGGATCACATACCTGAAAATGATCGAAATTACTACGGATGCGGCGAGATGCCCCGTCATTTTGCAGCTAAACTAGACAAATATATGTACATGTAAGTAAAGGGCTTTCATACTCAGCTGTTTTACTCTTAATGATTTTTTAATAAAAAAGTGCATTGTACTCCATTGTAAAGAACTATGGGAGGTAGTGTCATCAGCTGTTTCCCCGCCATATGATGTATTATTGTGCACTATGTGGAAAAAGGGAATAGTTTGCTTCCTTGTCCCAAAAATAATATAGATCCAGAAACTAATTAGCTGGCACTTTGTTGTGTTTACTGATGAAAATTTGTGCAGCAGACCTTTTCAAAGTAATTTTTGTTTGTTAACATTTTTATCACTTGCTTGAATCCGACTGGGATCACCTTGATTCGGCACCTGATAGACAAAATATCACCAGAACGGAATATTTTGTGTATTTTCTTTTTTTTATAACTTTTTTTTGTTTAATAAATCTTTTGTGTATTTATATAATTCCCCATTGTCAGGCTGAGAATCCCTGGTTAACGCAAATAACAGTAAGCGGTATCAGAATGGCCATAGCTCTCAGCAACAGTATTTTAAGTAGCACATCCACCTCGTTTTAAGTAACCCAAACTTCACCAACAGGGTGGAGATGCGTTGCTCCATTACTCCCCCTAGGTGACACCAGTACTCTCATTTCTACTGCATGCCATGTATGCGAAGAGCTCTGCTCCAACCAGTGTTGGACCTTAAAACAGTTTGCTTCTTTACTTTTACTTCACTCTCACTGGATTTCAGCCAGCTCTATCTACAGCTTTCATCATAAATTGTCTTTGGGAAATTTCTGAGATTCTTACCACATCAGTGTCCCAGGGGGACGCTCATCTATCAACTGTCACTAGGACTGTAAAGCAGAAGGTCTTTCTTCAAGCCCCGCTCTGGCTGTGACCAAAATACGTTGTAGACTGATGATCCTTATGCCAGGTATATTATCCAAGTAAAACCAAAGGGGATGATGGATGGAGTGTTGAACACTGCAAGCCCTCACCCCCAGTACACTGATCTGGGTTTAATCCATCCTCATTCTTTAGCTCACTCCACCACCCCAGTTCAGACATGGCCATATGCAAATCAGTCTGACTATGTGCCTCATGGGAACAGTCCAGCCCGAACTGCCAAGCCATGTCTTCCCTGGACTGGAAACAAGCATCCTTGGACCGATTTCTGGCTAATCAGCCGTTATTAACCCGGCTAGCTCGAATCCAGTGGCAAAGTGAGCCAGGGACCCACTTTTGGGCATACCCTGCCAACTTAGGGCGAACAAAGTAAAACCAAAGGGGATGATCGACGGAGTGTTAAACATTGCAAGCACTCGCCCTCAGTCAACTCATCTGGGTTTAATCCCTCATCATTCTTTAGCTCACTCCGCCACCCTAGTTCAGACATCGCCATATTATCTTGCACAGAAAATATCTTAATGTGACATTGGTAAAACATTTCCCTCACACTGTAAGAGGTAGGAATAGGGGTGCAGCTCTTTTGTGACAGAAAGCAAGACAATTTCCCCTCCCTAAGAGTAGCTCACCAGGCATTTCTGTTAAGGCGGTTCAAAAAAGGAGCCCTCTGATACTTTCTGAGCTAGAAACCCACACCGCCTACTAACATTAAGCTACAGTGACTGCTTTTCACGTTACAGCGACAGCCTGGTGCCAGTATCGGACCCGTGCTTCATCATGGTTGGCCTGAACTTGTGATGTTCACCGGTATAGTGCAACAAGATGACCGCAAGTTGCGCTTTGTGCTTTTAGGCGATATTTTCACTATACACTTTGAACTTCAATATCTCCTGTTTTACTGTTTGGGTTTTTGTTGTTATGGTATCATTTTATTTATTAAAATGTACTCTATTCGAGATTGGTTTGGGGATTTTTCTTGTGTTTGGGTTTTTACTTTATTACTATTTGTGTGCTTCATAAATACTTTATACATTGCCTCAAAGTTAAGCCTGACTTCTCTGGTGCCAAGCTACCAGAGGGTTAAGCACAGGTTGATTTAGTGACATTTGTGGTTCACCCTGACAAGGATTGTGGTTTTTACCTGAGTGGGGCTTCCGCCCCTCAACCAATAACCCATCAGTCACATTTAACTTTTTTGTGAAAAAAAAATACAAAACACATTTATGCTTGCATAATTAATGCTTGTAACCAATATATGCCTAGATACAACAAGTAGTTGAGGGTGAGGATAGAGCCTTATAGAGCAAGGGGTCCGCTGCGTAGAATAATTGTATTTTCCAAATAAATTGCTTAACAACATCTATCTCAACACTTCATAACCCCCACTTTCATATAAATTGAATTTTACCAGGATAATACCTAAACAAATGTTGACATTTATTGCACCAGTTCCGGGGGATGCTGTCAACACCAATTAAAATCAGGATGTGAATTTGTATTTTTCTCATGGGTAAGAGTACCCACCTTTGCGCCTAGCGTTGTGAAATTGATCTGCAACCAGAAGCCTTCATTAATTTGCACTATGGCTATGTTTTGCACCTTAACCTCTTGGCCATTCCACTGGATGTTTGGTAATTCCTAAAAACGGCATAATAAATAGTGCTAAGTGTGCGCCAAATTCTCGCTTTCCATGCCAGCAGGGATACTCTATCTTTTATTGGCTAATTTAGCTGATGACCAAATATCTAAATAGCATAAATGCTCTTGGGTGTGAAATACTGGCTTAGATTATTTACAGGTAATCAAAGATGCTGCAACAACCTCCCACTGATTGATGATTGCTCTTACGATAATCCAGCACCTTCAAGTCCTCCGAAAATATCCGACCGTGTGTGTTTATTAAAAAGAAGCCCGTTTCAGGTTATTTCTCGAATGTTTCATTTCACACTGGGCTGCTCTTCATATTTTGTAGTCGAAGATGTCATGAGGACATTGTATGAATTCTTCGTTATAGCCCTATTGTGCATCAGTGTCAAACAGGCCTTAAATTTTCCGTTCACCTGTCAGACTTAAGTGTCATAAAATTAAGTAAATCAACATAGTGACTCCACCTACGGTTCTGTCATTCTTTTCCATACTTCAATAAATGAAGTCTTGTGTTACATGTGTGAGTGATGGGACATTGCTTTTGAAAGAGTTGTAGTCCTATATATCAACTAGAAAAATATAGACCAACAAAAATATTGAGGGCAAAAGATCTAGAAGAATATAGATGTTCAATACATGCTATTGAAAAGACCAAAATAGCCAATATATTATCAACGTAGACAAAGTTTTTAAAAAATCTACCACAAAAAATAGAGTACGATATTGTAAAAAGATTAAATTGGCATTCGAATTATATAAACTATCTGCTACAAAATTGTGCCAAGTATTGATAGTATAATTAAAATATTTATTTAACCTACATGAAACTTACTACTGATTTTCCATTAATCAATAAAATATCTAAAAACTGTTCTTCTCAAACATCATAATATAAATATATTTAATCTTTACATCATTAAAAAATAGAAATGTATTTTTTAAAACTAAATTGGAAACATATTCATCAATTATAAATAAATTGAATTTTAAATCAGTTTAATAATGCAACATAAATGTTACAATTAAAGTGCATTTTAATTAAAAAAATATATTTTAATAAATGGACATTTTTATTTTGTAATGAATGTATGTTAAGAACAAAAATGCATTAACCTCAAAACACACATTTAATATTCGTTCAACCAATAAAAATAATTGTAATTTATTAAATATCAAACCTTTAATTATTTAATAAATAGCAAACATCTAAAAAAGTATTTAAAGTCCAGGATCAACAAAACCCCCAAATAAAGTTTGAACAATCTCTATCATATAAAGTCTGACTTATAATTGTAAAAAATATTTTTGAAACATTTTATATATGAATGTGAGTGGGCCTTTTTTCCACCTTCAGTCCTAACATTGGGAAAAGGTTATATATTGAGCAAGGGCATATTTACACTTCTAACTCCAATCTTACCACCATTCGGGTAAATCTATATATTTGAAGGGTGTCAAATTTTCGGTTGAAAATCCTGTGCTGCTAATATATCTCTAACCTAAGTGTCAGTAGCATTGGGCAAAATGTGTATGTTTGGAGGGTGAACTGGGAGGTCAGATTTACTATTCCAACTCCAACCGTACAATCATTGGAGACCGTGCTTGTATTTAGAGTGATATGACATGGGTGAGGGATTTCTATTGTCTGATCCCTAAGGCACCATTTCACTCAAGGGCAAGAGGCTTTCGTGTCAGTTTTTCTCTGAAGGACAGACAGCCCTGCATTACAGGGAAAGCTTGCCCATGCATTTCCCCAGAGTTTCAGACACACAAGGGCGAGAGCACTGGGGAAGCTTCCCATAATGGAGCAGGACAATGCAGGTCCCCTACAACACTCTTGCTGATCAGTGGCTGGGGGTCTCTTCATTTCCAGCTGTGAATCCTTGGGTCTCCCTGGGCCACTTGTAATTGTCATTTATAATCATCTTCCAGAGCTCTTTTGCTCCCCCTTGGGAAGTACTGAGGCTGTGTTTTTGTGGGCCCATATTGACCTTTGTCGTTCCAAGCAAGCCTGTCCCTGCAACTTACTGCAGATGTGCTGTGCATTGCATTGCACCATTCTGTACACCACCCAGACTATGTTGCACCAGGTGGTGGAGAAGAGGAAAGAGAGATGACCGCACTAGTTCCAGGGAACAGGGTACTCACGACAAATTAAGCCTAAGGGAAAATCCCTGGAAACAAACTATATCAGTCCTCACAGCACTCTCTCATTCTTTCTCCCCAGACTCTTATTTAGTCACCTTCTGTTCCCAATGTATTCCTACTAAAATGTAGCGCTTACAATGTTTTTATTCATCAGTACAACACGTTCTATAATATTTAAAATTTCGGAGATATTCCCGAAAGAGTACACATAAAAGAATTTTTAGTTTAAAAAGTTTTTTCGCAACAAAGCATTTCATTTCATATCAACAGAAGAAACTTCCTGCTACATATACATTTTAAAAAGAAAACATAACATCAAATTATAAACCACTGAAGTTACCTTTACCCCCTCTCACTAATTCAATAAAATACTATTGTTCATCCTTAATTTGATCCAATAGCCCTATATGTTTTATGTGGGACACTCAATACAGGAATTTCCTGTGTATCTACAGCTTCCCATGTTTTTGTTGGGATTCTGTTTGGCAGGTGGTGGAACACTGGGGGGTACGTAAAAGAGCAATGCAGCACTTTTGTGAATATTTTTGGCTCCGATAGTTAGGCCTCATTTTTTCTGCACCATTAAACAAACACTTGTTGATGCTACCGATGGTGTGGCACACATTCATTCCGACCTGCCGGGATAGCTATTAACACACCTCTGTTTTTCACCTACATGCAGCACTGCACACTGGTTCCTGGTGATATAAGGAAGCAGAAGTAATCAATTGATGGTGCTCGGATGATGCAAGCCTGGAGCCAGGTTAAATAACTGTTTCTTGTGGTGCAACAGGCAGACCTGTGAGTGGTAGTAGCCCCCATGATGTCAGCCAGTTAGATAGTTCAGACTGTCAGTGCACCTACTATTGACATCTGACTGCTGTAGCCTCTCCTACTGCCTGTTCACTGTACCTGTACCCCCCCCTCCTTCACTGTTTATCCTTATGACCCGGTCTCTACAGGAAAATTCATGACAACCCAGCAATGATCAACATGTAAGTTTGCTCTGTGAGGTAATGCGCCAACTTCCACCCTGATCGGGTAAACATCCTTTACCACGCAACTTTTACCACGCAGTGCTTTTACAACGCAGGTTTTACAACGAAAACCATTACAACGCATTGCACTGGGGGGCGCTCTAGGATAAGTAATAGTTTAATTTACTGTCCAACACCTTCCCTACTATCCACTGGGACTGGAGTTGGAATAGTAAATTAAACTATTCACTATCCAGCACCCCCCAAAGCAATGCGTTGTAATGGCTTGTGTTGTAAAACTTGCGTTGTAACAGCATGCGTGGTAAAAGCATGCGTTGTAACAACGTACATCCCCCTGAACGTGCCTAGCACTTCCTCCCTCAGCAGTGGGGTTTACAGAATCTCTGTGTATGTTGGAGGGAAATATGTCTGCAGGGGCAAGCTATACAAGAGAAGATCCTTTTAAGTTGTGAGGTTTCTTTGCCTGTGAATGTGCGGTGTGCAAACACCAGCTGTAGAAAGCTGGAGGTTTACTCCGAAATATATCCCTTTTTCTGCCCTTTACTTTGAGATAGCCAGATAGCACAGGCACATGCATGTCTAGCATAATGGAAATGAGAATCTGTTACATGTCTCATTCTTCCCCTGCCCACCCCCATGTCTGCCAAAAATATCTCTGCAGTTGCTATTCACATGCTGCATGCTTAAATGGGGTAGGATATGTTAGATTAGCCTTTTGATGGATGAATGCACCTGCTCCAGATGCCTAGGGCAGATGTGGCCTGCAGCTCATAGCTTTCGCACTCTTCAGCCAAAGCCTCTGAAAAGTTATTCTGGCAGCCGGTACCCAGCATGTGACGCCTCATCATTCTCCTTGGCGCCCACAGGTACCCAGCGGTGATAACGAAACGTTGAATGTGCAATCATCAGCGATGCATGAAAAGATGATTAATGCTCCTTTTAAAATACTTGTGCAGTCTGTAGGTCACAGCCCAGGTTTGAATAGGTTTAATGCCGAGTCATATAATGCTGGTGATTGCATTCAGCACCCAGTAGCCACAAGACTTCCCTCAAGCGATACATTCTTTTTCAAGCCACCTGATTTATTTCTATGTAAATAAAATACTTTTAAGTCCCTTGTATTAGACCGCAGTGAGAACTAAGCCTGTGCAAGCATATGCAGGCAGATCATACAGACCTCAGGGGGCCGTTTATGTTTATGTTTATGGGATTTGTAAAGCGCGTGACTACACTTCGGCATCTCAGCGCTGCATGAATCAAGGTAGAGGGGGTGAGCGCTTAGTCGTGTGGAAAGAGCCATGTCTTAACTGCATGCGCTGCGGTGCATTTTCCATGTTAATCAAGGTGCATCTTTCAAAAGGTGTACCCTGCGCAAACAAGGAGAGTGCGCCGTATTACACTGAATGCGCTGCCCCAGGGCAGCCGCAAACTCGTGCTGCCCTGGAGACAGCACATTCAAGTGAAATATGGAGCAGCTTTGAAGCAGCCGCTCTGTGGTTTACTGTGCAGGCAGCAATCTGCCTGCACTTTTGAGGGGGATTAGAGATACCCTTGCAGGCGGACACAGTGAGTGACTGCACCTGCCTGCAAGGGGGATGTCTGGGGGGGTCCATAGGACCCACTTTCCCCCTTCAAGAGGGCTGCTATCAGGGGGTTCAGTGGTGCACTATCAGTCCTTCACCTTTTAGGTGGCGTACTGTTAGTCCTCCACCTTTTAGGTGACGCACTGTTAGTCCGCCTCCTGACAGCTCCTTTGCCTCTTTGCACGCATCTGTTACATGACGCGAATGCAGAGGCAAAGGGATTCCCTCATTTGCATAGCCCCATGCTCCCATGCAAATGAGGGTGCACCCTCTGGTGCTAGCGCTGGCGCTCTATGTGCGCTCGCACTATCTGTATGACAGAAAAGACCACACAAACATCTGCAGCATCTTCTGTAATACAAAGGTGTCCCGGGGGCGTGCAAAGGGAGCGCACATGCCCGTTGCGCCCCTGGGGCACTTTTTCTATAATTCGTTCCAGAGTACGCAGTTTCCACTGTATTCTTCCCCAGTTACTTAGTAAATATAATGTGCACCAGTAGGGGGTGTATATGTACCCTGCCCTAAACACTGGCTGAAAATCCCTAGCACAGCCACGTGGTTTAATGCATCTTCTACAGTGTTCTGTGCACAACATGTAGTTGAGTAGTTCAAATGATTACTATTCGCCATCTTTATTATTGGAGATAATTTAAGCCTCCGACATAGATTCTTCAGAACTCCCTTGTCGCTGATAATAATCCAGCAGAGTTCAGACTGTACCCAGCTGCATCACCAGCTCTTGCCAACTTTACAGGGAAGTGTTTCTGCTGCATTTTATTCCCAAACCACTTCGAGGCAATGGTATGCTCTCTGTATCTACCATTGGCTTTGCTTCAGTGTGAGCTACTCTGACGGTCTCCATGCTAAGAACCACTTTTTACATTGCTTTATGCTTCAGTTCTTACTGTTGGTGCATAATTTGTTGTGAGAAACAGGTTTGTTGTCCGTGCTTTGTCTATATCCCTTTGTTTTGTGTTCTGCTGCAGAGATTGGGAGGTTTGTGTTGGGATATTGCAGATCTGTGTGCTTCAGTTTTAGGGGTACAGATCGTACCATGCGTAAGGGAGAGCGCATGTAGGGGAGAAGATTTAAAGAGCATTACAAGCCAAATACCGCACGAAGTGGAGGATGCAGAAAATAATGCTGTTATATCAGCGTGCTGGTGCATTTTATTGTACTGGTGACAGTGGCAGTTGATGGATTTTAAAAGTGGTGAGGCACCTCGAAGCCCAAAAGTAGTCTCCAGCACCTGGCCTCTGGCCTTTCCAGCTGCTTCACAGGCTTTCAAATTGAACACGCACTCACTTAACCTCTTGCATGCAGCGCGAATTTTCACGCTGTGCGGGACATTTAAATAGTGGGCGGGATTCGGACGACCCCCTGTCGTCCTCCGTACACGCCCGCCGTGCCGCATGACGGCGGGGGGCCGTTATGAGCATGCAAGGGGTTAAACGCGTTCAGGCATAAAAGCATACATATACACACATTTGTGGCCCAACAGACAGTCACACAGACATACACACGCACTCCCCAGCACACAGCAAAGCACACTCAGGCTGCTAAAAGTACAAACGTACCTGGGTTGGCCCATGAATTCTTACTCACTCATCCATCTACAGCATACCAAAGGCAGGCCCATGAGCTTCCTCCCAATCAGAAGCCAGAATAGGGTTGAAGGAACTGGTGCAGACCTTTTTGTTGCTCTATTTCAGCTTCTGATAGGGCAGAGGGGCATGTAATTGACAAACTTTGAAACTGCACTATCCGACATGCTGCACTGCCTATCGCTAGTTAAAAAAAAAATATATATATATATATATACACTTACTCTTCGACATTCCTTTCACAGTATTTCTGCAGTCGCTATATTTTGTCTAACGTTTGGTGATAATGTTAATATAGACAATTGCATAAGTGATAACCTCCATATTATGCTGATGTACAAATCAGCTGTCAAGATCCCAGGGGCATTAACTCGAAAAGTAATGTACAAAATAAGAACAGTAACCGAAAGAATAAGCCCTTCCTGCTTCCCCCTCCTGATTGAAGAACAATCATCAAGCTATGTTTACAACATCTAGACAGTCATATTACCAGTATATTCCAGGCATAATCTCCCTGTCCTCTAATGCTGACTCTTTTGAAATAATTTACAACAAGGGGTGGTGATGGACAGAGTCTCTGAATTAAGCAGAATACTCTCACCCAGTCAAGAGATCAGGGCTAGATCCAACACCGTTTTTTAGCTCATTGCACCATCCCAGTTTCAGAACCTGGCTGTATGCAAATTAGTCTGTCCCTGGCCCAGTGCATCATGGGAACAGGGCAGACCAGACTACAGAAGCCAATTCTTACACTGGGAAGAAAACAAGCTTCCGGGGACCGGTTTCTGGCATTTCAGCCGTCTTCGGCCCAGCTTGCTTGAATCCTGATGGTGCAATGAGCAAGGGACTCACATCTGAGTATACCCTTCCACGCTTAGGGTGGACAAAATAATTTACAACAAGGGGTGGTGATGGACAGAGTCTCTGAATTAAGCAGAGTACTCTCACCCAGTCAAGAGATCAGGGCTAGATCCAACACCGTTTTTTAGCTCATTGCACCATTCCAGTTTCAGAACCTGGCTGTATGCAAATTAGTCTGTCCCCGGCCCAGTGCATCATGGGAACAGGGCAGACCAGACTACAAAAGCCAATTCTTACACTGGGAAGGAAACAAGCTTCCGGGGACCGGTTTCTGGCATTTCAGCCGTCTTCGGCCCGGCTTGCTTGAATCCTGATGGTGCAATGAGCAAGGGACTCACATCTGAGTATACCCTTCCACGCTTAGGGTGGACAAAATAATTTACAACAAGGTGTGGTGATGGACAGAGTCTCTGAATTAAGCAGAATACTCTCACCCAGTCAAGAGATCAGGGCTAGATCCAACACCGTTTTTTAGCTCATTGCACCATCCCAGTTTCAGAACCTGGCTGTATGCAAATTAGTCTGTCCCTGGCCCAGTGCATCATGGGAACAGGGCAGACCAGACTACAAAAGCCAATTCTTACACTGGGAAGGAAACAAGCTTCCGGGGACCGGTTTCTGGCATTTCAGCCGTCTTCGGCCCGGCTTGCTTGAATCCTGATGGTGCAATGAGCAAGGGACTCACATCTGAGTATACCCTTCCACGCTTAGGGTGGACAAAATAATTTACAACAAGGGGTGGTGATGGACAGAGTCTCTGAATTAAGCAGAATACTCTCACCCAGTCAAGAGATCAGGGCTAGATCCAACACAGTTTTTTAGCTCATTGCACCATCCCAGTTTCAGAACCTGGCTGTATGCAAATTAGTCTGTCCCTGGCCCAGTGCATCATGGGAACAGGGCAGACCAGACTACAAAAGCCAATTCTTACACTGGGAAGGAAACAAGCTTCCGGGGACCGGTTTCTGGCATTTCAGCCGTCTTCGGCCCGGCTTGCTTGAATCCCGATGGTGCAATGAGCAAGGGACTCACATCTGAGTATACCCTTCCACGCTTAGGGTGGACAAAATAATTTACAACAAGGGGTGGTGATGGACAGAGTCTCCCTCACCACCCCTTGTTGTAAATATTTTTTCCACCCTAAGCGTGGAAGGGTATACTCAGACATGAGTCCCTTGCTCATTGCACCATCAGGATTCAAGCAAGCCGGGCCGAAGACGGCTGTAATGCCAGAAACCGGTCCCCGGAAGCTTGTTTCCTTCCCAGTGTAAGAATTGGCTTTTGTAGTCTGGTCTGCCCTGTTCCCATGATGCACTGGGCCAGGGACAGACTAATTTGCATACAGCCAGGTTCTGAAACTGGGATGGTGCAATGAGCTAAAAAACGGTGTTGGATCTAGCCCTGATCTCTTGACTGGGTGAGAGTATTCTGCTTAATTCAGAGACTCTGTCCCTCACCACCCCTTGTTGTAAATATTTTTGTCCACCCTAAGCGTGGAAGGGTATACTCAGACATGAGTCCCTTGCTCATTGCACCATCAGGATTCAAGCAAGCCGAGCTGAAGACGGCTGTAATGCCAGAAACCGGTCCCCGGAAGCTTGTTTCCTTCCCAGTGTAAGAATTGGCTTTTGTAGTCTGGTCTGCCCTGTTCCCATGATGCACTGGGCCAGGGACAGACTAATTTGCATACAGCCAGGTTCTGAAACTGGGATGGTGCAATGAGCTAAAAAACGGTGTTGGATCTAGCCCTGATCTCTTGACTGGGTGAGAGTATTCTGCTTAATTCAGAGACTCTGTCCCTCACCACCCCTTGTTGTAAAGACTCTTTTTAAATAGGCCCATCACCCTGCACCTGGGGAACACAGCATAATAGCTTCTCATACACACAGGAACCTCTAGCAACGGTTTCCACAGCTCCTCAAATTTCATATGTGGGTGATTTAGGTTACTCCATTGCTAACAGAACTCAACATGTTTGATACCAGTGAGTGTGTTAGGTCGGGGGGGGGGGGGGGGCTTCCATCTGTTTTAAATCACAGGCAACAGTTGTCCTAGCCGCCCGAAACATCGCAGCATTATGTACCACTCTTGCTTGAAGAAACCTTTGTACCTTTCAGGGCACAACTCCTGGAGCATTTTTTCTGGAGTCGTTGTGAGTGGTTAACCCCAAAAATTATTCTGAGCTCAATATTATGGTTAGACAGGGTGGTAGAGTCGATATTTAGGATTACCACCCATTGAAAGCAGTTAACTGGAGAAAAAAAGCATTGGCAAAGCCAATAGATCTCGTCTTCTGGGATCTAATAGTTTTGCCAATGATGTTTAGCAATGTTCTGCAGCGTGGCTAAAGAGGAGAAAAAACAAGCCTGTGACACAGACATCTGTCATTTTGTAGGGGCGCAGATCACGTATGCATGCTCCTACAAAATCACGCAGGCTTGTGTTGGTCTTTATTTATAGATCCGAGTTGGATGAATAAATACCAAAAAGTAGCTTGTGTTATATATATATATATATATATATATATATATAGGGCATGTCGCCCGAAACGTTTGGCGTCGTTTGACGGAGGAGGAATGTGTCTGCAGCCCACAATAAAGCAAGGATTTTCCTCAAACTGTGTTGGCGTTTCTGAAATAAGGGCAACCTTCGTGTAAGCAATTGAATTACGGCGAGCCTTCGTCGTGGGAATGCCCCTCCGCTTAAACCTGCGGACCACAGCTTTCAAACTTGGAGGCCAGTGGAGTTTGAGGTCCGATATTGTGGGTAGAACTTATTGCGGGACACTTTGTTTTCCTCCGTTTAACCCACTTGGGGAAAGTATTTTTAATGTGCACGTAACTGACTACAGCTACCACTATGGATTATGCATGAACTGCCTTACCCACAATGCTTTTGATGCGAAGTCCCATCGGGGCCGGATATGAGGCAGAAATTCAGCACAGCTGTGGCAACTCGTGTGCTGAGCCAGTGAGCAAGGGCATGTCGCCCGAAACGTTTGGCGTCGTTTGACGGAGGAGGAATGTGTCTGCAGCCCACAATAAAGCAAGGATTTTCCTCAATTTGTGTTGGCGTTTCTGAAATAAGGGCAACCTTCGTGTAAGCAATATATATATATATATATATATATATATATATATATATATATATATATATATATCCTGTGTGCACCGTTTGTCTCCCAGCTAGCACGCTCGCGCAGACCCAGCAAGCAGACTCCGGACACGGACCTCGAGGTATAAACAGCTTTATTCACGCAGAAAGAGTCACCAACGTTTCGGCTCTAACGGAGCCTTGATCACATGACAGCGTACATTTGACTGGGTACACCTTTTATAGTGAAAGCAAGTGATTAACGTAAAACACCTGTGCAAACTTGCTAATAAACATGGAAAACATACTACAATTCTTTACACTCGGCAATGCAATTTCTAAATAGATGTAAAATACAATAAGATTTCTTAGACATTTCCTAATACATGTAAAATACATTTGGATTCAAATCTTATAAGAGTGACATTCAACAGATTAAATAACAAAAATGACTAAAAAAGTATTAAGGTAAAATACACAGATCTATTATACTGACCCGTTTTAAAACCATGGTTATAAGATATAAACTGATAGAAACCCCGTTCATTATAATTACAAAACTGTGAGGAAAATTTTCACAGTTTTGTTTTCCAATTCAGCAATCCCAGCATATAATACATATAAAGTGCTACGTGCTAACTTGCTAAAGTGCATAAGTGCTTTGAAAGTGCATCAATATGTGCAAAATAGGCAATGTGCAAATACATATACTGCAATATGCTGGGCTCCTGATTCATTCCACTTAGATACAGGAGACATTAGCCTGTATATCGAATGTTGGTGAGGAGACAAAATAATGTATCTCTACTCATACAGGGATCTATAGAGTATATTTTACTAAAACTTCAAATCCTAAACGGGTACATCTTATTTCACAACTGTCACACATTAGTCATACAAGTTCATGCTGAAGATCACTGCTAAAGTGCCAAGGTTTCCATGTTTAAAATATGTATGTGTTAGAACGAGTTAAGACAAATACACCAGGTCCACAAGGGGCCTGTAACCCAACACCAAAGTAATTCAAACCATATATAAATAAATGTACAACCAAATGTTAAAAAACCTATACATTTCATCGTATATCCATGGTAATTAACCTGGTTTAAAGAAAAAAACGTGCACAGTGAAAAAACAATAATAACTAAACATTAATAGTTTTCTTATAGCAGCATTATTATTCTCAGTGTAAATTCTTATGGATTGTGTTTGCTCGCAGCCCCCACGGGATCTGTCCCAGCACTTTCCCAGCCGGGTATGTACCATGGACATTATCCACGTGGGGGAGAGTACACATACCTAATATTCAAAGTCGTTCAGAGCAGGCTAGTGTGGAGATCCTCAGTCACATTCAACCCATGGGGCACCTTGGTGTTGAGCAGGAGGATGTATTTTGTTTCCAGTTTTCTCAGCTTGGTCTCCCTATCCCCGCCTCTTTTGGTGTTAATGACAGAATCAATAACCCAGTATTTGAGACCACCATTATTGCTTTGATGGTGGTCCTTGAAGTGGCGTGCAACAGGGTATGTGCTGTCCATATTTGTTATTGCTCGCAGATGTTGCAAAATGCGTTTATGGACAGCATTCCTGGTACTGCCCACATACTGTAGGCCACAGGGACAGCGCAAAACATATATGGCGTATTCTGTTTTGCATGTGAGCACTTGGGTTATAGGATGTTCCTTGCCTGTGAACCCATCTCTATAGGTTTTGGTGTTTTCACCATGGGTGCACGCTTTACAGATCTTACAGTTATAAAAGCCCTTGTTACTTTGCCACCACTCAGTTCTGATGAAAGGGTCCGGGTTGGTTTTAACTATATGGTCCCTTAGGGAGGGGGCTTTGCTGTAGGTCACAGAGATAGATTTAGGCAAACTCTTGCCTATGACATTATCCCTCAGCACAATGGGCCAGTGTTTATTCACTATACTCTTAATTTGCTGATGTTGTCTAGTGAACCCTGTAATTAATCTGAAGCTTTCAGGCTCACCCATGCCCGGTTTCGATGTGCCTCCGCTGGGGAGCTCCCTATCTGCTTTACTAATAAGGAGCTCATCTCTACTCTTTAATAGGGATTTCTGCACAGCTTTATCTATCACCTTTGCGGAGTAACCTCTTTCAATGAACCTCTTCCTGCTTTCCATTTGTGCTTGTTCCAGTTCCACCGGGTTGCTGCATATGCGTCTTAATCGCAGCATTTCCCCATATGGAATACTGGAAATAAGATGGACCGGGTGCGCACTAGCAGCATGTAAAATGCTGTTACCTGCTGTCTTTTTTCTGTGAACCCTGGACTCCAAACGGCACCCATTAGTATATAGCTCAGCATCCAAAAAGGTAACCATTTCCTGACTGAGTGATGCAGTGAATCTGAGGTTAAGGGGGTTGTCATTGATATCTTCAATGAATTTAAGGGCCTCCTCCTGACTACCTCTCCATATGACGAACAAGTCGTCAATGAAGCGGAACCATGCTACTAGGTTGTTCTTAATGATATGTTGGAAACCAAGTCCCAGGACCAGTTCCTCCCAAGCCCCCATGTGCAGACATGCGTAGCTTGGTGAGAAACTGGCCCCCATAGCCACCCCCTGTTTTTGGCGATACAGTTGAAAGTTGTATAGAAACACATTATTTGAGAGACAGAAATTTAACATGTCTAACAACATTTTGGTGTGCTTTTCATTGCCTGGTTTCCTTCTTGATAGGTAATACCGTATTGCCTCGAGACCATCAGTATGTGATATACTAGTATATAATGATGTAACATCAAGGGCTATCAACCAATCCCCCTCCTGAATTTGTACATCTTTGATTTTCACTAGGAAGTCCCCAGTATCACGTATGTAAGACCCCAATTGCTGAACATAGCCTTGTATAAAGTGATCTATATAAATTGAGGTATGTTCTAGGAGGCTCGCCCTTGCTGATATTATTGGCCTTCCCGGTGGATGGATGGGGTCTTTGTGTATTTTTGGCAAAAAATACAGAATCGGTGTTACTGGGTGTTCAACCTTTAAATATTCAAATTCATTGTCAGTAATGAGTTTGGCTGACCGCCACTTACTTAGTTTGCGATGATAATCTTCCTTGATGGTCAGGAGCTCCCGGTTGTTTATTTTTTCATAACAATCGCTATCATTAAGTTGGTTGTAGGCTTCTTTGTCATAGTTCATTTTAGTCATGAGGACTACATTGCCCCCCTTGTCACTGCTTCTGATAATCACATTCTTTTCCTTATTGAGTTTCTCAGTCAGTGCTTTGTATTGTTGGTGTTGGGCTGAGTATCTCCGTTTAGTGTTCCCCATTTTCATTTGCAACTTTTTCAAATCCGACACCACATTCTCATGGAAGATGTCTATATTGTCTCGTAGAAGGATAGGAAAGAAGGTGGATGGTGCTCTAAAATCTGTAGCTGTGGTCGTTCTATTGCCACTCTCATCCCACCCTTTATTGGCTCCATTGGTATTCTGGGCTATGTCATATCCCATTCCTTCTGTTTCCCAAAGCTCACTTATAATGCGTGTTCCTTGCGAGGCCTCAGGTTGTTGTATTTCCATGTCTGGCGTTGTTACGCCTTATATATATATATAGTTTGGAAAGGAAACCGAGGGCTAGGGTAGAGGAACAAGGGATGGGAGAAATACACAATACAAGAGCAATGGGGAGTTTGGGATGCGAAAAGCACGAGTGATACAGCAACATAGAGCTGGGGCAACGCACACACGTAATATGCACACGAGCGAGCGCATCACAGTGTGGGATTGGGAGGAGAAGCACTCGGGGAAGAAAAGTACATGAGGGAGACAGCTAGAAAACACATGCACTCTCATGTAGTGCTTAACCCAAAAAAACAAACTAGTGGTTAAAAGTAAGCAGTTGAAGGACACAAGTAATGATCTGATGGTGCAGGCTAGGAAACAAATGCAATGAGATGAGAATAGTGACTGAGCCAACCAAATGTAAGCTTAGACTGTCTGATATAAAAGACCTAACCGGTTGGAACTAAGAAAGGCACACAGTCAGGTTGCCGAATATTTATAAATTGAATGTTTTTGTATCAGCAATTTTGAATATTTTGTTGTGGAGCTTGCAGTTTAATTCAGTCTTTTGTTTCCAAACCACAGACTTCCGTACAATGAATTCTTTGGTGGTGTAAGTGGATTGACGGTGGAGCAGTTTCGAAAAATCAATGGGTTTCCCAATGCATTTTGGGGCTGGGGAGGAGAAGATGATGATCTTTGGAACAGGTGAGAAGCTTTCTTGGACAGATTATCTGGGCCTACTGCTTACGCATTTTGAATTTGGGGATGTGTGAAATTAAAATTCCTCTGACTGAATTTCGCAAAGTTCGCAAATTAAGTATTGGTGATGTTAGAAACTTTGCCTACAAAAGTTTCCACAAAAACATTTGCAGATGCTGGTGCCAAAAAATAAAAGATTTCAACTTACTTCGCAAAACCTTGACAAGGTATTTTAAAAAACTTCACAGCATAACTATAAAACCACTGTTTCTATAACCGAGCCCTGATGGGCGCATTTTATTTGGCAAAAAATAATATGGTGGGATTATGCTGTTATACGTTTAAACATTTGTAGCTTCATTCTCAAGTTTGACTTTTTTATTGTTGAACAACTTTTTTATGTGAAATGAACTGATAGTGTTGCACGTCTCTTACTGCCCCCTTTCAACTATGGTGAGATAAAAATGTCCCAAGTCTGGTTTTAGCTGTGAAAGGAGAGATAGTCTGTAAACGCACACCTCTGCATAGTAGGGAGGTAAGCTGCACATTGATATCTACGCAAGTGTTCTCTGGGGACCATTTGGTGTCTCTAATCTACAGAACTATTTCTCTGATTTATTGCTTCATATGTTATGTTCAAATCTACTGCCTTAAATTAAGTTGTGCGTTTAGTGACAGTATTGCAAACGCAAAGAAGCAAAAATGGAGCATTTTCTGACTTATTATATTACTATAAGTTCATGACTCATGCATGCAAACTAAAAATGTGTCGAAATACTTTTCACCACCCAGGTTCTTACATTTCTACGGTGTGAGAATGACTGTCCCTCCTAGACGGTTAAAAAATGTGCCAATGTGAGACTACATTTGTAGGCCCGGCATTTCCGCAAGGCCTATCACCTCTCTCACCATTGCACGCTTTCTTCTCACTTTGTGTTATGTAGGCTTAGAAGGGTGGTAATGTGCAGTAGTCACGTTTTTAAATACGCTGCAAAAAAGTGATGTTTTTATTTAAAAAACAATTCGTTGTTGCAGGAGGGCTCTTAAAACACTCCATCACAGTGGCAAGTCTCCCAAAAGAAGAACAGAAAATTACACCAGATATGTAGGAAGCTGGCTCTTTATTATAGTGGACCAAAAAGAGATACACCATGTAAAGAGTCAAAGCAAACCCCAGAGGAATTACAGAGGCACACAAGACACCCCAAATGCACCCTTTTGTGGTAGTTTGGGTGAGCAGTTTTCAATATCAGAGGGTAGTGCTAAGCATTTATTGCACACTCAAAGGCAGTATGTAAGACCATACTCAATCCAGAAATCCGAGACCAGTTTATAAAAATAACTCATATTGTTATATAAATTTAGATACCAAGATCATCAGAATCGGGTAAGTACTTTCCGAGTTATTACATTTTACAGTTTTCAGTTATGTTATCCTATGGAAGAAAAACATGTATTGTGTTTGGCCACTTGTCAGCGACTTCGGGACTGCTCTTCTGAACTTAGTGATTATGGGGCAAGATCCAATGGCACACCGACAGGTCACCTCGCGGAACTCTGAGGTGTCCGGTTGCAGAGGTGTGTCATGGCGTCGGGTGTCCCATTCACTTCAATGATACAATGGTCCGGTTACAAAGGGGCTTCAAGCTGGGACTGGAGTACCAGTCCGGGGGAACCCACAAGGGGGTCGACCTTTGCGGTCCTTCCGTACACAGGCACACCCTTGGTCCACTTCTCCTTGAGCTGTGGAGCTCGGGGCAGCAGTGTCTTTTGGGGTCGGATTCCGGTGGAGGAGTCTCTTGTGGTTGGAGATGGCCTGCAGAAAAAAGCTGCAGACGGCATCTGGAAGTCCAACCTGGGCAAACCCAAGCATGGGCTTAGCTCTTGTGGGTTTGGGGACCCCGTTGGCACTGGTGCATAGGTGGTTTAAGGCGTTAGGTGGCAGCAGTCTCAGACTCACTTCTTAGTCTTTGTTTTCTGCAGGAGGGGCAATCCGGACAGCTGGGCCACTCACTATGTGAGTCTCACTGTCTCTGAAGTCCCTCGATGTGCAGATCGGTCTTCTATAGCGTTGGAATCCGAACTGGACACAACAAGCCTTGACTGCTGCTCCCGGGTATTGGTCCTGTGCTGCTCCATTTGGGGCTGGTGTCCTCCCACTCGGTGGAGAGACAGATCCGACCTTCAGGGGCACTGGTTCCTCTTCCTGGGAAACTGCTGCATATGACTGTCCGGAGAGTGCAACTCAGTGGACCGCACCTTGTTTGTTTGGCACCTGTTGCTGCAGGGGAGTAGGACCTCTACTCCCAGGCAGGTTGTTCAGGCAATTGGCAAAGCACTGGCAGTCCTTCGTTTTTCTTGGAGACTGCACAGCGGCAGTACAAGTCTTATTCCACGAATGTTGGTTCAGCAGTGAGACTGGAAGGGTTGGCGCCAAGTCAGTTTTTGCTCCTCTGTTCTTGTGACTGGACTCTTCTTTGTCTACTCCTTCTCCTGATCAGTCGAAATCTGAAGTTTTGGTATCAGGGGGTCCCATAAATGCTCAATTTAGGGATGTTAAGGGGAGTGAGTGGGCTACCTACCCCTTGGCTCACTACAGCCCCTTGATGACCACTTCCTGTGGGGATTGGGATTCACCCTGTTCCAGAATTACTAATTCCACCACACACAATATGATGGTAGTTCCAAAGCTGTGTTCATGTCAGACTGGGTTACGCTAGAAGTGTGCCCAGCCTGGCATTGCAACACGCTTCCTGCATAGCTAATTTACCTGCCTGTCCAGGTGCCAAAGGACTCTAAACAAAGAGGACCAGCTTCCTTTCTTGTGAGAGAAGACAGATTCGAATTTCAAAGTCGGTGGGCTCTTTGAAACCCCTTGCTTTGGAATGTTAATTTACAAGCCTTTCAGGGGGAGGCGGTGATAGCAACTCCCACCAAAGCAATCATTGTACCTGAACTCCTGAGAGCGAAGGCTCTCACCCCTTGGGATCAGTAACTAGTCTGTGTAAGCAGACCGGAATGAACCAGTCCGCTAGCACACTAGAGGGCTGGTAGTCTTCTAAGGTACCCTCCAGGTGACAATATTAATAAATCTATGACTGGATCAGTTTGGGTTTATTAATACGAGGTGTTTGATACCAAACACCGTATATTTCAGTGAAGCCATTATGTATCTGGGGAACTTGTTTTGACCTTAAGATGGCTTCCGTGCTCACTTGCAAGAGAACTAAACATCACAGGGGAATATCTGCTTATGCAGTTATGTCATCACTTAAAACATATTGCACCCTTCCTTAGGGCCCAAGGCCTACTGTAGGGATGACTTATATATATTAGATGCATTGACTTTGGCATAACAGACAGGAGTGTGTCATGTCGTGTTTATGCCATGATTTGCACCATGTCATACAGCCTGCTATGGCAGTCTGTGTGGACTGTGCCTGTGGGTCCCTTAGGGTGGCAAAGGTACGCTGCAGCACTTAGGGACCCTCTTTAGTACCCCTGCCCTAGGTACCTGGAGTACCACTTACTAGGTACTTACAGGGGTGCTAAAGTCCTTAGCCAATTGTAACACAATTAGACTTTACCTTGTTTTACGGAAGGAGCACTGGCACGGAGGACTGGTCAGTAGGCCCCAGTGCACTGTCAGTCGAAAATTAGCATCTAGTAGCTAAAAAGAGGGAAAAAAGTGTGTGTGTGTGGGGGAGTGGGGGGAGGGGGGGGGGGGTAAAACTGCAATAAAAGCCCAGTTCTCTACAAGGTACTTCGAGCGAGGTGGTCTAGGAAGCAGACTAGTAGGTTCTGAGCTCCTGTCATTAATGCCATCCTTGTGACGTTTTGGCTTGGAGTTTTGCCGGCGTCAGTTGCGTGGTATGGCAACCACCGCAAAATGCCCAGACTTTACATTTGGAGTTATGAGGAATGTGCTGTGAATTTCCAGGATGGTGAAAATGTCTGTACCCCTTTCTTCTTATTCTTGTAATCCCTTAGTAAAGAAATTGAAATCTGAAACCGGAAAGATTCTGATAACATCATGTGGCTATATCTTTGATGTTACTTAGAAGTAACTCGTTATAAGTGTGACCTCCAATATTTCACACGGTTTGTAGCTCTGTGCTGTGGCATAAATAGGTCGTTCTTGGTATCCCAGATGGCTTACTAAGACTACACACAGCCCTTAATTTAGACACATGTTGATAAGTTATGTTAGACGCACACAAGGAATTGAGGAGTCCGATAACTAAATGTGGCCTTCAGTAGGATGTATGCTAGTGTTCACTTTAGAAAGTAAATACGTTTTGAGACGATTCTAGGAGACCATAAGATTCATACCCTGTTATGTGTTGATAATATCGTTGATCCAACCCGTTTGGACTACAACATGAATTTCAAGCTTTGAAGAATTATTCAAATCACTTTTTTAAGCTAAACATAAACTAATGGTCTTTACTAAATGTAACAAAAAAGAGCACGGTACGTGGTTCATCAGTCCCACCCATTTGGAGGGGTAAAAGTTACAACTTCCTGTGGGTAATAATAAGTGAATAATTAGAAGCTGCCCTATATGAAAAAAAACTATAGTGGAAACATCACTCATGGAGTTGGGATTCAGAGATTCTATAATGCCACTGGGAACGACTTTTAGATATTCTAATGAAGATATGAGCATGAAGTCCCTTCACCTCTATTATATGGAGTAGAGTGTATACTAGATTATAAATTGGACTTTCTGAACATAACTGAAGGGACCATATTAAAATGCATTTTCCCCCAATACAGCTGGAGTCAGGTTTAGCAAATGTGCAAGTCAGAGCTCTTGGGTCAACACTGAGATGAGCCGAACAGATTTAGCAGGCTACTACAAAGGCTTTACAAGAAGTAGTCGTAAAGAAATGATCTTCGATGCAGCAGGCACCTACAGTTGTTATAGAATATGAAACAAGCTACACGCTCTCTAGGTGTCTAAATCTATGAGTACTAGAATTGTTTAACTAAGAGCCATATCAAGAAATGGGTTAAAGATACACTTATGAAATATTATTTCAAGATAATAAGCACTGTGCTTCAGCTAGACCTGTGCAGCATACGGAAGGCTATCTTTGATCAAAAGCAGTCTCCTCTTCTTAACATTAGTAACCACGAACTGATTTGTTTCTTTTTCCTTTTGCAAACAAATACCCTTTCCCTAAGCTATTGAATGGGAGGCTGAGAAGGTCTAAGCTGTTAATGGCGTTTTTCCCCCATTGTGTAGGGCAGTGATTGTAGGATTTGGGTTGCACTGTTTGACCGTCTTTGCTGCCTGAAGGATATTTGTGAGGGAAAAGAAATCCATTTCCACCAGGGCTCCTGAATTTGTTTTATCACACCCAAAGTATAACTAATGCGCATTTTATGCAAACTATTTTAAGAACTTTTTAGGGGATAATATGTAAAGCACCGTTTTAAATGAATTTTATTAGAGAAAAGTAATGTTGTAGGAATTTCATAATGTCTTTATTCTTCAAAAGATTTTTAATTATGGTTTCTTGCAACATGTTTCATTGATTTATAGCCCTCCTTGGAGGGTAGTATTAATTCTGATTAAATTTGATTGGCGGAGCTCAAGTGTTAATCACTGCAGCAATATCTGCAACTTTGAATGGTTATCAAATTGAAGCTTTTACATCGAGTCTTGCATCTGTTTTAATAGAAAATAGGCTGTCTTTCAGGCCTACTCCTGGGAGTGTCTGTCATTTAAACTTGGCAGTGCAAACTTTAGTATTGAGTCAGCTTCTAGGCCATCTTCACTTACTTACTTGATGTTGACTCCCTCTCCGATGTCAAGGCACCCGCTATCAAGAAACATCAATGGGTCTCCTTCGATTAATATATTTTGTGTAACGTTGAGAACTCCTTCAACAACTGGAGCTCAATTTGGATCTTCACCTTTCACAGAAAAAATGCACAAATCTCATACACGCCTCAGTCGTGCCTCTGACTAAAAAAGATCAAACCAGGATGATATCCCTCCTACATCTGGATGGGCATTGATACAGAGGAACTCACTTTTTTAGTGCCTTGGAACCAACATTTGAGGGCAGGCTCCATCTCATATCAGGAGACGGGTCATTTGAGCATTACCAATTTGTTCCTGACTAAAAAGACCTCTGTGTGTAGAAGAATGCCTCAAGAGACTAGATATTCTTACTTATGGCTATGTCTCTAGACTGTCCTTGAAGACTTTCTACTACAGATGATACATTGTTCAGTGATGATTAAAGTAGAGATGATATAAAGCACAGCACTTGTTGCCTTACAGTGCAGATAGGTTTTTGGGGAAATCTCTTTATTTAGATTTATACGGCAATTTACAATTAAGGGTGCAAGCCCACACTTAGAAGAAATTAAAAGAAACGGAGGCGATAAGCGCATAAATTTCACCAAAGGCAAGCCCGTCTGCGCCCTTTGGTGTCCTGGAGTTGTCCGCCGCCGGCCATGCTGCCGAATTTACCCTGGGTGACAGAGTATCCAGTATGACATCGCCACACTCCGCAGCCTCGGGGCGATGAGGAATTGCACTGGTAATGTTGCTGATGTAAGGGGTGACATTGCTTTTAAATGTACATGCTGTAATTGTGATCTAACCCATGGTGATAAGATATCGACCACAAAATCTGCTAATATTAGTGGGGGTTGTGCCAAGGTCTGCCCCATAGGTTATTTTAAGGCTCTGTTACTTAACAAATCCCAGATATTTGATCTATTGCAAGAATATCTTCCTGATTTAATGTTTCTTACGGAGACTTGGCTTACGCAATTTTCAAATCCCACCCTCACCGCAGAGTCCCCCCCCCCCCGCCATAAGGTCCTTAGGTTGGACCGCCTGGTCTGCAAAGGAGGAGGTGTAGCTATTATTTATAAAGAAATATATGTATGCAATCCTATTTCCCTGGGTGAGCTGATGGGTGCCGAATGCCTTGGCTGCCCCTGATGCCTATTTACACAGCAATCTCTTGCAGGATCCCTGATTTATAGGCCTCTGGGCCCTGCAGGCTCCTTTCTCAACTCCTTAAATGAAGTGATTGCAACCCAAGCCCTTGCCATTTTATGATTTTGGCTGATCTTAACATCCATATGGATATATCCACCGAACTGCAAGCCATTTCCTTGACTGAATCTCTGTCCTCAACCTTGCTCCTTTTGTCTCTCATCCTACTCACAATAGGGACCACACCCTTGACCAGATCTTTGCTAACGTAGAGTTTGAGGTAGATAGGCCTTTGACATGGTCTGACCACTATCTTATTAGCTTTAGGGTACCTAAGCTGGGAAAAGGTCATCAGTTTCCTGTAATTAAAAAAGAAAGCAGGAGGAGGAGCTACGCTAGCAAACAAGATGGCCGCGTAAGCTCCCGGCTCCGCCGACCTCCGACTCCTGCCAGAAGATCCTATTATTTATCCTGATTTTGCGCCCTGCCTCCGTGTGTATGAACCAGACTGGAGCTTAATGGTGCAATCCCGAGATTTCTACCAGTTTGGTGGATAAAGATACGTCGTGTGGCAGTTTGCGGCCTAGACCAGCCTGGAAGCCGGGGTCTCAAGTACTGGCCCAGCCAGGTTTCAGTAGAACAACATCGGCTGTAGTTGTGTGACAGGGTCCGGTCTACCGAGGTGGAAAAATGTTGCTGGACCGAAACTGACGATGGTTGGCTGAGTTGGTGAACATCGAAGGAGGGGTTACGACGTGCAATTGGAGTGGTGGACGGGGTCCCTGGCCCGGTGGCCCGGTGGCCCGGTTTGGGCCCCGCCGGTGTTCGCGGGGCTGGGATCTCCGCCTGACGTGGCTGAGTTCGGATTGTTATTGTTCCCAATGATAAGTTCCCCTCTGAAGTCGTCCACTCCACGTCCACCTGTTCCCCCCGGGGAGAACGGGCTCTCTGGGGACGCGAATATGATCGAAACCGAGCGAGGAGTTGTGGAGCGGACTGAGAGTGACAAGTCACTACGAACTGTGTTGGCAGCCATAGGGTCACTTCATGTTTGCGTTGAAGCCCATATTCACAAATTGATAGCGTGTTTGTTTGGAATTGGGCGGATGGGATCGGACCCTGATCCACTGCAAGAAACGAAACTACTTGAGATACCCAAAATGGCCACTTCGATTGAGGAAGCAGGCCCCGTACTATGGGAGGCGTTGGAGCCTCGGACCAGTGTTTTCGGTGATGAGAGCAAGCTTGAAGCTGCAATTGGATTGTCAGACCTACGCTCATTACCGACTATGGAAGGACTATTTGATGCTCCCTTTCCGGAGACTTTTGATGGGAACTGTTGTTGGTTTGAAACTGCGTCACTACCCTATACATCGGCACCACTAAGATGGCGGACGAAACTACCTTGGGAGTCCATGACGGTGTGGGGAGTCTTTAGACTTGGCGAAGTTCTCAGCCATTTCATCTCTCTGCTACGTCTCGGTTTGAACTTTGCTACAGCTTTTTTGTGCATTTACTATCCTGTGGAAGCGGCAGTTCGTCCGGAAGGGGCTCACATGGCTGATCGGAAAGGTCAAGGATGATACTGTGTGATTAAGTTTGACATCGGGTATTGCTGGACACGGGGTTTGCAATCATGATGCTTTCAGGAGGTTGGGCGGTGTTTGAAGTTTCCCCTGTTGCGCTACGTATTTGCAGCTTAATAGATTTCGAGGTATTAGTCCGGGGATTCTTGGTTCTGGCGGGGGGAGGGGAGACCGGGGGCAGGTATGAAGATGCCCTCCTCCATTTTTCTACTTTTAGTACATAGTTAGTTGGGGCGACAGGCACACTGCTAGTTGGGGTTAGGTGATAGCCATATGCAGGGGAGCAGGGTGGGGGGATGGGTTTATTGTTTTGTCCTCATTTTCATTTTTGTTTTTATGGTTTCTTTCTCTTCAGGCTCTCTTTCACTTCTTTTTATAAGTATAGTTGGCGGAACATCCTGACTTTGTTGGTATTCTAGTATCTGGTGCTCATGCTTCTTTTATTATCCTGATTATATTGGTGGGCAGACTCTGAGGGCTTGCGCTTAATGTGAATCGTATATTATATTGTCACATCCGGTTTCTCATACATTAGCATAGGCGTCTTAACCATTTTCATTGCTTAGTATCTATCCTGTATTTACGTCTGTTCGCCTTATTATTATGTCTGGATGTATGACACCTGATATGTCTATTTCCTTTTTTGTTTTGAAACTAATAAAAAGATTTAAGAAAAAGAAAGCAGGTACAGAGCCTTCCACCGAGTTGCATCTTCTACCCTAGAGGAGGCGCTGGAGGCTTCCACCCCACTACTCTCTGGGAATCCAGAGAGAGATGTTCTTCTTTTAGACACTTTGGTGCGCTCCAGCGCTCATGAATTAGCTCCACTTCATACATGTACCACTAAGAAAATTAGATCTTCTGCTCCCTGGTTTAACGAGGCACTCAGATCTAGTAAGGCGTCTGCAAACGCTTAGAAAGGAGATGGAGGAAAAACTTTGACCCAGATGCCAAATGAGAGTATAAACTGGCACTGAAGTCTCACTACACGAATGTTTGAGGCAGAAAATAATTATCTGTCAAAATTGGATCATCCAGCAATCGAAGCATGGAACTATTTAATATCGTTCAAGCTTTCACCGCCCCTTCTTCTGTTGCCAAGGCTCTCCAGCGTTCTCTTGAATGGACGCACCAAATGGCAACTTTCTTTCACGGGAAAATTGTGACCATTCAAGAATCCTTTACCAGGGGGTCCCCCATGAACATGTTCATGAATCTTTGCCAGATGTGACCCCAGAACCTACACCTGGAGCTTCCCCTGCTCTCCTGCAGTTTCCTTGGCTATTATCAACAACCTTAAGTGGAGAAGCGTGGCTCAGTGGTTAGAGGCGGCAGACCCGGAAGCTGAGATCGACCGTGGACCAGGGTGCTTACTCGACTCACGGGGTCACACTCTGCGACTCTGGGCAATAGCTTGCTTAATCTCCACTACGGCCCCTCGCGGCGGGATGCCTGGCTTTCACCTTGTGGACACCCTACCGGGGTTTCTCACAGGGGAATACCAGGACGGGTTCCCTAAGCAAGCGCCGGGACGCTTACGGGCAGCTGTGCGCTTTACAAATCCAGCACATTTACATTTACATTTAAGTCTGGCTCCCCTATGGACCCGTGTCACGCAAAACTCTGGCAACTGGCCACAGCAGTAAATCCGGTGGTAAATAAAATTCTTAATCCCTCACTAGCCACTGGCCATATGCCTTCTATATGGAAGCAGGCCAAAATCTTGCCACTGCTTAAGAAGCATTCGGCTGACCCCAAAGTACCATCAAATTACAGACCTATCTCCCTGCTGCCAGCTTTTTCCATGGTCCTGGAAAAATACGTGAACAAGGTTATTACTGACTATGTGGAAATGAATAACCTCCTACATATCAGCCAGTCTGGCTTCAGAGCCAACTATAGCACGGAGTCCACATTATTAGAGGTCTCCGAGCACATCAAAGAGCGCCTTGATAGGGGAGGGGAAGCTATCCTGATCTTATTAGATCTGTCAGCGGCTTTCAGTAACGTCCTCCATAATAGGCTCTTGGACAGCAGGCAGGCACTCTGTATTGGCAGCTCTGCTTTTAATTGGCTCTCTTCCTTTTTTAAAGACAGAGGTCAGGAGGTATGGACACCTCCCTATGCGGCTCCACTCCCCAGTTTTAATGTTGGGGTCCTACAGTGCTCCATTCTGAGCTCCACACTATTTAATTTGTGTATGTCCCCACTTGCTTCACTGGTGGACACATACAGTGCTAAAATTATCTCTAATGCCGACGACACGCAGCTCCTGTTTACCTGTGCCAAGGGAAAGGACTTTGAGGGTGAGAAGATCAGAATCTGCCTCTCTAATGTGTTTGTGTGGTTTGGGACCAACCAATTAAAATGTAGCCCGGAGAAGTCAGAAATTATTTATTTTGGCACCTCTCCTCCTCGGGATTATTAGAGACAGTGGTGGCCTGAAGATATGTCACCTCCTCTCTGTGCCCAACGTACAGTAAAAAACCTGGGCATTATGATAGATGACTCTCTATCTATGAGAGCCCAAGTCCAATCGGTAATGGGAACCTGATTTGGCCTCTTGCGGATGCTGAGGACATTTTTCCCACTTCTGCCATTGGACTGACAATGGTCCAGGCATTGTGCGCGTCTAGATTAGACTATACCAATATTCTGTATCTAGGCCTGCCTGAATACCTGCCTAGGTGGCCAAAAACGCAGCCGCTAGAGCAGTTCTTATGCTGAAACCGAGGACCCATATTAGACCTCCTCTCAAAGTTCCGCACTAGCTCCCAGTGGAAAAGAGGATCAGGTTTAAGGCTCTGGTGTTATTCGTCAAGGCCATTCATGGGAGTGGTGCGGGCTACCTCAGCAGTAGTGTAGCCCAATATGCACCACCCAGAACCCTGAGATCCTCCTCCCTGAACCTGGCTTCTGTTCCCAGAATATTTTGTGCTCGATCGGGAAGCACCTCCTTCAGGTTCTTGGGAGCACAGGTGTGGAACTCTCTCCCTATATCATTAAGATCTGTGACTGATTTAGCCACATTTAGGAAATCACTTAAATCCTGGTTATTCCATCAATAAATTGCCCTTGTTTTAGCAGCTTTTTTACAGCATTAGTGACAGTGGTCTGTTGAGTTGTTGGGAAGGCTAGTCGGAGCGCCAGGTCACACTAGTTGAGTAGCTGTGCGCAATATAAGTGTCTTCATTCATCGTTCACAAAAAACAAGCATCTGGCAACAAAAGAAAGTGTCAAGACAAATAACCCACAATACGAAATGAGAACGACATCACAGTGTACACCAAGAAGTAGGATCATAGTGAGTGAGTCGGTGCGTCATCCATGGGGGCATAGATAGTAGAATTAATCCATCCTCCCCAAACCTTGAAGAATTTATGATGGCATCCCCTACTTTTGTACATGACCTTTTCAGCAGTCATGTACAGATCCAGCCCCAATTTTCATTCGGTAGTGTGCAGATTTTTATGTTGGAAACTCTGAAACCAAAGCTTCCTGACAACCCTCTGATCCCAAGTGTTTGGCTTCAAGATCACGTTCGGTCCTAATTGCAGATTATCCTTTCTTCATTCTGAAGAAGCGTGTTCATATGACTAAAACCCAAATAACTTGAAATTGAGAGTGTGGGAAAAAAAGCGAAATAAAGAAGAAAGTTGGTGATCAGGAAGTGGAATAGATACATAGATAGATGCTTACTCTCCTCTTCTTAGCATTTCATTACAACATTTTTGGGTGCATGCATTCTCGTATAGAACCCGTGAGCTTTCATGTATGTAAAAATAGTTTTCTCGTCTGCATATACTCAAACAAGTTTTACGCTTAAATGAAATTTTTGTGCTCCTTGTGTCTGTGCTGTGCTTGATGGTAGTTTGTTTCTCAGTATGATGTATTTGTTGAATGAATTTGAATATCATTAAATAGGGTTTAACACTATTGTAAAGTACATATCATTACTCTGCGAAACATTTAGCCCTTGTCATCAAAGAGGACATTAGCAAAGGGGAGAAGAAGTGTATGTCCAAAGCAGATTACTATGCAATATTTCAGAGTCCAACACATTGCTTTTTTCATTTGAGGGATGGGCATATCCATCACGTCTTGCAATATATAACATTTCAAAGTGTTCACCTTTTTCAATACGAAGGACAAATAGGAGCCACAAATGAAGACATGAATAAAATGGGCTTCCATGCCTGTCAAGTATCACGCATCGTGTGTGACACTAACGCATTTCAGTGTGGTGTTCCGCACCACCGCACTGAAATGCATTGTCACGCATTTTTAATCATGCCAGTCTGAAACGGCGCATGTAGCATATTCTGTGTCCTGCTCTGCTGCTTCCTACAGAGGTGCGCAGCGCTGTGGCTCAGTATGTTAATAGTTAAGGAACTAACTGCCCAGCTCTGGAGTCAGTGCTACAATGTTCCAATCTCCCTCCCCTGCTGCCTGGCTGCATTTAATTTCCTGCCGCGCCGGCGCGGCTTTCAGACGCCACTGACTCTGCTACTGGCAACTGTGTGGCACCGTGGGGGCCCAGAGATTGGGACCTCAGAAGAGGAAGTGAGGTATAAGGTGGTTGGCAGTTCAGAAAAACGGCGGGGGATTCAAGAGTCGGCGAGTCCTGGTAGTGGTTTGCGGCTCTCTGCCCAATAAAACCCGCGTTGGACCAGCGGGAGGCGGCCAGCATAGAGTCACTCACTTGACTTGAGTCTTTCATGGACTCAGGCCGCCGGCGCATCATCAAAGGCGCTATCAACATTGGGGTGATAATTGCCGCGGGCGCAAAACTAAGATGTGCGGGGCAGCAACAGTTCAATAAAACTCGTGGAAGGATGCATGCAATGGCAGCGCTGCTCGCAGCATGACACAGTTGTGCAATGGTTATTCTAACAGGCAACAGACCCGACCAGCGGCTCTGCTAAGACCCCCCCCTACACACCGGGGCAGCCATTGGAGTTGCTGAGCCACACCATCTTACCCAGGCCGGTGTTTGAGGCGGCGGGAGTCGTTAGGCAAGGTATGAAGAATCGCGTCGCAAAGTTCCTAAGCAGTGCCTCGTTTGAGTTTGGGTAATGAGTGAATGTTATGCTCCCGCTTCCCTTGCTTTGTAATGCTTGAACTTCAAAAGCCTATATTATCAAACTATGTAATTTGTTAAACGTCTTTCAGTACAGAAGTGTTATGCTCTGCCCACTGCACTGTTTATCAGGACCCCCGCATCGCCCCTTACTCCATGGTGTATGTTCCCTTGAAACAAAATGTATGTATGCCGTGCAAAGAAATGGACGTATAACATGGGTTTTGCTCAGAGTCCTGGCCTGCACTGGTATTTTTTAACTGTTGACAATAAATAAATACATTGGCCGCCATTCAAAATCTAAAGTCTCCGACACACAAAGGCAATGCACTGCTGCACGAAATGTGCTGATAAAGACCTTGGCTGTCTCCATATTTTACTACCAAAGTGAATAGTTCTGTTAGGGTTTCTTACTCAGTGCAAGCTTGCACGTTGGTTGGGGCAACAGAGCTGGATATCCTTTCTCCTATTTTATTATTAATTGATGTAGGTATCTGGTGGAGGGATGGAGGTTGTCTTGTGACCCCTTCACGCTGCTTACCCAATAGGCAAGATGGAAGTTATGGCGTTCATGGATTAACCTGATGAATGGGTAATTCGTTGGTGCGTGCTTCATTGACACTCCAAGGGGAGAGTGAGCAGAAGACAGTCCCTTGCTTTTATTTTCATAATCTGTCAGACTGTTCACTAAAATAGTTAAGAGTGTTGTTTTTTTACTTTTAATAATTGGCGTGATAATCAATATTATTTTGGTGTCGTTGACATGGAGTGCCCTAGCGGTGCAAACGTCATTGCTTAACTACAACTCATCATAGTATTGTATAGCCAGGCCTTAATTGCAGCTGTAGATCTTCCTGTGTCTTCGTCATTGCACAAATATTCACATTCCATTGCTTGTGCTGGATAAAACTGCAAAAATAAACAAATTCCAAACTTTGCAAACTCGTTTCCAGGTGTGTCACCCTCTTCCCAGTGATACAGCATTCCTCCTGTCATGCCAGCTTCTTTGCAATTGTCTGACTTTCTGCCTTCCCCATTCTTTTCATACCATTCTTGATCCCTGTGGCGTCCGTCCGGTAGTTCTCAGATACAGTGAGGTAATAGCCGGGTACCGCCCTGAGGTCCAGCTGCGAGGGTTTCCTTTAAACGTGGGTAAGTGGGAAAAGAGTTGATTTGGGTTTTGTAGAGCGCGGCTTCTGCCCGTGGGCTTCTTGGCGCTGCCATCTGCTTGAAGGTAAGAGAGATGCCTAAAGTCTGCCAATAGTCTGACCTACAAGGGTAGAGTAAACAGCCAGGTTTTAAAGAGTTTTCTGAAAATAAGAAAGTTAGACTGATTTCTCAGAGACCATGGCATTTGATTCCAGAGACGAGAAGTAGCATGGAGAAACTTCTGCCACCCCAAGAAGCTTTGTGAATTAACAGTACGGTCACGTTCCTAGATTGGCTGATCGAGGCGATTTATTAGAGTGTACCGGAATATTTTATTTTTAAGAAAATTAGGGCCAGAGTTATTAAGCGTTTTGTGTGCCATGCAGAGCTCTTTGAAAGCTACTCTTTTTCTGTTTTATTGGGAGCCACTGTAGTTCTGCCATGGCTTTAGAGATTGGTTCATATGTCTTAATATTTTTAACAGCTCTGACTGCGGCATTTTGCAGTCTCTGAAGTTTTTTAAGATGCCCTGCTGAGCACCAACATAAAGGGAATTCTAATAGTCCAACTTTGATAATGCATGATAAGTGACTACTGTTTTCTGCATGTCAAAAGGGAACAAGCATTGGCATAGCCAATAGGTCTTGCATTTGGGACCTTATAAGTGTTGAGCCATGCAACAGTGGATGTTGTTGCACCAAGGATATTCTGCTGCATAACTAAATACTTTTAGGGTCCAAAAAGCAAGACCTATTGGCTATGCCAATGCTTGTTTTCTTGTGCCATAGCCATGATTTTCTTCTGAGCTGCCACCTGAGAACTGACTGTACATCACATAGCAGTCTGTCTTCCCACTGACAGTAAGCTGTGATAGTAGTTGCTCGCACCTGGGTCAGGTGATTGTGAGAGCCGCTGGTGCTTGCCAACGTAACTTCTCAGTGCGCCAAGCATCACTGAGTCAGCAGAGCCTGTAGTGTTTCTCTGTGTGACAAACTGTGAGTGGGGTGATGGTGCCACCAGCAGGGTTTGGCAGGTAGTGGGCGGTATGCAGGACCAGGGCGCACTGCTCAGTAATACAGCTTGTGGATTACGATGTGACTCGTTTTAGAGTTCCTTGTTGCTCAAATGGGTGTAATTTCTGAAATGTATATATTTCTCTTGTCTTCATTGCTATATTTTGCTCGCGAGAAAATGTCACTCATAGTCGTTGAAATGTCACTCATAATTACACTGAAATTAAGAAAATGTCACACATAGCAATCTGAAACCTTGGCAGCTATGGGCTTCTCAAGTTTGCATGAATAAAATCTGAATGTTCACGAGAACAGAGCTGATTGACGTTTGAAATGCAGACGGTGTGTACTGCAGCCAGTGGTGCCCACAAGTAATGTGCCGTAGTGCTCAAATTAGGTTCAAAGGTGCAGTGTGTGTCTTTAATAGGGTGGGCTAACAGAAGATCAGACGTGACATTTTTTTAAATGATAAACTAGTTCAGAAAGAAATAAAAGCGGCATAACATTGCAAAGTAATGTTTAAGTGTTTGGCTCCTACAGGTTAGGTAAAAAAAGAAACTTGTAACTGTGCTTCTCTAGCTTTGTTTGCTCCTTAGTTTTTGATCACATATCTGAGTTTTTTAACTCTTGAAGAATTTTAGGACTACGTTGGATAAATAAACCGAGAGTCTTTGTTTTCCACGAGTTCCCACCTGAATACAGAAAGTAATGTAAATGTTCATTTGCCCTACATCCAGATTAAATTTGGTTGTGTTCCTCACCACTTCCACCTTCAAAACAAACATTCTCCTAGGCCCTTGAGTAAATGTGCGTGTATTTCTAGGATGTAAAGTTGTCTGCATATTCTATGTTGATACCTTCATACGTACAAGTTTGTGGTTGCTCACCAACATTTAAAGGCGCACTCACCCATGCCAGCTCCTACATTCAGAAGAATCGAAATTTGCCTAGCTATCGTAACGGTAAGTTTCAATTCTATTAAGGACACGGAGGCGAGGATTATGCTTTTCTTTCTTCGCAATTTATTATTACCAAAAAACACAGCAGCCTCAGAAAAGCTTCCAATAATGCTTATACGCAACAACCAGAGCATTTTCCATAAAACATAGGAAAAAATCTATAGAAAAACTACAACTCCCATGAGTCCATTAAACAGTCCAATCATAGTCCTTCCACTATGTCCACAGGGTCTAGATAATCAGTCCCTCCTCGCTCTTCCTCCTCTTTCTTCGCGCAGATTACGCACGTCCATCATTGGTCTTGCTTCGAACCGTCATTCCCTAACAGAGAGAAATTACAGCGTAAGCGTTGTAAAAGAAACTCCACTCACAGACATGGAACAGAGGAACAGCATCAGAATCAATCAAAGGCAAGTATGAATCATAAACCTAGTTACTTACTGCCATACGGGGGGGGGGGGTTCGACCCCCGCGAACTCCTGGGAGGGATAATCCTCGCCTCCGTGTCCTTAATAGAATTGAAACTTACCGTTACGATAGCTAGGCAAATTTCGATTCTATGGCAGGACCGGAGGCTCAGATTATGCTAGTTTAAAGCTTACTTACCACCAACTGAGCAACATCCATCACTGGTTTAAAATAAAACCTTTTAAATGTGGAATCCGAGGACCAGTCGGCCGCTCGCATTAAGTCTTCCAAACGAGCCCCTACAGAAAAAGCTTTGGGAGCCATGGCTCCCCTGGCTGAGTGAGCTCCAAAACGCTTAGTATCAATGCCCGCCTCTTGCATGACCCATCGCACCCACCTGGCAATGGTGGGGGAGGAGACTGCCTTTTGTGGTTTCCGCAGGGCAATCAATAATTGTTGCTCGCCCGGGGGGGCGAATGTCTTAAGTCATGTCCTCATATGCTTTCAAACATTGGACTACACACAATTTGGGCACGTCCACAAAGGCCGGGTACGATATAACACGAGACCCGGTCTTTGTGCGACGTCCCACTGTGAAAGTCACTCCGTCTGGGGAGAAAACCCGGGCAGACACATCCAGGACCCGCACATCCGAGACCCTCCGGCAAGACACCAAACACAGAAGCATAGCTAACTTTGCCGAGAGTTCTTTCAGAGACAAATACTTGTTTGGTTGCCAGGATAGAAAAAGGTTCAAAACCACATTAACGTCCCACAGGACCGAATACCGAGGCTCCGGAGGTAACGAGAGACGAATGCCTCGCAGGAGCCTACAAACAAAAGGGTGTTCTCCCACCGGTGATCCTTCCACCGGGTGGTGACCCGCCGAAATAGCAGAACGCATAGCGTTTATAGTCCGGTATGCAAGACCCTTGGTCGCCAATTCAGCAAGAAAATTCAGGACGGGAACGATACCCGCGACCAGGGGATCCATATCCCTTCGAAGACACCAACGCATCCACTTAGTCCAAGCAGATTTGTAACGCTTCGCGGTACTGGCTGCCCAAGCCTTGGACAACAGGCCTTCAGCCGACCTCGAAAGGCCTGGGAGCGACCAACGTCGCCGGAAAGCCTCCATGCCATGAGGCGGAGAGAACCGTGAACGATGAGAGGATGCGGCTCCTGATCCGGATTGAGCAGGAGATGCGGAAGCTGGGGGAGTAGGATTGGAGAATCCCAAGAAAGTTCCAGAAGAACCGGAAACCAGACTTGCGATCTCCAGAGCGGTGTGATCAACGTCCGCTCCACCTCCTGACGGCGAACCTGGGCCGCCGTCCGCACCACCATCGAGAAAGGAGGAAATGCAAAGGGTCTTTCTTGACTCCAATCTTGCAGAAAGGCATCCGTCGCCTCCGCTAGAGGGTCCGGCCTCCAACTGAAAAATCTCGGAAGCTGATGATCCAGCCGAGACGCAAAAAGGTCCACGGAGAACGGCCCCCATTGATCGTTCAACCACTGGAAAACCCGAGTGTCCACTTCCAAAGGCTGCAATCCCGGAGGTGCCTGGAGTGCCAATCTGCCACTTGATTGGCCTGCCCCGGTAAATACTTTGCCATTACCGATATGTGGCGTGTTAGGCAGTAATCCCAGAACTCCTTCGCCAAATTCGCCAGAGCTCTGGAACGTGGACCACCCAGGTGGTTGACGTAACGAACCGCCGAGATATTGTCCATCTTCAGGAGAACGCAGGATTTTGCAGAATCCTTGGTCCAGCATCGCACTGCGAAAGAGCCGGCCAGAAGTTCCAAACAGTTGATGTGTAACTGTTGTTCGTCCGAGGACCACGCTCCGCCTGTGGAGAAGTCCCCGCACCGAGCACCCCAACCCGATCTGCTGGCGTCGGATTCTATGACCAGGTCCGGGACCGATCCGAAGATCGCCCGACCATTCCACGCCTCCATGTGTGACAGCCACCACGACATTTCCTCCTTTACCTCCTCCGTGAGAGGTACCATCTGATCGTAGGGGACGCCCCGTCGAAGATGTTGGGCTTTGAGACGCTGGAGCGCCCTGTAATGCAAGGGCCCCGGAAAAATCGCCTGGATGGAGGACGACAGAAGCCCTACCACCCTGGCTACCTGACGCAGGGAAGTCCGGTCTTTGGCAATCGTTTGGCGTAACGAATGCCGGATCTTGGCCATCTTCCGCGAAGGCAGACTGAGCGACTCTTCGACGGAATCGATGACAAAACCCAGAAAGGTAACTTTCTGACACGGCACCAGAATTGATTTGGAACCGTTGATGATGAAACCCAGACTCTGAAACAGCGAGACCGCCTGTCGGAGCTGAGAGGTCAAGATCTCTGGACACTGAGCCATCAAGAGGATGTCGTCCAAGTAAACGATCATCCGAATGCCCTGACCGCGCAGGTACTCGACCGCCGGATGTAACACTTTTGTGAAACACCACGGGGCTGAAGAGAGCCCGAAAGGAAGGGCGGTAAACTCGAACACACTGTCCCTCCAGCAAAACTGGAGGAAACGGCGGTGAGGGGGGTGTATAGGAACCACCAGATAAGCATCCTTGAGGTCCAACTTCACCATCCAATCCCGAGGAAGGAGCACGTCCCGCAGGAGATGAATCCCTTCCATCTTGAAATGGCGGTAAACCAACCAACCGTTGAACTCCTTGAGGTTGATTACCGGCCGCTTGCCCCCATCCGCCTTGTCCACCAGGAAAACATTGCTTATAAACCCCGAGGGGTAACGCGGTGATCGACGAATGGCTCCTTTGCAAAGCAATTCGGAGACCTCCTCGTCGATCAATCGCGCGTCTGATTCGGAGAAAACGATAGGACGGGGGAACCCCTGCTGAATGGGTACATCGTAAAATTCTATGTGGAATCCCCGAACAGTTTGCAAAACCCAGGCGTCTGCAGTGAGCGAGGCCCACGCCTCGTAAAAGGCCGCTAGACGACCGCCAATGCGCACCTGCTCTGCAGGTATGACACTCACCGTTTGAATTGTTGGGTCCGGAATTCTTCTTGAATCCTCGACCACCGAAGCGCTGGCCTCTTGTGGGGTAGAAGTTAGTGAAGTTTGCGGAGGTTTGGTATTGTCCTCTACCGGAGCCTTGCCCTCTATTGTTGGTATTGAATCCGCCCCGGCCGGTCGAGCGGCCCCTACCACGACCGGCCCCTTGGGAGAAACGTTGCTGGAAAACGCGCTTTATGTTAGACTGGGCTTTGTCCAACGACGTAAAGGCGGCAACAAATTTTCCCAATTCCTTTATAAAGGGTTCCCCGAAGAGCCCCCCTTGGGCGACTGCGCCCGCCTCCGAGGACGCCAAATCCCCCAATTTTGGGTCTAGCTTAATCAACAGGGACCGCCTGCGCTCGGTTGACAGAGCGCAGTTGGCGTTACCTAGGAAAATTATGACGCGCTGGGCCCAGTTCGATAGAACTTCAGGCGAAATGGTCGAGCCCGTGGCCTTCGCCTCCTCCGCCATGTCGAGGATCTTCGTGGCGGGCCCCACCGCATCCAGCAGCTTGTCTTGGCATGACCGCCACGACCGGTCAATGCCCTTGCGTGGATCTTTCATAAATTTCGCCAGGAAGGTGGCCATCTTGGCATCTAACTCCGGTGTTAAGGCCACCTTGCCAGCCAACGTAGGTCTCGGGCACTCCCCCCTCAGGCACCCCCTAGCTTCATTCTCTAAGGGCTTCCTTAGGCGGCTTGCCACAAACTTGGCCACTGCGTCGCCAGGCGTCCAGGCCGCAGACCGCGGATGCATGATCTCGTCTGGGTCCAGCATGCCTGAACTGTCCCTGGGCAACTCCACGGCCGAGCCTGAGGGGCGCCAAGATCGCACCGACTCCTCGTCGTCCTCCGTGTCCGGAGAATCTGCGCCTGGAGACGGGGGAGCCGTTCCAGAGGCCACCGAGGACTCGGGCGCCGGCAGCGGTGCAGGGGGGACAGCTGTCGCCTTAGCTAGGAAAGCGTCGCGCAGACGCTCAAAGGCTCCTCTGTCCACCCCAGGCTCCGCCTCCGGCGCACTTTCCCTACACGGCCTCTTCGGGGCAGGTGGGCCCTCGCCCGAAGGCCCCGGGAGAACCTGGGGCACCCCAGACTGGGCCTGCGCAAGTTCAGCGCACTCCTCAACTATGCGTGCTGAGAGACGGTCCTCCATGGGACCCACCACCTCAGTAACGCAACGATGGATGGAACTGTCGACAGCCTGGTAGAATTCATCATCATTTAAATAGGGGTGAAAGCCCTCATCATAATAATCCCCTTGTTCCATTATAGAAAATGGGAGAGACAGAACTGACCAATTCAACCCTCCTCAATGAAGGGTGTCTGTGAGATATGGGCAGACCCAAGGACTGCAATTATAATTTTGGGCCTGAACACCACAGGCAGTCAGGGTGGCATCAGAACCCTGCAAGCGCGCTGACCCTCCTCTCAGGACCGGGTCACACCGCCCCTGAGCGCGCTACCACACATGTAGTTAATTGTTTTCCTGCCAGAAAAGAACGTGCGGTGGAACTTGCCTGTCGGCAATCTCCGCGGTCAGAAACCGCACTACCGACCCCACAGGGCGTCCAGGGGAGAATGAGGCCAAAATACAGACCCGGGAGACCGGGCGTCCAAGGGCGGTCGAGGGCAAGGCTCCGTCGCAACCGGTACCTCAGCGCGGCTCCTCCGTGTGAGGAGAGCGCGCCGAGGAGCCGGCGAGACGTAAGAGCTCCCTCTAGCGGTCGATTCAGCACCGCAAGCAAAACATGGCCAAAGTCGCGTAAGGGGCGAAAGCGCTCCCGCGACCACGGGACTCTGAAAGGCAAAATTACCTGCAAACACAGAGCCCCCAAACCCGCTCGCCCTGCCGGCGAGAATACACAAGTAACAGTTAAAAAAAATAAATAAAGAAATCTGAGGCACTTAACTGGCTGCGTGAGCAGCGAAGAAAGAGGAGGAAGAGCGAGGAGGGACTGATTATCTAGACCCTGTGGACATAGTGGAAGGACTATGATTGGACTGTTTAATGGACTCATGGGAGTTGTAGTTTTTCTATGGATTTTTTCCTATGTTTTATGGAAAATGCTCTGGTTGTTGCGTATAAGCATTATTGGAAGCTTTTCTGAGGCTGCTGTGTTTTTTGGTAATAATAAATTGCGAAGAAAGAAAAGCATAATCTGAGCCTCCGGTCCTGCCATAGAATTTGTTTCTAAAAGTCAACGCCCTTTAATAATACAAAAGGACTACTTTAATCTATATTACCCCTGTGGCACTATTGCAGTCTGTGTCACACACTTAAGCAATGTTATATAGTTATTACTGTAATAACACTTCACATGTTTGGCTTTGGCTATTAAAACGTAATTACAGGTTGTTATAAAATATCACTGCATAACTAAGCCGAAATATAGGAGTCACCAGCCTGGTGCTTCAATACAGGTTTAAATGCTGTGCCATTTAATGCATTCTTTCACTATAGTCCATTGTTACTGACAAATAATTATAAGGGATAGTTGTGAATGAAAAGGGAAATTTCGTGAAGTTCTGATGATAAATTGAACTTTAATGTGCTGTTTTTCTTCTTTTTGTCCTCAATCAAACTAGAGTTCATTATGCAGGGTATAATGTATCCAGACCAGAGGGGAACACAGGAAAATACAAATCAATTCCACACCATCATCGAGGGGAAGTCCAGTTTTTAGGACGGTAAGTAAAAATGGTGATCTCTAAAATTGCCTCCTTGAGATGTAGCATAAATTAACTCTGGAAAAACTAAATGTGTAAAAGCTATTTGCCTGTCATTTCCAGAAAATGAATTGAAGGAAAGCTGCCATAATAGATCCATCTAAATTCGGAAGTATTAGAGTAAGAAACGTTGGAAATCTATAAATTAGTTCACTGCAATCCAATGTGCTCACTGTGTTTTTAACAACGAACATATGTTCCTAATAAGGCAGAAACAAATAACGCCAATGTTTGCAGGAATGTATAGTGTAAGCACAGTTGAACCTTTTAACAAAGCTGTAGAGATCGTAACTTGTGTACAATAAAACGCAAATGGTGGCCGAAAAGCATAGCAGCTCTTGTGTTCAATTTTATTTATGTGAAAATAAACGTCATCAGATTAGTTTACTTCTGCTTGTTTTCTTGAGTTATTGTTCAGTTTGTCAGCTGTAGGTGCCATTCTCCCCTGCTTGGTGGATTCAGCTGCCTGCAAGAATAGGCTTTCCTTAAACTGTAGAGTTTAGTAGACCACAGGAAAAGAGCACCATCGCCTACTCAGCCACTCCCACCTCATGTGTTTTAAAGGGACATTTTTGGGCCACCCTGACGTCACTCAGTTTGTAAGACACTCCATGTGCAGCTCTAAAACCCCTATTTCAACTATAATATTCATAGAAAAATCAATGAACTCTCTGTTATTTAATCATTATGCAGGTATTGTCCTGACTTTTACCGCCATCAGATTTTGGTCCTTCCAAAATATCCATTCATTTCTTATGCCATGCAGTTTGGTGTTCTTGCTTCACTTCAGAACATGCCAATGCTGGATACGTAATCCGTGTTCAACCCATTTTAGTGTAGACAATTCTATTGTAACCCCAGGAAAAATATAGACACAGAAAAGCATGACTTTTGTGCTGTGTTTCATTTGGTGTGCTAAAATCTAAAAAAAAAAAAACGTTATTTGGGACTGAGAGAAAGTGAAGAACAGGAGTTGCTGTGCCTTTTTCATGGGGAAAGACTCTTTTTATCAACACAACAAGTCTTTGTCTTATTTCTGTTCCCAGATAGCTTGAATAAATGATGAACGTATTTAGTGTGTGGTGCCACATTAGTGAGTAGCTTTTCCAGCTGGTCCTGGTGTATTTGTAATTGGACTAACTGTAGCAGCCAGTTTATACACCATTTCTAAATATGTGGCGTCCAATCCTGATTCTCAGACTGCACATTGGTGGAATTTTGTGTTTGTTCTGTAAATTTTAAACATATGGAAATATTGCGTGTATAGTGGAATTATTGCATTTGCAAGTTTACTGTTACTGACATGTTATGGGGTGATCCTTAATGGTGCAGTAGATAGGATAATTAGTATACTCCTTGGAGATAGTTTCTTACATTGGAAAACAAAGTGAGTGTGTTTCCAGTATCTGAATGCAGAATAAACACTCCCACATTTCATGGAAGTGCAGGAGTCTGTTGCCCCCCACTGTGAACAAAGAAGTTTCAAATCCTAATGCACCTTTATGTCACTGTTACTCCTTCATAACTTTATTGCAGTCATAGATTTCCTGGAATACTCTTTGGATTCTTTGTGATGTAATGACAAGTCCTGAATCTGCTCTAAACAGAAGAGTAAACCAATGAGAGCATATTTCTCAACTCTTGCCTTTGTAAGTCGAGAATGAGTAAGATGTCTGTATTTTGTCCACCATGTCGATTTTGGCTAGCTGGTTGAGAAGTTTAGTGTACTGTCTGCAAAGGGTAATGCTTAGTAAGGGTAGTTAGTGGTTTATATAAAATAGGATAGCCTTTATTTATTTATGTTCTATTTCCCTCGTGTTCTCTGTCCTTCAGAGTGCTTTAGAGCACCATAAGCATATAGAAGTGCTAAAAGTCAAAGGAACTTAGGGCTAGATGTAGGTAATTGTAAATTACCGATTCGAAAATACCGAATTTTACCGATTCGGTATTTTCGAATTGGTAATTGCTATGTAGATAAAAAATCGGTAAAAATTACTGATTCAGTAATTGCTATTCATTCCTATGGGCCGGGAGGCCCATAGGAATGAATGGCAATTACTGAATCGGTAAATACTGATTCGGTAAAATAGGGAAAGAGTAAAGGGTGGCAGAGTGTCACTTTGACACCCTGTTGCACCCCTGATTAGTGCTTGTGTGCACATGTTGCACACATACATGCCCTAAGGGCATGTATGTCTGCCACATGGCACAGTTGAAAATGCATTGATTTGCATTTTCTACGGTATTCCTTATTTACCACCAACCAATAGTTGGTGGTAAATAACGAATCCTTAAAGCACATGGGCACTGTTTAAAGTGCTTCCTACATGTCATTTACCGATTCGGTAAATACCGAATCGGTAAATGATGATTCGGTAAATACCGAATCTGTAAATATCGATTCAGTATTTACCGAATCTGTAAATTGGCCCCCTACATAACAAAAGCCTATTACCGGTCAGTAACGGCCTTCTTACATCTGGCCCTTAGACTCTAAAAAAAAAAATAATAATAAATGGGTGGATGTTATACATTAATTAAGTGAGAAGGTCAGTGAGCTAATTGCATCCTTATACATTCTTGTCAGTGAAGAACACGTCTGTTTTAGAGTGGTTAGTTACGACTGGTAGGAACTCGGATTTCTGCATTTAGGAGCAACCCCAAATACCTGCAGAATGCACTTATGTTGGGACATGAGATCCACTGACTATATTGGGAAACGTCGGTGTTATAAAAATAATTTACTGTCTGTGCTCTTACTTCCACTGCAGGTACAAGCTATTGAGATATTCGAAAGAGCGGCAACACCTTGATGGACTTAACAACTTGATATACGCCCCAAACATACACGTCAACAGATTGTATAAAAATATAACTGTACACCTTGTGCCAGAACTGGCGCCTGTAAGAGACTATTGATGCTGAGCTGCGTCAGCCACGAACTATTTAGCTCGCACGTGAAACAAAATGCACTGGAACAAAGTTCGTCAGAGCCGCGCGCAAACATGTGGGCTGTTCGGACACTTGACTTGAGGTGGGAGGAGACTGTAAATCGAAACGTTGAATGTGTGAACATGCACCCTGTTTTCAGAAGACAAAATGCCAGCAGCTCCCGAGATGTTTACAGCAAGTCACTATGAAATATTTGAGCCTGATTTTGACACATTCTTCAGCCAGACAAGCTGCTCACCCAAACCATAACAACATCAAAACTGGACATGAAGTTTAGAATCTCCAGGAGATAATTTCTCCAAGGACATTTTAAAACTTATCAACTGTAATTTAATTTAAGATGAATGCGTTGTTTCTTTTTTAAATTGAGTTGATGTAAATATATATATATATAAATATATAAAGTAATATATATTATGTAAATCAATGTGCTCCACAGGTTTTTAAGACACATTTTAGGCCTCTGCATGTACTTTATGCCAGTTGTATAATTTCATGGAGATGCGTGCATGTGTGTGTGTGTATGTTCTATGTATTGAATAATGAAGGACCTTCCACAGTTGACGGGCAGCTATGACCAAACTGTCGTTTGAGAGCTTCAGGCCTTACGTACCTCACTCGGACACCATTCGTGAGTTTCATACTTAAGTACTACACAGAGTATGGAACGGTTATAGTTTACATGACTTACCAGTACAATTCTGTGATATTGTCTTCATGTACTGTATTTATGATATTCCCTTCCTATTGTTTATGTGCTGCATATACATTCTGAAAAGCTTACGCTGCGCATCATGACACACGGTACTTGTAATTAAATGTCTCCATACATGTGCCACTAGTGTGAAAATGTTGGAGATGTTATGCCCACATTAGTTTGCTCTTAAACCTTTGTTTATGCTGGTTAATGGGTGTTCTTATTTTGTTTGTTTTGCATTTGGCCAAATTTAAAGTGATAATGCCAAAAAGTTAATTTCCATAAAAGACGACCCAAATATTTCCAGGGTATGAGCATAGCTCGTTTTAATTTGCACTTTTCACATTGAGGTTGTTTTTTCTGACTTTTTTCGTTGTTGGTATAGTACCTTGCATGCCAACTTGTGTATACAGCACTTTTGCTACGGATTTTAGTTGCAAGGTATCCCTTTTGTTTTTGTGGTGGGAAATAGTGTGTTGTGTCCACGTAGTTGCCATCTTGGCTTATAAACAAGACACTTTGATTACGTAAGTAAGGAAAGTGCGATTATTTTACCTTGTTTTAATGTTTAGCTGACCCAGACAGTAACATTTTGATCTCCTGGTAAAGGATACAAGTTCTTTAAATCGAGGTGATTAGTAGGCTCACCTACCATTCCATTTGCTGCTGTAGGAAGATCAAAGAGCATTAATGATGCGCAATAGAATCCTGTAGAGATTTGAAAGCTAATTTGTCTTTCAAGGTCTGCACTATTCAGGGTAGAGAACCTCTTATTTGATGTACCAAACTTTTGAGTATCGGGTGAGCCAAAGAATATTTATTATTGTTCGCAGAACATTTCGCTTTTAGAAGGCATTTGCCTCCTTCCCCAAAAAGTACAGTTCTGTTGGGCACATTGAAATGTTCGGTTACGGCTCAACCAGAGGCCTTTCTGTAGTATGCACATGTGCGTATCATAATCTTTCGTCTTTTTTGAACAGGCATGCCAGTGGATTCATGGCGTTGTGCCTTTACACTTGACGTTTTTTCATTTTGACTGTTTCCATTTTAAATAATCTTCAACAATAGGGAATCCCACTCAGTTTGCGCATAACATATCTAATTGGATATATACAAAAGACAGTGCACTGAGCATTACGGTTTTATTTGTTCACACAAACTAATTCTACTAAATAAAGTTGTCAAAAATAAATGTTGATTGGTCACTACATAATGATTTAATTGAGTAGTTATAATTGTTATGTGGCAAATGACTGCTTCACCCTTCACCCAGAAGCCCCATCTAACAATGGTGACCTCCCTTTTCTGAAGGACTTGCCTTTAAATATTGGAAATATAAGTGATGTGGTAATTTGGTTATAGCTTTTTTCCTCATGTTTAGTTTAGAACTGACTTTGTTTAAAATAAATATTTGGAATTGGTATCACACCTAGGCTTTGGGGAAGGCAAATGTAGTTATCTAATTTTAGCGTAATTTTAATATTTTCTAAGGCAACAATTGCGGATTCCAGAGCATTTATGTGAAAACTTTATTTTAATAATTATGACAGGCTCTTTAATTGGTGTCAGTACCTCAGCACCACAGTTACAATGATATCCCCTTGTTGTGACATCTTCAGTAACATAGCAACTTCCCTATAAGTTTGAAATCTTGTAAAATATAAACAGACAAAAAAGCTCTTAAATTATTTTCAAAGTGGGCCTCTTTACAGGGGAGAACTTTCTTAGCTCTCTCCTGAGTCAACGCATGAGCTGCCTCTTGCGAGATCTATTATTTTCTAACAGTGGGCTTAAAGATAACCCATTGCATGCCATTGGTTGGCTTCATTGTCTTTCTCGTTTGCTTGCTTTTTACTCATCAGCTGATGTAGTCTTCCTCCTCCCTCTTCAATGTTTGTCCCTCACCTGGAGCCTTAATGCATCACTCGTGTCATTACTCTGCTTCTTTTTTAGGCGCAACTTTTATTTTTTGTGTTTAAACACTGAGACTGCGTGTTTTTCAGCTGTTTCTCTTATGTGCTTCTTCTCCCTCTGTGCTCCTCCTGCCCAAAGACCCTCTGCTGTCCATCTGTTTGGCCCCAGGACCTCCCTCCCTCTCTTTTCTTAGTGCTTGCTTACAGACCTTCCTTCTCAGCCTCCATTGTTTGTCTGCTTGGTCCCATCTCACTACCCTCCGATGGCCCTCTTAAGTCCCCCAACCAGCCCTCCTTCTGCTACAACATGGCTAAAAATCAAAGACAAAGTCATTACCTCATATAGGCTAGACATATTGGTTTTGCCAATGCTTATCCTTGCAATGGTATCATAGGGGCATCACCACATTTGGCTCCACGGAAACCGTTTTTATGTGCTGCCACACCCTGGTGATGTGTGTCTGGCCTGCAAAGTAAAACACATTATTTTCCTAAATATTTGCAACATTTTATTGCTCCGTGGGTTGTTCAAAAGGGGCACCATCGTGGTGCACGATTAGCCTTTACTTCTTGCACCATTGTGGTGCATAATTAGACTTTACTTCTCGCTCAGGCCTTTCTCTTTGAATCTCAAGAGAAATTGTCGAAGAAAAGACTTAGCATTTTTCACCAGGGTTCTACTCATTGGGTGTGTGACTAGGACTACATCATCACCTTTCAGAGCGTCCAATAATGATTATTGATTAATCCGTGTGAAAGTTCCAAACAGTAAGTGGAGGTTAGGGGCAGATATTTCTAGTACCCCATCACAATGTTACATGGAGTTCCTCTTTAACACTAAAGTTAACTATTTACACCGAAAACACTGTAAAGTCACTATGAACACAGTTCATAAATGTACAGTATACATATAGCACATGTGCCCAGTGGCAGAGCAGTAAAGTAACTATTCTCTTCACTAGTTTTAAGTTTCATTTTGCTAGTGATACAAGCTTCCAGTGAGTCATGTGCACTGCCCCCGTTTTCAGCAAGTGCAGAATATTGGCCACTGCAGTATATCATGTAGCTAGAACATTGTATATTAAAGCATATTTGTGATTACCACCCAAATATAGCAAATTCATCTGTCATACCTTTTCATGTCTTTCAACCTGGCAGCGTTATGATTATTTTAAAAAAAAATATGAACACCTACTATTCACACACATAATTAGCAGCTTATAGTTGGCTCATTTTAATGTCTTCGTTATCTTTACAGAAAATATTAGGACATTGGATCTAACACTGCGTTTAACAATTGTTGTTATATTTAAAAAACAAAATGAATGGAATTTTCATGCAAAAGCAGACTTTTTGAAAGATGTGTATGAAACTGTCTTTGGGGGTGGGGATACATAAATCTTAAGTAGGCAGATTAAAGGGCGATATATTACTAAAAAACGGAATGTTTCCTTAAAAACCTTGTTGTGTCGAAATGTGGTCCTGACCCCACATATCCCTCTTTCTTTTCTCGTCCATGTTGAAATCTGTGTGAAAGTGCTAGTGCTTTGCTTTAAAACTTGTGTAATCAGATTAATGTTGGTGGTCTATTCTAGAAAATTGAGCATATGGATTTTACATGGTACTAGCATTGTAAGAAGTAACACAATAAGCGGTTTCCTCTGAATTAAGGATTGACCGTATTACCTAGTTTTCCAAATCTCGTTTTCTCATGTACCGAATAGGCATCAGAACAAACTACATTTGAAGCAAACCAATTACCCAGTTCCCCATTGTAAAATCTGTGCAGCGTTATTCTAATCCACATTTATCTAGTGAAATCTTTATGTAACATACATGACTGTTAGTGTTTACTGTAAAAAGACAATCTGTCTTTCCATGTGAGGAAGAACTTTGAGCAGTCTTAAAAAGTAAATGAATGCAATCAGAACCACAACAATGCTCCGTCGAACTGCCCACATGCTCAGTCGAACTGCCCACATGCTGTATTTATTCACTTGGATTTAGGGAGATTTAACTATGACACACAAAAATTTAAAAGGCACAAGGAGAAGTGTGAATTGTGAGCTTCCTTCCAGTTACATTTGTACTATCTGCAAACATTAAGCGTTTCACACTACAATGACGACTACAGGAAGTGGAGCAAAACAGTTGAGGAGGTCAGCCTGGTGCTTTCTCTTGACAATGCTTTCTGTTATCTGTGTGCGTGAAACTCCTTAACCTTGTTACAGTATTTAAAATCACCCAAATTAGTACAGAATAGGCTGAGATGATGTGGAATTCATGTTAAAAGTAATGCAGGAGATAGTGCCTGACCTAGATTTGTATTTAAAGGTTGAGCAACAGTGTATAGACTGGCCACCTTTGATACATCAGATTAACGCTCATGTGCTTGAAACATGTATATCCTAGTAGCACTTACAATTACTACGCCTTTTTTCAATAATTGTCAGTTATTGAATCAGTTGGTGAAATATCTATTTTGTGTGTCAAATTTAGTTCTACCATTGTGGCATAAATATTTACTGATCATTCACATAAAGTGTGTTTGCCTACTGTGGGACTGGTGATTGCTCAACTAACCAAGAGTGAAGCTAACCAGAGATAGTCATCAAGGATAAGGGTTGGCATTTCTTTATTCCCAATTAGAATTATACCCAGTAAGCCATATTGTTCGAATTTTAAAGGGATCCTCTGAGAGGCTGGCATCCGCATCCCTAGTTTTCCACGTGTGGCGTGGCCAGCTCATGCTGAAGTGTACTTTTCGAGAGATTGACATCAATGTCATAAACATATAATGTGGCTCAAAGTTAATTGGTATTCTGCTAAAATGAATCTGGAATTTCTGCTAACATTCTTAGTCTTTCTGCCTTTTTAATAACCCATTTGTTTGGCCTTCTCATTGTGATGCAGCCTCTATGAAGAACATTTGCAGTATTTATTGTTCTGTGCCTTGTTTCTCAATCTTGTTTTTTTTTAACATTGCCATTATTTTTATGTGAATGTGAGATCATATACTGTGGAATTCTTTTGTGCACTTTTTGTAAAAAAAACAACAAAAACACACAAACTTCTCAATATTGTGAACCTCAATTTGGTTCATCAGAAATGTTTGTTTTAGCTAGAGTAGTATTAATGTTTATGGTCGTATGCATATTTAGAAGAGAATGTTGCATTTTTATCCATTAGCAATATTTTGATGAACTAAAATGCACGCCTATTGTAAATTCACATGCCAAATCAAAATTGATAGTACTTACTTGAGATGTTCCTTCCTTCTTAAATCTGTAACATATCTGGTAAATAATTAAATGATTATTTAGCTGATTTTGCAGCTAAATAAATCCCAAGAAATAAACCCAACAACAACCCCTGTGTTCAACATGAACAATAATGTAATCATTCCTACTTGCCCTTTTACTTTATCTATCTATTTCGTGTGCCACAATGATGCCGGTCAGACAAAATTTGGTGCATATCAAAATTTGAAAGAAAAGTGTACTTAATGTTTTATTTATAGATGATGAAACTCACTGGAAAATGCACTGAAATTACTACTGCGGATTTGTGTTGTCATTCTATAGTTTTGTTTCTTTTCATGCATTGAAATGTTTGTACTTTTTTTATCATCTTTTATGAAATATACTGATCGAAATGTTTTTGCGTTGTTGTGTTATTGCTGCTTTCACGATAAATGCATATTAGAAGGTACCTGAAAACTTTAATTCCTATGCACGTTTTCACAGTGTCGTTAATATTAATATTACATTTTGAATTTATCTGCAACTGAATTCTATGTATTGCGTTTTTTTATACCCCATACTAGTCCATTATAATTAAGATCAAAGAAAACATTCAGAAATGAACACTTACTTTAATGTCTGATAGCCATTGTACCCTTGTTGAAAGAATTTAACTACACACCCATAAATATTAAATGTATTTTTCCCACCACTGTATTACAGTGAAAGAAGGAAAAAATGTATTTATATATCAAAACTGTCACTAATATTTTTTCTTCACATCCAAAAAATTGACGATGTCTGACTGAATATAATTGTGCATATCTTGATCATTTTTGTGTTTTATTTTTTATACACTGTAGCATGCTGGCTCTTTATATGATCTACCACTAGGTGCTTATATCGTGCAAAGAGTCCAGAGATTTCCCAGAAGTGTGCAGGGTTCACTGTAAACCCAAAGTGCTCTATTTTGGGTTTACAGTCAGCCTTGCACACTTCTGGGAAATCTCTGGACTCGTTGCACGATATAAGCACCTAGTGGTAGATCATATAAAGATCTGGAATTAGGGGACCTTAATATTCACCTAGACAACACCTCTGATCACACCACAAATGAGCTGATTATGAGCCTCTCTGCACTTAAGCTAAAGCAGAAACTATTTGAACCCACCCACACTAAAGGCCACTTACTTGACCACGTTTTCAGCAACTGCACTTAACTTACAACAGGGGCACCGTCCCCGCTCCCCTGGCCTGATCACTTCCTGATCCCCTGTCCTGGGAAATCCCTGACCCATCCTCCCTTCCAACTCTACCTCCCGGCAAGAACGTAATTGGTCAAAGCTTCCCAGAGAACAATGGATCTCTGCCCTCGAAGCTATCAGACCTGACAAAGACCCTAACCCTATCTCAGCCAATGAGAAATGTAATTATTGGACCAAGAGCTCCCAAGATGACGTGCTCCCCATGAGGCACGCTCACAAAAAATGTAGAGCAAAGATGTCTCCATGGTACTCCCCAAAGCTACGGGAACTTAAACAACACTGCAAAAGGTTAGAGAGGAAATGGAGACTGAACTATGCAGTCCCCAGCAAATGGGAATATAGGAAGGCAATAAAAACCTATATAGGCGAAATCAAGGCAGCTCAAGCTGCCTTCTACAAGGAAAAAATTAATGCAGCTTCTAATTCTCCTAAGGAAATCTTTCGGATTGCCAAAACCCTTTCGAAACTGCCCCAGAAACTACCAAACCCGGACGTTGCCCAGTCTTGCTGTAACAACCTGGCGGAGTTCTTCCACCAGAAAATACAAAAAATATACTTATCTTTTCTCCTATCCGGTCTAAACTTACTCCGGCCCCCACCACTTGCTTAGGCTATGGAGTGCAAGCTACATTGGGGCTCTTCCCCCCTCTGGACCTCGTAACCTTAGACCCCAAAACGCACCGGGTGAAATCATGCTCCCCTCAGACCATGCATCCCCCACCCAAGCCCTGTCACCAGTCATAGTAAACATCCTACCAATAGTCCTCGACCTGCTGAGCGCCTCCATCTCCTCTGGAGTGGCCCCCCTGCATGGAAATGTGCTATGGTAAAGGCTCTCTTAAAAAAGCCTAACTTGGACCAAGACAATCTGAGAAACTACTGCCCTATCTCCCTCCTTCCTTGGCTGACTAAGATTTTAGAAAAACACGTCAACTCAGTGCTGGTAGAGTTTCTAGAAACCAACAATCTACTCCATCTTTCACAGGCCGGCTTCTGTCCCCCAACATGGGATGGAAACCGCCCTCCTTGCAGTAACTGAGGAGGCTAGGAGTATCCTGGATCAAGGCGGTTCTGCGGCAATCATCTTTCTTGACCTCCGTTCCGCATTGCACACTGTAAACCAAGACACGCTGATTCGTAGACTTGGGAACCTGGGAGTGTCAGACAGTGCCATCGCCTAGATACAATCCTTCCTAGGTGAACGATCTTTTCAGGTCTTTGAAGGCGATGTTGTCTCCAAGCGTATGCCCTTCAGCTGTTGTGTGCCTCAGGGCTCCTCCCTGCGCCCCACAATGTTTAATATCTACATGAGTCCCCAGTCAGAAATTGTCCGTCCATTTGGCATAAAAATCATTACATACGCTGATGACACTCCGCTCGTGGTGGCCTTAAACCACCCCGAAAAGTCACCAAGCAACCTAGGAAGTTGCCTAGATGAGGTAGCCAAAAGGATGAAACTATATTGCCTAAAGCTCAATGGGGACAAAACCGAGCTTATGCTTCTCGGGAACTCCCCATCTTTTAACGCTGAGCTACTTTAGCCGAAATGCCTTGGCCCTGCCCCAGTCCCCAAAGACCAGATCAAAAGCCTTGGTATCTGGCTGGACCACTTCCTTAGTTTCAACTACCAAGCAGCAAAACTTTCGGCCACCTGCTTCGGCATGCCGAGGATGTTACGTAAAATACTTCCCCCTTCTCCCATTTCAGGCAACAAAAAATCATGGTCCAAGGTCTTATTCTATCCCACCTGGATTATGGGAATGCCCTGTATCTAGGGGCCCCTCAATCCACCACTCGCAAGCTCCAGATAATTCAAAACTGTGCAGCTTGCACGCTTTTCCAGACCCCTCATCGACAATCTGCAATCCCTGCACTGAGGAGCCTTCACTGGCTGCCGGTTAGGGAGAGAATCCAATTCAAAGCTATGTGCATTGCCCACAAGGCCTTCTGTAGGAATGGCAGTTAGCCGATAGATGATAACTCATTACCAACCTAGTAGATCCCTCCGATCAGCATCCTCCTCCCTCGCCCTACTCCCTAGAATAAAGAGAGGGAGATGCAGCGGACACTCCTTCTCCTATAACTCTGCCAAGCTATGGAAGGCCCATCCCCCACGCATGCGGACAGAGCTCAATCTCCTACCCTTTCGCAAACTCTTAGAAAACTCTGCTTTTTAACAACTGCTTCTAAACCGCTGAGTTCTTTTATTTCTATTTGTGGTAGTGTGGTCGAGCAGCCTTAGGCCTAATACAGAGGAGTGTCAGACATTTGTTATACGCTCATTGGCAAGTGCCTCAAAAAGGAAATCCACATCAATTTTACAAAAAAGAAGCTTCTGTAAAGTCTTATTTTAGGACCAGGGTGTACGCAAAATGGTAAGTAAGTTTTTAAGGAAAAATACTTTACACTTTAAAAAAGTGGACACTGCAATTTTCAGGCTTTGCAATGTTAACCAATGGGAGGAAAATGCAGTTTTGCAGGTAAGTACTTGACTTAAAATCCGGTTCAACACCAGACAAGGTTCAAATCCGCACCAAAATTGCAACACCAGCGGCACAGGCGCAACCGGGTGCAGAGTTAAAATTCGGGGTGAGGTGCCCAATGTTAATCAATGGAGACCGGGGGTAATCGAAGTCACGCTGTTCACAAGTGAGGAAAGCAGTATTAAGGTCGATCTCCTGGAGTTAAGGTAAGTACGGGTGGGGGGCACAATGCAGCACCAAACTTACACCCTCAGCGGCACAGGGGTGGCCAGGTGCAGAGTGCCAACACTGCACCCGGGCGCCCATTCAGATCAATGGGGGTAGATCGATCTTGAAGGAAGGCTAGGCCAGGAGGCTGGCGGAAGAAAACCCACAGCGGCCTAGGTAAGTAGAGATGCTAGGGCACATAGGTACAATGTTGGTCAAGCTCCCCAAGGCCAAGGGGCTTCGAGTACAGGGGTGTCCCTAGTTATCAGAGAAGTCTTACCAGGCAGGTCGCGGTCAGGGGGAGTCTTTCGAGTTAAGGCTACAAGCATTGATGTGGAGTCCAGCAGGAGGTCAGTCCATGGTAGACTCTTGCTCAGAAGTGCTGGGGAACATTCACAGGACCAGTAGGCCACATGGGGCGTTGGGTGCAGAAGTGGGTCTGGCGGTAGTTTCACAGTTCATCAGTGCAGAGGTCTTTGTTCTTTAAAGTTGGTTTCTTCTTCGCAGGACCACTGTCCATGAGAGATCTTAAACTTTGAATTTCCTGCCAATGTTTTGGACTTTGCTGGGCAGCAGAACAGATCTTCTTTTGGCGAAGGATCGTCGAGGGCTGCAGACAGGCCAGTAGGGCTGGGACCAAGTCAGGTGTTGTCTGTAGTCTTTGATGGTGGTGCGACGCTGTAGTGTCAGGCAATTCTTAGGTCATCACGAATCAGATTTCAGGGTCTGGAGGTGCCACCTAAATACTAGATTTTGGGGTGTTACAGGGGAGTGACGGGTAGGGACCATTGGGTCCCTACCTGTCACTCCCCTGATCCGATCAGAAGCGGTCGCTCCTCACGCTGCTCCCAGCTCCCAGCTCTCTGATTGGTATCGTAGCGCCAGAGTGCAAAAAGACTGCTAAATTAATAGCTGCTAAGCTCGCATTGCTCACGTAACCAGTAGTGCCTGACTGCACTTTAGAGTTGTATAATAGCAATATAGTGCGAAAGTGCGCTTTGTATATCATTGTACTGTGCTGCGCTGCCTTTGCCAAACTATTTGTCTTGTGCCTGATTGTGCCGGTGCCATTGCCAAATTGTTCGCGTTTTCATTGCTTGTGACCCAATCCTCTTTCGCTTTTGGCTCGCAGCCATCCATTTTGTAGTTTGTTTTTGTGCCTCCCTGCCCGACTATCCACTCCGCCCACGCCTCCCAGCTGCTCCTCCCCTCCCACTATCCACATATGTCAGATGCCTACGCGCGTAGCGTTCACGCGCAGCGGTCGCGCCCCATGTGCGCCGGAGGTGCGCCAAAGGTAAGCCCGTCTACGCCCGTCCGCGCCTGGATCGCGCCCAGCGCCAGACCCCCTGGCCCCCGCAATACCCATTTCGCCCGCATAACGTATGACACCACAACCCTCTCTGCCCTTAACCCCGGCCGACCACCTAATTGCTACCAAGCTGTCCCAGGACACACTCATGGACCTTTCTCCTGCCACTCCTGCAAATTCGACTGCATCAGGACCCACCCCAAATCCTCTAACTCCAAACATAACTCTGACCCTAACCACCTGAAATGCATCCTGTTGAACACCCGCTCGGTCCACAGACACGCCATTGAACTCTGGAACCTACTCGACACTACATCGCCGGACGTCGCCTTCCTTACAGAAACCTGGATGAACGCCTCTTCAGCACGCAACATCGCCATAGCCATCCCGGAGGGCTACAAGATCATCCGTAAGGACCGCATCAACCAAACAGGAGGAGGCATCGCCATCTTCCATAAGAACACCATCCGCATCACAACCAGCTCCGACGATTACCTCGCTAACGCCGAACACCTTCACTTTCAGATCCACACCAACCCCAAGACCACACTCAGAGGTACCCTCATCTACAGACCACCAGGACCCCGCTCACAATTCTGTGAAGACATCACTGACTTCATCAGACCACATGCCCTCACCTCCGAGAACTACATTCTACTAGGAGACCTCAACTTCCATCTGGAAAAGAAAAACGACAGCAACACCACCTCCCTTGTGGACAACCTGATCAATCTCGGACTCAAACAACTTGTTGACACCCCCACCCACCTTGCCGGACACACGCTCGATCCTATCTTCACCTCCAGCAAGCACATCTCCTTCGAACACACCACAGCCCTCCACTCGACGGACCACAGCTGCGTTCACTTCAGTTACAAAAAGACCACGACCCACAACCCCCCACATCCGATCCCTCGAAGAAACTGGAACAAAATCACCACCGACCAGCTCTTCACTTCGCTCCACCAAAACCCCCCTGTCATCGGACCCAAACCATGCAGCCACCAACCTCACACAATGGATCACCCACAGCGCCAACGAACTAGCACCCTTGAAGAACCATCCTTTCAAGCAAAGTAGCAAAAAAGCCCCCTGGTTCAACGATGACCTTAAGAAATCCAAGAAGACCTGTCGGACGCACGAGAAAGCCTGGAGAAAAAACCCAACCTTTGACAACTTGGCCACCTTCAAGAACGCCACCCGCAAACACCACCAACTGATCCGATCCACCAAGAAATCAGCATTCAAGGACCGACTTGACAACAATGCCCATAACAGCAAGGAACTATTCAACATCGTCAAAGAATTTACCAACCCCACCGCTGGCTCCAACGACATCACTCCCTCCCAGGAACTCTGCGACTCTCTATCCTCATTCTTCTACAACAAAATCGCCGATATACATAACAGCTTTGAATACCAATCCGAAGACCAGCCCACCCCACCCACCTCCGTACCAAAACCGCACTCTAACAACATGTGCGCCTGGAACCCAATCACCACCGAAGACACCATCCGCCTTATGAACTCCATCCACTCCGGATCGCCAACCGACCCATGCCCCCACCACATTTTCAACAAAGCAGACTCCATCATCGCACCCCATCTCCGCGATGTCATCAACTGCTCCTTCAACTCCGCTACTTTCCCGGAAAGCTGGAAACATGCCAAACTAAGCGCCCGTCTGAAGAAACCCACAGCAGATCCCACCGAACTTAAGAACTACAGCCCCATCTCGCTCCTCCCATTCCCTGCCAAAGTCATTGAGAAAGCCGTCAACAGTCAACTCGCCGCCTTCCTCGAATCCAACAAATCCCTCGACCCTTCACAGTCCGGCTTCCGAGCCAAACACAGCACCGAAACCGCCCTCATCGCAGCAACAGACGACATTCGAACTCTACTGGACAATGGAGAAACAGTTGCCCTCATCCTACTCGACCTCTCCGCAGCCTTCGACACAGTCTGTCACAGCACCCTCATACAACGCCTCAGCAACATCGGAATACAAGGGAAAGCATTGGACTGGATCACCTCGTTCCTCGCCGGAAGAACCCAGAGAGTCCGCCTCCCCCTTTTAGATCAGAGGCCACCGAAGTCCTCTGCGGCGTACCACAAGGTTCTTCACTCAGTCCCACCCTCTTCAACGTATACATGAGTCCCCTCGCATCCATCGCATGCCTACACAACCTCAACATCATCTCCTACGCAGACGACACTCAGCTGATCCTATCCCTCACCAAAGACCCAAACACCGCCAAAACTAACCTACACGAAGGGATGAAAGTCGCTGCCGGGTGGATGAAGAACAGCCGCCTAAAACTGAACTCGGACAAAACGGAAGTCCTAATCTTGGGATCATCCCCCTCTGCTTGGGACAACCCATGGTGGCCACCGGCCCTGGGAACAGCACCCATACCAACGGACCACGCACACAACTTGGGCTTCATCCTGGACTCCTCCCTCTCAATGACCAGACAAGCCAACGCCGTCTCATCATCTTGCTTCAACATCCTCCGCATGCTCAAAAAAATCTTCCGTTGGATCCCCACCAAAACAAGAAAGACGGTCACCCACGCACTGGTCACCAGCCGACTGGACTACGGAAACACCCTCTACGCCGGAACCACAGCCAAACTACAGAAAAAACAACAACGAATCCAAAACGCCTCAGCCAGACTCATATTGGACATCCCTCGGCAAGCTCACATTTCTGACCACCTCAAAGACCTCCATTGGCTCCCCGTCAACAAGAGAATAACATTCCGCCTCCTCACCCACGCACACAAAGCCCTCTACGACCAAGGACCCGACTGCCTCAACACCCGACTGTCCTTCTACTCCCCCTCCCGCCAACTTAGATCGTCCAATCAAGCCCTCGCCGCCATCCCGTGCATCCATAAATCCACCATGGGGGGTAGATCCTTCTCCTACTTAGCAGCCAAAACCTGGAATTCTCTCCCCACCCACCTCCGCCTCACACAGAACCACCTCGCCTTCAGAAAGCAACTAAATACTTGGTTATTCGACAAGTAAAGCACCCCCCCTCCCTCTAGCGCCTTGAGACCCTCTGGGCGAGTAGTGCGCTATACAAATACCCGAACTTGAACTTGGGTCTCTCACCCGGGGTGTCTGCACCCACTATTATGCCACCCTCCTGTGGGAGTGGGGGATAGCCCTAGCCCTGATTGGATACGTCCCACCATCTTCATGATGATGGGCTCAGAAAAAATTGCTTTACTTTGGCTCCTGTACCTGGGAGGTGGAGTTGACAAAGGGGGGGGGGGGGACACCACTTCTCACTTGGGTTCTCCCGCCAAGAGTGGTGATTTAAACAGGGTGCAGACATATGCTGCTAGCAGCAGAGGCTGGGGGTCACATTACAAAGCGGCAAAGCCTTAGAAGCTTCCCTCTCGAGCATTGTGCTCCTCCTGGGGGAGGAGGTGTGACACCTCCACCCAGGGTGGGCTTTGTTTCTGGCCTCGCAGAGCTGGTCTCTTGACCCAGTGGTCCGGACACATATCTGGTGATGGCAGGCTGCCTAAAGCCAGTCTGAGACCACACCACGGTTGGTAGGTTTTCAGGGGGCACTTCTTTGTTGTTTGGTACCAAACATGCCTGGGTTCAGTAAAGCCATCATGGTGCTGGGAACCCGGGTTGTCGAGTTTCCAGCCCATGTACCCTCAATGGCTTCAATGGCAGTTACAATATTAAGAATATACTTGAATATTTTAGGAGCATATCTTCTCTTGCAGATATGCTCATATCTGATATATTGTGCATCCGGTCTTAGGGCTTGTAAGGCCTGCTGGAGGGGTGGCTTCCCTATGCTAAAGGCAGTGCAGCTTGGCATGGCACACAGGCAGTGTGCCATGTCGACTTTGTTGTTCTCTGCCCCAAGGCACACAGACTGCAGTGGCAGTTTGCATGACATTTGTGAGGGGTCCCTTTTCAGTACCAATGGTACCATCACTAGGGGCATAGAGCGCGTGGGGGGCTCTGCAGTTGTACCAATTGTGATGCAGTTTTAGGGAAAGAACACTGGTATTGGGAACCTGGTTAGCAGGAAGCCCAGCACTCCACAGTCAACGTTGTATTTAAAGCCTGTCAAAAAGTGTGTGTGGGGAGGTTGCGGGGGGTTACTGCACAGAAAGTTGTTTCCCCCCACCCGCCTTTAAAATAATCCATGTAGCATGTTTCCTTATTTCTCTCTGTCCCTGCCTACCTCGGTTTCTCTTTTCCAGTGGGTTTGAAGAACACAAACCTCTGGCGTGTTTTCTGAAGCTTATATCTTAGCAGACTCTTTGGTTGCCTTTTTTGTATCTTGACATGGTGAGTGTTGCTGATAAAATTCAAATATGTGGGATTGGGGTTTGGCTGCAGACCATTACAAATTATCTTCTATTTTCCACTGTGAGCTGTTCTGTGAAATGCTGGATGTGATCTACATAATTCTATGGAGTAGATGTGTAACTAGTATTGACAAAGCCAGTAGGTTCTGCTGCAATTGCTATTTTTAAGCTAATGCAAAAAAAATAAAACTGAAAAACTAAGAATACGTGTCACCACTCATCATCATTGAGACCAAATGCTTGCAATAAAAATGCCATATATTTATGTTTTTATATAACCATGCTGGCTGCTTTTTGACTGACAGTCAGGCGTACTTAAAACATGTATTGAACCCATTTCAGATTTAATGAACATCCCAGGAAAATATAATTCTCGTTGGCACAAAGAAAAGGTTCTTTGGAATAAGTAGGATGATTTCAAACACACAAAGATGACTAAAAAATTAAATATGAAAAAAAAGCATTTGCAAAGTGAAATATTGGCCCTTTTCCTCTGATTCCGACATATATTTCTTTTAAAAGGATGTGATCATATAATGAAGCCAAGCGGTGTCCCTGTGCAAGAGAGCCTATAGCTAAAGTGGGTCAGTCGAAACAAAATATGAATAACAGTTGTGTAGACCAAAAGGTAAAGAGGGTTCTAGTACAGTGCCTCTTTAAACCTGGTTAGCCCCCACTTTTTGCCCAATGTGATTTCGAACTGGTAAATGCACCATGTCCCTGCAGACTAGGTTCCCAGTGCCAAATCTCTTTCTAAAAACACTGTACCGGGATTGGTACAACATCAGCTACCCCTGTAAGTCCCTACTAAGTGGTACCCCAGGTGCTTAAGGTTAAGGCTTGGGTACTGAAGATGGCCCTCTGGGGCTGCAGCACTGATTGTGCCACCCCAGGGTACCCTCACTAAGGGCCAGATGCATCAAAGGGTTTTGCCCATTCTGTGTCTATGGGAACATGTGTTCATGCATATGGCCATAAGTATATGCACTCTGCCATTGTAGGCTGCATATATTGCTGCAGGTTAATCCAAAGAAGTGACATGGCATACAGCCCAAATATCAGAGATACAACAAATTTTTTTAATCAACTCAATTCCTTAGAAACCACAAATTGTGAACAATGGATACTCTGTACCATCGACGTAACTTCACTATACACGTCCATTCCCCTAAAAGAAGGGATCAAAGCTGTATAGTGGGCTTTATTAAGAATAGAGGAAATTGGAGCAAACACATTTTCTTGCTAGAATTGTTGCTGTTTTGTTTACAGCACAGTTACTTTAGATTCAAAGATGAATACTTTCTACAAATCAGTGGCACCAGCATGGGATTCGGAGGAGCACCGACGTACGCCAACATTTTCATGGCGGCATTCGAAGAGGAACACATATTGTCCAAAAGGGAATGAAACGAACAACTGGTGATTTACCGTCGATTTATCGATGAAATATTCTTAATATGGTCCGGACCTCTAGGGGAGTTGGAAGATAACATCAGAGCCTTGAACACAAAGAATGCTATAATAAAATTCACCCACATGGTGAGTCTCACTGAAATATCATTTTTGGATATGAAGATAACCAAAGAAAAATACCACTATACAAACGGAGACGTATATTAAACCCACGGACCGCAACACTTTGTTATTATACCATAGCTTTCACTCACCACAATTAATAAATAACCTTGCATTCTCGCAAATGTTGCGGATTAAAATAATTTATTCTACCACTGAAGCATAGCAAAAAGATCCCGACTTGCCCGACTGAGAACAAGATTCCTAGATAGAGGTTATCCTTTAAAATGTTTAAACCAAGCTGAATCACGAGCAGCAGCTATAGATCGGAAAGATCTTTTAACAATAAAACCGAAACAACAAGCAACCAACCGAAATGTCTTTGTATCTAAATACTCGACTAGATCTGCGAACATCAAAAAGACAATCTTAAAAAGATGGGATCTACTCCAAAAAGATGAAGATTTGAATAACATCTTTAAAGAAAAACCTATCTTTGCATATACGAGAAATTCAAATCTAAAGGAGCAACTAACCCCGTTCAAAATCAATGAAAATGTTTCAAACAAAGGCATGAGGGAAGTGCAACAACTGCACTCATTGCAATAATGTGATGCAGCAAAATTGGATAACCCATCCGAGAACAGGAGAAAAAACAATCTTACAATTCACAGCAGACTGCAATTCAAGTTTCGTCATCTACAGTATAAAATGTCCCCGTGGACTCATGTACATAGAAAAAACGGAAAGAAAAGTGAAAGTAAGAATAGGAGAACCTAAAAGTATGATACGAAACAAAAACATGAATTCGAATCTTGTAGTTCATTGGATAAATCACAAACACAATATTTCCCAAGTCCGATACATGGTGATAGAAAAGATTGCAATACAAGAAGGGAGGAATAAAAGGCAGTTTTTATCACAATGTGAAGTGATGGTTATTAAAAAATACCAAACAACGGAACTCTGTAATGTCAGGCCCTAGGCCCGCATTATGTAAATGAATGAGACACGGACACCAGGATAGTTGGCTAGTGAATGGCCCCGAGCACATGCGCCCGGCCCCTTCTATTGACCGGGTCACCTGACTCGTGACACCGGTGGTGGATGGGTGTATCGTGTGGGTACAGTTACAAAGAAGACTAGAACGTGTCCAGCAGGACACTACATTCCTCCCAAACTTTAATGAAAATTAAAGGAACAAAGTCCGAACCTGCGGGAGGGAATAAACACACAATATACTGTTGTCACAATTTTACCAAAGTCTCTTCAGCTGCTTGATGCATGACGACGGTGGAAACTTGCAGCTGAAACTACTAGTTCATATGGGCACGACGTCCTGGTGCTCCGGGGATGTGCCCTTCTGGACTCTCAGCCTCGCTCTTGTGGTGGTGACAAAGATGACAAAATGATATATTTGATGGATGTTGTTTTCTACCACTCAGTCCTGGTTTCTTTAGTGTAGGCAGCGTGGCTTCTCTTTGCAAAGGACGCCCCTCTTGCGGGTATTCTTCTGCCACAAGATATTCCGGTGGCCCTCTTCATCAGGTTTCCACTGGGCCGGGTGTTCTCCACAGTCTGCGTGTGACTGGAGGAGGCGATGAGTGTCACCACAAAGTCCGTAGCTCCACCTGGAGGGTGGTTGTTGACTCCTGCCTTTACGCACAAGTTCCTCTTCTTCCCGGGACGTGCAGGGTAGACTGCGATGAATCCATCTCTCTTGTCGGGACCCGCTGCCACCGGTGTCCCCGAGACCTTTGCCCCTTGGATATCCACGGGCTGGTGTGAAGTGGTCGTTCTCCTTCTGCCGGACGTCTGAGCGCTCTCCCCATCCAGACTTCCGCTTAATCCCAAAGGTAGGTGTTGCCAATGGTCCGGCCTGTTCATTCCTGCAGCCGACAGGTTGTCAGAGGACTTGTAAGTAGATGCCTGTTCTTCCTCGTGACGCCGATATTCTCCTGGACATGTATGTCACTGTGCTCGATGTTGTGGCGCCTGTCACCTCTTCTTCTGGTGTGTGGGTTAACCTGCCACACCTCTCCTCATCTTCCTGGACGTTGTTGTTTCTGATGTTGTTATGCCACTTGACTCCTTTCTTCTTTCCACTTCTTCTTCGAGGCGTTGTGCCACTCGTTTTTCATCTTCCTGGATGTTGTTGTTTCTGGTGGCACTATGCCCTTCGATTCCTTTCTTCTTTTCTTTTCTTCCTCGCGACGTGGTCTGGTCATATTGCTGCTCTTGCCCTCCTGACCAGGCTTCTCCGAGCTGCATGCACTCAGTCCGTTTCCTTCTGGTCTTGTCCTTGCTCTAGGACACTGTCTTCTTTCCACTCTGTGATTGGACCGGTCGCCGCAACCTTCTTTCTTTGACTGTTTTACTTCTGGTTCTTGACGGGTGTCGTGTCCGTCTTCTTCTGGTCCTCCTCGTGGATCTCTTGTGGGTCCTCTTCCAGACATCCGCTCCACGGACTTCTACTTCCCTCTGATCAGACCTCCTGCTGGGTCTCATCATAAGCGACCATCGTGCTGGTCGGATCTTCTTTTCTTCCTGGGCGATCATCTGGCTTTATCTTCCTTGCGACCAGCCTGGGTGGTCTGCTTTCTCTTCTTTGCGACCAGCCTGGGTGGTCTGCTTTCTCTTCTTTGCGACCAGACCGGTGGTCGGCTTTACCTTCTTTGCGACCAGACTGGGTGGTCTGCTTTCTTTCTTTGCGACCAGACCGGGTGGTCGGCTTCCTATTCTTTGCGACCAGACTGGGTGGTCTGCTTTCTTTCTTTGCGACCAGACCGGGTGGTTGGCCTCCTCTTCTTCTTTGCGACTAGACTGGGTGGTCGGCGTCCTCCTGGTGTGTCTTTATGCTTCCGGTGATCTGCGTGAACACAGTTCTTTCTGCTGCAATGCCTTTGCTTTGGCGTGCTTGTGTCTGCGCTCTTCGTGTGCTTCGCTGGCTTCGGAGGGTTACGTCACCGCTCCTTGGACCTTCTCTTGGGCACGCCGTCATGCGTGCTGATGATGGCGATCTTGTCGCTTTGAAACGTCGCTGCCTCACTCTGGCACTTTTGTGCGCTGTCCTGTGGTGTTGGCGTGTCGCTGTGCAGCGCCACTCTGGCTGTTCAGTGACCGCGCGTCACTCTATCACTGACTGTCCGTGGCGGGGAGTTCTGGCGCTCCTGGCACGTTCCGGCGCAGTGCTGTGCTGTCCTGGTGTGTGGGTGTGTCGCTGTGTCATATATTTACAGACAGAAAGAACACCTGCAAGGATCGTCGTTCATAACACCGGTATTTTAGCATCCCGCAGTTTCGCCATATAGACGCGCAAAAACAATTTTGTGGCAAGAGATAACAGTAAACCAAGTCCCACACAAACAGTTACTTTCTACATCGATCCCACAGGTTAGTTGACGTTGATATTTATATGCACTAAAGCATGTTCACCCCACTCGTGCACATTCATTTTGAGACACCAAGTAATGCACAGCGTTCATTTATATGTTCCTCGTGTTTCAAGGGGGAATATAGCCAAAAGCTAATTTCTAAGAATAAGCGTTACACAGTCACTTCGCACAGCACCTCGGCATCCTCGTGTTTTAGTCTCTCGTTCTCAAAACAATTCACACTAGAAACAACACGTGTAGAAGGTAATACGTGATGTTCATCATGAAGTGGTTAAGTATAGCCATGCATGCTTGAGAGCATGTAACCAGTCCTTTTTTAAATAATGGAGCACTACAGATGTACAACAGTCAATAGCATCATTTAGTTATTTTGTAAATCTTGCATGTCTCGAAAGGAAGGGAAAAGTGGCAACTATCAGTTAAAGAAAAACTATGTTTAACTTATGATTTAATGTATAACCGAACATATGTATGGTTTCTTTAACAGTGGCCTCCGAGGAAACAACAGGTGTCCCGAAATGCATTGGGCCAACCATCATCAATCGTAGTTTGTTGTAGTATTATGTTAATCAAATACCAATATGATTACTATGTATTGTAAATCAATGGAGTGAATATGTAAATCATGAAGAAATGATTCTCATATACATTGTAAAAATATGGAAATTAATGTAAAAATGAATTAACAGTAAACAATAACACTGAGAAATTCATTATTAGTGGACTTAGCATTATTAATATGATTTAGAAAAAGTTTTTGTTTTGGTTAAAAAAGAATTCAAAAAAGTGAAAAGGGGGGCATGGCCAAGATGGCGGCGTAGTCGGACGCGAGTCTCTAGAGCTCCCCGGCCCGTCGCCCCTGTAATTGCCTTTCCGCACAGTCTCCCCCCCCAAACAAGGGCCACTTTTGGTGGCTGGGCAATCCTGGGAGCCTCCGGGACACAGCGGCGGCGCCCGGAGCGCATCCGACATTGAGAGCGAGGCACAGCTCGCTGGCCGCAATCTCGAGGCGGCCACCGGAAAGTTGCGCAGGGAGGAGCCTGCGGCGAAATCGGGGCGCCCGGCCTGGACTGGCGCCGAGGAGGTGACCGGGGGCGCCAGAGACTGAGACAGATCATCGGAACGGCCTGAGCGCGGCCGCGGCGGGCCGGGAGAAGTGGGTCTGCCCCCCCCTCCCCCTCCGGCTCCGGAGCCCTGGAGGAGCCGAACCTTCTGGAAGCCCGTCGAGAATACCGCAGATCCGGGCTCCGGCTGTCGAGGTGAGGAGACGGGGGAGCGGGGGTAGGGAGGAGAAGGCCGTACCAGGCGTAGACCCCCGGTCAATAACAGGAGCACGGTCGGTCTTGGCCTGCGACGCCGGAAGAGAGAAAGGCGCCAAGGCCACAGAACTGCGAACGGGCCCCATCGGCCCCCGGGCCTGGCACAAACACCGCACTGGGTCGCCCCCACTCAGCACATGAACTCCTGGCACAGGGGATCCGGGAGGCAGGGCGCCCCTAGGCCAAGATCCACGAGGGAAGGCCTGCTCCAGCGGCGGACACAGGTCATAGAGAGCTGCAGCCGCGGGGCCTGGTGACACTGACTCCCGCTCCCGGGACCCTGGACTTCTTGGGGACGCCGGGCCCTGGACTCCCTGATCGGCGAAGGCTCCAGGCGGATGGTCGGGCCCCCGCCGCATGCCCAGGGAATTTATAGACTAGACACGACAGAAGGCTCGCTCATTGCCGCGCACATAGGCCCCAAAGCACAGGACCCGCATTGAGCACGCGCCGGGGCCTGGGTCAACATGGCGGGCCAACGCAAGAGAGGAGACCGCACGCTCCCCGAGATGCTGGCGAAGGGCCAAACAAAGACGGAAAAGGGGCCACCATCACCAGAGACTGCGAAACAACAGCCTAGTCCCTCCAGGACGGACGTCCCGATCACTAAATCCTTCCTGGAAGCTCTCTTCAACTCGCTCAGGGACGATTTTAAGACGCTTAAACAAGAAGTGGCGGGAGAAGTCAAGGAGATCAGACGGGAGGTAGACGGCCTGGGAGAACGGGTAGGGGCTATTGAAGAGGCGGACCAGGACAGGAGCGAGGAGGTAGAACAATTGCAACAAGAGGTCATCCGCTTGAAAGACCAGCAGCTAGACCTCCAAGCATACACGGAGGACTTGGAAAACCGGTCCCGCCGGAATAACATACGGGTCCGAGGGGTCCCATCGAAGGAAAAGGGGACTGACATCACCGGCTATTTACAAGCTCTCTTTCGCGATATCCATGGGGAACCTTCAGACTTTTTATGTGTATAACCCTAGGCATTCAATAATGACCAGAAGGAAAAATTGGGATCACCATAAGGGAGAACAAACAAGGCACAAAGTTAATTAAAAATGTAGTTATTTTTAATTTATACATATATAAAAAAGAAGAAACAATTCATATCATACATATATAATCAAAATCATAAATACATAATAGATCATATAAAAACTCGAAAACAATTTTAAGCTAAACATAAGATCTAAAATCAAATAGTGGCATTAATGGGTCTCTACGCGCGTTTCGGCGTCAAACAAAACGCCTTCTTCAGGAGCCACGATTATTTCTGTGAAAAAACATAAAATTAATGACTATTAATTTACTAGTTATACAACACTACACACAGTAAATTACACAATTTAGACATTTGCTTTATTAGTTAAACATTTGTTCTCCTCTTTTTATAGTGTTTCCTTTTTCCCTTTTTAATCAAACAGTCATCCTCTATACTTTTTACAATATATACTTAGGACAAGATCACAGCCAGTGTAATGAGCATTTGCATTTGTACTATTTGTTTTAATTCCATAATCTTGGTGCTAATGTAAAAGCAAATACCAGTTGCCTGTATTAAAATTACAACAACGATGAGGCAACTACAAAATTTCAATGCCCAATATATACCGGGGATTAATTTTTCTAAAGAGATTCCTAGTTCTTATCTCTAAGGAGTACTTACTTTAAAAATTGACAGATGTTGCCTTTCCTGACCAGTCAAAGATATGTTGACAGGTTAACGTTATAGTGTGCAGTTACACTGTCTTGATACAACTATTGCACCCCTGCATAAAATAGGCAAAGTTTATAGTTATTATATTTTATAAAATTGAAACAGTGAAATTCTTATCTGTTTTAATCAGTTTTAATTTTTCACAGAAGGGTTCTAAAAAGTGGTCTGTTATATAACACTCACCAATTAAAAACTTTATCGCCTGTTTATACATCATTTTGTAGTAAATAACTGCTTCAAAAGTGGATTAATTCTTCCTTATATTAATACCTCCTCTTCATGTTTTATCTGAGGGACAGATAAATTACAAGTGTTTTTATTAATTATGTCCTACGTAGTCAGTAGTCAGCGTAGGTATCGAAGGGATATTTATTCAATTTTACCTTACCATTAATGTATATAATAATAAGGTGGTAATTCTTACGTTCACATCAGAGACGTCCAGCTAATATTCTATTCTGCGAAGTAGTGGTATCCTTCAAATCAGGCACCTAAAGATAATAACATACGTTTAAAAAGGTTGTTTTGTCAATCTGTCAAACTGACCTAATGCATAGTAGCCAACCGTAGTTGCAACCACAAGCGACATTTCCTCACCTTAAAAATACAAGCGCCTCAAACGTTCCATTGATAGGGACGTAGGACAAAATTGGACGATTCTCTCTCGAAGCTGTCTTACTAATAGGCAAGTTCTAAGCAGTCAAGTCTACATGGTAAACAGAAAAAATAAGCGGAAAATCAAATCTGCCTTTCAATGATATGTTCGCACCCTTTCCTCCCTAAAGGTCGGAACTTCTCATTCTAGCATCGCACTTACCGAGATAAGACTTTCTGCGAGTCTGACCAACGGGTAACCGTCAGCGTCTTCTTGGCGGTTGAAGATGACGACAACCGCCTCAAGCTCACTCCTTATAATTATATCCCTTTCAGTGATCACATGTTCCGCTACACTTTAAATTTTAAAGAAACAGAGTGGAGTTTGGGCTTTCAGTCAATTAATTATATTCAGCTGTGTTTTCCTATCACGGGGTCTAATTGTATTCAATGGGCCGGGTTATATGATTTAATAGCGTTTAGATTTCAGTGATTATGAAACCGCTCTATCTTAGTCTGGGGGAACCGGCACTGCACAACCATGCTTAAATCAAGTGGTGTCCGGCAGGGGTTCGATACCACCATGGTTCTAACCATGTTTTACTTGATGTAAAAATTATTATAATAGTATTTTGTTGTTATGCGTCCTATTCTTTATAAAAATTCTATTTTGCATTTCTGACATCTTATTATTATTCAATGATGCATCAATGACTCTACTCAGACACAAAAACTCTCAGCAAGCTCACTCACTGTAAACGTATCCTTTTCGGTGATCACATGTTCCGCTATATTTTGAATTTTAAAGAGGCAGAGTGGAGTTTAGGCCTTCAGTCAATTAATTATATTCGGCTACGTTTTCTTATCACAAGATCTAATTATTTAAATGAGCCGAGTTTTAATATTTAATAGCGATCAAATTCCAGTAGTTATGAAGCCGCTCTGTGTTGGCCTGGGGGAACCGGCACAGAGCAACCATGCTCAAATCATTCAGTGTCCGGCAGGGGTTCGATACCCATGCTTTACAATAATACAAAAATTATTATAATTATAATATTTTATGGTTATGCCCCTATTGTTTCGTAAAAAATGTATTTTACATTTTTTACATCTTAATGTGATTCATTGATATTACAATGATTCTACTCAGACATCAAACTCTGTAAATATAAATTGATGCAACATTTCAGAATTTTAGCAAATTTGACATCATTAAGTCAAATTGCCAATATAACACAATAAGACACCATAGTTAAAATATTGCATTTTCCCAGGCAATCTCACCGTTCAGACCCTGTTTAAAGGTGTTCAGAACAAAAATCCAATAGACTTCTTTCTTTTTTCGAATTGCGCATCCACCCTTACTGTCTGGTGTTCTAATTCTTTCAAGGATGCGCCAATTGAAGTCCTCTGCTTTATGATTATTCTCCAAAAAATGTTTTACTAATGGAGCTGCAAGTTTTTTAGTTCTAATTGCAGATCGGTGCTCTGTGAGTCTTACCTGGATTGGTCTACAAGTTTCTCCCACGTAGCCCAACCCACAAGAGCATTTTAGAAAATATACAACATTAGCTGTTTTGCAGTTCCATATCTTACATGCTTTGGTTTCAAAGCCATTATGTGAAAAATGTTCACCTGTAAGTATGTTGGCACATGACTTACATGTCGAGCATTTAACAGTGCCACGCACTGGGAGATTGTCAGTTAAGGATCGTTGATTAGATCCAAGCATGGTAGATTTTTTACCAAACTTGGAGTGGACAATATAATCCTTGATGTTTTTATTTCTTTTATGTGCGAACAAAGGCTTAGCTAAATTTTCTTTAGATGTTGCGGGTCCCTCGCCCTTGGCACGTTGGCGGCCATCTTAAGTGAGGGGTCATCCATTCCGCGGTCTAGTCCTCATTTAGGAGGCTCGGCCATTATAAATTCCAGGTAAAATCAAGGGGAGCCCTTACACCAGCCTCGGCGCATTTCTGTGCAGCGCTCGATCATTGTGCAGCCTATGCTGTTTTTAAACTCCCGTCTTTTGTATTTTGGTTAATTTGTGTTGTTATATTCTCCCCTGTTTTTAGATTGGTGGCGACGTTTACCTGCACTGCTGTCCTCATAACTTGCACCATAATTGGAATATTTCACCGCATTTTGCGGGTCCCTCGCCCTTGGCACGTTGGCGGCCATCTTAAGTGAGGGGTCATCCATTCCGCGGTCTAGTCCTCACTTAGGAGGCTCGGCCAGTATAAATTCCAGTCATGCCTACGCGCAGCGAGATCGCCGGACTTCCGCCGGAGTCACGCCAGAGTTCAGCCCGTCTGCGCCCGTCCGTGCTGAGGACGGGCTGCAGGTCGGGCTGGACTCGGCTTTTACACCTTCATTACTCTCCGAGGTAAATAGGCGTTACTCCATGTCGGAAATCCTTTCTTTTAAACCAAAATTTCAATCTTGTTCACATCGGTTCTCGCCTGAAGGTATACTGCACTCCTATTGCTGTAGGACTTGCTTAGTCTCTTTCCAATGTCCATCTATTGACCCTATCAAGCCCTTTCTTCCTCAAAAACAGTCTGCTACTTCCCTGAGATCTGGCTTCCTTATCAACGCACGCTCACTCATCAAGCATAATGTGGCCTTTCACGATTTCGTGGATGAACGTCAGCCGGACTGGGTGTTTATTACGCACATTGGTAGCTTCAAAATCAGAAGACACACGCAAGTAATATCTGTTCACGAAGTTTCTTTTAACATTTAACGAGCCCAGTTCAGCGCTAACAGTCGGGCGCACGCCATAAGGAATAGTGTCTCCCGCTTTGGTCATGCGCGTGAACTTATAGGCAGATATCAGACCGAATACAAAATAATATTCTGATAGCAGGTATACAAGGTTGCTTTATCATCAGTGACTAAGCATAGAAACATCTCTAACTAACGACGTAATTTGTTTAAATGTTTAATTTTTAACAAACAACCATCTGCGCGTTGTGACTAATTGCGCAAGCGCTTTGGAGAAGTGTTTCTCTTCGCGCATGGTTTGAGAGTTTCTTTGAACGCCCCGGAGGCGGCGCCATCCATTGAGCGGCGGTTATTTTAGGGCAAAAGGCGGCCTTACAATCTCCTCCACTTCCGCTTGGCTCATGGACAGGGGTACAGACGGACAGGTGAGTGTCCGTTTGGACTCCCCTCCTCTCAACCAGCTCCTGTAGATGAGATAAGACCAGTCAGTTCCTGCTGTTGAAACTAGATCAGAAACAGCCTGGATTGTCCTTATTATTTGATAACTATGCTACAAAGGGGAATTTTGTCGCTCTACACTCCTTGATATTGAAGGAACTTCTAACTGAGAACAACCCCCTTGTTTGGCATCTTTTCGCTATTTTTAAATTCCTCCTACCTATGTCATTTGACAAGGTTTTATAGCAAGCTCATAGTTTGTATAATTGAATGAGGAGCTCTTTAACTATCAGAAAATGGTCTAGAGACACTCATAAGTGTCTACATTATATCTTGGGAGATAAGGTATATCGCAGCAAATGCGTTTTCCAATGTGTCATTTGAGATGGGATGTGGGTTCTGGTTTGGCAGATCCGCCTCAATCACACGTTTGTTGGGTTATGTGTGTAGAGCAATTGGCTAGGGCACTGGGAAGTTGTATGCTTATTGTGTCCTTTTTTCTACACCGCAGAGCGGGGCCTCATTCTCCCGAGCGGTTGCCGGGCGAGGTGAGGTCTTCACCCACACAAGGCTGGGTGAGTATCACTGTGAGGAAATGCCTCTTAGTGATGAAGCTATTGTGCTTTTTTCAATTTTATGCAGAATGTCAATAATTCATGCAGGAGCTCTTTCTATACGGTTTCTTTGTATTCAGGTGGTTGTGTACGTGTAATTTAGTGTTGTTGTACAATTATTTTTGTTTGTTGATAGGAAGAAGACATGCTTCTTTCCCGCCAGTGGACGTCTAAGCACTAAAGTTACTGGTAGATATGTATCTGTCTATTGGTAAACGTTTTATTACTTTTTCACCTAACCTATCACTTGGAGTGACAGTTGCAGTAGCTATTCTATATCTAAGGTCCTGAAAAAAGCCGGGGCAACGCCCCATAGGCTGAAACATGTCGACCGTTCTGCAAAGCGCCATAGGGTAGTCTTACTACCAGGCGTGTTTTTAACCCTTGACACACGGACTTCTATATGTACACTCTTTCGGGGTCTGCGTAGTCAATTTTATTCACCATCACTAGAGCACTGCACTTTATTTAGTCCACTTCATGGTAAACATCATGGCTAGATTTCTGATATCCACTTCCACACCGGCACTACATGGCCGAAGGTGGTATGGATTAATCCGCAATTCCCACGTGACGTAAACTCCGCCGCAATGGCGGGCTGATGGGTCTTGTTCTAGTTTTTGTTACCAATAACTCTTAACAGCATTGGTTCACATATACATCTCTTTGTTTCATAGTCACTGGTTTAGTTACACACCATCCCTTGACCTGTTCTGCTCTGTAATGTGTTGTGCATTGTTTATTACGGAGACCTGGGCCTCTGACACCTCCGGTCACGATTTGCTTATGGCCATACCTGATGGCTATTCCCTGCATAGGCAGGATAGACTGTTGCGCAGAGGAGGAGGAATTGCTATTCTTTCAAAATCCTCTCTTCCCTGCACGATTAAATCACTATCCATGCCTCAAGACCGGTTTGAAGCTCTTTATTTTTGTATCACGTGTGCCCCATCGGCCTCCTTCACAGGGATCCTGATCTATAGGCCGCCGGGTTCTAGGTCTGGCTTCTCTTCGGACTTACTAAGCATTCTTGAACCCTACTTTGGTAAGTCCTGCCTCACCATTTTAGGTGATTTTAATTTTCACCTTGATGAGACCAATTCAAAAGACACTTCATCATTGGTTGAGTCTCTTGGAGCCTGTGACTTTCTTCAACTTGTAAATAGTCCCACTCATAAGGCTGGCCATATACTTGACGGGGTATTCTCTAATGACCGGAGACTTTCTACTGGTCCCCCTCTGCCACTGGTCTGGACAGACCATCTTGCAGTACCGTTGGAATTTGCTCTTCCTGCCCCTTGTTCCGGCCTTCAGGCTACCTCTTCACTCACTCTTAGGAGAAATTTCAGGGGCATCACGGATGAGGCCCTTGCCTCTCTGGTCCCCTCTACTGAATCTCTCTCTCGGGGAGATGCTGCTGAGGTAGCTCAAGTTCTGATGGATTCCATTTCCAATGCAGTGGAAAAGCTTGCCCCTGCATCACTGCGCTATGTAGCCCGGCGTAAGCCTACGGCACCTTGGTTCTCTGACCAGCTGAGACTTTTGAGGCAGGGATGTAGGAGCAGTGAGAGAAGGTGGAGAAAATCTTGGGACCTTAAGGATCGAGAGGCTCACAAGTCTGCTCTACGGGAGTATAAACAGAGAGTGGTAATGGAGAAGCAGGAGTACTTCTCCAATCTTACCAGCTCTCTTACATCCTCTAGGGAGCTGTTTAAAATCGCTGACTCCTTATGCTCCCTTCAACTCCCGGATCCTGTAGTTAGTTCGCAGGAACTTTGTAATGACATCTCAGACTTTTTTCATAAAAAAATCTTCGATATTCATGTCTCTTTGGAAGCCCACTGCCACTCTTTGGATCAGAACATCTCTCCTGTCATATCAAATTTCGAGTCTCTAGGCAAAGACCCGCCTAAATCACTTATGGAGTTTCCTCCCTTGTCTTTGGGGGGACTTAACCTTTTACTTGACAGGATTAAATCCGCTTCCCCCATGGATCCTCTACCTCTTAAACAAGCATTGGCATAGCCAATAGGTCTCGCTTGTGGGACCTTATAAGTATTTAGTTACAAGGATATTGTGCTGCAAAACAAAATACTTATAAGGTCCCACAAGCGAGACCTATTGGCTATGCCAATGCTTGTTGCTTTATGCCTGCGTCTGTATCTCTCCTGTGTGTCTGTCTGCTGTGGGGGGTGTGTGTGTGTGTGTGTGTGTGTGTGTGTGTGTGTGTGTGTCTGTTTGCCATGTGTGGGGTCTATCGGCTGCGTGTGGTGCTATGTCTTATCTGCTGGGTGCGTGCGTGCGTGTCTGTCTGCAGTGTGTGCATGGCGGCACTCTTTCAGTGTCGGGGCTGCCTCTGCTCGTCTCCGTTGGATTGATGGCCGTGTTTAAGGTCAGCGGGGTGAATGGCCGCTCGCCCGCCGCGGCCCTGTCTGCTCTCGGTGTATCCCGGCCAGAAGGGACTGTTCTTTGCCTGGGGAGACGCTCCCCCGCGGGAGCAGTGGTGAGCCCAGCCCTTCCTCGGAAGCCTGGGCTCGTCTGTTAAGTAAATACCGGAGAAGTCATTATCCCGTGACTACAATGTTTTCATCATATTTATAATTCTACAAATGTATTTTTAAATGCACTGATGTGGTGTTTGCATGCTATGCAAGACGGCACATCATGGAATGTTTATAAGGAGCATCGAATAGGATTGTGATATTTGCACCTGGAAGAGTCGGACATGCAGATCCTGAAAAGAAGTAAAGACTCTCTAGCAAGGGGACAGTAAGACAGGGACAGGCATAGATAGGTGTTTGCGGGGAGAGAGAGGGGAGGTGCTGGTGTGGGAGGGGGGAGGTGCTGGTGTGGGAGGAGTGCTGCTACGGGCTGGGGAGGGGGAGGAGAAATGAAAGGAAACGCTGTGTTTGCGTGGAGAGAGAGGGGAGGTGCTGGTGTGGGAGGGGGGAGGTGCTGGTGTGGGAGGAGTGCTGCTACGGCAAGGCTGTATTTGCGGGGAGAGAGAGGGGAGGTGCTGGTGTGGGAGGGGGGAGTTGCTGGTGTGGGAGGAGTGCTGCTAGGGGAGGAGAAAGGGAGCAGAGAGTGATGCACCCCAAGTCTTTGCAATGTGGGGTGCCACAGGGGTCGGCATTGAGCCCGACCCTGTTTAACATCTATGTGGCCCCCCTTGCTAGACTGGTAAGATCGCAGGGGATGGAGGTGGTGTCCTACGCCGATGACACTCAGATCATGGTGTCTCTGGCTCACTCCTCTGTCATGACATCCGCCTCTAGCTTCAGAGTTTGCATGCAGTATGTGGCAGACTGGATGACCATCAATTCCCTTAAGCTTAACGGCGAAAAGACAGAGGTATTGGTTTTTGGGAAGGACCAGGATGTTTGGTCGAGCGAGTGGTGGCCTTCTTCTCTTGGCATCTGCCCCACTCCATCCCAATCAGCCAGAAATCTTGGCGTGATTTTCGACACCTCACTCTCCTTGTCCCTACAAGTCAACAGGACCGTGGCCACATGCTGGGGTGTGATTAGGATACTTAATAGAATCCGTGGTTATCTCTCTCCCCAGGCGCGCAAACAGGTTGCAGTCGCTCTTGTTGGCTCCAGATTGGACTATTGTAACTCTTTGTACATGGAGTCTAACAAGAGCCTTATCCATCGGCTGGAAATTGTGCAGAATGCTGCTGCACGCTTTGTTTTGGCTCTGCCTAAAACATCATCTGCCACTAAGGCCAGGAAAGACCTTCACTGGCTTCCTGTGCAGCACAGAATTTCTTTTAAAATTCTCTGTTTGGTGTATAGAGCAATGGCGGAGGGACCAACGAATGCGATTGGTTCTTTACTCACTCGCTACGCTCCAACAAGATGTCTTCGGTCTGCTGGACTTTTCCAACTGGTTGTGCCCCGTTTTAGGCTGATGAGATGGGGAGCCAGAGCTTTTTCAGTTGTTGCTCCGCAGCTTTGGAACTCCATCCCAATTGAGATAAAAACGCTACCCTCAATTGACCTGTTCAAAAAGGAACTTAAAACCTGGTTCTTCAGGAGGGCCTACTCATGATAGAATGCTACATGTAGTGACGAGCTGTTATTTTGATATAGGCGCCTTGACGCCCATTGGGCAAAGTTTGCGCACAATAAGAATCCTTTCATTCATTCATTCATGTTGGATTACAATTCAGAATATGCCAATTGGCATTGATGAGCTGTCTAACGCGATCATCTAGGGTGGAATGTCTCGTAACACAGACAAGTTGGTCTTTTTTAACTGGCTCTTTTGCTCTCAGCAGGGCGTCGCGATCATAAAATCGCGCTCTTTTATAAGAGTTTCTCACAAGCCTATGTGGATAGCCACGATCTAGGAACTTCTTTCTCATAATTGACGCTTGTCTATCATAATCAGCAAGATTAGTACAATTCCTACGGACCCTCAAAAATTGAGAGAACGGAATACTTTCCCGCTGGCATTTCGGATGAAAGCTTTGAAAATGTAAAAGCGTGTTGCGTGCCGTAGGCTTTACATATAAATCGACTTCTAGGCCATCAGACTTTGACGTGCGGATTGATAGAGCGTACCGTGTGGGTCTTCCTAGGCGCTCACCGGCTCCTCCGCCAGACATCCTAGCTTTTTTGCCGGACTTCCCTCTCAAGGAACGGATCCTAAAGGAAGCAAGACAGAAACAACCCCTACGATTTTGCAACTGCCCGATAGCCCTATATCAGGTTCTATCGAACATTACCCTCCAGAAGAGGAAATCTTTCAGGGTAGCTACAGACTTCTTGCACAAGGAAGGAATACCTTACTCCTGGGGCCACCCTTTTAGGTTGATTCTCAAATGGAAAGGAGAGCTGCGACAATTGCGATCACTGCAGGACACTTGTGCACTTTTGGGGGTTGAACAACCGGAAGACCAACCACCTACACAGCGACCACGTGGGCAAGCCTCAGGAGGATGGCAGACTGTCGGGCGGAGGCGAGCACCCAAATATCAATCGAAACCTGAAGCCCATATCATCTCGCAAGAAAGGGCCACTGCCATCCAGGAGGTGGCCAAAGAAACGGCGGCCTCTGAATAAGCATCAACGGGGGGGGGGACCATTCAATTCATCCACATTGCCCACGCGGGGGCGACGTTGGCCGTCACTTGGCTCCGTTCCACACAGTAGAGACACCACAGCCCTGCGATGGTCTGGAAGGTCTGGGACATTGACTATTCATTGTTGGGGATGGGGGGCTGTTGTTTGGGGGTTTTAAGGGAGGGTGGGGGGACGGGTTGGGACGAGGAGGGGTGTTTCCGGGTGAAGGCAGGGGTACACCAAGCTGGGGTTCAGGGTGGCGGGGGGGTGTTCGGGGGGGGGGCTCTGGTGGGTTCGGTTCAAACAGGCAGCAGGCATTGTAGCGCAGGGTAGATAAGGACCTCGCCACAGAGGGTCGAGACGCACATCCACTCATGGCTGACGAGATCATCCAGGTTCTTACTCTAAATGTTAACGGGCTCAACAACCCAATCAAGAGACGGGCAGTCCTTTCCTATTTAGAACACTCTGGGGCGGCTATATGCCTTCTCCAAGAGACCCATTTGCTGGCCAAGGATTGGCATCGTATGAAGTCCAGGGCTTTCCTGACTCAATTCTACTCCTCCACCACAGAGAAGAAAGCGGGGGTGGCCCTTCTATTCTCCAAACACTTTAAAGGGCGAGTAGGTGATAAAATGGCGGAAATCAAAGGCAGACTCTTGGCCTACACTGTCCTGGTTGGAAACCTGTCGATCATAGTGGGGTCCATTTAAGCTCCGAACACAAAACAGGAGGCCTTCCTTAAGGGGGCGTTGTCAGAGGTTCTGAGCACTGAGTCGAGGGACATTATTGTTGGCGGTGACTTAAACCTGGTTATGGACAATTAGAGATAGGTCAGGCAGGAGGTTCGGAGACTCAGGGTCACTCTCCACTGAAGGGAAACGCTGGCTCACCACTAGGGGGTTCCTGGACACATGGCGGGAGATACACCAAACATCTCCGGGGTACACCTTTTACTCACACGTGCATCGCACTTACGCCAGAATAGATCATTTTCTAGGCTCCACAGATTTGGCCCCCTTGGTTCGAGACTTGGAGGTCGCCCCTGCGGCTCTCTCGGACCATGAAGCGGTGGTGCTTCACCTGGGGGTCCCGCATATACGGCCCACTAGGGGTAAATGGCGCCTTAGAGAGAACTTGCTTTCTCGCAAGGGGGTCACGCAGCAACTTTCCCAAAGCATCAAGGACTATATACGCCAAAATGATATGGGTGAGGTGGCTATGCCGGCGGTTTGGGGGGCGCTTAAAGTGGTAGTTAGAGGGGAACTCATAGCGATCTCGGCAGCGGCAATAGGGAACGGAAGGAACGCCGACGGGAGTTGGCGGAACAAGTGCTAGAGCTTGAAAGAGTTCACTGCCGGACGGGGGCCCCCAGAATCTGGCGCAAGTTGAAGGCAGCCAGAGCGCAGCTGGCGAGCCTCGATTTAGATTGAGCGGAATACGCAGCATTGCGCCTCCGACACACTTACTATGTGGGGGGGGAATAAGACCGGCCGCCTCCTGGCTAGCAAACTTAAAGCTAAAATCGACCGCTCCAAGATCCAGGTCATCCGTGAGGAAGATGGCAGGGAGCTCCGCGAAGACAACCACATAGCCGAAGCGTTCCGGGCATTTTATGCCAAGCTTTATGCGGCTGATCCTGCCCTAGATGTCGAAGCAGGGATGACCTACCTGGCTGAAGCAAATGTAACAGCCCTTAACGAGGTGAATGCCCTGGCGTTAGATGCCCCCATACGTCCAGACGAAGTGATTTCCGCAACAGCGCGTCTTAAGTCGCTAAAGGCGCCGGGCCCGGACGGCTTTTCCGCTGGCTTTTATAGAACATTCTGCCCACTATTGGCCCCAATACTAACAAAATTATTCAATTCCTTTCAGGGCCCGGGCTCAATCCCACAGGATATGCTCGAAGCAGACATTATAGTCCTGCCAAAACCGGGCAAGGACACGTCCCTCTGTGCGGCATACAGACCGATCTCGTTCCTCAACCTAGACGTGAAGCTCTTTACGACCATTCTGGCCGCGAGGCTAGGCCCATGTCTCCCAGGTATCATTGAACCAGACCAGGCGGGCTTCATCCCTTCCCGTCAAAGTGCAGATAACACCAAGCGCCTGATGCATGTAATTGATAAAGCACATTTTAACGCTACTGACGCAGCCCTTTTATCCGTCGACGCCGAAAAAGCGTTCGACAGGGTGGACTGGATGCATCTAGACAGGACGCTGGCGAGATTTGGCATGGGAGACCGATTCCGGGCCTGGGTGGCTAGCTGTGATGCGTCACCCCGGCCAACTATCAAAGTGAACGGGATAAGCTCCAAACCATTTGACATTCGGCGCGGCACGAGGCAGGGATGCCCGCTCTCGTCGCTGCTGTTCGCCCTCTATATTGAGCCATTCGCCCAACACATACGGGACAACCAAGCCATCACAGGCGTCACGTTTGGGGGCGAAGAGCAAACGATCAGCCTCTACGCGGACGACATTCTTGTCGCCGTGGACAACCCTAGGGCTTCGATACCGGCATTTTGGGAGGAAATGGAGCGGTTCGGGAGGGTGTCGGGCTTTAAAATGAACGTCGGGAAGTCGGTGGTTCTACCTTTGGGGATCAACACCTGCCAGGCCCACAGCGGTTCGCTAATTATGGGGGGGGGGGGGTTGGCCACACAAATGGCAATGTCGTACCAGGGGATTGACCTGACGCCCACAACGGCCCAGACGGTCGAGCTCAACTACTCTGAACTCCTAACACGCATTCGGGGGGACATTCAGAGATGGAGACAGATGCCGCTCTCTTGGCTTGGACGGGTGGCTGCAGTAAAAATGTCTCTACTACCGAAGGTGCTCTATCTCTTCCAGACCATCCCGGTCACCCCCCTATCGGCATGCTTAAAAAGCTGCAAGACACCATACAGCATTACATCTGGGCCGGTAAACGCCCCCGGCTGAGGCGCGACCTAACCACGCGAGTACCGGCGGAAGGAGGGCTCGGCGTGCCTGATATGCAGCGATACTTTCAGGCATCACAACTGCGATACCTCTTGGAATGGTCCTGGCCAACCTCCGAGAAACGCTGGTTATTCCAAGATAGAGCCATGGCGGGCATGCCACTTGGGAGAGTCCCCTTTCTGGCGCGTCCAGATAGGCTCGTCTACATCAAAAAGTCACCCATCACTAGAACACTCCTCCAGGTGTGGGACGCAGGGCCGGTCTCGAGGGGCCTCACGTCCTTTCCGTCGCCGATGACGCCTCTGCTGGATAACCCAGCATTCCCGCCGGGTACGGCCCCAGGCTCCTTCCCACAATGGCGGCAGACGGAGTGCGACTCGGCGGGGCATCTATTTGATTTACAGGGCTTCATGACTCTAGACGTAATAAAGGAAAAGTATGGGATTGACAAGCCACACACCTACCAATACTTTCAGCTAAGACACTGGCTTACACATAAAGACACTATTCCTCAGGTGGGCCGCGTGCTTACGCCTTACGAAAAATGGCTCCTTTCCAAGTCCTCAGACAAGCGGGCAATCACGGAACTGTACAAGCTCCTTAACCCCCCGTACCTCCCCACCCCCGGTGTCTAGATCTGCAGGGCAGAAACGATGGGAGCATGAACTGAGGCACACGCTCTCTGACATGGAATGGCAGGACATCTACCATAGGGCGCACCACACGGCCCGAAACATGGCCAGCCGAGAATCGGCAGTCAAGGTAGCCTATTACTGGCACCTGACACCAGAGCGGCTCCACCAAGGTAACCCTAGATGAGATTCCACTTGCTGGAGGGGATGCGGGCACAAGGGGACCATGCTTCACCTGCTATGGGAATGCACAGAGGTACAGGAATACTGGGAGGTGGTGCTCCGAGACATAGACCAGTATTTTGACATGGAGATCCCCCGCTTCCCAGCCTACACGATCCTGGGCCTCCCTAACAAACTCACATTCCCGCTCAAATCCTTAAGGGGGAGGCAGATGGGGCTGGCGATGGGGGCGGCGACTCAACACATCCTCTCACTATGGGGCACCACTAGGAAACCCACACATACGGGGTGACTCCACCGGCTATGGTACATAATGGGGATGGAAAGGATTCAAGCCTCCCTCACGCAAATGTCAGACACCTTTAGGGAAACGTGGTTGCCACTGCTCTCTCTGCTAACCCAGGAATTTAATGAGCTTACTTGCCCAAAATATCTAAAAGTCCTTAGACTAGCGGACGAGTTCCACAAGATGCCAGGAGACGAGCGAGAAACAGTATAAATCTGATCCATTGGACTACTCTGCGGCCAATCAGCGGACTACACCAGAGAGGGGGGGAGGAGGGGGGGTTGGGGGGGACTATCAGGGGTCAGGGGCGGTCGGGGTTAGGGTGGGCTCTGGGGGGGGGGGGGGGGGTTAGACGTAAGAGTTCCAATTTGCACCACCTTGACGGGTATTACCCGCACCAGCATTCATGGACACACGACACTGGGGACCAGGGCTATACTGCGGGTGCCAGGAAGGGGATAAAATTGTGCCTACTATGCTGTGTTTGTCTAATTGTTACAATGTTCTGTCTCAACAAAATAAAAATAAATTTGATCCAAAAAAAAAAGTGCATAAAATTGAGGTAGAAGTTTGATAAGTTCACCCCAACTGTGCACTAGGTTAGGTCTTGACAGAGCGTCTTGTACCTTTACCAGCTTATACAGCACTGTGTGCCATGCCTCCCATGTACTGCATAAGATATATGTAAGTCACCCCCTACTGCAGGCCTTTATCTCTAAGGCAGGGTTCACTATATCCTATGTGTGAGCACATCAGCATGAGCTGATATGCCTCTTCAATGTCCAGTACATTCTGTGATGTAAATGGACAGGGAAGCCATAAAGCGTACATGGGCTGGACACTTGTCAACATGAGTTTTCTTGCTCCATGATGGCTTCACTGATTTCTGATGTTTAGTACAAAACATCTTGTCTTAATACATTTTCACTGATGCCAGTGTTGAATTTATTAATAAGTTCACAGAACAGACCCTTTTACAGGGTCCCTTGAAACTCAACCAAACACTAGTGGGGTCTCTGGCCGGTTTTCACCAGACATGTCATGACTTGATTTGGTGAGAGCCAACTCTCTCAGAGGACAGAAACCGTAAATGCTCTGGACAGGATGGCCTTCCCAGGCAGGAAGCTTCAGAGGCAATGCCGTCTTTGAAATGCAGCCCAGGAACCCACAGATAGTGGGGGAGGCCAAGCCCCCTTTCTTGCTCCACATTTGGTGGGAGGAAAGGTGAGAATATGTTAGATGAGAAGGAGGCTGCCCTTAGCTCGTACCACACCTAGGGCGGTGCAGGCGAGGTGAGCCCCTCTCCTGAAATTCATCATCTTGAAATGATGGGAGAACCTCTATTCACAGCAAGGGTACTGCTCCTTCCCACAGGAAGTGGTCACTAAAGGGTGTAGGCACCCTAAAGGTAGAGAGCCCATTGGCCTTTAAGTATCTTACATTGTAATGTCCCAAAATTCAGTATTTAGGTGGCTCCCCGAAACAAGAACCTCAGGTTCATCAGACCAAAGAAGACAAGGACAAAGAAGACCCGTTGCAGGAGAATTGAAGACCTGCTGCAGAAGAAAACTGAGCCAAGTCCTGCCAGCTGCACCAAGGACTCAACAATTGCTGCCTTCCATGTCTTCCTGAACCTGCAATGATTCCAAGAACCCCAGAGCACCTACATCCTTCGAGAAATCGGAGAGAAGCTCCCTTGGAGTGAAGGTATCCCTCCCCTGCATACCGCAGGTACTGATCCCATGAAGGCCAGTTTATCGACTTGCTGCTCCCCTACGATCTCGACGCAGCACCGGAGCAAGAAGACGTATAACTGCTCCGGAGGGACGCATCTGCCTCACTACCTAGTTTGGAGGCACCAGGACCTACCAGAGCGGCGGCGTACCAATACCCTATGTATCAGAACCACCAACGGTAAAACACAAAGAAGACGACTCCAGTATTACATTTTTGAAACAAAGAGAAAGAAATCAATTACAGAAAAAGAGAAATTAAAACCGATCACATACATAAGTATCACATTTGTTAGATTACATATAGGGCTGTGGTTTCGCTATCCAGCAAGAATCGAACCAGTACACAACAATAATACAATGCACAAGGCATCAGCGAGCAGAAATGCATACAGTGAAGCAAAGTTGCACAGTCGGGGTACCATAGCAGTCTCGCACAGTACCTCGATTCAACGTCCTTTGCAGAGGGAGATGTTGCATAATCACGTAGTCAGACAGTACCCCCAGCTTCCCAAGCAACCCACTCCTGTCACAATTAGTCAGCTGTTAGTCTTGACTCTCATTGCTATCTTGCTGCGTTACTTGGTATTTTGAATACAAACCCCAGAAACTTTTCAGCTAACTGCAGGGGATAACAATTTGTTATAAACTTCCGATTGGGTAATACAATACATCATGTCTTTTTCCCCACTCAGTAACCGTCGAGACTGGGCCCCTCATCCAGTGCATTGGCAGCCTAGGTTTCGCTAGGAGCTGACCCATTGCAACCAATTTGCGAATGTTTTTCCTCAGTGATTTTGTTTAGCCCAGAAGTGCCATTAGGGGGTCAGGAGGAGTAAGGGGCAGCCCCACAATATCAGTTAGCACTTGAAAAATGCTTCTCCAATAGCCTTTCACATGGGAGCATTGCTAGGCATGATGGAAAACACCACCCACGGCATGTCACATCTCTCACAGCAGTCAGTGTCTTGCAGCCCATAGCTACATAATCGTTGTGGAGTGTACTGGACCTAATGTAAGAATTTAAAATGGGCCAACCTGTGGCGGCCATTCAAGGAGACTTTGCGAGTGGTCTCACAGCAATAAAGCAAAATATATGTGATTGGGGCCCCAATGTCCACCTGCCGTGCCAGTCGCGTCTTAGTGTCTTAGCAAGCTGTAACGAGGCATATAGGCGCGAGACTAACTTCACAGGTGATTTGGAGCGCAACAGTATACATAGGGCCGGAATTTCTAAAGGCTCCAAGAGTTCGTCTCCTAGTATCACGCGCAGAGCATGGCGAGCCCTGAAGAAATAAAATTGTGTGAACAATGAGGGCCCGCTAGCCCAGCGATCGCCTCCTCCCATGAACATACCCTTCCGTCTTTAAACAGATCGCCTATATCATGTACTGGGCCCTGGGTTACTTGTTTTCCAGTTCAGGGAGGGCCAGGCAGTTCGGGTTGGACTGTTTCCATTGGAGCGGGGTCTAGACTGATTTGCACATTGCTGGACCCAAACTCAGGTGGCATGGCAGGCAAAATAACCATTGACTAAGATGCTGCCTGAGTAATTACTAGTTGCTGAAATAAATTCCAACATTCCATCCATCCCTTTTTTTTTGTATACTTCTGTGTTTTTTCCACTGGGTGTAGGCTGAAACCTTTGAAGACTTATTTTTTAGGTTGAGCCTAGGCAGTTCATGGGCGCTCTCTTCAAGACAGTTGTATCCACTCTGTGGGCTTACAGCCCACCCATTTCTTCATTCCTTTGATTGTCCTTCTAAAATACTTGCTTGCTATTGATTTATCCTTCCTCTTCTGTCCCTCTTTTTTATGTTTTGTTTACTCCCACAGAGCACTGCCCAACCTCTGGTAACTTTCCACTTTAGTGCTTGTTCCTGTTTGGGACTATTTTTTATTCCTTTCTTGCTCATCTTTGTCGGAGCAGCTTAAAGGCTTCCAGCTGATACCGCGCCCCCTCATCTCTGCAGCATAGAATATTTCTAAAAAGTCAGCATTGATTGAGACGAGTGTGCATTTCATGGTGTTGCTTCATATTACAAAACTCGCGTTGACTGCTTTGGTTCAGACGAAGCCATTCTCTAAAAAAAAAACAAGGAAATATAACTGCGGCTCTCCCCAGCACAGTGGGAGAGCTGCTACTCTAAAATTCCCTGCTTGCTGGAAACGCTCTTTAATGCTTTGTGGGGGCCTTGTCTTTAAAATGCCTTTTCCTCCATATTTCAGCCTGTGGAGGTCCCCGGGCAATGGGTTATATCAAAGAAAAGATTCCTTTCTGGGTACTTATTTCACAAGGTGACCATGAGGCCTATCCGTAGCAATTGGCTGTATTTGACATTTACAATTGACAAATTCAAGAGGTCAAAATTTAAGTCTCCACACTAGGTTATTTGTACTTTTTACTCAAAGTTTATTTTATAGAAATTCATATTTTGGCATTCATTTTAAATACACTTTATAATTTAACACTGTGGTCCTCTGGTACAAATATATATCTAATGGCTAACAATTCCGTATTACGGTTATCTAACACAGAGTCACCACTTTATAGTATGCATTCAAAATTTAAAATACAATAATACAACAAATTAATAAAAGAACATTTTATCACAGTTTAAAATGGTCCAAAGAGTCGACGCGTTTCGGTGCGTTTATTATACTGAATGCACCTTCATCAGGACAGAATGAGTTAAAAACAGGTTTACATCTTCTTTCTGAAAAAATGAATAGAATGCATATTATTAGTGCGAAATTTCTAATTTGAGTTTTTGTCCTAGTTTGTGGGCTTAATATTTTAAATTTGCGACAAATTTCCTTACTTTAATTTAAGAAAAAGATCGTCCTTCAAGTAATTTTCTGGGACGTATTGTTCTTTGGTTGGTCTGGTAGCACGTGTTTATCAATTCACGGCCGTCAGTGATCTATAAACATAATTTCCTTATTAATAATGTTTTACATTGTTTGTATTTTCAATTTACAAGTTGGTTACGATTTGGTCGGCTGCACTTACTTATATTTGATTATTAAGAACATGTGATCACTAAAACGAGATAAATGGTGTCTTCTCCAGGTGGCGTATTTTTCTTAAGGTATATACTCCCCTCTTATGTGGTCTCCCGACAATACTCTTAAATGGAGGAAATATAACATATCTTTTAGGGCCTTAGACATGTTTACAAAAACTAGATATCCGGCATGCTAGTTTTCTACCTACCGATTATATGAATCCTGTCAGTTTTAAAGGCTTTTTGCTCATTAAGTTGATGGTCTTGACGGTTCTAGAGATTGTTGTCGCTGCCCTCGCTTGCCAGCCTCGCTCCTTTTATTTGGTTCTTAAGAGCTATTCGTGGGGCATAACAGAGGTGTAGATGTTAATATAATGTGGGCAGTTTGGATGCTGTCTTTACAACACATACAATCTTAAAAGTATATATATAGACACAGGCCATTATTCCCTGATAGTCTACTGTAGTCTTACTTTACGTTTATTTCGACCCTTTAAAACAGGATAATGCGTGAACAACAACTTATTCTCCTAAGTCCCCGTTTAGATTAAGAGTGACCTCATTTCAGTTATAAGGGCGCTCCTTAAGTTATTTACCATTAAAGTTACCCCTGCCATTCCGCTAAAACTGCGAGCTCTCTCCTCTCTATACTGAGCATGCGAGTTATCGAGAGCGTTCTTACCTTTAATCTGGCTAGTGCTTCCTTCGTGTGGCTGGCGTCCGCTTCACTGGAGATGACAGCCACACGAAGGCTGCCGGGTACTATTTATACCGGTGGTAATTGAATTATTGTACCGTCGGCTGCATTTAATTGAGTATTAAATGTACTTAATTTCATCCATTCCGGCCATTATTGTAGTTTTTTAGTCATTGTCGCTTCATCTGACCCGGGCAATATCTGACAAAGCACCGGAAGTGCTGAGTGTTCACAGTGCAAGGCGGCCATATTTGTAGTTTGTCGACAGTGCACAAACAACTACAGGGCCAAAATTACTGGAAACGAGGCCAGTCGTTACGGTGGCCATTATTGTATTTTATGGTCAATGCGCGACAAAATGGATAAAACTTTCGGAGGCACGATCGATGACTATGTAAGCCGCAACTTTGTTTGATAAGTGCGGCTCGTTGAGATATATCTATGTGCCTACGCAAAAAACTTTTTTGCGTGCTCATCTTTTAAACTGAACTACTATTGGAAACTCTCCACTATTTTCATTGATTATATTTCCTACATGTTCCTGCATCTAGTGCAATGGGACCACCGCCAGATTGTTCAGCACAACATGGCCTGGCTTTTCTTGTTAACGTCCAGGTCCTCACCCTAAGTTGGGGAGAGGGGCCTCAAAATCATCACCTTCGATGCCTTCCAATACATTTTGAAACTCTCCTCTGGCTGGAGATTTTGTTCCACAATTGAGTGATTTGCACTCTATGGGCCTTGTGCACTTGTACCTGGTAGCATTGTAGAAGGCCTTGGAAAGCCGAAAAATGTATAATGCATTGTTCATGTGGATACGCCCTCTAGGGGCTGGTTGTGTGGTTGCAATTCAATGCTCTTTCGCAATCTAGTTTAACTGTGATGTTTTGCCTCCCTTGACCTTTCTTAATTGTTTTGATCCTATCTTTAGTAATCCACTCCCCAAAATTAAAGATGCAGTACAGTTATTTCTGCAGAACACAATACTTACACAGTGAGGTAAAACATAATTACTCGTGTTTCAAGACAGCAGATACTGTTAGATCTTGTTTTGTCTTCAACATAAGAGCCTTCGTCCACATTGTTTCATTCTGCTATCCTTTCCAGCTGAGAGGGAACGTTGTTTCACTGATATCACATTAAGCTTAGCGTACTAACAAACTTAAGCTGAATGCATCCAAAACGGAGGTATTATTTTTTGGAAAAAATACGCATCCTCCACCAGACCTATGGTGGCCCCCGAAATGGGTCCAGCACCAGTCCCTGGAACCAATGCGAAGGACTTGGGAGTAAGATGGGACGTGAATCTCTCTTTCTCCTCGCACGTGCAGCAGGTTACCACGGATGTCTTCACAAACTTAGGAACCTTCGTAAATTTCTGTCTCTTCTACCTGCTGAGTGCCGCAAAATGGTAGTCCATGCGACAGTCCCATCCAGACTAGACTACTCGAACGGCCTCTACCTTGGTCTGCCCAAATATCTGGTGCAGCGTCTGCAGATCGTGCAGAATGCGGCTGCGAGACTAATGAAACCAATTCCTTTCAGACATCATGTCTCTCCGCATCTGCGCGAACTGCACTGGCTCCCAGTAGCGAGCAGAATTAAATTCAAAGTTCTCACCCTGGCGTTTAGAGCATTAAAAGGTACTTGCCCTACCTATTTAAAACTCAGACTCCCCCGTTACCATCAAGAGAGACATCTACGCTCCAATTCCCTGCTTCAGCTAACCATTCCATGAGTTAGGAAGGCCAGACTTGGGGGCAGATCCTTCTCTGCTGGCACGGCGAAACTCTGGAACGCCCTGCCACTGGCCATTCAATCTACCTCGACCGAAGCAAGTTTTAAGAAGCTCCTAAAGACCTGGCTTTTTATGCAAAAAACCTAAGCAATTCACCAAGCTTCCTGCTCAGCTGAAAGCCCTCTCTTAGCGCCGGGACACCTCCTTGCGAGGTAGCTGTTCGCGCTTTATAAGCATCAGTATTATTATTATTTATTATTATTTACAGAGCTTCAGCAAGAAAAGTTTGTTTCTAGGGATGCACATTAAGCTTGCCTTTCTACTGTGAATCATTCTCTGTTTTGACGTCTAAATGCCTATTGCTCAAAAGCCAGCATCACCGGATCATGGTCTTTCAGTGGAAGCAGAGTGGGCTTACTTTATGTCATGAGATACACGCTTAGCACACGTACAGTAAGGGCCTGATTACAACTTTGGTGATGTGGTGCCGGGCCCGTCCTGCCGCGATACACATCGCCAAAGCCGTGTTCAGACCGCCTGCCAGATTAGGAGTTTCCTCTTGTCTGGCAAACTTTTGTTTTGCCGTTCCCACGGCAGTGCTCTGAAAATGGGCACCGCAATAGGAACAACAAAAACAGTTCCTGCACGGCATGGACTGTTAAGTCCATGTTGTGCAGGAACTGGTGTGCACACACACAGGGGGGCACATAATGTTAATAGTAATAATAATATAACTTGTAGAGCGCTTGGTTACACCACAACTGTGTGTCCCCACACTCGACCAAGATCAATCCAGGAGATAGGAGCAATTAATAGGAATCGAAACAGGTGGCAGATGGACCTGATTAGAATTGTATGTTAATTCTTAAGAGCCATCTTTTCAATTACTTCCAGAAGTCCGTTTCCGATGGGGAATTCCTGAGGACCTTGGGAAGGGATTCCATAATTTATCAGCTATATGGAAGAAAGATTTAGCTCCCATTCTAGCCTTCCTAATCTTCGCCATGATTGCCAGATTGGCATCAGAGGATCGAAGGTTACGAGTAGTGACATGGGTATGAACTAGAGAGTGAAGGTAGGTGGGTTCTTGTTTTTTTTTTTTAGAAGATGCCAATGGCCGTTGGTCTAAGGGCAAAATATGACCTGGAAACTGGTCCAAATTAACAGCCGATCCCTCCTGAAACTTGTCTGCTGTTAGAGGAGTCAGATCTCAACATATTTTTAATCACTGAAAGCTGGAATAAGGATAGCTCCACCCCAGATATCGTAATGCCCTACCCCCTCCGTTTCAAATTCTTATACAGGTTTGCATAGGAAAGGTGGCAGGGTGACTGGCCATTTGCTAAAAGCGGAATATAAATGTGTCATCACCCCCTTCCCATTCCGGATTTTAAAGCTGCCAATTCTCCTTTAAACCTCTAACCTACACATACATTCTCCTGGTGAAGAAAGCACATATTCCGATCGTAGGAGACCTACATTTTCACCTCGAGGACCAGAATCTCCTGAATGTTAAAAGGTTGATGCATGATCTTGAGAGGTTACAACTAACCCAGTTGATATCATCCGACACACATATTAAGGGACACCTACATGATACATTCATTTCTAATGACCTCAAAATTGTAGCATCCTACCCAGTACATATGCCGTGGTCAGACCACTTCTTCATTCCTTTCACACTTAGCATGAGGGGAGTTGGAAAAAAAAATCCTCAACCCTCAGTGACTACCCAGATGAGGAATTGTTCAAAGCTTAAACCAGAGACATGGGGGGAATGCTTAATCTCCTCTGCTCCCAGGATACAGGGAAAGGTGAAGAAGCATACTTGTGCTGGAAAAGCTGGGTTACTAGTTCATTGGATAGGAGGAATCCAAAAACAACACCCAAACCAAAAACCTTAGCTAAAAAGGAACCGTGATTTAACACACAACTGGCATCACTAAAGAACAACTGGAAAGGGAATGGAGGAAGAACTAAGATGCCAAATTCAAAGCTTCCTATAAGGCAGCCATTAGACTTTACCATAATAATATTAAAGATGCCCAGGTGAAATTTATTGAGCTAAAGATTAACCAAGCACAGAACTCATCTAAGGAACTCTTTAAGGTAGTCCTAGCTCTAACCTCCCTAACACACAACAACCCTTCATATCAGGCCTCAAAAGAGAAATGCAATGACTTAGCCTCCTTCTTTTCCCAAGAACTTATGGATATTTACAGTTGAAGCAGTTGTTCATCATCCAGGATGTGACGTCAGATAAGCATGTCTGCATACAACACCACTTGGACATTATGACTTTTAAAGATGTCGGCCAGGGTTTCATATATACGTTGAATAAGGTGGGGCTTAAGAGAGACCCCTGTGGGACCCCTTTCGTGGAGTGAAACAGGTCCGAAACACAGGATTTAAGTGTATCTTGAAAGTACCATAAGAAAGAACTGAACCATTTCAAGGCATTACCTCTAATTCAATCGATCAATCAATCAGACATTTGTGGAGCGTGCTACTCACCCGTGAGGGTCTCAAGGTGCTGGGAGGGAGCAGCTACTGATCGAACAGCCAGGTCTTGAGGAGTCGCCAGTAGGCCCTGGGTCTGCCGTAGGTGGATGGGAAGGGTGTTCCATGTCTTGGTGTCAGTGTGGGAGAAGGATCTGCCGCTGGTGGTAGTTCGGTAGATGCGTTAGACGGTGGTGAGGGTGAGGTCAGCGTAGCGGAGCTGGCGGTTCGGAGTGTAGAAGTTGAGTTGCTTGTTAAGGTATGCTGGTCCGGCGTTGTGGAGTGCTTTGTGAGCGTGGGTGAGGAGCTTGAAGGTGATCCTTTTGTTGATGGGGAGCCAGTGCAGGTTCTCAAGGTGGGCGGTGATGTGGCCGTGGCAAGGGATGATGAGGATGAGGCGTGCGCAGGCGTTTTGTATAAGTTGGAGTCTATTCTGGAGTTTGGCCGTGGTTCCCGCATAGAGGGCGTTGCCGTAGTCCAGCCTGCTGTTGACGAGGGCCTGGGTGACCGTCCTGGTTTCGGTGGGGATCCATCTGTAGATCTTCCAAAGCATACGGAGGGTGTTGAAGCAAGAGGAGGAGACAGCGTTGACTTGTTGGGTCATAGAGAGAGAGGAGTTCAGGATGAATCCCAGGTTGCATGCATGGGTGGTGAGTGTCGGCGCAGTTCCCAGTGAGGCAGGCAACCAGGAGTCGTCCCAAGTGAAAGGGGTGGAGCCGAGGATGAGGACCTCCGTCTTGTCCGAGTTCAGTTTCAGGCGGCTGCTCTTCAGCCACTCGGCGACGGCCTTCATCCCTGCGTGGAAGTTGGTTTTGGCAGTTCCCGGAGAGGATCAGTTCGGTGTCGTGAGCGTAGGAGACTATGATGAGGTCGTGCGAGCGGACGATGTTGGCGAGCGGTGTCATGTCGACGTTAAAGAGGGTCGGGCTGAGGGATGGTCCTTGGGGTACGCCATAAGTGATTTTGGTGGCTTCAGAACGGAATGGGGGAGGTGGACCCTCTGGGTTCTGTCGGTAAGGAAGGAGGTGATCCCGTCCAGGGCTTTGTTACGGATACCGCATTGTAGAAGCATGTGCGCAAGGTGCGGCGGCAGACGGTGTCGAAGGCGGCCAAGAGGTCCAGGCGGATGAGGGCCGCAGTTTCGCCGTTGTCCAGCAGGGCCCTGATGTCGGTGGTGGAATGAGGGCGGTTTTGGTGCTGTGGTTGCTGCGGAATCCGGATTGGGATGAGTCCAGGGTGTGGTTCTCTTGAGGAATTGGGTCAGTTGTCTGTTGACTATCTTCACAATGACTTTCGCCGGGAATGGGAGCAGGGAGATGGGCCGGAAGTTCTTGAGGTCTTTTGGGTCGGCCTTGGGTTTCTTGAGCAGCGTGTTGATCTCTGCGTGTTTCCAGCTTTCCGGGAAGGTGGCGTCTCAAATGAGCTGTGTAGATCTTAGGAAGTTGGGGTGCGATGATGGAGCTTGCTTTGTTGAAGATGTGGTGGGGGCAGGGGTCTGATGGTTAGCCGGAGTGGATGGTGTTCATGGTCTTGATGGTGTCTTTGTCATTGACGTGGGTCCAGGAAATCAAGCAGCCGGTGTGACTGGGAGGCGGTGCGTCTGCTGTGTCGTCAGCTGTCGGAGGGGTCTGGGTGAATCTGTTGTGGATGTCTGCGATCTTGCGGTGGAAGAAGGTGGCTAGAGAGTGGCATAGGTCTTGTGATGGCGGGAAGTCGTTGGAACTGGAGCTGGGGTTGGCGAGTTCCTTCATGATGTTGATGAGCTCTTTGCTATTGTGTGCGTTATTGTCAATGCGATTCTTGAAGGAGGTCCTTTTGACTGTTCAAATGAGTTGGTGGTGTCTGCGGCTGGTGTTCTTGAGGGCTTTATCGTTGTCCGGAGTTCGCTCGTGGCGCCATATCTTCTCTAGTCTCCGACAGGTCTGCTTGGATGTCTAATTCCAGAATCCTGAAGCCTTTGGGTCAGTATGTCATGTGAAATTGTGTGAAGGCTGCGCTGAGGTCAAGTAGTATCAAGGCCAAAGTCTGGCCCATGTTGGCATTCTGCCTTAGTATTTCTTCCGATAGGAGAAGGGCAGATTCAGTGGAATATGTGCCCTAAAACCTGATTGAGTAGGGTCTAACAACTAGTCAGGCAGTTATTGATGTGCTTCTCTAATTGACAGGTTCATCCTGATGGGAATTACCATAACATGTTTCCAGTGTTTGAGTACAGTGCCAGATCTTATGGATAACTTCAACAGCTCTTGCAGTGAAGGGGCTATTACTGTGATCCCCAACAGCAAGATTGCGGGTGGTGCTGGATCGAGGGGAGAGCCTGATTTGATAGATGCAAAGATAGTGCTAACTTCAGCTATAGACGAATAGGGAAATCTATTAGGTCCCAGGTTGTTCTCTGCACCCATCTATGCCTTCCTTTCTGAAAGAGTTTGGGAAGTTTTCATAATTTTTAGATACTTTATTAGAAAAGATGGTTGCAATATCGTTACACAATTTGTGCAAAGGAAAGAGATTAGCCGAGGTATGTTCCGCCTTTGTCAGAGATTTGAACAGGGAAAATAATTCCTTGTTTGGGTTACGAGCTGAATCAATCATCTGGGCACAGTACTCCTTGCGTTCTAGACTTATGCATAGATTTTCAGGGCCTCTTTAAGGCGAGTGCGGCCAGTGGAGCTGTAGTCCTTCCGCCAATCGCGCTCAAGGTGTTTGCATTGTTTTTCAATGCAGCGAGTTGTTCATTATACCAGGGCGCTGAGGGTGATGCCCTCTTATTGTGTCTCAGGGCTAGGGGGGCAAGGTATCAATAGTTTTGGTTAGCCATGCCTCATATCTTAATGTGGCATTGGCCATCTGATCTTCCTGTTCAATGTTAGGTGTTTTTTCCAGGGCGGTTTTAAATTTCTCAGATATAACTTTGGCACAGTTTCTTCTGCAGACAAGTGGGGCTAAGACCTTGTCCCGAATGCTATGGATTGGGAACGAGAAAGGAATTGGTAAGTGGTCCATCCAGGGTAGTTTCACATGGCCCATCCAGGGAGTCAACCACCAGCCTAGAGGGGGTCATTAGAGAAAATAGGATCTAATGTATGGCCTGTCTCGTGCATGGTACCCATGACTAGTTGACATAGCTGAAGCGTTTGTAAGTCTTTAATAAGAGCTAGAACTGTGTGACAGTCTTGAGAATCAAAATGGATATTAAGATCCCCCTAATATGACCCTTTTGTATGCCTCAAAGCCAGCACAGTGGAAAATTCCATTAGCTTTGAGAGACAATTTTCTGCAGGACCTTGAAAACAGTACAGCAGTAGACCTGTAAGAGATTGATTGTTGGACACATTAATTGAAAATTGCACCGCCTCACTGTCCAGAGAGTCTATTTTATTGAAGGAGCCGTTCCAGAACTGTTTAAAGATAATTGCAATTCCACCCCCTTTTTGCTCTATGCGGTCACATCTCACAATGCTGTAACCCAAAGCAAGTGCATCCAGGACATCCGGTTCAGAACAATCAGACAGCTTTGTTTCTGCTAAGAAGAGCGCATCCAGGGCTTGCTCACTTAGTATGCTAAAAAATGTGCCCTATATTTTGGAAGGGAGCGGCAGTTTAGCAGGAGACCTTTAAAAGAGCTGTTATGAGAACTTAATTTTGCTCTCTGTCTAGTATTACAAATCCCACTCAACTCGATAGAGAAGGTACAGTGGCTACGTAGTCTTTTATCTTAACTTACCTGAATGGAGCCTTTACACGCTCTTGAATTGGAGGGACCAAGTTCCTGAGAGTATATGAGGAAAACTACAACTGACATCTATTCAAACGGGCAGCGGGACTGGCCCCTGGCCGGCCACAGACCATCGCAGACGGGCTTGCTTTTGTCACACCCGCTGTTCATCTGTGCATCGGCCATGAGCGAATAGCCTTGTCAGAGGAGGAGGCCAATCAGAGGAAGGCGGGGCGGGCCGACCACCAAGGCTGGCACCTTCCAGCCATTAGGAGAGCAGGTCTCTCAGAGGCAGAGCTTGTCGCGAGCGGTAAGGCAAAAAACAAGGGGAACAAAAAGAGGGGAGGAAGGAACCTCCTGAACACCGTAGGGAATGGCGGTTCCCTGGTGGCAGGGCACTGGCAGTTCGACCGCCCTTATTGTAGTAAAGCAATAGGGAGACCACCACTGCTGTACCTCCACGAGTCTGGCAGTTTGTGCACTGACAAACTCGTAACTAAGCCCAAAATGTTTTTTGTTTTGTTGCTCTTGCTACACAGTATCTAGGAAATGCTGAAGAGCAATGCCAAAGGCACTTCCAGACCAGCAGATCCCAAAAGCAAGACCTATTGGCTATGCCAATTCTTGTTGGGCAGGGGGTTCCTGCTGGCTCCTCTGTAACTTTCTCCAGGATTTTATTTTTGCAGTTTATATAACGCGAACACGACCAGGAGCACTTTTACATGAGCACCAGTTACATTACACAAGGACCCATTCAACTTTTTTTTTTTGTTAGGCATGGGGAGATTGTGATTTGCCCAGAATCAAAGACTTTTTAGCCGACGCTAGGCTCAAACCTCGTTCCCCAGCTCTAAGGTAGAAAGCTTGGGTTGTTCTGCCACAACTTATGCCATTTCAGACAAGGGGAGGAGAGAGAGAGAGAGAGAGAGAGAGAGAGAGAGAGAGAGAGAGAGAGAGAGAAAAAGAAAAAACAAGCATTGGCATAGCCAATGGGTCTCGCTTTTGGGACCTTATACGTATTTAGTTATGCAGCACAATATCCTTGGTGCAACAACATCAACTGTTGCATGGCTAAACACTTATAAGGTCCCAAAGGCAAGACCGATTGGCTATGCCAATGCTTGTTTTTATATAGCGCTCAGCACTGCAGTTTTGCGGTTTCCATGTGCTGTAAATCATGGTTGTTGTTATCCCCCATTTCAATGGCACTGGCATTATGAACCCTGGAAGGATGAACAGCTGAGGTGAACCTGTCAGGATATAAACTTGTGATCAGCAGCTCCTACAGACATACATCCGACTGATTCTAGCGCTTAACTCACTGAGCCAACTTGCTGGCCCTGTTGGCCCAGATCTTAAGTTTGGGTGGAGGTCATTGTGGGGGCAGGGATAAACTTCTGGGCTGGCTTCTGGGAACTCACTGTTGACACGTTTTTTTCTTGCCCATTGGAGTATTGTGCAACATGGTAATTAGCTGTGTAATTAAGCAGTTCTATCAGTGGTCGAAGTGGGGAAAAAAAGTTGGGGAACTGTGGGCGGAGAATCAGAGGGTGGGAATAACCTGAGGATTGGATCAGTGGGCAGAGTTAGAGGTGTGGCCAGGATGCGCAAAACATCCCAATCTTTAGTATTTGTGTGGCATTTCACTGACCAGTTACAGCTTATTATGTTATGTAATTCAACCAATGGATACCCATGATTATTTAACGATTAATATGAGCTATTGACATTAGAAACATATTCCACTTTGTGAATTTATTTTAATCACAGAATGTCCCAAAAATGCTTAAAAGTGGAAGCACAAGCCATTTGTTTCCGAGCCATGGAGTTTCTGTTGTCAGCAATATACACAGATATAATCAATTTTACGTGTGTAAATGACTGTATAGGAAATGTTACATAAGACAAAGGACTACACGGTGTAGGAGTCACATGATAACCATACTAGTAGACAGTATAGTTTAATAGTGATTGGCCTGGAGAAACACAAACTCAGAATTTTAAACTTAATACCATGATTGGGGTTCTCTTTAAAAATCATTATTGATTTGTATCAGAAATAACACTTTTTGCAACATTAGGATAATCAAAGGCTTGCGCCTCAACTCGGAGAAAACCGAGGTAATGATCTTTGGAAATCTATCGCCGCAGTGGTCCACTCTTTGGTGGCCGACACCTCTCGGAGCCCCCCCCAGAACCAGTGAAAAAGGTCAGGAACTTAGGAATTATATTTGACGACAATCTTAATTTTTCCAACCATGCCAACCAGGTTGTGTTGTCTGCTTTCTACAAGCTTAAGATCATTAGAAAAATCCTGCCCTATCTCCCTGAGAGTGCTAGGAAAACAGTGGTGAGCTCCTTAGTACTCTCATCACTTGACTACTGTAACGGACTGTTTATAAATGCCCAGGCACGGGTGGTGGCCAAACTGCAGCTCATACAAAATGCTGCCGCAAGGCTACTAGCTGGCATTCCTAAGTTTCAGTCCACCAAGCAAGCGATAAGAAATTTCCACTGGTTAACAGTGAGAAATCGCATTAGATTCAAGACCTTGTGTCTCACCTATAAAGCCCTCAAGGGTCTTGAAACAGCATTTCTCAAACAGAAACTCTGTTACTATCTACCAAAAAGATCCTTACGCTCCGAACAGAGACACCTACTGGTAGTACCACGCACCAGGACGGTGACATGGGGCGATAGAAGCTTTACTAACGCTGCTGCCAAAATCTGGAACATGCTTCCAAAGGAAATAAAACTGTCACCCTCGTTACTTCAATTTAGAAAATTGGTAAAAACCTGGTTATTCGACCAATAATCTGTTCAGTAACAATACGTTTTAAGGTAGATACCACTTCAATCTGGGATTTTCAGCAAAGTTATAGCGCCAAGACACCCACGGGTATACGCTGCGCTCTATAAATTTTTTAAATAAATAAAAAACCATAACGCTCTAGTTTATACCTTGCAGTTTGTATGCAGCTCTTAGATGAAAGTTAATAACTCACTGTTCTTTGTTAGGATTTTAACTTAAGGATCTCACTGACAAAAGCAGTAACCCACTGACCTATTTACAATATGTGCACTTTGTGATGGGCCTAGTACATTTTCTTTGCAGCAGGCACATTAACCCTCTGCGCTATCTTTCCATGAGTCAAAACTTCCACTAGTCAAATCTCCGATCTCGCTCTAGGAAGAAGTTTATTCACCAGAGTTATCATGACATTTTTATTATTGCCAAAAATAGCTGGCGGCCAGGAAGGAGGCAGCAAGGGCTTTTAAAACCATAATATACGACGCCCCCTCTCAAAGTCAGCGCCCGTTGCGGTCACACCAGTCGCACCGCCCTAGAGCTAGCTCTTCTCAGGGGTCCTGTGACCTCGACACTGTTGCTCTAGGGTCTGCTACTTCGTAGGCCTGCCCACAAGACTGGAGGTGAACTTCAGTATGGATTATGGAGGGCAAACCTTCAAGATGAACCCACACTTGCCACTGCTAGGGTCCAACTGCTGGTGCTAACACACCAGGGCTTTTCTGGTGCCTTCTGAGGTCTGGCATGGGATTGTTCCCTCAGGAGAGTGGTCTGGGGGACTGTTCATGAAGGCTGAACCTGGTTCCCCAGTTCTAAATTTAGCAGCTCTGCCCCCAGTGCTACATCTGCTCCCTCACTGAACACCATACTACCCCACTGAGAGAAACTCATACTGCCTTCAGCTACAATCCAATTTGACCTGCTATAAATAACTGGATGCGACTCAATTCAAATTACACACTAGGCAAGAGCAATATGCTGCCTAAAAGAAAAGGTAACAACATCCTGGAAAAAGCAAACACTCATAAGGAATGAAAGATTTAATAAAGCATGTAAAATGTAAGCAGGAACATGGTGAACTTAACGCTTTTACAGTCATTATTCAGAAATCAACAAGTATTTTTGCCTGAAGAGTTAAGGACATAACTACAGGGCCCAGAAAGGACCCATTTCAATGTCCACTGCTTATATGCTTACAAAACGTAAGCAGTATGGTTTCAAAAGACCACATTTGTGAACACAAAGCCGCCGTACACATTTCGTTTTCCAATCCACCCATCAACCAGGTATTGCAGTACCTCCAGGCAGGGTCAGTCCTGGGATTTTCGGGGCCCTGGGCAAAAGGGAATGTGGGAGGCCCCTGAAATCTACATAAGTGACACCTTCTGATCTCGGGGAAGCTGCTTTGTGCAGACTCCACTTGGGCCGCAGCTCCTCTTCTCAGCCACCCCAAGCAACTCTTGTACAGCCCATTTCGAACTGAAGGTGTGAGAATTGCTTGGGGGCTGAGTTAAACCTGTGTGGGCTAAAGTGCTGACAATGGGTGCCCTGCTGAGTCTCTGAACTGGCTGCCTGAGAGGTGTACCCTCCTCTAGGCCTTCCCACACAATCCCTTAGAGGCCCCAGGAGGGGGGCCCTCTCCCATGAGCCCGTTTGGGAAGCATTTCTTTCACTCTGATCGTCAGACATACACGAGGACTAGTGGGGTGTTAATTGCCATTGTGGGGGGCCCCATCCTGGCAGGCAGAGTGCCAGGCCCTGGGCACCTGCCCACACTACTCAAGCCTAGCGCCGGCCCTGCCTCCAGGTAGGAGGTACTGGAGGAAAAGAATGCTGTTCAAAGAAAGACAAGAAAACAAAAATAGCGCTTTACTGGCAAACTCTGTAAAGTGGCGCTAATGTGTTGGGGTTTGAAAAAAATTATCTGACCACTTTAAGAACACTCCATGTTGCTTTATTTAATTATTTTTCAGAGTTTGAACATTTTATTTCCAAGGCTGCACTTTGGAATAGAAAAATGTCAAAACGGCATTTCCAGCAAAAGTGTTTTTCTTTTTTGCATCCATTTGACAGGGGTACAAATGAACGACAGGAAGAGACGGTGAGAACCATTTCTTGATTCATGATTTTCGGAAAAGTGAGGAGTTAGACAGAATGGGAGGGAATAGGAGTAAGAAAGAGGGGGCAGCTGCCAGTGGCAGAGCAGAAGCGGACACCTTCCTTGTCTTGTCTGGGCAGGAAGTAAGAGACAGAGACCTTTTCCTTCTCTGCTCCCCGCCCGTCCACGAACAGAATATTTCTGACGTCCAGGGACGCATGTTCATAATAAAAAAGTAGGGGAACGGAATCTACAGAATTAAAGAAGTAGGGGCACGCGTGCCCGGCCGTTCCCCCCCACTTCGACCACTGAGTTCTATTTAAAGCTTCGGAAAGAATTGCCAAATTCCCAGGATCACACATGCAATCACGCAGCTGAAGGGATGGGGTATTTCGTACATGTTACCGTTTATAAACAGCAAAGGTGACCTGCTGTGTGGTGCTGGGCCTGCCAGTCTGGGGTACACTGAAGCATTGTTGTTCTGGGGGTGACTGGCTGAGATAAAGGGGGCCATGGCTGGCACCGGCAGGTGTGATCCGCATTTTGCCCACTGCTGGGGTACATGCACTGTTCAGACGTAGCTTACCAGGAAAGTAGTTTGGAGATTTATCACGGGCACATGGCTCTAAGCAGTCGAAATAGAGGGTTGGGACAGAGTCACTCGCAGGCCAGGTGGGACAGAAGATAATATCTAAATGTTAAAAGTGACTGCCTGGTACACTCGTGAAACGACAGTTACAGGCCGACCAGAAGAAGGAAGGAACTAAGACTGGTACCTAAGTTATGCAATTGGAAACTAGGAGACATGGCTTCTCTCTGGTAAACCTATGAAGGCCAAAAAATCGTTTATGTAAATATAGAATTCTGACGTAGAATTGTGTACTGACATTCTCACTGACATATCAGTTCAATGGTAACATTTTCTCCAACGGACCAGTGCGACATTTTCGGTGACTGACGAAGCCCGGAGTTTATGCATTGGTCGATGAATGCTAATAATCTTTCTCCAATGGTTGTAAAAATCGGACTGTGCCATTGGGCTGTTACCTCATCAGGACCCACAAGTTAAAAGTGCAATTCAGGTACTTGGCACAACATGTGATCCCCAGCACTTCATAGGGTTTTTCTGCGATTTTGTTTGTCTGCTGCAGTTAGCAGGTCAAGATGAACATTACAGAGGTGTAGGGAGAAGATGAAAAGCGAGATCCATGGGATACTAATCAAGAAACAGAAAGAAAACAAAAAGGAGTACATTGATAAAAAACAAAAAAACATCCGACAGAAAGAATATCAAAAGTACATGATAGAAAAATTAAAGAGCAAGAGATGCGAGGAAAATTAAAGCAAGAGATAACAAGGGACTGTGTGTTGCCGTCAGATGGCAGCTTGTGCGTTCACACTCACGTGCACGCAAGCTTTAGGCCACCAAAAGCCTCTGGTGGCACTTTTAAAAGCCACTTACTAAATGTAAGACCTAAAAAACACCCGTACACACCAAATGAAATAAATATATCCGTGCCTCTAAGGGCATTCTGCTCAGTAGAGGCTGAGTGGGTAGGGGTGGTAAGAGTATTGTGAAAGGAGGTAACAGCAGTCAAAAAAATGGGCACTGGAGTAGCATTTAAATGGCCATCTTGATATGTTTGCATTTTTTTGATAGTACAGGGAGTCTGAGGCACATTTGCAGGCCCCTGGGATAAAGTGTGAACGGTGCATTATTTCCAGAGCTTAGAAGTGGCAGAAGTGCTGTAGGTAACAATGTATAAAACATAAAGGTGAACCAGAGCTGTGTCTCTAAGAGTCTGTGGACTAACCAAGCCTTGAAAATATTTAGCATGTAAATGATGCAACAAACATCATGTTAGACTATGATAAGGTGCCTTCAAAATTCAAAGAAGTGTATTTCTTTAACACACTGAAGCATTTCTCCATAGTATACCCAATTAGATCTCTCTGTTGAGAAGTATTTTTTAAATGTGAATTTTTTAACTGCAGTATGAAATATTCATGCCCTGATGACACGGTTATTAGTGAAATAAGTTGTTTTGTGTACCCTATTTTGGCTTACATTCTTTTCATGCACTGAGCAATATTATCTTATATTAAATCATATACAAGAGGTTTTTGTAATAGTGCACAACCTGTACCTCACATTTGTGAAAGCGCTCTCATATAATCATATGATAATGAACAAAAAGGAGGCTCGATGAAATAAACTATTTGCCAAGCATCACACAATTTGGTCAAACAGGAAGCTGGGATTGATTACAGATTTTCCAGTTTCACACTGTGCAATTTATCCACAAGATGGATATCACTTTCTGACATCAAAGTCCTTGATTATTGGAGGATGACAGAGCATTGATGAGAGGCAGAGTCTACATTAAGGACCATATATATCAATAATTCACGAAGTGTAGCAAGCCACCTTGCTGTGTTAAAGGGAAAGGGCAAGAATCTGCCATATTTACCATTATACAGCGCATTCCTGTCCTTTCCTAGCACTAGTATGCTTGTGGCTGCCTAGCGCCAATGCAGGCACCCAAGCATCATGTTGCAAGGGTGGTTTTGTTGCTGGCAGGATAGTTTTTGTGCAGGAGTAATACCTTCCTGCACACAAACAATCCATAAAGACATTTTCCAATTTCTATGTGTGCTGCAAAATGCAGCACACTTAAAAAGAGGAAACAGCAAGAAGAAATCAAAGTATTTCTCCTCTTTGCACGTCTGCTGGGGAGGCGTAAAATGTGGACACATTCCCAGGTCTACCAGCGTTGGGAAATCTTTAAATCTATCAGAATACATGAGTGGATGCGTGGGAACACCCACGCTCCACCTCTGAAATGTCACCCTTCTGCAGAGTAACGCAAGACAGCGATTTGCGCTACCTTGCGTTACTCTAGATTTATCAAGCCACGCAGGGACATGCAAGGTGGCCTTGCGTGGCTTGATAAATCTCATTTAGGTTTAGTGTCGCCCTTGTGCTTACTTCCGTAGTGCAAGGGCGATGCAACACCTTCTTAAATATGACCCTCAATTTTGGCAATTTTGCATAGTGCAAACCTTGCCCAATCATATAGGAGTTCTTGGCTACAGATACAGTCGATATTACGCCTATATTTTTGGCACGAAGAAATCTGTCTTTATTTCGCAAGATGTTGAGCAAAGACCAGGATTCTCCATATTGCCTTGTTGGCAGATATAGCCACTAGGCTACAGTGCCTCTTTTGAAGGCACAGCTCATTTTGGAAGCAAGACTCCAAGAGGACCACGAGACGAGCCAGGATTCTGGCTTGAGTTTTTCTGACTTGCTCTCCTCCATTATTACCTGAAGCACTTGCATAAACAAGCTTATTATTTACTCATAACTACCAACAGATATACTTTGCCTCTACATTTATTAACAAAGCCACCTTATGCTTGCTTGTTTATTATGTACAGTAAATAACCAATGCAGGGCCTCTGGTTATCTGAGTTGAATAGACAGAATCTGAAGCCTCTAGAATGGGAAACATCCTTTACAACGCAACTGTTACAACGCACTACCATTACAACGCAACCATTACAACGCAAGTCATTACAACGAATTGCGCTGGGGGGGCGCTCTAGGATAGGGAATAGTTTAATTTACTATCCCAACACCTTCCCTACTATCCACGGGGACTGGAGTTGGAATAGTAAATTAAACTATTCACTATCCAGCGCCCCCCAACGCAAGTCGTTGTAACGACTTGCGTTGTAAAACTTGCGTCTTAAAGGCATGCGTTGTAATGGTATGCGTTGTAACGTCATACATCCTCTAGAATCTCTAAAAATGGATAAAGGGCACTGCAGCCTGGTACAGCAAGCATTTTGGTCTGATTCAGGGGGCACTCTATTAATGGCTTAAGGAATTGCACCCTGCAGCGGGAAAGGACTGATCCTAGCTTTTCAAGGGCATGCAGATATTAATAGTTACACGATTGGCTTTGCCTTTCAGGCGGTAGCACATCCAGAGAGTCGGGGCAAATTTATAGAGTCTCGTGTGCATAGAGGAAGCCTTTCCAAATGTAAATATCTACAGCTCAGCTCAATGGTTTAGCATATTAAAACAGGAGGGTTATCCCGATGACTTGACGTTGGAAAAAGACTCACAAATAAATGTTTCACAATAGAAAAAAAAAAGTTGCAAAGTGGTGCCAACTGTGGGACCGAGGATAAGGGGAAAGTCCCAACCTATTAGAAATGGACGTGGTGCTTGCTGGGTGAAGAACTGGAGAAATGATGGCAAGTACACTTTGAACTTTTATACGCTGCTGTCAGTCCCACTAGATAAAGAGAATCCATCTATATACTTTTCATAGGGCTTACTGGACTCAAAAATTGGCAAGATGAGCAAGGTTAAGAGACAACTCATACAAGAAGTGTGGTTAACCAAATGCAGACGATATACATTTGTTTGTATCCTGCCCTGCCTTGAATATCTTCTGAGAGGATGTAAGTAAAATCATTGAGGCAGCCATCAGAGTCACATTTAAGGTAAACCCTCCTGTAATTCTGTTTGGTGTCGACGAGAAGGACAAAAGAGTACATGAACATGAACAGTTAAAAAGTTACATTTCTGTCTTATGTTGTTGTAGATAACTCGCCACTAAATGTCAGTTAGTCAAAAGCAATGTTTATTTAGACCTTAGTCTTTAAACTGCAATACCCACGATAAAAATATTAAAACAGAAGATAAATACACAATCAGTAACACACGCTAAGAAACAACATATTCATCAATACATTCTTATTCCAGTATATGCTTTTTTTTAATTATTATTTTTAATTTCTTATTATCAGTTCGTTTGCATATACATGTAGTCATCAATGAAACATTAAACTTTCTCATCTGCTAAGTATTGGTACACATCACAGTTCATAGCATACATGACATTTTGTCTTCAGGATATGCTTTTTGATGTCCAATACAAACTAAGGGTCGCTAAGTAGTTGAAAAAACGTACTTACACATTAAAATTCTACCCATATGGCACCAAGAAGGAAGATTTAATTCATATTAATTTAAAATGTATTAATAATCATCATAAAAACACTAAAATCCAAAATGAATCAAAAACTTTTACGGTATTTTGCTAAGAGCTTTTTACAGACTTCATATATATTCCAATAGCGATAGCAATCTCTAGATTAGGCATTTTTGTAAGTAAGTCAATCGCCTGCGCACGAGACCTTTTTTCATATTTTACAAAAAGAGGCTTCAAGTGCAATGTACGCAGAGATATAAGCGCCATACAATCTACCAAAATATGCAGCATATCACCCTTAATGCCTAGCAAACATTTACAATTCCCATCCGGGTGATGCCTAATTACCTTCTCCCTCTAATTCGAATACCTATCCTAACTCTTAAAACTTCAGATCTGGGCCACTTATTACGGAGGGTATCCAAATAAGGCTAGCAAGATTCATTTTGCCAGGCTGACAACATAAATTGAACAGATGATTTCCCGCTCAAATAGCCTTGATCAATTGTTCTGGACAGCTCAAGGCCTTGAGACCTGAGCTCCTTCTTGGAAAATTCGGCCTGAAGTGACTGTTGGCAGAATCTCACCTTTAAGTTCTCTTCAACCTTAATCAATTTCCTTCTTGTCTCCTTGGCCCACTTTAAATCACTTGATTCGATCTCCTTCCTACACCAGAGGGAGACCTTCTGCACCCCCCCGGGTCCTGACGACTCCACAACCTTAATAGACTTATTTGGGCCTGTACACTCCATGAAGTCGTACCTAGCTCTAATCTAATCGCCTGAACCATTGCTGAGCTGGGTAGCAAAAGTAGGGATTTCAGGCATTTACCCCCCTCAACGTTCAATTATCTTTGCCGTCAAGCCAAAGTACTTCTGAACCATACAGGGCTTGAGGCGGGATCATTGCATTAAACGCCTGAAGCACAGGTCTATGTGACATGTCACCAAACTCGCTATTAAATTTTTTCAGCCCACACACTGAAATGAGAGTTTTTGCTTTTTGGACAGTCAAGTGTGCTTGCCACTTTAAGGAGCTTTCGAACAAGACCCCAAGGTATCTTTATTCTTTTACTACCTCCAGTTTTAGGGGCCTAGATACCAACTAAAACCTAAGTCTCTTTTCCCAAAACACAAGATTTTAGTTTTATTCACGTTTACAGTTAGGGACCGTAACATACAATATTCTTGGAAGACCTTCAATTTCCTTTGAAGGCCCATCGCTGTCTGGTCAAAGATCACCAAATCATCTGCGTAAAGCAGACATGATCATTTTAATCCATTCATTTTAGGGCTGGCACTTCTTTCAATCTCTAAGGTCTTTGGAAGGTCAGCAAGAAAAATGGCAAACAAGAGCAGCACCAACACGCAGCCTTGTCTAAGACCATTTCCAATTTGTATTTTGGGAGTTAAGGACCCTTCCTTATCCGTAATAATCTGAGCCCAGTTCTCAGAATGTAGCTCTTTTATTAAAGCAAGGAGCACTTCGGGAATTTTATTCTTTCTAAGTGTTTCCCACAGGCATTTCCGATCCACTAGGTCGAATGCCGCACGGAAGTCAACAAAGCAGCAATACAGCTTCCCATTTTTCTCGACTGGCTTCCGTGCGATGGCCCACAATGCTAGGCAATGATCATTTGTCGAATGGCCGTCTTTGAACCCCCCTTGCTCTATTGGCACGATTGCACTGTCCTCAACCCATTCTTTTAATCTTCCTAATATTTTCGTAAACACTTTTTCCCCGATATCTAGAAGATTAATCAATCTATAATTTTTAGGGTCATCCATAGCACCCTTCTTATGGACCGGGTGGATTACTGCCCCCCTCCAATTACTCAGTATTTTCCCAGCTCTAAAATCCATAAAAACACACGAGATAAACATGTTGCCCACCATTGAGGCTGGGTTTTCAATATTATTGAAGGGAGGTTATCTGGGCTGGCCGCCCTGGTCAAGTTTAGGCTTCCTATTATTTTACTAACATTTGTTACTGAAAAGTCTGCTTTTAAGTCCCCTACTAGATCTATCCAATTCATAGGCTCACCTATAACCACGACACCACTGGGACTATATAATTCCCTTAAATACTCAGCCCATACAGCTTCTTCCACTACACAATTCATTGCCCCATTGTATGCCCAGCTGCTCCTTTTATTAATTGCCAGAACTGGTGACTATTCTTTGATTCAATAGCTTCCAAGAGATTTGCCCAAGATTTTTCTTTATAAGCTCTTTTTGAATCAGTAATTAACCTTTTGTATTCCCTTTTCAAATTTTTCAGGTTTAACTAACCCGGCAAATTATAATGAACTTTTAGGTTACGTACTTTTCTCCTTATTTCCCTCTTCTTTGCTAGACATACAACTGAAAACCATTTTAGTTGCCTAGCCCGTGGATTATGTTGGTTTATTACACCTACTTTTCGTTTTTTTAATTCCACTTGGGGACAATGCACCACCTGATCGATTTTTCTCTCGCACCAATCCAGATTTTGCCCTCGTGGGCTCTCCAAGACTAACCTCTGTTGTAATTTTAACACCTTTTCCATATACTCGTCCGTTAATCTGGTGGTAGCCCGTCTCGGGTACTCTACATTTTGGGTAATTACAGTCTGACGCTTAATTAACACCATATCCTGTATCTCAAACTGAAGTAGATTATGGTCACTATTTCCCATTTGAGAAACCCTAAAACTCTTCATTAAGGCAAAGTTCCAGGCATGTGTAAAAACATAGTCAATCGGGCAATTCTGCACACCTATCTTAAATGATTTCTTCGCAGGGCAGTCCGTTTCTGACCGTCCATTTAAGCAAAATAGACCCTTTGTGGCTAGATGGTTTACTAAACTTAAATCTTGCTGTGAGGAAACACTGTCTGGGAAGATTGCCGTGCTAATAACGTAGACTTTCATAATTTCTATATGCCTTGGGTCAGACTTAGGGGGGTTCAATTTATGGTTAAAATCACCCATCATAAGAATAATATCGGAGTCATACTTTTCAGTCAGATTGTCCAGATCTTCTTTGAAAAGCCTCAGCTCTACCCCATATTTATCTTGAGACCCCCATTGCATATGCACATTTATAAGCACAACGTTTTCAAGTTTTTTTTCTTTAATATATAGAAGTACTCTACATGCCAAAAGCCATTTACATATGACGCTTAGTTTTGTTGCGTCTTTCACCTTACTAGAAGACAGCAATATCATCGACCCTCCAGCTGGGCGTCCAAAGCTTTTTTTCCGCGCCGGGAGGTGGAGTTGAATATAGCCATCAAAAGTAGGGGTTTTGTCGCATAGCCATGTTTCTTGGAGACAAATAATATCATACATCTAAATTAAAATACTTACGCTCCCCTGTTTTATCACGTCTCCAAGGCCATTTACATTCCAAGATACTATTCTTAGGCTATGCGACAACCCAGCTTCCTACTCAACATCACTTAGGTTATCAATTTCCCCGCTGGGTCGTCGAAAGGGGTCTGTAGGGCTACTCACATGACTCCAATTACCCCACACATCCGAGATTTCTGAATTATTAACAATTATCTTTAGGTTACCTTCTACCAACCCCTCACCCAATTTTACCTGACGCTTCTCCAACCAAGCATGGCAATTTAGGAAGCCCGCACCTAATTTACTGCACCCTGCTTGGTCTCCCTCCGGGATTAGTCTTATCCCTTCCTTTACCATTTCACCCCCTGCATTTTCTATTGCTATTTTTACCAATTTTGAGTACACTAACACCCTGGTAATTTCCTTCCCTTCTAGATTAACACTAAAACCTACTTGGCGCAGATCTTTTGTACCGATTTCTCTCAAACTCAGGCATTTCGAGAATGAGAACAAAAGTTGGGACCTATTCAAGGGCACTATCTTTCTTTTTCTTTTCCCCCTCTGTAATTGTTGAACAAGTTCAAAGAATAACCACTTGTTGGCCTCTGCCTCGTTTGACACCTTAGAGGTTACGGGGCCCACTTGCTCAGACCTTTGTTGACTCCTACCTCTTGCCATTCTAGAGTCCACCTGTTTTACCCTTGGGGACTGAAATCTTTGGCCATTCCCTTTTTCATGGTTTCTACCCGGCAATTTAATATTTGGGCCGTAACGTGAGGATAACTTCCCCGGTAGCTCTCTTGTTCCCCTTACTCGCAGCGCAGTACTAGGCTGTCCTATATTTATGGAGACCAATCTTTTCCCCTTCCCTGCTACTAATTTAAGGGGACTCTGATCCACGGGAGTAGACTCTATACTATTGTCAATAGCCCTAGGTAGAGCAGGTTTTACAGGTTTTTGCCTCCTCCTTTTTGGGACTGTCTTTATTTTTTGGCTCCTGCGATTTCATGTGCTATAACCTAGATAATCCCTCCTTTTTTTTATCAGCATCGGCCATTTAGAGATGTATACATTTGTTTGATCCATGGGTGTCATAGCGTCATCATCGTGCTTTGGGAGATCCTAGCAGATGGTTCTTGTCATTGCAGGCATTTGTCCCTTGATGCTTTGCAATTCCCCCACTACCTTCTGCAATTGTTCTTTTTGAGATTTTAAAATATCTTTATTTAGCATAGTTACTTCCAATAAGCCCTGCAAAGTTTTATGGAGGAGCACTATTATATCCAACATTGAGGACTCCGGGGTTGCAGAGATATTAAAGTCTAATGTAAGATTTTGGCACAGTCCCTCATGTTTTTCAGTTGAGTGGGAGTCTGGAGGGTCTTGACTCTTAGCTTGGCTCTTGTCCACTTTTGTACTTAAATTTATACCCGAAGCCTCGACCCAGGATATACTTGGCTCCTCGCTATAGGTGTCGTGCTCCTGTTGTTCTGAAAAAATATGTGGCGACGAGGAAAGGCGAGGATGAAGACTTAGCTCACTTTGCTCCAGAATTATAAGATCAAAAGGGGTTTGACCCACCTCTGATGCCTCCAGAGAGGCCGGTAGATCATCCCTGCATGCCAAATATCCATCCTTAGACTGTTGACCATGGTCTGCAGACTTTCCTGGCGAGCATATTTTTCTAAAATGTTTACCAACAAAGTCCTTCAGTGATTTAGAGGCAGCTGCGCTTTTTTTAGTTTGAGAAACTTGCGCGTCCTCCCCTACAGGTTTCTTTATCGTGCTTCTCGACAAAACTTTTTGGGCCCTTACTTTCCGAATTTTAGTACTCGCCCTAGTTGCTCTGAGTTCCACAGTGGATTCTTGAGTCATCTGTTCTAGCACTTCGGATTCCTTGGGCGCTTTAAGCCCTCTTGGCACCATCCCCCTTCCCTTGATGACCTCTATGTAGGAAGGTGGATACCTGACTATGGTTACCCCAGATTTTTTTTGCTAGTTCAGGTACTTCCTTATATGGCCACTTAGGCAATATAGGACCCTGCTGGTCCGATTGTTAAGCCATCTTCGAATCCTGCGTGGGGTGCCTTTGCCAAGGCTTGTTGACTCCGATCTTGAAGCCGACACCGCCGACAGCGAGAGCCTTTGTGGGACAGCTCGTGATTCACTCCAAGACATCCTCAGTGCCCCAGAGACCACGTGGCCGCTGAGAGAAGCTACACGACATCGACATGATTGCGCCCGACATTGCCTGGTTCCTTCCTGGTTCCTTCCTGGTGACTGGCTAGTGACCCAGACTCTGTCCCCTCTGCTTTCAGGTACTCTTCAACTTCGATCCACCCTTGGATCGCACCAGACACTTCTCTTCTGGACGCCTGCAGCATCTTCATCTCCAGGCACCCTAGATCTTCGTGACGAAACCCGACACATCTTCGCACCTGTGCACCCGCTTCCTGTGGGTGAGGTAACACTTGAACACCGGTGCTCCTGTAGTGGTATACACCTCTAGTGTCTAGGTACATATAAATAAAAGCTTTGCATATTTAAGTTCTACTGAACTTAGTAGTTGTAGGTAGAAGGGCTTAGCACACCCTGAGTACAACTCACTAGTAAGGGACAGTAGGAAAACACTTAGTGTAGGTAGGTGCATCACTTACACCACACTAGAGTCATGTCTGCCACAGGTGAAGCTCCGAGCTCTCTACCTTTGGTGGTTGACCCTCCACAGGCAACCTCAGACTATGACAAATTCAGCCATAGAGACCTGAGTGCCCTGTGCACTGCCAGGAAGCTGAAAAAGGGTCACAACCCTACCATTCCTATCATGATAGCCATCCTGGAGAAGGATGACCTTGAGAAAGGCAGAATAGTCCCCTCAGGATCAGGAGAAGGAGTGCATCCCCCAGACAATGAGAACACCACCCCAGAAGAGGAGGAGGAGGACCCAGAGTCAAGTGATGATGCAGGCAATCATCAAGGGGATATCCAGGGACCAGTGGTAAGGCTTAGCCAAGCTAACTTGGACCTACATGGAAATGGAGAGGGCCAGCACCTCCCCAGAGTACATAACAGGATTCTCCCAGGCAATAGGAGAGAGAGAAGCCCTTCAATGGATTCTCACATTTCTAGTGCCTCCAGAGAATCTCAGAGAGGAATGACTTCCCCTCAAAGAAGAGAGCATAAGGCCAGGATGAGAGCAGTTAATCTCCAAATAGAAAGAGAGGAATTAGCCCTGACCCAAGCTAGACTAGCTTTTGCAAAAGAGCAGAAGCTGAGTGGTGAAATACCCACTGGTGGCAGCATTATCCCAAAGGATAAAGACAGGTCCTATGACCATAGAAACCTGAGTAAGATTGTGCCCCCCTACAGAGATGGGGATGATATCCACAAATGGATAACTGCTCTGGAGAGGGCCTGCATGGTACAGCAGGTCCCCCAAGATCAGTGGGCAGCAATCTTGTTGCTCTCCTTTTCTGAGAAAGGGAGAGATAAGCTCCTCACTGTTAGAGCTGAGGATGCTAAACATTACACTGTCCTGAAGAGTGCTCTTATTGATGGGTGTGGCTTAACCACTGAACAATGCAGGTTGTTGTTCAGAGACACCCAAAAAGCTCAGACTCAGGACTGGACTGATTTTGTAGATTGTGCTATTAAGGCTCTGGAAGGTTGGCTACATGGCAGCAAAGTACATGACTATACAGGATTGTATAATTTGATTATGAGGGAGCAGATCCTAAGTAATTGTCAGAACCAGCTTTTACACCAGCACCTGGTGGACTCAGATCTGACCTCTCCACAAGAATTGGGTAAGAGGGCAGACAAATGGGTCAGAACCAGGATTAGGCCTAAGAATCAGGGTAATGACCAAAAGAAGGATACTTCCAAGGCTCAGGAGAAGGGTGGGGATAAATCTAAAGACAAGTCTCCCACAGGGCCCCAAAACTCCAAGGATGGAGGTGGGTCCTAAAACACTTCCTCTGACCAGAAGAAACCCTATTGCCATGCTTGTAAAAAGCCTGGCCACTGGAAAACAGACAGCTGTTGTCCAAAGAACAGTAATAAAGAAAATATACCTCCAAGTAGAGCTCCAGCACCTCCTGTTACTGTCAGCAGTAATCCCCCAGGTGGTGGGAGCACCCCCACGATTTTGGGTGGCTTTACTTTTGGAGCCCAGGTAGACTCTGGCCTAACCAGGTCCCCTAATTCAGATACTCTTGTGTGTGAGAATGGCATGGGGTTTGCCAACTTCAGTGATTGCCCAATCACTTTGAGCAAGTATAGACAGGAGCCCATCATCAATGGTCAAAAAGTTGAGGCCTACAGAGACACAGGGGCTAGTATCACCATGGTGACTGAGAATCTAGTCCCCTCAAGGCAACTTTTACCTGATGCCACATACCAGGTGACAAACATTGATGGTGCAGAGAAATCATCCCATGGCAGTAGTAAATCTCAGCTGGGGAGGTGTCACTGGCCCAAAGAGAGTGGCAGTGTCAGCAAACTTGCCTGTAGATTGTCTACTTGGGAATGATTTAGAAATCTCAGCCTGGGCTGAGGTTGAAGAAGAAACCCATTCTAAAATGGTAAATCTCCATGGAAAGGTTAGTGGGGCTGTGCTGGCCACAGCCCCAATCCAAGATGTCCTTCCTGAAAAGGTTGGTAGGGCTGTGCAAGACTCAGCCCCATCTTCAGCAAAATCCATTCCTGAAAAGGTTAGCAGAGCTGTTATGGTAACAGCCCATACCCAAACTGAGTCCCTTCCTGAAAAGGTTGGTGGGGCTGTGATGGCCACAGCCCAAACTCAAACTGATTCCTGTGTTGTGAAGCCTGAAACTATGGATCACTCCACACAAACAGAGAGCATTGAGGAGGAAGAGAAATCTCCATCCCACCAGACACTAGGAAAGGATCAGCCTCCTCAGGGAACTGATCTTACCCCTTGTGAAGGAACTGCCCCAGAGGTAGTCAGGCCTAGCCTGGCAGAGCCCCTGATGTCAGTGGACCCTTCCAAGGTGGGACCCAGTCTGGAGCAGGTAACCTGCCCCTCTCTACCCTGCCTCAGTAAGCCCAGGGCTGCAGAGGTCAAGGAGGTCTGTGAGCCCCAAAGGGCCCCCTGTCAAATAAAGCACCCCCATCAGCAGATTAGGGGCACCAAAGCTAGCAGCCCTAGCAAGGTAAAAACTTTAAAAGTTCCTGAGGGATCCCCCTTACAACTAGTTAGGGACCTCCCCCAAATGGACACTGTTGGGCACAGCCAAACCTGGGACGCCAAGGGCCCTAACCTGACCTGTCCCTCCAGTAAGCCAACATAAGGGACCCAGCCTCCAGCTGTAGGCAGCCAGAGGTTGACCCTGAGAGCACAGTGCAACTCAGTCAAGGAAAGAAAGGCTCACATGGTGGAAGAGGATTGGAGGAAGCTGAGCCCTAATTTAGTGGAGCCTCACTTCAGTACTCAATCTCAACACCAGCCTTTTACTTTGCCAAAACACACCACAGGTAGTGATTCCCTATGGTGGAGACCCTCTGATACCCCTTGGGTGAGGGATTCCTTAGTGGACCATGAGACAGGGGGTAACCATGCTAGTGCAGGTACTTCCTTATATGGCCACTTAGGCAATATAGGCTTACTTGGTCAAGGATAGCCTTATCTCCTTTCGTTTTGGGGGGGGGGCTATGTAGGAAGGTGGATACCTGACTATGGTTACCCCAGATTTTTTTGCCTTGTGTTTAGCTGTTTTTCGACTTAGTTGGCCTGGGATCCTGCTAATCGGGGCGCCAGGCTATCTGCTCTCTCTTTAAATGGACTCCATGTACTATAGGTACATCACCAATTTGGTACTGGACACCTTGTCAGCCCCTGTACCATGCACTATAGGTGCTCAGGGCATAGGTGCATCCAAGGCCTACCAGGGGCTGCAGCACATCTTTTGCCACCCCTGGCTGGTACTTAAATCGACACAACTGGCTGTTCACTCAGCTGGGGCAAGGTGGTGTAATCACCCCTTGCTTAGATATACTATACCTATATCTAAACCTATATCTGGACACATATATACCAATCAGTCACTCCTATGGCAGGCCTTTACAATCCTGGAGGCAGAGTGCTTGGTTTTATGTGAGATGGTGCTCTAGCATGAGCTGAGCCTGTCTGCAGTGTTCGGAACCATTTCCTTACTGCTGTTCCAGTGATACTGCCATACCATATACTCTTAAGTGCATTATAATCCTCGCGGTTATTGCTAACTTTGGTTTGGCTGTATCAAAACATATCGTGTTTGGTGTCATACACTTTGGAATACTACCCCCTCGCCAGTTCTGGCGACGGGGGTAGCATTCCACCCTTCTAGAGGGAGAAGACATGTTACTTTACTGAAAACGCGGTTAATCCTAAACAGAGCCCCAGCATCACAAAATGGATGCTGCTGCCACAGACACAAGTCTGGCCTCCTGCTGCTGACCGAAACTCGACAGAGGAGGCTTGATCAAAGGATCTCCTGTGACAGGGAGGTGTCACACCACCCCAGACAGGAGATAGTGGATTGTAGCAGGGAGGGTTGAAAGAAACTAGACACTGCCTGGGGCACACAAGGTGTCCCTGGGCAGATTCCAGTCAAACCGGTTCTGGGGCCATCCAGCCCCAGTCCTGGTGGCAAACTGGACAAAGGAAAGGGGTGTAACCACCCCCTTCCTGGGTCCCAACCATAGGAGGGACCTAGCAGGTAATCCAGCCCCCAGATTTGGAATATAGGTGGGAGCAGTGCCAATGCACATCAGATTATCCTGACTGAAACTTATGAAACGAAACTCTGGACACTTCGACATCCTACTCGACGTAGAAGACTGAAGAATCTCCCTTGTGGTCAAGGAGTGACCACCCTGTGCAAACAGGCACCATCCAGCACTTCAACATTTGCTTTGTTGCAGTTCCCGCCAGAACTCGAGCAACAGAGATCAACAAGACCCAGTGTGCCTGCCTTCTAACAGCCTGATCCACAGTCCCTGCAAAGCTGAGACCCGTGGAGGCGACCTGAAGCGTGGGAGCGGCCATCTTGGAGGAACAACAAAGCGCTGACCGTGCAGCATCCAAGGCTCCCTCGAAGCTGTGCATTTGAGTTTGAGAAGCTCCAGCCCCGAGCAGCTTTTGCACCAAAGCTCACTCCTCCACACTCGACGAGTGCTGCGTAGGGCCCTTTTGCATTTTTCTGCTTGACGCGTTGGTCCGGTCACTTGCCCCTTGGCTAGTGGCCCTAGAACCAACGAACCTACAAATTTATACAGCTAGTCTGGTTACTCCAGACTGGCCCTCGCTCCCCTGAAAAGGAGCACCCGCTCTGACCTTGCTGGTCCGAGTGTTAAGCCATCTTCGAATCCTGCGTGGGTTGCCTTTGCCAAGGCTTGTTGACTCCGATCTTGAAGCCGACACCGCCGACAGCGAGAGCCTTCGTGGGACAGCTCGTGATTCACTCCAGGACATCCTCAGTGCCCCAGAGACCATGTGGCCGCGGAGAGAAGCTACACAACATCGACCTGATTGCGCCCGACATTGCCTGGTTCCTTCCTGGTTCCTTCCTGGTCACTGGCTAGTGACCCAGACTCTGTCCCCTCTGCTTTCAGGTACTCTTCAACTTCGATCCACCCTTGGATCGCACCAGACACTTCTCTTCTGGACGCCTGCAGCATCTTCATCTCCAGGCACCCTAGATCTTCGTGACGAAACCCGACACATCTTCGCACCTGTGTACCCGCTTCCTGTGGGTGAGGTAACACTTGAACACCGGTGATCCTGTAGTGGTATACACCTCTAGTGTCTAGCTCTAAAGTTTTGTCCTTCTAGTCCAATCGGAAGACTCTTAAAACTGTAACTCGATAACTTTTACGCACCATTGACTTTACATTGGTGCAAGCCTGTGCTTCCCGCACTGCACCCGAATCCTGCGGGCTACTCCCGTCCTAACTGCTGTTAGTCCAGTGTAGTGCCAGCAATTCACAAGGCCCTAGGCCTTACCCCCGATCGATTAGTGATTGTTATACCACTTTATTGATATATGGTTTGAGTGGCCACCGGCCTCATCCAAAACGTGCAACTTGTCTATGTTATACTGTGCTTTTATTTAAACGCTTGTGCTTCATTGCTCATAAAGAGTAGTGGGGATTATTCTAAGAATAAATACATATATTTTGATAATATATAACTTGTGTGGTGTCCTTTCATTTGATATTACAGGATTGTATATGGTAAAACAGCTGGCTTCACATGTCCTCTTGAGTTAAGCCTTTAGGCTGCTTAGTCCATGCTACCACTAGGATAGCTTGTCTTTAAGGTTGACTTACAACCACCACCATAAGGGATTGTTTGGACTGATACAAGGTGGCCACAGAACTGTGGACATCATATACCAGGCCAACTTCTCACACTGTACTTGAAGACTGGATCCAAAATCAACTATGGGCAGCACCTTTTCTTGTCAGCAGCTGGACCACGCTTTAGTCAGCCCAAAAGTCTTTTTTTTTTTCCTTTTCTTTATTAGCGCCACATGCCCCTAGTATCACACTCTTGGCACCTAACAAACCATAAAACATTAAATTTTAAAATTTTTCGACCACTTACCTCTGTTGAACCGCCCTGCTGACTGCCGAGCCGTACTTCTTCCCGGACACTTGACAAAAAAGCGTTAAGACTTTAATGGCCAAAACTTTTGCCTTAAGTGTCCTGATATTATGCCCTTCAAGACTGCACAGTCCTTCAAAGTCTACAGTAGCTGGGCTGCGCTGATCACAGAGGAGCCAGTTTCCCTGAACACTCCTTCCTTGGGGCTGCGTACATCCAATCTTCCACCTGGTGCCACTTGTAGTGATTCAACAGACTCCCCCCAGACTCCTCTAACTCCTCTAACAGTAGCCCAGCAGCGCGAGTCGCTGAGCAAGGTCGGAGATCAGAGACTGCGAGGCCACTGTGGTCGGCCCTGGGGGTCTGCCCAACAGCTCGCACCCTTCCAGGCACACCGCGCCGCGGGTTCCTGTTATTCAAGTTGATTGTCCTTGAATCCAAACTCCCGCAACACGCCGGGCGTTTTCGCCGAGCAATTCGCGGCTCCAAACACCGGGGGCAAGCACGCATGCGCGAAGAACATAGAGACGTCGGTACGGCAATAGCGGCAGCAGCGACAGCAGGGTTTTTAACAGAGCCAAGGATGTGCGTAAGCCACTGAATGTCAAAGAATGGCTGATATTGATAGGAAAAGTTAGTAAGTGCCATTGAGCGTGGTATAAGGAAAAGAGAACAGCAGTTCTGGCAGCCAATAGCAATGGGTTAAAGATAGCTAATGAGAGATAAAGGTGTGGTGTAGGGTGAGAGTCCGACGATTGCACCACCAAGAGGTCGGGGTATGAACCCTGGAGGCCCATTCCGAGTGTCCAGGATAAGGCACCATTTCGTAAACTTGGATAAAGAAAAGTGGGTGTGATTGGCTTTCATCCACGAATGTAGCTCATGTGGCCGGTCAAGAACGGGCAAGTCGGTCCTAAGGTGATGAGGATTAACAAGGGAAAAAAAAGCACTGCTTTGTATCTAGCTTTTGCACTTGATTTTGCACCCTGCTGGATATTTGAATTAGACATGTGGCTGGTGTCTTGCTTGATCACTTATCAAACCGCAACTATGTATAATCCGCTTTAGTATATATATATATATAAAAACCATCGCAATGGACCGCACACCGCCAGCCCCTCCTCCGGATCGCCCCCAGGGACTCTGGTACATGGAGTTCTTGAGTGGTTCACCCCAGTAGGTGCAAGTAAGTACTTGTTGAACTGATGATCTCTAGACCCGATACATGTCAGAAAAGTTCATTCTCATTCCGAATTGCCACGTGTTTTGCATAACTACCCAAGATGCCCACCATATAGTTCAGCACACAACACACATGTCAATACTGATGTCAGTTAATCATCACTCCATATGATCACACATGACACTTGATGTGACCGTAAATCATGATTTTATTCATTTTTTCTTTCACTTTTTAATTTGTTTGTGAAAATGTGTTTTCATAAATTTTGTATTCAAATACCCATCGGTTTCCTAAAGTAAAAAATCAACAAGCAAAGATTCACAGAAGAATCATAGCATTAATATGGATCAAGTTTTGAAATACTCAACGCCACAAACTCCATTGTTGGACAAGACATAGACACAACATAGACAACAGATTCAACATTACAAAAACAAATATGATAAGCTCGAGTTCTGCATTTCATAAGCAAGTTCCTCATCCTGAAGGTTTAATAGGATATTGTTTTAACAAAACCAAATGTAACCATAGTCAGGGCCACAACCAGACAGTGCATCACTTTTTTTATGGCCCAAGGCACCATAATACTTGTTTTCATCTTCAATTCTTGATTACATAAGCATTTATGCTCATTATTATATGTATTCAGGTGGTGTGCTTTCAGTTCATATATTTGCGCAATGTGTGGTTTTTAAAATATGACTCATGGAATTGTACATGTATATCCCCCCTATGGTCTGCAGATTGGTGGCCCTCATCTTTGGGAGCCGTACCAGTTCCTGTAGCTAGGGTCAGAAACCTGGGAATAGTTTTCGACGAGAAGCTCAACTTCGTGGCACATGCCAACCAAACGGCGGCAATTGCCCATCACAAACTTAGGCTTATCCGCAAAATCATCCCACTTCTTTCCGAAAGCGCTCGCAAAACCGTGATTAGCACCCTCGTGCTCTCCGCTTTAGACTTTTGTAACGGCCTATTTGCCAACGCACAAAACCGGGTACTCTCCAAGCTACAATTGATTCAAAACGCGGCAGCAAGAGTACTATCCAGGACCCCTAAATTCAAATCTATCAGTCATACCATCAGAAACTACCACTGGTTAACAATCAGAAACCGAATCAAATTTAAATCCCTCTGTCTGACATTTAAGGCCATCCACAACCAAGGCCCAATGTTTCTGCGAGAACAGCTCACTGCCTACTGTCCATCCAGACAACTGAGATCTATGTCACAGCACCTACTGGCAGTACCCCGCACCAGGACAGCCACTTGGGGAGACAAGCGCTTCACAGTGATAGCAGCTAGACTCTGGAACTCGCTTCCGCTAACAATCAGATCTTGTCACTCCCTCCTCCAGTTCAGAAAATTGCTGAAGACGTGGTTGTTTAACCAGTAATGAGTCCTTTTTGCCACTGCATGGCCACCTCCAGAGATACTAACAGTAATCTTAGCGCCAAGACGCCTACGGGCATATGTATGCGCTTTATAAGTTTCAATAATAAATAAATAAATAAATATCGTCAACAAATTCCGATGGGTTTAATCTCAGACTACATTACTAATTAATCACGGAATGCTTTCCTAAAATAGTTCTGAGAACGACTATAAACTCTATCAGCCTGATTCATGAAGCTAAATTGCACTCGCAAAGGGCAAGATTCTCAGAATCTTGCCTTTTGCGAGTGCAATTTTGGCATTTGGGATTCACAATCCCAAACGCAAAAATCGCTAATGAAGAATTAGCTAATATGCGAGGATTAGCATTTAAGGAATCTCTATTAGAGATTCCTTAAATGCTATTCATGACACTTTCAAAAATTGCGATTTTGCTAATTTGGGCCGCTATTTACCGAGAGGTCAGACCTCTCGGTAAATAGCAAAAACTCAGAAAAATGCTTTTAAAAGCATTTTTCTAAGTTGCATGTTGCACACACACATGTCCTTTGGACATGTGTGTGCGCAACACCTGTTCAAATGTGCATTTTAGGGGTGCTACAGGTTGTCCTTTGGACACCCCTGGCACCCTTAAAATCGCTATCTTATTTGCGAGTAGTAAATTGCTACTCGCAAATAAGGGATACTCCCCATTCATTCCTATGGGCCTTTTGGCCCATAGGAATGAATGGGGAGTTATTCCTTTTTTTGCGAGTAGGAAATTTCTACTCGCAAATAGAGAACATGTAGGAATCGCTATTTATTTAGCAATTCCTACATGAATGCCGTTTTGCGTGTCCTCAATAGCGAGTCGCTATGATTCGCTATTAGGGCCACGCAAAACGGCCCGTACATGAATCAGGCTGTATGTGACAGATTTACCACTTTTTTCACGCAGCGCAGTGTAGCAGCTGCAAGAGGAGAGTGCCAAATTTACTGAAATATGGCTCTCCCTTCCCCTTTTCCTAGCGCCGGCTCTGAAATCAGCTGCCATGAGTTACGGAGACACCTTTGTGCCATGGTGCAACGGTGTCTCCGTGACCTACTATAGGTTTTGTACTGGAAGGGCATAGCTGCCCAGGTTTAAGATTGGTATGTGTGACATATTCATAATTTCAGTGTAATTACGAGTGACATTTCAACAACGAGTGACATGTCCCCGCGAGCAAAATTAAGCAATTAAGATGACGAGGGAAATATAAATATCACAAATTACACCTGTTTGAACAACTCTAAGCAGTCACTAAAGTGTGCTAACGATAGGCAGCTGAAAATTGAGAGGAGCATTGCAGAGTCAGACTGCGTGACTGCACAGTTGCAGTTGTTTCTGTGTTCGCTGTGATTTTCACGACTGTTTGTTTATAATTTTTTTGTACCACCAACCCTCCATGGTAATGAATTTATCGAGCTTGGAAAGAAGAATGGTTGAGGTGCCCTTAATAAAATCCAAATCTGTGTCTTGCAGGCTACACACTGAGATTAATGACGAACTTCTAATTCACTGAAGCTTGCTAAAGAAATAGCCACTTTCTCTATAAAAAATACCATAAAGAAACTACATATGAACAACGTAACATTGAAACAGTCTGTAACGCACTATAAAACGTAATTATACATAGTTTTAAAATAATAAAGTAATTGAATGTAAAATATTATTTAAAGCTTTTTGGATTTCATTTGTTCTGTACAAATAAGGAGGTAAAAGTCACTGAATATCAATGATATTTGTTGTTTGATAAATAAAGTTGTTGAGGATTACAGAAAAGTCATTGTTTGCTTTATTATTTGACTTCTCACAGATTTGTACATGTGTAATTATTACACAAGTGCTTCAATGCACTGTAAAACAGACATTTCCTACAAATACACACGTAAAAATAAAGTATTTCATGGCTACAATAATCTTTAGCCCTCAACTCCACAGCCCATAACTTTGCCATCCATCAAAGCAAGTTCTCACCTCATTCCATTCTCGCTATCTGCTCAATGCTTCCGAGGACTTTGAAACTCCCCGCACTTCGTATGCGCATCAGAAGCACAAGGCAGGCTGGGAAATGGAGTACAGAGCTGGATTTTTGTGGGGTTCCAGGGATCTTTAGTTTCCAAAGTCTTTAATTAGAACCATGCCGACAGCGGTTATAAAGAAGTACTGCAATTACAGGTGAGAAAGCCACTAATGGCTTGAACGAGATGCCTGCTCTGTGCTTAAGGTCCTCTTTCACATCTATCTGATCCACGCCGCAGGCGGGAATTCAAAATTTGCGAACATACGTGACAAGAATTTTCAATTCTATTAAGGACACGGAGGCGAGGATTATGCTTTCTCATTTCTTTACTAGAAATGCTCAGCAGCGAATCAGAAAACAGTATAGAAAAAATAACACTACAATACCCATGAATACTCTGGGTATCACTTGATAACCATAGAGTCACTAGTATAAAATGTCTCCTAGAGAATATCACATCCTCTTTCTTTGGTAATGTAGAACAGTTGAAGTGAAGAAAAAACATTAGTCCAACATGAAGAAGTTGGAGGAAAGGATAATCCTAAAGAAAACAGCAGGCTGCAGATCTGGAACAAAAGATGCGATGATTGCAATGGCAGAAAAACTGGAACCTGTAGGTCGCCATCAGATATGTGGAAGAAACCGAAAGGGAACTTCATTTAGGATCCGAACCTGAAAAGAACGTAAAGCCGTAATATACCATTCCCCCATGGTAGAAAAAAGTACAATAAAAAAGGGGGGTAACAAAAAACAAGGTGTGTATATATACAATATACAACATACATGTGCAGTAAATGGCAATAATATAAACACAAGTGAAACTCTGAAACCGGGTGGGATAATCCTCACCTCCGTGTCCTTAATAGAATTGAAAATTCTTGTCACGTATGTTCGCAAATTTTGAATTCTATACCTGAAAGAAACAGGTTAGTGTTAGATTCCTTACCTTAGAATATCCCCAGGCGTCAGACTAGATCTGGAAAGTTTGGCGTAGCAGTACCCCTGAGCGTCGCTAGGCGTCGTCTGTGGCTCCGCGTCCGTCATCGGCATCGTGGTCGCCGGGATGACGTCGTCGGAGTACTTAGACGCCGCCCTCGTGCGCTGACGTCAGTTCTTCTTTTTTTCGCACCAGAAAACGCAGATCCGGGCAGAGCGGTACTCTTTAGACACTTTTTGACTAACTTTTTAGATCTGTTTTGGATCTTCTCGAGTCGTTTATCGACTCCAGTGCCGATAGGGATGCCCGGGTTCAAACCCTGTGACGACTGTAACCGACTGATGTCGGTTACCGACCCTCACCGTCGGTGCCTTTATTGCCTCGGGCCTACCATACTGACAAGTTGTGCCCCGACTCCCGGGCCTTGACATCGAAAGCTAGGCAGGAGCTGTCCCGTAAGCGACTCGAGATCCGGCAGTCGGCCCGCGCCGCTCGAGGTCCCGGTCCAGGAGGAGGTCGAGGGACCGGTTGCGGGGCCACAGTCATCACAGCTCGGCGAGTTGACATCACTCGTCGGGCTGGAAGTCCTCAGGTAAGTCGAGGCACAAGAAGTCGAAGAAGCGACATCGCTCTTCTGACACCCCCCGATGCTCGCGCGACGTGGATGGGGGTTCGGGCAACACCGCCCATGCGGCGTCCAGCTCCACACCCGCCGGTCCTTGGGCTGAACGCGACGCCGGAGGAGATCAGCGCCTTCCTCCAGGCCATGAGGTCACGCTTCCCTCCATCGGGTCCCGCTGAGGAGCCTTCGGGCCCGCGGACCCGACTGGGAGCCCAGGCATGCCGGCGGCTTCGGCCCCGGCACCGTCGGGTGCTTCGGCGACTTCGGTCCCGACACCACAGGGCTCCTCCGGATCCAGGCCTGGACCTGGGTCGAGCCCAGTCGACCTCATGACCCCTCCGCCGGCGTCGTCGTCACCAAGGGTGTCACCCCCGGTGCCGTCTTCGGGCGGCGTCGTCCCCAATCCCCTCCCCGGTCCAGATCCGGCGTCGGACCAGCGCCGCCCGGCGCCGTCTTTGACGCGGATAGGTGAGCCTTTCACCGATGATCAGGCTCTATCATTTCTTCCTGACCTCCAGGAGATGGATGACGAGGGAGATTGGGAGGGGTCTGAGGACCCTCTGGCACTGCAGTGTCAGTTAAGTCAGGACTGGGCGGATGAACTTGGGGATGCCAGTGGTCTGGACACTTCGCCCGACACTGGTTTTGTCTCCCCTCCTACCGTGGCTACGGAGGAGGGGGCTGCGTACAGTGTGGTGTTGACTTGAGCAGCCAAGGCCTTAGCTCTTGAGCTCCCAGTCGCGGCCGTGGGGACTAACCTCCTCACTGAGGTCCTCAAAACACAGGCAAGCTCCTCGGAGCCTCTCCTGCCGTTCAACGAGGCCCTCACTGACATTTTGAATGGGCACCTGGTCCAAGCCCTCCACAGGCCTCCCTGTGGATCGGAACATGGCCTGACACCACAGCTCAGCTCCGGGCAACCCCAGTTTCCTGTCCGTTCACCCCACCCCTGAGAGTCTGGTGAGCCAGGCCTCAACTTCCCAGACTGCATTCCCGACCACCCCTCCGGTTTGGGAATCCAAAAGGTATGACCAGTTTGGTAAGAAGCTGTTCTCCTCCTTAAGTTTGCGGTTGCGGCCTGTCAACACCGCCTGCCTTTTGGGCCATTATTCCCACTCCTTGTGGGATATGGTTGCGGAAGTGCTGCCGCAGTGCACGGCGGAGGTCCAGGCAAAGCTAACCCAGGCCCTCGTGCAGGGAAGGGACGCAGCACGATACTTAATTCGGTGCGGACTGGATACCACAGACTCGCTAGGCAACTTTTCGGGCGATGTCCAAGCATCCCTTATGGACATGCCCTTTGATGGCTGTCGCCTTTTTGGCGACAAGGCGGATAGCGCGTTGGAACGCTTTAAGGACTCCAGGGCTACGGCCAAGTCCTTAGGACTCTGCCAACGCCAGCAGACTTCCGCCTTTCGTCCCTTTTGTGGCCAAGGAAGGGGTGCCCCCTCACGTCCAGCTAGCCACAAGCCGCAGAATCCACCTCAACGCGGTCGCGGACGTGGTAACCACCGTGGATGTGCCGGGGGACACAGGCAAGGCCTGTCCTCACCCACCCCAGCAGCATCTGCCTCAAAATCTTCCTAGTCCGAGCTTTCAGGCCCATTCAACACCAGTGGGGGGCAGGGTTTGCCATCACCTCCTCCACTGGCGCTCCATCACATCGGACAGGTGGGTGCTGCAAATAGTCCGAAGGGGCTACTCCCTCCCCTTCGAGGCGACCCCTCCAACCATGCCACCGCAGAACCACCGCATGTCGGGGGATCACTTGCAACTTCTGCGGAGGAGGTTACAGCCCTCTTGGCCAAGGGGGCTGTTGATCGTGTTCCTTGGCCAGAAGTAGGACGTGGTTGTTATTCCCACTACTTTCTGGTACCCAAGAAGGGCAAAGGGGGCCTTGGATCTAAGGACCATCAACAGTTTCCTCCGGAAGGAGAAGTTCAAGATGCTGTCTTTGGATCAGGTCCTAGCTGCCCTGGACCCAGAAGATTGGATGGTAGCATTGGACTTGCAGGACGTGTATTTTCACATCCCCGTCCTGCCGGCCCACCAGCGTTACCTGCGGTTCACAGTAGGTCACGTGCACTTTCAGTTTACCGTGCTCCCCTTCGGCCTTACCAGCGCCCCACGGGTGTTCACAAAAGTGATGGCGGTGGTCGCAGCTCATCTGCGCAGATTAGGGGTTTCAGTCTTCCCCTATCTAGACGATTGGTTGTTGAAGGCGGGCTCGCCCCAAACAGTCCTCTCCCACCTCCAGACTATGGCTGACCTCCTGCACTCGCTGGGGTTCTCCATCAACGTGCCGAAGTCACACCTGTGCCCCTCCCAGCAGCTCCTCTTCATCGGAGTGGTTCTGGGCGCAGTTTCGGGTTTATCCCCCCGAACAGCGGGTTCGGGATATTCAAGCTCTGATTCCGGTCTTTCAGCCTTTATCCCGAGTCTCGGTCAAGTTGACGCTGCAGCTCCTGTGGCTGATGGCCTCCTGTATCCTTCTGGTGCATCACGCCCGGTGGCGGATGCGGGCTCTGCAGTGGGACCTGAAGTTTCAGTGGGCACAGCATCAGGGCAACCTGTCCGACTACGTCCGGATCTCGGAGGGCACTTCAAAACAGTTGCAGTGGTGGCTCACAAACCGCGATTGGGTCAGCGGCAGATCTCTCTTCCTTCCCTAACCGGAGCATATGGTAGTGACAGATGCATCCCTCCTGGGTTTGGGGGGCCACATGGGAGAGAGGGAGATCAGAGGCCTCTGGTCTCCGGCTGAGACCCGGCTCCACATCAACCTTCTGGAGCTGCGGCCGATCCGGCTTGCACTGAAGGCATTCCTTTCCTCTGTCCGGGGAAGTGAAGTGTAGTGCAGGTGTTCACAGACAACACCACTGCCATATGGTACTGCAACAAACAGGGCAGGGTGGGGTCGTGGACCCTTTGTCAGGAGGCTCTGCGCCTCTGGACATGGCTGGAACACCAGGGTGTCACCCTGGTGGTTCAACACCTGTTAGGTTCCCTGAACGCCAGGGTGGACGAACTCAGCCGCGGTGCATGATGGATCACGAATGGCGTCTGAACTCGGACGTGGCACAAGGCCTCTTTCGGCTGTGGGGAAAGCCTTGGTTAGATCTATTCGCCACCGAAGAGAACGCACAATGTCATCAGTTCTGAGCATTGGAATTTCCAAGGCGGCACTCGCTCGGAGACGCTTTTCGTCGCGAGTGGAGCTGCGGTCTGTTGACCGCCTTTCCGCCTATACCACTTCTGCCCAGAGTGCTGAAGAAGATCAGGAGAGACTGGGCCCAAGTCATCCTTGTGGCTCCGGACTTGGCACAAAGATACTGGTATCCCGAGCTACTCAGCATGTCAGTCGATCCTCCGATTTGTCAGCCTCTTCAGGAGGACCTTCTGTTGCAGCAGCAGGGGACGGTCCTCCACCAGAACCTGTCCAGCCTCCACCTCCATGCGTGGAGATTGAGTGGCGACAGTTGAGGCCATTTGACTTGCCTCCTGAAGTATGTGATGTGATTCTGGCAGCCAGGCGTCCCTCCACAAAAACGGTATACGCCTGCAGATGGAACAAATTTGTGGAATGGTGCACAGAAAAGGCTGTGGATCCTCTCTCTGCCCCTCTTTCAGAGGTTCTCCTCTTCTTTCTTTCTTTTGCCCAGCAGGGCTCTGCTCTGGGCGCTCTTGAGGGCTACCTCTCTGCCATTTATGCCTTCTTGAGGCTTCCTGATAAGCCTTCTCTTTTCAAGTCCCCTATTGTAAATAGATTCTTGAAGGGCATCACTCACATGTTCCCTCCTGTTCCTTTCGTGATGCCTCAGTGGGACTTGAACCTTGTTCTTACTTATCTGATGTGTGCTCCTTTTTAGCCACTTCACAATTGTCCTCTCCGTCTTCTAACTCTTAAGACTGCCTTCCTGGTTGCCATCACCTCTGCCAGGAGAGTGAGTGAGCTCCAGGCTCTCTCTTCGAAACCTCCTTTCTGCCCATCCGGACAAAGTTGTGTTGAAAACACGTCCCTCTTTCCTGCCCAAGGTGGTTACAGCCTTTCACATCAGGCAGTCCATCACATTGCCCACCTTCTTTCCGCCTCCGCATCCTTCTAAGGAGGAAGAGAGGCTCCACCGTCTGGACCCAAAACGTGCGCTCTCCTTCTACCTTGATCGCACACGCCAGTCCCGGGTGGACGACCAGCTCTTTGTTGGTTACGTGGGTGCTAAGAAGGGGCGGGCGGTGCACAAACGGACCATCTCTTGGTGGGTTGTATTGTGTATCAAAGTATGCTACTCTTTGGCTCGGAAGGAGCCCCCTGTTGGGCTGAGGGCCCATTCCACTCGGGCCACGGCGGCTACTACTGCCCTGGGCCGGGGAGTCCCCTTGCAGGACATCTGTCAAGCAGCTACGTGGGCCTCACTGCACAGGTTTGAACAAGCATAATCGGAGCCTCCGGTCCTGACGCACAAGTTACTTACCTTCGGTAACGATATGTCTGTAAGAAACAGTAGTTAGTGTTAGATTCCTTACTGCCCCACCCATCCTCCCAGTTCTGTGAACCGATATCTAGGGTTACGGTCATCCCTTTCATGGCCCTAGTTTCATGGCACCAGTGTCGGTCTCTGTCATGGCACTGCGTTCCTGGCGCAGAAAGCTATGTACAAGAACTGATGTCAGTGCGCGAGGGCGACGTCTAAGTACTCCCACTACGTCATCCCGGCGACCACAACCCCGAGGACGGACGCGGAGCCACAGACGACGCCTTACTGACGCGCAGGGGTACTGCTACGCAAAACTTTCCGGATCCAGTCTGACGCCTGGGGATATTCTAAGGTAAGGAATCTAACACTAACTACTGTTTCTTACAGATATATCGTTACCGAAGGTAAGTAATTTGTGCATCAGGACCGGAGGCTTTGATTATGCTTGTTCAAACCTGAGCCACCACAACAGATGCAATATCTACAATTGGCTTATAATAAAAAAATTTAAACACAAAGTCAGTCGACCAATCCGCTGCCGTCATAATGTCAGTTAAACACACTCCCATAGAAAAAGGTTTAGAAGCCATAGCTCCTCGTGCCGAGTGTGTCCCAAACTTGGCAACATCAATCCCAGCTTCAGTCATGAGCCATCGCACCCAGCGTGCCAGGGTAGCTGGTGTCACAGGACGGAAAGGCTTTTCCAACTCAATAAACAATTGACTAAGCATATCTTGTCGAAAAGGAGTTGTACTCACCTCATAATCCTTGATACATTGTACCACACATAGTTTTGGATTATTGGGAAATGAAGGGTAAGAAATTGAGGTCGTATTACACTTAGTGCACCTAGACAGAACAAAAGTAACTCCCTCAGGAGAAAAACTACGACACGCAAGATCCAGAGCACGAACATCAGAAACACGTTTGCATGAAACTAGACATAATAGCATAGTCAGTTTTGCCGAAAGCTGTTTCCGGGACAACAAAGCATTGGAGGGCCAAGACTCCAAGAAACGCAAAACGATGGAGACATCCCATAAGGCAACATACTTTGGACAAGGTGGTTTTACCAACCTGATACCTGTGAGCAACTTAGAAATCAAAGGATGTTCACCAGCAGGTTTGCCATTGATGGTAACATGACCTGCAGAAATTGCAGAACGAAAATTGTTAACTGTCCGATAAGTCAGACCGGAAGAGCAAGATATGCCAGAAAATTTAAGATTAAAGAGACATCTGCCAAAGCGGGATCCACCTCCCATTGATCGCGCCAACAACACCATTGTTTCCAGGCTGCGGCATAATGTGTGTGTGTGTTGGGCGACCATGCCTCGCTGATAAACCTGGAAGCGGCCTCGGATGTGCCATCGATCCCTGAAACCTGCCAAGCGATCAGAAGGAGTTAACCGGACACTATCAGGGGATTCGGGTGGTGGAGAGGGTTCAGCAACAGATTCCACCGTTGGAGAAGAAGGAGCGGCACTGCACAACTCATCTCCAGAAGAACTGGGAACCAAGCCTGAGCCCTCCACGGAGGAGTGATCAGAATCAGCTCTGACTGATAATGCTTTGTGCGAGCCAAGACTCTTGGAATCATGACAAACGGGGGAAAGGCATAACACAGGTGAGGGGACCAGATTTGCAGAAAGCATCCGTGGCCAGGGCTTCCGGATCCGGACACCAACTGAAGAACCGGGGAAGCTGAGTGTTGAGGCATGAGGCAAACAGATCAATCTGGCATGGACCCCACAAGCAGAACAGGGACCTGAACGGATCACTGACATAATATAGAATGACAAAATATAGACTTACCAAAATATACTCACCAAAATATAGAATGCCAAAATATCGAATTCCTATCTACAAACAGGTAAATACAAAAATATCGAATCCAAAATATAGTCTGTAAAAAATATAGTCAGTCAAAATATCGGATTTTTTTAAATGTCTTAAAAGTAATTTAAAATTAATGAAATCAGAAATATAATGAACTAAAACATACTTAAAAATATTCAAATAACCTTAAAATTAAGATATAATTAATTTAAGTTATTAATAAAAAATGTACAATATTTTACCGTAGGATAGCCGGAGGGTAACATTTAATATTACTACTCCAGTGAGTGCAACAGTAGGGAAAGCTTTGGATAGCGTAGGGGTAAAAAATATTATTCCCACTCCAGAGAGTGCAACAGTAGGGAAAGTGTTGGATAGCGTAGGGGTAAAAATTACTATTCCCACTCCAGAGAGTGCTACAGTAGGGAAAGCGTTGGATAGCGTAGGGGTAAAAAATACTATTCCCACTCCAGTGAGTGCAACAGTAGGGAAAGCGTTGGATAGCGTAAGGGTAAAAATTACTATTCCCACTCCAGAGAGTGCAACAGTAGGGAAAGCGTTGGATAGCGGGAGGGTAAAAAATACTATTCCCACTCCAGTGAGTGCAACAGTAGGGAAAGCGTTGGATAGCCTAGGGGTAAAAAATACTATTCCCACTCCAGAGAGTGCAACAGTAGGGAAAGCGTTGGATAGCGTAGGGGTAAAAATTACTATTCCCACTCCAGAGAGTGCAACAGTAGGGAAAGCGTTGGATAGCGTAGGGGTAAAAAATACTATTCCCACTCCAGTGAGTGCAACAGTAGGGAAAGCGTTGGATAGCATAAGGATAAAAATTACTATTCCCACTCCAGAGAGTGCAACAGTAGGGAAAGCGTTGGATAGCTGGAGGGTAAAAATTACTATTCCAACTCCAGAGCGTGCAACAGTAGGGAAAGCGTTGGCTAGCGTAGGGGTATTACTATTCCCACTCCAGAGAGTGCAACAGTAGGGAAAGCGTTGGATATTGGAAGGGTAAAAATTACTATTCCCACTCCAGAGAGTACAACAGTAGGGAAAGCATTGAATAGCGTAGGGGTAAAAATTACTATTCCCACTCCAGAGAGTGCCACAGTAGGGAAAGCGTTGGATAGCATAGGGGTAAAAAATACTATTTCCACTCCAGAGAGTGCAACAGTAGGGAAAGCGTTGGATAGTGGGAGTGTGAAAATTACTATTCCCACTCCAGATAGTGCAACGGTAGGGAAAGCTTTGGATAGCGTAGGGGTAAAAATTACTATTCCCACTCCAGAGAGTGCAACAGTAGGGAAAGCGTTGGATAGCGTAGGGGTAAAAAATACTATTCCCACTCCAGAGAGTGCAACAGTAGGGAAAGCGTTGGGTAGCGGGAGTGTGAAAATTACTATTCCCACTCCAGATAGTGCAACGGTAGGGAAAGCTTTGGATAGCGTAGGGGTAAAAATTACTATTCCCACTCCAGAGAGTGCAACAGTAGGGAAAGCGTTGGATAGCGTAGGGGTAAAAAATACTATTCCCACTCCAGAGAGTGCAACAGTAGGGAAAGCGTTGGGTAGCGGGAGGGTGAAAATTACTATTCCCACTCCAGTGAGTTTAACAGTAGGGATAGTAATGATTTAATATATTATTAAAAATAAATTAAATATCAATACCAATAAAACATTCATTGAAATTAATAACCAATTTAATATGATGTAATAATTAATTAGAAATACAACTACATGTTAGTTATTAAAAATTAATAACCTATTCATAATTATTTAACAACTAATTAATTTTCAATAAGAAAAACTAATTCATAATAAAAATTAATACCAATTACAAATTAACAGTAAATTAATTATCAATACACAAAAAGTATTTTTAATATGTAATTAATTACAATTACATTATTTCCCACCCTATTCCCCTATAAACCCACATCCCACTACAGAAAATACATTAATACAATTATCATAATTATCAAATATTTAATTAATACAAAATAATTACCAATTAATAAAAATAATTGCCAATTAATAGACATTAATTACCAATTAAAAATTAATTAACAATAAATTTAAAATCAATACCAATAAATGAAAAACAAAATTTACTTAATTACAATTAAATTACTTCCCATCCTATTCCCCTATACACCCACAACCTGCTACAGAAAGTAAATTTAGAAAATTAACATAATTAACAGTTAATCAATTTATACAAATTAATTGGCAATTAATAAAAATTAATTACCAATTAAAAAATAACAAATTCAAAATGAATACCAATAAATAAATAAAAATATTTAATTAATTACAATTAAATTATTTCCCACCCTATTCCCCTATAACCCCACAACCCGCTACAGAACTAAAAAGCAAAATTGAATTAAAAATTAATAATAATTGCTAAAAACTAATATTTAATTTAATATAATTAAATTACTTCCCACCCTATTCCCCTATAAACCCACAACCCGCTACAGAATTAAATTACGCAAAAATTCTATAACATAAAATTCATTACTTAAAATACATTAAACATACATTACAAAAATTAATATACACTTTTTACACATATACTAACATACAAAACACTTTAAAAAAATTGATATTATTAAAAAATCGATATATTTAATGCCTATATTGTATACTTCGATATTTTGACTTCTATATTTTGAAAATCGATATTACTTACCTTTAAATTCGATATTTTTAACCACTATATTGTGTCCATTCGATATTTTGTCCATTCTATATTTTTACTTCGATATTATGTCCATTCTATATTTTGGAATCGATATTATGACTGTTTACCGACCTGAACACCCGAGGATGAAGCCTCCAATCGCTGAAATCTCTGAGGTGACGAGAATTCCAGTCCGCAATCAGATTGTGTCGACCTGGAAGGTACTCTGTAATAATTGTGATGTTCCGTTGTAAACAAAAATGCCAAAAGTCTTTGGCAATTTCCTCTAGAATCTTGGACCTCGTTCTCCCTAGTTTGTTGACATAACGGACTGCTGACACATTGTCCATGAGGAGGAGTATGCAACAGTTCGTCATGCGCGGAGACAAGCAACGAATCGCAGACAATTTATTTGGAGAGATAATTCTTCCTGGGACCACAGGCCCCCCGTGGACATTGGACCGCAACAGGCTCCCCATCCCCACCGACTAGCATCGGATTCTATCACCACTTCCGGGGAAACTCCGAACAGGGCTAGCCCATTCCAAGACTCCATGTGTTCCAACCACCACAAAATCTCCCATCTCGCTTCCTCTGAAAGAGGGATATGATCCGAATAGCGGAGGCCTTTCTGGAGATGACGGATTTTGAGACGCTGACGCACCCGATAATGGAGTGGACCCGGGAATATGGCTTGGATCGAGGAAGCTAATAGACCGACAATCCATGCTATAGACCTCAACGACACAACTTGTTTGCATAAAATAAATCTCAACTCCCTCTTGATAGATCTGATCTTCTGATTGGGCAAGAGGAGTTGGCAAGATAGGGAATTGACAAGGAAACCCAGGAATTCCAATGACTGAGAGGGAATGAGAACAGACTTCTGAGGATTCACCAGAAAACCGAGTGACTGTCACAGAGTGAGTGACCATTCCAAATGAGTCATCAACAACTGAGGGCATTGAGTCATGATGAAAATTATGTCCAGATATATTATCAAACGAACACCCTGGACTCGCAGAGACTCTAGGACAGGCCTCAGAAGTTTCGTGAAGCACCAGGGTGCTGACCAGAGTTCGAAAGGGAGGACTTTGTACTCGAACCAGACTCCCTGCCATTGGAATGGCAGAAACGGATGATGAGGACCGTAAATGGGAATCGACAAGTATGCATCCTTCATCTTGAAGTGTCGGTACACAACCCATCCGTTGAAGTCTCTGGGATTGAGAACTAGTCTGGAGCCGCCCCCTTTTTTATGGACCAGAATGGACCAGAAAAACATTGCTGGAGAAACCCTGAGGATGACGAGAAGTCCGAACTATGGCACCCTTTTGTAGAAGAGAATCTATTTGCCCGGAAATGACCTCGTGATCATGAAGGGAAAAAACAAGGGAAGAATTCGGATGGGGTTGATCCGGACAACTGAAGGACTCTGTCCTGTAACCCTTGACAGTCTCCAACACCCATGCATCGCTCGAGATCAATAGCCAGTTTGGAAGAAATAATTGAATTCTACCCTCCAACAACACCTCCGAAGAGGAGATCAGGCTCACCAGAAGTGGAGGAATCGTGATGTCCTCTTTGGTTTCCACCGTAGCGTCCTTTCTTGAATTGATTTCTGCCTTTGTGGGAGGGATAAAAGGACGACTTATTGGAGTAGGTGGAATCTTGACCTCCCCCACGATGGGACTGATAGCCACGTTGGTTATTTTGGTTGGACCCACGGCCGAACGTTCGTCCCCTATATCGTCTGGCCCGTCCAAAAACGGGATGAAAGGCTCATCTAAGGGAAGATTGAGCCTTGTCCAGGTCACTAAAAGTAGCCACAAATGTTGTCAACACTTTAAGGAAAGGATGCCCTAAGAGCAAACCTTGAGCCAAAGGTCCAGACTCCGAAGCGGACAACTCAGCCAATTTCGGGTCCAATTTTGACAGAATAGAGCGACGACGCTCACAGGACATGGCACAATTAGCGTTTCCTAATTGACAAATGGCCCTCTGAGACTAACCAATTCACTCATCTGGATCAACAGAAGAAGATGAGACTTTGGCACGGAAACCCAAATCTAAAATGTTCGTGAGGGGACCCAACAAGTCCAACAGCTTGTCTTGACAAGAGCGCCATGCCCTGTCAATCCCTTTTTTAGGGTCTTTTGCATATTTTTAAAGATATGTGACCATAGTGGGATCAACTTCCGGAGTGTTAGTCAACTTATCGGCTAGATCCAGGCGAGGACACTCAGACCTGAGACGGGCACGCACCTCCTTATCAAAGGGTTGACGGATATGTGATTGGACATACTCCACTACATCAGGTGAAGGAAGCCAAGATGATGAGTTGGGATGAATAGTATCAGAAGGGTCAAAGGTGAGAAGTTGCGGGTGAGAAGGGGCATCAACAAAATGCTCCTTACGAGCTTTTTTAGCTGGAGGAGGCGAGGCCTCGTGATTAGAGGACGAGGTAGAGGAAGTATCACCATCGTCCGTCTGGCGAACCTTAGATGTACGAGCCTCTTTGGAATGGCCATAGCTATGCTCCTCAGACAAAGATTTAGCCAGTTTAAGGAAATCGGACTTGTGTGGATTAACTGAGGAAGCCTGAGATGAAGAACAGCCAGAGGAGGCAGGCAACCAGCCTTGCTGTAAATCATAATTGGAAAGATGACGTTTAAGGGGCTCAATTGCGCGAACAAGCGCCTTATTCACAGAATGCTGAACACCCACGTCCAGAGCCTCCACTAAATCCTGTTGCATGAAGCCCAAAGCCCCTTCATCGTAGTAATACTCTTCCTCATCATAATATTCTGCCATAATTCTACACTAGAAGTGTAAATAGTGCCCACAGAGGAAGGAAAGAACACTGGTAAGCCAAGAAGCCAAAGGCAACAAAAGGGGGTGTGGTAACAAACCCCAAGGCAAGCCAACAAATAAACAGGCACCAAGGAACCTGAATATAAACTAATACAATGTGGAGGGAGGGCTTGCCAGAAGTAACACCACTCTAGGCAGGGCCTATGCGTTATTGTACAGCCCAAACTGGATATTTTGACAGTAGGACAGGCTGTGGGCATGGAGTAAAGAAAGCGATGTTCTCGCGCTAGACTTTCCGATCTGCGTTGGAAAATAAACAATTAAAATGGCCGCCGCGCAAGCACGGTACGGCCGCCTGCCAAGAACAGAGTGAAAGGACTACGCGATCAACGCACGTAGTCCTAGAACCCCCGGTCTCCCGCTCCACTGAATGCGAGTGCGGGCGCAAAGCGCCCGAACTGGGAGGCGAGTGCGCGGGCCCCCCGCTGTATTGAGCAACGCAGCAAGAGAAAACGGCAATAGATAACTAAACAGCGTCGCGAAGGGCGCCAGCAGGCAAAACTACACCCTCGGGGCAAACAAGGGAAAAAACAGAAGTGCACCAAGCGTGAAGCCCCACAGAAGCAACAGAAAGCAGGCTACATCAATACAAGCAACAATGCCAATGAAAAAACACAGCAAACATTGCAAGGTAATGAACACAATGCATGAGAGAAAAGAGAAGCACTTAACTGGCTGCAGAGCAGCAAAGAAAGAGGAAGTGGTATTCTCTAGGGGACATTTTATACTAGTGACTCTATGGTTATCAGGTGGTATCCAGAGTATTCATGGGTATTGTAGTGTTATTTTTTCTATACTGTTTTCTGATTGGCTGCTGAGCATTTCTAGTAAAGAAATGAGAAAGCATAATCGGAGCCTCCGGTCCTGACATAGAATCACTTTCTCCTTCCGTCAGGAGCCTGCCAGCAGAGCGAGCCCCAAGCCTGCTGCAGCAGCGCATGCACGCCATGGAGCAACGCCGTCTGCCACTAACTCCACAGTTATATTTAGGCAGCGCTAATAATGGGCTTGTCGTGTGACAGTTGAGGCGCTATGCATATGCATGACAATGCATTTCAGTGCTGTGATCCGGAACACCACACTGAAATGAGTTAATCTAACGCCTAATGCGTGGTACTTGGGCGAGCTGGAAGAGTACCTTCCAGTACAAAATAATATGCTTAGACTAACTTAAACCATTTTCCCTCTTTGCATGTGTGCGATACAGTGCAGTCACATACAAAGTTGGAGAAGGAAGGTGAAATGAAAGCATTTCTGCTTCCTTGTGCCAACTTCAAAAGGGTGCAGTTTCCTGACGCTAAACCCTGTCTACTATATTTAGTAATTTGGGTTTCACGTCAGAAAGTTTGGGTGGTTGCATTTGAACACCCCTGCTCCTCCCATCTTATGCCCCCTTGGCGCTAACTAAAGCAAAGCAGCGCTATGCACTGCTTTGCATTACTTTTACGTTATTTCCAGCGCTAAACAAGTTACGCACTGGAAAGTAATTCAGAAGAAAAGGAATTGTGCCAATTTGCGTCACTCATGTGACGCAAAAATGGCGTAAAATCTTAGTCAATCCCACTGTCTTTAGCTCTCTCAAGGAGAGACAAAAGAAGAGTATGTTACACTTCCAGAGACCAGCTAATTATTTTCCTTCAAAGTTGCTAGTCAATAATTGGATTCTCATAAATAGAATTCAGACTTGCAGGCTAAAGGCTGCCTGCCTTCCGCATTCAGGTCTGTAATACATGCACTGCACCCCTCATGATGGTAGAACTTTCAATGCTATTTGTAATAAGAAGGGAATTTGTATAGTGTCATATTCCTTTTTTAAATGATTTACGTTTTGTTTATTCATAATCATCACACTTATTTTGATATGCACTGTAATAATTTTGCATATGCTGTGCACTGAATTTGACTTCAAGTAAAATGTCCTAAAATGCCAGTACAGGCTTCAAGTGTGTGCTCGCTTACGGGAAAGCGTGAAAGAAACATAATCCAATATCCGTGAGTCTGATAGGTAATAATGTTACATTCCTAGTGCGGACTCCCTCTGGGTAAGTTCCGTTGCGACCCGTGTTACACACCTGTCTGTTTTTCCAACTCTGAATGGTAAATTGGTATACCTGCACTGCCTACTGTGAAATTCCATAAAAACTGCTGCCAGCTCCCAGGGAGTCTGAAAGGGGTATAGGGGAACGTTGTAGGCAGGGCACAGATTCCAGCCACCAGTGTGGACTGACCAGAGAGGAGGAAAACAGATCGCAGTTCAAGTTTCACCGGCTTTCAAGCTGAGGTGGGGCAAGGGAAAGGGGTGTCAGGAAAACCTTATACAAGATCAAAGAGTAATTATCTTGATCCTATCGAAGCCACATCCAAAATAAACCGCACTGAAACATGTAGAGCCTTTAAGATGGTTGCCCGTGGATCCATGCATCAGCAAGGCACCATCTCTCGGTTGGAGTCTGTCATGGTAGGTCCAGTGAAGGGAACTAGAAGGTGAAAATAGTCACCGATATCCTCCTCACTACAAGTAGAGACGCCTTAGCACAGCAAGTGACTACACTGTACAGTATACAGAGCAAGTTAAACTTTTGTACAATCTTTCTTTTCTTTTTGAAAGCACCTTAACCTATCTATTTTTCTAGCTTTGAGACTTTCTTATTTTAAGTGTCGTAGGATCACCTGTTTTTTAATTGTATGTTTATGAACTGTGCTTTTATGATTGTAATGCTAACAATCGAATAAAGTTATTTGAACTTGAACTTGAACTTGAAGTGTCGTAGGCTGCAGATACTATAAGCAAAGCACAAATTGAAAGCAAGATTGTTTCGATATGTCTATGTCATAGTGACAATTTAGCCAGTATGGTTAATGTTACATTACACTTTTCATTAGAAAGCTGTAATTCAAATTTAATCAAATTGGCCATACATCTTAAACTCACTGAGGTCACTTGAGCTTCACAAAAGATTGTACATAGTTCACCCGTTTTTTGAACAAAAGTCCTAGCCATGCCATATTTATGGACTTTGGACTTTGGATATTATAGTAGGACCAGGGCACTGTGTAGTATTCTCAAAATAAGCCTATGTTCTGAATGTATTTGAAAGGTGTGCATGCACACTCAGGACAAATTTGACCCTGACTGAATATAACCCTGTCCATTCGGCAGACAGGCATGTCTAACTTTTGAGCACACCTGTTTGTGGAACTAAGAATATCCAACACAAGCCAAACTAATGCATATGATCCAACTACACATCCATCCCTCTAGCACGCCACACGCTAACAGAAAGCAAAATCTGCGCGATACTGGAGACAAAAGCCTCTCTGCCCCACAACTTTAATCCCATATAGTTCCCTGCCACCCACCAGGCTAGTCAATAATTCTTGCATTACTTTTCTGCCCTCAGAACGGGCATGTTCCGCATTTCCAGGTATATACTCATTGCAGAAGATGTTTGTTCTCAAGGATAACAATAACAGCCTACAACTCTCTACACTACCATCGCTGAATAAAGGCCATGTCCTGGACACCAGATGCTTTCCACACTACTGTCTCACATTAAGGAGTATTGCCCATGCCCAACATACTACAACATGGCCAGGAGGTCCCATTTCCGCTACCCTCATCTAGCACCATGGTCAGACCACTTCATCCTTACAGGCAATATCACTCTCTCCAACACTTCCACAACTAAAACTACTACCTCTCCTACGCCTGTGTGGCAAGACATTTAGAACAGAGAAATCTTACATAGAGGTAATGGTGCTACATAGTTGGATAACCAGAGTATATTTAACATAAACCAGCGAGGATGATTGATGCACTGTTCAATGATGCTGTTTGTGATGGATGGAAAGCCGAGCAACAACAAAGACTCATTACATTGTGAAGTTTCAGGAAACAACTATTACAATTGTGATATAGCACACATCTTTAGCTGTTCTTTTGTTCTGATCACATAAGATGAAAATAAGATCAACTCACAGAGGGTTAACTTCAGATCACAAGGTAAGCGACTGGCAGTTAAATTGATCAAAATCTGGGTGCTGCTGATTGTGGTTTGGTGGAGGTAATAGGTCAGGATGTTTGCAAGGTAATCCAGAGAAATGTAATGATCCACTTTGAACAAAATTGTCAAGCCATTTTCAAAGGTCCTGTTTTAGCTTAAACCCATCCAATTTCAGTGCGGTGGCGGCTGGTATTTTCAAGGTGTTGGGGGTTGGGTCGCAGGGAGAGGAGGTAATGACATTTTAAAAAAAGACACACTTACATGTCTGCCGCTGCCATTCGCTGTCACAGCCGCCTCCTCTCTGTCCTCATCCCCACTTCCAGGGCAGGAAGCAGGATGCACCCGGCTCCCAGCCGCCTGATAGACACTCACAATGCTGCACTGCAGCGTTGTGATTGGTCTGAGCGCCATGGATCGGCGTTCAGCCAGAGAATGGGAGGCTGGGCATGTTCTCCAATCAGGCCGTCATACAGCCTGCATTGAGAACATGCAAAGAGTGCATATATGTTTGGCCAGCCCCATAGGGCTGGCCAAACATTCATGCACACTTTATGGAGTACAAACCACTCCTCACCTCCCCAGCTCTGTCAGCAGAACAGCCAGGCCCGTCCCGCCTGACGCAACAAGGAAAAAATAACAGGATATTAACTTAGAGTGATTATCATTTCTTTTATCCTTTAGTGACAATGCTTAAAACAGTGGGGCGACGGCGCGACGCTCCTCCGCCTCCACTGCCCAATTTCATGCTGTAAGGGAGTCTGCTCAGCGATTCTATTTCTTACTGTGGTAATTAGTACATTTCAGTATTGCAACAACCTACTCCCACAATGTCCCTTCGCACCAATGGATAAGGTTCTTAAATTTAACAGAATCAACTTTCAGACAGAAGTAGGCAACTCAACAATGCTTTTAGGGAGGTCAAAGGTACGTGATGTAAATTATGCTGAATCTGGCGTGTTTATTTTCCTGAACAAACATCTATGTTAAACATGAATATGCTTGAAAAAATGTCTTGATTGCAAGCCACTCGCATGCTGCATTCATTTCTTTATTTTGTTGCTGATTTTCATTGTTTTTCTTTTAAAACCCAAAAACTTAGCCGTTCCTTTTGGGAATGGGAGACAAACTGTTCGAGATGCAGAGGGGAGGTGTAGTGTTTAAGAAGGGCAGTAGCACTTTGTCATCCTTAAACATTTTTTTATCACTTTAAACTTCTTGTTATTTTTGACAACACTGGCCTACCCTTCACAATGCTTCTGCTTTAAATGCAGGAAAGAGTAAATCATCTGGGCTTTCTTTGTTCAAAACCATCAGGAAATCACCTTCTCTAAACTGTATTTATTGATAGATATCCCCAGGAAACTATCCATGGCCCATTTCTTTGGATGCAGAATTGTCTTTTTATGTTTTGTACATACACAAGGTGCACAGATCACAAATGGCTTGTATCCTTCACACATTATATTTAATATTCTTTTATTTCAGTGTAATTTTTGCAAATTTAAATCAAATGAAGTCTATTACAGAAACTGCCCATTTTTAGGTTGAGCCTGGGCAGCACAAGCGCTTCTCTGCGAGCCATGCGGTATTCAGGTATGGACTTGAAGCTCCCCCATTTTCCTCCCATTTTTAAATTGTGTCCTGTTACTTTCCTTTCTAAATGGTTGCTTTTGATTCATGAATAGGCTTAGTAGTCCCTCCTTAGTACTGCCTTGTCTGCATTTGTAACCTCCCATAAGGACCAGACTTTTACTTGTGTTTTTACACGGTCTGTTTTATCTATAGTCTGTGAGCACTATTTTCTTTAATGTCTATTCTAGCTGCTGTTGCAGGTACGACAGGCACTCCCTAACCCGCCCTTTTTCCTGACAGTGCGGTGCCCAATCATGGATGCTGCGCTTTATTTGAAAAATGCTCCCTGCACAGCTCTATACTTCTGCATGTGCTAGGCTGCATAATAAATGCTTTTTCTTTTTTTAAAAGCGCCCCATCCCGGGCTTGCACTTTAATATCTGCCATGCACCTTTCATTACATGAGCCGCGTCTAAAGAAAGGGGCGTGATTGACATTAAAGTGAAAGCGCAGCATAGGGTGCTTTTACAAACAACCCTTTGCAATGCAATAGGTCTCGCATTTGCGAGAGTATAAGCTATTGGCATAATAAATTACAATGCCTTTTATTTATGTTTGAAAAACCAACACATAAATAAAAAGCATTGTCATTTACAATGCAAATAGCTCAAACTCTCGCAAAGGTGAGACCTATTGCATTGCAAATGCTTGTTTTTGTTAGGCACGGGGAGAATAAGTGATTTGCCCAGAATCACAGGATGTTGAGCGTGGTTGCCAAGACTCAAACCCACATCCACAGATTTGAGATCGACCGCCCCAGCCGTTAGGTCACATCCTCTCCCTTAACTTGGAACTCATGGAATATAACTGAGGTGGAGGAACTATTGGATGGTGATTATGATTCAGTTAACTTTTAACTATATGAGATTGAATTTGTTTGCTGGAATCCGGGAGCTTTCAACAGTTTCCTTGTCCAGTTTTGTGAAATATATTTTCACCACAATAAGGTCGAAGAAGTATTGTAGTCATGGCCGGACTGGGAACCAAAACCGTCCCCGGCAAAGTGCTCGGCCACTCCCCCCCAACCCCGAGGGGTTGGGGGTGCAGCCAAGCTCTTTGCCAGGGCTGGTTTACGGACGATTTTGTTACTGGGCCAATTTTGCAGTTATGCTGCAAAAACGGCCCGGAAACAAAAATGGCCCCCAGTGACCTAAAACCGGCCCCCACCCATGCGGCGCACCGGGGGTTATGCCCGGTGCCCGCTACGGCTAGTCCGGCCCTGATTGTAGTCCGTCAGGCCACCTCTCAATATATGTGTTTGTAGAAATTATCTTTAGGATCACTTTGCTGTCTCAATCATCATCAGTGCTTCAGTCACTTTTGCATGTCATAATTCCATTGCTAATCATTAACATTTATTTGAATCTCCATCGCCAAGACAGAAAAACCCAAGTTGACCTGTTTTTAAAACCCATTAAAAATTTGCTGGCTGAGCAGAGTAGTTATGAGGTTTTGGTTATAGGTGATTTTAATCTGATTGTGACCATAGCAGCTATGGTTGATGATAACATTGTCTATGCATGATCAGCTCGTATAGATGCCACAAAACATCTAGTTCCACTAACATATGTATATGCTCAATGCACGCAGTGCACCAAAGTGTGTTAAATGATTGTTTCATTTTAGGCCAGCCATGTAATCATACCTGGGTGTGCTCAAAACGTAGGGCATTGCTGATTTACACTCTGGCCTCCCTTTCGTTTTTTCAACAGCTTCTTTACTTTTAACATTTGTGTAAGGAGTGAATACAAAGGCTCACTCTGAGATTTCTAATGCCAAGGCCAAGATTTAAGGCTGTTTCTTTAGTAGTAACAGGTATTGCTCAGGTAAAGTTGGTAAAAATGGATGATAAATATTGGCGTAATAAAATCAGTTGCTGGAAATCTCTGGCCAGGATGGGATAGCCACGGTCAGTTTTCAGTACATGCTCAACAAAAGGTACCTTGTAAATTGGGCAAAGTCATGCTTGGGTTCTACTCATATTTTTTTACAAGATAAGAAAACATTCACATCCTGGAAATCACAAAGGACTTTTAATAATACCTGGTTAACTGTTTTATTATCAATCAATCAATCAAGAAATCTTTATTTCGGCAATGTGCCATAAAAGAGTACAAAACAGAAGAACCCACACTTCACGTTATTTCAACAAGTATTATTCAAGTAGAGAAATGAACAAACTTTGTCATGTTCATCTCGGCAATTGTTTACGCCTTTTAATCGTTTTTTGGAAGGGACAATACTGTTTCTAGAAAGAGAAGAAGACGTTCTTCACAAACATAACCACATACTTTTGTTGTCTGAGTTGTGCAACAACATATGTATAAAGAGAGTGAAACATACAATTAATACGATTCATTTCATGGTACACTGTATTGTTTTAAAAAAAAATGAAAACAGGTGGAAAAAGAAATTTTAAAGTGAGAAAAGATGTCAAAATTATTTCAAATGGACATCAACACATAAACACAATTTTTTCGAAATACTGAAATGTCATCAATCACTGTAGATACTCAGTATAAAATCAATGTCAACAATGTTTGCAATAGATAAGGTTCAGTCCCCTTTGTCAACAGTGTTTTCAAGAATATAGGATTTAATCCTTTTTGCCGACGCGTTTCGAGTGTGGGTTTCCTGTACCCAGACTCTCATCAGGGCCAAATCAATCGTTTTTCCAATCCTTATCCTAATAATAAAAAAACAAATTGTGCATACTTGTTAGGACAGCTTTCCTTAACCTTCTCAGTTTCTTAAATGTCTACATAGTTTGCATCAAGGTGCCTTACCTCGAAGTTGTGGAGGTGAAGGTCACACTTGGAGCTTGTGAATAAAGCTGTGTGCATGCTTCTAAAATAAAGATTGTTGTGTATTTGTTAGTTACGAAGATCCAACAATCATTTCCTATTTTTTTGAAAAAATGTATAAAGCCGGGGCAGGACATTCCTACCTGGCACGGAGTGTCTCAAAAATTCAGTTGTGTGAACTATTTTCTCTCATCGTTTTTTTAGAAGGACGGGACCACTTGTAATTTAAATTTCCTTCTGTGAAAAGAGTAACCGACAGTGGCGTTATTATGTCTATCTCTACATTTAGGTTCGTGTCCATTATACTACTAGGGGAACCGCTGAACCACTCACCGCGAGTTTCCTCACGTTGATCGCGGTGTCTCTCACCAGCCTTGTCTAGCGGTAACCGTTCACTGACTGCGGATCTGTAACATGAAAGGACCCGTTAGGGACGCTGTGTTGAAAGCAAGGACCGCGATCGTGTTGACAGCAAACTAAGGATCCACGCTTACCTATTTCTTCCGCTTGCTTTCCTCTCAATGCTCTCCTTGTTATGAATCACGAGTGTTGGTCAAACAGGCAGCCGCCTGTACGTTTCTTTAAACTTTCTTGACCAATCAAATGTGGGTATTGCGGTGAAACCCCGGGAGTGCATTCTGGGAATTGTAGTGAATTGAACGTTTCACATTAAATTTTTATTAGAGTCTGTTCAATTCATTCATTGAGTTGTGTCCTTTGTTGATGCTGTCGAACCTCATTATTAGGTACGCTTCCTTGCGTAACAGCGCTTGTTCTACATTTGGTGATCGATGTTTTGGATCAATGCTTGATAACACAGTCCAATTGAAATCGGTCTCCTTGTGATTGAAAGCCACAAAGTGGTCTACCATTGGGGCATTCGGAACTCTTTTCTTTAGTCGTGATCGATGTTGTGAAATTCGAATGTTCACTTGTTGGCATGTTTTGCCGATGTATATTTTATTGCAGGCACACAATACTGCATAGACTACATTCTTACTTCTGCAATGTGTATGCATCTCATGTCTCCATTTGATGCCGTTGTGACAAAATTCATTTCCTTCTATAGTACTATTGCAGGCGACACACATACCGCATTTGTGGTGTCCAGTGATGGGTTTTAGTTTCCACTGTGATATGAGGTCACTCTTGGTTTTAGGGACATAGCTGTCTGCCCGGATGATTTGTTGGCCGATGCTGGGATTTTTTCTCATAGCGAAAATTGGTCTTTCCAAAGGGTTTTCAAATCCCTCTAGCAAGTGCCAGTTTCACAGGATTATTTGCCTGAATTTATTAGTATGAGCCCCATAGGTGGTGACACAAACCAATTTATTTAGTTCCTTTTTTGGTTTTATTTTTAGGAGCTCTTCCCTAGGAGTATACCTCGCTCTTTTTATTGAATGCTTTAGCAGTTTTTTTGGGTAACCCCTCTTGTTCATTTCATCACAGAATGTGGCTGCATGTGTATCAAAATTGGTTATTTCAGAGCAGTTTCTTCTTATCCTCAGCAACTGACCATAAGGTAGATTTTGTTTCAGACACTGGGGATGCGCACTGTTATAGTGTAAAATGGTGTTTTTGTCCGTCTGCTTTTTAAATAGAGAGGTTGAAAACCTGTCTCCTTCGATGCCAACTTCCACATCCAAAAAGGTCATTTTCTTATTGCTCGAATCAATTGAAAATGTTATGTCTGGATGTCGTGCATTCAACCAGCCATAAAAATTGTCGAGTTCTATCTGGCTCCCCTGCCACAGGAGCCAGATGTCATCAATATACCGTGCCCACTGTTTTATGTTGTCACTGTAAGGGTTGTTCCTATAAATTAATTTTTCCTCGTACTGGGCCATGTACAACACCGCCATTTCTGGCGCATAGGGACAGCCCATGGCCGTGCCTTTGATCTGAATAAAAAACTCATTTTCAAATTTAAAGTAGTTGCTCCTCAAGGAGATTTCTGCCAATGATATAATGAAAGTAGTGGGGACCCTATGGGGTCTCTCCCGCTGCTCAAGATAAAATTCCATAACTTCAAGGGCTTCATCTTGGGGGATCTGTGTATATAATGAATTGACATCCATTGTGGTCATCAATTCATTCTCTGCATCAACTGTCATGTCTTGTAATTTATTGATGAAATCAATCGTGTCTCTCAGGTACGATTTAACCTGAGGTAAAAATGGTTTCAAAAAGAAATCAACATATTTGGAAATAGGTTCCAATACTGAGTCGCATCCAGAGACAATTGGTCTCCCGGGGGGTGTCTGTTGGTTTTTGTGGATCTTTGGCAAAAAGTATAGAACGGGCGTTCTTGGTGATTTTTTATTTAGAAATTCGAACTCTTTAGGACCCAGGAATCCATCATCTAATCCTTCTTTAGTTAATTTAGCAATCTTGTTTTGAATTTCAAAAACTGGGTCTTCTTTTACAGGTCTGTACCATTCCCTGTTGTCTACATGTGCCCTGCCTTCAGACAAATACATTGGTCGAGGCCAAATTACCACCGCACCCCCCTTATCTGCCTGCTTGATTATGATTGAGGTATCTGCTTTGAGGTCTTGGATGGCCGTCAGTTGGTTCTTACTAATATTGTGATGAATGAAGCTTTTACTCTTTTCCAATTTTGTCAGTGACGACAACACCGCATGTTCGAAGGCGTGAATTTGTTTAGGTATATTTGTCATTGGCAAAAATTTTGATTTGACCCTTAATCCAGTGGTTTCCCTATTTGGAGTGGGTTCAGCACCGGCAAAGAAGGTTTTCAACCTAATTTTTCGGCAAAACTCAATTGCCTCCAACTTGAGTTTAGTGAAGTCAGTTCTTCTACTGGGTACACATTTTAAACCCAAACTCAAAATCCTTTTTTACAAGTGGTCCTGTCCTTCTAAAAAAACGATGAGAGAAAATAGTTCACACAACTGAATTTTTGAGACACTCCGTGCCAGGTAGGAATGTCCTGCCCCGGCTTTATACATTTTTTCAAAAAAATAGGAAATGATTGTTGGATCTTCGTAACTACCAAATACACAACAATCTTTATTTTAGAAGCGTGCACACAGCTTTATTCACAAGCTCCAAGTGTGACCTTCACCTCCACAACTTCGAGGTAAGGCACCTTGATGCAAACTATGTAGACATTTAAGAAACTGAGAAGGTTAAGGAAAGCTGTCCTAACAAGTATGCACAATTTGTTTTTTTATTATTAGGATAAGGATTGGAAAAACGATTGATTTGGCCCTGATGAGAGTCTGGGTACAGGAAACCCACACTCGAAACGAGTCGGCAAAAAGGATTAAATCCTATATTCTTGAAAACACTGTTGACAAAGGGGACTGAACCTTATCTATTGCAAACATTGTTGACATTGATTTTATACTGAGTATCTACAGTGATTGATGACATTTCAGTGTTTCGAAAAAATTGTGTTTATGTGTTGATGTCCATTTGAAATAATTTTGACATCTTTTCTCACTTTAAAATTTCTTTTTCCACCTGTTTTCATTTTTTTTTAAAACAATACGGTGTACCATGAAATGAATCGTATTAATTGTATGTTTTGTGGTAAATAAATAATTAATTACCGGTTCTATTTTTCAGGATACTCATATAAACAGATAGCTCAATAAATAAGAGTCAGGATTCGAGGTATCTTGAGTCTACAGGCTTTAATCAGGCATAAAGGACAGGAACAGGACAGCCTGTACGGGAAGGGAATGAAGGCAGCTGCCGGGGACAGGATCTGGGAATAATGCGTAACTTTTAATATGGGTGCACAATATATATACTTAAACAAATACATTACATTCAATACAGTAGGCGTAGCAGTAGGCGTGACTCGTAGCAGTGTGGTAAATAAATAAATAATACCTCTCTTTTTGAATGCATAAATGAATAACAGATAGCTCAATAAATAAGAGTCAAGATTCGAGGTAGTAGGAGTTTTGCAGGTTTTAATACAGCATAAGGACAGGAACAGGACAACCTGCACAGGAATAGGATGGCAAGCGCTGCCGGGGGCAGGATCGGGAATGACTAGCGTAGTATTTAATAACAGTACATGAGCATATATACATAACGCAAACACATAGCATTACATTGCAATAGGCGTAGCAGTGGGTGGAGCAATAGGCGTGACGCGTAGCAGTCGCGAAAGATAAGGGTGAAAATGGGTGTAACAGGGCGTATACATAGACATGTGATGCAAACGTAACAGAATATGTCATAAATGGGGCGGAAACCATGGAGGGGGCTACCTAAGGAGCCGGGACCTCTAACCTGATGGTGCGCGCAAACTGACAATGACGTGTTACTAGGAGAAGCTGGGGGCTATGAACTCTGTGCTAGGAGTAGAGACTGAAGTCTGGAGAGTCAGGGCGACATGTACCTAAGCAGTATCTAGTATCTGATGTTTAGGGAACATGTTGATATAAACTAGAAGTCAGGAGGGGAAAGGCTAACAGACACTAAGACTGGAGCATGCATTATTCTACATGTAGTGCGTGATGAAGAATATTAAATGACCATTAAATGCAGTATTTCTCTTACATGGAGACGTAAAAGCTAGACTATGACGGTAACTTTTGATGCGATTCAGTAGCTTAGGAATGCAGAGAAGGAGAACTGAACTGATAACTGGAATCATAACATACTCTTGGCAGACTCAGAGGCAGAGCCAGGCTGAACCGGGCACTGCAAGGCAGGAAGTAAGTGAAGGGTCGAGGATACAGGTGGGGGCTGTATCGCTCCTCAGCGAGGACTTCAGGAGACAGGAGCTGAATCTGGTGTCCGGGCCCCTTTGAGGCCTAGAAACGGGAACTTTACAATGAAATAACGTGCACACTGAGAAACGTGGCAACGTAGCTTTACATAGGCCTAATATTCGTTGTATTCACGCAGACTGGAAACTGGCATACTAGAGGTGGACACAACTATAATTGCGTCTTTAATCGAACATGGGGAATACATATGCATATTAATCATGCACACATAACATATGATGGAGGACGCGTAGGGACACAGAACATGGCAGAATTTACTTTTCCACATTCCCTCCTTGTCACTACGTTTCCATCAGGAAACATCAATATTCATGATACCATCTATCATTTCATACAGCATCATTTGCTCGTCTCGAATTTTCTTGGAACGGGATTTAGAACGGGGCTTGGGACTAGGAATACATGATGTAGCACAAATGCCGCAAATCGCAGGGCCACATTGTATACAGAGGCAGCAGCTGAATATGATCGCTACTGCAATACCTAGAAAGGACAAGACTTTCCATCCCCAGGCGGAAATTATACTCCAGAGCCAACCGGACCATGTCCAGGTGCCTGGATTTTGGTGTAACAGATGGGCAATTTTGTGAAGTCTGGTTATAGCTGAATAAACAGACGGCGCGTTATTTGGAATGAAAATGCAGCAACTAGATCCGATGACTCTACATGCCCCGCCCCTATCGGCCAGTATGACGTCAAGGACGAGACGATTTTGCAAAACTACAAATCTCATAGCAGATTGCTCTTCGGTTAAGTTACCTAGGGCAGAGGCAGTCTCATTTACTACAGCTTCAAGGGTTCTGGTTAATCTACGGATTAGCTTACTATTCTGGATAGGTCCTATAAAGAAGAAGAAACCTCTATTGAAATCTGTATACTATTCTAGAGTAGTTTCAGTATAATCGACAATTGGGGACTCGATCTCCCTTCTATGTCTAATGTGTACTAGATGTGTGTTTCTATGATAATCAGATGGGGCTAAGAAAACTGGTGGCAGTAGGAAGGCAATATAACAGGTTCCCTCCCAATCGAGGGGCAGGCGGACATATGCGGTTTGGCCACAAATAAAATATGAATGACGTGAAGCTTTGAAAATAGATTTCCCACTGTCACTATACTTGATGATAGTAATACAATCGCTATGTCCTACATGTGCAGAACCATTCTTTCGGACACATAATTCGCCTTTGACTGGTAGTACTGAAATTGCAGGTAAGTCTGGAGTAGTATCAGACTGAACATTCAGGACCATGAAATTCGAAGAATAATTACCTAAATTATACACTTCATTTTCTAGATCTAACCCTGTTCTGTGGGGAAGACCTTGCTTGTCTGGAAAACATGTACTGTTAAGAAAAGACATATCTGTTGAGGATGACGTTAACGTGGACCATGCTCCACACGAACCATTATGTGAAAAAGGATAAGGAAAGAGTGGCAGAACTCCCTTCGGTGTCTGGAAAGGGGGGAGTCGACCACACACCCAACAATTAGTGGCATTGCTGGTCTGGTGTGAATAATGTAACATGCGGATAAAAGAATTATTGCGCATAGCGAGGCGGTAAGAGAGTTCGTGAGGAGGCAGATCACTAAACGTGTGCTCTACTGTAACATTAGAAAACTTATTTACATGAGAAACTGGAAAATACAGATAAAATTCATAACTGGTGCAGGAAATCATAATGCTGAGAAACAAAACGAAACTTAGAAAAACGATACATCGGATTGAGTTTTGACTAACTCTCTCACTATGGGGGTCTATTTTATACATGTCAGAAACAGTCTAACCGTTTCACCTAGGGGAGGACTTAGACAATCAAACTGGCTGACTTATTTTACTAGACCGGAGTTTCAACTTATACTCCTGCTGCGGAGTTTTCTCTAACAGGGAGGGTGCAGTATCATTGTTCTTTGCGGGACAGTCCTTAAGAATAGTACTTTGGCAGTCTTTCAAATCCTGGGAAATGTTCTTTGAGACTGGTTTCAATCCATAAAACTTCTTTATGTGCGAAAGATGCACCCAGCCTTTGCGTCCCTCCAACTTCACGGCTGTACGGGTGGCGAGGAGGACCTGTCGGGGCTCCTTCCAGCGAGGCTCCAGCGGACTTGAGCGATCGAAATTACGCACTAGGACCATGGATCCGGGAACGATTTCATGCGGTGCCACCTCGGTATTGTCTGGAAATGCGGTGGCAACCTGTGAACGACAAGAGTTGAGGGCAGACATCAAGGAAGCTAGGTAATCTGTCAGCATATTACTTGAAACATCGGTAATACTTCGAGGTCTAGGTGTACCCCACATGTTAGGGGGGCGGCCGAAAACGACCTCATACGGGGACAGACCTGATCTGGAATGTGCGACCATGCGCATATAGAACAAAGCAACTGGCAGAGCTACTAGCCAGTCCACACCTTTCTCTTTACATACTTTGGCGATGCGGATTTTCAGGGTCTGGTTATGTCTCTCTACGAGACCTGCTGCTTCAGGGTGGCGTACACAATGGAACTTCCACTGGTATCCTAACAGAAGGGAAACATGTCTCATCAACTCAGATGAGAATGGCTGGCCGTTATCAGAATATACGACCCTAGGGAGTCCGTAACGAGGGAAGAACTCACGAACCAACTGCTTGGCAGTGGTCGCGGCTGTGTAATCTGGGACTGGATATGCTTCTGTCCACCTGGACAAAGCGCATACAACTACAAGAACATACTTGAAACCTCGACATCGCTCCATCTGAATATAATCCATCTGGAGGACTTCAAAAGGGTGGTCAGGAGGCTGGAATCCCCCTTGTTCCACCGGGACACTTTTACCTGGATTAAACTGACAACATATCATACAGGTACGGACTTTCTGCTTGGCTGCAGCTCGTAAATGCTTGTTGAACCAAATGTTCTGGATACTGTCTAGCATAGCTTTTTCTCCTAAATGTGCTGGACTATGTGCGGTATTGATAATGACTTGAACCATAGAGTCGGGGAGAAACCATGTGGCTCTACCCTTCGTTAACCATCCCTGATCTGTCTGGACCCCTCCTTGTTCGGACCATTTCTTGATTTCTTCGGGAGTAGCATGTAACTGGATATCTATGATATCTTGAGTAGGGTCCTTAACTGTCATACATGTAGTCGGATCTGGAGTATGTGTCATGTTAACTGGAATGTCTGGAGTCTGAGCTGTAAGCTTGGCTGTGCGATCTGCTAGATCGTTACCTTGAGAAATAGTGTCAGTAACTTTCGTATGTGCTTTGCACTTCATGATAGCAATGGATGTCGGTAAATGTATGGCATCTAACAGAGCTTGAATAAGGAGACCATGCTGAATCTTGGTTCCATGAGAAGTCATGAAACCTCTCTCCTGCCAGAGCACTCCAAAGTCGTGTAGGACTCCAAATGCGTAGCGTGAATCTGTGTAAACATTAACTTTCAGGTTCTTGGCGTGTATGCAGGCTTGAGTCAGAGCAACTAGCTCTGCTGCTTGAGCGGACAGGGTGTCAATACGGTGTGTTTCAATAACTTCGGTGTCAGTAGTCACTGCATACGCGGCGACTAGTTCTCCTGTACTTGTTCTCATACATGAACCATCCACATAAAGTGTCAGGTCGGGATCTGGTAATGGAATATCTGTCAGATCTTGTCTTGGCTTTGTCGTAATGTTGATTACTTCCACACAATCGTGTGTGGCAGGATTTGAAGTAACTGATGGTAACAGTGTAGCAGGATTGAGGACGTTGCAGCGTCTGATTTCTATGTGTGGCTGGAACAGTGTCAATTCGTAACCTGTTAAACGTGCAATTGTCAAGTGCTGAGTTTGTGTTCGGTTTAAAAGAACTTCCACGGAGTGTGGAACTTGTACTGTCAGGGAGTGTCCTAATACTATGGAATCACTTTGTCTGATAGCTAGTGCTGTGGCTGCAACTGACTTGAGGCACGCAGGCAGAGCCTGGGCTACAGGATCTAATGTGCTCGAAAAATAAGCACATGGCTTGTATTGTCCTGCTTGATCTTGTGTGAGAACAGACAATGCTGTACCTTCACGTTCTGTGACGAAAAGTGTAAAAGGCTTACTGTAGTTCGGTGTTGCTAGAACTGGAGCTTGACATAAGGCTTTCTTTAACTCATTGAAACTAAGTGTATGTTCAGATGTCCAAGGGAGGACAGTCGGTGCGGCTGCCTCCTGTGTCGTTAACTGTATCAGTGGCTTGGCTAGAAATGCATACTGAGGAATCCATTGTCTACAATAAGAAGTAAGGCCGATAAAAGCACGTACCTCCTTCTGGGTCTTGGGCTGAGGAAGACTCGCTATTAACTGGATACGGTCAGGTGTCAACTGCCTACCCCTCTTGGACAGTAAGTGTCCTAAGTAGACCACTTGCTGGACACAGAATTGAAGCTTCGAAGGGGACACCTTGTGCCCCATCTCGGCTAGGAAATACAGAACCGTCAGTGACGCTCGCTCGCAGTCACGTTCAGAACGGGCTGTGATCAGTAGATCATCGACATATTGGAGCAGGGCAGTGTCAGTTGGCATGTGAACATTATCAAGTTGTCTCTTAAGTGCTTGACTGTAAATACTAGGACTTTCTGTGAAACCTTGAGGAGCTCGTGTGAACTGGTAGCTCCTTCCATTTAAACAGAATCCGAAAAGAAACTGGCTGTCTGGATGAATTGGAACACTGAAAAACGCGTTCTTGAGGTCTATAACTGTAAAAAATGAGACTTCGGAATCAATGGCTGTCAATAGGGAAGAGATATCTGGGACAACTGGGTACTGGGGAATAATACATTTGTTAAGTTCTCGTAGGTCAATCACTAATCGATATACTGGGGGTGCATTTGGATCAGTACGTTTCATGACTGGAATGATCGGAGAATTGCATACATTGGAGTCAGTTTCTACAACTACTCCTTGAGCGATGAGCTCGTCAATAATTTTGGATAAGGCTGCTACAGCCTCAGGTGGCAATCTGTACTGTCTGATCCGTGGTAACACTACACCTGGCTTGAGAGTCACACGATGGGGTGTGATTTGCATGTAACCTACATCAGTTGGACCTTGCGCCCATAAATGCTGCGGAACATTAGACAATCTGGGATCAAAATCTCGTAATACATAGTGACCCTTAAAGTCACGTAGGAACAGACGTATTCCCTCTGGGGAACAGCATATAACTGCACCTAACTCTTTCAGTGTTTTAATGCCTAATAGATTTTCTGGACATGACTTAGTAAGTAACAGATCAGTAGTGCGGGACAATGGACCTACTTCTAGAGTAACTGGCTTTGATATTTCATTTACAATAGGTTTTCCTGAAAATCCAAGGGAAACATTTCTAGAGCCTGAGAGCGGAGCCCCTGGAACTTCGGCGTGGCTGATGGTGGTCCTACTTGCCCCTGTATCAATCAGAAACTTTCTGTCTTTCCCTAATACTTGACTGTGAACATAGGGACCTTCTTGATCTACAGGTATCTCGATGAGAGGCAAGCCTACCTCCCTCTCTAGGCTGTTTCATGAATACTGTTGATACTCTGGATACTCAGACTGTGCATACTGGTACATCTGCTGTGTAACATGCTGTGTTGCAGCAATAGGCTGCGGTACTGTAGCTGTCTGTTGTGCATTCTGTGGCTGAGGAGTCTGTGAAACTTGTTCTTGTCTAGGCGGACGTGGTCTTTCTTTAGTCTTACCGGTAGCTATGTTGTGTTTCAGAACTGCACACTCGTTTATAAAATGACCTGGTTGTTTACAATAATTGCAGTTCCCTTTAACGGGAGCTGCAGGATGACTGGCTTGATTCGAACCCCTCTTCTGGCTGTCTTGTGGAATAGATTGTGCAACTAGTACTTTTATTTTCGTGTCTTTCATACGTTTTCTTTCGTGATCTTGCTCTTCTCTGATTCTATTCTGGTGGTATTGGAGCATCTGTAACATCTGGGACGGGGTATTAGCTTGCCAGGTACTTTCGACTTTCAAAACTCGGTTTTTAATTTGGGGACTTGAATTCTCGACTAATTTAGTAACAAAAAGATGAGGGTATGACTCACTACTGGTCTTGAGGCCACTGTTGATGCTAAAACATTTCTCAAATCTAGAATAAAAATCACTAATGTCTTCGTCTTGTTTCTGTTTACAGGCTGAGATTGCATCCCAGTCTTCCTTTTTAGTTGTTAGTAATCTGGGTAAAACTTGAATCAATAATTCAGGTAATTCTTTACATTTCGCTCCAAGACCGGTACCTGGTACTCGTGCCTTGTCTTCAGCTTCTAGAACTGCCCAATCTATCTTTTTCTCTCCCACCTCCCATTCTTTTTCCTTGAGCTTTTCATACACCCCTGCGGGCAACAGAACCTTTAACATTTTAATGATATCTGGATACGTGTATTCTCCCATACGGAGCATGTCTTTTAATTCTCGGTGGAACCCTGCTGGATCTTTATCATGACAGGGAATTAATTTTTTCATCTCTAGGAGTTCCATCTTTGTGATCGGAGTGTAAACAAACACTCATTCTAGTTCGCCACCCGTTCCTCTAACTGGGTGGACTTCTCGTAACGGATTCTGTCTCTCCATATAAAATGGTTTACTTTCTGGGGGCGAGACATGAACAAAATGCGGGTTCAGAAACGTTCTATATTTGTGGCGCTGTTCTAAAATGACACTAATTAAATCGGTACCTAGACCTTTCCATCTATACTGGAGTAACTCGTTCAGGATATCATGTAACGGGCCTGGATCAGAGTGCTGACCCTCATACAGAGTAATGAGGTGCTGGATCATATACATACCCACCAGTCGCTGCTCGGCTGGGGGCAGTTTCAGAAACATTTGTGCCACTATTTCGTCTGGAAAAGTGGTAGAATCAGTAATCCATCGGACTGCTGATCGGACTAGTTCTTGTTCATGCATAGTACTTAACTCACTGTAACCGATTCGTGATTTCAGAATGTGATCGGTAGCTTGAAACACTTGTTCTAGAGAACCTTGTTCTAGTGCTGGATGATGGAAAGTAGACTTGTGTTCTAGGCGTAAATGGCGATCTGGAAATCTAGATTTTCCTACATACGCTATTCTGGCGGGATTCTCGTCGTCTACCTCTTCAGTATCAGAGTTACTTTCTTTCTCGCTTACTTGTGCTGCTTTACGTTGTTCGTGTAACCTTATTATTTCTTTACGGATTTTCTTGTACATACTCTCCATACCACTGATGGTCTTGTGCTTACCCTCGGCTATATTATCACTCCACTTTGTCAGGATTTTCATTTCAGCCGGATCTTTGGACGGGTAATCTTGTTCTCTTATTAGACAATTGATCAGAAACTTTAATATCATAAGCTGGATCTCAGCTTTCCTTTGAGACATGGCTTCGCCAATGCTTTCTGGATCATCCCCTGTACGGATGAAACGATATATTCTGTCTAGATCTTCTTTCATATTCGGTAGGGTGACTAGATACTCGGCCACCTTTCTTACGCGTAATGAATATAAAACCATATTATCCTCGCCTGGGACTGGATCATAGCCGCATTCGGTAAGGGCTTTCCTTATTTCTGCAACAGACTGATATCTGGGCGTACGCTGTGACGCTTGCGCATGTAATTCGACTGATGTTAAGCGCTTGTGTGGCGGCGGGGTTCCTGGAGGACCTCCTCCCGCGGCTCCTAAACTAGAATCGTCGACTGATACTCTTCGTACTAGTGTGGCGGGAAATTGAAATGCGGGCTGAACTTGTGTGGCGGGCTGGACCTGGGGGACCGTAACAGGTACTCCGGTGTCTGGAGGAACGGGACGTGCCTGATTTACAGGGACTGGCGGAGCGGGAACAGGATTTGCATATTCTGGGACTGTGTCGTCCAAATAGGACGAAATGAAAATATCAGCTGCGGTCGGTTTGTGACGTAGCTTGGTCGGAACTAATGGTGGCGGGAAATTACTGGATGCCTCCGGGGTCGCTTTTGGCAAGCCCTCGGCAAGAAGAGGGTACATACCCTTAATAAGGGCATTCCTCTGTCTGTCTGACTGTTCGGTTTTAACTCGTTCACCTATCTCAATTAATTCTTTTTCTTGGGCTCGTTCTAAGGATTCTCTACTTAATTCTGACTTTCTGATTTCTTTTTCGGTTCTTTTATGAGCTTCTTTGCGCCATAACTCGATGGCATCTTTCTGTGACTGTCTGGCTTTCTTTTTCCATAATGCCTCTTCTACTCTCATGATGCACTCGGCATCCCACGTACCTGATACGGGCCATCTATACTTTTCCTCCAACTCTTTGGTATACTCTACCCATAAATCTAGATATAATATGGCGCTTATGCCATGCTTCTGATACATAAAATGACCTGGACTGTCCCTAGGCGGGACTGGAACTGCTGCTTCCAGTAGACCCTTTCTAGTTTTTAACTGACGTAACTTGGAAAACAAGGGCATGGCTGAACTGTAATCTAGACACCATACAATACACAATGAACACGATAATTACTTCACACTCATACCACGACATTAAAATACGTGAAGAACATTTAAAATAACAGTTCGAACGGAATACTACCTGGAATACTGAGAACAGAACACATGAATTTTCTCGAGAACAGAACTGACTAGAACAGAAACTAGATGCACTGCTGAAACAGTACGAAACTTACCGGTCTCATAAAGAGACACGTCAGGACCCGCATCCACCGAAGTGGACACTTCGTTTGTGGGTCTGTGTACCACCAACCCACGGACCAGAGTCAATTAGATTGACCCTGTCTAGATACTACCCCAGTAACGGTACTCACCGGGCAGCAAGAACGGACGGCCTCGGACTGGACTGGACTGCTACGACGACGGACGACGAACTTCGGACTTCAGTTACGGGTGGACCTCCGGATACCTCGGACCTTGGACTCTCGGCTTGGGCTCTGGTCGGGACTCGCCGCGTTCCTCCACCGTCTCGTCTGGATGCTGGACCGCCTCCTCCGTCTCCTCCGTGGGCCTGAGGGATACTTGAAGCAGAAATATCTGCCGGTGCGCAGAAGAGTTCCGTCACGACTGCAGAGGGTCAGGGGGTCGGCGTGGCTTCACCGACGCGTGGGGAAAGGGCAAGTCCCTATTCGGGCGCCATTATGTGGTAAATAAATAAATAATACCTCTCTTTTTGAATGCATAAATGAATAACAGATAGCTCAATAAATAAGAGTCAAGATTCGAGGTAGTAGGAGTTTTGCAGGTTTTAATACAGCATAAGGACAGGAACAGGACAACCTGCACAGGAATAGGATGGCAAGCGCTGCCGGGGGCAGGATCGGGAATGACTAGCGTAGTATTTAATAACAGTACATGAGCATATATACATAACGCAAACACATAGCATTACATTGCAATAGGCGTAGCAGTGGGTGGAGCAATAGGCGTGACGCGTAGCAGTCGCGAAAGATAAGGGTGAAAATGGGTGTAACAGGGCGTATACATAGACATGTGATGCAAACGTAACAGAATATGTCATAAATGGGGCGGAAACCATGGAGGGGGCTACCTAAGGAGCCGGGACCTCTAACCTGATGGTGCGCGCAAACTGACAATGACGTGTTACTAGGAGAAGCTGGGGGCTATGAACTCTGTGCTAGGAGTAGAGACTGAAGTCTGGAGAGTCAGGGCGACATGTACCTAAGCAGTATCTAGTATCTGATGTTTAGGGAACATGTTGATATAAACTAGAAGTCAGGAGGGGAAAGGCTAACAGACACTAAGACTGGAGCATGCATTATTCTACATGTAGTGCGTGATGAAGAATATTAAATGACCATTAAATGCAGTATTTCTCTTACATGGAGACGTAAAAGCTAGACTATGACGGTAACTATTGATGCGATTCAGTAGCTTAGGAATGCAGAGAAGGAGAACTGAACTGATAACTGGAATCATAACATACTCTTGGCAGACTCAGAGGCAGAGCCAGGCTGAACCGGGCACTGCAAGGCAGGAAGTAAGTGAAGGGTCGAGGATACAGGTGGGGGCTGTATCGCTCCTCAGCGAGGACTTCAGGAGACAGGAGCTGAATCTGGTGTCCGGGCCCCTTTGAGGCCTAGAAACGGGAACTTTACAATGAAATAACGTGCACACTGAGAAACGTGGCAACGTAGCTTTACATAGGCCTAATATTCGTTATATTCACGAAGACTGGAAACTGGCATACTAGAGGTGGACACAACTATAATTGCGTCTTTAATCGAACATGGGGAATACATATGCATATTAATCATGCACACATAACATATGATGGAGGACGCGTAGGGACACAGAACATGGCAGAATTTACTTTTCCACAGCAGTCGCGAAAGATAAGGGCAAAATGATGTAACAAGAAGGCGTGTACAGGGCGTATACATAGACATGTGATGTAAACGTAACAGAATATGTCATAAACGGGGCGGAAACATGGAGGGGGCTACCTGAGCAGCTGGGACCTCTAACCTAGTGGTGCGCGCAAACGGGCAATGACGTGTTACCAGGGAGAACTGGGGGCTATGACTTCTGCGCTAGAAGAGGAGACTAAAGTCTGGAGTGTCAGAGCGACATGTACCCAAGGCATATCTGGTATCTGGTGTTTAGAGTACATGTTGATAGAATCCAAAAGTTATCAGGGCAAAGGCTAATAGACTCTAAGACTGGTGCATGCATAATTCTACATGTATTGGGTGTGCGAGGAATATTCTATGAATATTAATACAGTATTTCTCTTACATGGAGACATAAAGGCTAGACCATGACGGAAACTATTGATACGATTCAGTAGCTGAGGAATGCAAAGAAGGAGGGCTGGACTGATAACTAGAAACATAACATACTCTTGGCAGACTGGGAGGCAGAGCCAGGCCGGGCCGGGCACTGCGAGGCAGGAAGTAAGCTAAGGGTCAGGGATGCAGGTGGGGGCTGTATCGCTCCTCGGAGAGGGTTCAGGAGACAGGAGCTGAATCTGAGTCCAGGCCCTTTTGAGGCCTAGAAACGGGGACAATTCAATGAATTAACGTGCACACTGTAAAATGTGGCAACATAGGTTTACATAGGCCTAATATTCGTTGTTTTCACGAAGACTGGAAACTGGCATACTAGAGATGGACACAACTGTAATTGCGTCTTTAATCGATCAGAGGGGAATACATGCATATCGATCCTGCACCTATAACATAAGGTGGGGAACACGTAGGCACATACAACATGGCAAAATTTACTTTTCCACATTCCCTCCTTGTGCCCTACGTTTCCATCAGGAAACATCAATATTCATGATACTATCTATCATTTCATATAGCATCATTTGCTCGTCTCGAATTGTCTTGGAACAGGATTTAGGACTAGGAATACAAGAGGTAGCACACATGCCGCAAATCGCAGGGCCACATTGTATACAGAGGCAGCAACTGAATATGATCATTACTGCAATACCTAGGAATGACAATACTTTCCATCCCCAGGCAGATATAATACTCCAGAGCCAACCGGACCATGTCCAGGTGCCTGGATTCTGGTGTAACTGATGGGCAATTTTATGAAGTCTGGTTATAGCTGAATAAACAGACGGCGCGTTATTAGGAATGAAAATGCAGCAACTAGATCCGATGACTCTACATGCTCCTCCTCTATCGGCCGTATGACGTCAAGAACGAGACGATTCTGGAGCACGACAAATCTCATAGCAGATTGCTCTTCGGTTAAGTTACCTAGAGCAGAAGTAGTCTCATTCACTACTGCTTCAAGGGTTCTGGTTAACCTACGGATTAACTTACTATTCTGGATAGGTCCTATAAAGAAGAAGAAACCTTTATTGAAGTCTTGATATTGTTCTAGAGTAGTTTCAGTTTGATCGACAATTGGGGACTCGATCTCCCTTCTATGTCTGACGTGAACTAGATGCGTGTTTCTGTGATAATCAGATGGGGCTAGAAAAACTGGTGGCAGTAGGAAGGCAATATAACATGTTCCATCCCAATCGAGGGGCAGACGAACATATGCGGTCTGACCACAAACAAAATAAGAATGACGTGAGGCTTTGAAAATAGATTTCCCACTGTCACTATACTCGACAGTAGTAGTACAATCACTATGTCCTACATGTGCGGTACCATTCTTTCTGACACATAATTCGCCTTTGACTGGTAGTACTGAAATAGCAGGCAAATCTGGAGTAGTATCAGACTGAACATTCAGGACCATGAAATTCGAAGAATAATTACCTAAATCATATACTTCATTTTCTAGATCTAACCCTGTTCTATGGGAGAGACCTTGCTTGTCTGGAAAACATGTTCTATTCAGAAGGGACATATCATTGGAGGATGACGTTAACGTGGACCATGCTCCACACGAACCATTATGTGAAAACGGATAAGGAAAGAGTGGCAGAACTCCCTTCGGTGTCTGGAAAGGGGGGAGTCGACCACACACCCAACAATTAGTGGCATTGCTGGTCTGGTGTGAATAGTGTAACATTCTGATGAATGTGTTATTTCGCATAGCAAGATGATAGGATAGCTCGTGAGGAGGCAGATCACTAAATGTGTGCTCTACTGTAGCATTAGAAAACTTATGTACATGTGAAATTGGAAAACATAAATATAAAGCATAACTTGTGCAGGTAACCATAAGACTCAAAAATAACAAAAAACTTAGAACAATGATACATTTTATAGAGTTTTGACTAACTCTCTCACTATGGGGGTCTATCTCATACATGTCAGGAACCTGTCTAACCGTTTCACCCGAGAGGGACTTAGACAATTAAACTGGCTGACTTATTTTACTAGACCGAAGTTTCAGTTTATACTCCTGTTGCGGAGTTTTCTCTAACAGGGGAACTTTAAGTTCAGAGTCTGTTTTTAGGCAGTCTATAGGAATAAGGCAGTCCTTAGCAAAAGTCTTTTCTGACATTCCATGGAACTTCTTTATGTGGGACAGGTGGACCCAGCCCTTCCTGCCCTCTAGTTTCACTGCGGTCCTTGTTGTAAGTAAAACGATCCGGGGCTCCTTCCAACGGGGCTCCAGTGGACTTGAACGATCAAAATTCTGCACAAATACCAGGTCGCCTGGAATGACCTCATGCGGTTTAACCTCGGTGTTGTCTGGAAATGCGGCGGCAACCTGTGAACGACAAGAGTGTAGGGCAGACATCAAGGAAGCTAGGTAATCTGTCAGCATATTACTGGAAACATCGGTAATACTGCGGGGTCAAGGTGTACCCCACATGTTTGGGGGGCGGCCGAATACGACCTCATACGGGGACAGACCTGATCTGGAATGTGCAACCATCCTCATGTAAAATAAAGCAACTGGCAGGGCAACTAGCCAGTCTACACCTTTTTCTCTAGATACTTTTGCAATGCGGATTTTCAGAGTCTGATTATGTCTCTCTACGAGACCGGCTGCTTCAGGATGGCGCACACAATGGAACTTCCACTGGTACCCTAACAGAAGGGAAACATGTTTCATAAGCTCAGATGAGAATGGCTGGCCGTTATCTGAATACACGACCCTAGGGAGTCCATAGCGGGGAAAGAATTCACGAACCAACTGCCTGGCAGTGGTCGCGGCTGTGTAGTCTGGAACTGGATATGCTTCTGTCCACCTGGACAAAGCGCATACAACTACGAGGACATACTTGAAACCTCGACATCGCTCCATCTGAATATAATCCATCTGGAGGACTTCAAAAGGGTGGTCAGGAGGTTGGAATCCATCTTGTTCCACCGGGACACTTTTACCTGGATTGAACTGACAACATATCATACAGGTACGGACTTTCTGCTTGGCTGCAGCTCGTAAATGCTTGTTGAACCAAAGGTTCTGAATACTGTCTAACATAGCTTTTTCTCCTAGATGTGCTGGACTATGTGCGGTATTAATAATGACTTGGACCATAGAGTTGGGGAGAAACCATGTGGCTTTTCCCTTCGTCAACCATCCTTGATCTGTCTGGACCCCTCCTTGTTCGGACCATTTCTTGATTTCTTCAGGAGTAGCATGTAACTGTATGTCTATGACATCTTGTGTAGGGTCCTTGACTGTCATACAAGTAGCCTGATCTGGAGTGAGTGTCTGTGTCGTGTTAACTGGAATGTCTGGGGTCTGAGCTGTAAGCTTGGCTGTTCGATCTGCTAGATCGTTACCTTGGGAAATGATGTCAGTAACTTTCGTATGTGCTTTGCACTTCATGATAGCGATAGCTGTCGGTAAATGTATTGCATCTAACAGAGCTTGAATGAGGAGACCATGCTGAATCTTGGTTCCATGAGAAGTCATGAAACCTCTCTCCTGCCAGAGCACTCCAAAGTCGTGTACGACTCCGAATGCGTAACGTGAATCTATATATGTTTACTTTCAGGTTCTTGGCACGTATGCAGGCTTGGGTCAGAGCAACTAGCTCTGCTGCTTGAGCAGACAGGGTGTCAATACGATGTGTTTCTATAACTTCAGTTTCAGTAGTCACTGCATACGCGGCTACTAGTTCTCCTGTACTTGTTCTCATACATGAACCATCCACATAAAGTGTCAGGTCGGGATTAGGTAATGCAATGTCTGTCAGGTCTTGTCTTGGCTTTGTCATAGTGTTAACAACTTCCACACAATCATGTGTGGCCGGATTTGAAGTAACTGACGGTAACAGTGTAGCAGGATTTAGAATGTTGCAGCGTCTGATTTCTATGTGTGGCTGGAACAGTGTCAGTTCATAACCTGTTAAACGTGCAATTGTCAAGTGCTGAGTCTGTGTTCGGTTTAAAAGAACTTCCACGGAATGTGGAACTTGTACTGTCAGGGAGTGTCCTAACACTATGGAATCACTTTGTCTGATAGCTAGAGCTGTGGCTGCAACTGACTTGAGGCACGCAGGCAAAGCCTGGGCTACTGGATCTAATGTGCTCGAAAAATAAGCACAGGGCTTGTACTGTCCTGCTTGATCTTGTGTGAGAACAGATAATGTAGTACCATCACGTTCTGTGACAAAAAGTGTAAAAGGCTTACTGTAGTTCGGTGTAGCTAGAACAGGTGCTTGGCATAAGGCTTTCTTTAATTCATTGAAAACAAGTGTATGTTCCTGGGTCCAAGGGAGGACAGTCGATACGGCTGCCTCCTGTGTCGTTAACTGTATCAATGGCTTGGCTACAAATGCATACTGAGGAATCCATTGTCTGCAATAAGAAGTGAGGCCAATAAAAGCTCGTACCTCCTTCTGTGTCTTGGGCTGCGGAAGACTCGCTATTAACTGGATACGGTCTGGTGTCAACTGCCTACCCCACTTGGACAGTAAGTGTCCTAAGTATACCACTTGCTGGACACAGAATTGTAATTTGGAAGGGGACACCTTGTGCCCCTGCTCGGCCAGAAAATACAGGACTATAAGTGACGCTCGCTCGCAGTCACGTTCAGAACGGGCTGTGATCAGTAGATCATCGACATACTGGAGCAGGGCAGTGTCAGTTGGCATGTGAATATTGTCTAGTTGTCTCTTAAGTGCTTGACTATAAATACTAGGACTTTCTGTGAAACCTTGAGGAGCTCGTGTGAATTTATAGCTCCTTCCATTTAAACAGAAACCGAAAAGGTACTGGCTGTCTGGATGAATGGGGACACTGAAAAATGCGTTCTTGAGATCGATAACTGTGAAGAACGTGGCTTCGGAATCAATGGCTGTCAAGAGGGATGAAATATCTGGGACTACTGGGTACTGAGGTATGATACATTTATTAAGTTCTCGAAGGTCAATCACTAAACGATATACTGGAGGTGCGTTTGGATCAGTACGTTTCAGGACTGGAATGATAGGAGAATTACATACATTGGAGTCAGTTTCTACAACCACTCCTTGAGCAATCAGCTCGTCAATAATTTTGGATAAGGCTGCTACAGCCTCAGGTGGCAATCTGTACTGTCTGATTCGTGGCAAAACTATACCTTGCTTGAGAGTCACACGATGGGGTGTGATGTGCATACAACCAACATCAGTTGGACCTTGCGCCCATAAATGCTGTGGTACATTCAATAATCTTGGATCAAAATCACGTAATACATAGTGACCTTTAAAGTCTCTGAGAAACAATCGGACTCCTTCTGGGGAACAGCAAATTACTGCACCTAATTCTTTTAGCGTTTTAATGCCTAACAAAATTTTCTGGACATGATTTCGTAAGTAACAAAACAGTAGTTCGGGACAATGGACCAACTTCTAGAGTAACTGGTTTCGAAATTTCATTAACAATCGGCTTTCCTGAAAATCCAAGGGAAACATTTTTAGAGCCTGAGAGCGGAGCCCCTGGAACCTCGTCATGACTGATAGTAGTCCTACTTGCCCCTGTATCAATCAAAAACTTTCTGTCCTTCCCTAATACTTGACTGTGTACATAGGGACCCTCTTGATCTACAGGTATCTCGATGAGAGGCAAGCCTACCTCCCTCTCCAGGCTGTTTCATGAATACTGTTGATACTCTGGATACTCTGACTGAGCATACTGGTACATCTGCTGTGTAACATGCTGTGTTGCAGCGATAGGCTGCGGTGCTGGAACTGTCTGTTGTGCATTCTGGGGTGGTTGAGAAGTCTGTGAAACTTGTTCTTGTCTAGGCGGACGTGGTCTTTCTTTAGTCTTACCAGTGGCTATGTTGTGTTTCAGAACTGCACACTTGTTTATAAAATGACCTGGCTGTTTACAGTAATTGCAAGTCCCTTTAACGGGAGCTGCAGGATGACTGGCTTGATTCGGACCCCTCTTCTGACTGTCTTGTGGAACAGATTGTGCAACTAATACTTTCATTTTCGTGTCTTTCATACGTCTCCTTTCGTGTTCTTGCTCTTCCCTGATTCTGTTCTGGTGATACTGGAGCATTTGTAGCATTTGTGACGGAGTATTAGCTTGCCAACTACTTTCGACTTTCAATACTCGATTTTTGACTTGTGGACTTGAATTCTTGACTAGTTTGGTAACAAAAAGATGAGGGTACGATTCACTACCTGTTTTCAGACCACTGTTAATAATAAAACATTTTTCAAATCTAGAATAAAAATCACTAGTGTCTTCATCCTGTTTCTGTTTACATGCTGAGATTGCATCCCAATCTTCCTTTTTCGTGGCTAGTAACCTTGGCAAAACCTGTATCAATAACTCGGGCAATTCTTTAACTTTACCCCCTAGACTGGTACCTGGTACTCGTGAAGTATCTTCAGCTTCTAGAGCTGTCCAATCTATCTTTTTCTCTCCCACCTCCCATTCTTTTTCCTTGAGTTTTTCATATACCCCTGCGGGCAACAGGACCTTTAACATTTTAATGATATCAGGATACGTGTATTCTCCCATACGGAGCATGTCTTTTAATTCTCGATGGAACCCTGCTGGATCTTTGTCGTGACAGGGAATTAACTTTTTCATCTCTAAGAGTTCCATCTTCGTGATAGGGGTGTAAACAAATACTCGTTCTAGATCACCACCCGTTGTCCTAACTGGGTGTACTTCTCGTAACGGATGCTGTCTATCTATGTAAAATGATTTACTTTCTGGAGGTGAGACATGAACAAAATGCGGATTCAAAAACGTTCGGTATTTGTGGCGCTGTTCTAGAATGATACTAATTAAATCAGTACCTAAACCTCTCCATCTATACTGGAGTAACTCGTTCAGAACATCATGTAACGGATCGGGATCAGAATGCTGTCCCTCATACAGTGTGATGAGGTGCTGGATCATATACATACCCACCAGTCGCTGCTCGGCTGGGGGCAGTTTCAGAAACATTTGTGCCACTATTTCGTCTGGAAAAGTGGTAGAATCAGTAGTCCATCGGACCGCTGATCGGGCTAGTTCTTGTTCGTGCATTGTACTAAGTTCACTATAACCGATTCGTGATTTCAGAATGTGATCGGTAGCTTGGAATACTTGCTCGAGAGAACCCTGTTCTGGTGCTGGACGAGGGAAAACTTTCTTGTGTTCTAGGCGTGAATGTCGGTCGGGAAGTCTAGTTCTACCTACATACGCTATTCTGGAGGGATTCTCGTCGTCTACCTCTTCATTAGAAGAGTCGTCTTCTTTCTCGGTTACTTGTGCTGCTTCTCGTTTCTCGTGTAACTTTATTATTTCCCTACGAATTTTCTTGTACATACTCTCTATACAGTTCTGGGTCCTGTGTCTTCCCTCGGCTATATGGTCACTCCACCTAGTCAGGACCTTCATTTCTTCCGGATCTTTATCCGGATAATCTTGTTCTCTTATTAAACAATTAATTAGAAACTTCAAAAGCATGAGCTGGATCTCGAATTTTCTTTGAACCATGGCGTCGCCAATACTTTCTGGATCTACTCCTGTACGGATAAAACGATAAATTCTGTCTAGATAACCTTTCATATTGGGCAGGGTGTCCAAATATTCGGTCACCCGTCTTACACGCAATGAATATATGACCATATTATCATCGCCTGAAACTGGATCATAACGGCATTCGGTAAGTGCTCGCTTGATATCTGCAAATGTCTGAATTTTTGGCGAACGCTGTAACGCTCGTTCATGTAGCTCAAGTAACGTCATACGTCTATGTTGAGGCGGGGTTCCAGGAGGACTTCCCCCCGTGGCCCCTAGACTAGAATCGTTGACGGGTATTGTACGTGCTGGCAGAGTGACTGATGTAGCGGGTACATGTACTGTAGGCTGGACCGGGGGTACCGTAACAGGTGCTGCAACGGGTGCCCCGGTGGCTGGAGGAACAGGAATTACATTATTTACAGGAGCTGGCGGAACAGGATTTGCATATTCTGGGACTGTGTTGTCCAAATAGGACGAGAGAAAAATATCAGCTGCGGTCGGTTTGTGACGTAGCTTAATCGGAACTAATGGCGGCGGAAAATTACATGGTGCTTCCGGGGTTGCTTTCGGCAAGCCCTCGGCAAGAAGAGGATACATACCCTTAATAAGGGCATTTCTCTGTCTGTCTGACTGTTCGGCTTTAACTCGTTCACCTACTTCGATTAATTCCCTTTCTTGGGCTCTTTCTAAGGATTCCCTACTTAATTCTGTTTTTCTGATTTCTTTTTCGGTTCTTCTATGAGATTCTTTGCGCCATAACTCGATGGCATCTTTCTGGGACTGTCTGGATTTCTTTTTCCATAATGCTTCTTCTACTCGCATGATGCACTCGGCATCCCATGTACCTGACATGGGCCATCTATATTTCTCTTCTAATTCCTTGGTGTAATCCACCCATAAATCTAGATATAATATGGCACTCAAGCCATGCTTATGATACATAAAATGACCTGGACTGTCCCTAGGCGGGACAGGAACTGCTTCCTCGAGCAGACCTTTTCTGGTTTTTAACTGACGTAACCTCGAGAACAGAGGCATAGTTTAGACTGGAATCTAGACACAGTGCAATACACAATAAACACAATAATGACTGGAAAAACAAATCACTCATACCACGACATTGAAAACACATGAAATAACATTTAGAATAACAGTTCGAACAGAATATTACCTGGTATACTGAGAACAGAACACATGAATTTCTCGAGAACAGAACTTGCTAGAATGACTAGATGTACTGCTAAAACAGCACGAAACTTACCGGTCCCCTAAAGAGACACGTCAGGACCCGCATCCACCTAGGTGAACACTTCGTGTTGGATTTGCGTACCCAAACCCACGGACCAGAGACAAATTAATTGACCCTGTCTAGATACTACCCCAGCAACGGTACTCACCGGGCAGCAAGAACGGAAGGCCTCGGACTGGACTGGACTGCTACGACGACGGACTACGAACTTCGGACTTCAGTTACAGGTGGGCCTCCGGATACCTCGGACCTTGGACTCTCGGCTTGGGCTCTGGTCGGGACTCGCCGCGTTCCTCACCGCCTCGTCTGGACGCTGGACCGCAACCTCCGTCTCCTCCGTGGGCCTGAGGGATACTTGAAGCAGAAATATCTGCACGTGCACGGTATGGTTCCGTCACGGCTGCAGAGGATCAGGGGGCCTGCGTGGCTTCTCCGGCGCGTGGGGAAAGGGCAAGTCCCTATTCGGGCGCCATTATGTGGTAAATAAATAATTAATTACCGGTTCTATTTTTCAGGATACTCATATAAACAGATAGCTCAATAAATAAGAGTCAGGATTCGAGGTATCTTGAGTCTACAGGCTTTAATCAGGCATAAAGGACAGGAACAGGACAGCCTGTACGGGAAGGGAATGAAGGCAGCTGCCGGGGACAGGATCTGGGAATAATGCGTAACTTTTAATATGGGTGCACAATATATATACTTAAACAAATACATTACATTCAATACAGTAGGCGTAGCAGTAGGCGTGACTCGTAGCAGTCGCGAAAGATAAGGGCAAAATGATGTAACAAGAAGGCGTGTACAGGGCGTATACATAGACATGTGATGTAAACGTAACAGAATATGTCATAAACGGGGCGGAAACATGGAGGGGGCTACCTGAGCAGCTGGGACCTCTAACCTAGTGGTGCGCGCAAACGGGCAATGACGTGTTACCAGGGAGAACTGGGGGCTATGACTTCTGCGCTAGAAGAGGAGACTAAAGTCTGGAGTGTCAGAGCGACATGTACCCAAGGCATATCTGGTATCTGGTGTTTAGAGTACATGTTGATAGAATCCAAAAGTTATCAGGACAAAGGCTAATAGACTCTAAGACTGGTGCATGCATAATTCTACATGTATTGGGTGTGCGAGGAATATTCTATGAATATTAATACAGTATTTCTCTTACATGGAGACATAAAGGCTAGACCATGACGGAAACTATTGATACGATTCAGTAGCTTAGGAATGCAAAGAAGGAGGGCTGGACTGATAACTAGAAACATAACATACTCTTGGCAGACTGGGAGGCAGAGCCAGGCCGGGCCGGGCACTGCGAGGCAGGAAGTAAGCTAAGGGTCAGGGATGCAGGTGGGGGCTGTATCGCTCCTCGGAGAGGGTTCAGGAGACAGGAGCTGAATCTGAGTCCAGGCCCTTTTGAGGCCTAGAAACGGGGACAATTCAATGAATTAACGTGCACACTGTAAAATGTGGCAACGTAGGTTTACATAGGCCTAATATTCGTTGTTTTCACGAAGACTGGAAACTGGCATACTAGAGATGGACACAACTGTAATTGCGTCTTTATTCGATCAGAGGGGAATACATGCATATCGATCCTGCACCTATAACATAAGGTGGGGAACACGTAGGCACATACAACATGGCAAAATTTACTTTTCCACAGTTTCACTCTCTTTATACATATGTTGTTGCACAACTCAGACAACAAAAGTATGTGGTTATGTTTGTGAAGAACGTCTTCTTCTCTTTCTAGAAACAGTATTGTCCATTCCAAAAAACGATTAAAAGGCGTAAACAATTGCCGAGATGAACATGACAAAGTTTGTTCATTTCTCTACTTGAATAATACTTGTTGAAATAACGTGAAGTGTGGGTTCTTCTGTTTTGTTAAGCATATATTGGGCCCAACCCCACTTCAGTCCAAAGGGCCATACCCCCCAGTTTCTCAAAATAAAAGAGTACAAAGCATAAAAAGGCAATATTCATGGATGGCAATTTCAGTTCGTTAAAACAGAGCGGTATAAGTTCCACAGCAATTTCCAGGGGCAGACAATTTGGCAGATTCTTACAGATAAAAGCGCGACTTTAAAAAGTGAACAATAAATAGTTTGGAAAAAAAACATTTGAAAATGTACAGGATTTACAGAATGACAGTGTTCTTTCTACTGACTGCCAGTCCCTAATCAGGTTTTGTCAATTAAACACCTTCGCTTGTGCCACATTGCTGCCAGAAATTGCGAGACAGCGAATATAATGGGTCTGGCTGTATCTGTTTTTAGTACTCTAAAAGTGTACATACATTGTATAAAACCCAAATTCTTACACAAAGGTACGAGCCAGTACTTCCTGGGCTCGTAATATGCTGGACAAAAGAAGAGAACGTGTAGATCAGTTTCTATGTCACAGTTGCACCCAGGGCAATTTTTCGGGGCAGAAGATGACCATCTACTAGTAAAGGCTCGCAGAGGTAGAGCTCCATATCTCCACTGTACATACAATTTTCTTGCTAAAATGGGATATATGTCATCCATAAAATGCTCAAAATGATAAAAATCTTTGACCGTTAAAAAAGAAGCAGTTAAAGTGCCGACTTGGGAGTTGGAGAGGGCAGCAGTAAGTTTATCCACCCAAAAGATCCTCTTAAGTTGTATACGAGTGATCGTTTTGCAGGCCCTCTCTGGGTCAGACCATAGGACAGGCACTCCTAACCTTACACATTCGTTCTTTATAAATGTGAGCCAGGGAATTTTCCCTGCACTAGAAAAGGTCAATAATTCTTGGAGTTCTTGCCTGTAGACTGACAGCTCCGGTGTTACCCAGAGCCTGCGCCAGAACCTGAGAGGTTTTATTGCTAGTTCCTCCTCGATGGGTCTAACCCCCAGGTCAAGCCTTAGAGGGAGAAGTGGAGTGCTGGATGGTAATGCTAGCAGCTGTCTTAAATTTTTTTTTTCTATCTTAGTAATTTCGGTCCTGCAGGAGTATCCCCATAGTTCGCTGCCATACATGATCGCACCCCTAGCTTGTGTTTTATATACCTCCAAAGGGGGGCCAACGGGTTTGATGGTGGACTTGTTGGATAGCTTGAGAATTCCGCCTGCGAGTTGGGCCAGTTTTAGTTGTGACTTGATTTGCTGGGGGCCCCACGTCAAGTTCTCATTGATGGTGACCCCCAGGTAGTCAAAAATTGATACCCTTTCCAGGCTTGTGGTACCTAGACTTGGGTTTGGCCGGGTGGTGGCCGGGGGATTGAAGATCATGAATTTGGTTTTAAGCGAATTAATCTCCAATCCCTGACCACTACAGAATTCTTCCAAGCCGTCCAGTATGCGCTGTATACCCATTGGGGATTTGGACAGCAAGAGGGTATCGTCAGCGAACATGATCGCAGGGACCCTACAGCCAGCCAGCTTTGGAGCATCGTTGTTCAGTACTCCATTCAGGTGCGCGATTACCCCGTTGACATAGAGGCAGAACAGGGTGGGTGCGAGCACACAGCCCTGCCTTACCCCCCTGCCAACAGGAAATCGAGATGTCAGTGCACCGTTTTTCCCACATCTGACTTGGGCAAAGTTTACCTCATGTAGCCTCATCAGTATGGACAGAAGATGAGCCGGTATACCCAGCTCAAGGAGCACATCCCAGAGTTTCCCCCAAGGAACTAGATCGAAAGCAGAGTGAAGGTCAACGAATACCATATAGAGGCTGCCACCCTCTACTCTCACCGTTTTCCAAAACAGAAGTGACAGACGAAAGATTTGGTCCATGGTGGAGGTATTCTTCCTAAACCCTGCTTGGTACGGGCTAAGGATTGTGTGGTCCTCTATCCAATCCTGCAAGCGGTCCAAAATGAGTCTTGCAAAGATCTTCTGAGGGACATCAATAAGGCTGGGGTGCCTGTAGTTGTCTGGGAGCAGAGGAGAGCCTTTTTTAAAGATGGGTACTATCTCTGCGCCCAGCCAAGTACAGGGCACCACCATGCCTCTCAGGACCGTGTTGAAGAGAGTCTGGAGATATGGGCCCCATATATTCGGCTCATGCCTGAAGAGGTCACCCGGATGTTTGTCTAGGCCTGGGGCTTTACCTGTGGCAAGTTTAGAGATTGCAGTACAAACTTCCTTCACCGTGAACTCCTCCGGTTCAGAATGTGGTAGAGAAGCTAGCTGTGGAGATGTGGTTTCGGGGGTATCTGAGAGTACCTCAGTGGAATACAGAGCCCGGTAATGGTCTTCCCAGTCTTCCGCTGCTATATTCGGTTCAATGGCAGCTTTCGGCTCCCCACAACCATTATTGATTATGGACCATATTTTCCGGGAGTCTTTACTTGCTAGCGCAGAGGATAAGCTGGACCACTTATCGTGGTCCCACTCTTCCTTTGCACATTTAATCAACCATTTGTAATGTGCTCTCCTGGCTTTAATTTCAGGTTTATTATTGTTTTTTTATAGCCTGTACTAGCTCTGACTTTGCCTTCCTGCATGCTGCATTAAACCAGGTGCATGGTCGGACCCTTTTATTCTTCTTGGTCACCCGGGGGTTAAGTACCTCTGCCAGGTTGGATACTAGCTCCGCATGGAGGGCCTCCAGCTTGGCGTGATAATCAGGGGGCAGTAGTTGAATATTTAACACATCAACCTCTACAAGCAGGGGAACTATCCGACTATATAAATTCCTAAGTTCTTCTGGATGTTCCATTAATTTGTGCCATCTAACTCTACTCCTATCATTGGACAGAGTAAGCCTATCATCATGATCCCCCGCATCTGGTGTGCTGCTCCTACTAGTATTGAGCGGGCCCAGCTCTAAAATTAGGGCATTATGGTCACTCTCAGCTCTAGTAACAACATTTAAATCTATAACCTTGGGCCATAACCGAGTTTCAGCCAAGATGTAATCAAGACGTGACATTTGTCCAGGTTTGTTAAAAGTACACTTGGCTGGGGTATCCGAAGGAGTGCGGCCATTACAGGCTCGTGGAGAATAATTTAAAGTTAGAGCCGTAATCTGTATGACTAGAGGAGACCATGCCCTAGGAGATGGGGCCTGGGTCGGAGGTATGGACCAATAGCTGTCCTCTGCTAAAAGAACATCATCCTTCATGCCCTCTAGAGGCTCAATATGGCAGTTCAAATGGCCCCCTACCAAAAAGTGGAAATCGCTCGGGATAGTTTGCATAAAATGGGATAGATCCTCAATAGTCCTAGACTCGCTGGCTATAGTGACCGGGCGAGATTAGACATTAATGAGGGCAAGCTTGAAAGCGTTGGGCCATGCGAGGACTACACATTGGATGTCTTCAGAATGGGTATTTAAAGTCTTAAAAAGTGCAGCCCAAATGGGAGCCAACCCAAATGGTAAGACCTCCTGACGGGCGACCTCTACCCCCCAAGAAAAGGAGCTTTGGACAACTCTAGAGGAGGTTAGTGGTGTCACCACATGATCTGTTGTCCAATTTAAGAAAAACATATGAACACTAAGGGGCATTTTATCAAGGAACGGAGTTAAAATTATCGCCGCTTTAGATGCAGGAAAATGCTGCTAAAACGGCGATAATGGGCTTGATAATATGCAGTAGAGAATTCCAATAGAAGCCCATGTTAACACCAGAACATGGGCTTCTATTGGAATTCTTAAGGGCATATTATCAAGCCCATTATCGCAGCTGTAGCGGCAGTTTTCTGCCGCTAAAGCGGCGATAATTTTAACGCCGTTCCTTGATAATATGCCCCTTGGGGCCTCATTATGATGGCCGTTGGATGAGCGTCCGACCACCATCGTTGTGGGCAGGGGATCGTCTGACAAAGAGTTGGCGGTTCCATCTGCCCTATCACAATATGACTGTTGTGCTGGTGGTTGTAAAATCCCTTTTTCTACTGTGGCTTCTGCTGCGGCCCGAAAAATAGCCAGAGCACAAGCCGCAGTAGATAAAGACATTTTTTAAACATCCATGCACCATGTGCCAGGTACCATGTGGTGCCTGGCACACAGTGCATGGATGATTGGGGGGCACCACACGTGCCCCCCAGGCCACTAAGCAGTGGGGACGGGGGCCCTGCTTGGGGCCCCCAAAGTTCCTTTCCAATTGCTTTTACATGGTGGTGGGACCTCCATGAATGGGCAGTAAGAAAGGAACATCCTAATCCCTTCGGCAGTGCCTGCGCAGGTACCGCCTCCATTGTAGGGATTAGTGTTCGACCAAACGCCCTAACAGGCTCCTTGAGCCTGTTGGAGGCAGTGGTCTTTCCCACCCAACCACTGTGCTACATCTGCTGGTATTGTAATCCAGAGGTCGGACCGCTGCCCTAGATGTTGGTGGGACCACCACTCATGGCCTGTCCATGGCAGTCCCACCGACATCATAATGAGGGTCTAGGTTTGGTCCGCAAAGAACAAATATAGGGAATCTCAATTGTCTATACTGCACAAATACAATTAAAAGAGGTTATGGTCTTTAATTAGCCTCCCTGATAATGTCCACCCCACACATATTGGCAGCTGTGTGCTTCCTAGTCATTAAATTGAGCACAGAGAGGGGCTTAAGGTGGCCACTGTGGTCAAGAACCTTTATGCTAGATTGGATAACCTATTTGTTGACTCATCATGCAGTGATGCAGTGAGAGAACTCTTGTCAAGTGCATCTTTTTTTGCACTCGCAGCCAAACGACCTCCCATCAGCTGTATTTAAATTTGACATGAATTACTGGTGAGGCTTATTTTCTGGATTGTTGACAGCCTTTTGTGAAACCAATAATACCCCAGCTTTACGCATCCTCTGTTTAAGCAGGATGATCAACTCATCCAGAAAACTACAATTTAATTGCCTGTCTGGACGTCGATGCCAGGTTCTGTGGAGTGAACTAGAGACCTTTGTATCTAATCAGCTCCTGCCTCTTTACCAATCAGATTCAAACCTTCTTCTTAAGCCATTGATAATGTTGTTGCCTTAGAGGCTATGATCCACAGAACAATCCATACCACCAATGGAAAGCTCTTTGCCTGCTTCATTGGCTACCTGGCAGTATTTGATGGCATAGATGGGTCTTTGTAGAGGCAGAAACGTACATTTTTGGTATCTATGACATGTCTATTAAAAGTGACTCAGTCCCTGTATCAAGCCACATTAGCAGAGTAACAATAGTTTATATGCAGGCTGTTTCAGACTATCTATACACCAACAGAAGTCTGGAACAATAGTGTGTTATCAAGCCCTTGTTATTCAGACTGTAGACTACAAATATGCGCTCTGCCGACTCTGCCTTGGGTAAAGCATTGTCTTTTCTGCCTAAACTCAGTACAAAACGTAGACAGGTACTTAAGCATGCTGATGGACAAGTAGTATTGGATCATACTTGCATCGGCCAACTGAGCAAATGGGGTGAGCTTGGTGCTGATACCAATTCCAGCAGAAGTAAATTGAAGCAAAACTAAGATTAGAAAATATCTTTGCGAAGTGGAAGCTTAGATCCTCAACTTCATGCAATTATTTGGGCATCTAGTTCTGCACTTTGTGTACCCGAAGACTACTTCTTGCTTCTCTTAAAGCAGCACTCTTGGCTCTAACCTTTGCATTATGTTAACTGAATGCAAGGCTTGAAAACCTGTCAGCTTCACCCATTTTATAAGTAGGTATATCTAAGTTGATGCCTTCCCTTGTATATATGGTGGAGGCATACCAGAATAGAATATTGGCTTAACCTGGCACAGTGCATAAGTTATAGAAGAGTATTTTGCCTCCCTTTTTCCACTTTTAAGTCTCGTATATAGATAAGAATTAGGTCTGATAAAGCAAATATTATCAGCAAATGCCTTCCTGGCTAGGTGTCCCTTTCTAAGCAGGCCTTCTTCAGCAGGTACTCTAAAAGTCTTATTTAGTGATATCCTGGTACATTAGGAGGGCAGAGGACTGAATCTCTGAGCTTGATCTTTATTTAATAGTATTCTAGCTGTTAACGTATTAAGCAACTGAGATAGTGGAATGCCTTATATGACTTTTGAAGTCCTAGTGGCAGCTCAGTTAAATGTTATTTCCTTTGAGCAGGATCTTGCAGACCAGACTATAACATTACTGTCCATATGACTCTTGGTTCTTACGAGGCATGTTCTCCACAGTTGTACATACTCAATTCCCTTACTCAAGTCTCTTGATGTAATATCAGGCACCTCAGCCGATTGGGAGCAGAAGTAATGCTGGAGATCAAAGTACCATTCATCTGATACCTTTAGATTGTGAGACGGTGAATGAGCAAATGTCCTCCACGTATTATACGTGCACCCCCTCTTGTGTAAAGAAAGGCAGTACTGGCTTGATAAACATTTCTTATGGAGGGCATAACAATTTGTAGACAAGTAGAGGCTTTATGTTTTTTTTTCACATTGCTACAAGCATTCTGTAAATTCACAAAGTTTTTTAGATGGTTGCTGAATAAAGGTTATAAAGTAAAATCTGTCTTGATTATGTCTTTGTGAAAAATGTGGTATTTTATTTTCATTATTTGTAGTATGTTCGTTCCAGAGTACGCACACTCTTAAATGTTAAACACGGATACTCCATTGTAATAAATGACTCCAAAATCAGAAACAAAATAAGGGGCGGATTTACAAAGGTAACTTATACTTTTAAGTAATTTAAACATCTTAGTATGTTTACTGTTTCAGAGGGGAGGTGTTATTTGGAGACTTTGTTACACATTTTGCATGGGGGGAGACACGCGTGCTTGTGAGCGGTGGGTTTTCTAAAAGAGAAATGGATGCAATGGTGGTCAGTCCAGACTGGCTCTATGGTATAGCTGAAGAAGATGCTGTTTCCTCCTCCGAAGACAGGGTCGAGTGTGAGGTGTTCGAGGCCCTCGTCCACCTGCAGGTTCCTGCCTGCACCTCATCCCTTGTGGTCAGGTGGAAGAGCACCCTGCTCTTCTGCTATTCCGCTCTGTTCTGTGTCCTCGGTTCTCTTTTGCCTCTTTTCTTCTCTTGCTTCTCTTTTCTTCTCTTTTCCTCTTAGCTTCAAATTTCCTCTTTGCCTCTTTTTTTCTCTTTTGCCTCTTTTCCCTTTTGCCCCTTATGGCTCCCTCTTCCCGCGCTCCCCACCGCTGCTGCTCCCTTGGCCCATCCCAGTGTGTTGCTACAACTCCCACCTCCCAGATGATTTCCTTTCCCAGCCCCTAGTTTTTGAAATTTTAATTTTGAATTCAGAAATAGTTTTTTGGGAGCAGGATGTTGGGTTTATAGGGGCCTATTGCGGGCTGATGGGGGCCCATTGCAGGCCCTCAGGGTGTTGGGGTGGTGGGTTCTGCACATTGCAACATGCATTTATTACATTGCGGCGGGTGCTTCTTACAGCACAGCCTGCCGCAATGTAATAAATGCGGGATGCGACCGCCATGGTGGCGGTCACATCCTGATGGACAAGGCGGGAACGCCGCATCTATGGCGGGCGGTCCCATTTGCTGTTGCGGTGGCAGGCGGACTTTGTCCACCCACCAACATAATGCTGCCCAAAGTCAGACTGGAGTGGGAATTGTAAATGAATGCAGTTTAGTGTCCAGCACCTACCCCAATTTAATTCAGACTGGAGTGGGAATAGTACATTTATTACGTTTAGTGTCCTGCACCTACCACAATTTAATTCGGACTGGAGTGGGAATAGTAAATTCATTCAGTTTAGTGTCCAGCACCTACCCCAATTTAAGTCAGACAGGAGTGGGAATGGTAAATTAATTTAGTTTAGTGTCCAGAACCTACCCCAATTTAATTCAGACTGTAGTGGGAATAGTAAATTAATTCAGTTTAGTGTCCAGCACCTACTCCAATTTAGTTCAGACTGGAGTGGGAATAGTAAATTAATTCAGTTCAGTGTCCAGCACCTACCCCAATTTAATTCAGGCTGGAGTGAGAATAGTAACTTAATTAAGTTTAGTGTCCAGCACCTACCCCAATTTAATTCAGACTGGAGTGGGAATAGTACATTATTCAAATTTAGCGTCCAGCACCTACCCCAATTTAATTCAGACTGGAGTGTGAATAGTAAATTAATTAAGTTTAGTTTCCAGCACCTACCAGAATTTAATTCGGACTGGAGTGGGAATAGTAAATGAATTAAGTTTAGTGTCCAGCACCTACCCCAATTTAAGTCAGACAGGAGTGGGAATGGTAAATTAATTTAGTTTAGTGTCCAGAACCTACCCCAATTTAATTCAGACTGTAGTGGGAATAGTAAATTAATTCAGTTTAGTGTCCAGCACCTACTCCAATTTAGTTCAGACTGGAGTGGGAATAGTAAATTAATTCAGTTCAGTGTCCAGCACCTACCCCAATTTAATTCAGGCTGGAGTGAGAATAGTAACTTAATTAAGTTTAGTGTCCAGCACCTACCCCAATTTAATTCAGACTGGAGTGGGAATAGTACATTTATTACGTTTAGTGTCCTGCACCTACCACAATTTATTTCGGACTGGAGTGGGAATAGTAAATTCATTCAGTTTAGTGTCCAGCACCTACCCCAATTTAAGTCAGACAGGAGTGGGAATGGTAAATTAATTTAGTTTAGTGTCCAGAACCTACCCCAATTTAATTCAGACTGTAGTGGGAATAGTAAATTAATTCAGTTTAGTGTCCAGCACCTACTCCAATTTAGTTCAGACTGGAGTGGGAATAGTAAATTAATTCAGTTCAGTGTCCAGCACCTACCCCAATTTAATTCAGGCTGGAGTGAGAATAGTAACTTAATTAAGTTTAGTGTCCAGCACCTACCCCAATTTAATTCAGACTGGAGTGGGAATAGTACATTATTCAAATTTAGCGTCCAGCACCTACCCCAATTTAATTCAGACTGGAGTGTGAATAGTAAATTAATTAAGTTTAGTTTCCAGCACCTACCAGAATTTAATTCGGACTGGAGTGGGAATAGTAAATGAATTAAGTTTAGTGTCCAGCACCTACCCCAATTTAAGTCAGACAGGAGTGGGAATGGTAAATTAATTTAGTTTAGTGTCCAGAACCTACCCCAATTTAATTCAGACTGTAGTGGGAATAGTAAATTAATTCAGTTTAGTGTCCAGCACCTACTCCAATTTAGTTCAGACTGGAGTGGGAATAGTAAATTAATTCAGTTCAGTGTCCAGCACCTACCCCAATTTAATTCAGGCTGGAGTGAGAATAGTAACTTAATTAAGTTTAGTGTCCAGCACCTACCCCAATTTAATTCAGACTGGAGTGGGAATAGTACATTATTCAAATTTAGCGTCCAGCACCTACCCCAATTTAATTCAGACTGGAGTGTGAATAGTAAATTAATTAAGTTTAGTTTCCAGCACCTACCAGAATTTAATTCGGACTGGAGTGGGAATAGTAAATGAATTAAGTTTAGTGTCCAGAACATACCCCAATTTAATTCAGACTAGAGTGGGAATAGTAAATTAATTCAGTTTAGTGTCCAGCATCTATCCCAATTTAAGTCAGACTGGAGTGGGAATAGTAAATTAATTAAGTTTAGTGTCTAGCACCCATAGGAAAAGAATCCATACTGGAGTGAAAATAGTCATTGAATTAAGTTTAGTCTTTAGTATGTAAATAGTATTTATGTTAAGTGGAGTTGTGAAAACATTTTTGGATCAATTATACTTATAAAATATTATGAACATGAAATATATACTATGATACATTGTTTGTTTTTTTTGGTCAAAAACTTTTATTGAGCAACAAAATCAGGGTTACAGAGATTGGCCTACAACCTCACGGGCTGGCCGCTAAAATCAAGGCACAATGTGAGAAAAACACTTGCGGCCACTCCGGTGGTCAGGCACAAATCGGATAAAAAATGTCGCCCAAAGTATAAAACAAGATAAGGCATTTTTCTTTTATACACACACCGAAAAACAACAAACAACAAGAAAGGCGAATGCATAATAAACGGAGTCAGCCCAGGAGGAGGAGGGGAAACCCACTAATCAGGAATATGAAATCATAATCAGAAGGACAAGGCAGGGTGGGGGGGGACAGCGGGGAGGACAGGCAAATCAAAGGACAGTATACGAAATTTCAGGAACGCCAGCCTAGGGAGATAAAGTAGCATCGGGGGCGTCAACCAATGGAGGAGCACAAATATCTCCGCGATAGGCGTTCCACTGACCCCAGATCTTCGTCCATGCCCTAGGTCTGCCCCTGGCTGTATAGACCGTCTTTTCGCGGAACATAGACCAGTCCATGTTTTCCTCCCACACAGAGGCAGTGGGGGGCCTGTATGAGCCCCAGAGTTGCGCAATGTCCCGCTTCGCAACCATATACCCCAGGGTCGCCCATCTGGTCTGGGCCACAGAATAGTCGGTAGGTTCCCACACGTTCAACAGGCATCTGCGGGCCTCAGGCACTAGGGCAATTCCCGTCACATCAGCCATCACCGCAAGCACCTCAGTCCAGTAGGCAGCCACCCTCGGGCACTCCCAGATAATGTGAAGAAATGTAGCACTCATCCCGCATCCACGCTTGCATAAACCATCCGGGGAAAAACCCATTACAACCAAACGAGGACCAGTAACATACACCCGGTGGAGGATCTTAAGCTGAACCAGACGGAGACGGGCAGGAATGGCGACCTCTTTCGGAGAAGACAGTGCCGACTGCCAATCCTCGTCATCCAATTCCAGCCCGTCGCCGACCCAAGCCTCCCTAATTCGGACAAGCAAGTCAGCGCGATTATGAATCAGCTTCTTGTAAATCAAGGAGATAGTGCTATCGGGGAGGTGGCCATCCAGGATACGATCTTCGAGGGGGGAGGACTCGGGGATGGCGGCACCAGGAGTCAGAACAGAAGCAAGGGCATGACGGACCTGCAAATATCTAAAAAATTCCCTATCACTCAAGTCATAATCGTTCCGAAGGGCCTCGAAGGACTTCACCGTTCCATTCGTACATACGTCACCCACTCTACATATTCCAATCATATCCCAGCGGTCAAAACCCTTCGTCGTCCAAAGACAGCCCAGACGCTCGGAGGCATAAAGCGGAGTCGCCAACGTCATTCGATCCTCCCATCCCAGGCTTACATTCGCAGCGCGCCACACACTAACCGCAATCCTGGTCGGTCCCGTAAGATGGCGCCCAGCCGACCTGGAGTAAAGCGCTCTATTAAAGTCCCCTCCCGGCAGCTGGAGTCTATCCATTTCAAAGGCCGGATCCCGACCCGGGGAATACATTGAGTGGTTAATGGCAGACAGTTGGGTAGCCCAATAATATCTCCTGATATCAGGAAGTGCTATGCCCCCGTCATACCAAGGGATGGTGAGCTTAGCAAGGGCGATACGTGGACGCCCGTCCCAAATCAGTTGCCTCTGTAGACTCTCGACCTCTCGGAAATAGGTAGCGGGAATGTCATCATAGGAATTCTGAAGTGCATAAAGGAATCGCGGCAAGGACATCATCTTGAAAAGGGCAGCTCTGCCCAGCGGAGACAGAGGCAATTTACGCCAGCGAGCCACGTCCAGCCTCAGTCTAAGAAGCGGGGGAAGGAGATTACGTTCAAACCGGAGCAACTAATCCAGTGTAATAAAGATCCCCAGATACTTGAAGCCAGACTGAACAACCTGGATAGGAAATCTATTCGGCAACGGGGGCAGAGCACCCGAGAGAACATATACCCAGGACTTAGCCCAGTTAATAATCAAACCAGAATTTTTACCAAATGAGGTGAGAACGTCGAATAAGACATTTAACGATTTACGCGAAGAAGTAAGGTAAAGAAGAATGTCGTCCGCGTAAAGCGAAACGCGGTCCTCAAAATCTGGGGACCAACGTATCCCCTTGAGTGAAGGTTCCCATCGAAGCCACGCAGCCAGCGGCTCTAACGCGAGAGCAAAAAGTAGCGGAGACAAGGGGCACCCCTGTCTGGTCCCCCTACCGAGGGAAAAGGGAACAGAAACTCGACCGTTAACCACAACCTGCGCCAGGGGGTCGGTGTATAGCAGCTTCACCCATCCAATAAACCCCGGGCCAAAACCAAACTTCTCAAGAGCTGCCCAAAGATAGGGCCACTCTATTGTGTCAAAGGCCATCGAGGCGTCCAACGAAGCCAAAATGGCCGGCTCCGTCAGAAGCCCCGCCCTCGCAATGGCTCCGTGGAGGCGACGCAGATTAAGAGCTGTGTTACGGTGCGGGATAAATCCGGATTGGTCCGGATGAATCAAGTCACTAATGACCGTCAGGAGGCGAGTAGCCAAGAGCTTGGCAAGAACCTTGGGCTCAACATTCAACAGGGAGATGGGTCTATATGACGAACAAAGATCCCGGGGTTTACCCTCTTTAGGAATAACAACGATCGTAGCCAGGCGCTGGTCATAGGGGAGAGTACCCCGCTCACGGGACTCCGAAAACATTGTTCGAAGATAGGGCGCAATCTTATCAGGACGCAGTTTGTACAATTCGATCGGCAATCCATTCGGGCCCAAAGCCTTGCCCGAACGGAGAGAGCGAATGGCAGTCGCTATTTCGTCCGTAGAGAACGGGGCCTCCATAGAGACCCGCTCCAAATCGGAGAGGCAGGGCAAAGCTATATCACGCAGAAAGAGGCGAGAGTCGTCCGCCTCCCGTTCAGACACAGGGGAATAAACCGCGCGAAAGTAGTCCGCAAAACATTCCACTATTTCAACCGGGTCCGTCACTTTCACACCATTCGAAGTCTGAATCACCGGCACCACTCGATTCGCCCTCTCCTTCTTATCCAACCAAGCAAGCAATTTACCCGCTTTGTCCCCAACATCATACAAGCGACCCTGTTGCTCTCGAAACATCATTTAGCCGCATCAGACCGGAGAACACAGAGTTAAAGTCACCAGCCATGAAAAGAATACTATCAGGGAGGCCCAACAACACTCGGCCCAAATCGGAGAAGGTAGAGGTCTGCAGGCCGGGGGGCACATAAACGGCAAACAGAGAAAGGGTCCGGCCCTCATATCGTCCCACGAGGACGGCATAACGCCCCCGATCATCAAGGATCACATCATCTATCGCAAGGGGAAGGGAAGCCCGGACAAGGATGCCCACCCCCCTGGAACCCGTAGTAAACCCTGAGTGCGCAACAAGGCGATAGCCCCACCTATTCATTGCACGACAAGTATTGCCCACTAGATGGGTCTCTTGCAGAAAAACAATATCGGGAGACAAACGTCGCAGGCATCGCAACACCACCCCCCGTTTTATACGATCCCCCAGACCATTGACATTCCACGAAATAAACCTCAACCCGCTACCCCCCATCCCACAGAGTGATGCAGGAACCATCCCCCAATGAGCATGACATTGAAAATTCCATTAGCAAGATAGAGTCGCCTTGAAAAAACAAAACACAAACTTCAAACACCCCACCAACCCACCCCCCAACATCCAAGAAAACACCCCCCACCCTGCACCCCTGCAGTAAGCTAAAAAGCCACCCCAACATGCAGTGTGCCTGTCGCCCAAAAACCCCCGTTCTACAAAAAGACCCCGGAGGAGGAAAGGCCCTGTCCCACCCGCCACCCCGACAGAAATAAAGAAGAAGAGAACACACCGAAAATAGAGGCACTTAAGCATGGAACCCCGGAAGAATTCACATGGCACGGAGACAAGGGCATAGACAATAAGTTCAGCTCTCTACACCACCCTCGGCACCACCCGGGTGTTCGGTGGGCTCAGTCCAATTAGGCCGGTCCGGCAGAGAGTCCAGCCAGTCATTCACGGAATCAGGCAGATCAAAGAAAAGGGTCCGTTCATTGTACTCAACTCGCAGCCTGGTAGGAAAAAGCATAGCGTATCGCAGTCCCAAGTCCCGGAGACGTTTCTTGACTCCACGGAAGCCCATACGCTGTCTCTGCACAAGCTGTGAGAAGTCCGGGTAAAAGTTCACCGTGGCATTCTCGAAGGCCACCGGGCCCTTAACTCGCGAAGCCTGCAGGATAGCGTCTCGGTCCCTATAATGAAAGAGTTTTGCAACAATGGGCCTCGGCGGGGCGCCCGGCTTGCCCTGGCCACCCGGAACACGATGGGCACGTTCCACCGCAAAGAATTTGCTCAAGCCAGATGGAGAAAGGTAGTTCTGTATCAAGTCCTCAACCAGGAGATCAACAGAATGTGGATCAGGATTTTCCGGAACGCCAACCACACGCACGTTGCAACGCCGTGCTCTGTTTTCAAAATCCTCCAAGCGCCGGGTCATGAAATCATTCACCTTTCTGAGGTTGCCAATCTCCGTCTGTATCTCCGAGACGTCGGCCGTGAGGCTAGATGACTTGAGATCCAATGACTTCACCTTCTCATTGGTTTTAGAGAGGTCGGCCCGAATCAAGTTCACATCAATGGCCACAGTATCAATTTTATGGGCCAGAGCTTCATACTGTTGGCCGATGGTTTCTCTCATGCCAGAAATGGCGCCCATGATGTCCTGCAAGGACGGCTCCGCCGAAGCCTCCAAAGGGTGCCCAACTGCACTCGGGCCAGGCAAGGCGGCTCCAGGGGACCCCTTCGATTGTGTGTACCGGTCCATGATGTTAGACTGGACCGGGCCCCCGCGAAGGGGCGTCTTGGTCTTCCGCCTCTCTTGGTCCCCTCTGCCAGCCATGATGGAGACCGCGTCCCCAAGGGACCCACGCGACCTGGTGAAAATGGCCGCAGGAGGACAGGGCGCTGGAGCCAAAAATCAGCAGCGAGGGCACATCGAGGTGTGAACCAGTCTGGAAGGATGCGAAGCAGGCAAAAGGCGCAACAGCAACCTCGCGCCGCTGGACCCAACAACGGCCAGACAACTCTGCCGGAAGACGTAGTCTGAGGCAGAATCGAAACCGAAAGTTATGAGGGGGACCCACAAGTCGAATCCCCCTGCCGCTGTTGTTCAACTCAGACACGGCAACAGAGCCTCACCAAGACCCGGGCGCACCACCAGGGCGGGCCCCGAAAGTTCGAGTCGACGTATCTTCGGTGCCCCTGGTCCATTTCGAGATCCAAAAACAGCAGGAAGATCAGCCCAGGTTCCTCTACAAGAGTCCTCGTAATTAATCAGGATATGTTCAGGATATCATGCCGGGAGTGGCGGGGGTCCGGAGAGCGCTGTGCTCACGCGGCCATCACGGATGCCCGCCAAGCTCCTCCGATACATTGTTTAATATATTCTAATTTATATAAATATATATAAATACATTATTTATTTATGAAATATGAAATGGTACACAATACAATAGACATAATAGTGTTGTAAAAAAATTCTTATGAAGAAAAGATAGTATGTTAATGTAAGTAACATGTTTTATTACATATAAGACAAAATAATATTTATAGTTTATTTGAGAAATAATATAAAAATATTTTAAAACAATTATAGAACAAAAAAATTAAACATATTTGAGTACATGATTTTATTTTTTAATATATTTGTACAATAATTTTGATACATTGTCAAACAATGTTTAGTTTTAACAATATTGTTTCATATTATCACATATGTCATTAATATAATATTGTAAGAAAAATAATGTTGAAACATTTGTAATGTAAATGAGAGAAATAAATATTATTTTAATCTTTAGACAATCATATAATATAGTTATATCATTAATATTAATATATTAAATATTATTATTATTTTTTTTTTTTTTAAAGACCTTTATTCAGCGGATCAAATCAAACATTCCTCGCCTACAACCCGCCGGGCCGGCAAACAGTAAAAAACCTAGTTAGTTTCATAGAACAAAAACACAGCCCAGTGCCGTCAACCCGGGGGTACGGCGGGTTGCAGAGTGCAAATTATGAGATCCCGAAGGATAATGCGGGATTAGGAAGGTCACATTTTACAGTTTAGCACATATGATAAGGTCAAAGTGTATAAAATTCTCCCAAAAAGGAAACAAACAGAAAACAAACCCCCCTTTAACTTGGTCGACAGGTTACATGACTGTCAGGTTCAGAGCAGTTACGGTGCATGTATGGTACCCAAATGCATTTGAGTGCTTGGAGTCAGGTAGCAATGGTCTGCCTTATCTGTCCAGTGAGCTAGACTGCGTGGTTAGAGGAGGCTCACATATGTTCCCCCTGTACTCGTTACGCCTGGACCATATTTCCACCCATTTGCGAGGACAGCCTCGTGAGACATACACTGTCTTCTCCTGCAGTATGCACCAGTCCATGTCACATTTCCAGTCTCTCAGTTTCGGCGGGCTGGGATCACCCCACAGCCTAGCAATGTTCCGTTTCGCCACCATCAGCCCAAGCGTTACCCAAATCCTCCCTTTGTGTGGTAAGTCAGTTGGTTCCCAAATGTTGAGCAGACATCTTATGGCCTCAGGTCGAATTTCCACCTCCCACACCTCCTGCATGCAACGCACCACTCTCCCCCAGTTCCTTTGTACGTTTTGGCACCCCCAAAGGATATGAAAGAAGGTACCCTCTGCACCACATCTCCTTCTGCAGAGTCCGTCCCCACCTCTTCGCATCATCTGCAGCCTCGTACATGAAATATAAATTCTGTGTCGTATTTTCAGTTGGATTAGGCGCAGTCGGGCTGATATTGCCACCTCACGGGGAGAGGCAAGAGCATAGGACCATTCCTCCTCATCAATTTCCATCCCATCAGCAGTCCATTTCTCTTTTAAGGGAAGGAGTAGGTCGGGGGAGTTATTGAGCAATTTTTTGTACGTGAGAGATATAGCATGTTCTGGAATAAGGCCATCTAATAGTCTGTCTTCAAGAGGGGAGCATTGAGGCAGTGTGGTGTCAGGTGGAATGTTTGTCTGAAGTGAGTGTCGCACCTGTAAGTATCTGAAGTATTCGGTGTGTGCCAGTTCGTACGTTGCCTGCATGTGAGCGAATGTGTGAACACCTTCAGGGCCCCAGACGTCTTTTATTTGGGAGATCCCAATCAGGTCCCAATTCCGGAACCCGATACGAGGGGCGCCCGCCCAAAGGAGGGTACGCTGAGCCGCCTCAATTGCTGTGAAGTAGGAGTTCGGCACCAGGTCTGGGTAATTTTGGAGGGCGTAGAGGAACCTAGGCAGCGCCATCATTTTGAATAAGGCAGCTCGGCCTAACAATGACAGTGGCAGGTCCTGCCAGGACTTGGCCTCTCGTTGGAGACGCCGAAGGGGAGGTTGAAGATTACGCTCGTAGGATAGGGCCTTGTCCGTGGAGATGAACACTCCCAGGTATTTGAAGCCTTCCTCAGCGACTGTGATGGGGCACGTGTCGGGAAGCCTCGGGGGACTCCCTCTGAGGACGTACAGATACGATTTGCTCCAGTTGACTCTGAAGCCGGAATTACGACCAAAGCTAGCGAAGATGTCGAGTGCTGCAAGGATCGACCGTCGTGGCTTGGAGAGGTATAGAAGAATCTCGTCAGCGTATAGGGATATTTTATCTTCCCATCCCTCCGCCCACTCTATTCCTCGAAGGTATACGTCGTGTCTGATCCAGGCAGCCAACGGTTCAAGGGAGAGGGCAAAAAGGAGGGGGGAAAGGGGGCAGCCCTGTCTAGTTCCCCGCTCTAAAGTGAAGACCTCCGATACTTTGTTATTCACTAGGACCTGTGCCAGCGGTTCCGAATAAAGGAGACGAACCCACGACGTAAACTGGGGTCCGAAGCCCAGCTTACGCAGGACAGCGAACATGTACGGCCATTCTAGGGTGTCAAACGCCATAGTGGTGTCCAGGAGACCACCACCGCGTCCTCCTTCAGTTTATGGCGTTGCCCAAGCACTCCGTGTAAGCGTCGGATATTGAGGGCCGTATTTCGGTGTGGCATAAAGCCTGATTGGTCAGGATGCACCAGCGTACTCAGTACTGGTTTAAGTCTATTGGCGAGTGTTTTTGCCAGTATCTTTGGCTCGGCGTTGAGGAGGGAGATTGGCCTGTAAGAGGCACAGGATTCAACGGGTTTCCCCTCCTTTGGGATTGCCACTATATATATTCCTTCCTTTCTACTGGTCTCAAACATGGCTTTAAGATGCTTACTAATAGTATCAGGTTTAATCTTGTACAATTCTATCAGGAGGCCGTTGGGACCCAACGCTTTCCCTGGCCGGAGTTCCATTATCGCGCGATGTATTTCGGCCTCTGTGAGTGGGCCGTCAATGGTCTCTTGATCATCATCAGATAGACACAGCATTCGGATATCAGCGAGGAGGGCTATAAAGTCTTCCTCTGGACGGTCAGACACCTTCGTATAGACCTGTTTGTAGTGTCTAGCAAACTCAACCACTATATCTCGAGGCTCTGTAAGGATCGCTCCGGATTGAGTATGGATTAACGGGACTATCTTCCTGGCCTGCTGCTTTTTATCTAACCAGGCGATGAGCTTTCCGGCTTTGTCTCCCTGGTCGTACAACCTACCCATGCTATGTCTAGCCACCGTCTGGGCCTCCTGGGAGACCAGCTCTCTGTATTCTGCCAACTTGACCTGCCACTTATGTCTGACCATCCTGGCCCCTTTCTCGAGCGCTTCCGCCTCCAGTTCCGCAAGGTCTACCTCAACTACAGTGACCTGACATCTCTGTTCTCGCCGTTTACCTGAGATGGCTGACAGCGCCTCCCCCCTTACCACCGTTTTAAATGCCTCCCATACCGTGACAGGGGAGTCTACCAATCCCAAATTCTCTTCAAAATAGTGGGTGATAGAGGTGTCAAGTTTCCCCCGTGTGTCTTCGTTTTTAAGGTGCCAGGGGTTTATTGGCGCTACACACCCCTCCCTCTTGGATCCGAACGTGATGTGTGAAGTTACTGACGAATGGTCCGAAATGCCCCGGGTTAATAGTGTGGCCTCTCGTACTATAGTGTGGTGCTGCAGGATGGTGAGGATGTAGTCAATGCGTGAGAAGGTATGATGGGGCCCAAAGAAGAAGGTGAATTGGCTATTCGTGGGATGCAGGTGACGCCAAACGTCAGTGAGCCCAAAGGCCTCAAGAAAGTCAGCTAACCACTGTTGCCCTTGGGGTAGGTCTCTGGAGGGCTGTCTATCAAGGATGCCTGACACTACTGAATTGAAGTCTCCGCCCAAGACCAACTGACCTTCGGGAAGGGAGAGCAGCAATTTGCCCAGGTCTGCAAAGGCTTGAGCCTGCAAGCCCGGCGGGATGTATGCCGAAAGCAGGTTCAACGTGTATCCCTCCCATCTTCCTGTGACCACCGTGAAGCGGCCCTGCGGGTCTGATTTAGTACTATCAATGTGGAGGGGCAAGGAGCGGCGCAAAAGGATCCCCACCCCTCTGGAACCAGAGGTGAAGCCAGTGTGCGAAGCGAGAGTGTAGCCCCACCTGTTGAGGGCGTGGCATGTGTTACCCAGTAGGTGAGTTTCTTGCAGCATTACTATGTCCGGTTGGTGTCGTTTAATGAGTTGGAGGACTATAGTGCGCTTAAGTCTGTCCCCAAGCCCATTTACATTCCAGCTCATGATTTTCAAGCTCTTTTCCCATTGCCTAGCCATAACCATTGCTTTGTAGGCCTTTTCTACTTAGCATCACTGAACCATTAAGGACATCATAGGCAGTCACTCTGTGCGACCATATCAAACCCCCAACTCCCCTTCCCTCCCCGGATCCCCCCCAGCGGCCATCGCCCACCCTGGTTCCCCCCCCAAAGGCTCTAACAGTGCAAACGGTAACATGTACAACCGAAAGTTCCCTTGTTCTCCTCCCTGTATGGACCCCAACCATCCCGCCCACCTCTGCAAAAGCAAACCCCCCCTCCCTGCCCCCTGCTCTGTGGGTTTCAAACTACCCACCACCCCAATTAGCAGAGCGCCTGTCGCCCAACCCTACCCCGGTGAGACACCGAGGAACTTCTAACTCGGGATATGCGTGGCCAGCTCCGTCCCAGCCGCCCTCCCGCAGCGTCCCAGGTCCTTCAGTCCCTCAGGTCTTGGGTGTGCGAGTACTATAGGGGAGCCCAGCCCTTGATCCATGGGCAGGCCCCGTTCTACCCCCTCGGAGCGCCCAGGCATACAAACAAGCACACTTTATACAATACTGTCCGGCTTCTTCCAAGTCCGGTGTGCGTCGATTCATCGCGCTGTGTTTTCTCCAGGCGAGTCCCAACGGGGACTGTTTGACCTCGAGCGCCAGGATCGTTGACTCTGCCCACCAGCCTCAGCTCCTCCCGTCGCCGATCCAGGAGAGGGGTGTCCATTGTCTCTCCGCTGTCCGCCATTTTGAAGGGGGTGGGCCACCGCCAACGTTGCATCAATCCACTCCTGTACCGTTGCTGGTGAGGTGAAGAAATGGGACTTGCCATCATGTATAATCTTCAGTTTTGCGGGAAAGAACATCATGTATCGAACTCCATGGTCACGGAGTGCCGCCTTGACCCCCTGGAAAGAGCGCCGTTCCTGTTGCACTTGTAGCGTAAAGTCAGGGAAAAAGCGTACTGTGGACCCTTCGTATTGCAGGTCCCCGTGTTGTCTGGCAGCCTGTAATATTGCATCCCGGTCTCGGTAATTAAGAATTTTGGCGATAATTGTTCGCGGTGGGGCTCCAGTCTTGGGTTTAGGAATCGGAGCCCGGTGGGCCCGCTCAATGGTGAATATCTTGGAAAGCCTCTTGGGTTTAAGGTGGCGGAGTATCAGGTCCTCGAGAAATAGCTCCGTGCTGTCACCCTCCAGTCCTTCCTCTACGCCCACCACGCGTATGTTGCTCCTTCGAGCCCTACCTTCCTGGTCATCGAGCCGCAATGCCATCTGTCTGTGCTGGTGGACAAGCTCACTGACCCTGCTTTTGAGCTTCTTCTCCGACTCCTGGAGGGCCTTAATGTCCCCCTCGTTGGCTTTCGAGCGGTCCGTGGTCTTCCCCAAGTCGGTGCGGAGCAGATTCACTTTGATGGTGATCTTGTCCATCTTTGTTTCAAGGCTAGTGCCGAGTGACTGGATTGCCGCCATGATGGACGTTAGAGAGGGTTCTGCCTTCCCCGCGACTTCCCTCGTCTCCCCCCCGGACTGCGTCTGAGTCTTAGGCACTGTATATTGATCCAGTTTATTTGTTTGGGACACTACACCCCCTTTAGGTCTCATGGTCAATCTGGTGCCCCTGGGGTCAGACGGCCTGTCGCCCACCTTCTTCCGGGCCGCCGCCAGTTCAGATCCATTCCCCGGCTCCAACCGACCTCAACCCGAGACAGAGACTCTATCTTACTGCAGCTATCGTCCAGGCGCTATAGTAGCGTGGGGCCTGCTGCCAGGGGCGTGCCCCGAGACTTTACGTCGCAATCCGATGCGTCCCAGGTCTGCTTTAACTCCCAGCCGGCCCAACTGTCGCCAATGTCCCGGGACCAGCCTCCTCCACAGCCGTGGGTTTGTGTCCGGCCTTCAGGGGGTGTCTGAATGTAGCGGTCAAGGGCAGCTGCTCCCTGGAAGGCTGTGAGCAGCAGAGGCCAGTCGTTTTTCCCTCACTCCCCGTGGCTGAAACGCTGTGTGAGGCAGCCCCCCTTACCGCTTGGGTAGGTGTGTATTGGAGTTTTCGGGTCCCCTGGGTCCGAGGGGTCTCTCTGTCCGCCCTTCCAGACGATCCCGGCACCTCGATGTTCTCGCGCCGGTGCGGAGGCCACGCCCCCCGCCTTCGCGCCTCTCAGCCGCGAGCCGCGGCAGGCCACAAGCCGGGACCTCAAGTGACGGGGGTGGGACGCAGGGTCGCCGCTGGCAGTCGCGGACGTTTTACGGAGCCTCCGAGGGTTCGTCCAGCCCGGAATTCACACCGAGGAGTCACTGGACCTGAGGGAGCTGGGGGCCTCCGTCAGACAGCCTCCCAGCCAGGATTTTGCTCGGATTTAGAAGGGGACACTGATGGTCCCGGCGGAGCTAGGGATTCAGGCGGCCATTTCCTTCGGCGCCTGGCCACGCCCCCGAATATATTAAATATTGACATTAATAATTATTACATATTGTTACATTGTAATTTTTTTACACAATGTATATTTAAAAAGAAAAGAAAAAATGAAGTACAGTTTTTTATATGTTTTTAACACATTTGTTTTTTATTGGATTATAGTAATAATTATTATATGTGTTATGATATTTATTATTATAATTTTACAAAGTTTTAAAGTAAAATAACATATTATTTGTAGTTATTAAATTAAATACAATAACATTTATTATATGTGAAAACACATTTTTAACAATTAAAATGTATTAATTTACTATGGTTTGAGGTGCCATATTAGTTTGGGTCTTCTATTTTGTAACAGCACGCTGTTGTTTTGTGTCATTTCGAAGAGGAGAAGCTCGCGATTGAAAGCTGCTTCACGTCGAGGAAGGTAATATTTTATTTCTTTATTTTAACTATATTTTAGAGTTATTTTGAAGTTAGTTGTAGTCTATTTAGAGTGTTTTGATATTTGTTACTGATGTTAAGATGTTTTATACGCGATAGTTATGTTTACATTGTTTATCGCGATTTACGTAATAGAGGCCTAGTCAGAAAGGTTAAATTTGAGGTGTTTAATGTGTTCATTTTGATAGTACAATGTTAGTAGTAATGTTATTAAGTGAATTATGTATTCTTTTGTGTGGGTGGGAATGTTTCTATGTTTATTTCCTAGGTTTTAATTTAAAGAAGATTCAGCTGACGGAAGATTGCGCTTTTTTTTAATGAAAGTTTATGTTAGTTTTACAAGCTAAAACTTTATATACACTTACATCATTTTTCAGTTTTCCTGGAGCATTTATTTTTTTTACATTATTTTCGGGTTTTTGATGGTTTCCATATTGTGGATTTACATTTTTACTACAGCTGTATTTTTTCATTTTTTGGGAGGGAAACATTTTAAGGATGTTTTATTCAAACCTCTTTGGATTAGTGTAAAAGAAGTGGTATTCTGAATCAACAGCAACAAACACGGTAAGTTAAAGAAAATTATTTAATTGTGGGAGGTAAATTATGTTGTTTTATTGTTGTTGTGTTATATTTTCTCACATATATAATTAATGCCAGTAAAGATATTATATTTTACCATTAAAAATATAGTACTCACATTAATTAAAAATGTGAGATAACTAGTAATTTTGTAATTATTGCTTTGAAGTTAAAGAAATGTGTTATTAATTAAAATAAGACTTATAGCAATCATTTCTAGGTACTCTAGGCCTCTTGTACTAGGATATAGTTTTACTTGCTCTTGAAGACATTGGTACATTTGTTTTGTTTGTTTGGAGGTTTTTGGTTTTAATTGCGTAATAGATTGCTCCATTCGGAGTTCCTGATAGCTTTGTTTTTTTTGTAGTGATGTTATTAGTTTGTAAAGTGTTGGTCTGACTCTTCCTGTTGTTTGTTGGAAGGCATTATGCCATCCTTCAACTGCGTTATTAGTTTTAGCTTGTTGGTTAAGTGTGCTAGTATATACGTTCCACCAAGGAATTAGAAATTTGGTTTGTCGCCTATGGCCAGATCTGTGTAATCTGCCCACCCAGGTATCCTCGAAGCAGTCCAGGAGTGGACTTAATTGTTGATCATGTTGTTGATAATAAGAGCTTTCAAGTAGTAAATTGTAATGTTCTGCAACATCTGTTACAGGTACATATGCTGATGCAATTAATTTTTTTATTTAGTTGAAAAGTTGGGTTAGTTGCAAACTCCATACTGAGAGTGATTTTTGGAGGTGCCTCCATACGGATTGATTAAAATGGTAATAACACACTTGAATAGAGGTATGTGGGTAAGTTTTGAGTATGGCATTTATCATAGATTGTTCAAAATCTATAATAATTTTTTGTGGGAAATAATAATTGGTCTCCTCTTTAATTTTATTTAGGATTTCCATGTAGGTTGCATTGTGTTTGTTAGGCAGCAATGCTTAAATAAACTGAATGTTGCAATTATGATGTATTCCATGGATAGTATAGAGTTGGAAGAATGGTTTGGGACATATTGAGAAAGTACCATCCATCATCCATACCTCAGCTTGCTGAAGTTTTACTAAATTGAGTGCTGTAGCAAACATTATTATTCTCTTTTCATTACTTTTATTAAAGTACAGAATAAATGGTTCCTTATTGTAAGTAATAGACAGTTCCCGGGGTAATTATGACTTCTTCAAAAGTTTTAGGACTTGGTGTGGGAGTTGTTGTTGCCCTTTTTGTGCGTGCTATGGTTCTTTTTAATGAAGCAATTGATGCCATTTGTCCAGTTGCTTCTTTGGGAATGGTAGGCAGCTGTTCTTTCAAAATTGCACTTGTTGGCCTTTGAGAGCTTGTGCTAGCCTCTTTAACAGTTTCTAGTTCACCACTTCAATCTCTGTAACATTAGGAGGGTGATTATGTTCTCTGGTTTTATGGTACAGTTGCTTCTCTGGTAGTAGCACACCCATAACATTTGTTTGAATAATATTTAGAGCATTTCCAATTCACTTTTAGCCCAGTTTGTTTCTCCTGGGTATACACATATCCCATATAACACAATAACATTTTGCCTTTTTGTGATGTAATGAATTGTGCACCTTCTGTCATTGTGATGTTGAGAAATCTATAATAACTGTACATAAGAAATATTACAATTATTGTTATAGATAATAATCTTTACAAATAAAAGATTTTTAATAACATACTTACAAAGTTTGTAACTAGATGCTTGAAAATTAGTTTTTTTTCATCTGGGTTAAATATTCTTAAATCGTTTTTTATTCTGTGGGGGCAAAAAAGCAGATATTAGTATTTGACACACAGCATTTTAAAATGGGGTGTGTTGTGTTTTTTGCGATATTTTTTTTGTTTTGCTGGGTATTTTATAGGTAAACTTAATGCATTTTTAACAATACTTACTTTTGTAGGTAGATTGTTTTAAGGGTATCTCCAGTAATTTATTTTTTTTGTTGTCTGTAGAGGAGATATAAAATAGAATAAAGAAATAAATGATTTATTTGAGGATGCAACGTAATTCTTTTAGAGCATTACCTTAAATGTTATCTAGTATGTCTTATTTTACTTACTGTTAGTAGATTTATAGATGTTTTGGGTTGATGATGTTCTTGAATTAGGTAGAAAACCAGCAGAGTTTCGACTTCTTTAGTTCTCTTGGTTTAATGTGTAAAATAAGAGTAACATTTGTTGCTTTTTATAGTGTTTGGTAAATTGTTAGTTTAATTTCATTGGTAGGTTTTAATATTATGGGTTTTCATTTGTTCATTTATATTGTTTGAATTTATTTGCAAGCTGTTTTCCTTAAATGGTAAACACTAATTAAGAGTTTTTTTTTAATTTCTGTTTCTATTTACAAATATTTGTTTGTGTGTTGTACAATATATGAAGTGTAGGAAAATTAATTTTATGCTGAAAGTGTATATGTATTAATTATTTAAATAGTATAGTTTATAGTTTTATTTTTGATATGTATTTATTCTTGGGAAAATATGTTTTTAATTTTATTTGATTTGTAATGTATGTTTAGGTATTTACTTGTATTTATGATGTTTAATTTTGTCTATTTTAAGTTTTAAAAAGTTGATAATTAGAAAAAAACGATATGTTTGCTGTTGATATGCTTGTGGTCGGTATTGTAGACATAGTGTGTATTTAAATGATGTTCGATTTTTTTTAAAACAATAATAATGTGTATGATATTTTGGATTTCGATATATTTGTAGAACGATAATATGGTTTTGATATTATTGTTTTTTTAATAAGTATGTAGTGTCTATATCGTTGTCATCGATAATTTTGTGTTGATAAAAATGTAATACGATATTGCGGCTGTCGATATTATGTCAGTGATTCAGTTCTTTGAGCCAACGTTGATGTCACCAGTGTCACACCAAGCATTGCCTTTGTTGCAAATCTGATCTCAAATTACCACAAGGGAGTGTACTGTGGACTGTGGAATCCAACATTGTGTGTTCTACCCAAACAATCCAAGTACCATCACTTTCAACTTCAACCCTCACCTGTCACTCATTGACAAATCACACCTGTATGCCTCTGTGTCAAGATGTAATTTTTATCATAGTTAGTAACATGTTAACTCACATTGCTATGGGGTCTATAGGGATGGCAGGCGGATCGCCACCGCCCTACCGGTGGTGGCAATCTGCCCGCCAAATCACCCCACGGACTGGAGCCCGCCTGCCATCCTAATAGACCCCAATGTGTCATGAGACGTGAATGCGACAAACCATTGACAGAGTAGAGGAACCTGGAACCACACAAGGAGAAGACAGTGATTTGACATATGATGGCAGTACAGGAAAAGCACTGCCCTAGGCAACACTCTACAAGATGCATACCAGTTAACACAGGCCAACACCATCAACATGGACAGAAGGGGGATGGGAGCACACAACTTCCCCTCCCAGCAGTTTACCCCTCCGCATCCTGGTAAATGCACTGCAGTTGAAATGCTTACTTGTCTTTCCGTGAAAGTGAGCCACCACAGCTGGATGCAGGTCAGTGCTGTCAATCGCTAGACACATGTGTGTCACGTTATCATCCTACATCAGTAGCGGTTAGATACATTGAGATCGATATATGCTGAGGGAGCGGCCACAATCCACTTGGGTCTCAGTACCTCTCCCTGCCCAACTCAGGTGAAACACTTCAGTCCAATGACAAGTAGGCATCTCGACGGAACTGCATTTACCAGAATGCCATGGGATGAACTGTGCTGGGAGGTGAAGCAGTGTGCTGCCATCCCCCTAACAGCATCAACATGGACATGACGGAAGTTGTCACGGATTACATAGCGCAGAACAATTAAATCCTTAGCAGTGTGCCCACAAAAACCAGCATCACAACACATCCTGTCATGTGGACGATAGTGACATTGTTGCATTCACACACTCAAGTACTGTTGCACAGGGCTTTTTATGTGACATGTGCGATTCATGCATGTTTAACCACATGAACACAAGTCCCTGACAACATACCAGCGCTAAATCTATGTACCAACGAAGTTATCTTTCCCTGAATGACACAACTGTTGGGGTCACAGGGCAGGCATCACGTGTGAAGGAACTGTTGCACAATGTGTTCCTTGCTGTAGCAATGTTCTCCTCACTCCCCTACATGGGATTGTGGATATTCATTTATGGCCTCACATTCCCACAGAGAAAGCATACTTCAATCAGTGTGTAGGCACAATGGGCTTCTGTCTGGACAAGTAGTTGCTCCCACATCAGCCCGGAGATCGTCAAATTCCAGGTGTCTTGACCGTCCCACGCGATTCTGTCACTGCTGAACACGGCACTCCCACTTTTTGTCGGGTACTGACTCACAAATTATTGATAGCATCTGACACTGAAGGCCGTTGCACACTTTTTTTGCACATGTGGGCCTTGTCCCTTCTTTTCATGCTTTTTCTGTAGTCCTACCGGGTGTCATTCCTCCACTTTACATACTGCATGTAGAGGTTTCAGATCATTACTTTGGCCGTACAGCTGAGCGCTGGTTCTGAGATTGCTCTCACGCCATGTCAGACTGTCCTGTGGTCCAGGCAACCCCGGTCAGTTACAACTGTACCCTGACCGCATGCAGCTTCTCTTCGGATGTGTCCCATCAGTTATAGGCCAACCTTCCGCTATGCCTATTTCACCTGCGTGCAACCTGTGTTTTCCTGTTGCAGATGCCAATTTTTAGTGGTCCATGGATGTCTGCCTTTCCAACACATCCCTTGCTGCCCTGGATCATGAGCTGTGGGTGAGTCCTTTGTTGGTCCACGACCAGGACTGCTTCAGTGATACACGTTTGTGGGATGCCTTTCAATGTGTCAGACAGGCTGTCAGCTGGGCATGTGCATTTGCACAAATGCTCCTGTGCCATGCCTACTTCGAACCTCTCCCGGGTTGCCATGGGATGCTCCTTTCAACCTTGTGGTGCGAGGAGCAAATCTGTTCCTTCATACTGCTGGATTGGATGGCGGTCCTTTTTGCAGAAGATGATTTGGATCGTCTTTTGAAACTGATTGCCTTCGAAGCTGCCTATGCCTTCTTGGATTATTAACTACTTAACAGCAAAAGGAACTGTTGGTGACTAATCCAATATCGTTTTGCCTTTTTCACGCCTACTGACAGGAATTGTCCTTCAGTTCTCTGACCTTTGCCCTGTCTGCATTAGCTTTGACTCTGCTGACCTCTGCGGTCTGTTTTGGTTGGTACCACAGAACTGAGCAAGGGGAGGCGGTCATCTAACCATTATGGACATTGTGGACTGGCATGAGCCCGGCTTACATTATGCAGCTGGAGTGCACAAATATTATATGGCTTAGTTGTTTTGCAAGTACTGTAGTATATGTCTGTCACATGAGACGTGTCCTCAGAGCTTGTACTCGCGTGGTCCTGGAGTACTGTCTGATAAATCTGTCCGTGGTCGGAGAACGTTGTCCCTTGTCATTCTGTTCTGGTCTGGCCCTTGCACCCCGACTCAACAAAGTGTCACAGCTGCTAGAGGACACGGATGCCTTTTAGATATCATGGGAAAGCGGGCTAGATGCCCCACACTTGGAGAGTGATCCATCCAGTAATGAGAGTGACACAGCACATGAGATGTACATTTCACCATGTATAGGCTGAGGAATGGAATCTGCTGACAAACCCCAGAGACCAGGGACATCCCATTAAACTCCTTCCTTCCTGGACCGGAAACAAGCATCCTGGGACCTGTTTCTGGCTAATTAGCCGTCATCAGCCACGCTAGCTTGAATCCAGTGGCAAAGTGAGCAAGGGACCCACGTCTGGGCATACCCTGCCAACTTAGGGCGAACAAAGAAAAACCACAGGTGCTTGCAATATTCAACACTCCGTTCATCATCCCTTTTAGGTTTGCTTTATTCGCCCTAAGTTGGCAGGGTATGCCAAGACGTGGGGCCCTTGCTCACTTTGCCACTAGATTCAAGCAAGCCTGGCTGATGACGGCTGGTTAGCCAGAAACAAGTCCCAGGATGCTTGTTTCCGGTCCAGGGAAGACATGGTTTGGCAGTTCGGGCTGGAATGTTCCCATGGGGCTCAGGGTCACACTGATTTGCATATGACCATATCTGAACTGGGGTGGCGGACTGAGCTAAAGAATGATGATGGATTAAACCCAGATCAGCTGACTGGGGGTGAGTGCTTGCAATGTTCAACACTCCGTCCATCATCCCCTTTGGTTTTGCTGTGCTGTCACTGCACGAGCATAAGCTTTAGTCCCATAATACGCAACAACATTACGGGATGTGGGCAGTGAGTGTCATCTGGACAATGCAACATGGATGTACAGTAGACAGAGATATGTGGACATTATGGGGTCAGTCCTACGTGAGTGTGTGTCGAATTTGCATAACAGACATTGTAATGTTCACCTGAATGAGGCACAAATGCACATGGATTGTGTACACATGCCCACATGGCTGACAATGACCGATGATGTCGGTCAGAGCTATGTTTGTTTGTTCCACATGTGCACTCCTATGACGTGTGTGACTGAACGTTTACAGGCAATGGCAGCTAGGCACACTGCACGCCACACCAGTACATGTGTTGGGAGTGCTAGGAATTACAAGAATGTCTGATTTGCAGACAATGGACACCTCTGATTGTCTGCCTACGTCATTGGCTCTTCACAAGCCAACCCCTGGCCAAGAGACGCCAGTCAGATGTCAAGGGATATTCTAGCGATGTTCACAGGTTGGATGTTTCATTACACAACATTGGTACAGTGCGAGAGACCTTTGTCCTTTTTGACTCCTTCCCTCATTTCAGTCCATGCAGGCCACGAGGCATGACTATGTATGTAATTTCACTATCCTTTTCTTGGACAAACCATTTGTGTGAAGACTTGACTCAAAGGTCACACTCTCTCATACCTTCACAGTGTAGTGGTCACTGTTCTAGTTGTTATGATGTACCAGCCACTCCCACAGGGCTGGCTTAAGCCCCCCAGCCACCCAGCACAGGCATCACTGGCCATGTGACCTTGCCAACAGATGGGGCCGGACACACGTGCCCTGGGCCAGTTCTCCCATGCAAGTATGGTGTCTGTGTGGTTACTTTATATGTATGGGTGCCTCGTGCCCCACAACATTACAAATGGGGTGCAACAATCACTTTAGGCGAATGAGTTGTGATGTGTGATGCAATTCGCATGGCGACAATGCTAATGCAGAATGTGTTTGCAGGCATGTTAGCTGGCATCTGCAGCGATGACATGCATTGGCCCCAATTGAATGTTGTATGATTGCGGTTGCAGCTTCCAGGCTGCCGCCGTGTGGCACACACTATGCGAATGAGCCATCAGACAATGTGAGCCTTCGGCGCCATACATTTATTGATATTGCAGTGTGTGCACTCTGCAACTGCGGGCTCGGCATTGGGCCCATTTGCCTTCAGGGGCACCGAGGGTCACTCATAGGGAATGAGTGGGCCTCGCACTTTGCATTTGGCAGGTTGCCACATTCATCATGGTCACACCCTGCTTGCTGGGAGTTTTTAGTTGTTCAGGGGTTGCATGCGTGGAGATGATTGGTACATACGTCTGCTGTTGAATGCGGTGGCATCTTGTCTGCCGGAGATGCATCAGGTAGAGCTGCGGGAAGGCCTGTAGCGCAGGATCCATGGCGGCTCCGGTTTATTTAGATGGGTACAGTCTCGGCTTTTCCTCTAGGTTGTTGTGTTTCCACCATCTGTGACGTGGTGGTTTTTACGGGGTGGTGGGAGGGGCTGTTTGCAACATCGTAATCTGGTTGGTGGACAGAACCTGTCTCTGCACTCCGGTCTTGCTTTGTTGGCTCCGTTCCCCACCCTTGTGTACACAAAAAAGCGTGCAGAGCCTGCCAGACCGAGGGGGAAGGAAAATGGCCCCTGTGGGACCATTGTAATTTGGTGGTTGCAATGACCGCACCTTGAGCGGGAAAACAAACGTTTTTCGCCACCAGCGCAGATGGACTTCCATCCATCATCATAATGAGCCCCTAAGTTATTACTTTTAGGCTCCACCAAAGGTGAAGAGTCAGGCTCTGTCTTCCAAGTTAGTTTACTGTTTACTCTTTTTTCTCAGATGTCAAAGTGAGGCAATTTATGTGACATTCAGGTTGGGTACTGCAGGTATGCTGGAGTAAAGCTCTAGAAAGTTATTTTTTTGTAGCGCACAACAAAATTTACATGTCTGTAAATAACAATATATAAGAATTAGGAAAGTGCAAAGGAAACACTTTTATGGGTAACTCTAAAGTGCGGTGGAAACAAATATTTCAATACGATAACGAGAAATCAATACATTGATAATATTTTTTTTAATGGTCTTTTATACACTACACTTTTATCAGTACAACTCTATGTCTGTGCAAATGTAATGCTCATTTCCAATGAAAATATGTCCTCTGTAATAGCATTGCACTACCACACTATGCATACTACACTGTACCCCACTGCACTCTACGCTTCTCAAATCCATTATGCACTATTCCCCTCAATGTCACTCCACACTACTACACTCAACAAAACACTACATACCATACTACTCTGCGCCACTGCACTCTATGCCACTACATTTCATATTGCAATCAACAACACTGCACTCTTCACCAATGCACTCAACATCACTATACTCACACAAACAATATGTTCTAAGCCACAGCACTCTAGCCCAGTCTATTCTGAATCACTGAACTGTACACCACTATACTCTAGAAGCAAAACTCTATGCAACTGCACTCTACATCACTTCACTATGCCACTCAACTCACCACCACTGAACTCAACGCCAGTCTACTCTGCACCACTACACACTATAACTCTACACTCTACTGCACTCTATGGCAATTCACTCTATGCCAATGCACCTGATGCCACTACACTCTACACCACTACACACTACACCACTATACACTCCATGCTGCTCTAATCTACTGTGCATCACTGCACACTATTACACTGCACTCTATGCCGCTCTTTCCTACACCTCTGCACTCCAACATGCACCACTCCACTCTACGTCTCTCTACTCTACTAATGCCAGACTCTACTGAATGCTAATGCACTCTACCCCACTCCACTAAACAAAACTGCACTCTTTGCCACTGCACTCTATACAACTCCAGGACTGGCCACTCCACTGTACTTTGAACCCCTCCACTCTATGCCACTCCATAATACTCTACTATGCAAAACTGCACTCTAGGGTACTGCAGTCTACGCCAATCCACTCTACTTCTTACTACTTCACTCTACTATAAAACAATCTAATCTACGCCACTACACTCTATACTACACCACTCTGAGCCACTCTTTTACATTTTGTGCCATTCCACTGCAATATGCAGAGTGACACTCTAAGCTACTATACACAACTTTACTCTGCACCGCTGTGCTGTACATCACATAATTACTATGCACATAATTCCATTGCACACCATGCTACATATTTACACTACACAAATCCACGCCACACAATTACAGAACTAACAATTCCAATCCAACCACATAATTCTACTCAACAACATACATCCACTCCATAACACAAGGGTAAAAGATATTGCTATTTACAACACCAATAGCTCTAACTCAAACAAATGTGAGCCCTATTGCATTTCTATATATATGCGTGTGTGAGTCTGTATCCTTCCTCCTTCCTGGTGACTTTGTAAACATATTTACTATGAGAGCATTTATGAAAAAGGAAGCAATTTGAAATAAAAAAAATAGTTTCAGCTCAAAACCTGTTTAAGCAGGTTTGGTTTATAATTGATTTGCTTGGAAATGTCTCTAAAAGTTGTTACAGCTTCCAAACCAATAAGACAGATGTGTGACAAAGGCTGCCCAGTACTCTGGGGGCTTCTGCTTGGTGCAAGGCTTTTGAATATTCTAAGCCAATCACTTAAAACACACATTAGGGCCTGCTTACCGAGTTTTTGCAGAGTATGCACTTTTTGCAGTAGGGCTCTTGTGACAATGTAAGTTACATCCTCTCCGTGGGCAAATGAAGTAGAAGAGTCAGAAAGTAGTTGAAGATACAAGTTATTTAATCACAGAAGATCCCAGCCATCCATCGGCAGGGCACCTTCCAACTGACAGGTACATTCAAGTAATCACATTCCATCCCGTGGTAATCCACAGCATATGACATCATAGTAACACCAACAGCTTGTGCCTGAACAGGGCACAGATGTGATTACCAATTAAACACAGTTATGAGGAATACCACACTCCTCCCTACTTTGATAATAAACAAAACAACAAAAACGATTAAGAGAGTAATAAATATGGATGAGAAAAAACAGCAGCAGTGAGAAAAAACTACCCACCAAGAAGATCAGACAAAATCTTCCAAATGCCTTGGTCTTTTAACAACCTGGCCGGACTTTCTTCTGACTCAGATGAGTTTACGACTATACCACCAGCACCTTTATGTACAGCAATCCTGTTCATATTCCAAATGTGGTGATCTTGTGGTACGTACAGCATTATTAAAGGTTTTGACAACAATAATTGGTTTGAAATATTTCATAACACCACCCAAACCTGGACGTTTGATCACAACCAAATCCTCAACCTGTACATTGAGTTACACAGAATGTTTATCATCAAAATATTTCTTCCTCTGCACAACTTTTTTCACTTCTCTTGTGCGCCAATTGTCATCATCAAATTTTTTGCCAACTTCTCCTTCAAATTCATTGACCCAGCAAGGATCAACAAATGTGTTTGGTAACCTACCTCTAAAGAGCTGAAAAGGCATTTTCCTTGTGGTGCAATGAGGAGTGAACTTATACATTTCAACCTGCTTTAACAGTTCCTCTTTCCAGTTGAGAGAATTAGATTTAGCTAACGCAGTAGTTTCCTTAAGAACCCTGTTCAGCCTTTCCACCATCCCATTTGTGTCTGGATCGTAGAGTGAGCACCTCTTGGTTAATCGATCAATCAGACAGAAATTAATTAGTCTCCTTAGAGATTAACTGCACCCCATTGTCAGTAGGAATTGTGTGAGGGACCCCTTCGCAACTAAAAAGAACATCTAAGAATCTGATCACAACTTCTGGCCACCTGGAGAACATGTCGATGACAACAATGACAAATCTTTGCATGTCTTCACCATGAATTGGCCCCAGGATGTCTAATGCAATCTCACACCAGGGACCCTCCGGCAATTTCCTTATCTCCATGGGTAGTTTGTTTGGTCTTGTCACTGAATGCACACAACAAACACTCTCTGATCAGTCTCTCAATCATCTTACTTATCCATAACAGGCCACCAGTAGGAACATCAAAGCCTTTCCTTACATTTAGACATTCCCATGTGAGAACCATGAGCACGTTCAATCAGCTCTTCCCTCAGTTTCTCAGGAGGTATCAATTTAGTCCCCCTAAAAAGCAGACCCTCATTTACACTCAACTCATCCTTAACCTTCCAAAAGGACTCACATCCAGAGGTACTGGTTTTCTTGGCATTCCAACCACACTCCAACAAACACATCGCTTCCTTGAGAACACTATCCAAGGAAAGCTCATTGCGCCACATACCCTCATGAATGGTTTTGCAATCAACCAGGCACACAAAGTTGTCCTCTTTGTCAGGACACTCATTATCACCAGACGAAACATCCTCAAGGAGACCAACCTAGAGAGTGTATCCGCAACTGTGTTCCTCCACCTGAAAGGTACTCCAGATGAAGGTTGTACTCTTGAAGAGCAATTACCCATTCTAATGGAAACCTGATCCAAACCCTTCTACACAAACCTTGAACCCCTCAAGAACTTCTTAAGCTTCCTGACAGCCCAAAGCACAGCCAAGGCCTCCCTCTCAATAACAGAGTATCGTGTTCCCGCATCTTTCAAACCACGGGAGATAAACAAAATGGTATTAACACTGCTTTCTCTCTTCTGTTGTAAAACAGCACCAAGACCTTTGAGGCTGGCATTAGTGTTGACAGAAGATTGCTTCTTGGAATCAAAACGTTTTAGTTTTGAGGCAGCACTCAGAAACTTCTTGAGATTAATAAATTCCTCTTCACATGCTCCATACCAGGTAAAAGCAACTCCTTTCCTCAATCGACAACACATATTGACACTCATGTCAGCAATTTTTTTGAGAAACTTCCCATAAAACTCCACCATACCTAGAAATTTCAAGAATTCCTCACCATTCTAGAAATGATAACAACCAACTCTGCTTTGGAAAATAGCCCATCACCAGATATGATGTATCCCAAGTAGTCAGACATCTTCATGCCAAACTTAAATTTCTTGCCTTTTATGGTGAAAGCCTTCCCAACACCTCTCTTAAACATCTCTCATGATCAGCCATGCCTTTACCAAAGACCAAGATGTCAAACCTTTTCTGTAGTGAGAGCTACTTCTGCTCAAGGAAAGTCCTCATGAGCTACTAGCATATTCTATCACTGTAAAAATAGTGACAAGATATGACACAACCTAAGCAGTCTACCCAAGCAATACAGGTGAGGTTATCACAAGAAACACAAGGATAAATGTTATCGGTGTTTAACACCTCTCCCTAATTAATGAAGTAACAGAAAGGATCACATGCCCTCCAGCTCAAAGGACATAACCACAGCAATAGGTCGCCCCAACTCAGCTTAAATTATCTTTCAATCAAGTATAAGCCATTGCCATTTTTTTGCGAGGGGCTTCCAATATTAGCAGGAATGGCACAAGTCAACCAGTCTTGCTTTTATTAGGTCAATTATGGTTTCCAGAATGCCACATCTGGACCAAGAAAGCCCAAAATGGAATAGGATAACTATTATTTTGCCATACACACTATTATGACATGAACAAACAAAATTGTGCCAGAGATTAACCTGTTATGATGGGAGTAGGGGTAGCTTATACTTCTGTTGTCCTTGACCCCAGGCAAAGCTTTCAATAAACAATACTGTTTATTACGGAGGGACACAATGTCACACACATAGACACACATAAATGTGCAAACATGCATACACACACCCAGATGGGGCTCTTAATTCTCTAATCTATGTATCCATACCCTTTTCTTCTCTTCTCTTAAACTGATCATGCACCTAATTAACACTTTTTTTCACTCTGGCTCCTGTCGTCCGAAACTTCGGTGGGTCAGCACCAGTTACTGATCTTGCTACTGCTTTCACTATTCTTTCATGGCCCATTCTTCACACACAGGGGGTGAATGATAAAACAGGACCTACAACATGTTCAATCTCCTTGGTACTTAGCTAGATTGAGGCGTGAGACAGATGGTGATTTCGCAGATCCCTTAGACTGCCAGAGTGTGTATGTGATTATTATGAGGCGTGTCATTGATTTGCCTGGCTGTCACTCTAAGGGTCTTGAGATTAGCAGTATGCCTTCTTTAATATGGACAGACTCTCTGAACGAGGTGCTTGACTACACCTCTGAGAACTACTTTGAGGATCCTGGTGAGCTACCAGTAGCTCCTGAGCTACACATTGGAGACCCCTGGTATACACAGACATCACAAATGCCTTTTATAACTCTTTCCATCACCCTTTGAAAAAAATAGAATCAGCCGAAACCAGGCCAAAGGGAAGTCTGACAAACCTGAAGGTGCCAAAGGGAGTCAAAAGCTGTCAAATCCCTTGACGACTCTCTCAATTTGATCTGGTGATATGCCGAGGTGAGATCAATGGCACTAAAAACTGTAGCACTCCCCAGCAAAAGAGCCAGTTCTGTTATGTTGGGCAGAGGATATCTATCAACAATAACACACTTGTTGAGGCGTCCTAAGTCCACACACAGGCGAAGACTACCATTGGCTTTCCTGGCGGCTCCTGCAGCTGCAAGCAACTCGGTGCCCTCAACCTCCTCTATAATGCCACCATCTTTAAGTTTTTCAATCTCAACACACATCTCATCACGAACAGCAATGGGCACATTCCTCACCTTGCAGTGTACGGGTTGTGCATGAGCTACAGACCATATTTTGTGGTCGTAATCCACCAGATATCCCAATTCCTCCTTTAAAACCTGTGGGAACTCTTTTCTCATTTGCACAACTGAATCTGAATCATCCAACACACCAACAGGATATACCATATCTCTGTCCTTTAAATGAATGGGAACAGGACCACTTGGATCCAAGATAACCTCCAAAACACCTTGATGTGACCAACTTATGACACTGTCACCTTTCTAAGACACGTAAATCTTTCTGGAAGTTACCCTTTGTTTATACTCAATAACACCCTCAAAGATGCCATGCAATTTGATGGGCTCTCCACCATAGGAACAAGGTTTAATATCAGGTTGGTTTAGTTTAACCTTGCCATGAAGTGAATTTTGATAAAAACTGTTGGAACCAATAGTTATTTTTGCCCCAGAATCAAAAAGAACATAAGTGGTCTCACCATGGACACTAATGGTTTCCACAGGTGAACATTTAACCAAAGCATCCCCATGGACTTGTAAAATTATTTGACTACACACAAAATCAGTATGACCCTCTTCTTGCACTGAATCAATCCCCACAGACACTTTTTTCACTTTAGGGTTAGCAATTTTCGCTTTGCAAGCAACAGCAGAGTGTCCTTTCTTTCTACACTTGGAGCAGGTAGCCTTTATAGCTGGGCAATTTTTGTCATTAACCAAATGTCCAACTTTGTCGCATCTGTAGAATCTTCTCACATTAGCAACAGCCCTGTAGCTGTCGTCTTCTTTCTTCCTCACACCCTATTTACTCTTTTCTTTGATAAGATGGACATTAGCAACATCTTTCTCATTTACTTTCTTACTGACCCCAACACATTCCATGGAATGCTCCACCTTCTTGACAATAGCCAAGACTTCGGCTAAAGCAGGGTCATCTTTCAACCTTAACTCATAACTTACCTTTTCAATAATGTAATCAACCATAAACTGATCACGTATACGCACATCTACCAAGCCACCAAAATTAGAAGATGAGGCAAGCCTGTGAATGTCAGTAACATAACTCTCAAGAGATTCTCCTACACCTTGGTGTCTTCTTGCAAAATGGTAACGTTATAAAATGGTGTTTACCTTTGGAAGATAATGTTTGTCAAGCTTAAGGACGCACAGTTCATATTCATCCAGACCTTCAATGTCTGCTTGAGGTGGCATTGTTAGGTGATCAAAAACATCCTGACCCTCCAACCCTAGGCAGTGCATTAACAGTGCTGTTTTACGCTGGGCACTTAACGTTGCACAACAAACCTTTGCATATCTCTGAAAAACTCTTCTCCATTTCTTCCACTTAATGGCAGGTGTACCAGGAGTGGATAGAAAGAAAGGAGGTGGTCTGATGTTTTGCATGACTGCCAGGGCCGGACTGGGAACAGAAACTGGCCCTGGCAGCTGGCAGACTGCTCAGTTTCCCCCCACCCCGGGGTGAGGGGGAGTGCAGCCGAGCAGTTTCTGATGGCCGGTTTTAGCCGATTTTTTTACAGGGGGCGATATTGCCGGCCCCCGGTAACAAACCGCCCCCCAGGGCCCAAAACCGGCCCCCACCCTAGCGGCCTACCAGGGAAACACCTGGTGCCCGCTATGGCCAGTCCGGCTCTGATGACTGCCAGTAGATAAAATTAACACCAAAGCACAAACCTCAAAAAGTGATGATCACACCACACTGTACCTTAAAGACAACAATGAGATGTAAATGTGACAAAATAAATATGTTTGAGAAGATTAAATAGGAAGCATTACAATATTGTTAACTGTTCTTTGAGTCTCAATAAAGAAAAGGGCAAAAGGAGATAAAAAATAATAATGATACAAGACGTTGTAGAATCACCAGCAACCAGTAGGTGTCTGTAAACCATCACAAAGTGAGTACTTTCTTGAAAATCAGCAAAAAGCTTAACATGCCCGTTGAATTCTAGGAAACCAAACTTCCGGAAGAGCAGAATGGAAAACAGCAGGGCTAAGTGGAGTGTTCATTAGCACTCATGAGGGGAAGATTGGTATATGAGAAACCAGGTAAGCCCTGTCACATTAAGGGGCCCATTAGGATGGCGGGCGGATCGCCCCTGCCAGGCTGGCGGTAGCCACCGCCGGCCTGGCGAGGGCGATCCGCCCGCCATCCTTGCTCTGAAACCCCCCCGCCATATTAGGATGGCGGGGGGGGACCGGGCCGACGGTAAGACCGCCCGCCGCTTTTCCGCCCCGGTCGCAAGGCGACCGGGGCGGAAAAGGTATAATATCGTGGCGGTGTCTATGAGACACCGCCATCCATATTATGATGGGCCAATTTGAATGCCTTTCCGGGGCGGCAATGCCGCCATGGAAAGGCATGCGGAGAATCCCTGCGGGGGCCCGTTGCGGGCCCCCAGGGACTCTGGGGGTTGGGAGGTGCACATGGGGGGTACCTATGGTACCCCCCCACATTTCAAAGTGCAACATGGCAGTCACCGCGCCGTGCCTGTCATGTTGTGCTTTGAAATGCACGGCTTGCATTTTTAACATTGCAGCGGGCGGCGCTTTCAGCACCTCCGCTGCAATGGTAAAAATACACGATGCGCCCGCCACTGTGGCGGGCGCATCCTAATGCCACCATCGGCACCCCCGCCCTTATGGCGGGCAGTCCCTTTTTCCGATGGGATGGTGGGCGATCCTAATAGGGTCCTAGTGCGAAAGATCAGAACAAGTGTGTTCTGCCAATCAGCAAAGGCATCAAACCTTACCACAGTTCTGTTTACATTATAGAATTTTTATGAATTGTGAAAAACTTTAGGGCTTTTCTGTTCCCAATGTATGACCTACTTTAGAGCACATAGTGGGCGTTTTGTGATGCTGTGCTTACTCTTCATTCATAAACTATAATCAGTTCTTCACCAGCCATTCAGATTCTTCTCCCACCAGCACCCTCACTTATTCTCCTCTTATTACGTTTAAATTTAGTCACTAAGTACGTAATGGGCCATAATTATCAAACATTGAGTCAACGCAGCAAGACAACTTGCTGTACTGTATCGCATCAAATGGATAGGACAGGAATGTGCTATATCTATCAAGGTATGGCAGATTCCTGCTCTCTGCTTGCACTGGCGCACTCTGCGCAGCCTAGCGTCAGTGCAGGCTCCCTTGAGTCATGTTGCAAGGGTGCCTTCATTGCTGAAGGGACACCTTCCTGCACAAAAACTTAGAGGAGTTTTCTTCTTTCTAAGTGTGCTGCAGAATGCAGAACAGTTAGAAAAAGTAAACAACAAGGAGAAATTAAAAGAATTCTCCTTGCTGCAACTCTATCGGGTGACGTAGAATTTCGATGCATTCCTAGGTTTACGAGTCTTGGCAAATCCGGGAATGTGTCAAAATCTATGCGTGGATATGCTTGAACACTCATACTCCACCCCGGAACACCTTTCCAGGGTAGAGTAACGCAAGTCAGTGACTTGCGCTTCCTCACGTTACTGTGGATTTACCAAGCAACGCAGAGCCATGCAAAGTGGCCTTGCGTTGCTTGGTAAACCTGAGTTAAGGATTGCGGGGCATATTAACAAGCTGAAGTATCGCCGCTTTCTCGGCACAATTCGCCGAGAAAGCGGCGATACTTCCAGCGCCCTATTAACAAGGGCATTGCAACGCCTGCCAAAAGCCCACTTTGCATGTCAAATGTGGTTGGAGGTGGGAACACCCTATCACCAAGGCAGGCGTTGGGAGGAAAAGACCTGCGATAAACTTGTTTATCGCAGGTCTCCCAACGCCTGCTCTGACCAGGCGTTAGGCATTGTTAACATGGGGGTGTGGATCATAAAGCTGAATCCACCCCCCCATATTATCAAGGCACACATTAGCGCGTGAAAACAATGCTTGTTTTCATGCGCTAATGTTCACTATCGCCGGCTATCGCAGTATTTACTATCGCCTACGTGTTGCGCATTGATAATAACGCGCTAACAGGGCGAAAATATCCGGCGATAGTGAAATGTGCGATGTGCGTTTTGTAACGCACATCTTGTTAATATGCCCCTGCATTACTCTTGCAACACCAATCATGATGCAAGGGCAATGCAATCCAATGATAAATCTGGCCCATAATATATCACATCCTCAGGGGTGTTTATGGGATTAGATTGGTGCAGGTGCCGACATTTTACCAATGTCAAAAAGTGTAGTAGCAATTGTGCCAGTGAAGTTTAGTTCTTGAAAAGTATGTTGCTGGTTGTTAATTTGTATGAGGAAAGGTGCGTGGCACAGTGTAGATAATTGGAATTTGGCAAAACAAGAGTATGGGATTGTTGTTCCAACACGTTTATGCTTTGAATGGAGGTTGGTAAAAGTAGGATGTTTCAGGTCAGTATCTGGCTTAGGACAGTGCCCTGCTTTATGAGGGAGAAGGTGGTGAAACACTGTGCAAGACAGAACCTGGGGTCATTAGTGAAACATTGGTTGGTGATGGTGGTATGTGATGCGGAAAATTGAAGACTGAAACCTCAACAAATCAAGCAATAAATCAGCAAGAGGTGAACACTCAAGGGCTGACATTCCCTCAAAAATGGCTGCATAGATTGCAGCCTGCACGCTTTTATTGCTTTATTCCAATCATTTTAATCGGGTTAAATTGGAGGCAGCTTTCATATAAGACAGCAAAGAGAATAGTAGGATATTTACACAAACATTTCAGATTTTTGGGTGGAAATTCTGTGAAAAGTTGCTACTGAATCCATTAATAAAATACGGGATTCTTAGTGACGGTGGTCTTAAAATGGATCTCCATCAGTCGAAGGTTCTTTCATTGTGTAAGATGCAGAGCGGTATTTAATTTTCACCCATGTGATACACACCATCTGCTAGTCTAAGTCATCTAATTCACTTAGTGAGTTAATTCTCTGGCAGTGGAAAGATGTGATCATTGAGGTAACTGCAACACCTGATGGGTGTAGGGACCTGATCCTCATTGAAAATGTAATGGCCACTTAATTCAGGAATGACACACAATCAAGATGGAAACAGGACAACCGATCGCCAACGGTTTCTTTCAAAAGCTTCCAGCCCGTCACTCCTACTGAGGTGAGCAAGGCCGCAGAAATTGTTGTGTCATTCTAATGTAGCTGAATCCGATTACACACAGCACTGCATCACTGAACAACACCTACAATACCTTAATCAGAGAAATTACAGGAGGCACATTCAAACTCACAGGATAGGATGGAAGATCACAGGAGACTCCCACCAGATTACCTGAACCACCCTGCAACAGAGCCCCGATGGGGGCATAACACTCACTCTTCAAACCACACCGCCCAAAACCCCATCGGACCAAAGGGTAGTTGAACAACTTCCCTCTAAGGAGACCCTCAGTAGGCAAACCCACAATTGAAGGCGGGATAAGTGTCTAGAAGCCAAAATACTGTTGAATGATGCAACATAGAGAAAACTCACTGTCCTATTTAGTTGTTATGGATGTAGTCCCTGTGTACGTCTGGTGACAGTCCGGCCTCTGCAAGCACTCCAGTGTTGCTGTAATTCAGACCGGCTTCGGGTAGTGCATGCTATATTTCTGGGCTGGACTGATTGTCATGGTGGTAGCAGACACCACAACGTGTCTGAACAGCACGGCCTTTCTACAGTCATTTTATTTAGTTGTGTTTTTGCTACGTGAAAATGTACCATATTTCATGAGTGAAATGAAATTAAACACTATGGGGCATATTATCATGAACAGGCGATAAAATTATCGCTGCTTTATCGGCAGGAAACTGCCGCTAAAGCGGCAATAATGGGCTTGATAATAGGCCCTTGTGAATTCCCATAGCAGCCCAGGTTCTGGTGTTCACCTGGGCTGCTGTGGGAATTCACAAGGACATATTATCAAGCCCATTATTGCCGCTTTAGCTGCAGTTTCCTGCCAATAAAGCGCCGATAATTGTATTGCCTGTTCTTGATAATAGCCCCTATGACCCTTTCTCCGTGCAAAATTATCGGGAATTAATAAATTTAGTCTTTTTCCCTTGTTAGGAGGATGCAGTTTACTAGATTACGGGGACATACATTACAACACAACTTTTTCAACGCACTACCTTTACAACAAATCAATTACAGTGCAAGCGACTTTACAACGCATGTTTTTACAACGCATGCCATTACAACGCAGATGCCATTACAACGCATGCTATTACAACGTAAGTATTTTGATTTTAATAGTTTTTTTTATTTTGAAATTAAATAGTATTTTGATTTAAAATTAATACTCCTGTTACTATTTTAAAATACATTTTAAAAATAACATTAGATAGTATTGTTGTTGTTTTTTTTATTTTGAAAATATTTATAATATATTTAATAAATTAAATAGTATTTTGATTTAAAATTAATACTCCTGTTACTATTTTAAAGTAAATGTTAAAAATTAGATAGTATTTGGATTTAAAATTAATACTCCTGTTACTAACTAGTACTTCTTAGTAGTCAAATTAATTCTCAAAAAATAAAATCTTGTTATTTATTAAAATAAATTTTAAATTAAAACACCTGTTACTAACTATTTTAAATTAAAAAAGAAGATAGTATTTGGATTTAAAATTAATACTCCTGTTACTAACTATTTCAAATAAAAAAAATGTAATAGAATTTTGATTTAAAATTAATAACCCTGTTACTATTTTAAATTAATTAAAAAATAATTAGTATTTGGATTTAAAATAAATACATCTGTTACTAACTATTAAAAAAAAATAGATAGTATTTGGAATTAAAATAATACTCCTGTTACTAACTAGTACTTCTTAGTAGTTAAATTAATTCTCAAAAAATATATTATTGTAATTTATTAAAATGAATACTCCTGTTACTAACTATTTTAAATTAAATTAAAAAAATAGAGAGTATTTGTATTTAAAACTAATATTCCAGTTATTAACTAGTATTTCACTAATTCACAAATAATATATTATTGTTATTTATTTAAAAAAAAATATTATAAATCTCATAAATACAATAAAAATATGTTTGTTAATAATAAAAAGTAGAACTATTTACACATTTATTTTTATAAAAAAGTATTTTTAAAAAATAAATATTTTTTAAAAATAAGATTAAGATTACTGATGTTTAATTTTATTTTTTTTAAATATTTTTGGAAAAATTGATGAGGGAAAATTATTTAAAAAAAATAAAAGTACATATTTTCTCACGCTTTTCCTTTAACTTCAATGTAAAAATTGTCCTTTATTTTTTTCTATAGCAGGCTATGTGTTCTCCGCATGTATCATTTTCAAGATCATAAGAAGACTGATGTGGGACAGATGAGAAGCAAATGGGAGTAGTGTAGAGGTAAGTACATTATTTAGTTAATATTAACAACATTACATTAATAAAAGAAGTGTATTTTAAATATTTAGTAATAATAATAACGGAATGCAAGGCTGTGTTAGTAATATTTTATTCATAAATGTATTTTTTAAATAAAGAAATATTTATAACATTTACATATATTTAGAAAAAATAAATATGTTTGTATTAAATATAAAATAAATGGTTTAATACATATATTGAATATTACAGTAATTTGGAAATAAATAGTCCTTTTTTTCTCTTCACAGCTCCGGATGACGTATACGCGTAGATGTGCTTCATCGAGGCCATTTTGAGGAGCGTCGATGGACAGAGCAGAAGAAAGGAGAGCTGCGCTCAGGTAGGAAACTTTAATAACTTTATTTACAAACAGTTTGATGTTTTAAGATAGATATACTGCAAGGAGAGAATAGGGAGGAATACTGTATTTAAATGTTTATGTAATTATCACTCTTTTAACATGTCGCTGATCGTGTAGTTAGAGTATGCCGTTGTCGGGTTACCTGTTAATAGTTTAAAAAATGAAATTGTAATTTGTAATTATAAATAATGCTTATAGTACTTTTAAAAAGTATATATGAATGTATGTTTTGAAAAAAAAAAAATGACTTGCAAAGACCAGAACAAGAAGAAGATCGATTTTGAAGTATTGGATTTGTTATGGAGACAACATTTTTGATTTTGGACATATTTTTTGGGATCTTTTAAGCTGAGAAATTTTTGGGAGATTCTTTGGTTTGTGGATTTTCAAGATTGGAAAAGAAATTTGAAGAAAGAAGATGGATCGATGTTACTTTTGGATTTGGAAATCGAAATCATTTGGAATTTTTGAAGATTTTTTATTGGCATTCGGATTTTGAAATCGTTTGGAATAGGAGAAGATTTTTTTGGGGGGAATACTCTGAATCGATCTTTTCAAAAAGGTCTTTTTTACTTTTGACAAAATTCTTTGGAGAATGGTGTCTTTCGTTTTCGTAAGGGAATGCTTATTTTTATTGAAGCATTCATTATTGGTTTTTTTTGCACTGCAGTGGATTTGGGGATGGATTACAAAATTCATGGATTTGGTTTGGATTTACAAAGAAAAGAAAAGAAAAACGAAGACATCTAAGGTAAGGTGACCCGACTTTTAAATTTTAAAAAAATGTTTAGAAAAAATGTAAATTTAATTGGATTGTTTACTTAATTTAGGACAAAACAGGAAAGTAAGTGTGAAGGTAGAGTTAATAATGTAGTATGTGAGCAACATTATGTAAGTAGTCTAAAGCCACACACAACGAAAATTGTTGTAAGGTAACCAATAGTCTTTCAGACCTTTCTTTTGATCTTTTAGAAATGCGTGGGTTTAGACTACCTGTTAATTCTTGTGACATTCTCATTTCTTGGAAACTTTGCTCCTTCCTTAAAGTTTCCCAAAAATGCCGCTCGCAGTCGAGACTCTTGGGTGATCTTAGCTGTTGCCCGTTACCTCTGGACCTGCCACTGCTCGTTTGAATACTGTTGCCGACCTTGGGGCTGATATTTGGAGACACCTTTTGGAGCGGGACTGCGAGGACCAGCAGTCTGTGCGGCTCTCCATCTGCCGCACCTAGGTCCTCTTCCCGCCCCACCTCCCAGCACTACAAAGCGACTCGTGGCCCCCGCTTCGCGGGAGCCGCTCGCAGTCGAGACTCTTGGGTGATCTTAGCTGTTGCCCGTTACCTCTGGACCTGCCACTGCTCGTTTGAATGCTGTTGCCGACCTTGGGGCTGATATTTGGAGACACCTTTTGGAGCGGGACTGCGAGGACCAGCAGTCTGTGCGGCTCTCCATCTGCCGCACCTGGGTCCTCTTCCCGCCCCCACCTCCTCCTACTTAGCTACGCCCATACCCGCGACTCGCGGGCCGCGCGCGGGCAAGCACCGGGCGAAGCCCGGGCCAAGGGCGGGCCCGTTATAGCCAGTTCGAGCCGGGAAGAGACTAGACTGGGCCCCCCCTCTAACTTCTGGTATTCTGCATTCTTGTAAAACCTGGACTTTGAAACCTGAGCAAGTGCTTATTGTTTTGTATTTAACAATCATTGAAATGTCTGCTCGGGACAGAAGAAATAAGGCTGCTGAGGAGTCTTTGCTTTTGGGAACCTTAGATAACTTTATTATTAGAACTAATTCAGTTATAGATGAAGGGATAACCTTGATGGAAAGGCGTGTCTCACTGGATTTGGCATTGGCCAAAAGATCTTCCATGGGCCACCTTGCGAATGCACGCACACCTGAACTAACTAACAGAGCAAACACTACAGATATTGAGGTGCTTATACATAGTCCCTCTAGTTCTCAGGGCTCATTCTGTTCCCTGCCAGTGCCTAATACACAACCACTAGCAGCCACAGAGGATGCACAGGCAGTAGTCGAGGATAGTTCCCAAAAGAGACCAAACACTAGACAGGCACGCGAAAGGAGGGAAGGTGAGATACCAAAAAGGAAGCAACCAATGACGGCTGCTGCAGGAAGCAAAAAATCTAAATCCATTAAGGGACATGGCAATCATGAGAATGAATCAAGTGGTTCTGTTGGTCCGCCTCCGGAGGCCTCTAGTGAGGCTGCGACATTTGTAGATGGCGTTAACATTAATACCTTTACTACTTTACGTAGATCAGAGATAGATGAGGATTCCCTACTTAATAACCTGGGGACTTTGTTAAGGTCCATTCTTGCTCTCCTGGAAGCAAGACTCCATGGAATTGAACAACAGCTGGATAAGCTATAGATGGCGGTAAAGGGTACTAAGGTTATTGGGAAGCCCAATAATAACCTTTTGGGTTCATCCAAATCAATCCTGGCGTCTGAGGTACAGCCAATCCAACAATGCTCACAAATCTCGGAGCGAACTTGCTCAAAATGCCTAAATGCTCAGGCAGTAGCAAGTCCGCCAGATGTGCCAAAAATCCCCACTACACCGGGAAAAGGATCTATATCACCCGCATTAAAACAGAAAGATAGCGAAGGGGGGATTTTAGGGGAAGCACCCAGGAGGGCTCGTTGTATAAACTTACCTCCACAATCGAGCCCATATGTGATAGTGTTAACAGGAGTGCCGGAACTAAAGAACACCAATCAAGAGCCATTTATCTGTTTAAAAAACAAAGTAGCTCACTGGCTTAACATAAACAGACCGCTACCCCCTCATATAAGGAGTGAAATCATGATGGTCCGTAGGTTATCGTGGGTGGGTACTACACCAAAAACAGTAGAAGGGGACTGCGTATTGGTTAATTTTAGAGAGCCCCGTACGGTGGACTATATTTGTTCTTGGAACAACTATAACCAAAACTTAGGGTCGGTGATTGAAACCAGACCACTATCGTTCTTTTTTCCTCCATCTAATCAACTAGATAATGGAGGTGATTGGACACTTGTAGCGCATCACCGACAGGATAGGGTGGGAAGCTATCGATATGGTCCCTCAAATATTCAGAATCACTTGCTCCTACAAAACAGGTTTAGTACCTTAGAAATGGTTGATTGACTAAAAACTAACGCAGTCAACACCCAGCGCAGTAACCCGGGGTGGTGTAGGAAAAATTATTTAGTGTAGTAAGAAAGAGTACTCCCAGTTAATTTGAGGTCCAGAGGGGGGAGAAACAAACCAAGCAAAAAAGTACACAACCTCAAATATGGACCTATATTCCTTTTAACATTGAATAAATCTCTAAAGTGTTAGAAGCGGATGCCAAAGAGAAAAACTTCACAGTGTTATGAGAACATATATATTTATTGATTTTTTAGAAAAATATTTCTTTAAAAAAACTTTTATGCATCTGTACAAATCATCATTTTATCGTCAGTAAGAAATACATCACTTTTACATACATATTTTTTCACAAAAGTCTATGAGATTTTAAAGCTGAAAGTGTGCCCTCTAATGACAGCTATTCTTACCACTCATACATGCATACTTATATGTCAGTCATACCATTCCTATTTGTAAGAAAGAGCAACCTATCAACAAAAGCACAAGGACTAATTTAAACACAACATAAAACAAACATAAGTGACAGCTCTAAGGTGTACTTAGTGGAAAGCTCAGAGAACCTAGATGATAAAGTTCTGCTGGTGTAGGTGGAGTTAACCAGTTTATATCCACAACAGGTAGATGTTAGGCCGACGTACGTTTCGGTGAATGTCACCTTCCTCAGGGCCAAGGACAACGTGTGCAAATGACATGAATATTTATGATATTAAAAAAGAGAGTTGGAGGGCATAATACAATTTTCTATGGTTTAGGTGCTACAAGTATGAGTTGAACTGAAGGGCAGAAGTTGGTCATTCCTCTAGGGTATGAACTCAGTTTCAAGGTTGGACATCCCTTTAAGAATATTAGGTGCGGTTCCTATCAGGTGAAAGAATCAGGAGACTGTTGCGTATCAGTGGTGATTTCTGATAGTTTGTGTTTTCTGGGGTGTTATTTACTATGGTATTGCTGTTATGCCAGTTTGTTTATCTGTTTCAAATGTGCTGGCGCCGAGACTGGGGGTTCCGGAATTTCGGCCCAAAACTGGAGTTGGGACACGTCCCTAGAACCCCCGGTCGCGAGTACAGATCTGTGAGAATCAGGCAAGTTTTAAACCCTCTGTATTGCTCCTACGAATCTTCGTTTTGGGCCGAAATTCCGGAAACTGAGTTCATACCCTAGAGGAATGACCAACTTCTGCCCTTCAGTTCAACTCATACTTGTAGCACCTAAACCATAGAAAATTGTATTATGCCCTCCAACTCTCTTTTTTAATATCATAAATATTCATGTCATTTGCACACGTTGTCCTTGGCCCTGAGGAAGGTGACATTCACCGAAACGTACGTCGGCCTAACATCTACCTGTTGTGGATATAAACTGGTTAACTCCACCTACACCAGCAGAACTTTATCATCTAGGTTCTCTGAGCTTTCCACTAAGTACACCTTAGAGCTGTCACTTATGTTTGTTTTATGTTGTGTTTAAATTAGTCCTTGTGCTTTTGTTGATAGGTTGCTCTTTCTTACAAATAGGAATGGTATGACTGACATATAAGTATGCATGTATGAGTGGTAAGAATAGCTGTCATTAGAGGGCACACTTTCAGCTTTAAAATCTCATAGACTTTTGTGAAAAAATATGTATGTAAAAGTGATGTATTTCTTACTGACGATAAAATGATGATTTGTACAGATGCATAAAAGTTTTTTTAAAGAAATATTTTTCTAAAAAATCAATAAATATATATGTTCTCATAACACTGTGAAGTTTTTCTCTTTGGCATCCGCTTCTAACACTTTAGAGATTTATTCAATGTTAAAAGGAATATAGGTCCATATTTGAGGTTGTGTACTTTTTTGCTTGGAAAAATTATTTAGACCTGCCTACACAAGGAAATCCAAGCGATCTGGAGAGCCATCCTACTGCAAACATTTTGATAACTGCAGATGTAGGTATCCAATCAAGCAATAATACGTCAGACGAAGAGACCAAAACGGGGGGTATAGATATCTTGGAGCCTAACTTATTAACCTCTCGTAATATACCGCAACCGGGCTAGATGGTGTTCGAAATCAACCTTTTATTTTCACTGATCGTGAGGCAGGAGAGATGGGAAAGTTCTTATCCTTTTTATCTTGGAATGTTGCTTGTCTTTCAAACAAATTAAATGATCCAACATTTTTGACCTTTGTAAAAGAATTTTCCATTGTTTGTCTCCAGGAGACCTGGGAGAGGGAAGCAGTTAATATAAATGGATACCACACTTTTCATACCCCTGCTGAGCTGTCGATAAGGGGCAGAAACAAAGGGGGATTGTGTTTTTTCATCTCGAACACCTCAAATGTCACGGTTGGAAACTTTATTGCTGCCTCAAAATATTATCAGATGCTGGAGCTCACAGTGGAAGGCAATGTGACTATTAATGTGGTACATTTTTACAACAACATTCCTAAGTGTGAAATATCTAGTGTTTTTGATGGTCTTTTAAATATAATGCAGAAATCTGATGGGGATTGTTTTTTGGGGAATCGTGTGTTATGGATGGGCGATTTTAACTGCTCTCTTTGCCCAAATAGTCACACAGGTATATGTGGTCTAGTTAATACCAAAGGCGAATTCTGTACCCACTTTTCGCATACACCAACTGGGAACCTTGCAAATAATCTGCTGTATGAGTTGCATCTAGGTTTTGGAAATGAATTGTGTACACCACAGGTCGATTTCAAACCCACATATAACGGCAGGGGATGCAACTCGCTAATAGACTTTGTTGTGGACTCAAATAGTATTTCCTATAACGTATTTAACTTTAAAATAGGTGAAATTGCAATCAGCGATTACTATCCCAATAGCTTTTCCTTAACACTTAAGAAACATAAGTATGATACTCATGGAGTTGTTACTAATTTGTATTGCCACAGGTTAAATCTAGCAAATAAAAACGGCCACACTATAAAATGGAACAAAATAGAGCCTGCCCTTTTCCTCCAGAAACTAATAAAAAATAAGTTGAATGACTTTATGATCTGCCTCTCAGAAACAAGTAATTTGGCCACTGTTACGTTGGCTTTCACTAACATTACTGAGGAGATCAATAAATCTTTGGAGGGACCAGAAAGGAAACGTCAAAGAGATAAAGTCGAGGGATGGTTCGACTCGGAATGCAGCAAAGCGCATGCAGCTTTAAAATTGGCACTCAAAAGAGACACGAAAAGTACTGCAGAGATAAAAAATGCTAGAAGAACATATTATGCTGCAATAAAGAAAAGAAAGAAGGATATAAAGCAGGAGGCATGGGATACCCTACATCAAGCCTGCCTCCAGAAAGATAACATAGGGCCTCATTAGGATGGCGGGCGGGCTTTGCCCGCCCGCCACCTTATCGGAAAATGGGACCGCCCGCCTTAAGGGCGGGTGTCCCTGGGGTGCCATTAGGATGTGCCCGCCACAGTGGCAGGCACATCCTGTATTTTCAGCATTGTGGTAGGCGGTGCTCTCTGCACCGCCCGCCACAATGCTGAAAATGCATTGCAGCATTTGAATAATGAAAGCGGCAGGCACCGCGCGTTGCCTGCTGCTTTCATTATGCAAATGCAGGGGGGTACCATAGGTACCCCCCGTGTGCACCCCCCTACTGTGCTTCACTCTGGGGGCCCACAGGGGGCCCCCAGAGTGAAGTCCGCCACCATGTTATCCCTTGTCCACCCCGGCCGCAAGGTGACCGGGGCGGAAAACAGGCGGGCGGTGTTTCCCACCGCTGCGGTCCCCTCCGCCATCGTAATATGGCGGGGGGGGAATGCAGGGAAGGATGTCGGGCGGATTGACTCCGCCAGGCTGGCGGTAACCACCGCCAGCCTGGCGGACACAATCCGCCCGACATCCTAATGACCCCCATAGGCTTCTGGAAGGCGGTGAATGCCCCGTTTTTTTCAGTTAGGAAATCTGATAGCATAGAATTGGCAATAGAGGAAGCCACCTGGGTTAACTATTTCACCGGATTATATAAGAAGGATATTTTACCAGGGAGTCCCCATGTTGAGATAGCGGGAGAGGAGGTAAATAATACATTGGGATTATTCCCTTTGGATATTACCTTCGAATTATCTGAGGTTGAAGTGGCTATTTCTGAGAGCTCTGGAGGTAAGGCCCCAGGGCCAGATGGGGTACCTGTCGATATTTATAAATCTAATGTTAAATTATGGGCCCCTCTTTTGACAAATATTTTTAATTGCTCCAATATAACAGGGTTCATTTCAACGTGGCAGGATGTCATTGTGATCCCTATCTTTAAAAAGGGTGATTGTAACGACCCTAAATGTTATAGGCCAATATCACTATTAGATTCTTCTATGAAAGTGGCCGGAAGGGTTATTTTAAATAGACTCCAAGTATGGGCGGAAGACACAGGCGCCCTCTCAAAATATCAATACGGTTTTAAAGCGGGGCTAGGCACAGTAGAACAAGGCCTAACTTTTGCCATTATTATTGGCAAACATGTGGTTGCGAAAGGGGACAAGTTATTCCTAACATTCGTGGACTTAAGTTCCACGTTCGACTGCTTAAGCCATGAAATTTTATGGGAAACACTTTCCTATTTAGGAATAGACTTGAGCCTACTTCATTTTATCAAAGAACTATACCGAGGGGCAGGCGCCAAGGTCTGCTTTGGCATTAAGGGAGAGTGCACCTCCAAATTTCCCATAAATAAAGGAGTCCGTCAGGGATGCATACTTGCGCCTTTTTTATTTAATCTTTATATTAACAGTATAGCATCCCATTTACTACAACTTAAACAGGACTGTCCACAAATTGGAGGAAACCCAGCACCAATCCTGCTGTACGCGGATGACACGGTAATTATGGCACGGACCCAATTGGGCCTTCAGAGATGTCTCAAGTCCTTTTCAGACTATATGAATGCGAGAAGTCTAACAATTAATACTAGCAAAACCTTTAGCATGTGTTGTTCCAAAAAGAGCAAGGTCCACTGTAATATTTTCCTGTCCAACACTAAGATTGATTCCACTAAGACTTTCTCCTATTTAGGGATAAATTTTGACAGCAAAGGGACTTGGACCACAGCCGCTAATACGAGCAAATTAGCTTTTTCACGCGCCATTGGAGCTGTGCGTAATTTTGCTATTAAGCTCAGGGCCGACTGGTTAAAATCTTGCTGGACATTTATAAAGCAAAGTGCGTGTCCACTGTTATATATGGTGCAGGGATTTGGGGGATTGCGGACACTAGTGAGATCCAGGTATGCGAAAACACTTTCCTTCGTTACTTACTGGCGGTCCCCAAGTCAACTTCTACATATGTCTGCCACAAAGAGCTGGGCTTAGTCTATGTATCAGATCTTATCAAGGTGAGCCCAATTTTGTTGTGGCATAAGGTGTGGGCTTCCCAAGAGACAGAATTGAACAGGGACATTATCCGGGATTGTCTGAAACTTCAGGGTAGTTCAAAAATATAGTGGTTTATGTAGGTGAAACGTTTTCTAAAAGATATTGGTCATCAGGAATTCTTCGATAACCCATCTAGCATTATAACAATTTCCAGGAAAAAGCTGAAGGAAATCTGTCTTCTTTTCCTGGAGAACACAAGATGGCAGCTGGAGGGCAAGAAGTCCTCAGTAATGCAAAATCAATTAATGTTAGAGGGCTATGGTTACAGCAATATCTAGTACACACACACAGTAGTTTCACTTGGATGCTGCTAACCCGCTTTAGGGGAGGCAGCTTTTTCAGACTATTAACCTTCCCCGATGTCAACATCTGGTCGAAGTCTTTGATTCCGTGTCCCTGTGATGATGTATCCCATCAATCAATGCTTCATTGTATCTTGTTTTGTAGATTCTATACCCTGATTAGGAGAAAGTACTTATTTGTTTTATTTAAAAAGTGGGGACTGAGACAATGTAGACCAACCCTATTAAGATTGCAAATGCTAGAGGATGAGTTAACTTTGCATACTGTATCAATGTTTTTTAAAAGTATGATGAGATTCAGACTGACAATGAACTGAATCTTAACCAGTATTGGAATTAGCTGAATTTCGGTTTGGATCTTGATTTTAAAAAGGTCATGATGTTTTTGTATTAATGTAAGAAATGAAATGTTTTAATTGATTTTGTGCTTTTATGGATTCATAAATTGAAACCGAATAAAGCTACTTTGATTTGATTTGATTTGATAAAAGTTAGGGTGAGGTTTTCCAATTGTGTGATTTAAAGAGTTGTGCCATCCCTCTATGGCATTGTTTGTTTTTGCTTCTCCTTCTAAGCAGCTTGTGTAGCAGTTCCACCACTCCACATAGAAACGTGGTTTCCTCCTGCGACCAGACCTGCTTAGATGCCCAATCCATGTGTCCTCAAAATAATTTAGTACGGGTGCCAATTATTCCTCGTTTGCTGTGTAATAATCGGATTCTGTAATTGCAGTGTAGTACTTCTCTACACTATCAGGAGGAACAAAGCAAAGTGCAGTTCGTTTTTTTAATTCGAATTGCAGTTTGCTATCTGATGCACAATCCACAACTAGGGATGTTTTTTGTAATTTACGCCAAAATGCCTGGGAAAAATGGAAAAAACATCCCTCAAGTTGGGTATCCGTGTACGTTTTTGTAATAACATTTATCATTGCAAATTCAAAATCTATTATTGTTTTTCTAGGACTTTTGTTTGATGTTTTTGATGTAATCACTGTCAAAAGTTCATTGTACGTTGTGGATTGTTTGTCAGGTAGCAAACTGTACACTAAGGGGACAACTGTGTTGTTAATTTTTGCATGAATAGTGTACATTTGAGTGAATGGATGGGGCATGCTTTTAAATGTCCCATCCATCATCCAAATTTCACTATTCTCTAACTTGACAATATTTTGGGGTGTGCTGAAGATAATTATTCATTTTTGAGGGTTTTGGTTATCATGCAGGATTGAAGGTTTGTTTGATATAGAAAGAGTGAGTTCAGGAGGAATTAGAATGTCAGAATAGGTTTGAGGAGTAGTTCTTTGTGGGTTACTTGTCTGTTTTCTTTTTCTTTGAATAATTCCTCTCAGATTAGGTATGATTGGCATACTGCTAGCTACATGAGTAGGGACATGCTGAGCAACCTCCCTTAAAATTGAACCAGAAGAGTCATTGAAGGTGCCTGCAATATCCTTCATTTCATTAATTGTTTCTCTTACCTCTATGTCCATTGCAGAGGCAGAGTGGTTATGTTCAGTTGCTTTAACAACTGTGTCACCTAGTGTAACCGCTCTGCCTTTGCAATGGCTAGAGTAATGTTGCACGCACCTCCAATGTCTTCTTGTTTCAGTAATTATCTCCTTGCAATATATGTACCCTGCATGTTTTAACAGTCGGTTTCCTTTGTTTTATCTTATATATTTGGCTGTTTTTTCGGACGACATTATCTGAAATGAAAAAAAAAGGTTTGGTAAAAATTAGTACTTTAAACTGCTGCACTATCCAGCACTTACCCTACTTCAACACCCCCTGGAGGTAGAATAGTAAGTAATACACCTGCACTATCCAGCACTTACCTTACTTCAACACAACACTAGAGTTAGAATAGTAAGTTATACAGCTGCATTAACCTACACTTACCCTACTTAAACATCCCCCTTGGAGATAGAATAGTAAGTTATTCACCTGCACTCTCCAGCACAGGTGACTAACTTACTATTCTAACTCCAAGGGGATGTTCCCCATCCAGCACTTACCTTACTTCAACACAACACTGGAGTTAGAATAGTAAGTTGCATACCTGTACTATCCAGCACTTACCCTACTTCAACACCCCCTGGAGTTAGAATAGTACGTTTTACACCAGCACTATCCATCACTTACCTTAAATCAACACCCCTCTGAAGTTAGAATAGTAAGTTATACATCTGCACTATCCAGCACTTACCCTAATTCAAAATCCCCTGGAGTTAGAATAGTAAGTGATACATCTGCACTATCCAGCACTTACCTTAGATCTACACCCCCTTGGAGTTAGAATAGTAACTTATACACCTGCACTATCCAGCACTTACCCTAAATCAACACCCCCAGGAGTTAGAATAGTAAGTGATACATCTGCACTATCCAGCTCTTATCCTAGATCTATACCCCCTTGGAGTTAGAATAGTAACTTATACATCTGCACTATCCAGCAATTACCCTACCTTAAAAATCCCTTTGAGTTAGAATAGTAAGTTATACACCTGCACTATCCAGCACTTACTCTACTTCTACACCCCCCTGGAGTTAGAATAGTAATGTATATACATGCACTATACAGCACTTACCCAACCTTATCACTCCTCTGGAGTTAGAATAGTAAGTTATACAACTGCACAATCCAGCATTTACCCTACTTTTACATCTCCTTAGAGTTTGGATAGTAATTAGTTTGTTAACTCTATTAATTTAAAGAAATGTATATCCTGTTTACCTTTTTATAACTTGTTCGCTTCTTTCTGTATATGTACTTTGTTGATCATGTTTTTGCTTTGATGATCTTTAAATTCGTAGAGCTGTTTACAATTTAAAAAAGAAATTGTAAGTTTGGTGTCCCTTTTTTTTGAGAGGTAACTCTATGTGGTTAATTGATATCTTTGTATATTTTACATTACTATTTACCTGTTTTTTATTTGGATGAAATGTGGATGGTTTCTTAAGTAGAAGAAGATGGTTCTCAGCTTGTTTTTGGTTTCTATTTTTCAAGTTGCTATTTCTATGAAGGAATCTGGTTTGGGATACAAAAGTTAAAAAACTGTTTATTTTCAAATTAATAAAACTGTAATAAAAATATTTTCGTTACTACATGGATATTCTGAGTTCAGTTACTCAACTGCACTATCCAGTACTTACCCTGCATCAACACGTTCCTGGAGTTAGAATAGTAAATAATACACCAGCACTATCCAGCACTTAGCCTACATTAACACCGTCCTAAAGTTAGAATAGAAAGTTATACTACAGCAGTATCTAGTACTTACCCTTCATTAATACCCCACTGGTATTAGAATAGTAAGTAATACAGCAGCACTATCCTGCATTTATCCTACGTCAACACCTCCCCTGGAGTAAGAATATTTAGTTATATCCCTACACTATTCAGCACTTACCCTATTTCAATACCCCTGTGGAGTTAAAATAGAAAGTTATACAGCTGCGTTAGCCAGCACTTACCCTACTTCATCACCTCTGTGGAGTAGCAATAATCATTAATACACTTGCATTATCCTTCACTTACCTTATTTTAATAGCTTGTTGGAGTTAGATTAGTACTTAATACTTCTGCACAATCCAGCACTTACCCTACTTTTAAATTCCCTTTGAGTTTGGATAGTAATTAGTACCTTTACACTGTGTAGCAAATTAGAATGTATTTCCTGTTTACCTTTTTATAACTTGATTACTTCTTTCCGTTGATGTTCTTAGTTGATCTTCTTTTTGCTTGTATGATCTTTGTATTCCTTCGGCTGTTTGTAATTTAAAAAAGAAAATGTTAGTTTTCTGTGCTTTTTGCTTTTAGAGGTAACTGTATGAGGAATTAAAAGAGGTTAATTGTTAATTGTTAATTTGTACATTTTACTTTAATATTTACCTTTTGTTTAATTTGAATGACTTTCGGTTGGTTTTGTTTTGAGAAGATGATGGTGTTCAACTTGTTATTGGTTTCTCTTTTTGAAGTTGCTATTTCTTTGTATTTATCTGTTTAGGGATATAGGAGTAAAACAACTGTTTAATTTCTATTTATTAATACTCTATTTTTTGGTAAAAAAAATATTATCGTTCGTACATGGATATTCAGAGGTTATAAATTGAGATATAAAAATGAATGTCATTGCTTTTTTGCCATTTGTATGATACTATCGTTTTTCAGCAGTTTAAAAAATAGATTTGCAAATATTAAAATTGGTTTTTATATAACATACATTTTTTATTAACATTATTTATTCACAGTTCTGTTTCTTTACCTTTGAAAAAGATGTCTTTTAAAATTGTTCGACTCCTTTCTTCAATCTTTTATTAAAAAAGATTTCTTCAGAAAAGATGTTTTAGTAAGCTGAAAATTCGAAAACATTATACGGTTTAGCGTCCTAAATTTATTTAGGTTTTTTAGGAAAAATAACATTTTTGGCTTTATCATTTTTATTTTTATTTAAAATAGCCATATTAATTTCATCGATTTATTTAAATTAGAAAGAATTATTTGGTTTGACATACTTTTTCACAAATATTTCTTTAAAAAAATGTACTTACAACTAATATCGAAAAATGAATATCAGTATTTTCAAATTTCTTGTTTCGATTTTCAAGTGTGTTGAAAGCTGTAAAATGTAATGAATTTATTTTTAAAAATTATAGAAAGTTATTTTTTAAATGATATGATTTTAATTTCTAGGTGTTATACTTACTTGTATTTTGCTGAGTTGAAGTATGCTATTTGTTGAGTTCTTGTTTCTCGGTAAACGTAGGAGTGTGCTGAAAATCCCTCTGCTCTCACTGGTAGTACATTGACCACTGGCTTCAAAATGGTGTCTTACTACTATTTATAGCTTTTTGTGTGTGTTACCATAATTTTAGGTAAAACGCATCGTTTTAAAATGTGTAGTTTTCTGAATCGTTTGATGTGAGAACTTACATTTTATTTTAAATCTTTAAAACTTAGGGGCCCATTAGGATGGCGGGCGGATTGCCCACGCCAGGCCAGCGGTGGTCACCGCCGGCCTGGCGGGGGCAATCCGCCCGCCATCTGCTCCGTAATGACCCCCCCGCCATATTAGTATGGCTGGGGGTCCGCAGCAGACGGAAAAGGGTTTATATGGTGGCGGTGTCTATCAGACACCGCCAGCCATATTAGCATGGGCTTTAAACAATGCCTTTCCATGGAAAGGCATGCGGAGCCTCCCTGCAGGGGCCCGTTGCGGGCCCCCAGGGGATCCGGGGGTTTGGGGGGTACACATGGGGGGTACCTATGGTACCCCCCAGCAGTTCCATGCACAGCATGGCAGGCACCGCACGGTGCCTGCCATGCTGTGCATGCAAGTGCACAGCATGCCTTCCTGCCATTGTGGCGGGCGGTGCTGAGTGCACCGCCTGCCACAATGGTAGGAATGCAGGATGCGCCCGCCACTGTGGCGGGCGCATCCTAATGCCATGCACGGGATCCCCGCTCTTATGGCGGGCGGTCCCTTTCACTGACAGGGTGGCGGGCGGGCAAAGTCCGCCCACCATCCTTATGGACCCCTTAGTGTTTTATCGATTACACAGTGTTTACTTCTCCATTTTGTTTTCAGTGGGTTGGTGTTTGGGTCATGAAAACTGTTCTAGGACTTGTTTTTTCCTTTAGTTTCAAAATGGCGGCTCTGTTTATGTTTTAATAACTATTTTCCGGTTCAGTTAGGTGAATGTGAATTATTTTAGTTTCTATATTATTTTCTCTTTTTTAAGTGGTTTCGTTTGTTATTGTTAATACTGTTTGTTACTCAATTAATACTCGAGCGTTAATTTTAATACCCGAGTATTCATTTTGTAAAAATGAGTGTTTCATTAAAGATATGTGTTCAGTTGCTTTCCACATTTTAATACACTTCCCCACCCAAAACCCCTATTTTCCCTGCATCCCGTCCCAGGAGTTATTTTACAATTTAAAAAATATATATATATATTTTATATGCGTTGTAATGGTATGCGTTGTATTGTTTTTAATTGTAATGGTACTTTTAATGCTTTTAAGTTACTTTGCGTAGTAATGGTATGCGTTGTGGAAACATTTGTTGTAATGGTATTTGCGTTGTAATAAATGTGTTGTAATGGCATGCGGTGTGAAAGCATGCGTTGTAATGTCATACATTCCTAGATTACAGACCCTTTCTGCGAGGAGTACTCTTATATATCACGTAGTTATTTTAATTACAGATCGAAATGTTCAGTTAGGGACTGTCTCACATTTCACTTGGTCACTAATAGCTAGTTGTTTCACACTTATTTTTAAATGATGCTTAGACAACTCTTCACACTGAACAGGAGCATTAGTTAAAATCTTTATTTGAATAATTACAATGGTGTGATTTTTTTTTCAACTCTGGAAGCTCTATGATCATTAATTGCACTTATTAGGGTTTTTAATCCAATTCAGTCTCCTGAAATATCTGCTTTTAATACCTGCTCTGCATTTTCATTTATAATGTACAAAGGAGTGTCATTGCCATCATTTGCCTGATGGGAAAAGATTTTTATTATATTGCTTCTCACCCTGCTCTCTACTTCTTACTGAGATGTGCAATAGTTAGAGAAAAGCAATTAGAATTATGCAGAGATAGTTTATTTTTTCATTTAGGGCTGCAGAGTATTGTTTTATACAGAAAGAAGAATTGATGGACTGAATGCTGAACAATGTAAAACCTTCACCCCCAGTACAGAGATCTGGGCCTAACTCCATCGTCAGGGCCGGCCTTTAGCATTGGCAAGCTGAGGCTAGACACAGGGCACCAATTTTTTGAGGGGCGCATCGAGCTGTGTGCATTAAGGTTAAACCAACAGCAGCCCCCTTCACATCTTCCTCCAGCCTTGTCCTTGTCCCTGCTTGTTCATTTCTGTCTGATTTTGCCAGGGTAATGTGGTTTTACTTTTTCATTATCATAAGGTGGGTGATGTTTTTAGCACCCCTTTAGCCCCCTTCCTTGCCCTCCCTTCACCTTCTGACACACATCAACAAAGCCATCATCTGCGTGAGGCAGTTAAAATTGCTAATTTCGGTGCGCTGGGGGAGGACTAGGTATGTTTGTTTTCAGGGGCTAGTCCCTGCTCCTCCAGCTACTGACCAGTGAACACCAAAGGGACCAACTGTAGCCTCATTTAATTCACGACCATCAGCAAGGGCACCACATTTCTCTCTGCCCACGGCTCTATCTTAGCAAAGTCCGGCTCTACCAAGGCCGGCCCTGTCCATCATTGTTTTGCTCACCACGCCATTCCAGAATGGGCCCAGCATGCAAACAGTCAAGCCCGAACCTCCCTGGTCCTCCCTGGACTGGAAACAAGTATCCTAGGAATATTGGTTTATAGTAGGGATTGTAAATAGAGACTTAATTTATTGGTCCAACTAATCATATATTACACTTCTATATCAATGAGCGTTTTAGGTGCAGAACAATAATTTAAATGTATGGCACTTGAGTAGATCCAAATTCTAAAAAGGATTGAAATGTATTTACATCCTATGTTGGTATACCACAATAAATAATTCAACTCAAGAAATCTTTCAAAACCAGTTAGGTTATCAGCATTAAGCTTGTACTGATTGTTAATTATTCCTCTAAATCTATATTTTGAAGTGTATTTTCAAGTTAATGCTATAATATGCCAAATTCTGACCAAATTGCCTAAATGCTTACATTAATTGATGAGTCTGAATTTAATACAATACCTTCTTAAATCATAATTGACTGAGTCTCTAATTTTATTAATGTTTGTCTCTCAGAGACTGTGGACATATCTTACCGATCTTGATTCATAATAAGGAGAATCATAGGTTATTTCCAGAAGAGCAGGTTTTTATTTTGTTATTTAGTACAAGGGTAGCAGACCTTCTGGGCTGTATGCCATGTCCTTGAACAGCTGTAAGAAAAAAGTAAGAGAACTGTCTTAACTGTTGACAATACTTGACATGTGGTGTATATCATATATGCTGCTATTTTCTGCAATATAACTGATGTTATGATTAGATGGAGTGTTTCACATACAGTTGCACATTGTTTGTGACACATGTTGCTTAACTTGCTGTGTGTCATGCCAAACGCATGACAGGGGATGGAACATTGCTGGTATTGACTTGCTGAGTGCAGTGTGTAATGGCTTGGATTCTGTTATGGACAACTGTGTTCCTATTATGTATGGTCCACACGCTCTGTGTTTGCGCATGGCACACCTTGGAGTCGGTGCACTGGATGCAAACATGGAAAGTGGGACCTATTACATAGAGAGTCATATTGTCAAGGATTTATCGGCGAGTTAGCAGCACTTTATCGCAGCCAAAGTCGCGATAAATTTATCGCCTCATTCACAAGCTGCTGCTAACATCCAATATCACCAGTTTCCCTGTGATAGCAGCCGCAAAAAACATCGCCACAGATGACACCAGCAACTAACGCTAATGAGATGCAGAGTAGGCGTTCCTATGCAAAAAGCTGTGACAACACAACTTATCAACATTATCAATGACCAGCCAGATCGGCAATAAGATCACAAAACAGGCGATAAGGCACGTTATCAGCAGGAATTTAACACCTGCTCCTACCTGGTGTAAAGTCAGACGACAACCTGCACCAGAATGGAGAGCCCAGCCCAGAGCCACTCCTGAAGAACAACAGATGCCATGGAGCTACTGATCATGCAGCCCGGGGCCCCAAGAGGGCAGCAACACCCACCATCACCACCTCCAGTCCCAGCCCCCCCCGACCCCACCGCCCCCCCCCCCGGACTACCACAGAGGCAGCATAGACCCAGACAGCGGACCTTCAGGAAACGCACCAGCCTCACATCATTGCCCACAGGCTGATGGTACCAACACAGCAACATCCCACCTCAGGCAAAGCTGCTGGCCGTGCTGTACTGGTTGGCCTCTGGTACCTTACAACCAACAACCGCCAGAGTTGGAGGAGTCTCACAGCCAGCCCTATCAAAGTTCATCACAACTGTTTTGGATGCCATCATCAGTGTGGTACCCCAGCACCTTCACTTCCCCCACACTGCGCAGGAACAGCTGGAGACCAAGCAAGGCTTTTACACCATAGATGGCTTCCCGCACATGTTGAGGGCAATTGATTGCACACATGTCCTACTTGTGCCCCCTGTCAACACTGCATACCATTACCGCAACAGAAAGCACACCCATTGCATCAATGTGCAGGCAATAGTGGACCACCGGGGACTCTTCACCAACGTCGTCGCCAACTACCCAGGCAGTGTGCATGATTCCCACATCTTCCGACAGTCCAGCAACAACCAGCGCTTCCAGAATGGCACGTATGGAAATGCACTGCTCGTTGGTAAGTACCAAATGAACACACCACACACTTCAACTCCACAATCATGCACCTCACAACCCTGGGAATGCACATGCTACAAAATCACATACAAACATGCCAAACAACATGCCCACCTATCAAACATGATAACACAAGTAACTGTGGAAACCGTGGTCAGCCATGTAGACAAACCATCCACGTCATAGCACCTCGGCTTGGGGGTAATCAATGTCAAGTGTATGTGGACCTGCCCTGTCCGCTGCCTCCGGCCTCAATGCGGTCCACCAGGGCTCACACATAAAATCGAGTCCTGACCTGCCCGGACGTCACATCACCGCAGGATGCACACACCACCATCGCCATTCGGTGCACCACAACTCATGGACCATTTCTGATTGAGTTTCGTGTTGTGGGCAGCTCACGCAGCAATGTCACCTCAGCCAGTGTGGAAGACCTGGGACGATGATGAGGAAGATGATGCAGGTGTAACACAACCCACTGCAGCTGCAGCAGGAATATCCCGAAGGGACACAATCCTAGACAATTTATTCACATGAGCACGCTCAGTTCTGGTGCCCCAACCTCAGTGCACTGCAACTCACGGACCCTTCAGATTGCATATTGGGTGACCTCTGTACTTGCTCCGGCTACAACCCTGATGCTTCGCAGTTGTTTCTCTATGCTGGTATTTTCTGTTCCCGCTTTAATAGTTACCACTGTTCAAGTTATTGCCAGCACCAACCACTCCATGAGGGCTGGCTTACACTCACCCCACACACATCCAGGACTGGCGTCACTGTACAAGTGACCCTGGCAGTAAAGGTGCTGGGCGCACGTGCCCGTAGTCAGTTCCACAAACTATCTTAGTGTGCCCGTGTGGACATAATGCATGCATGAGGGCCCGGGCCCTAAAACATTAAATTGTGCTGTGTACAGCGGACGCAACCATGTCACCGCAGGCAGCGGGTAAGACCTTGGACATGTATCTTTGTCGTCCCCCCGGGGCTCTGGGCGTGGTTCAGTACTGGAAATGTGCAAATGCATGTGTCTCTGTCGCAGTGTGGGTCTCCGTTGGGGAGTGTAAGTGGTCCATGATGGGACTTAGACACCCACATATGCAGTGCTTTAAACGGGAAAAAATAAGTGCAGTTACTCTTAAATTAATTGATTGATAGCAAGTGGGTGGGGCTAGGGGCGGGGCTAAGGATAAGACATATAAGAGACTTTGTGGCCGAATGTTTATATATTCTTGAATGTGCACTCACATTTTTTTTAACACACTTTATTATCGACTACAACATTAGCATGAGAAATAATACAGATCAATTAGGAGCAACGCCAGTCATTTTCACTTTTTTCCCCAAACGCAGATCAATCAGAAGCAGCGAATTACAATCATTGGACATGTACAGTACGAATTAACCACTGTCCATATAAACAGCATATCGCAGTAGTCCCCCCAGCTGAGCAGTGCATGATCATTTAATGTACAATCGTATTATCAGTACAGTAACGTGCATTCTTTTTTTTTACCAATAAACAAATCTTTTAACTTAACCCGTCTCAAACTAACCCCACCCACCCCCCACCCATTCCTGGTCATTCCATCCCGAACTCATGCCCCCGCCGGTATTCTCGGCAACATGTAGACTACAGGGTACAGAAAGCTAAAAAGACTCATTCTTTTTTTTTTTTTTTTACTTTATTCACAGCTGTAGTATCTGAGAATAAACATCACAGTAAACAGTGTCATCGCAACAGCCGTTGTTTTGTATTTTCGCCCCTTGCATATCCCCATATCTCATTACAGTGATACCAACAGGAGACAGTAACATTAATAATACACAATACTGTCGCATAGATCCCTAAGTATCAGCATCATGAGAATATACAGTGATATTGCCCGAACATCCCTTCACTCACCCGCCACCCCCCACCCTCTTGCTTACTTGAACTGCTCGTCTCCCGGCGGTATAACAGTTTCAACCATCTAAAGGGTAATTGGACTCCTCCGGCTATTGTAGGCACCAGTGTATGCAGCATCGTGGGGTGTTATAGGTTATGGTGCGAGAGAATCTGGGGTACACAGTCTCTCACTACATTCCTTGTGGCCTCTCCTGTCTAATTCCCTGGCCTGGTACCCGCTACCTGGGTGAGGTCCTCTCCTTCCTGTGTGATGAGCCTAGCCTCCCATTCCTGGGAGATGGGGAATTTCCGGAGAACACGTGTTTCCTCCCTCCTAACTGTTGTCCCCTCCACCCTCCCCCACCTGAGCACTTCTGCCTGCCAGAGGTGTATCCCGGGTGGCCTAGGGGATTTCCATCTCATCGTTATTGTCCTGAGTGCTAACAACAATGCCATGTCCAGTAGTTTCAATTGGGCCTTCAGTGCCTTAGGTGTTCTGCGCAGCCCCAGCAGACAGTACAGAGCGTCTTCTGGCACAGGCAGGTTCGTGACCGTTCGCATTGTCCGGCACACCCCTAACCAATACTCTTGCAGTCGTGGACATAGCCACAACATATGAAGGAACCCGGCCTGCTCCTCACCACAGCGCGGGCAATTATGGGGAGAGTCCGGGACATTGCGTGATACCCGCCTAGGATGTTCTAGTATCGTGGTCCAGTCCCTTTCCGACAGCTCTTGGCCTGTGTCTTGCGCCCAGGTATGCATAAGCGCGGTGAGTGAAACTGCAGCGTGCGCCCTGACCCCTGTGTACAGCCATCTTACCAGATGTCCTCCCGATCCCATGAGATACAATAAGTGTACTAATTCATGCTGTGGGGGTTGTAAGCGTTGGGGTGCCCATCTGTGTTGTATTTAGTGTGTGACAGCGGCATGTAGCAGGTACAGTGGGGGGGGCACCAGTTGCCTGTACGAAGGCCTCATGAGTAAGAAGATGATCATCTCTGAAAAAGTCACCCACCCTCTCCACACCCGCCTCCCGCCATGGTCGAAGCGCTCTGTCCGCAAGTCTGCCTTGTGGCGTCGTGATGCCCAGCAGAGGGATGTTAGCCGCATACACCTCCGCCGAGGACGTGTATGCTAGAGCTTTCCGCCAGCACTTCAGAGCTGTGCGGAGGAGTGGATGGCACTCCGCAGGAATGCGGCTCTTCGGGAGCAGCAGGGCATGTAGTTCTCCTCGCCTCCATCTGTCAGTCGTTTATTCTATTTCGTGAAGGTTCCCTCCTGCCATCCAGTAGGATAGCCATTGAAGTTGGCTGGCATAGTAGTAGCTTCTAAAGTCCGGGGCCCCCAGCCCACCGGCTCTGGTCCCCAATTGCAGCTTATGAAGCCCTATCCGTCGCCTCCCCACCCCCCAGATCAAGGTGGTTAGGAGCGAATTGAGAGTGTCAAAGATAGACTGCGGCAAGATTACCGGAAGATTAACAAAGAAGTAAAGCATACGGGGGAGCATTACCATTTTGGAGATCGCGATTCTACCCATGACCGACAGTGGCAGCGCCGTCCAGAACCCCACCGAGGCACGGAGACGTGATATAGCTTTTTTAATATTCCCTTCTATCTGGTCCTCCTGCTGCCTATAGACCTGGATCCCCAGGTATTTAAATGTAGTGGGAGCCACCGGAATAAGGTGGGTTCCGAATGATATGAAACCTGGATTCGGAGTATCTCGGAAATAGAAGCCACTTGACTTCTCAGGATTTATGGTCAGGCCCGAGATTGCGGAAAATCTCTCAAAGATCTCGTATATGGCAGCGTGATCCGTCTCTAGATCGCGGAGGAACAGCAATATATCATCCGTGTAGATCGATACCAGGTGCTGAATACCACCGCTTGGGATGCCTCTTTGCTCCATCCCAGTCCTCAGGGCTATGGCCAGAGGTTCCAGGGCCAGGACAAAGAGCAGTGGGGACAAGGGGCAGCCTTGTCTAGTGCCACGATGGATCGCGTATGCATCAGAGATATGTCGCCCTGTGCGTGCCCTCGCCGACGGAGTGGTATAGAGCAATCTGATCCACGCCAAAAGGGAGGCAGGAAGCCCAAACCTCTCCAAGGTCGGGAACACATACGACCAGGCTAAGGAGTCAAATGCCTGTCTGAGATCTAAAGCTATACAACCCGCTCTAGGGAGGGTCGGTGGAGTGGACGCATGAGCGCGTGTAATCGTCGCGTGTTCATGGAGGTGCTCCGACCTGGGAGAAATCCACATTGGTCTCTGTGGATCAGGGCAGGGAGGTACGTCTGCAGTCTCAAAGCTATCGCTTTGCTGAGTATTTTGTATTCCGTGGAGAGCATCGATAATGGCCTATAATTGGCCATATCTAGGCTATCCCTCCTGGGTTTAGGTAGCGAGACGACTAATGCCTGCATCGTGGAGTCGGGCAAGCGGCCTTCCTCCAGTGCCGCTCGGTATACTTTCTCCAGGATTGGTACCAAGATGTCTGGGTAGGTCGCATAGAATTCCACTGGGAGTCCGTCCATGCCCGGCGTCTTTTTGCGGTTCAGGGACTTGTTGGCCACCCGTATTTCGTGTTGCGTGATGGGGCCCTCGAGGTCCTTTTGGGCCTCGGCGTTCAGGACTGGGAATGGGAGGTCAGTCAAAAAGGCAGCTATTTGGTCTGGGTCGACGCATGTAGGTCGGGCATATAATGCAGTCAAGTGATCGTGGAACGTCTTGTTGATCTCGGTTTGCGTATCCACCAGGTGGCCGTCTCGCGTCCGAATCCTGGTTATCACCGGGATGTCTGGGTGCTCCCGAACTAAACGGGCCAGCAATCCTCCCGACCTATCAGCCTCTGCGTGTTGTCGCCGGAGATATTCTTTGTGGTCAATGACACGCAACGTTTCAAGAGTGTCCGCATGTTCTATGTTCTCCAACTGCAGTTCTTCCCTCTTTGTGGGGTCGACCCCTACCTCCCGCTCTAACTGTTTAAGTCTGTCCTCTATATCTTGAAGTTTCCGGTGTATTTCCTGTCGAGCTCCCACCAGTTGTCCGCGCACCACTACCTTCATGGCATCCCAAACCACTAAATTCGTGGAGGCTGTGTCCCAGTTCTCCACAAAATATTTGCCCAGTGTCTCGGACAAGGACGCCCTGAAAGGGACATCTTCTAGCAGGAGCGGGTCTAGGCGCCATGTGGGAACCGGGGTAGGAACCTTGCCCCATAGGAGGTTGAATGTTAGGGGCCTATGATCGGAAAAGGTTTTCGCTAAATATTCAGGATCTGTAATTCTGGAAATCAGAGGTTCAGAACAAAGGAACCTGTCAATCCTAGTGTGGAGCATGTGTATGTGTGAGTAATGAGAGTATTCCTACTCTCGGGGTGAAGCGAGCGCCAAATATCTCTCAAGCCCCATTTTGCCGCCCATGTATGAAATAGCTCCGTCAGCCGGGAGACTCCCGCCACCTGTAAGGCGGAATGTGACCTGTCACGATCCAGATCCATGATCAATTCCAATCTCCCCCTAGTATCCAGGGGGTATTGGACCAGTCCGCTAGCCCCAGTCCCACTCTCTGCAAGAACTTGTCTTGATCAAAGTTCGGAGCATAGATACAACCTAGCACTACTGGTGTACCATCTAACGTACCCCTTACTAATATGTAACGTCCTTGATCGTCCACCCTCCTTTCCACTTCCAGAAACGGTGTGCCATGTCTAACCCAGATTGTTGCTCCTCTAGAGAAAGCGGGATAGGTCATAGACAGGATCGTGCCCCTCCATTTTTTCCTCATTTTAAGAGCTTCTGATGCAGTGAGGTGGGATTCCTGGAGAAAAGCGATCTGTGTGTGGTGTCTCAACAGGAGGGCATGAATTCTGTGCCTCTTCTGAACCACCCCCAGTCCTCTCACATTCCATGTCGTGATTCTATACTTCCCCGCTGTGTCAGCCATAATCAAATGTGTACTTGCTCTGCAACCTCCAACGCCCTCCAGCCTGAGCCCTATTTATCAACCGCCAGGAGACCACCCACCCCCAACCCCTTGTATGAAAAAGAACCATAACGGCACAGCTTAAGAACCAAGCTGGGCGCAACAATTGAACAAGTCTCAAAAGGACTGAAAATCCAGTGCGTTCGCCATCGGGGGGGGGGTGGCCGAGCACCATGGCAGTCTCTACTTGCAGCCCAACGACCTCCGCCAGCTCTACAGCAAACTGTCCTTGGGGCAATGTTACCAATGCTTAAAGGGGAAAGAAATCACTAGTCACCCGTGCCTTACATACATATCAAATTGTAGCTGTGTCCAATCAAGCGTAATAACAGAATACAGTCGTGGGCAGCAGTGGCGGCTACCCATGTTAGATCTATCTCCCTCCCCAGAGCCAACAGCAGTTACTTTACAGTACATAAGCAAATAATAGAAACTACGATACGGTTTGTAGGCAGTTCAGCTACTTCCGGTCAGGTCTTCATTCCCGTAATTGTCCAATACATCATCAGCTGTGCGGGGCGTTACAGTGGGTAACAGGAGTACACGATGGTCCGAGTCCGAGTGAATCATACTGTCTTCAGAGTCCGTTGTGATCTTCTTGGGATCCTCTCGAAAAGTACCTGCCATCACCAAAGCGTCCAGCTGTTTCTCCTTTTGTTGCTCTTGTGAGGGTCCACGCCGTCATCCTCCACGTCTCGACCTGGGGGGCTCCTTCTCTCTCGTGTTCCGGGTGCCACTCGGGCCATCGATATTCAATTCCTGTGAAGGCCCCTGGCTCCCTTCTATGCCCATCACTTCCAGCCATTCCTCGGCTTCCGAAGGGCTCTCGAAGAAGTGGGTTTTCCCGTTGCGTACGATTTTTAGGCGGGCCGGGAACAACAGTGCGTACTTTAGGTTGGCCTTTTGTAATTTCCTTTTCACCTCCAGGTACAATGAGCGTTGCTTTTGAACCTTGTTGGTGTAGTCCGGGTAAAGGGAGATTTTATGGTTGTCATACTGGATAAGGGACTTCTCCCGTGCCTTTTGTAGCAGGACATCCCTGTCCCGGTAATTCAAGATTCGCACTATAAGTGGGCGCGGGGGTCATCCGGGAGTAGGCCTGCCCATCGGGATCCTATGCACTCTCTCCATGCAAAAATGTGGTGAAAGGCCCTCTTCTGCCACATGGTCCCGAAACCATTGTTCCATAAAATCTGCGGCCTGGGTCCCGTCACATCGTTCCGGAAGTCCTATAACGCGGATGTTATTCCGGCGGTTACTGCCCTCCGTGTCGCCCACCCGGTCCATAAGAGAGGCAACCTGAGTTTGGAGCTGTTGAATAGAGGCCGTATGCTCTGACACAGTTGGCTTGATCTCGCTGATGGTCAGGCCCTGCTCTTTCACTCTGTCCGCCAGCTTTCCGTGGTCCGCCTTCAACAGGGATAAGTTAGTCGTCAGGGTGCCCATCTGTTGTTTCAGTACCGCTCTAGAATCTCTGATTTCCTGCAGGATGATGTCCAATTTATCAATCTGTGGCCCTCCCGTTTGTTGCTGTCTGGTGGGCAGTGTCAATGCCCCATCTCCAGCGGTGGGCGGCATCTCGTGCACCGCCGGCAGACCCGCGGAATTCTCCACTGTCTTCACACCCTTGCGGACCATGATGTGCGATTATCTCGATCCTCGGCGAACGGCCCAGTAGGTCTCCCGGTACCAGGCCCCTGGGGCTGGGCCCCACCCGGTGGCACCCCGTCCGGCAGAGTTCAAATGTGGGTTTAGTGCCCAACCGCCCGTAGAGCGTTGTGTTTGCAGATCAGCTCCAGATCTCCTATGCACCCCCGCACGTGACCCGTCTTGTGGCGACAAGGGTGCATCGTTCACAATGCCCTGCGTCTCGCGTTCCTTTCAAGGAGAGGAGTGAGAGGAATTATGGGAGCTCTCACGGCGTCTCCCTCTGCCCAGTCTTACCTAGTCCAAATCTCTGAAGGTAGGCAGTCTGCGCAGGGAGGAACGTGGTCCGCTCCGGCGGGGGCCCCAGTCTCCCAGATGCAGCAGTTCTACGCGTTCCTTTCAGGGAGAGGGGTGAGAAGTATTGCGGGAGCCCTCACGGCGTCTCCCTCAGCCCAGTCATAGCCAGTCAGAATCCTTGCAGGTGGACAGTCTTCTCAGGGAGGCACGTGGCCCGCTCTGGCGGGGCCCCCAGCCGCCCAGACGCAGCAGCTCTGCGCGTGTCTTTCAAGGAGAGGAGTGAGGAGGATTGCGGGAGCCCTCACGGCGTCTCCCTCTGCCCAGTCATAGATAGTCCAAATCTCCGCCGCTGAACAGTCCTCGCATGGAGGAACGTTGCCCGCTCCGGTGGGGCCCCCAGTCGCCCAGGCGCAGCACTCATCAATCAGGGGAAGGGAAGGGAAACAACGAAGAGGGAGAGTTCAGGTCCACCCTGTGTATATGCCAGGTGGCTCCCCACCCCTGGTATCGCCGCCGGATTGCGGGCGGGTCAGCGGGGGGGGAGGCAATCCAGAGCCGGGGGGGGGGGAAATAAGGAGAACGAGTCCCCTCGCTACCAATGCAATGTCCGTGCCGCACCCTGTGGGCCACTCCTCATGTAAGCCGGTCGTGGGAACTCCTACTGGACTCCTCTGCGAGGGTTATGGTGCGGTGCCTCTTCCAATGGTTCCAGCACCTGCACAGTATGTAGCACCCATTCTCCACAGTCCGGGGCGCACTCCGGTGACGGCCAGGCACGAACCGCGTGTTAAGGTTGGTCCCGGCTCCGATCCTCCGGTCAATTCCGGGAGCTGCAGCCACGGGCCGGACGGCCTCGCCTCCTACTGTGGGTCCGGGCCCCAGGTCGCTCGCCACCAGCGGCCCGATGTTGCAGGGTTTTCAACCGCCTTCCAGCTGGTCTCAAGGGCAGCCGGTGCTAGTCGCTGTATTCCACCTTGCCAAACTTGCACCCCGGAGGCTCCCGGGGTAATTTTTACCAGATTATGCCCCGATCGGCGCCGGAGCTTCAGCGGCGCACGTCCATTCACATGGCCTGTAAGCCACGCCCCCCTAAAAGACTCATTCATGGTAAACAAAGGAGGTCGTAAACCACGAGTTGTATGAGAGTAAATGTGTCTCACTGGGTCCCAGCCAATAAATCTGGGGAGATGTCCATTGCCTCTAGGGCGATCAGCATAGCTTCCCACTCCAGTTCTATAGGATGCTTGCGTAGTCCCCTCTCTTCCTCTCTACGAAGGGCCGCCCCTTCCGCCCTACCCCACTGCAGTAAGTCAGCCTGCCACGTTGGTACTGAGGGAGATCTGGGGGACTTCCACTTCATGGTTATATGTAAATGTATACTTGTAAAGCGCACTGTTACTCCATCTCGGAGTGTCCTGGCGCTGTGTACCGCTGGGGAACCCGTCCTGGCTTTCCCTGTGAGATGGTCCCTCCTGGGCACCCCCAAGGTGAAGCCAGGCATCCCCGGCGCTGATAGGGCCGTTGTGGAGATTAAGCAAGCTATTGCCCAGAGTTGCAGAGTGGGACCCATGGTTAGCTTAGGCACGTAGGTGAGAATTATCGAGTCCGCGGACATTGACCCAAGACCCTGCCACGACGGGAATTGAACCCTGGTCCCGGGCCGACCTCTGCTTCATGGTCTGCCGCCTCTAACCAGTGAGCCACACTTCTCCTGTTATAGCTCTAATAGCCAAGACATATGATAAGTCTATACATTTTAATCCAACTTTCTGCCTCCCGGAGCGACGTCGTAATCCCAATAAGCAGGATAAGGCCTTGGTAGGGACCGGCAATTGGGTTAGGGTGTTGAGGACTCAACAGATCTCACTCCAGTAATCGCATAAGAGTGAGCAGAACCATATCATATGGATAAAGTCCGCTTCGTCCCCCCCGCAGCGAGGGCAGCAGTGAGAAGAATCCGGGAACATAAGATGTATTCTTTTAGGGGTAAGGTATGCTCTGTGGAGTGTCAGAAACCAACACAATGGTAGCACTCAGTCTCAACCTCCGAAGAGGAATACATATGTGTGTGTGGACTAGTAGTAAAATCGCTCACTGGGCACCTTCAATTGTTCATAGTGTCCCCATCAGAAAACCAACCTGTACCGCCCTACATCATTTGGGAAAGACATTAGAAAGTCACACTGGAAGTGGCCCAATGTGCGATTCGGCACAACAGTACCTCAATCGTTCTCTGTATCCAAATGTGTCTAGTCATTGGATGGGTATCAGGAGGTTTCTAACAAGCAGTGCTAAATAATGAAATAAACAAATTATGTCAAAATGTGGTGGTGTGGTTTAAAAAGGGGGTAGAGGAAGGAAAAAAGTTTAATGGAGACCTTCCTCTCCCACTATTAAAAACAGTGAAAAGAGGTAGTGTTAACAAATAACTACCTTGACAGTTATCATGGTCACGGTCGACATGTTTCTGCAGCTTTACCTTGGGCCCAAAGGTCACCTACTGCTTCATCAGGACCTTCTTTTTCTACTGCTTGCTTTAAGTGAAATAAACATGGGGGAAAGTGTAAAAAATATCACCTTAAATTCTCCTGGATGTCGAATCCCCGGATTTCAAAGTGACACACACACCAATATGCAATAAAGAAAAGAAAAAGAAAAAGCACATTTAGCTAATTTCTCATCTAGCCACAGTGGTACAAAGCACTTGACAGTGGCTGTTACTTAAACTAATTCAAACAATCACATATCACGTTCTCGCGTTGCGAGTCACATGAGAGCAGAATAACCTGTACTCAGATACACTCACCCAATATTATGGAGAATATCGCCCCACCTCACCCGGCATTAGCGCAGGTACGACGGAGCCCCGCTCTGTGTGAACAAATAGACAAACAAACAAACAAACAAAGGCAGAAGGAGGGGGTTAGAGGAGGCACTCTGAGGCAGGGACAACCTCTGTGTCCATTTAAAATTATTCCCAAGCAGTCTAAAATGGAATTTGTAGGTTCTGCTGGTATAGTATGATCTTAAACTAAAATTTATGTTTGTGACGCGCTTATATCCAAGACGCGTCAATGGGCCAGTGTTCTACTTCAGAACCGATTTGTGTAAAACGAAAGACGGTTCGTGATGCCCTTTATTATTAAGTAGAGTCCAGCGGTAAGGCAAACAGTTCGAGAGCACACGTGTTATCTAGCGCGTGGTCGCGCTGTGCCCGCGCTGTGAGACCCGGCGCTTAACTGGCCCTAAATCAAAGTGAAGACTGTTCGTTCAAATAACTCACCTGCCCGTCGGTACTCCAGACGTCCTTCTGGGCTGTCTGTGGGAGGTGCCGAGCGGGCAGGTCTGCTGCTATTTACAGATTTCGGTTTGTTGCTGGAGCAATTGGCGCGGCGCCCTGACGTCATAGCGCGGCGCCCATGCTCATGGGAAATGTAGTGTTTGTACTGCCAGTGCGACAAAAGATGGTAATCGATCATAAGTAGCTGTCATCTATTTTAGGTCTTACTGTTCACTACTAGGACAACAGGTTGGTAAATGAAAATATGATTCACTGTGTGATATTCCATACTCTCAGTAGAGAATGTTGGATCCAGCGCTCAGGTGGCAACGCGTCTCGCCCTAGCTTATGGGAAATGTAGTTCCTACCAATTTAATGCCCATAAACGGTCTCAATTCAAAAATTACAAGTCTTCATAAACCATGATTTGATTTGATTTGATTTGATTTTGGGTTTTATAAAGCGCACAGCGACTCTTGGGTATCCCGGCGCTAATGAACACATTCCTATAGGGTGAAAAGTCATGGGGGGAGTGCTCAGGGAAAAAGTAGGGTCTTCAGTATTTTCCTGAATCTAAGGTGATTTTGTTCTTGCCTCAGGAAAAGTGGAAGGGCATTCCATAACCTGGGGGCATTGTATGAAAACAGGCGGCCACCTGTTCTGGCCTTCCTGATTCTGGGGACTTTTGCCAGGGAGAGGGAGTTAGATCTAAGTTGTCTGCTTGACTGTTGATAGGACACAAGCGGCCTGAGGATGGGAGGGCCTTCATTGTGCATTATTCTATGGGCAATGCACAAGGTCTTGAAGTTGACCCGTTCCTTAACTGGCAGCCAGTGCAGACTTCTAAGGGCTGGCTTAGCCGAGCTCCTCGCTGCGGTCCCTGTGAGTATTCTTGCCGCCGCATTTTGTGCACATTGAAGTCTGTGGACTACAGAGACTGGGGCCCCCAGATATAGGACATTTCCATAGTCCAATCTGGAGTTCACCAGCCCCTGCATCAAGAGCTTCCTGGATTGGTGGGGGAGTAGATGGAGGATCTTTCGTGCCATCTTCATAAGGCCGAAGCAGGTACCCGCAGTTTTCCTCGCTTGTGTTTTAAAACTGAGATCCTGGTCCAGCCATATACCAAGGCTTTTTACTTCGGATTTTGGGGATGGTGGAGATCCCATGCATGGTGGCCAGGGAAGGGGTGAGGGGATTTTATTTGGGTTTCCCAGGAGGAGTATTTCTGATTTTTCCCCATTCAGTTTTAACCGGGACTCGCACATCCACTGGTGCACCTTTTCCAGACAACTGAATAGATTGGGGAGGGCGTTGTCTGATTGGTTGAGGGAAACGACGAGCTGAGTATCATCGGCGTACATTATTGATTTAATCCCAAAAGGTGTAACAACATCCTCGAGGGGTGCCATGTACACGTTAAAAAGTGTGGGGCTCAGGGAAGATCCCTGGGGCACCCCACACTTAAGTGCCTGATCCTTGGAGATGGAGTATCCGTCTGTTACTTGAAAAGACCTGTCTTCAAGAAAGGATGAGATCCAGGCTAATGCGGAGTCCGACACTCCTATCAGTCCAAGACGGTGGACTGATAGTCCATACGTGTCAATTATCTTTTGGTCTCAGTCACCTAGACACGTGGTCTATACTTTTCCCAGCCTCTAGCATACATCGAGGATACCATCCTCTGGGAGACAAAGTGTGGACTCCAAAAGACTTTATAATGACATCCAAGGAATTTCCTCATTCAGGCCTTGTTTGTCCGTCTGAAGTTTGTGTACCCATTTCTGTTCACGCCTGAACAAGAACCTCTTTGTATCAGTGATGTGTGTGGGTATTAAAGGTTGCTCTAACACTGTCCAGTGCAGATCAGTAGGAGTATGCTTCGCTTGTAAGAAATGATTTGTAAGTCTCGTTGATTGTCTTGAACACCGAATGGAACTTTTATGTTCCGTGATGCGTGTCTTAACCTTTCGGGTTGTCATGCCCACATATCTTTTTTGGCACGGGCATGTGATCAAATAGACTAGATTGGAACTGTTGCAGTTGGTGAATCTGCGCTGTTCCCACGGACGGCCTGTGCCGATATCTATTGTATGTGATCTGGTTGTATTGGCACACACTGCACAGTTCCTGCATGGATGATGTCCGGTGGCTGCCGGCATATCCCATAGAGTGCCCAATGCTCTCGGTAAGTCACTCTTAGGCCGGGTATGGACTAACTTGTCCTTCAAGTTTTGCCCTCTTTTGAACGCGAACAACAGTGCTTGAATACAGTCTGTTCCCGTGTTCAATATACTCCAATGCTTTTTCACTATTCTTTGAATACGATTAGACTGTGTAGTGAATGTACTCACAAAAGTGACACGTTCTTGTTTAGGTTTGGAAGGTAAAATCTCCAATAACCCCTCGCGATTATTATTTGAGGCTCGCTTTTTTGATCTGCGGACTAGATATTTCGGATATTATTTTTGCAGGAGATCTAGTTCTAGGCCCCCTGCATGATGTTCAAAACTATTCTTTGTGGAGCAATTCCTCTGAATCCGCAAGAATTGCCCATAGGGCAAATTGTCCCTGAGGGCATTCGGGTGACAGCTATTGTAATTTAATAGCGAATTCCGCGCCATTGGTTTGCGATAAAGTTCAGACGCCAAACCTGTGGACGTGGAGGTTATAAGAAGATCCAGGAAGGCCAAATGTGTCCTACTGTGTTCTATAGTGAACCTCAAGAACTGATTCCTTTCATACAGCCACTCGTGAAAGACAGTGAGTTCAGCTTCACTCCCCCTCCATATCACCAGGATATCATCTATATAACGCTTCCACAGACGCACGTTGTCTGCGAAAGGATTAGTATCAGAGAAAATATGGTCTGTTTCGAACTTGTGAACATACATATTTGCTAGGGACGGGGCAAAAATACTGCCCATACTGGTCCCACTCACTTGTAAATAGAGGGAGTCTTCATACTGAAAAAAGTTCTCAGTCATCGCTAGATTGGCCAGAGTCATTATCAATCTAACTGGAGTAATAGAATCCAATTGCCTATCTGTTAGAAGTGCCTCAACTACCTCTAATGTTTCTACCTGTTGTATCGAGGTGTAGAGACTCTATACGTCAAATGACACCAAGATGTCTGTCCTCTTATCATATTCAATGTCTGGAAGGAGTCTCAGTACATCTTTGGTATCTTTGAGGTATGTGGGCATTTCGCTCACCATAGGTTTCAAGAAGACATCAACGAATGTTGATAGGGGTTCTAATAACAAGCCGATCCCTGAGATGATAGGGCGGCCCGGTGGTGGACGTTGCGGTTTGTGTATTTTTGGTAAGTGATAGAAATAGGGAACCCTGGGATTCACCGTGCACAGATACTGCCCTTCTTTTGCTGTTATCCAACCCTCACTCAGGGCTTCTTCTACAATTTGACTAATTTCTTTAGTGAGTCTATCAATGGGGTCTATTGATAGTTTGCGGTATGCTCTGGTGTTGTTAAGTTGGCGAAGACACTCTATCCGATAGGCATCTGAGTCAAGCAACACAATCGCCCCGCCTTTGTCCGCCGGTTTAATAACCACGGCTTGATTGTTTGACAGGTTTGTGATTGCATCTTGTTCTCTTCGCGAGAGATTGATAAAAGGTCTATGCTCTTCGCGAAAAAGTTGTTTCAAATCCGCATCCACAGCTTCTTGAAAAGTAAGAACTTTCGCTGGGAGTCCTATCGTGGTGGGATTGAAAGTTGAAGGTCTTTTTCGTCCAGTGTTTACCACTCTGGTTGTCATCTCTCCAGGAGCTTGTTGTTTATGGGCAAATAAGAAATGTAGTCTGATCTTTCTATAGAGTTTTCCCATTTCTATCTGGGTGACAAATGGGTCCCTTCTATTGGTAGAAACAAATCCAAGGCCTTTGTTCAGTACCTGTTCTTCCATTTCAGTAAGCTGGTGAGAGCTGAGATTAATCACAATGTTGGACCGGTCGACGTCTCTGCTTGGTCCTGACCGATAACTCTCCCGCTCCTCAAACCCATCGTTTGGGGGGATAGATTCCAACGTACCTGGCCTGATTGGGCCGTCCGTTGGCGGCCTCGTGTCCTCCGGCCAGGCCCTAAAAAAGGCTGTTGGTTATAGGTTTGAAAGGATTGATGTGGGTCGTAAAGTCCCATCATCGGGGGGTACTGGGGGTACGCCGGAGGTCCCCAGGGAGAGGGTTGCCACCAGGGTGGGGGGCCGGTTGGTGGCCCGAATTGTTGGCCATAACCTCTCCAATTCCTCCTGTTGTTACCTCTACCTCTCTGTTGCCCTGGAGTCCCTCCTTGGTTGGAAGTATCCGAGTCACTCGAGCCATTATCTGAGCTCGAGGTGCCATAATTAGAACCTCCTTTTTGAGTGTTCTTGTTGTATACTGGTGGAGAGTAATCATCACTTGTGTATGGGTACACCTTGATCATACTAAAATTTGCTAGATCTTTTTTAAACTTCTCCAATTTGGTGAACAAGATGGAATCGCGAAATTCCTTACTCGTCTTGTTCCCTTCGTCCTGTTTCTTGGAGAATACCTTGCTAGTTGAGATCGTAGTCTTAATCTGCCCTACCCTAGGTTTGGATCTCCACGAGAATTTTATCGGCTGTTTTTTTTGCTGTTTTGATGATCAACACCAACCAGTCGCGTGTACACCTCCACGCTATCAGGTACCAATCTCTTAGGAAGTCTTTATCATCCAAGAATAGGCGTGGTGCGTTATTCACTATGAGCCCAGTGGGGGCGCAATTTCCACGCAAATATTCAGCCATTATGGTTCCATGCACACATACCCTTGCCTGGTTCTTTTTTAATACAAGGACCTTCGTCCACCCTTCATCCGTGTTAGCAAGTGTTGTAGGTAAGAGATCCACAATACTGGGATTCTCTAACAAAATGCTTTGTACCTTGTCCTCATCAAATGCTAAACCAAAATTGGTAGCCATTATGTAATAAAAGGGAATAATTGGTGATGGTTTCCCTCAACCACTTGCGTGCCTCAACTCTAACCTGATCTGCCTATGCTACCAGTTAAATTTGTTAATAGTCATGAAAAACCCATGTACTATAAGAAAAATGTAAATATAAATGTAAATATGAATGTAAAGACCCGTAGCCTATCAGCTACTCTCACAATAATACTAACTCAAAGGGGGTCTGAGGGAATGTTTAACGACCACAGTGCTACTACCCTTTTAAATCTCAGAAACCAACACAATGGTAGCACTCAGTCTCAACCTCCGAAGAGGAATACATATGTGTGTGTGGACTAGTAGTAAAATCGCTCACTGGGCACCTTCAATTGTTCATAGTGTCCCCATCAGAAAACCAACCTGTACCGCCCTACATCATTTGGGAAAGTCACACTGGAAGTGGCCCAATGTGCGATTGGGCACAACAGTACTAACCAACCAAGGAGGGACTCCAGGGCAACAGAGAGGTAGAGGTAACAACAGGAGGAATTGGAGAGGTTATGGCCAACAATTCGGGCCACCAACCGGCCCCCCACCCTGGTGGCAACCCTCTCCCTGGGGACCTCCGGCGTACCCCCAGTACCCCCCGATGATGGGACTTTACGACCCACATCAATCCTTTCAAACCTATAACCAACAGCCTTTTTTAGGGCCTGGCCGGAGGACACGAGGCCGCCAACGGACGGCCCAATTAGGCCAGGTACGTTGGAATCTACCCCCCAAACGATGGGTTTGAGGAGCGGGAGAGTTATCGGTCAGGACCAAGCAGAGACGTCGACCGGTCCAACATTGTGATTAATCTCACCTCTCACCAGCTTACTGAAATGGAAGAACAGGTACTGAACAAAGGCCTTGGATTTGTTTCTACCAATAGAAGTGACCCATTTGTCACCCAGATAGAAATGGGAAAACTCTATAGAAAGATCAGACTACATTTCTTATTTGCCCATAAACAACAAGCTCCTGGAGAGATGACAACCAGAGTGGTAAACACTGGACTAAAAAGACCTTCAACTTTCAATCCCACCACGATAGGACTCCCAGCGAAAGTTCTTACTTTTCAAGAAGCTGTGGATGCGGATTTGAAACAACTTTTTCGCGAAGAGCATAGACCTTTTATCAATCTCTCGCGAAGAGAACAAGATGCAATCACAAACCTGTCAAACAATCAAGCCGTGGTTATTAAACCGGCGGACAAAGGCGGGGCGATTGTGTTGCTTGACTCAGATGCCTATCGGATAGAGTGTCTTCGCCAACTTAACAACACCAGAGCATACCGCAAACTATCAATAGACCCCACTGATAGACTCACTAAAGAAATTAGTCAAATTGTAGAAGAAGCCCTGAGTGAGGGTTGGATAACAGCAAAAGAAGGGCAGTATCTGTGCACGGTGAATCCCAGGGTTCCCTATTTCTATCACTTACCAAACCGCAACGTCCACCACCGGGCCGCCCTATCATCTCAGGGATCGGCTCATTATTAGAACCCCTATCAACATTCGTTGATGTCTTCTTGAAACCTATGGTGAGCGAAATGCCCACATACCTCAAAGATACCAAAGATGTACTGAGACTCCTTCCGGACATTGAACATGATAAGAGGACAGACATCTTGGTGTCATTTGACGTAGAGAGTCTCTACACCTCGATACCACAGGTATAAACATTAGAGGTAGTTGAGGCACTTCTAACAGATAGGCAATTGGATTCTATTACTCCAGTTAGATTGATAATGACTCTGGCCAATCTAGCGATGACTGAGAACTTTTTTCAGTATGAAGACTCCCTCTATTTACAAGTGAGTGGGACCAGTATGGGCAGTATTTTTGCCCCGTCCCTAGCAAATCTGTATGTTCACAAGTTCGAAACAGACCATATTTTCTCTGATACTAATCCTTTCGCAGACAACGTGCGTCTGTGGAAGCGTTATATAGATGATATCCTGATGATATGGAGGGGGAGTGAAGCTGAACTCACTGTCTTTCACGAGTGGCTGAATGAAAGGAATCAGTTCTTGAGGTTCACTATAGAACACAGTAGGACACATTTGGCCTTCCTGGATCTTCTTATAACCTCCACGTCCACAGGTTTGGCGTCTGAACTTTATCGCAAACCAATGGCGCGGAATTCGCTATTAAATTACAATAGCTGTCACCCGAAGGCCCTCAGGGACAATTTGCCCTATGGGCAGTTCTTGAGGATTCAGAGGAATTGCTCCACAAAGAATAGTTTTGAACATCATGCAGGGGGCCTAGAACTAGATCTCCTGCAAAAAGAATATCCGAAATATCTAGTCCGCAGATCAAAAAAGCGAGCCTCAAATAATAATCGCGAGGGGTTATTGGAGATTTTACCTTCCAAACCTAAACAAGAACGTGTCACTTTTGTGAGTACATTCACTACACAGTCTAATCGTATTCAAAGAATAGTGAAAAAGCATTGGAGTATATTGAACACGGGAACAGACTGTATTCAAGCACCGTTGTTCGCGTTCAAAAGAGGGCAAAACTTGAAGGACAAGTTAGTCCATACCCGGCCTAAGAGTGACTTACCGAGAGCATTGGGCACTCTATGGGATATGCCGGCAGCCACCGGACATCATCCATGCGGGAACTGTGCAGTGTGTGCCAATACAACCAGATCACATACAATAGATATCGGCACAGGCCGTCCGTGGGAACAGCGCAGATTCACCAACTGCAACAGTTCCAATCTAGTCTATTTGATCACATGCCCGTGCCAAAAAAGATATGTGGGCATGACAACCCGAAAGGTTAAGACACGCATCACGGAACATAAAAGTTCCATTCGGTGTTCAAGACAATCAACGAGACTTACAAATCATTTCTTACAAGCGAAGCATACTCCTACTGATCTGCACTGGACAGTGTTAGAGCAACCTTTAATACCCACACGCAATTGACTAAATAATTGTATACTTTTAAAAGTGTGTTTTAAACTCACCATTATTGATGTAATATACCACCCTCAGCCCCGGTCCATCGCGGCTCTGTGCCGTTTGCGTGGAGGGCAGGGTCAGCTCCACTGTGCTGCAGCGTGAGGTCACCTATTCGAACGGAGGGAGTGTCTCAACTGGGGGCGGGGCTCAGGACATAAGTAGGAGCGTGATTGGCAGCACGATCGACTAGCAGGGTGGTGGCAGCTCTCTGTGTGGTCTTTACCAAGCGCTCGTGCAGATTGCGAGGGGCTCCTCCTCTGCACGCTACTGATGCCCTTGAGAAACGTTTTCTACTGAATACCTACTCTTTTAATATCGTATCTCTCATTGTTGCAATTGACTAAATAATTGTATACTTTTAAAAGTGTGTTTTAAACTCACCATTATTGATGTAATATACCACCCTCAGCCCCGGTCCATCGCGGCTCTGTGCCGTTTGCGTGGAGGGCAGGGTCAGCTCCACTGTGCTGCAGCGTGAGGTCACCTATTCGAAGGGAGGGAGTGTCTCAACTGGGGGCGGGGCTCAGGACATAAGTAGGAGCGTGATTGGCAGCACGATCGACTAGCAGGGTGGTGGCAGCTCTCTGTGTTGTCTTTACCAAGCGCTCGTGCAGATTGCGAGGGGCTCCTCCTCTGCGCGCTACTGATGCCCTTGAGAAACGTTTTCTACTGAATACCTACTCTTTTAATATCGTATCTCTCATTGTTGCAATTGACTAAATAATTGTATACTTTTAAAAGTGTGTTTTAAACTCACCATTATTGATGTAATATACCACCCTCAGCCCCGGTCCATCGCGGCTCTGTGCCGTTTGCGTGGAGGGCAGGGTCAGCTCCACTGTGCTGCAGCGTGAGGTCACCTATTCGAACGGAGGGAGTGTCTCAGCTGGGGGCGGGGCTCAGGACATAAAATGGTTACCCGGAAGCGCAGCGGTAGAGCGCAGCGGGAGCGCCATCTCCGCGCCGAAGCCGCGCCAAAGGGGTGCCAGTCTGCGCCAGTCCGCGCTGGGACTGTGCTGCGTGCCAGTTTCTCTGGCCACCACTGTCCCCAACACACATCAAAGGTACTGTCTTACTCGCGATTACAGCTTCTGAGTATAGGAAATACACTACGTGATAAGAATTGCTCTCAATTTGACTTTGGATCATTGTACAATTACGCTTATATTGCCTGCCCAAACTGTGCGCTTACGACTACATCATCCCTTTTTAAACACCTTTGTACCCCATCTTCCGGAGACGAAAGCGGTAAACATATAAGCTGCGTACTCATAAATACACGCTCCCTCATAAAACATAGGTACGATGTCGCAGAATTAATAACCTGTCAAAATATTGATGTTATGTTTGTTACCGAGACCTGGGCAGATCCTGCATCAGGCCCAGACTTTAACATCGCCACTCCAGATGGCTATCAGGTAACAAGACTAGACAGATCATCAGGGAAAAGAGGGGGGGGACTAGCCATTATACACCGAGACAAGCTTGCCATAAAAACTGAACCCCTGGATTATAACTTCGCGGAAGCCCTTGCTTTTACAATCTTTGTCTCCCCTGAACAAACTTTCAAAGGAACCCTCCTCTATCGACCACCCACTTCACGCACATTTTTTTTGAATTCTCTTATTCATTTATTAGAGCCAGTACCTGCCAACCAGGACTATACTATACTGGGAGATTTTAATTTTCATTTGGAGAATGATAATGATAAGGACTCGCATACTCTAATCTCTGATTTCCTGGCGGCAGGCTTAGAACAACAGGTTAATATGGCAACTCATCAAGCAGGACACACTTTAGATGGCGTATTTACTAACAACGCCCATATAACATTCTCTACAGTGCTCCCACTCACATGGACGGATCACTTAGCTGTCAAATTTACAATCTCAGCTAAGTATTCTAAGAACTCCTCCACCGGCACTTGCCCTCCGATCCTAAGTCGAGATTGGAAAAATATTGATGTCACCGCTCTATCCAATACCTTGGAATCCACAATACCTGAAGAATTATCTACCCCTCAGGAGGCTGCTCAGAACTACCAACTATGGCTACGTATGGCACTTGACCACGTAGCCCCAAATAAAAAAATGCAGCCAAACCGCACCAAACCTTCTGCGGCTTGGTTCTCTGAGTCACTTAGGCTCGAGAGACAACGCTGCAGAAATCTGGAGCGGCGGTGGCGTAGGTACTATGATAACTACGACAGAGATACTTATAAGAGTGCCTTGCTCAGCTATAGAAAGCTGCTCACTGCTGAAAAACGCACCTTCTACAGCACACAAATAGAACGTGCTCTTAACTCGAATAAACAACTGTACCAGGTGGTAAAAGATTTAGCCAACCCTCCAGCCCCCCCTCCAATTGAGCCATCCCAAATATTCTGCAACAAGGTAGCGGATTTTTTCCAGGCCAAGGTTTTGGATATTTTCGATAACTTTACCAATATAACGATTACTGACCCTACTATCCCGGAATCCCCCCTTTTGTCTTCAAATCCTAATTTTGAGGTCTTCTCTCCACCTTTGTCCATGGTGGAGCTTATAAATAGTGTTAAATCAGGCTCACCATTGGACCCATGTCCTCCACGAATCCTTACATTAGTACCCAACCTTATAGCCCCAGTACTCAGCAACATCTGTCTCTCCATATTTCAGACTGGTGTTTTCCCCCCTGTCTGGAAAAAAGCAATTGTAACACCTCTTTTAAAAAAACCCGCTCTAAATCCTTTAGAGACAACAAATTACCGCCCTATCGCCTCTCTCCCTTACCCTTCCAAAATAATTGAAAAGGTAATGAACCAACAGTTGTCGACTTTTATTGATCAGAATGGTCTACTTGACAACACGCAGTTTGGTTTTAGGAAGGGCCATGGGACGGAGACTGCCCTGATAAAAGCTGCCGAGGAGGTCAGGATAATCATGGATAAAGGTGGTGCAGCCATCCTGATACTCCTAGATCTATCCGCGGCCTTCGACACGGTCGATCATACCATCCTGATCGACCGTGTCGCCGCCCTAGGCATTCAGGGCAGGGCAAGAGCAACATTGGCTTCTTTTCTGGCCAACCGAGTACAGTCCGTCAAGATGGGATGCTTCTGCTCTCCTGATTTCACTCTCCCGTGTGGCGTTCCCCAGAGCTCCTCGCTAAGTCCGACACTTTTTAACATCTACGTGTCGGACTTGGCGAGGGTAATCAAGTCGTTCGGTATAGGTTTAACATCATATGCCGACGACACACAGCTGGTCCTGGAGATACACAAAAACGGAGAAGCAGTGGCAGCGAACTTTCAGGAGGGCATGAAGGCAATCAGTTCATGGATGAATCGGAATTGTTTAAAGCTAAATTCCGACAAGACGGAGGTGATGGTTTTTGGCGAACTAACTCCGTCTTGGTCCCCGGTCTGGTGGCCTTCGGAACTTGGAGCTCCCCCACCACCTGTTGCCAAGGTGAAAAACTTGGGCGTGCTTTTTGATAATAAGCTTACGTTTCTAAGCCATGCCAACGCGGTGGTGTCAGCCTCCTTCTTTACCCTGAGAATGGTGAAGAAACTGCTCCCATTTCTTCCCCCAACTGCAGGTAAAACCTTAATGTCCTCCCTGGTGTTATCTAAGGTGGATTACTGCAATGGTCTATTGCTTAACGCACAAGAGCAAGTTCTGAGCAAATTACAGCTTGTCCAGAACGCTGCTGCAAGGATTCTCATGGGCATCCCAAGCACGCTTCTATCTCTCCCACAATTCGTGAGCTCCACTGGCTACCAATAAGAAGCCGGATAAAGTTTAAGGCGATGTGTATCATTCACAAGGCCTTGAACAACAATGGACCTGAATTTTTCAAAAGAGCATTTAAACTGTACAAACCCAGCCGAACATTAAGTTCTTCCTCGGCCCAACAGCTCCAAATCCCATGCACAAAAAAAGTATCATGGGGAGATAGACGTTTTGTAGTGGCAGCATCAAAACTATGGAATCAGATCCCTTCCTCTGTTAAAGATCAATCCTCACTACTTCTATTTCGCAAACATCTCAAGACTTGGCTCTTTAACCAGTAAGACGTCAGTGGAACCCCTGCAATCTGCAAACTTCAGCGCCGAGACACCGAAAGGTATTTGCGCGCTTTAGAAATTTAAAAAAAAAAAAAAAAAACACACATCACTGATACAAAGAGGTTCTTGTTCAGGCGTGAACAGAAATGGGTACACAAACTTCAGACGGACAAACAAGGACTGAATGAGGACATTCCTTGGATGTCATTATAAAGTCTTTTGGAGTCCACACTTTGTCTCCCAGAGGATGGTATCCTCGATGTATGCTAGAGGCTGGGAAAAGTATAGACCACGTGTCTAGGTGACTGAGACCAAAAGATAATTGACACGTATGGTTTATGAAGACTTGTAATTTTTGAATTGAGACCGTTTATGGGCATTAAATTGGTAGGAACTACATTTCCCATAAGCTAGGGCGAGACGCGTTGCCACCTGAGCGCTGGATCCAACATTCTCTACTGAGAGTATGGAATATCACACAATGAATCATATTTTCATTTACCAACCTGTTGTCCTAGTAGTGAACAGTAAGACCTAAAATAGATGACAGCTAATTATGATCGATTACGATCTTTTGTCGCACTGGCAGTACAAACACTACATTTCCCATGAGCATGGGCGCCGCGCTATGACGTCAGGGCGCCGCGCCAATTGCTCCAGCAACAAACCGAAATCTGTAAATAGCAGCAGACCTGCCCGCTCGGCACCTCCAACAGACAGCCCAGAAGGACGTGTGGAGTACCGACGGGCAGGTGAGTGATTTGAACGAACAGTCTTCACTTTGATTTAGGGCCAGTTAAGCGCCGGGTCTCACAGCGCGGGCTCAGCGCGACCACGCGCTAGATAACACGTGTGCTCTCGAACTGTTTGCCTTACCGCTGGACTCTACTTAATAATAAAGGGCATCACGAACCGTCTTTCGTTTTACACAAATCGGTTCTGAAGTAGAACACTGGCCCATTGACGCGTCTTGGATATAAGCGCGTCACAAACATAAATTTTAGTTTAAGATCATACTATACCAGCAGAACCTACAAATTCCATTTTAGACTGCTTGGGAATAATTTTAAATGGACACATAGGTTGTCCCTGCCTCAGAGTGCCTCCTCTAACCCCCTCCTTCTGCCTTTGTTTGTTTGTTTGTTTGTTTGTTTGTCTATTTGTTCACACAGAGCGGGGCTCCGTCGTACCTGCGCTAATGCCGGGTGAGGTGGGGCGATATTCTCCATAATATTGGGTGAGTGTATCTGAGTACAGGTTATTCTGCTCTCATGTGACTCGCAACGCGAGAACGTGATATGTGACTGTTTGAATTAGTTTAAGTAACAGCCACTGTCAAGTGCTTTGTACCACTGTGGCTAGATGAGAAATTAGCTAAATGTGCTTTTTCTTTTTCTTTTCTTTATTGCATATTGGTGTGTGTGTCACTTTGAAATCCGGGGATTCGACATCCAGGAGAATTTAAGGTGATATTTTTTACACTTTCCCCCATGTTTATTTCACTTAAAGCAAGCAGTAGAAAAAGAAGGTCCTGATGAAGCAGTAGGTGACCTTTGGGCCCAAGGTAAAGCTGCAGAAACATGTCGACCGTGACCATGATAACTGTCAAGGTAGTTATTTGTTAACACTACCTCTTTTCACTGTTTTTAATAGTGGGAGAGGAAGGTCTCCATTAAACTTTTTTCCTTCCTCTACCCCCTTTTTAAACCACACCACCACATTTTAACATCATTTGTTTATTTCATTATTTAGCACTGCTTGTTAGAAACCTCCTGATACCCATCCAATGACTAGACACATTTGGATACAGAGAACGATTGAGGTACTGTTGTGCCGAATCGCACATTGGGCCACTTCCAGTGTGACTTTCTAATGTCTTTCCCAAATGATGTAGGGCGGTACAGGTTGGTTTTCTGATGGGGACACTATGAACAATTGAAGGTGCCCAGTGAGCGATTTTACTACTAGTCCACACACACATATGTATTCCTCTTCGGAGGTTGAGACTGAGTGCTACCATTGTGTTGGTTTCTGAGATTTAAAAGGGTAGTAGCACTGTGGTCGTTAACCATTCCCTCAGACCCCCTTTGAGTTAGTATTATATGCTCTGTGGAGTACCATTGTTTGAATAAATTTAAGCCTGACGTTATGTGACACCCTTTTGGGATGTTCCAGTATAGTCTGCCACGCTCTATCCACAATTTCTGTGGTTGTGTTATCAGCCCATCGAGTTCTCAGGGCCGCGAGCGGGATCGCTGCATGTGCCCTTATCCCGGTAAAAAGCCAGCGGACCAAGTGCCCTCCCAGTCCCATGTAGTATAATAGGTGCACTAGTTTGTGTTGTGTGGGTTTAATCGTTGTGGTGACCAGGTGGTCCTAATGTAATGCACTACCATTGCATGTAACAGATATGAGCGAGGTGGAGCGCCCGTGATCTGCATGAATGTATCGTGGTCTAGAAGTATTTCATCTCCAAAGAAAGAACCAACCTCTTCAAACCCCAATATCTGTCCAGTCCTGGAGTCTAGTTCGTGTGAGTCTGCCCTGCGGTGTGGGTATGCCCAACAAGGGTATATTCGCCGCATATGGTGGGGCCACCGACGTGTAGGAAAGGGCTTTCCTCCAACAAGTCAAGGCACATATCAGCAGGGGAGGACAGTCCGGGGGAATCCTAGCTTTAGGCAACAATAGGGAGTGGAGTTCTCCACGTCCAAGTCTTTCAGGGGTAAATCCAATCTCGTGCAGGTTCCGACCCGCAGTCCAATAGGAGAGCCATTGGAGCTGGCTAGCATAATAATATGTAAATACAAAATATATCCCAGCGTCTGTACGAGAAGAGAAACAAATGAGGATTCTTAACAAGACTCAAAAGTGTAATGTAGCAAGGTAACATAAAAGTATATGTGTGTGGATTCCCATCATTCACCAAGCCTCCCCGACAGCTTGGAAGACCGTCAGAGGTACCGACGGAGAGAGCGGTGCCTCCTTTATCCTGAGCTGTTGCCAGGTGGGGCGAGGTTTTGTCCTCTGTATCAATAAGAAAATTTTTGATCCCATGAGGAATCCTGTAATGTGAGACGTTATACTCACACTATATCCTTTTTTGAAAGGGTTGTAAATAGCAGTAGCTTTAGTTTTAATGGTCCTGACGAAAGCACATGGTTTAATCTTTTTTTCCTTTAAGTGCTAATAACATGTTGACCGCTCTTGTTTAGGACAGCTATTTGTTGAAACTGGTCCTTGAGTCATGTTTTTAACCTTTGATCACGACAGACACCAATAAAATGTATTGTCTGTTGATGCATCAATTTTATATATTTTTCTCACTTCACACTTAGCACTGCACTTGATAATGTGTTCCCACATATTCGATCTTGCTCATCTTGGTAACTATACCTTTGACATTCTTGAGCTCTGATATTCATAGAGCTTGAAAGTCATTAGATACAAAAGGATACCCAAATGATGAAGCTTATCACCAGGCTTGGTGAATGATGGGAATCCACACACATATACTTTTATGTTACCTTGCTACATTACACTTTTGAGTCTTGTTAAGAATCCTCATTTGTTTCTCTTCTCGTACAGACGCTGGGATATATTTTGTAATTACATGTTAGTGGTGGGCTGCATATTCCAGTTGGTCTCTAAACTTTGGCCTTTGACCCTTTCTTAATTTTCCTGTGTGTTTTTTTTTTTTTTAGCATAATAATATCCCCGAAAATCGGGGCTCCCAATCCACCTGCTTTCGTTCCTAATTGGAGTTTCCGGAGGCTCAAGTGTTTCCGGCTTGTCCCCCATATGAGACTGATCAAAATGGTATCTAACGTATTAAAAATGGACTAAGGCAAATTCACCGGTATATTCACAAAATAGTAGAGAAGGCGCGGGAGCACCACCATTTTTGAAATGGCTATGCGTCCCATCGCTGACAGGGGCAAAGAGGTCCAGAACCCCACACTGCCCCAAAGTCTAGTTATTGCTAGCTGGATGTTCCTGTCAATCTGATCTGCAGGCGATCTGTACACCTGAATTCCCAGGTATTTAAACGTGTCAGGGTCCACCGGCATACTATGAGCACCGAACTGTATGTGAGTATGTTGGATGTCTCTTGAAAGAAAAAGCCTAGTGATTTTACACGGTTTATCGCCAGTCCCGATATCTGCTCGAATGTGTCGAATATCTCCGGCATCGGATTGTGATTAGCTGTGAGGTCACGGACATATAGTAAAATATCGTCTGCGTATATGGATATATGATGTTGTGTGCCATAAACTGGTATGCCCAAGCGATCAGCCATACCACGAAGGGATAGTGCCAGGGGTTCGAGGGCAAGAACAAATAACAACAGGGACAGGGGGCAACCCTGTCTCGTGCCTCTGTGTACCTCATAGCTGTCCGAGATGTATTTACCAGTGCGAGCCCTGGCCGTGGGGCGTGTGTAAAGTAGGCGAATCCATCTCAGGAAATTGTCCGGAACCCAAAACGTTTTAGGGACTCGAACATAAACCCCCACGACAGGGAGTGGAATGCTTGTTTAAGGCCCAGTGCTATACATCCCGCCCGAGGGAAGGCACCAGTAGCACCCGACATTATCGAATGCAAGCGGCGAGTGTTCAGGGAGGTACTACAATTCGGAAGGAATCCACACTGGTCCCGATGGATAAGGGTGGTTAGGTGCGATTGTATCCGGTTTGCAAGGGCCTTACTTAATATCTTGTATTCAGTCCAGAGCAGAGAAAGGGGTCTATAATTGGTCATGTCCAATTCATCTCTCCAGGGCTTTGGCATCGACGCGACCAATGCCTGCATGGTGGACTCGGGCAGGCAACCCGCATCAAACGCCGTCTTGAAGACCGCTTCTAGTACCGGAACGAGGCGGTCCGAATATGTAACATAACATTCCACGGGGAGACCATCCATGCCGGGCGTCTTATTTCAGTTTAGACCTTTAATTGCTGCGCGTATCTCAGATTGGGTGATAGGGCCGTCAAAATGTTTCCTAGTAGCTTCCGAAAGTGTCTGAAATGGCAGGTCTTGCAGGAAGTCGTGAATCCTGGCAACGTCTATTGGCTCGGGGGGTGAATAGAGCATTTGGAGCATGGGCGTAAAATCCGTTTCGCTCGCGGATTTTGCGGATTTTCGGTAAATTCGCAATCCGCGAACTCTCGCGAACTTACCGAAAATTCGTAAATCCGTGCGAAGCGGATTTTTTTGCTTGTTCGCACTTGCCAACTAGAATACTATACAATTTCGCGGGAGTAAACACTCGCGAAAACGTAGATGCGGCGGGCAGCGACAATCTCGCAATTGCGAGATTGCAAAATTTGCAATTTCGCACAAGAAATCCACCAGCAGGCAGCATAAACCTTGAAAATTATGATTTTTATTAGAATAACTCCTCAGGTTGACATTTGCCTGCACTTTTTTTTTGCAAGGAGTCCATTTTGGGGGGGAGGCGGGGGGGTGGGAGGAAGGAAGTGCCCCACAGTCTCCAACTTCCTGTTCCTGTCCAGCAGGCTCCTCTCAGTGCTTTCTTCATGTGCTGGTCACTTTGATTTGGATCTTGACCTGGAAGCACTCAGCAGGTGCAAAAGTTCAAACTCATCATTAGTAACCATTCCCTGTAGTGCTTCCTGAGGGGCCCCTCCAGAGTTCAGTTGCCTACTTGCAACTATTCTATGACCCTGCTCTGACCCTCACAGCAGGCTCAGAGAATAGCTACAAGTATACAACAAAGGTCCTGTTAAAAAAATTACATTGCAACAGAAAGCAATTACAGATAAGGAAGCAGGTGCCAGGGATCTTGACCTGGAAGGATTACTTTTTGTGGATGCTGCTGGATATTTGGATTTTTGCAAAACTGAAAGCACTCAGCAGGTGCAAAAGTTCAATCTTATCATTAGTAACCATTCCCTGTAGTGCTTCCTGAGGGGCCCCTCCAGAGTTCAGTTGCCTACTTGCAACTATTCTATGACCCTGCTCTGACCCTCACAGCAGGCTCAGAGAAAGCAATTACAGATAAGGAAGCAGGTTCCAGCCAGGAAGTTCAAATTCAGTAACACATTAATCAGCCCCTAATTCATTTATGTCAGTTGAGGCAGGGCAGGTGTGCTTTTCCACCCATAATCTACAGTGATGAACTAGAGGGTGGCATGGGTGAGCCAGAGGGTGGCATGGGTGAGCCAGAGGGTGGCAGTGGTGAAACAGAGGGTGGCAGTGGTGAAACAGAGGGTGCTGTGATGAACCAGATGTAGAAACAACATGTTCGCGACCGTTGCTACCCGAAAAGTAAGTTCGCGTTTGCGAACTGGTACAAAATCCTCGCGAACTGGCAGAAATCCTTGCGAACACAAAAAAAAAAAATTCGCGAGAGTTCGCGGATTTTGCGGATTGCGAATCCGTAAATACGCAATTTCGCGGATTGCCAATTCGCAAAATCCGCCCATGCTTAATGAGCACGGAATACGACATTTATTTCTGCTTGTGTTTGAACCATGACCCCCGTCTGATCGCGTATACTGGTGATGTGGGGTGGATCAGGCTGGTCTCTGACCAGTCGGGCGAGCAACGTACTCGGTCTATCCGCCTCAGTGTGTTTCCGGTTTATGTATTCCCTGTAGTCTATCTCTCTGAGAGTTTCTAGTGTTTCAACATGATCAATGTGAGCTGTTTGTAACTCTGCTCTTTTTTCAGGATCAAGAACCACCTCCCTTTCTAGTATTTGCAGTCTACTCTCCACGTCCTTCAGTTTTTGGTGTATTTCTTGCCTAGCCCCTACCAGTTGACCTATCGCCACCCCCTTTATCACCACCTTTAGGGCGTCCCATACTATTAGGTTCAAGGAAGCCGTGTTCCAGTTCTCCCTCAGGTAGTCAGAGACAGCAGTGGACAAAGAAGAGCGAAAGGGGGCATCCTCTAACAACCGTGGGTTCAGCTTCCAGGTAGGCACGGGGGTTGGTACCCTACCCCAGAGCAGCGTCAGTGTGAAGGGCCTATGATCGGAGAAGTTCTTAGCAAGGTATTCCGACCCATCCATATTTGTGATAATGGCCTTAGAGCAGAGGAAGCGGTCAATCCTAGTGTGGAGACTGCACATAGGGGAGTAAAAGGAGTATTCCTTCTGTGTATGATGGAGTGTCTGCCAGACGTCAGATAAAGACCAGCCATCTGTCCAAGAGGCAAACTGTTCAGTCAGTCTAGTCGTGGAGGAGGCCTGAAGTGGGGGATGCAATCTATCCAGCCCTATATCTAGTATTGAATTCCAATCCGCTCCCAGAACCCAGGGGACTCCATCCCAGTCCGCCAGAGCCATCCCCAGCCTCTGCAGGAATTCGTCTTGCTCGAAATTAGGGGCGTAAATACTACCCAGAATCACCAGGGAGCCATCTAGCATTCCCTTCACTAAAACATATCTCCCTTGGTCGTCCACCCGCCTCTCAATTTCAACAAATGGAACCCCATGACGTATCTAAATAGCAGCCCCTCTAGCAAAGGCTGAGTAGTTTGTAGAATAAATACATCCCCTCCATTTTTTCCGCATTTTCTGGGCTTCAGCCTCCATAAGGTGAGATTCCTGGAGGAACGCAATGTGTGTTTGGTGGCGAAGTAGGAGTGCGTGAATGCGGTGTCGCTTTTGGATGGAACCCAGCCCTCTCACGTTCCAGGTAATCAAATGATAGGAACCCAGAGGTTTAACTAATCGGGCCATTCCGCTCATAGTAAAATAAGAGCTTTTCCTGTGGTAAGCGGTCAGGCAAGCAGGACCAGGAATCCCCATCCCCAAGAACGTGAACTAAACCCAGCATAGCGCCAGAACCGCACTGAACCCAACAGTGCTGCAACAAGCAAAACCTAAAACAAATGAGGGTGCGTACGCAACGAGGGAGGCGGCCAGCCGCCCCCACAACCATCTGCTAGTCAGCCACAGGCACCAGCCAGCTCTACGTTGCTCCATTCCCGGGGGAGATATAAACTATGGGTGTAAGTATGAGGAGGATTGGCAAAGTGTTTCCAGTTCTCTACAAGGGCCTACCACCATCAGGAGCACCCCAACCCCCACGTTTGATAGTGGCATCACTAAGACTATAAAACGCACACGTAAGGTGCACTGGCAGACACTACAATGCACAATACGTTCCAAACGTGGCTTCGACTATATTCTCATAGACCCCTTCGCAAAGGCTCAAACCATTCGCTCAGTTCAAAGCAACACAGTAAGGACAATAACAGTGTACATAGGTGTAACTCAGGCCGATATAAGGATATAGTAGCAGCAATCAATTATCCAGTAAGTCATCTGCCACTCTAGGCGTGATGGTGGGAAACAATATGGCACTGTGTTCCGAATCAGAATACAGGGTACTGTCCTCTGAGTCCGTGGCTATCTTGTGCGGGTCCTCCCGAAATGTTCCGACCGCTGCCACCCCCCCCCTTGGTCTTCCCGCTGTTGTTATTTTGAAGGGCCACCACCTCTGCTACCGTGTTCGAGCCTCGGGGAATGGTAGGGGGATCGTCCAGAGGCCCTCCCCAAACCCTGCGGGAGTCCCTCTGAGGCGCCGATCTGGCTAGAGCCTATACACATGACCTCCATCCATTCTTCAACATCAGCTGGGCTTACGAAGAAGTGCGTTTTCTTCCCATGAATGTCCTTCAACCGTGCAGGGTATAATAATGCATACTTGAGCTGCGCGGTCTGGAGCTTCTTCTTCACTGCAAGATTAGAGGATCGCTGTCGCTGGACCAGTAGCGTGTAATAAGGATATAAGGACACCCAGTGGTTTTCTAATTGAATGAGTGCCTTCTCCCGGGCTTCCCGGCCAAATATCCCGGTCCCTGTAATTGAGGACCCGCACAATCAAAGGGCGGGGCGGCATTCCAGGTTTAGGTTGGCCAGTCGGGATTCGGTGTGCTCGCTCCACACAAAAATATGGGGAAAGTCCTTCCGGCGCCTCATGGTCCCTAAACCACTGTTCCATAAATTCCGCCGCTTTAGCCCCTTCACAGCGCTCCGGCAGGCCAATAACGCGTATATTGCTGCGCCTGTTGCGCCCCTCCGCATCCTCCACCCGATCGAAGAGCGTAGAGACCTGCTGCTGGAGCTGCTTCAAGGAGGCGGAGAGCTCCGTTACCGTCTGGGTAAGATCCGTCAGGGTTCTGCCATGTTCTTTAACTTTATCCGCCAATTTGCCATGGTCTGCCTTCAGGAGGGTCAAGCCATTAGTAAGAGTGCCAAGTTGTAGCTCCATCGCTGCCCTCGAGTCAAGGATCTCTTTAAGGATCAGGTCCAATTCATCAGGAGGTTGCCCCTCATCATGGCCGTTCGAGGGGGCCCCCGGCGAGGAACTCCCACTGGCGTCGCCCGACATGACGCGGGGGGCAGCAGAGCTACTCCGACCGTCCTGACCCCTCGCCCGATTTCTGCCCATAGAGGCTAGTGGGTGACAGGCCAGAGGAAGGCAGAAAATCCACCACGACCAGGTCCGCCAAACCAGGAGAGGCCAGCACACAACAGTCCAAACCAGTACCCAGTGCAGGCAGCGCAGACAGTGTCAGGTGGGCACCCTAGAAGCGAAAGCCCCAGGTACCCAAATCAGTCCTTAGCAGAACCAGCAGCAACCAATGACACAAGGCAGGCCCCAGCAACAACGGTGCATCTCAATCTAGAACCAGGCAAGGGGTAGATCGAGCCAGGGAGCAGGTAGAGGGGGAGAAGGGCCACCCCCGGGGGGGTTACCACACTCACGGTGGCGCTGTCGAACCCCCGGAGAGCCCACCTCCGTTTCAGCAGATAGAGGACTCTATTCCAGCCGGTAGCTGCGAGGGGGGTACGGGTCAGAACGCCGCAGGAGCAGGCCGCAGATCCCTGCAGGCCGCACTTCTGTCCCAGCAGGCAGGCGGCAACGCTTCCCAGGCTCTCCGCGATGACTACAGCTTGTTTCCCCGCCCGCAGTCACACAAATCAGGAAGGCATCTCACCGCCACAGGCCCACCCAGGCCTCCAATATATAAGTAATGAAGACTGGTGCACAGCTTTAAATTATGTAGTTTTGACTTTGTTTGCTTATTCAAGTTCTGGGTGCCACCTGGGTGACGTCTCCTGTCACAGACGCTTGTATGAGTATTCACAAAAAAGTGCTTCTAATATGCCATTAGTCGCATCCCCTGGTGCACACCTAGGTCTCCAGGATTGTTAGTCAAGGATTCCTTTCTTCAAAAAATATGACTTTCGTCGTTTGATTAAATAGATTATTTATTCCATATTTTTCATTGTTAATGTTTCTGAAATTTCTTTAATTTCATATCTTTGCTTTATGTATCATTATATTCATTTGACATCATAGCTTTATCCAATGCATTTCGGGCATTGAGTGCCCTTCATCAGGGAGCATGTGCTATATGAGTAAAGAACAAAAAATGTATATTCACTAATGTAGTTCTGGTCTACATAATCAAATTAACACTCTATAATTCACTCCATGTGTGAAAAAAACGTGCTTGTACTGCTCAAGGTGTGTAACGCCAAGTGTTCTATAGGTGATGATAAACTTTGTGAAGGGATGTGTAAAAAACGAGTATAAGACTTATATGTCAGCAGTAGAACGTATTCTTGCTTAATGTTAAACAGTTCACGGAACACTGAAGGTGAAAACAAGATCATAGGTGATCGTAAAAATTATCGACATTACATGTGTCTCGCAATATTGTTCCAATTATCAAAGTAAGTGCAGAAACGTACAGTTATAGAGCGCGTAGCTTCTTTCCCTTCCTTCTCGTTCGTGTCATATGATATACGTGATGCGCTTGACTCTGATTGTATTTCTGCTTCCTGGTTTACAAGCAGCAGCAAACCGATTGGTTGCGGTGCCGATCATGTGACCATAGGCATGATGGAAAGACTACTAAATATCGGGTGTGTGTCTTCGGAAAAAAAGTGAATGGGAATGAAACTTAAAATATAGGACAAAAAAGTGGGTCTTAATTCCCCAATAAATTGGAAAAATGAATGTTATGTGGAAATTACATGTTATGTGAAAATTAACAAATAAAGGGCGCATGGTAAAAAAATGAAATATAACTTCACATCGACTTAGAAGAATATGGGAATACAGTGACGGCATAAGTAAATTGCTTTAACGTATTATAGATAACATGCAAATTCAATGCGATCATCTAACCCAAAAGGTTTACTGGAGTTCATAATGTGAATCCAGCTGTTCTCTCTTTGGAGGAGGTATTTGTAATTGTCCATTCCTTCTTTTTTACAAACAGTTTCTAGGATAGGAAATTGTAATTGAGACACATTGTGGTGTGCTTCAGAAAAGTGAAGTGGTACAAAAGGGGGTGGTGATGGACGGAGCATCTGAACCAATCAAACACTCACACCCAGTCAACAGATCTGGGTTTAATCCATCACCGTTCTTTAGCCCACTCTGCCACCCCAGTTCAGACATGGCCATATGCAAATCAGTCTGACCCTGTGCCTCATGGGAACAGTCCAGCCCGAACTGCCAAGCCATGCCTTCCCTGGACCGGAAACAAGCTTCCTAGGGCCGGTTTCTGGCATTACAGCCGTCTTCAGCCAGGCTTGCTTGAATCCAGTGGCAAAGTGAGCAAGGGACTCACGTCTGAGCATACCCTGCCAACTTATGGCGAACAAAGCGGTACAAATGGGGGTGGTGATGGACGGAGCATCTGAACCAATCAAACAGTCACAACCTTGCCTGAATGTACCCTGCTCTGTCAAACACAGCGTGGCGGTCAGGCGGTGAACACCGGACATTATGCAGATGAGCCCTGATGAATTGTTAGGAGGTGGCTCAGCTTGGGTTAGAGGCGCTTTGGCTGTCGGACAGCCTCGTTCGTGCGTTCGTGAGCCAAAGCAACAATGAGTCACCTTTGATGAGTACTGGTACTCTCCTTGGCAGCAGAGAAGTGCTGGTACTCAGAGCACTAAAAATGAGAAGTGTCGGTACTCAGTACCGGTGAGTACCGGCCCATTTAAAGCACTGCACGTATGTGATCTAGTTCGGCTTCCATGAGGTCGAACTCCACCCGCACCTGTTCGTCCATGTCCTTCTGGCAGTCTAACACCTGGCCTTGGAATGCGATATGTGCTTCGGTGAGGTGCAGGGAGCCAGCTGTGGTGGTGGGTGCTTCCTGTTGTGTGGTTTGTGCAGGGGGTGGGGTCTCCTCGTGGCAGCTGGGCTGCCCTGCTCCTGGAGGTGGATTGTCTAAGATGTCCATGAGATGTTGTAGTGTTTCGGTATCGTGAGTGTGGAGGTCCTCTTCAGCATCATTGATGAGTTGTCTGCTCTGCTCTGCTGGAGGTGTTGTTTGTCCCTCTGCAATGTGAAGGGGAGATGCATTTTGACATTGTGTTGACATATATGTTGACGCATTGTTCAAGTTTACATACAGACTGCATAACAATGTACATTGTGACTGTTTGGGAGGAGCTGACTATTTGATGCGGGACAGTGACATTTGTACTACATCATGGATGTGTTGTTGCACACGTACATTTTCATCTCACAGTTTCCTGCTATGTCAGATGTGATTGACCAGTTTCTACGCAAAAGCAGACCCAGTTGTGTTCTCTGTTCTGCAGTGTAAGTGTTGCACTTTGTACCACATTGGCGTCAATGTGGATGCGCTGTTATTGCTCTGTGTGTTTGCTGCATTGTGGGAGAGTCGCCCCTGCAGCTGTGGTTTTGCTGCCCCTTATCCCTTTGAGACGGTGTGCCTTTGACTTTTGTGGTTTTACGGTGCTGAGATGTTGGTGACTTGTGCTCTTGGACGGTTTTTGTACTCTTGTGCATTGTTTGTCTGCACATGTATTGTTGACGTCAGGGGTTGTTTGTGCACATGGATGTGTCAGAGTGTGACCTGCTCCTTTCCGGATCTGGTCCACACTCAGCCACCTCAGTGTAGTGGCGTGAACAATGTCATGATGATTGTACTGCAGCCATGTGATCATCATGTAGTGTCACTTGCAGTGTCAGTGTGGCTCACAAATAGGCATCTTTGCTGGGTTTCGCACGTGTGCATGTGTTGATTGCGAGTTTGGTGATGTGTGGGGTGGGACCCCTTTGGGCACATGGTGGATGGGGCCCTACTTGGTGTTTGTATGTGTGCTGCAGTGTGCCACGGGGATCAGGGACATGATCCAGGGTCATTGTGGGTGTGCAGTGTGCTACACATCATTGTGCATGTGTGCTATTGTGCCCATCCCCCGTCCCCCCAGTCCCTGGTCGTTACTCACCCTGTTGATGTTGTGTCAGGTCATATAGAGTTGTGTCCGGACTCCCAACTCCTTGCACCGTCTCCACACTGATGACTGTGTCCACCATTTCCTCCTGTGGCGCAGGACTCCCACCTCCAGTCGCCGTTGCTGCCTTCCTATTGGCAGCGGGCTTCTGCTTGGTTTGTCTTTTCACATCAAGCCAGCACTTCTTGACCTCCTCCATTGACCTCCTCGACACTCCGATTACATACACGTTGTTCACGATGAACTGCCATGTTTCCGTTTGTGTTGCCAATGACACATTGGAGGTGACGAACAGTTGTTGGTAGTATTCTATCACCTCCGTGACGCTGATCCGGATACCTGCGGACTGAACCCCGTTTTCCTCTTCCTCTTCTCTTTGGCCTTCCTCCACCCCGAGGTTCCTTGCTGGTGGTCTGTGGGGCTTGTGGGGTTCACGTTGACCTCTGCACTCGGTCCGGTCGCATCCATGGTGCTACGCAGTTTCTTTTTTTGCGTGGGAATTGCAGGCCTGTCACTGGTTATCGCAGAATTTTGTATCACGATTGTCCTCATCGCTACTGTTTTCGCGTTTTGAGTTTTTTCGGTGTCACGTTAATTTTAAGGCAGTCATTTGACGCGTTATCGTGAGACTATCGCATAGTACTGCCTTGTTGAGAATATAACGTCAACACAGCGTTATTTTCCCACGATAGACTGTGATGTGAAGAGTTGCGTTAAGCTAATTTTGCGATAATTATCACACGTTCTTGAGAATATCTCCCAGATTGTGCTGAACCCATGGCTACCACGTACTCATTCTGCCATGAGGGCAGCACATTCAAGAGAAATGCATAGCAGCTTTCAATCAGCTGCTCTATATTTCACTGTGCATACTGAAAGCCACTAGCAATTTGAGAGGGGATTTCATGTTCCCTTGAAGGCGGGTGCAGTGATTGGCTGCACCCGCATGCAAGGTGATGTCTGTCGTAGACATGGGACACCCTTTGAGCCCTCCTGAGGGCTGCTCTTAGTGGGAACACTGACAATGCACTACCTTCAAGGTGGTGCACTGTTAGTGCGCATAATGAGAACTTCTTGGCATCTGCACCTGGGCCTGTGATACAGTGCAGGCATAGAGCCACGGTTATTTCCTCATTTTTATTGGGCCCACCACCATGCAAGAATGGAGACGCCCCTTCAGACAGCACTATTGTGTTATGGGCACCAGCGCTATCATCATTTCACAAAGTGAGGTACATGCATCTGTGCACACCTCTGTAATTACAAAGTGCCCTGGGGTGCACATAGAAGGCACATAGCAGGGGCGGCTCTAGGCTCATGGCGGCCCTGGACAGGGAGCCTAGGTAGGGGGACCCGGAAGATGAGGTTCAGGCGAGGCCCCGGAAGAGGGGGGTCAGGGTGTTTGGAAGTGGAACAGAGCCGGAGGCCGCCAAATCCCTGCCAGGAGCCACTACGCAAATATGTATCCATCCTCAGAGGATTATTATAGTAAGGATATATATTGGCGTGGGGGCCCCGGGGTTTGGCGGCCCTGTGCAGGTGCACAGCTTGCACATGCCTAAGGCCGCCCCCGCACATAGGCTCATGGCACATGGTGAATGAGAATCAGGTCTAGAATGTAAGGTTTGCACTCCCACAGAATAATAACTCTGTGCAGTCTCAGAAAGTAAGGAGACCAAGAATGCAAAATGTTTATGTGCCACAAGCTCCAGTAATCCAGTGTCCGCAAGCTCAGATTCTGCAGCAAAATGCGAGTGGTCGCCGATTTAACTCAAATCCAGTCCCAAATCTTTTAATCAGAATAATTTCTAAAATCAGAGTGTGTTTTAATAATTTCGTATGTTTGAAGCATTTGAGGATTACAGTTCTGACCTGTCACAATGATAGTGCCTGAGAGGGAGGAGGATTGTGTGCTTCATGCAGTCTTAGAGGTAGACCAGAGTGGTCCATTCTTAGAAGGTGGGGTGAATGGTGACCCGTATCATTCCTGATTGATACTGGTGCTACTCGCTTTAGTGTTAAAACAGTGGAGGTTCCAAATTTACCATTGTCAGTAAAAGGAATCCAAGTTGTAGGAGTTGCAAACAAGCAAATGACAAGCCCAGTGTGAGAAGAAGTACCTGTTAAAATAGGGTCCTTTCTGGTTAATCACCATTTTGTGGTGTGTGACTCGATGCCTGGAAATCTATTAGGGCATGATCTGTTGTGCAAATTGAACTGCACCATTTACTCTACCCCAAAGGATGTAGAGTCTTAGACCCATGAATAGGATGTTGCCGTCAAATTGGCAAGACAAGGTCCAGACATTGGACTGTTTCCCTTGATAACAAATGATGATTTACCTTCAGATCTTAAAGATACTGTGAAACAAGAGTTCTGGAATTTTTCAGGAAAAGACATAGGTCTCATCAAGGGAGTTGAGTCTGTCCGCATTAATGTAAAATCTTGAGTACCCAAGTACACCAGAATATAATCTGACCCCTGAAACTATTGCTGGGATCACTCCAATGATTGACTCAATGAAGGTATTTTGAAGGAGATAATGGGGAGTCCATGTAATTCACCCATTTTGGGCTTACAAAAGCCTTGCGGCAAGTACTGTATAGTTCAGGGCCTGAGAAAGATAAACACCATAGTTGTTTCATGTTATCCGTGGTACCAAATCTAGCTGTGATTTTATTTCAAATTCCATGTGAGGCTGAGTGGTTTACTGTCATTGACTTACATAAGGCCTTTTTTTCCATACCGTTGCATGAGGGCAATCAGATCCTCTTTGCATTTCAGTTCTAGAACTGTGTTTTGGCTTGGTGCCCAGCCCCACAAGAGTATATGGAGAGCCCATCAATTTTCAATCCGATCCTTTAAAAGAATCTTGAGTCCTTGGTTATGCCCTGTAATTCAGTTCAAGTATATTAACAACCTGTTGGTTGCATCAGCTACACAGGAAGGTTGTAAACAAGACATTATTGCTCTGTTGAACCACCTGGCTGAGAATGGACTTAAAGTGACTCCAAGCAAGTTACAGTATTGTCAACAAGAAGCCCTGTATTTTGGACATCACGTTGACAAGGGAATGAGAAAAGTGTCACAAGAAATAATCACGACAATTCTGAAAATGAATCTGCCAACTACTCAGAAAGAAGTCAGGATGTTTTTGGGAATGGTGGGCTACTGTAGCCAGTGGATTTCCAACATTTCCCTAGTGGCCAAGGGTTTAAGGGGGACAACTGACAAGGATGTGTCTGATCCTGTACCTTGGGATGCCAACTGTTTGATTGCCCTACTAGAGCAGAGAGAAAGGCTTTATTGTGCCCCAGTGTTGGGAAAGCTTGATTAAATAAAGCATTTGCTCTCTTTTGCAGTGTGAGGGAGGGCTGCATTCTCTCAGTGCTTACACGGTTATGTGGAAATACTCGAAGGCCAGTGGCCTATTTTGCTACTACGCTTGACCCCGTAGCTGCAGCACTGCCTGGATGCCTTAAAGCTGACAGCAACAGGTGTCAGCATAGAGCGGTGTGAAAGTATTGTGATGGGTCATCCCTTACTGTATTTGTGTCCCATTCAGTTGAGATATTGTTGACCCGTACTCAACACTTAACAAAGAGTTGCCTGACCAGATATGAGCAGGCCATACTGTCAGAAGATAATGTGACTTTGAAAAGATGTGCTACCTTGAATCCTACTAACCTCTTACCCCTGCCTGAAGTTGAGGGTGAGGAGTGGCAAGTAGAGAATGACTATATTGATGTCACTGAACTATGCACAATGCCAATACCATGTATTCAAGATGAGCCACAGCCTGATTCCAATTTTGTAGTGTTTGTGGATGGGTCCTGCCTATGAGACAATGAAGGAAACGTGAGAGCTGCCTATACAGTTTAGCACAGTCTCAGGAGTAATCAAATCTTCCTTGCTTCAAGGAGTGACATCTGCACAAGTGTCTGAATTGATCGCTTTTACTAGGGCGTGTTGTGTTTCTTCACACCTGAAATTGACAATTTTCACTGTTAGCCAGTATGACTTTGGTGTTGTTCACGGCTTCAGACAATTATTGTCACAAAGGGGAGTTATGACTTCCTTGGGTTCCCCTATTCAGATTGGTGAGGATGTAAAGAGGTTGCTAGCTGCACTACAGTTGCCTGGCCAGATTGCAGATGTGAACTTTTCTGCACACTGCCAGTGGAGATGATTATGTGACCGTAGAGAACAGATATGCTGATGAAGTTGCATGATACTGTGCCCATGATGCTTGTATATTCAATAGTGAATATTGTAACAAGTCTGAAGATGAGACGAATCACGCATTTTTCTAAACCACAGCTGAGAGGAGGTTAAGAGGTTACAGGAAAAAGTGTCTGAAGCAGCAGGCAAAGTTGGGTCAGAAGTGGTTGTGTCAAAAGAGATGATGACATTCTGGTTTCGGCAGATGGAAGCCCTTTGATGTCAGACAGTCTGTTGCCTCCAATGTTTAGATATTATCATGGTCTGCCTTATGTAGAGAGGGATGCTATGATCTGTGTGTTCCTTCAGACTTAGTTTAATCCCAGATTCAGATCGATGGCTTACAGATTGTGTTACAGATGTGTTGTGTGTCAGCTGATGAATGTAGGGAAAATAACTGCAGTAACGTTGAGCCGCATAGGGAGATCAGGCGGTCCATTCAACAATATGCAGTTAGACTTTATTGAGATGCCTGTGTGGAATGAGCTGAGAAGATACATACATGTGGTTGTGTGAATCTTCTCGCATTCGGTTGAAACTAACCTGACCGGAAGAAATAACAGTCTCACAGTAGCTAAATTGTTGTTGAGAGGTTTAATATCTAGGTTCAGTTTCCCGACTACTCTGGAGTCAAACTGAGGGTCTCATTTTAATACTGAAGTCCTGAAAATGTTATGTGTGTCATTACAAGTAGAGCAGAGACTACTTTGGAGTTACCAACCTGAGGCTTCAGGAATAGTGGAACAGGTGAATGGCATGCTGAAATCCAGACTAGCTTAAGTGTGTACATCAACATTTTTAATATGGCCTGATGCCTTGCCCCTTGTGTTGATGAGTCTTCACAGTGTTCCGGGTTGTAGGACAGCATTATACCCTCACAAAATATTTATGGGCTGAACAATGAGTTTGCCAGCTGTACCTGCAAATGCGCTTGTGAACATGACAGATTACCTGATTCTTGATTACTACAAGGGACTGGCTCATGTGGTGCATTCTGTGTCTCATCAGGTTGGAACCTCCACAGCCCCGCCACATCAGGAGTACCTCCATGACATCAGGTGAAGAAGCACGCTAGGAAAACAAGCTTAGAACCTCATTGGCATGGTACTTACCAAGTTAATCTAGTGACAACCAGTGCTGACAAGTTCAGAGGTCTCCCCAAATGGGTGCACACTGCCCATACTCACAGATTTGAAAGTCCCCCATATGATGTAACAGCACCTCCCTCAGAAGTGGCAGTTGTAACCAACAGAAATCAGAAGTAGGTTAGATAAGCTGTAGGGGACCACCGAGAGTCTGAAATAGCACATGTTTGTCCCGAGTGGAGTCTTGATGAGACAACAGTTGAAGCTGAGACAGGAAAGTCTCGTCCTGTGGTGTTGACTGAGCCAGATTCTGACCCTAATGAAGGGCCTAGAGCTGTAGTAACATGAGCGAAGGCTGGAGAACGTAGGCCAAGAAGGCAAGAGAAATATAGAGAGAGAGACCGAAATTGTCTGAGGGACATGTGCCACACACTATTCCAGAGGAAACTGAGCATTCTGACCTTAGTGACACTGAATGTGAAGGGCTTGCACTCAGGAGGTCCAAAAGAGCTAGAGTCCCCTGTCGAAGGTACATGTCACTTGAATGGATATACCTTTTAGCCGAGAGGGTGAGTTTGGGGATTTTGAGGCTCAGTACAGTTCCAACTGAGCCTTCTTGAACTGAGTGTTGTGGCTGAACTGCATTTTGAACTTACTCTGACACTAAATAGACTAGCACAACATATAATTGACATGATCTCACACTGAATTTGTATTGTACCTTTATCAGAGGCATTTAAATAGACTTTGTTGAACTAAGAAGGCTACCTAGGCCCGAAACTGCTGAAGGAGTGTAAGGGTGTCATTTAGAACACCGAGTAGGGCTAAGTATGATTCATGATGACTTTGTAAGTAATTTAATTGCGAATATGTGTTGAAATCCCGCAGCCTTTTTCCCCGCAGGGAATCACAACGCGGTTGTTACAACAACCGTGTTGTGATTCCGCATACCATTACTACGCTAGTCGGAACAACGACTTGTGGAGGGGGGGCGCTGGATGTTGGAATAGTATAATTTACTATTCCAACTCCAGTCTGTGCAGACACTAGGGATGGTGTTGGATTTTAAATCCAACACCCCCCCCCACTCCGCAAGTCGTTGTTCTGACTTGCGGAGTAATGGTATGCGGAATCACAATGGGGTCGTGTTAACAACCGCGTTGTGAATCCCTGCGGGGAAAAAGTTTCGGGGTAAACAATGTTTACCTTTAATTGCACATCCTTTGAACTTTATTTTGCCATTTGCACAGTTGGAAACTGACAGCGAATATTCTGCTGCTACTACTTTCCATGCAATGATCTGATTCCTGAAGAGTAATGGAAACTAATAACCATAGTAGACGTAATTACATAATAGCAGGTGTGTTAAAAGCTGTAGTTGCAGTACTAATTATGTTGCTTGTAGGGTTATAATCACCCTTGTCCTCAAGTTTAGCTAAGACTAGAGCTACCCTTAGCCTACTGAGACCTACTGATAGTAGTTTGCATTCACTTGATGGGAGGGAATTACATGTAGAGTTATCTAGAAGAGATCTTTCCTCAAATTCTTATTTTAAATTAATTTATGAGTTCATTGACACTATGGATGGAAGGGATTGCTACCTATGTACACAATTACCTGCATCAGCTGCAGAAGGCATCACGTACCATCATATTCCACTAACTTATGGTGTTACTTGTAGCTTGTTAATGAGTCTTTTGTATAGACAGAGTCTTTTTCAGTATTATTTTTGAATCATGATTTAGTTTTTTCAGAAGTTGCTATACTTCAGCATTTGAATTGTCACCCTCAGGCTAAAAAGATAGAGACAACTGAAAAGTTCTTTAAACGCACCATAACACCAGATACTGCCTATTGTGACATCATCTGAGGTTCCATGGGGAACTGTGTTATGTAAAGGGTTCTAAAGGGTTCAGTTACTGAAGAGCGGTTGGTGGATGAGGTGAATAAACCTGTCTTGAGACTTATCTGATTTTCTTCTTTTCATTTTAATGTGGAAGACACCACATTAATTTGGCGACAAGCGTGGGTTTGGAGTGCCCTCTCACCTCAACATCAAGCACGAGCTGGCATTCCACTATTTCGTACATTAGAGAAGTCATGCTTTCATTCTTCTCCAGCGGCTGACTTGTGAAGCAAATGAGAAGTGGAGTGTACATCCTTATCCAGTGGCTGTTAAAGACGTGGAAGGGTCGTGCCAGCGAAATCGGAAAATAGAAATTACCCGGTTAGGAGATTTGAGGGAGGGGCAAGTGGTGAAACGCATCTGTGTTCCACTGTTTCAGTGCGTTACATCTCTGTTGGAAACGCAGGCACAAAAGTCCCAATGGGAGGGGCAAGCGCTGAAACACATTATCATTCCACCGCATTAGAATGTTGCTCCTCAGATGTGTGTAGTCACACTTTTGGCACCATTTTATAATTGGGAAGTTTGTGGCGCATAGTTACTTTAAAACAAGCTTGCCCACTTGTGGAAATGTGTACCACGACGTGTGTAGACTCGAACGGACGCCATGTTGGTCAATTGGGAGTTTGAGTCCGTCTGACACTGCTCCCAGCGACGTATCCAGGCTGCAGTCTTCTGCCCATGTGTGAAGGAGCTCCTGCGAATCGAGTCTGCCTTGTTTGACAGTGAAAAGCGTTTTACAGTTGTCTCTGTGTGCTGGGTTTAGGATTATTCATCGGTGATTGGCACACCACTTCGTCACATGTGCAATTTTCGTAGTGTGCTGCTTCGAATGTTTATCAGTGATTGGCACACTCTGTTGGTCACTAGTACAGTAAGTTTTAATTCGATGATTGGCACAGCACTTCATCCATGTACAATTTTTCTCTGAGTGCGGATTCATTTTTTTTCGGTGTTTGGCACACTCTTTTTCTCGCAAGTACAGTAAGTTTATCATTTTACGGGGTTTACTCTAAACTTACTTCAAGTCTCTGGTTTTCTCAGACAATATATTATTTTAGAATCCTGAGGTGACTTTGTTTCCTCTTAACAACTTTAATGTGGCTCATGTCACCTTACAAGTGTATAAGGTAGATAGCACTTGTTGTTCATATTAATTGTAATGCAGATTCAACACAACCACAATTTTTCTTGACCAGTCCTAGTGAACCAGCCATTAAGTGGCAAATATGGAAGAAGATCTTCGTGAACTATGCCAGAGTGTGTGGGACAAATTTAAGTGCAGAACGCAAACATTCTTTGTTACTTCACTCCTTTGGAGGAGAAGGACAGGATGTACCTGAATACTTATCCTTAACTAAGTGCATCTGATCAGAGAACATTAAATGAGTATGAGATATGCATTTTACAGTTGTAACAACAATATCTCCCACGTGTCAGCACTATAATGGAGAGATATCATTTGGGCTTACGTGAACAGAAGAAAGACGGGCCCGCCGAAGAGTTTGTTACAGGGTTAAGGAAATCAGCTGCCACTTGTAAATTTGGTGGAGCCGTAGAGGAAAGATTAAAAGATACATTTGTTTTAAAGTGTGCACATAATCAAATTAGAGAGGAGTTATGGTTGAAAGATGAACCTACTTTTGATGAGGTTTTGGCTATTGCCAAACCGGTTGAATATATTTAGAAATGAGTAGATGAATTAAGTGGTGCAAAAAGCAAGACACATGCTTTGTCTCATGATGTTGAGGAAGTGGTTTGTCAAACTAAAAATAAGACTTCTGTTGATTTAGGGAATGGCAAACCTTATTGTGTTGCAGTAGGCACCAGTACACAAGACAACAGGTCTATCTGCTTTAGATGTGCTAGGTTAGATCATAGAGTGAATGCTTCATTTTGTCCAGCTTTACAGGTCATTTGCAATGCCTGCGGGAGAAAAGGTCACTTTGCAAAATGTTGTAAGAGCAAAGTTAAAAGAACAGAACAACCTCAAGTTAAAGAAATGATGTATCAAGTAGATGATGGCAAAGTAAAACATCCATCTCATGTGGTCTTGGTTGGAGCAATTGAACTTAAGATGAAGTTTGATTCATGTTCACATCTCACCATAATTAACAAAGACACATTTGATGTTCATTTTAGAGACAGTGCTACACTTTTAAAATCCGACGTTTGTCCTCTTGGTTATGGAGGTTTGCCGATAAACTTGCTGGGCTATTTCATGGCATGTATTGAATTGAGTGGAAGAATGATTGCTGGAAAAGTATATGTTGCCAGGAGAGGAGATACACTTGCAGGGTGGCCCCATCAACGTCTTCTTGGTGTTCTCCTTAATCTGAATGCTGATCCACAAGTTCAAGTACAAGTAGTTGACAATCCTGTAGCTGTTCTAGGTGAACAGTTTTCTGATGTGTTTCAAGATAGGTTGAGTTTTCTGAAAGGGTACAAGCAACACATAAAATTTAAAGAAGGTGCCATTCCCATTGTTGCCAAAGTAAGGATAATACCGTTGAATAAGTAAACAAGTGTGTAGAAAGAGATTAAACGTTTGGTAGCTATGGGAGTCATTGAGTCTGTTGCGGCAACTGAGTGGTTAGCTCCGATTGTTGTTGCAAAAAAAGCTAGTGGCGATATTCGTCTTTGCATTGATTTGCACTCTCTTAATATGGAAGTGGTTGTGGATAGATTTCCTCTACCCGGCATTACTGAGATTATTAGCACTTTAGCAGGTGCTAAGTACTTCACCACCCTAGATTAGGTTCTGCCTACCATCAGGTGGATTTGGATAAAGTATTGCAACACCTGGGAGCGTTTGTGACACCCATGGGAACATTTACATTTTTTGGAATGCCATTTGGGCTTGTATCAGCAGCCTCTGTGTTTCAGTGGAGTATGTCAAATGTGCTTAAAGGCGTTTCTGGAGTAAAATGCCATCAAGATGACTTGTTAATTTATGGTAGCACTAAGGCTGAACATTTTTCTAGAGTGTGTGCTGTGTTGGAAAGACTGAGGACAGCTGGATTAACACGTAAGTTGGAGAAATGCAAGTTCTGTGTAGAGGAGGTGAATTATCTGGTTCATCGTATCACGGGGCAAGGTGTTTTTCCTAAAAAAAGAGTTAGTTGACACCATTGTGAGATTGAATGAACCTTGTAACAAGGAGGAGTTCTTGTCCTTCCTGGGCATGGTCGAATATTATTGCAAATTAATTCCAGGTTACACTGATAAGACACAAAGTCTTAGGTGTGTGACTGGTAAGAATGTGATTTTTGATTGGAGTACAGAGTGTGCAAGAGAATGTGTTTATATCAAGGAAGATTTGAAGAAAGCACCTTGCTTACAGGCCTTTGTACCAGGTGATGAAACTCATATTTTGACTGACGCAAGTGCCAAGGGCATAGGTGCTGTTTTGCTCCAGAAGAGTTGTGTAGAACGACTTATAGCATGTGCATCAAGATGTTGTAAGGGCTTTGAACTAAATCACTCTGTAATTGAGAAAGAGGCTTTAGCCATCTTTTGGGCTTTAAGAAAGTATAGGAATTTGATTTGGGGCACGGAGGTAAAAGTACTCTCAAACCATAAGCCCTTGAAGGATGTCTTTTCTAAAAAAAAAGGACTTGATTTGATTTCGTCGAGAATTAGGAAATGGATCATTTCACTTCAAGAGTACGAGTTTGAAGTTGATTATATTCCAGGTGTGATTAACAATTATGCAGATTGCTTATCTCGTTTAGTAGATGTCAAAGAGATTGATCTGGAAGAAGAAAGTTTAGTGGATGAACTTATAAATATTTGTGAGGTGACGTTGGGTGCAGTTGATGAATCTGAATGGAAATGTGAGTTAATTGAAGATGTTGAAATTTTGAAAGTGATTGAGTTATTTTTGTTAGGAAAAAACTACCATCTTGATAAACCTTGGTCTTTGGTTTGTGAGGAGTTATCGGTGATGAATGGTAGGCTTGTTCGTGGGACAAAACGTGTTCCACCCTTAAGTGTACGGAGTAAACTTCTCAATGTTGCTCATGTTGGTCACCTAGGCATTGTAAAAACCAAGGATTGTCTGAGGATGGATAAAGAAGTTGAAAGGATGGTCAGCTTTGAGGGTTGTGCGAGTGATAAAATTTAGAGAACCAAGCAAATGCCCATGGTCTGAAGGAAGCTTCCTATTCATCCCTGGGAGGAAATTCCTATTGATATTGTTGGTCCGTTGCATGGCATGACGGATACCCGTTATTTGATTGTTGTCTTGGATCTTTATTCAAGATGGATTGAGGTAAGCTCTGTAAGAGATATTTCTTCTGTAAGTGTATTAAAATTCTTAGAAGAAATCTTCAAGAGAGAAAGCTATCCCAATTTCATTCATTCAGGTAATGGTCCTCAGTTTTGTTCTTCTAAAATACAGACATTTTTCAAGGAGTGTGGTATAGTTCATAAGAGGAGTTCAGTTTATCATCCTGAAACCAATAGTGCTGTGGAGAGAGTGAATAAAACTCTCAAAGAAAGCATTCAACTAGCCAGGGCAAGAAATCTTAAAAGGAAATCTGTCCTGCAAGACAGAATTACTGCCTATCGTATGTCTCCACACTCGACTACTGAGAGGACTCCTTTTGAGTTATTCAAAGGAAGGGCTTCCGACTCTAAGTTGTGTCCAGGTTGGATGACATTGAACAAAGGGTTGAAAAACAACGAAATTCATGAATGGAAGTGTAAAGAGCTAGATAAATAGAGAACAAGGAAACTGTACTTTGATGAAAAGAAATGTGCACAAACTAATGAAGTGTCTGTGGGTGACTTTGTAAAAATCAAAGCACCTGTTGGTTGTCAACTATGGTCAAAATATACCAAAGTAAAAAAAGTTATAAAAATGTTCAAGAATGCAGTGAAGACTGAAGATGGTAGAATTCGGACCAGAAGCAGAGTTGTTGTCAAAACTAATTCTTATCCAGTCTTCGTGAAGGAGGGCTGTTCTGGCAATTATTGCTCTTCAAATAATATTGTTTCTTCAAAAACAGGGTCACACTCTTTACCTGTCAATGTTAGAGAGAGAAGCCAGAGGGTGCGTAGAAAACCCTCAAATATGAAAGACTGAGAGGGCCATTATGATGTTGGGCGGATCGCCGCCGACCGGCGGTGGCGATCCGCCCGACATCTTTCCCCGAGCGCCAGCCATTTACCCCCACCCCATTAGAATGGCAGGGGTCACAGTGGCGGATACAAGACCGTCCACCTCATTACCGCAGGCAGGCAATCGTTACGATTGCCTGCCGTGCTGTCCTGGCTAGGCACCGCCCACCATATTATGATATGTGCAGATTTGTGCCTTTTCATGGCGGTGATGCCGCCATGGAAAGCCGTGCGGTCTTTGGTAACGGGGGCCTGTTGTGGGCCCCCACGGTGTTGAGGGGTGTGGAGGGTGCACATGGGGGGTACCTATGGTACCCCTACATTTGCAAGCACAAGGTGGCAGGCACCGCGCGGTGCTTGTCATGTTGTGCATGCAAATGCACAACATGCATTTTTTACATTGCGGCGGGTGTTGCTTACAGCACCACCTGCCGCAATGTAAAAAATGCGGGATGCGACTGCCATGGTGGCGGTCGCATCCTGATTGGCATGGCGGGACTGCCGCACCCATAGTGGGTGATCCTGTTTGCCGTTGCGGTGGCGGGCGGACTTTGTCTGCCTACCATCATAATGATGCCCTATGTTTGTTAAATTATCTTAACAGCTTTGTCATTTTCTTTATGTTTGATTATTTATGATCTACCATGCTTGTAGTTCTCTTCTCCAGCCTTCTTTTTTGATGTTTTGTTAAATTTATTTAGCTGTAAAGAGGGAAGATGTGCAACATCTTCTGAGGTTCCATGTGGAACTGTGCTATGTAAAAGGGTTTTAAAGGGTTCAGTTACTGAAGAGCGGATGGTGGATGAGGTGAATAAACCTGTCTTGAGACTTATATGATTTTCTTCTTTTCATTTTAATTGGGAAGACAACACACCTATGTTCATTGAAACAATTTGACTAGTATTCTTACACATGTTGAGAATTATTTTCTAAATTTAGTTGAAGACTAGAGGAGAAATATGGAATAAAGGTAGAAGAATATTAAGAATGAACGTAAGTGGAGTAGAGAAGAAATTGAGCATCAAGTGGCAGGAAATTAAGCAGCATTGACTTTGGATTGGAAACATAAATGGAAAATATGCATTTTTAGAGATAAATCTGCAGTTGACACTAAATTCATGTGAAAGAGTGAATGTGTTCACACATTTGAAGCAAGAAAAAAATGGGAATTATTATTAGCAGGTCAAGATCACGCTTTTCCTGGAGTTTATTATATTTGTGGATTATATGAATATTTCAAGTTACCCAAAGGGTGGTATCATATATGTTTTTTGGATTTAGTCTTTTCAAAGATTTAAAATGTAGAACATTGTATTGATCCTGTGTGGGAAGCAAATGCCAGAACTAGAAGAAGGGCTAGTGATGCAGAAATTGTGGGAGACATTTTTGGTGCAATGATTCCATCTGTAGGAGTGCCTTTAAATGGTTTGAAGATTAGAAAGTTGTCCACCATTGTGGATAAATTGTCCACCAGCAGGAGTTTTATTGGTTGTAGATTCTGAAATGTTAGCTATGAGATCCATGGTTTTGCAAAATCACCTTGCTGTAGATATCCTCCTCGCGAAAGATGTTAAAGTCTGTCAGATGTTAAAGGTTTAACTATGTTGTGCCTACATTCTGACAAGAGTAAATATTTGAAGAAATATATCAAGAAAATTACAGGTCTGAAGGAAGATTTGAAGGAATTAGAAGTGACAGGTGCTTGGAAAAACAAGGGAAATGGATTTGCTCCAGTAGGTCGATGGTTTGGCAACCTGGAAATTGTAATATTGGATCCCATATTGAAGACCCTTAAGTACTATAAAAGCATACAGGTAAGGAGGGGAGTGAAAAAAAGAGTGTGGATGTGGAATAATAGGAGTATCAGTGTAGATACTATGATGACATGAAACATTTGGAGTAGTCTAGACGAAAATGTATGAAACCCATGAATTTCTGACTGGTTCATCTGATAAGTACTATATCGTCATTGTGGTGGCTAGATTCGCCATCAGAGGGGGCACTGGGGCACCACAATTTAGGCTCCATCTTTGCACGTCACAGATGAGCAATGTATATGTGTACCTAGCACCCTATGCTCTGTGCGTCTCAAGTTTTTTTCACAACAAGTTTTATTGAGTGATTAAGCAAAAATAGACACGTGGCACTCCACAGTCAGGAGATCACCACCAAGCATCATGACACGTTTTTATCATTAGTGCAAAGTCCAATCAATAAACAAGAGGAAAGACAAGGAACCCCCCTCCTCCACCCACCGACCCCAACCACCCAACTACCCTTCTACCCACCCCTTATCCCTCCCTAACCCCATGCACGTGAGTATATAAAACATTCAGTACTCGGTCGTAGTGTGCTAGGTATGACACACTTCCTAGGCCTGTAAGGCATCCTCCACCCGTATTTCCTCCTCCTGTTCTACTGGGGGGTCCAGTATCAGCCCCCTATATTCCGCCACCGCTTCCAGATCTTAAAATGCTTACGGGGGCATCCTCTTGCTTCAAATACCGGGCGTTCCAGTCCCATAAAGTAGTCTAGTCCAGCCTTCCATGCACACAGGGGGGGGGGGCTCGCTCACCCTTCCATGCTCGGGCTAGGTCCCTTTTTGCAACAACAAGCCCCAGCAACAACAGATGGCGTTTGTATATATTTCCATCTACACCGTCCAATACATGGAGCAACCCTAATCGAGGGGTGCGGGGAAGATCCCATCCCAATACCTCTGACAAGCAACTCCAAACACCCCTCCAGAATCTGATCAGCCCAGCACACGACCACACAGTGTGCAGCAGCGTACCCGTTGCAGCCCCACAGCGCAGACACTCCGGAGACCCAATCAGTCCTGCCTTCCACAACCGCTCCCGGGTGTAATAGGCCCTGTGTAAGTACTTGAATTGGATTAGCCTAAGTCGCATTGCAATGGCAGCCCCTCGCGGGGACTCCAGGGCCTCCCTCCAATCATCCTCATCTAGGGGGCCAACATCTTCCTCCCAGGCCTCCTTAAGGGGAAGTAGGGTGGCGGAGCAGTGAGTGACCAGCGTTTGATAGATTCGGGACACCTTCTTATCTCCAAGGTCTCCCATGAAGACTTTCGCTTCAACTGGGCTAAATTCCGGGAGCGACTCCATGTTAGGGATACTAGGTGCTAGCGCATGGCGAAACTGTAGGTACCGAAAGAATTGGGTCTTGGGCATGTGGATTTCAGTGCTGAGTTCCTGGAATGATTTGAGGGTGACCCCGGTCAGCACATGACCCAATGACGAGATCCCAATGGCATCCCAGCCATCAAACCCCGCCAAGGAGGCCAGCGCGGGGAGCCACCCGTTCTTCCACAACGGAGTCTCCGCCGTTAATCTACTCCACCAGCCCATGCGACGCAGCGCCTGTCGCCACACAACAAAGACAACTCGCGTGGCACATGGCAATGTCCGCCGCAGCCTGGCCGAGTACAGGATCGTGTGGAGTGTGTTGTCCCCCATCAGCGAGTGCTCCAGTGCATATGCTGGGTCTCCCCTGTCTCCATACCACCATTCGTTGAGTACCAGTAACTGGGAGGCCGGATAATAGGACAATAGGTCCAACGTGGCCAAACCACCACAATACGTGGACAGAAAGCATGTCCGCAGCACCCCTCTGGCAGCACCCCCAGCCCACAGGAAACAGCCCAAAACGGAGTTGACCTGCCGAAACCACTGGGGGGTAATTAGGTGTGGGTAGCTTTGCAGCTGGTATAAAAGGCGCGGGAGCGCAACCATTTTGAAGATCGCGGACCTACCGAAAATAGTCAGGGGCATCCGGGACCACGTTTTCACGTCCGTCTGGACCCTCTCCCATACTGGTACTATGTTACGTTCCCAGGTAATATCCACGGATTCTGAGAGGAACACCCCCAGGTACTTCCAGCCCCCGGCCGCAACCTGCAAAGCTGATGCCCAGGGGTCCGCCGCTGTCCCGCCACCCAACACCCACAGAGTGGACTTACGTGGGTTTAGACAAAGGCCCGATACCTCCCCGAAAATACGCATAATTTCCAAGACTCGGGCCCGATCTGTGTAAATCAGTAAGAAAGAAGAGGTCATCATCTGCATATAATGCAATTCTATCAGTGAGGTTCCCACTCCACTCAAAGCCCCGCATCTGTGCGTCAATGCACACCCAAGAGGCCAGAGGCTCCATAGCTAGTGCAAATAAGTATGGGGAGAGTGGACACCCCTGCCTGGTCCCCCGGCCAATCAGAAACTTTCCTGAGACCGCCCCTGAGACACGCACCGATGCGGTGATATCGGTATAGAGTAGTTTAATGTAGGAAATAAACACCGGGCCCAGATTGAGACGAGGCAGGAGCGCAAATAGGTATGTCCAACTAACCGAATCAAAAGCTTTATCAATATCCGCTAGTAGCAGAGCCGCCCGTTCCCCCGTGGCCCCCATGGCATCGACTGCCGCCTGCGCCCGTCGGATGTTGTGCCACATCGCCCTATGTTTTGGAAACTGGGGGGTATGGCCCTGTGGACTGAAGTGGGGTTGGGCCCAATATATGTAGAAAAACAAGTACCCACACTTCCTATCGTTTAGTCTCAAATGATTTAAAGCAAGAAATGAACCAACTTTATCATGTTCATCTCGGCAATTACTTATGCCTTTTATTAGTTTTTTTGGAAAAAATGGTATTTTTTAGAAAGAGAACAAGGAGTTCTCCACAAACATAGCCACACTTTTTTAGTGAGTGATTTTTACAACAACATATGTGCAAACATAGAAAAACAAACAGTCAATACATTTCATTTCATGATATGACGTGAGTTTAAAACAAAACGGTTGGAAAAAAGAATAGTGCAATCAAATACGATGTCAAAATTATTATTCAATAGACATCAATGCATACATGCGATCATATCCAACATGCTAAAGTGCCAACAGATATTTTTAAATCAATAAGGTTCAGTTCCCTTTGTCAACAACAAACATTTTCAATGTTTTGGGATTTTATCCTTTTTAATCCTTTTATGCCATGCCGACGCGTTTCAAGTGTGGGTGTCCTGTACCCACACCCTCATCAGGGCTGAGTGAATCTTTTTCCAATCCTTATCCTAGTGATAAAAAACATATATGTGCTTATTAAAACCCGCTTCCTTAGGTTTTCAATTTTTTTAGAAATGGTAAACAAAACAAGGCGCCTTACCTCTGGGTTGTAGAGGTAAAAGGCCACACTTGAATCTTTAGAATGAAGCGGTGTGCGTGCTTCTAAAAATATAAACATGGGTTCATGTTAAATGAATATATCCAACATCATTAAATGCTGGTGCTCAGCCGTTATGCGGAGCCTAAACAAGGTATTTACCTTTCTGGATGTCTCCTGGAGGGTCAATATTATTTGTTGTTTTCCGTCTATCGGTTGCACGGAACCCCTCTTCACACTTGTTTCTCTGAAAACGAGTGACCGAAATGCCATTATAGTTTCTGCATGTGTTTAACAAATACGCTTTAGGTAGCGAGCCACAGAGCCACTCACCGCGAATCCTCGCGCTTTAGGTGATGTCTGTAATCCTTATTCAAATTGAATGCTCGTGAAGTTTTCCTTATTCTGTAACATTTAAAAAGGGGGTGGGAATTAAATCATGGGCGCTGTGCTTAGATTTATAAATCTAAATTGGTTTGAGCGTTCCGAGGATAGCCGCTTACCAAAGTTTTGCTTGCGTCTCCTCTTGCACCAACCCTCAGTCTGAATCTTCAGTGCAGTGTGAGACGACTGCTACCTGTTGGGTTCTTAGAACTTTTTAGACCAATGAGAGGGGGGTGTTGCAAGAGCACCAGAGAGGTGCCTTCTGGGAGTTGTAGTGAATCAAGTTTCTCACAGTCTATTTAATTCACTCATTGAGTTTAATCCCTTATTGATGCTATCAAACTTCATAATAAGGTATGCTTCCTTACGTAACAGCGCTTGTTCAACATCAGGCGACCTATGTTTAGGGTCAATGCTTGATAACACAGTCCAAGTGAAGTCGGACTCCTTGTGTTCAAGGGCTGCGAAATGGTCGACCATTGGGGCATTCGGGACTCTTTTCTTCAGTCGTGATCGGTGTTGTGTGATTCTGGCATTCACTTGTTGGCAAGTTTTTCCAATATATATTTTGTTACACGCACACATTATTGCATAAACTACATTCTTGCTCTTGCAGTTTGTGTGCATCTCGTGTCTCCATTTGATGCCACTGTGGCAGAATTCATTTCCTTCTACGGTGCTACTACAGGAGGCACACATACCGCATTTGTGGTGTCCAGTTATTGGTTTTAATTTCCACTGTGATATAAGATCACTTTTAGGCTTAGCGACATAGCTGTCTGCCCGAATGATTTGTTGGCCAATACTTGGATTTTTTCTCATCGCGAAAATTGGTTTCTCCAGGGGGTTTTCCAAACCCTCCAGTAGGTGCCAATTTCGCAATATTATTTGTCTAAATTTGTTGGTGTGGGCCCCATATGTGGTGACACAAACCAATTTGTTCAGTTCCTTTTTTGGTTTTATTTGAAGGAGCTCTTCCCTTGGGGTATATCTTGCTCTTTTGGCGGAATGCTTTAACAGTTTTTTTGGGTAGCCTCTCTTGATCATTTCATCGCAGAATGTTGCTGCATGTGTCTCAAAATTAGTTAACTCAGAACAGTTTCGTCTAATCCTTAGTAATTGGCCGTATGGTAAATTCTGTTTCAGACCTTGGGGATGCGCACTGTTATAATGTAAGATGGTGTTTTTGTCTGTCTGTTTTTTGAATAGAGAGGTTGAGAACCTGTCTCCTTCAATACCTACTTCCACATCCAGAAAGGTCATTTTCTTATTGCTGGAATCAATTGAGAATTTTATATCTGGGTGTCTTGCATTCACCCAGTGATAGAAATTATCCAGCTCCATCTGGCTACCCTGCCACAGCAGCCAAATGTCATCAATATACCGTGCCCACTGTTTGATATTCTTGCTGTAAGGGTTATTTTGATAAATGAACTTTTCCTCGTACTGGGCCATGTACAACACCGCCATTTCCGGCGCATAGGGACAACCCATGGCTGTCCCTTTGATCTGAATGAAAAATTCGTTTTCAAATTTGAAATAGTTACATTTCAAAGAAATTGCTGCCAATGAAATAATGAAACTGGTGGGGACCCTGTGAGGTCTCACACGCTGCTCAAGGTAGTATTCCATCACTTCGAGGGCCTCATCTTGAGGGATCTGTGTGTATAATGAATTGACGTCCATTGTGGCCATCAATTCATTTATACTATCAACCGTAGTTTCTTGTAATTTATTGATAAAATCAATAGTATCTCTCAGGTAAGATTTGACCTGAGGTAGAAAAGGCTTTAAGAAGAAATCAATATACTTGGAAATAGGTTCCAATACTGAATCACAGCCGGAGACAATTGGCCTCCCGGGGGGTGTCTCTTGGTTTTTGTGTATCTTTGGCAAAAAGTATAGTATCGGTGTTCGTGGTGACTTTTTGTTTAAAAATTCGAACTCCTTTGGTCCAAGGAAACCACTCTCCAAACCTTCTTTTGTGAGAATGCTAATCTTATTTTGAATCTCAAACAGTGGGTCCTCTTTGACTGGTCTATACCATTCCCTGTTGTTAACATGTGCTTTTCCCTCGGATAGATACATCGTGCGTGGCCAAATTACCACCGCTCCCCCCTTATCCGCTTGCTTAATCACAATGGAGGTGTCTGTTTTTAGATCTTTAATGGCCATCAACTGATTCTTGCTGACATTGTGGCGGATGAAGCTTTTACTCTTTTCCAGTTTTGTGAGTGATGATAAAATCGCCTGTTCAAAGGCGTAGACTTGTTTCGGTATATTTGTCATTGGCAGAAATTTTGATTTCACCCTTAACCCAGTGGTTTCCCTTTCAGGGGTGGGTTCGGCACCGGCAAAGAAGGCTCTCAACCTGATCTTACGGCAAAATTCAATTGCCTCCAGCTTAAGTTTTGTGAAGTCTGTTCTTCGACTGGGCACAAACTTTAAGCCCCTACTTAATACCAGTTATTCATCTACCGTTAAGATTTTATCTGAAAGATTGACAATGGTAGACATGTCTAATTGTTGTAATATCTGTTCCTCGTGCGCATCTCCCATGGTTCTTTGAAGCGGACCGGTTGTTGCCCGCCTCTCCCTAAAAAAGGTTGATTTGGACCCTTTTTATTTTGTCCCCCTTGTCTATCTTGTCTTGAGTCAGAAGAGGACCCCGATGACGAGGTGGAAGAGAAGGTGGAAAATCTTGTTTTAGATCTTCCTTGGTAAGTATTCAAAGCCCTCCTAGACTCTACCGTTGTGTAGTAGTCCTCCTTTAAGAAGGGGTATACTTGGTCAAGTTTAAATGACTTAGAATCTCTTTCAAATTGAGAAGTTTTTGTACTTATCGTGATGTCTTTAAAAGTTTGTATTTCCTTCTCAATCTTTTCGAGTAGCGCTTTAGCCTCCGTCTCAGTTTTGTTATCTGCAATAGCCTTTATCAATTCTGTAATTTCCTTTTCCTCCTGACTACATAGACGTTGGGCTGTCTCTATTGTATGGACCATCAGGTCTCTGCTACATTTTGTATTAATGTAGCTGAAACCTTTCTTGTATTCTACGTCCTCAACAAAGATTACAGGGATGTTTTTAACCTGTAGTCCCCAAGGTATGGTGCCAGCCTGAAGGTGCTGTAGAAGGAAATAACCGTGTAGTTCGGTTCTTATGTGTTTCTTTTGAAGCCTAGTTAGTTTATCAACCTCATTTTGATTTTTTGCAGTGGTGCTTAATGAAAGACCTGGGAAGGGGTTAGAAGCTATTAAATTTTGGATGTGGCTTTCTGTGAAGGACAGCGTCTCATTCTCTGACATAATTTAACAGGAGATTTTCTCCTGGTCTGAATTAATCAAATGATCTGGAAAGTTGGCCGTGAAGGTCAAAGTCCAGACCCACTCGGGTGACAACCCGCGCAAATGCTTTGGAAACTGGGGGGTATGGCCCTGTGGACTGAAGTGGGGTTGGGCCCAATATATGTAGAAAAACAAGTACCCACACTTCCTATCGTTTAGTCTCAAATAATTTAAAGCAAGAAATGAACCAACTTTATCATGTTCATCTCGGCAATTACTTATGCCTTTTATTAGTTTTTTTGGAAAAAATGGTATTTTTTAGAAAGAGAACAAGGAGTTCTCCACAAACATAGCCACACTTTTTTAGTGAGTGATTTTTACAACAACATATGTGCAAACATAGAAAAACAAACAGTCAATACATTTCATTTCATGATATGACGTGAGTTTAAAACAAAACGGTTGGAAAAAAGAATAGTGCAATCAAATACGATGTCAAAATTATTATTCAATAGACATCAATGCATACATGCGATCATATCCAACATGCTAAAGTGCCAACAGATATTTTTAAATCAATAAGGTTCAGTTCCCTTTGTCAACAACAAACATTTTCAATGTTTTGGGATTTTATCCTTTTTAATCCTTTTATGCCATGCCGACGCGTTTCAAGTGTGGGTGTCCTGTACCCACACCCTCATCAGGGCTGAGTGAATCTTTTTCCAATCCTTATCCTAGTGATAAAAAACATATATGTGCTTATTAAAACCCGCTTCCTTAGGTTTTCAATTTTTTTAGAAATGGTAAACAAAACAAGGCGCCTTACCTCTGGGTTGTAGAGGTAAAAGGCCACACTTGAATCTTTAGAATGAAGCGGTGTGCGTGCTTCTAAAAATATAAACATGGGTTCATGTTAAATGAATATATCCAACATCATTAAATGCTGGTGCTCAGCCGTTATGCGGAGCCTAAACAAGGTATTTACCTTTCTGGATGTCTCCTGGAGGGTCAATATTATTTGTTGTTTTCCGTCTATCGGTTGCACGGAACCCCTCTTCACACTTGTTTCTCTGAAAACGAGTGACCGAAATGCCATTATAGTTTCTGCATGTGTTTAACAAATACGCTTTAGGTAGCGAGCCACAGAGCCACTCACCGCGAATCCTCGCGCTTTAGGTGATGTCTGTAATCCTTATTCAAATTGAATGCTCGTGAAGTTTTCCTTATTCTGTAACATTTAAAAAGGGGGTGGGAATTAAATCATGGGCGCTGTGCTTAGATTTATAAATCTAAATTGGTTTGAGCGTTCCGAGGATAGCCGCTTACCAAAGTTTTGCTTGCGTCTCCTCTTGCACCAACCCTCAGTCTGAATCTTCAGTGCAGTGTGAGACGACTGCTACCTGTTGGGTTCTTAGAACTTTTTAGACCAATGAGAGGGGGGTGTTGCAAGAGCACCAGAGAGGTGCCTTCTGGGAGTTGTAGTGAATCAAGTTTCTCACAGTCTATTTAATTCACTCATTGAGTTTAATCCCTTATTGATGCTATCAAACTTCATAATAAGGTATGCTTCCTTACGTAACAGCGCTTGTTCAACATCAGGCGACCTATGTTTAGGGTCAATGCTTGATAACACAGTCCAAGTGAAGTCGGACTCCTTGTGTTCAAGGGCTGCGAAATGGTCGACCATTGGGGCATTCGGGACTCTTTTCTTCAGTCGTGATCGGTGTTGTGTGATTCTGGCATTCACTTGTTGGCAAGTTTTTCCAATATATATTTTGTTACACGCACACATTATTGCATAAACTTTTAGGCTTAGCGACATTATATCACAGTGGAAATTAAAACCAATAAACTGGACACCACAAATGCGGTATGTGTGCCTCCTGTAGTAGCACCGTAGAAGGAAATGAATTCTGCCACAGTGGCATCAAATGGAGACACGAGATGCACACAAACTGCAAGAGCAAGAATGTAGTTTATGCAATAATGTGTGCGTGTAACAAAATATATATTGGAAAAACTTTGAAAGTTGATGGCCATTAAAGATCTAAAAACAGACACCTCCATTGTGATTAAGCAAGCGGATAAGGGGGGAGCGGTGGTAATTTGGCCACGCACGATGTATCTATGTCGCCTGATGTTGAACAAGCGCTGTTACGTAAGGAAGCATACCTTATTATGAAGTTTGATAGCATCAATAAGGGATTAAACTCAATGAGTGAATTAAATAGACTGTGAGAAACTTGATTCACTACAACTCCCAGAAGGCACCTCTCTGGTGCTCTTGCAACACCCCCCTCTCATTGGTCTAAAAAGTTCTAAGAACCCAACAGGTAGCAGTCGTCTCACACTGCACTGAAGATTCAGACTGAGGGTTGGTGCAAGAGGAGACGCAAGCAAAACTTTGGTAAGCGGCTATCCTCGGAACGCTCAAACCAATTTAGATTTATAAATCTAAGCACAGCGCCCATGATTTAATTCCCACCCCCTTTTTAAATGTTACAGAATAAGGAAAACTTCACGAGCATTCAATTTGAATAAGGATTACAGACATCACCTAAAGCGCGAGGATTCACGGTGAGTGGCTCTGTGGCTCGCTACCTAAAGCGTATTTGTTAAACACATGCAGAAACTATAATGGCATTTCGGTCACTCGTTTTCAGAGAAACAAGTGTGAAGAGGGGTTCCGTGCAACCGATAGACGGAAAACAACAAATAATATTGACCCTCCAGGAGACATCCAGAAAGGTAAATACCTTGTTTAGGCTCCGCATAACGGCTGAGCACCAGCATTTAATGATGTTGGATATATTCATTTAACATGAACCCATGTTTATATTTTTAGAAGCACGCACACCGCTTCATTCTAAAGATTCAAGTGTGGCCTTTTACCTCTACAACCCAGAGGTAAGGCGCCTTGTTTTGTTTACCATTTCTAAAAAAATTGAAAACCTAAGGAAGCGGGTTTTAATAAGCACATATATGTTTTTTATCACTAGGATAAGGATTGGAAAAAGATTCACTCAGCCCTGATGAGGGTGTGGGTACAGGACACCCACACTTGAAACGCGTCGGCATGGCATAAAAGGATTAAAAAGGATAAAATCCCAAAACATTGAAAATGTTTGTTGTTGACAAAGGGAACTGAACCTTATTGATTTAAAAATATCTGTTGGCACTTTAGCATGTTGGATATGATCGCATGTATGCATTGATGTCTATTGAATAATAATTTTGACATCGTATTTGATTGCACTATTCTTTTTTCCAACCGTTTTGTTTTAAACTCACGTCATATCATGAAATGAAATGTATTGACTGTTTGTTTTTCTATGTTTGCACATATGTTGTTGTAAAAATCACTCACTAAAAAAGTGTGGCTATGTTTGTGGAGAACTCCTTGTTCTCTTTCTAAAAAATACCATTTTTTCCAAAAAAACTAATAAAAGGCATAAGTAATTGCCGAGATGAACATGATAAAGTTGGTTCATTTCTTGCTTTAAATCATTTGAGACTAAACGATAGGAAGTGTGGGTACTTGTTTTTCTACATATATTGGGCCCAACCCCACTTCAGTCCACAGGGCCATACCCCCCAGTTTCCAAAGCATTTGCGCGGGTTGTCACCCGAGTGGGTCTGGACTTTGACCTTCACGGCCAACTTTCCAGATCATTTGATTAATTCAGACCAGGAGAAAATCTCCTGTTAAATTATGTCAGAGAATGAGACGCTGTCCTTCACAGAAAGCCACATCCAAAATTTAATAGCTTCTAACCCCTTCCCAGGTCTTTCATTAAGCACCACTGCAAAAAATCAAAATGAGGTTGATAAACTAGGCTTCAAAAGAAACACATAAGAACCGAACTACACGGTTATTTCCTTCTACAGCACCTTCAGGCTGGCACCATACCTTGGGGACTACAGGTTAAAAACATCCCTGTAATCTTTGTTGAGGACGTAGAATACAAGAAAGGTTTCAGCTACATTAATACAAAATGTAGCAGAGACCTGATGGTCCATACAATAGAGACAGCCCAACGTCTATGTAGTCAGGAGGAAAAGGAAATTACAGAATTGATAAAGGCTATTGCAGATAACAAAACTGAGACGGAGGCTAAAGCGCTACTCGAAAAGATTGAGAAGGAAATACAAACTTTTAAAGACATCACGATAAGTACAAAAACTTCTCAATTTGAAAGAGATTCTAAGTCATTTAAACTTGACCAAGTATACCCCTTCTTAAAGGAGGACTACTACACAACGGTAGAGTCTAGGAGGGCTTTGAATACTTACCAAGGAAGATCTAAAACAAGATTTTCCACCTTCTCTTCCACCTCGTCATCGGGGTCCTCTTCTGACTCAAGACAAGATAGACAAGGGGGACAAAATAAAAAGGGTCCAAATCAACCTTTTTTAGGGAGAGGCGGGCAACAACCGGTCCGCTTCAAAGAACCATGGGAGATGCGCACGAGGAACAGATATTACAACAATTAGACATGTCTACCATTGTCAATCTTTCAGATAAAATCTTAACGGTAGATGAAAAACTGGTATTAAGTAGGGGCTTAAAGTTTGTGCCCAGTCGAAGAACAGACTTCACAAAACTTAAGCTGGAGGCAATTGAATTTTGCCGTAAGATCAGGTTGAGAGCCTTCTTTGCCGGTGCCGAACCCACCCCTGAAAGGGAAACCACTGGGTTAAGGGTGAAATCAAAATTTCTGCCAATGACAAATATACCGAAACAAGTCTACGCCTTTGAACAGGCGATTTTATCATCACTCACAAAACTGGAAAAGAGTAAAAGCTTCATCCGCCACAATGTCAGCAAGAATCAGTTGATGGCCATTAAAGATCTAAAAACAGACACCTCCATTGTGATTAAGCAAGCGGATAAGGGGGGAGCGGTGGTAATTTGGCCACGCACTATGTATCTATCCGAGGGAAAAGCACATGTTAACAACAGGGAATGGTATAGACCAGTCAAAGAGGACCCACTGTTTGAGATTCAAAATAAGATTAGCATTCTCACAAAAGAAGGTTTGGAGAGTGGTTTCCTTGGACCAAAGGAGTTCGAATTTTTAAACAAAAAGTCACCACGAACACCGATACTATACTTTTTGCCAAAGATACACAAAAACCAAGAGACACCCCCCGGGAGGCCAATTGTCTCCGGCTGTGATTCAGTATTGGAACCTATTTCCAAGTATATTGATTTCTTCTTAAAGCCTTTTCTACCTCAGGTCAAATCTTACCTGAGAGATACTATTGATTTTATCAATAAATTACAAGAAACTACGGTTGATAGTATAAATGAATTGATGGCCACAATGGACGTCAATTCATTATACACACAGATCCCTCAAGATGAGGCCCTCGAAGTGATGGAATACTACCTTGAGCAGCGTGTGAGACCTCACAGGGTCCCCACCAGTTTCATTATTTCATTGGCAGCAATTTCTTTGAAATGTAACTATTTCAAATTTGAAAACGAATTTTTCATTCAGATCAAAGGGACAGCCATGGGTTGTCCCTATGCGCCGGAAATGGCGGTGTTGTACATGGCCCAGTACGAGGAAAAGTTCATTTATCAAAATAACCCTTACAGCAAGAATATCAAACAGTGGGCACGGTATATTGATGACATTTGGCTGCTGTGGCAGGGTAGCCAGATGGAGCTGGATAATTTCTATCACTGGGTGAATGCAAGACACCCAGATATAAAATTCTCAATTGATTCCAGCAATAAGAAAATGACCTTTCTGGATGTGGAAGTAGGTATTGAAGGAGACAGGTTCTCAACCTCTCTATTCAAAAAACAGACAGACAAAAACACCATCTTACATTATAACAGTGCGCATCCCCAAGGTCTGAAACAGAATTTACCATACGGCCAATTACTAAGGATTAGACGAAACTGTTCTGAGTTAACTAATTTTGAGACACATGCAGCAACATTCTGCGATGAAATGATCAAGAGAGGCTACCCAAAAAAACTGTTAAAGCATTCCGCCAAAAGAGCAAGATATACCCCAAGGGAAGAGCTCCTTCAAATAAAACCAAAAAAGGAACTGAACAAATTGGTTTGTGTCACCACATATGGGGCCCACACCAACAAATTCAGACAAATAATATTGCGAAATTGGCACCTACTGGAGGGTTTGGAAAACCCCCTGGAGAAACCAATTTTCGCGATGAGAAAAAATCCAAGTATTGGCCAACAAATCATTCGGGCAGACAGCTATGTCGCTAAGCCTAAAAGTGATCTTATATCACAGTGGAAATTAAAACCAATAACTGGACACCACAAATGCGGTATGTGTGCCTCCTGTAGTAGCACCGTAGAAGGAAATGAATTCTGCCACAGTGGCATCAAATGGAGACACGAGATGCACACAAACTGCAAGAGCAAGAATGTAGTTTATGCAATAATGTGTGCGTGTAACAAAATATATATTGGAAAAACTTGCCAACAAGTGAATGCCAGAATCACACAACACCGATCACGACTGAAGAAAAGAGTCCCGAATGCCCCAATGGTCGACCATTTCGCAGCCCTTGAACACAAGGAGTCCGACTTCACTTGGACTGTGTTATCAAGCATTGACCCTAAACATAGGTCGCCTGATGTTGAACAAGCGCTGTTACGTAAGGAAGCATACCTTATTATGAAGTTTGATAGCATCAATAAGGGATTAAACTCAATGAGTGAATTAAATAGACTGTGAGAAACTTGATTCACTACAACTCCCAGAAGGCACCTCTCTGGTGCTCTTGCAACACCCCCCTCTCATTGGTCTAAAAAGTTCTAAGAACCCAACAGGTAGCAGTCGTCTCACACTGCACTGAAGATTCAGACTGAGGGTTGGTGCAAGAGGAGACGCAAGCAAAACTTTGGTAAGCGGCTATCCTCGGAACGCTCAAACCAATTTAGATTTATAAATCTAAGCACAGCGCCCATGATTTAATTCCCACCCCCTTTTTAAATGTTACAGAATAAGGAAAACTTCACGAGCATTCAATTTGAATAAGGATTACAGACATCACCTAAAGCGCGAGGATTCGCGGTGAGTGGCTCTGTGGCTCGCTACCTAAAGCGTATTTGTTAAACACATGCAGAAACTATAATGGCATTTCGGTCACTCGTTTTCAGAGAAACAAGTGTGAAGAGGGGTTCCGTGCAACCGATAGACGGAAAACAACAAATAATATTGACCCTCCAGGAGACATCCAGAAAGGTAAATACCTTGTTTAGGCTCCGCATAACGGCTGAGCACCAGCATTTAATGATGTTGGATATATTCATTTAACATGAACCCATGTTTATATTTTTAGAAGCACGCACACCGCTTCATTCTAAAGATTCAAGTGTGGCCTTTTACCTCTACAACCCAGAGGTAAGGCGCCTTGTTTTGTTTACCATTTCTAAAAAAATTGAAAACCTAAGGAAGCGGGTTTTAATAAGCACATATATGTTTTTTATCACTAGGATAAGGATTGGAAAAAGATTCACTCAGCCCTGATGAGGGTGTGGGTACAGGACACCCACACTTGAAACGCGTCGGCATGGCATAAAAGGATTAAAAAGGATAAAATCCCAAAACATTGAAAATGTTTGTTGTTGACAAAGGGAACTGAACCTTATTGATTTAAAAATATCTGTTGGCACTTTAGCATGTTGGATATGATCGCATGTATGCATTGATGTCTATTGAATAATAATTTTGACATCGTATTTGATTGCACTATTCTTTTTTCCAACCGTTTTGTTTTAAACTCACGTCATATCATGAAATGAAATGTATTGACTGTTTGTTTTTCTATGTTTGCACATATGTTGTTGTAAAAATCACTCACTAAAAAAGTGTGGCTATGTTTGTGGAGAACTCCTTGTTCTCTTTCTAAAAAATACAATTTTTTCCAAAAAAACTAATAAAAGGCATAAGTAATTGCCGAGATGAACATGATAAAGTTGGTTCATTTCTTGCTTTAAATCATTTGAGACTAAACGATAGGAAGTGTGGGTACATCGCCCTATGTGGCATGAAGCCGGCTTGGTCTGGGTGGACCAGGTCCGTCACATACGAGAGTAGGCGGTTCGCCAACGCCTTAGCCAATATTTTAGCCTCTATGTTTAGTAGGGATATTGGGCGATAAGAGTCATGTCTGTCCGGGGGTCCGCCCGGCTTCTGAAAGACCACAACTTCGGCATGACGCCAGTCAGGCGGCAACCTACCCCGTGTTTGCGCCGCCTCTAGTGCATTCCGGTAATGGGACCCCAATTGGAGCTGAAATTTCCTATAGAATTCACTCGGGAAGCCACTTGGTCCAGGTGCCTTCCCCGTGTTGAGCTGTCCCAATGCGTCTCCCAGTTCCTCCGCCGTAAGGGGAAGGTCTAGTAATGTCTTGGTCTCATCCGAGACCGCCCTCGGAGGTAAGTCATCAATAAATTTAGCGACCTCATCCGCCGACAGACAATCCCGCGGAGCATATTGCGCCGTAAAGTAGCGGGCAAAACTCGCTGCCAGCTCAGCCGGGTCAGTAATCGCCACTCCGTCTCCAGCAGTGAGGCCCGGTAGCGTAATCGGTTGGAGAGTACGTTGACATAGCCTATGGAGCATTGTGCAGGACTTATCCCCCCACTGATATACTCTACTCCGCGTGGCCAGCCACGCTTGTCTAGCCTCATCGAGTAACACCCATGCATAGGACTGTTGTGCCTGCAGGAGCAACCTCACCGCAATCTCGTCTCCCCCTCCCCGGCACCGCAGTTCCAAGGTTTCCACCAGTGTGGCTGCTTCAGTGACAGTCTCCCGGCGCCGTGCTTCTCAAGTTTAGTAATGTGAAGTGTTCAAATGTACTAATGAAGTCTATTCAGTGTAGAAACTAAAGATTCATAAATGTGTGCACTTTAATGTTTAGCTTAACCATGAAGAAATGTAGTTCTCAAATCTATTTACACTTATATTCCAAGTTACACAGCATTTGTTTGAAGGTGCCTTGTATATGTAACTATGAACTACTTTATTCATGTATTGAATTTATTCATGTTGCATTTATTGTGAAGTTATGCATGCACATACAATGCATTTGAAGTGCAAATTGTAAAGCTTGACTAAAGTTAACGTGACTAGGCCATAATGTTGAAATGCATTTTGTTTTCTTGTGTGTACTCTCCTCTGCCGTTGCTTTCTCAAGGTTTCATAGCTAGTGAAAGGAGTATTGTTGTATTTGTGATAAGAAGACATGAGAAGGAAATCTTGTCAGAAGTGTGAGGAGCTAACGAGCTGAAGAAGTCTTCTGTTAATTTTGTATAAGGAACAGCGAGGTACCCAAGACTGCAACTATTGTTTCTGTTTGTGGGATAGGAAAGTCTAAAGATGTTGCAATCATACTGGTGTACTTGAAAACCATTGGTCCCTAGAGAAGTGGGAAGAGATATTGGCTAATGTTGAAGTATTTGTGTTTTAATTATTGTATGCAGTGTTAGAGTTTAGAGCAGATCCCTTTGAACTTTGAAAAATACTGACCTCTCTGCTTCCCTTTAATCTCATGGGTGTGTATCTACAGGTGGTATACTCATTCCCTGTTTTAGAAGACTTCTACTGGAGTTTATACTATGCTGACACCTTCCAGCATTCCTATCTCTCCCTGAGACTTTTCATTCTGAACCATCCTCATTCTAAACTTAGAGCCCTGGATAGATGACTTTGGAATATACGTTGGAAATAAGGCTTTGAATTTGTTTAAGGGACATCAATTTCAGTTTTTCACTATTAATAGTCTCGAGGATGCACTTATTGCCTATCTAATGCATCTGAAACTGAAAGTACTTCATCAACACATTTCCTTTTGGGATTTGGTATCTTTATGATGCTTGATTTGCATTTATTTGAATTACTTGTTCACTTGCAATAAGTCCACTTAACTGTAACCATTGATTACTGGTCCTCATTGTGTAGCCAAATGAGATACACAAATTTAAATTGTTATGTTGAATACTAACTCCTTTTGCCTCTTAGTCAACCAGCAAGATTTATTGGATGGAAATGGTAACAGCGTTACAACACGTCATCACTGTTTTGTTACATTTGGACAATGAAAGTTCTATTTTTATCCAGTGAAATGTGTGGTCAAAGCATTCAACCATGTTTGTCCAGATCCTTGGTCACTATTTTGGCACATGTCGATGTGGGTGGGAGTTACCAGCACATACTTGGAATTAGAAGTGGTGAACCGTCTAATATAGTGGATAAAAAGTTCGAAACAGCAGAACGTAGAAGCAGTTTAAACCTGACATGTATTCGCGTCTGGTAAAAACCTAATTTGCGGAAAATTCAGTCAGTCGTTGCATGACACACTCAACAGTGTATTCCACAATTGGCATACTTTTGTCAATCCTGCTGCAAGCCACATAAAACAAGGGACTCGATAAAAATTGAAAACAACTTTTATATTTGATACACATTTTAACGCAACTTGAAGTACGAGAAAATCGTTTGCACAGAACAAACAAGCCATACCAGTCATAAAACACACCAAACAGTCATATATTGAGATTAGAAAAGTAGGTACATTTGCAATTTGATGCATAACTTAATTTACTGGCCCGTTAACTACTGCACTGATTGTATGCGAATAAGGGCTGAGAAGAGCAGCAATGACGTAGTTGCGGTGTACAACTTGATTAGACTTGAAGATCACCTGGGAAAGAAGCAGAAAGTGACATTAAAGTACAAACAAATTCAAGGTAAGCGAAAAAATATGTGAAATGCTTTGTAGCTGCACCCCACGCAGGGTCCTATCCGTGGGTTATCATCCCAAATATAAATCTCATTCTTAGTGTAACAATAATTTTCCAGACATTTCTGGCAATAGTTTCCTGATTTCATATTCTCTACTTCTTAAATTTGAATTTGCATGTTTGCAATCATTTAATGGCTTTTGTAAATTCATTTTGTGCCTAATTTTTTATTAGTTGAATAAAACATTTGCCAGGCCTAGATGTGGACATTTCCCCACGAATTTTGTTTGAAATCTTGCCCCATCACACAGATTACCTTCATTAGGGGCATTGTGACTAAAAAACTAACATTGTAATTCGCAAATCCGAGCAATCGCATACGGTACTATTCCATCAAAGAAAGTTTTAATGCACATGGACAGTATAAATAAGAAATAATATCCATTCGGCATAATTTACAGATTACCAAGTTATTTAAAAAAAATTAAATTAATACATCACCATAATGCAGCAATTTCAATTTAGATTTCAACATTTACGCCCCTCCTACTTGCGAATCGGAAAGGATCGTAAAAGTCTTTTTGTGAATCTCAACAAATTTTGCAACTATTAAAAGAGCTTTTGTACTTAAACAAAAGCTCTTCTGCCATTGCATACCCTTTGATTTTGTAAATTGCTGGGTGCAATCGCTAAAGGGCTTTGTACATGGTGCCTAATGTTCTTTTATGGAGGTACACTTTGTGGGGTGAAATGAATCAGCAGACACATGAACCTGAAGTCCACATCTAGCAGAGTAAACACCTGGGGAACAAACTAATATAACAAGACACATAGGACAAACAAAGTAGAAAATGTATATGTGAAACAAACCAACATTATTGTCTCCGACTTTGGCAATGCAAATGTTAGTGCAATAGTGCAGAAAAATATTGGGTAGCACACCACTCGGGCCCAAATCCATGGTTTCCTCCACTCGCTTAACTTGTAGTTATTCATGCTAGTGATCACATTTGTGACCGTTGTGGACCAATATAGTTTCCTTAAAATACGACATTCATCTGCTGTAGATTGTAAGGTATAGGGCCACCTGCTGTATTTGAGTTCTTGGGCATTTTTGGGACTGTGGCAGTCCAGTCCCTCGTCAACAAAGATACAACCAAGGTAAACAGCAGACGCCAGAGATGTTACAAATACCTTATTGATGAAGTGAGGAAGGCTTTAAAGTGAAATAGTTGCTATCTGAAGAGGTTCTGGAGGGCAGGAGATGAGGTGCAAGTGAGGGTGATACTTTCAGAAAGGTGCCAAGATTGAATAGAGACATGAACATTCTGAGTGCGAGGGAAACTTGTGGTAGGTCTTTGCCCTCCGCAGAAAGTTCACCTGGTGCCTTCCCTGGAGAACTTCACCTAGGTGGAACGTCATTCTTTGGTGGTCGCTACAGTTGAAGAGTAACAAGTGCTGGAGAATTCACCTGCCATGAGAGGTCTGCTCCTGGGACAACTCTTTGTGATCTGGGGCATGGCATGTGGTAGAGTTTGACCATGGCTTAAAATACACAGCAGAAAATCTCTTCAAATCTTCAGACACACTATGAGGAGAAGCCAGTACATGGACGTATTGATAAGCAGAGATGCCTGTCAGCCGTAACAAACAGTCCTTAGGAAAGGCAGACCTTTTAATCCAATGAGAGTCTAAACATCACCCTACGCTTCCAGTTCCTTATTTTTATTTTACAGTAAATCAGCAGAATACCTCATTCCATTTTGCAGCTCGGGCATTTAACAAAGGAGCAGGCCTTAAATGGCTGGTAGAGCCAGCTATAGAGTGCTCTAGGGCTATTAGAACATTCTGCACCTAGATGGAAAAATTATCTAATTTGAAAAAGAAGGCCTCTCGGAGCCCAAGGAGAGGCCTTTGTTCACAGCAACAACTGTGAAATAAAATAAACATTGGAACGTTGCTCTATGGGGTTCTACCAGCCATTAGAAGCCCAGAGTACTCCATTGTTTTCAATGTCCTAATTAATATTGTGTTAATAATCTTTCAGCATGGATACTAGTGCTAAACAACTGTTCATATCTGTACCTATCACATGTAACCATAACATGATTAGAACGGCCCCTGCATTCCTTGGCAAGCTAAAATATATATACAAGGAGTCATCTGACTGCAAGAGAAAATTCTGAGGTAATTTTGAATAAGTAAATGTAGGTAGTTAGCCTGTAAGGTAATGGGTAGTATAGGTTAGCTGAAAGGTGCAAAGATGCACAAAGAGGGTGGTAGGTGATGAGACCAAAAGGAGTAGTTATGAAGCAGAAAGAATTGCTTTATGCAAGACAGAGGCTGACAAGCCACCAAGAAGTTTGATAACTAGGGAGAAAAAAAGTGAATACATCCTGCATTTTGTACATAAGCAGATGTATGGAAGAAATGGAGAGATTGAAGGTTTTCAAAGTAGAATTCATTTTCCTAGGGAAATGAGTGAAGTGGAGATCGAGGGATATGTTGCAGTTGTTGACAAGTTTGGTGATAGCTATGATTTAGCTCAGAGTTTTTGCTGAGTGGGGAAGGGGTATCACTGGGATGAAAGTATATTTTAGTGATGAACTAAAAAAGGTTCATTTCACTGTCAAAGTAGAATTCACATTTGTGGCCAGAAGAGTTGGTTGTGTTGGAGCATATTGGAAAGGAGATGAGAAGCATACAGTTTTTGGAAATGCACAGAACGGAATAGATGTGGTTTTCATTTCTGGCAGAGATCAGCTGTGGCTGGCTAATCGCTGTCAGCATCGCAAGGGCTAGAGGAGTTATTTTAACTTGTTGTTATCCAATTCAGGATTACGCTAGAGTCTTGTTCACTGGAACATAGAACAGGGATTTCGGGAGCATCTTTTTACTCACCGTGCATCCTGATACATATCCGTAGCATCGTCTTGAGCTTCCACAGCACTTTGACGTCATTGCATCAATGCGTCACACTGTATCTTTTGGGCACGCATGTCAGAGTGGCAGCTATCTTTCCACTGTAATTGGTCTCCAAGCAATGAAGCCTAACTATCCTATGTGGAAATTATTGCACTGTGGCACATACTTTGCTGGAACAGGATCCTCAAGTGCTTCATATATCTGAAACTCAGAGCCACACTTCCGGCCTCACCTAAGTCAGATATACATGTAGATCTTGATTATTGGTATGGCATGCTGGTATATTATAAAATTTACTATTCTATATTTTTTTTATTATCCCACAATCTTCTCTAGTCTAGTGTGTCACCTCTTCAACCATTTGGGACAGATTTACAAGAAACGAACACATCTGTATGGATGCGTCAGTTTCTCTGTGCCTTCATGCTAATCCCTTGCTCCACAATGGATGCGCCGTATTTAAAATATGATGCACCATGGTGCAAGGATTGACGGATGCATCAGAAATTCTGACGCATCTGTTGGTGCAAAGTCACACATTGCTGGAGTCGTGTTGCAAGCATGATGCAACTCCAGCAATACTAAGGGAGTCCTATTCCCAATACACAGCGTCATTCCTTACACCTGCTCCAAGCAGATGCAGGGTTTCGCAGCAGTGGCATCCTAGAAGTGGTGCAGTGAAATCTTGTAGATTTCACTGTGTCACTTCTACAAGGTGTTCCTGCGTGGGAACGCCCACCCAGCATATATTATACCTGACGCAGTTATTATGTGGCGCAGGGCTATACATGGTGACACATCTCCTTAGATGCGTCACGGTGTAAATGAGCCGCAATGTGGCGCATTATTTACGCCGCTGCGTCACAAAAAGTGACGCAACAGCGCTGCGAAAATATCGCAAGGGGCTTTTAAATCTGCCCATTAGTGTGTACATTAACTGCCCACGTAAACAATGGCTACTGAACAAAATGTAATTCAGCCTCTGCCATTCATACAGCTTCTTGGTAAACCTCTTTTGAGGTGGAGTGGCTGAGAGTTATTGAGGACTACCTTATTACCATCGATGTCAGTAAATATGATGATATATGATTTACTGCCTGGTTGGGCAATCATTTAGGGGAGACTGGCTAACAACTTTTTGACAATTTGTCTGACATGGTAGCACCTCAATCTGGCTTGGCATATGAGAATATAGGATCGGTATTGTGATGCTGTAGCCCAGAACGAGATAATTACCGCTAAAACACGCATTGCACATTTTTAAATATCGCCGTCTATCGTTGTGTTACTACGCTGTGTTAGCGGCATATCAGAAACGCTTAGCACTTAGGTGAAGTAAAACACAGGGACAGACGGTGATAATCAAGATTACTGAGGGAAATCTAGCGATAATGTCAGAGAAGCTTGCTTATAGGGGAGTGTGAATTTAAGCTGTCAATCCTCCTCCCAGTGTGGAGATAGCTAAGTAAAGTTGAAAGCAGGCGTTACAATCCGGCGATAACCATGTTTAGCGCGGCTTTTCTTAACGCTGGGGCCCGCATTGTAAATAGTGCGAGGTTGTGTTTGCATCGCCTATCATGCAGACATTGCGAGGAACGCCCACTTTGCATGTCATTAGCGATAATAATCGCTGACATGCAAAGTGGAGTAAAAAGGAAACACGCGTTAGCGTGTCCTTGATAATAGTGAGATATTTTAATCGCCACTTTTTGGCCAAAAACGGCAGCTAAAGTGGCGATATTGGGCTTGATAACATGGCCCTTAGACTCAGAGCAGGTCTTAGGAACCGAAAAGCAGCCCTTCTGCCCTGGCTAAAAGCTCTAATCAGCCCCACTCTCTTCTCCTCGATCTGTTCCAGGCTCCAGCCCGCCGGGGAAATGTCCGTGGAATAAATGTCCTGCCCAGCCTGGACTGGACATTCTCTTTTTTAATAATCGAACCCAAATTGTATTGGAAATACAATTCTAGAATGCTGAACATGGTACGACTGGAAAGTTTGTGGTAAAAAAATTATTACATGCTTTCTTGGACACAGAAACAGCATAATGAGTTACATGCCTCAGTTTGTTTTGAAGTCTCAGGTGTATACCACTTACTTGCACATTTTCGTAGAATGGGGTGATGCTCGCTTTCTTCCAGTACGCCCATGAGCAAATTTTAACTTTGTAAAGTTCTTCTCCAAAGTCGTCGTCTAATAAAAAATACTGGAACTCACCTAATGTTGATGTTTTCCTGTTTAATACATAAAATATAGACATATGTGTTTGTATGCATAGTACTCCTGTAATATTCATCTGAATCCGAGTTATTACTGAACAAAATCAAAAAGTTGATAAATATATAACGTATTACATTAGCAGCATTATTATGTTAGGTATAATCCCGAATTACTATGTCCACAAGTAGGATGGTGTTAATTTTGCAAAGACTTGTTTCTTCCCCACCCACATTACATTAATAGTATGAACACTATGGGCTGAATATCGGAAACACTTCTGCATTCACAAATCCTGTTCGCCATATACTCACAGAGTTACAATCACAAGAGTGTTATATGCAATACACTTAGGGGCTTATGTACAGGGCCCCTGCACCACCAGAGCATCACTTTTTGCGATGCTCTGGTGGCACTGGGTCCTGCTCCATATTTACAAGGCAGTTGTTTAACGTGGCCTTGTAAATATCATTCCCTTTGACATAGATCTCAGCATTAAAGTGGGTGCTCCAAGCAACACCTCTGGCTTTTTGAGACTGCCCCAGATTTACAAGGAATCGGAAATCTGACGCAGTGCCAAAAACGTATGCCTGCTCAGGAGAGGTATAAGGGTGGCGCAACAAGGAGAAATACTTTTATTTCTCCTCATGTTTTGCTCTTTGATTTGTGCTGCATCCTGCAGTGCACACAGAAGGAGAAAACACCATTAATAATTGTTCTTGTGGTGGAAGGTGTCCCTTCCTGCACAACAACAATCATCCCTGCAATGCAGCCACCCTGGCACCATGTGCAAGCGTGTCTGCGTTGGTGCACGGTGCTGTTTGTGTACCATCCAGCACAGGGGTGAGTACAGGAATGCGCCGTATGCTTGTGAATATGACTCACCTCGGGCATGCAAAATTACTTGTGGCACCATTTGGAATGCAAGTAGGGAAGGGTTAAAGAGGGAAGCAATATTGGGTGGGTTTAATTGAGACCACAAAACAACGGATTACTGTTTGTTGCATTCACATGGTGCAGCTGTGAGGAGGAGATGAGAAGGTATAACGACTAGGAACAGTATTTAGTATGTGCAGGTACAAATGATTATGGATGTTTTGGGGAAGTTTTCATGACATGAGGGACAGTTTGGTAGACACTGGGTGGCATTGAGTTCAACTGGAGGAGCTTTTGGTTGATGTCGTACATTTAGGGGCAGATTTACAAGCCCCTTGCGCCTCATTTACGCCGCCGTTGCATCACTTTTGTGACGCAGCGGCGGCGCAAATCCTGCTCCATGGTGTGGGGGTACTTACAACGTGACGCATCTGGGAGATGCGTCACGTTGTAATGCCCTGCGCCACATGTAGGTGTTCCTGTGCAGGGGGGGGCGTTCCGGCGCAGGAACACCTCCTAAAATCTACAAGATTTCACTCAGTCACTTTTAGGCCCATGCTGCGTCAAAACCCTGCGCCTGCCTGAAGCAGGCTTAAGAATTGACGCAGCATTAACTAGATAGGGCCCCCAGAGCATTGCTGGAGCTGCGTCGCGCTTGCGACGCAACTCCAGCAATGAGTCACTTTTAGGCACAGATGCGTGACGCATCTGTGCCGTTTTTGCACCATGGTGCGCCGCATTGTAAATGCGATTCAGAAAAGGGGGTGGTGATGAACAGAGTGTCTGAATTAAGCAGACCACTCTTACCCAGTCCAAAGATCAGGGCTTGATCCATCACCGTTATTTAGCTCACTGCCCCATCCCAGCTCAGAACCTGGCTATATGCAAATTAGTCTGTCCCTGGCCCAGTGCATCATGGGAACAGGGCAGACCAAACTACCAAGCCAATTCTTCACCAGAAAGGAGACAAGCTTCCGGGGACCGGTTTCCGCCATTTCAGGCGTCGTCGGCCCGGCCTGCCCGAATCCTGATGGAGCAGTGAGCAAGGGACTCATGTCTGAGTATACCCTGCCACACCTATAGTGGCCAAAAACGATTCAGAAAAGGGGGTGGTGATGAACAGAGTGTCTGAATTAAGCAGACCACTCTTACCCAGTCCAAAGATCAGGGCTTGATCCATCACCGTTATTTAGCTCACTGCCCCATCCCAGCTCAGAACCTGGCTATATGCAAATTAGTCTGTCCCTGGCCCAGTGGATCATGGGAACAGGGCAGACCAAACTACCAAGCCAATTCTTCACCAGAAAGGAGACAAGCTTCCGGGGACCGGTTTCCGCCATTTCAGGCGTCGTCGGCCCAGCCTGCCCGAATCCTGATGGAGCAGTGAGCAAGGGACTCATGTCTGAGTATACCCTGCCACACCTATAGTGGCCAAAAACGATTCAGAAAAGGGGGTGGTGATGAACAGAGTGTCTGAATTAAGCAGACCACTCTTACCCAGTCCAAAGATCAGGGCTTGATCCATCACCGTTATTTAGCTCACTGCCCCATCCCAGCTCAGAACCTGGCTATATGCAAATTAGTCTGTCCCTGGCCCAGTGCATCATGGGAACAGGGCAGACCAAACTACCAAGCCAATTCTTCACCAGAAAGGAGACAAGCTTCCGGGGACCGGTTTCCGCCATTTCAGGCGTCGTCGGCGCGGCCTGCCCGAATCCTGATGGAGCAGTGAGCAAGGGACTCATGTCTGAGTATACCCTGCCACACCTATAGTGGCCAAAAACGATTCAGAAAAGGGGGTGGTGATGAACAGAGTGTCTGAATTAAGCAGACCACTCTTACTCTTACCACTCTGTTCATCACCACCCCCTTTTCTGAATCATTTTGTCCACCATAAGCGTGGAAGGGTATACTCAGATGTGAGTCCCTTGCTCATTGCACCATCAGGATTCAAGCAAGCCGGGCCGACGACGCCTGAAATGGCAGAAACCGGTCCCCGGAAGCTTGTTTCCTTCCCAGTATAAGAATTGGCTTGGTAGTTTGGTTTGCCCTGTTCCCATCATGCACTGGGACAGGAACAGACTAATTTTCATATAGCCAAGTTCTGAGCTGGGATGGTGCAGTGAGCTAAAAAACGGTGATGGATCAAGCCCTGATCTTTGGACTGGGTAAGAGTGGTCTGCTTAATTCAGGCACTCTGTTCATCACCACCCCCTTTTCTGAATCATTTTGTCCACCATAAGCGTGGAAGGGTATACTCAGATGTGAGTCCCTTACTCATTGCACCATCAGGATTCAAGCAAGCCGGGCCGACGACGCCTGAAATGGCAGAAACCGGTCCCCGGAAGCTTGTTTCCTTCCCAGTATAAGAATTGGCTTGGTAGTTTGGTTTGCCCTGTTCCCATCATGCACTGGGACAGGAACAGACTAATTTGCATATAGCCAAGTTCTGAGCTGGGATGGTGCAGTGAGCTAAAAAACGGTGATGGATCAAGCCCTGATCTTTGGACTGGGTAAGAGTGGTCTGCTTAATTCAGGCACTCTGTTCATCACCACCCCCTTTTCTGAATCATTTTGTCCACCATAAGCGTGGAAGGGTATACTCAGATGTGAGTCCCTTGCTCATTGCACCATCAGGATTCAAGCAAGCCGGGCCGACGACGCCTGAAATGGCAGAAACCGGTCCCCGGAAGCTTGTTTCCTTCCCAGTATAAGAATTGGCTTGGTAGTTTGGTTTGCCCTGTTCCCATCATGCACTGGGACAGGAACAGACTAATTTGCATATAGCCAAGTTCTGAGCTGGGATGGTGCAGTGAGCTAAAAAACGGTGATGGCTCAAGCCCTGATCTTTGGACTGGGTAAGAGTGGTCTGCTTAATTCAGGCACTCTGTTCATCACCACTCCCTTTTCTGAATCATTTTGTCCACCATAAGCGTGGAAGGGTATACTCAAATGTGAGTCCCTTGCTCATTGCACCATCAGGATTCAAGCAAGCCGGGCCGACGACGCCTGAAATGGCAGAAACCGGTCCCCGGAAGCTTGTTTCCTTCCCAGTATAAGAATTGGCTTGGTAGTTTGGTTTGCCCTGTTCCCATCATGCACTGGGACAGGAACAGACTAATTTGCATATAGCCAAGTTCTGAGCTGGGATGGTGCAGTGAGCTAAAAAACGGTGATGGATCAAGCCCTGATCTTTGGACTGGGTAAGAGTGGTCTGCTTAATTCAGGCACTCTGTTCATCACCACCCCCTTTTCTGAAGCATTGTAAATGCAGCGCTTCCATGATGTCGAAGCTGTGGCGCACAATAACTGGCGCATCCCTGCTGATTTTCAGGGATGCGCCAGTTATTGTAAATATGCCCCAAAGTTTTTTAATTCACAATGTTAAGTAAGACAATGTTTGGGATTTAAGAGGCACTGATGTATGTAAATTGTTTGTACCAAACTTGTATTGACTAAAGAGTGTAAGATGTGAGATACAGCAGTTTTTGCTTTACGTCTAAAGTGGTAATATATTAATTTTGGTTTTTAATTTGAATTTATAGCTACCCCTGACGAATCGGGTCAAAGCGAATACAGCTGCCTAGGCTGAATTATGTATTTCCACATGGTGCTAAAATGGCCTGAATAGGCATTATTAGAGCATTTGAAACAAATGGGAAAACAAGCAGACTTTTATGTGCATGGAGAAGGCAAAGAGAAAGTTATGAAATTAAACATGGACTAAAAATGGATTACAATGGATGATTTAACTAATGATGAAGTCTTTTGAATATTTTCCGAATTGACTGTACGACTGGTGGATGGAGCGTAACGTAGCTCCACATGGTATGAATTCACACATCCAGGTGTGCCATGTCTACCAAGCACTGCATGTGGTGTAGGTAAGTCATCCCTATGGAAGGACTTACCGCCCTGAGGCAGGGTGCACTATACCCATGTGTGGGTATATTTGCGGTAGTGGATGCGTTTCTGTGAGATCTAAGCTCACCCATAGATATTACAAGTTTCAGGGACGCCATGATGAGTACATGGGCTGGACTACATGGGCTGGACACTCATGATGACAAGTTCTCCAGCTACATGATGGCTTCCATGTACGCCACGGTGTTTGGTACTAAACACCTCGTCTTGATAAACCCAATAAGATGCCAGTGCTGGATTTATTAATAAATGCCCTCATAGAGCACCTTTGAGGTTCCCCCTGAAAACCTAAGTGGAAGTGATATCACACACCCTTTTTCCCTAATGAAATCACTGGATATTACATCATATGACCTTTGACCAGGAATGACGTACAGGAAGCGGTGTCACATGGCCTTAACCATGAAGACATCACAACAATTCACAAAGCTGAAGTTCTATGATAACTGCATGATTAATTTAACATAACACAAGCACATGTCGATTTTGGATACCACCTATATTATGTTGTTAACATGATCTTTGAAAGTGGTAGGACGTAATGTCCTAATTTGTAGCATGCAAATGAGCCAGACCTCTTCTATAATGGTTCAGATGAGGGTTGGGTGCTCCCCCACAAGAAAAGTTTATACAAAATGGGATTAAATAGTGCACTTACACGGACAATTTTCACCTACATTTGCAAAAAAGCTGTAGGATCTGAAATGGTACTTGTGAGAAAATGAATTATCAATTGCATTGGATGGTAGTCCACCAAAAGTAATAATGTCACTAACTTGTCAGGTCCAATCAAAGGTTTCATTAAATTAAATTGATACTTGTATAGCGCACTACTCACCCGCAAGGGTCTCAAGGCGCTTGTACGAATACCGCTGTGGAACCCATCCTGGCTTTCCCTCTGAGGTGTCCACTCCTGGGCACCACCAAGGTGGAGGCCAGGCATCCTTAGCGTTGTGGGGGCCGTTGTGGAGATTAAGCAAGCTATTGCCCAGAGTTGCAGAGTGGGACTCCATGATTGGAATAGGCACCGAGGCGAGAATTATCAGGTCCGTGGAATTTTTGAGCTCAAGACCCGCCGAGGCGCGGAATTGAACCCTGGTCCCGGGCTAGACCTCTGCATCAGGGTCTGCCGCTCTAACCATTGAGCCACAAATTAAGTCATTAATTTAAACCTGACTGAAATCCCTTGTAGTTATGGCACAGAACAGACATGCTTAACTTAGAGAACATATGCAAAGCATTTAACAGTAATTAAACAGTTAAAATGTCAAAAACACAACACACTAAAAATTCCACTCTAATTTATAAAAAATAGGTAAAATGTTAATAAACAAAATGACACCGAAATCACAAACATTAATCAAGGACCATGAAAGTAGAGAAGTTTGAAAAAGGTTTACGTTTGAGTCTGAAAGGGGACTTCGCCATTATCCTAAGAAAAAACTCTTCTCTGCCTGGGACAATCTTGAAAGTCAATCTAATTCTGTGGAACTGCAAACAGAATCCTTTTCGCGGTCAGTACTCGAAGATTTTGAGAAACCTTTTTGAAAAAAATCACCAAATTTCTTTTGGTACCCACGCAACCACAAGTGTACACTCCTAAGCCCTCACCCAACCAGGACCCAATGGGTGCTCTTAGAGACTCCCAGGGTCAGTCAGAGGGCAACCGCAAAGTTCACTCCTGGTCTAGTTGCCCCTGGCCTGCTGGGATTCTTTACAAATATTTTCGCATCAGCATTTTTTGTTTTTCTCCGAACCACCCAGGGGATCAGCCATTCTGATCCTTAGGGCTCAGCGATTCTGATCCTTGGAGATCAGGATTTTTGTCCTTAGGTTTAAAGTGGACAGTGGTCCACCCTTCTCAGGTCCTTCTCACTGGTCACAGTTGCCAAGTGCAACAGGTTTGGTCTACCTGGTATCCTTTTGCCTGTCCAGCTTTATAGGGTTCACAAGCCTGTGGGTTAGGAACACCCTAAGACACTCCTAGTCCTTCTCTGACCAATGAAATAATGGTTCAGAGTCCCTGACCTTCCTACTTTCGTAATAGTTCCTGTTTGCTTTACTTTCAAATTGGCCCAAAAGGACTATATCATGGCGAATTCAAGATGGTGAAGGTCTTCGTCGACACTAAACTTCGACTCTGTGGCTGGGGGTGTGAGTGGGAAGTGTACTATAGTAATACTAGTGTCCTCCCACATCTAACACTAAAATCTAATTTGAAGCTGGTACCGTACCCATAACAAACCCGGACACAGCAATGTGGTTGGACAATAGCAAGGTCCATCACCAACCAGACAGGGGATGCATAAGCATTACCATGGCATCTAGTTTGCTCTCTTTGAAGAGTGCAAAACTTTTCATGTGCATTAGACAGTCCTGTCATGCAGGATTTGACACTGTGGTGTCATCAGGAGGGCACATGCCTCAACATGCATAATCTACTGAGCTCAGAGCAGTCATATCTGCCCAGTCAGGTCATCCTATTATGTGCTCTTGGGAGGAATGTCACACCTTATTCATTCCAATTACAGGATGGGAGAAACTGGAGAGCTGATACAAATTAGCCTCCAGGAACTTCAGGCAGAGAAAAGGTGACTTTCGGTTAATATTTATAAAAAATCTTACTGCACCATTGAAATGGGCTTTTTATAACTATTTATAACTATTACTGTTAGTTGTTCAATTATTTGTTCAGCTAGTCCCATTCCCGAAATGCATTATTAGAGCCTGATCCACAAAGTTAACCTTATACTTTTGTGTCATTTTACTCTTTTTGGGTATTCACAAACAAACAATTTAATAGTAACTTTATGACTCGGGAGACTCCCCAGTCGGGACGAGAACTCTACACATATGAAGATATGTAGGTCCTATCTATTTATATGTGGAGTTCTCCGCCCCAATGGCAGAGTCTCTGCAGTCATAAAGTTATTATTAAATTGTTTGTTTGTGAATACCTAAAAAAAGTAAACTTACACAAAAGAGCAAGTTTACCTTTGTGAATTGGGCCCATAATATTTTAATTTGTACTCTGGTTTTCTACATAGAACAGATAGGCCTGCAAAAGTTAGGGCATTGTCACTCTAGGACATTGTAACATTACTTTTCTACAGATTTGACTTGTAAATACTATGCATCCTACTTGTGGGTTACACTCCTACACAGGGGTGACTTACTAATAATTAAAACTGAGGCTTTTACTCATGAAAAAGGGTTGTTTTTACAGGTCGCACCACAGATTTTACACTGCTGCTGGTAAGCTTCAGAGGTAGGCCTGAAGCCAAGTGATTAGTCACACTGGTGAGTTGCACAATACGTGTTGCAGTCCACAGGTGAATTTTAAAATGTCATTCCTTGGTTCTGTTTCCACACCATATATTATGGTTTGATAGAAACGTTAAATACACCAATCAGGGATTAGCCAATTTCTCCATGTTTTGGGATCAGAGCTCATGGACTTGGCACTGGGCAACAGTGTCCCAGTGTGCAGAGTCTAAAAGCCAGCAACAAAATTCCGCAAAAAGGGGCATTTAATGACAGTACTCATTAAATAGTGATGTTCTTCCATGGTGTGCCAAGCCTATGAAATCTGATGCTCCCTAGGAATTGACCCCATTGTTCTCAAAATGTGCTATAGATACCCTGTAGGTCAAAAATTACCTTCATTGTACCAGGGGCATTTGTCATGGGTTCCCCCTTATGCCGAAAATTGCAAAAAATATGCCGGTGTCATAATTTTGCTATTAATACCATCTTAATATATTATTAGTGACCCTTATGTAAAAATGACATCTAGTATGTCAGGGCTTGTATTTTGTCATGGTTGCACCCTTAAGCCATGGTTTTCCTCTTTTATCCCAAGAAGTACCTCCAGTGAGCCTGTGCCTGTATTTTGCTACAGGTAGTCCAAGAATGTTCTCAAGCATACTATCATTCTTCCCCATATGCCAGCAATTACACCCGGTATGCGAGAATCAATATTTATCATGGGTGCCCATTGTGCCAAGAATTACTTCTACACCGCCAATGTGCCAGTATTTAGTCAGAGCTGCCTCTCATACCAATAATTGCCTCCGGTACGCCTGTAGGACCATAATGCCATAGGTGACTATGTAAGGCAGGTATTATATGCCGGGGCCTACTGCAGACTCACATGTAGAACACCATATTGCCACTCATTTTCACTCACTCATGCCCACTCATTCATTCTCAGTCTCTCCTGCACTCTCTCTTACTCATTCACACTCACTGTCATTCTTACACTGATTCACTCATACTTTCAGTTACTTCCACTCACTCTTACTCATTCCCTCATTCTCAGTCACTCTTACACTCACATGCTCTCATTCATTCATTCTTTCAGACACACTCTACCTCACCTTCACTCTTACACTTTCTGATACTTTCTCACTCACTCACATGCACTTACATGTTCCCACTAACTCTCAATTATTGTTGCCCTCTCCGATTCACCCATTTTCACTCACTATTGCTTACTTACTGTGATCCACGCACACTCCCTTGCACTCATTGTTATTCATTCTCACTCAACCCCTCTCTCTCTTGTAGTCACTGTTACTCTCACTCATTCTTGCTCACACTGGCTCACTCACACTCACTTACTGATACTCAGTCTCACTCATTCTTACTCACTACTTATAATAGGCTTATTTTCACTTACATACACACGCACACAAATGCCCACAAATACACACTCTCACATACAAATACACTCTAACCCGCAAGCACCGACCACAACATACATTTAGGATTTTCTTTTTTTTACTTACATCATCTGCTACTGCAGGTCTCGTTTCAGCTCCTGGTACTTTATTTTTTATCACACTAATAGTGAATAACAAGTTAGTATTCACTATTAGTGTAATGACAAAATGGGATGGAAACAAGCCATTTATATCACACGATTGAAGACTAAAACATCACCATTCCTAGAAACTGGCCAGTGCGAGGTATCAATTTTCTGAATTCTGTATCAGTTCTGCTTTGCCTGATCCAATTATTCATGGATGCGTCCCATGGTATCTAAAGCCCCAAACTTATTTTGGATACGTTTAAATAGTTAAGCCGATATTCATGCCGATTAGTTAATGAAAAGCAACTGCAATGAAAATGCTAAAGGGCACATTTTACCTGGGTGCTGTGGCCACTATGAGGCATGCATGCCGGTGCCATGCGCCAGCCAAACTGAGATTTTCCCACCAATGTTTTTGGTATTTTGTTTGTCCTGAAGTATTTTCCAATTATTTAGGCGGAGCTGCTTTTGTAAAAGAAACCCAGATGGCATATCCATGGTGCAAGGCAAACCTGTTAGAACTTTTGTTTTCCCAAAGCCAGACGCAAAAGTGGCAGTCTGTCTTTGGAAACGTAAAACCAATGTTCCAGACGGACTGGGCGATTTCTGCCAGCAATGTTATACATGGCAGACACACAGGGGTAGATTTACAAGCTTGTCACACAGTTCAGCACAACAATTCACCATGCTGCAGTGCATTGCGTAAACACAACAGTTGATGGACAGAATGCAAAACAATGTCATACATTCACCCCAGTACAGAGATCGCCATCGTCCACAAAGACTCCATCAGAATCTCAACTAACACCGACGACACCATCACCACCGCCGAGCACATGCTCATGCAAGCCAGCGCACCGGACGGACCTACAACGCCTCCACGCACTCAACGCCGGCTGGAACCCCGCCTGCTACCGAGCCACCCCAAAACGCACCCACGGACCCTTCACCTGCCAAGCCTGCCAATTCACCTGCCTCCGAACCTACACCGCACCCGCCAAGCCGAGCACCAGCAAGAACCACCTCAAGTGCATCCTGCTCAACACCCGCTCCGTCCACAGGCACGCCGTAGAACTCTGGAACCTCCTCAACACAACCTCACCAGACGTCGCCTTCCTCACGGATACCTGGATGAACGCCTCCTCTGCCCCCGACATCGCCATAGCCAAACCGGACGGCTACAAGATCACCCGGAGGGACCGCGTCAACCAAACCGGAGGAGGCAGTGCCATCATCCACAGAAACACCATCGGCGTCACAACCAACTCCGACGACACCCTCACCGCCACCGAACACCTTCACTTCCAGATCCACACAGACCCCAAGACCACCCTCAGAGGCACCCTCATCTACAGACCCCCGGGACCACGTACACAATTCAGCGAAGCCATCTGACTTCGTCAGTCCACACGCCCTCACCTCCACAGACTACATCCTCCTGGGGGACCTCAACTTCCACCTGGAGAACAACAAGGACTGCAACACTACCGCCCTGCTGGACAACCTCGCCAACCTCGGACTCAAGCAACTGGTGAACACCCCCACCCACTACGCCGGACACACGCTTGACCCCGTCTTCTCCTCCAGCAAGCACATCTCCTTCAGCCACTCCACCGGACTACACTGGACAGATCACAGCTGCGTCCACTTCAACTTCAGGAGAACCACGACCCACCACCACCCGCAACAGGTTCCCCGCAGAAGATGGAGCAAAATCACCGCCGACCAGCTCACCACCTCCCTCAGCCAGAACCTGCCCACCAACACGACGGACCCCGACGAAGCAGCCCGCAACCTCACACAGTGGCTCACGACTGCGCCGACGAACTCGCACCACTGAAGAATCCTCCCAGCAGACCCGGCAGCAGGAAAGCCTCGTGGTTTACCAACAACCTCAAAAATTCCAAGAAAACCTGCCGCACCCTCGAGAAAGCCTGGCGCCACGACCAGACAGCAGAGAACATGACAGCCCTCACGAAAGCCACCCACAAACACCACCAGCTGATCCGCACCACCAAAAAGACAACATTCAGAGAACGACTGGACAACAACACCCACAACAGCAAGGAACTCTTCAGCATCGTCAAAGAGCTCTCCAACCCCAGTGCCTGCAACAACGATATCACACCCTCGCAAGACCTCTGCGACTCACTCGCCTCGTTCTTTCACAGCAAGATCGCCCACATACACAAGAGCTTCAGCACACTGACCACGCACCCAACCACCGAACCAGCGCCTCCCACCACCACCCTCTGCACCTGGACCCCTGTCAGCACCGAAGACACCACCCGCATGATGAACACCATCCACTCCGGCTCCCCAACCGACCCCTGCCCACACCACATCTTCAACAAAGCAGACTCCATCATCGCACCCCAGCTCCGGAACATCATCAACAGCTCCTTCGCATCCGCCACCTTCCCGGAGAGCTGGAAACATGCCGAGCTGAGCGCCCTCCTCAAGAAACCCACCACGGACCCCACGGACCTGAAGAACTTCCGCCCCATCTCGCTCCTCCCCCTTCCAGCCAAAGTCACCGAGAAGACCGTCAACAGACAACTCTCCGCCTTCCTCAAGACCAACGGATCCCTCGACCCCTCACAGTCTGGTTTCCGAGCAAACCTCAGCACCGAGACCGCCCTCATTGCAGCCACCGATGACATCAGGTCCCTGCTCGACAACGGGGAAACGGCTGCCCTCATCCTCTTTGACCTCTCAGCAGCCTTCGACACCGTATGCCACCGCACCCTGATATAACGCCTCAGCAACACCGGAATCCAAGGAGCGGCACTGGAGTGGATCATCTCGTTCCTCGCCGGAAGAACCCAGAGAGTCCGCCTCCCCCCGTTCCGATCCGCGGCCACTGAAGTCATCTGCGGCATCCCGCAAGGATCCTCACTCAGCCCCACCCTCTTCAACATCTACATGAGCCCCCTCGCAGCCATCGCCCGCCAACACAACCTCAACATCATCTCCTACGCCAATGACACCCAACTGATCCTCTCCCTCACCAACGACCCCGCCAGAGCCATCTTCCAGGAAGGAATGAGAGACGTCGCAGAATGGATGAAGATCAGCCGTCTGAAACTGAACTCAAACAAGACGGAAGTCCTCATCCTCGGACCATCTCCCTCCGCCTGGGACGACTCCTGGTGGCCCCCTGCCCTGGGCAGCGCACCCAAGCCTACGGACCACGCACGCAACCTGGGCTTCATCCTGGACTCCTCCCTCACGATGACCAAGCAAGTCAACGCCGTCTCATCATCCTGTTTCAACACCCTGCGCATGCTCCGAAAGATCTTCCGATGGATCCCCACCGAAACCAGGAAGACGGTCACCCAGGCCCTCGTCACCAGCCGCCTGGACTACGGGAACACCCTCTACGTTGGAACCACAGCCAAACTCCAGAAAAGACTCCAGCGCATCCAGAACACCTCAGCATGACTCATCCTGGACATCCTGCGCCGCAGCCCCATCACTGCCCACCTGAAAGACCTTCACTGGCTCCCCGTCAACAAGAGGATCACGTTCAGACTCCTCACCCACGCACACAAGGCTCTCCACGACATGGGCCTGAAGTACCTCAACAGCCGCCTCACATTCTACACACCCACCCGCCAGCTCCGATCCGCCAGCCTCGCCCTCGCTTCCGTCCCACGTTTTCGGAAATCCACCGTCGAAGGAAGATCCTTCTCCTACCTGGCAGCGAAGACATGGAACTCCCTCCCCACTCACCTACGGCTGACCCAGGACCATCTCTCCTTCAGGAAACAACTCAAGACCTGGCTGTGCGAGCAGTAGCGACTCCCCGCCCCCTTCAGCACCTTGAGATCCTTACGGGTGAGTAGCCCACTTTATAAATTTCACTGATTTGATTTGATTTGATTTGACTTCTAGATTCACACCAACCCCAACACGACCCTCAGAGGAACACTCATCTACAGACCTCCCGGACCCGACCACAGTTCAGCGACACCATCACCGACCTCATCAGCACCCACGTCCTCGCCTCCATGGACTACATCCTCCTCGGGGACCTGAACTTCCACCTCGAGAACCACAACGACGCCAACTCCACCACCCTGATCGACAACCTCGCCAACCTCGGACTCAAACAGCTCGTGACGACACCCACCCACGCTGCTGGACACACACTTGACCCCATCTTTTCCGCAAGTCCCCCCGTCTCCTTCAACTACACCTCCGAACCCCACTGGACCGACCACAGATGCGTCCACTTCACCTTCAGGAAACCCACCACACACCACCGCACCCAACAGCTGCCACGCCGCTGCTGGGGAAAGTTCACCGAGGACCAACTAACGACCACCCTCGCCCGGAGACCACCCACCGACCCGCCGCAACCAACCTCACACAGTGGATCAACGCCTGCGCCAACACCCTCGCCCCTCTCAAGACCGCCACAACCAACCACACCAACAAGAAAGCCCCCTGGTTCACCGAAGACCTCCGAATCTCCAAGCACACCTGTCGGAAGCTGGAGAAGCAATGGCTCCACGACCAAACACCAGACAGCCACACAGCCCTCAAAAGCGCCACCCGCAGGCACCACCAACTCATCAGGACCGACAAGAGGACCGCCTTCAAGGACCGCCTAGACAACAACGCACACAACACCAAAGAGCTCTTCAGCATCGTGAAAGAACTCTCCAACTCCAGCTCCAACACCAACAACATCCCACCATCACAAGACCTGTGCGACTTCCTGGCTGCATTCTCTTACCGCAAGATCACCGACATCCACGACAGCTTAAACTCCCACACCCCCGCACCCACCACCGAGTCCAACACCCCTGCAACCACCACCCGCACCAGCCGCCTGACTGCCTGGTCTAACGTCAGCGACGAAGACACCATCAAAACCATGAACTCCATCCACTCCGGATCCCCATCTGACCCCTGCCCACACCACGTCTTCAACAAAGCCAGCACAACCATTGCGCCCCACCTCCGAAAAACAATCAACAGTTCCTTCGAGACAGCAACCTTCCCGGAAATCTGGAAGCACGCCGAGATCAACCCCCTTCTGAAGAAGCCCAAGGCGGACCCCAAGGACCTCAAGAACTTCCGGCCCATCTCCCTGCTCCCGTTCCCGACAAAAGTGACGTCAACAAAAAGCTTACCCGCTACCTCGAAGACAACAACATCCTGGACCCCTCCCAATCCGGTTTTCACAGCAACCACAGCACCGAGACCTCCCTTATCGCCGCCACTGACGACATCAGGATCCTGATGGACAAAGGAGAAACAGCCGCCCTCATCCTCCTGGACCTATCAGCAGCCTTTGACACAGTCTGCCACCTCACCCTATCAGCACGCCTCCATGACGCCGGAATTCAAGGGAAGGCCCTGGCCTGGACCACATCCTTCCTCTCCGGCAGAACCCAGAGCGTCCGCCTCCCACCCTTCCGCTCAAAATCCACTGAGATCATCTGCGGCGTCCCACAGGGATCCTCCCTTAGCCCGACGCTGTTCAATATCTACATGGCACCACTCGCCCACGTTGCACGACAACATAACCTCAATATCATCTCCTACGCCGACGACACCCAGCTGATCATATCCCACACCGAAGACCCCCACACTGCCAAAGCCAACCTCCAAAGAGGAATGAAGGCCGTAGCCGACTGGATAAAGGACAGCAGACTGAAGCTGAACTCAGACAAGACGGAGGTCCTCATCCTCGGACCCACCCCATCAGCCTGGGAAGACTCCTGGTGGCCCACGTCGCTAGGTGCAGCCCCGGAACTCACAGACCACGCACGCAACCTGGGGGTCATCCTCAACTCCACCCTCTCCATGACCAGGCAAGTCAACGCCATCTCCGCGTCCTGCTTCAACACCCTCTGAATGCTCCGCAGCATCTTCAAATGGATTCCCACCGACACTAGAAAAACGTCACTTAGGCCCTCATCACCAGCAGACTAGACTACGGGAACGCCCTCTACTCAGGAACTACAAACAAATTCCTGAGTCGACTACAACGAATCCAGAACGCCTCGGATCGAATGATCCTTGAAGCCCCCCGCCGCAGCCACATCACACCTCACCTGAGAGGCCTGCACTGGCTCCCCGTCAACAAGAGGATCACCTTCAAACTCCTCATCCACACACACAAAGCACTACACAACACCACCGGACCCACCTACCTCAACAACCGACTCAGCTTCCACACCCCCACCCAAAGCCTCCGCTCAGCCAACCTCGCCCTCGCCACAGTCCCTCGGATCCGGAAAACCACAGCCGGCAGAAGATCCTTCTCCTACCTCGCCGCCAAGACCTGGAACACTCTCCCAACCAACCTACGACAGACTCAGGACCTACTGGCCTTCAGAAGACTCCTCAAGACCTGGCTCTTCGACCAGTAGCGACCCCCCCGTAACCCCCTTCCCCCCAGCGCTTTGAGACCCTCACGGGTGTGTAGCGCACTTTATAAATGTAATGATTGAGGAGGAGCTTGGCGGGCATCCGAGATGGCCGCTTGAGCACAGCGCTCTCCGGACCCTCGCCGCTCCCGACATTTTATCCTGGCTGAATCCTGATTTCTTGCAAGAATTCGTGTAGGGGACGTTTGGCTGATTACCCTAGCACTTTTCAGAAATCGATTTGGATCTCGTATTCCTGAGATATGGTGCTCTGAACTTTTGGGCTCCGCCCTTGAGGTGCGCCCGGGACGGGGTGCGGTACTGTAGCCGTCCTGCAATTGAACAACAACGGCAGGAGATCTGGCCTTGTGGGTCCCCCCTTCCTAAGTTTCGGTTTCGATTCCGTTCCGACTTGGGCCACGGCTGTGGATGTCGTGTTGCGACTGAGACTTGGAGGCAGATCGGCTGTTGGGCTTTCATGTGACCTATTTGCTGGTTTGGCGACCTCTACCCGAGTTGTGCCCCCTTTTTCTGTACTTTTGATCCTGTACTTTGGGTGTCGGGCCCGTCGGACCTGGTGGCTTGTCCTGTGACGCATCTTCAAAATGGCGGGCAGAGGGGACAGAGAGACGCGCAAGACGAAAACACCTCTGCGCGGAGCTCCAGTTCAATCAAATGTCATGGACCGTTATACCCATTCTAAGGGGTCCCCCGGAGCTGCCCTGCCTGGTTCTAGTATTGCGTCTGAACGAATTTTGGAAGAGTCGGCGGAGCCCTCCTTACAGGATATCATGGGCGCCATCTCGGGTGTGAGGGAATCCATCGGCCTACAGTACGAGGCCTTGGCCCACAAACTTGACACCGTGGCTATTGAGGTGAATCTGATTCGTGCTGACCTCGGCAAGACGAATGAGAGGGTACAATCACTGGATATTAAATCCTCTAGCCTTACGAATGACGTCTCGGAGCTCCAAACAGAGATTGGAAATCTCCGTCGGGGGAACGACTTCATGACCCGTCGCCTGGAGGACTTTGAAAATAGGGCGCGTCGCTGCAATGTTCGCCTGGTTGGTGTACCGGAAAACCCTGAACCCCACTCGGTGGATCTCCTGGTTGAGGATCTGGTCTTGAACCATTTGGCCCCTTCTGGTCTCACAAAATTTTTCACGGTGGAACGTGCACATCGTGTTCCAGGGGGCAAAGTCAAGCCGGGAGCCCCGCCGAGACCCATTGTAGCGAAGCTTTTTCATTATAGAGACCGGGACGCTATCCTGCAGGCCTCGCGGGTGAAGGGCCCGGTGGCCTTTGAGAATGCTACGGTGAACTTTTACCCGGACTTTTCCCAACAGGTTCAGAGACAACGTATGGAGTTTCGTGGTGCCAAGAAACGTCTCCGGGATCGGGGCCTACGTTACGCCATGCTCTTTCCCACTAGACTCCGGGTTGAATACAATGAACGTACCCTTTTCTTTGATCGGCCAGATGCTGTTAATGACTGGCTGGACTCATTGCCTGACTGTCCTCCTGAGACAGACTCCGCCGCTCACCCTGGCGGTGCCGGAGGTGGTGTGGAGATCTAACTGTTCGGCTCTTATGTCTTATTTTGAATACATTCTCAGGAGTGTTGGCCGGCGTCCCTCTACATTGTGATCATTCTGTCTTTTCGTTTGTTATTTTTGTTCTTGCTGAGGTCGGGGGGTGGATGGAACGGAGACCTTTCCTCCTCCGGGGTCTTTGTGTAGAATAGGGGTTCTTGGGCGACAGGCACACTGCAGGTTGGGGTGGCTCTTTAGCTTTTTGCAGGGGTGCAGGGTGGGGGGTGTTTCTCTTCAGTTTGGGGGAGGGGGGTTGGGAAGTTTTTTCTTTTCTGTGTGTTGTTTTCAAGGCGAGTTGCTCCTGTGTTTGCTGCTGTTTCTGATGTCTAGCTCATGGACGAGGGGTCTTGGCTCGGGTGGTTGGGATGGGGGGTAGAGGGTTGAAATTTCTTTCCTGGAACGTTAATGGCCTGGGAGATCGTATTAAGCGCAGTGTGGTCTTAAAATGTATACGACGTTTGTCATCGGACATTGTTTTCATGCAAGAAACCCATTTGATTGGTAATGTTTGTTATGCGATGAATAGATGGGGCTACCGCCTTGTGGCGCACTCAGGGTTTACCTCCGGATCTAGGGGTGTGGGTATTCTTGTTCGAACCTCCCTCCCCCTGGCTATCGATGAGGTGATTCATGATGACCGTGGGAGATATACTGTCCTGGTGGGTAGATATGAAGGCCGCACCCTATCTCTCTTCAATGTTTATGTTCCCCCGGGTTTGCAGGCCTCTACTTTTACTGACTTGGGCCGTGTTCTGTTGGATCTCCCTGATAGCACTCTCTTTCTTGCCGGTGATTTTAATTCGGTGCTTTCCGGCCTTCACGATCGCCATCCCCCTAGAGATACCCCGCAGGCTCAGCAGTGGTTGGGTGGGTTTTTAGATACCTTTGGCCTTGTGGACTGCTGGCGACTGTTGCATCCTACTCAGCTCCAATACACCTTTCATTCTGGGGCCCATGGCAGTCTGTCCCGGCTGGATTATTTCCTGATGCCCGCAGCCCAATCATCGGCGGTTCGTGAGATTTTACACTTGCCGAGGGGTATTTCTGATCACTCGCCGCTCTGGCTTCGTTTCGAGGTTGGGGTAGAGGCGGCGGGCCGAGTGGCTCCCATTAACCCTTGGTATCTTTCCTCCCCTGAGACTCGTACCCTCTTGCTCAAGTCCATGGATGCATATTTCCTGGAAAATGAGGGGTCGGTCTCTTCGGCTGTGTCCCTGTGGGAAGCTTTTAAAACTGTGATTCGTGGACAGGCCCTTTCCTTGATTGTTGAAGCTAAGAGGGCAGGGAGGAAGGAGGTGGTGGACCTTGAGGGGGAGATCTCTGCTTTGGAGGACGAGTTGGAATCTGGTGTCACGCCTGACAAACTCCATGCCCTGGGTCTAAAACAGTTTGCATATAAATCTCTGGTCACTGACGCTGCAAAGGTGATGTTTCGTGAGCAGCAGGGCAGATTGTACGATGTGGGTGACAAGGCGGGCAAACTCCTAGCGTGGTTGGACAAGAAAGAAAGAGTTAATCGTGTGGTGCCCGTGATTCAGTCTGCGAGTGGTGAGAATGTGATTGATCCGACCGCCATTGTTGATCGTTTTGCAGAATATTTCCGTGTGGTATATGCTCCCGTGTCTGTGAGGGATGTTGCCGACTCCCGCCTTCTTCTGCGTGATATCACTTTGCCCTGTGTCACCGACTTGGACCGTATTGCTTTGGACTCCCCTTTTACGAATGATGAGATAGCCAATGCAGTTCGATCGCTCCGTTCGGGCAAAGCACTGGGCCCGAACGGTTTGCCTATTGAGTTGTACAAATTATGCCCCGATAAGGTGGCGCCGTATCTCCGCGCCATGTTTCTAGAATCTCGTGAGCGGAACATGCTTCCCTATGATCAGCGTCTGGCGACAATCGTCGTCATTCCCAAAGAGGGTAAACCGCGTGACCTCTGTTCCTCGTATAGGCCCATATCCCTATTAAATGTTGAACCTAAGGTGTTGGCTAAACTTTTGGCGACCCGTCTCCTTTCGGTTCTTGGGGAGTTGGTCCATCCGGATCAGTCTGGCTTTATCCCGCATCGCAACACTGCTCTGAATTTACGTCGCCTCCACGGCGCGCTGGCGAGGGCGGGGCTTTTGACTGAACCGGCCATTTTGGCGTCCCTGGATGCCTCCATGGCCTTTGATACTGTGGAGTGGCCCTATTTATGGGCGACACTTGAGAAATTTGGATTCGGGTGCGAGTTTATTAGCTGGGTTAGACTGTTGTACGCGGAACCTCTGGCGCAAGTTGTAGTGAACGGTAGAGTGTCGACCCCCTTCTCCTTGGGCAGGGGTACCCGTCAGGGTTGCCCCTTGTCCCCTCTGTTGTTCGCGCTCGCTCTTGAACCGTTGGCGGCCTGGCTCCGTTGGGAACCGTCCCTTAAAGGTATTCGATGGGCCCCGGACTTCGAAGACCGCGTCTCGCTTTATGCGGACGACATCCTCTTGTATCTTACTTCCCCTCGCAAGTCTTTATCTGTTTTATTTGACGTTCTCGCGTCCTTTGGTGCTAACTCAGGCCTCGTCATCAACTGGTCTAAATCCTGTGTATACGTTTTATCTGGTATCTTGCCTCCGTTGCCGAGTAGACTTCCTCTTCAGGTGGTCCGGGATGGTTTCAAATACTTGGGGATTTTCGTTACCTTGGATCCGTCCCTTCGTTTTGATCGTAATCTCCTTCCCCCGTTGCTTAGGCTCCGTTTGGACGTTGCCCGCTGGCGCAAACTTCCCCTGTCTCCACTGGGTCGGGCGGCCCTGTTTAAGATGATGTCACTACCGCGGTTTCTCTACGCTCTCCAGAATTATTATGATCCTATCCCCAAGACCTATTTTCGGGAGATTGAGAGCCTTCAGAGGCAACTTATTTGGGATGGGCGACCGCGCATTGCTCTCGCGAAACTTTCTATCCCGTGGTACGATGGGGGCATGGCGCTCCCCGATATTAAGAGATACTACTGGGCTTCCCATCTGTCCGCTATTAATCACGCTATGTTCTCTCCGGGTCGTAATCCGGCGTTTGAGATGGATAAACTTCAGCTTCCGGGAGGTGACTTTAATAGAGTACTCTATTCTCGCTCCGCTGGGCGCCATCTTGTGGGACCTACTTTGACTGCTTTGACAGTGTGGCGTGCTGCGAATGTGAGCCTGGGCTGGGAGGACCGCTTGACGTTGGCGACGCCTCTTTATGCTTCAGAACGTCTGGGCGGTCTTTGGTCTTCCAAGGGTTTTGACCGTTGGGACTTGATTGGGATCTCTAAAGTGGGGGATGTATATTCTAAGGGTTCTGTGCGCTCGTTTCAGGCCCTCCAGGCTGACTATGGCCTGAGTAGTCGGGAATTCTTTCGTTATTTACAGATCAGGCACGCTTTGGTTTCGGTGTTTGCTCCTGGTGAGATTCCGCCTGACTCTTCCCCACTTGAAGACCGTATCCTTGACGGACATCTTCCTGATAGCACTATCTCCCTGATCTATAAAAAGTTGATCAACAATCGGACTGACTTATTGGCCCGACTTCGGGAACAGTGGATGGGAGATGGGTTGGAACTTGATGATGAGGATTGGCAATCGGCCCTCTCCTCTCCGAAGGAGGTGGCTATACCGGCTCGACTCCGTCTGGTCCAATTGAAGATCCTTCATCGGGTGTACGTGACGGGACCGCGACTGATGGTGATGGGCTTTTCCTCTGATGGACTGTGTAAGCGTGGATGTGGTTTGCGTGCTACTTTCCTGCATATTCTTTGGGAGTGCCCGATGGTGGCTGCTTATTGGGTGGCCGTGCTTGATCTGATGACTGTGGTGACGGGGATATCCTTGCGACCGGAACCTCGTCGCTGTCTTTTGAATGTTTGGGAGCCCACGGACTTTTCGGTGGCACAGACTAGATGGGCCACCCTGGGCTATATGATTGCGAAGCGAGATATTGCGCAACTCTGGGGGGCCTCCAGGCCCCCTGCCCTCGCGCAATGGGAGGATAATATGGATTGGTCCATGTTCCGTGAGAAAACTGTTTATGTGGCCAGGGGTAGACCCAGGGCATGGGTGAAGGTGTGGGGTCAATGGAACGAATACCGTGGTGACATTTGTACTCCTCCCCTTGTGGACACTATCGAGATTACCCTATCTCCCTAGGCTAGCGTTCCCGGAATCTTCATATAGGGACTGAGCTGGTGTCACCGGCTCTTCCCCCCCTTCTTCTTCCTGATCTCTGCCCCCCTCCCCCCCCCCCCCCGCTCCATACTCCTTAGTGCTTAGGATATTATTACTGCACCTCCGCTGCTGTCCCCCCCTTGCGTCCCTTGGGCTGACCTTCAGTGATACACTCTCGCCTTTTTGTATGTTTGTTCTTTCATATATATAAAACCTGTTTTGGTCCTGTATTTAATGTGGAGTGTTGCATTGTTGATTGACGGTTACCTCTGCGGGCTTATGTGATATGTGTCTACTCCTTTTTAGCGGCTGGCCCGTGTGGTTGTAGGCCCATCCTTGTACGTTTCTGCTTGCTCAAATAAAGGTTTTTAAAAAAAGAAAAAAAAAAAAAAAAAAAAAAAATAAATGTAATGATTGATAATGAATGATTGAAAAGAAAAGGGCAGGAATGCGCCGTATCTACAAGATACAGTGCAATCCTGTCCTTTCTGCCGGCGCACAAACTGCAGCCGAGCACCAACTCGGGCTCCCTTGCCCCACGATGCAAAAGTGTCTCTGTTGTTGGCATGATTGTTTGGTTTTGTCCAGGAAAGGAAACCTTCCTGCACAAAAACAATCAAAGGATGCATTTTCCTCGTTCTATATGTGCTATAGAATGCAGCACACGTGGAAAGAGTAAAAAACCACGAAGACTTGCAAACATTTCTCCTCTTATCCCTGTTTTGGAAAGTTGTTAGTTTTGTTGCTGCCCCAGATTTAGACTATGCTGTAAATCAATGGCAGTGTCAAAAACCATGGGTGTTACCTGGGAACACCCACAGCAACAGCCATAGAATGCCCCTTGCACGCAGAATAAGGCATTGCCTTGCTCCAAAATTACATGTACATGAAAAGTCAAGCAATATGCCCCACAGTGTCAGAAAGGCTAGCCTAAACCTCACAGGCCAGATTTACTAAGCCTTTGACTGGTGCAAAACAGGGACAATGATAAGGCTTCAGTAAGCTTTACCAAGCCATGTAAGGGGCTATTCACACCACCTTGCATGACTTTGTTAGGTAAATGTAACTCAATGCACCAGGTTGCGCTGTATTGCATTACATTACATTTTGAGCTGATTGTAGTTCCATGGGTGGAGCATGTGTGTACCTGTGCATCCAACCATCAATTTGATGCTGTTCCAGATTTACAAATGTTTGTAAACCTGGGACTGCGTCATATCAGTACACCTCCCAGAGAATGGCGTAACAAGAAGAACCATCTTTTTTTCTCCTTGTTATTTCCTCTTTCTATGAGTGAGGCATTCTGCATCGTGCAACATGCATCTTACCACTTATGGGTCATTTCAGTTCTCTCCGTTTCACACAACGCAGCAGCTTTACTTGCTGCCCTGAATAAAACATTAGCAAATATCCCTGGTGTCTCTTCTGGTGCCATGTCTAACTTTGGTCACTGCACAGAGAGGGTTTACAATACAGCATAGCTAGAGGTGGCTCTACCATAATGAAAACCTTCATCCTCGACCCATGAAGCAGTGAATGCAAGAAGTGAGTGGCAGGGTGAGACACTAAATTCTCATTGATCTCCCAATATTGCCCACCTCTAGAAAAGGGTGTGAACATGATGTGAATGTAAGAACAAGTTAGAACGATATAGCAATTCAGTATTGGATTAAAGAGTAAATAACTTTCTAAATTAGAACAAATAGAATACATGGATGCAATACATAAAATAAATATTAAAATGTAAAACTAAACAATTTGAAAAAGTAAAATGGAATGATTATGACTGGTCTTCAGTTATCATTGTTTGCTATCATACATCCCAAAATGATTAGGCCCCTTTCATTTATGTGTTGAGGGGGGTCCTTGAATCTTCCTTATTTAACAGATATTCATACACCTTGATCTCTAAAATACCTTACGGTAGCGAGCCACTACTTGGAAGGTACACATCAACACTAGATGGGATTGTGTCTAGGGCCTGTAGAATGATCTTTGGCCTCCCAGATACACCTCTCCATCTCAGATAAGGCTAGAGTTTGGGCTTCAGAAACAATCCTCACCAGGAGAGATGCGTAGTACAACATTTAGAACACCGAACCAAACCGATTACATATGTATTTATGGCTGAAACTGACAACTAAATTCAGTTCGCCTGCCCAGGCATTCCTCAATGAAACCATAACGCAGCTTGGCCTACAAGATCTCTGGGCAACATCTGCAACTCATTCCAGCTTTAAAAAGGTGGTAACTAAAACCATCAAACTCAACTCGCTGACCTATGACAAGGCAGCAGTGAGGGACAGAACTCATTGTTGGCCTCTGCTGCAAAGCTATGACAGAGCCTCACCCCAACCCTACTTTCATGCAGGCTTTTCTAACTTTCTAAAAGAAAAATTCCTGAGATATCGACAGGGTATCCTACCATCACTCCTCCATGGAAATGCATCTCGACCGTAACCGACTGCCAGCTATGTGGCAATGGGAAAGAAGATATGTTGCACTGGGTATGCACGTGTAAGGAATTACTGGGAGAGAGAAAAATAATGTTACACCCACTTTTCAAACAAAGAGGAATTAGGTTATGCAGGCAGGTGGTATTGTCCTATTTTTCCCCAACAGACACACAAATGAACTGCTGTTTTGTGAGATTTCTCCTCAGGGACTAAAAGAAACAAATGGCATCCCATGGCAGTGATACATAAGGACAAGGAACAAATGACTGCATACATGTACATATAAGACTCATAACAGGGAACACCCTGCAGTCTTGGAACTTGCTAAACAGCCAATTATACTGCAAAAACCCAACTTATCGTCGAGTCACCTACTTGATCCACTCTTCTTTTAATCAGAAAAATCTGTTGCTCTGCATATACGTATTTTTAACCCTTTCTCTAATGACAATGCCGTTTAATGTGTGCTTGGGTCACTGTACAGTGGACCTGTCTCTAATGTGTACAGAAGAATGCTTTTTTTTAATCTATTGGTAGAGACACTCCTAAATTGTATCCTTTGTATTTCATTCTGTGGAACCATTTAAGATGTCAGTGTAACATTGCAGTTTTATTCATGCAATGGTTTCAATTAACCATGCAAATTAATAAATAGATGTCTACTAAACTTAAACATATACTATTGGCTGATTGGGACCCCCCTTGTATCTATAGGGGCCTGCCCTGCTTCTGTAGCTATCTGAAATATTACTGCTTATACATGCCTTGAAAATCAAATTTCACAGTACGAGCATCCTGGTCCGGCATAGGGAAAACGTATTACGATTCATGTAGGAAGCTTGCTCTCTATATAGTGTAATACAATGAAGTACATTGTGCAGAGAGTCCAGTGGGTCCAGGGGCATAGGGGTCTTGGAGCAAGGGGGCAAAGCTGGTTCATGGGGACCTGGGCGGGGATGCTCGGTGCAGAGTGTTTGGCTGGCTGGGCTGGGTGCGCATAGATGCATCTCACGGTCAGGGACAAACAGCTGGCAGGGGAGAAATCAAGGCAGCTGGGCCATTCTCAAAGTGGGTCTCAGTCATGCTGCCATCCCTCAATGGACTGGACTGGACACTGACTTTTGGTGTTTGGTGCAGGGCGTACAGTACCCTGACGGTTGGTACTGCACGGCTTCAGTTGGTCCTGTTGTCTTTATAGTCTGTGGGGAGACAGATCTGACATTTCAGAGCGCAAGTACCTTCTCCTGTTCATCTGCAGTGTCAGTCAGACCCAGGAGCTTCAAAATATGCCTGACCCTAGAATGCTAATTCCATCCTAAACAAGATGGAGGAATCTGAAAGGCTGGCTGAATGTAGGCACACCTCCTAATCTTACTAATTTTCCCACCTGTCCTGCCACCAAAATGTGGGGTCAGGACAGGGGGTTGGGCATCTCCACTCTGGAAACACTTGGGTCGCATAACAAAGGCGGCAGGGCCTTTGAAGCTTCCCACACTCGAATGCACTTCCTGCGTGGAGGAGGTGTGAACACATCTGCCCGGAGCAGGCTTTGTACTTGGCCTCCGAGAGCAAAGGCTCTTATCCCAGGAGGTCAGAAACTTGTCAATGGTGGGCAGCTGGTTGAGACCGGTCAGTCAACAAACTCATAGTTGGTAGGTTTTCAGGGGGCTCCTCTAAGGTGCTCTCTGGGGGCTTTTATTAATAAATCCAGCAATGGAATTAGTATGGGTTTATTGAGAAGAGGTGCTTGGTACCAAACACCATGGGGTACAGTGAAGCCATCATGTAGCTGGAGAACTCATAATCACGAGTGTCCAGCCTATGTACTTGTCATGGATTCTGTGTGCACTTGTAATATCTATGGGTGAGCTTAGATATCAAAGAGACATATACACTCCCTCAGATAGGCCCACACATGGGTATAGTGCACCCTTCCTTAGGGCTGTAAAACCTGCAATAGGGGTGACTTACCTGTACCACATGCAGTGCTTACTAGGCATGGCACGAAGGGATGGGTGCCCTGTTGACTCTTCATTTTTCTCTGCACGAAGACACGCAGGCTGCAATGGAGGTTTGCATGAGTTTGGTGAAGAATCCCTTAAGTTGCCACAATTTGTGCTGCAGACCTTTGGGGCTCTCTTTAGTTCCAATTGCCAAATGTACTAGGGGTAGCCTTTATTAAGGACTTACAGGGATCCTAAAGGGGTGCCAATTGTAGAACAATCATACAATTTCAGTCAAAGTTGCACCAGATACCAGGCAAAAAGTGGTGGGTGACCATGTCAAAAGGGGCACTTCCCTACAATTTACTTCCAAAAATAAGAAGATGCAGTCAAAAGTAAAGTGATGACTAATCTAGCTAGGCTCATGGAAGTGTATTATCATTCTTATTGTCTACAAGCTTGGAAGCATAGTCTGTGGCCTTTCATTTACAAACCAAATAATGGCCCCATCCAGCTCTGAACCAGAATGTGGACCACCCAAGACTACTCTTAATGGCCAAACATCTAATCAACATCCAGAAGTAAATGTGCAAATGGCCTGGCTATCAACAGTGAGACAGATGCAGTGGTCCCCGGGTCCAGTTGTGATAGGAACCCAGTGCATCCAAATTATGGCTGTTTTACAATTGATCAAATAAATGAGAGGTGGTGAGGCATTTTTCTTGCTTGCTCCCAGCCCTATAGTTCCCCTGCTATGCCACTGAGACATTCCAGAGGTTTCCTTCAATGAAAATACCCAATGCACATGTCTCAGGGAATAAAACATGTGAAAACCATCAAGAACCTTTTCAACCTCTATTCCTTGTTTCCAAACACACAACAAAAACATTATTTGCATGCCTTTTTTGCAAAAGCAGTTCAAGCTGTTCGGGGAGTAGCTATTGACCTCTCTAAATCAGTGGACTGGGAGATAAGGAAGGTGATAAGAGACAAACAGGGTAGATGGATTTGGGTAAAAGTTTCAGTCCAAGCAGTTCCCTTTGATCTGTTTAATTTGTATGGCCCAGTACAAGATGTTGATGGCCCCTTGAAGGAAATATTTGTTCCTGTAATGAGGGAAGAAAAGCCCTCAATTTAGGGAAGCAATTTTAACTATAAAGAGGACCTCAAATGGTATACTTCTAACAGAAATAAAAAAAACTGTTGAAAGCTCAACTGCACAGGCTATTGATTCCATGAAATATAATTTAAATCTGGTCAATTTGTGGTGTTTGGATCATCCGAACCAGGCACAGTTTATGTATTTCTCAAGTGGAAATAGTACAGTTTTACAACTGCATTTCTTCTTAATCACAATTTTTTTTAAGTGAGGAAGAACGATGATTTGGGCTAATGCATTCTCAGATTATTCAGTAGTGGGGATCACACTAGAGATGGAAGCTTCTAGTACTTCAAGCTCACAATGGCAGTTCGATGGAACACCCCTGGTAGATTAGATTTGTCTAGGTGCAACACGTAGGTTATAAAGGAGTTCTTTTAGGCTATTCAAAGTACTATTTTACCTTTTGCCATATGGGAATCATTCAAAGCAACATTTAGAGGTTGGATAAGTGCATATAATTCAGCTCAGAATAGAGCTCAGAAAGCTCAAGCCAAGGACATACAATGTAATCTACATAATGTACAAAATGCATTAGTAAGGAGAAGGATAGACTTAAGACCAGGATTTGGAGGAAAACTTGACCAGGCCAAGCAAAGACTAAGAGGCATTTTTATCCTTGCAGAGATTAATAATACAAAAACGTTTCGGCAGAAACTGTATGAAGAGAGCCGGTCAGTGGGCAGGTTGTTGACTTGGTCAACACGTCTTAAAAACGTTGCATTTTGTACTGGGGAAATTATGGATGCCAGCTCAAATGAAGGCCAAAAATATGACCCTGATATAACACAGATATTCCTGCAGTGTTATAAAAAATATTTTTGGCAATTCTAATTCTGTCTCCAGATCTTGTCTTGAGGAATTTTACGGGCAGATTCAGCTTCTGTGTTTGACCTAGACCAAGGTAGAGACTGTGCTGCAAGATATTTCATTTGGGGAGGCCACACAGGCATTCCAAAAGCTGCTTAATGCCAAGGCAACTGGCACCAACTGAATCACAACTGAGGTATAAAACAAATTCAGAAAGAACTTTACCCGCATCTGGTACAAATGTTTAATGAAATAGGAGGTGGACTGGGCATTTCTTTGACATTTAAGGAGTCAGTGGTGATAAGCTTTTTAAAAAAAGATCTTGTTAACACAAATTTTTATTGCCCAATAAGCCTGCGTAATGCAGATTACAAGCAACTAACAAAATCTGGGCATTACGTATAGTTGTGGTGAGTCATGCGCTGATTCACAAGGAGCAGTATGGGTTTCTACCAAAGTGAACAATGGCAACAAATACACAGTATTTGGTTCACATTATAGACTACTTCTCCAGCGGTCAAGATAAAGCTGTAACTGTAATGATCAATGCTTCAACCTCTTCATTTGAGTATGGATTTCCACCTAGAATCGTGGCAATGCTTATTAAACTATAGCAAGGGGACGAAGCTTATCTGATAATTAATACAAGGTTAGCAGCCACTATACAATTTAAATGTGGAACCCGGTAAGGGTGCCCAATGTCCCCTATACTTTTTGCCCTATTTATTGAACGATTAGGAGAAAGAATAAGTAGTGCCACAAATATCATTACCCTGCTGCAAGGGATATGCAAACTTAAGTTATTTGCGGACGATATAGTCCTATACTTAAAAGCTGACAAAGCTCATATTAAGGTGGCTTTGAACGTTATTCAAGAATATACAATCCTGGGGGGATACAGAGTTAATAAAGATAAAACCACTAGATTGCTTTTTAATATGCAGGCATTAATACTGCCAGCGGACATAATTAAGAACTATAATAATAGTCATCCCATTTGCTATCTGGGGATCTATGTGACAAATAAATTCACTGATCTCTTCAAACTGAACTATGTGAAGATGCTGAAGAAGGTGAAGTGTCTATTGAACAGGTAGTCCATGTTGCCTCTTACATTAATAGGAAGAGTGTTGTTACTAAAAATGTCAATCCTGCTGTTGTTTTTATTTTTATTCACAAATCTCCCATAGGGTATTTTTAAAGGTCATCATATGGTAATGCTGCAGATTTTCAGGGGCTAGGACTGGTGATATCAAAAGCGATTTGCAAAATACGGAATTCGCAAGAGTATCATTCATTGAGTGATTTTGTTATCGGATGACAAACTGGGAGGAAATTCAGTTACATATAGGGAGGTAACACAAGAAGCTGCGGCACAGCTTTGTTCAGATTAAAGGTTTGAATAACAGCTGTGTACAAGAAATGAGCCTTCCTCAGAGTGGTTGATGAAGTTATGGTACAAAAGCCAATAGATGTGAATAGAGAACTGGGATAGGTCTCTTCGGATTTTCACAGATTCCCCATTGATTGTGGACCATCTGAGAAAGGTTGAAAAGGAAACTGAATGTCAGTCGACAGTGGAAGAATGGGAACATATTTCGATACTATGGTATAAACCCCTCATGGCAACCCAACTTTAAGAGAAGGAGTTTTTTTTATCATAATGGATGGCCTACTATACTCCACGAGCAATTTATAAAATGTATCCATCTGTCCTAATATATGTTTTACATGCACCCAAGATGAGAAAGTGGACTGCTTACATATCTTTTTTTTGAGTGCCCCAAGCTGCTACAAATTTGAGAGTTGATCTTCCAAGCATTAAGTCAGGGTGTTCAAGCTGTAATCCTGACAGACACAAAGCTGGTACTTTTAGGCTATCTAGTCAAACTTTGCGGCTGGATAATTATTGTTTGAATTGTATTTCTTTAGCCATGGCTACATTGCTGATATTACAATATTGACAAACAATTACGGTGCCAACTTTTAAGATGTGACTATAGAATCTTCAAAGGACATGGCTGTTTGAAGATGCAGATGACTGGAGGATGGGCAGCTTGAGAGAATACCTTCAATATCCTCAACATTATGGTGCATCTTGAGGACAGATCTACGAATAAGTATGACCCTTGGGAATCTGTCCAACAGTACACCCATATACAGCTCCATGCAGCCATTGGGCCCTCAAGGGATGCAGGAGTGATCCCTCTATGATCACTATGGGGCTGGGCTCTAGCCTCAAAGGGATGAGCTACGGCCAGCTACAAGGTTGTCTCACTTGAAAGCACAGCTAACCACTGACAGGATCCTCGATGATTTCTACGACTCTTCCCTGCAAGCTGACATAAAGATACACACGCTGTCCTCATCTAGATTTTGCTCAGGCATAACCAGTGACATTAGCCTTCCTTCCAGAGCAATAGGATGCAGTGTACCTTCCAGCTTCCTAGGCACTCTAGCTGTGGCAGCCCCAGAAAATAGCTACAGGTGCAATGCAACACTAAACGATGAGACCTTGGCCCTATTATGATTGCCAAGCCTGTGAGTCGCGAGATTGCAGGTTTTACAACGGCAAAAAAAACATTCAAAGGATCTAAAACCAAGGGGCTTAATTGTGTGTGGCTTGCAGCACTGGGGGGATGTATGACATTACAACGCATGCTTTTACCACGCATGCCTTTACATCGCAGTTTTTACAACGCATGCTGTTACAACGCATAGCGCTTAGGGGTGCTGGATAGTGAATAGTTTAATTTACTATTCCAACTCCAGTACCTGTGGATAGTAGGGAAGGTGTTGGATAGTAAATTAAAACTATTCCCTATCCTAGAGCGCCCCCCCAGTGCAATGCGTTGTAATGGTTTTTGTTGTAAAACCTGCGTTGTAAAAGCACTGCGTGGTAAAAGTTGCGTGGTAAAGGATGTTTCCCGCACTGGAGGTCACTTTTGTTGATGCAGCATCCATTTGCAAGCGTAAATGTTGTCCTTGAAAGACAGCTTCTACTTTGTAAATGTAGGCTGCATGCATTGGAGGGAGTACACAGTGATCTAAGTAACTCCACTCTGCTTCTCCTATGTATCTCACATCATTAGCTGAAATTGCAGCCTCTGCAACTTCAACGGACAGGTTCGTCAAATTCAGGACTTTTTTAATGTCCATATTGGGATGGGTGTGAGTGGCGCACTGGCATCCCAGCATTTGCAGCCATATAGTAAGACCAGGGGCGTAGCTAGAGCTTGTGGCGCTCGGGCTATCCCTCAGATTGCCGCCCCTTGGGGGGAGGGGGGGTGCTGGGGTGCTGGGGAAAAAGTCAGCAGAGCACTTGAAAGATGTCCGAGAGACACGTAGTATTGCTGCTAATAGTTACTTCGATCATGCAAGTTACATGCACATACATGAGGGGTTTTAATTTTTGCCCCTGAGAAAGTGTGACTTCTAGATGTTGAAATGTCACTCATAATTACAATGAAATTCTGAAAGTGCCACACACAGCAATCTGAAACCTTGGCAGCTATCATGGATGGGCCACAGACTCAGCCACCCACCTCTCTGAATCTGCTGCTGCTCTCCTCTTACCTCACTGGCTCCAAGCTGGGTCTATGGCAGGCAGGGGTTGGGTACAGGAGGTGCAACTTCATAGTCACTGGTGCTGAACAATACTAGCGCATTCTTTGCAAGGTACTTCAGAAAATCATGCAAATAGTTCAATAATAAAGCCAGACTCTTCTCATCCAGAGGTGTGTAGGCAAGCATTGCACCAATACGGACAAACAGTCTTAAAAGGTGAGGCGCTCCATAGACGTGTGACATCTGTGCATCTGGATGATCAGCCAGAATTTCTGCATACTGTGGCCTCTCAAACTTGTACAACAGCTGTGTACCGAGCATCACGTTAAAGTATTCCTTAATCCCAGCAACCACTTCGTTCACTGCATACTCCTGGTTATCTGTGTTGCCTCGCGATTTCTTGTAATTTGCATAATCCTCCATAATGGCATCAACACTTTTTTTAGCAGGGCCATAGAGGAGCTGCTTTTGCCTAGTTATCAAGCCCCAGTCACCAACCAGCCACGGTTTGAGCGCCTCTGGAGTCTTTACTTTCACTTCAACTCTGTCCCTAAATGTTTCCGCATTTTCCACGCTGGGGATTACACGAGCTCTCTTCTTACGTGGTGGTTGAGGTGCTTCACTCGTACTACTGCCTTCTCCAGCCCCTGGTGTTTTCTGTTTATTTGTCTTTGTTTTTACTTCCACATGTTTCTGCTGCGGACCCCCGGCCTTCTTTGGTGCTGCACCTCTCATTTTCCCCTCTGCATACTGCTCCTGATTAGCCTTCTGAAGTTCCTTCTGCTTCTGCAGGTTGGTTTCCACGTAGTTGAGTACTCTGCTCTCTGGCACCCACTCATCCCAGTTCCTATTCCAACCGCTGTAATGTATAATGTATTTCACTTGTCTTGTTTCTCCTTCATGGAAACCTTCATACACTTGGCTTCATAAAGGAGAGGTCCGTGGAAACACAAATCTCGCTCCCTTCTCAACTCAAGCAGTGATAAATCTGGACTCTCCTTACTAAAAAACCTTGCACTGATGCAACGGTCCTTCGAAAGCAGGCGGAGTGCATTTTTATTTACCTTCGGTAAATTTGGGCCTGGGCTCCTGTTTCGGCGCCATTTATACTACCTGCTCCTCCCCGGGCCTCCGCTCCCAGCCCCGCCACATCTAATCAGCACACGCCCGCCCCAGCCGCCGCCACCGCCCGCGACACGCATAGCTGCCAAGGTTTCAGATTGATATGTGTGACATTTTCATAAATTCAGTGTAAATATGAGTGACATTTCAATGACTATGAGTGACACTCGCCAGCAAGTTTACCTAGACTGAATAAATGATACAAATAACCAAGTGTTAACTGTATCCAATCCTGGTGTGGAGCATATTTACAACCTGTCTGTGCATTAGCTTGTACTGTGCACAACATGAAAATAGCCTAGCGTTTAGAGTTTGAGTCTCTGCCTCGAGCGTGCACTCAGCAATGCTACAAAGTGTGCTGATGTCCTATTCATCAGTGGCTATCCTTCAATATGTGAATGACCCATCATGACTATCTGAATGTATCCACGTCACATGAATATCAAATTATTGTCAACTTATTATAAACTTATTGTGATTGTGATTTCATCCAGATACGCATGTCAGTTGCCTGCTGATGAAACCCTGACATCTTCAGAGGCAGTAGATTGGGCTCCCATAACTAACTAGTTCTGGTCTGGCGCTTTTGGGTTTTCCATTGCAGGCAGCGACTTTGGTGTGCAAGGCTGGCTGTAGGCAGGCAGGCAGGCTCAGGCTGCAAGCCAACGTTGGACGGGGCAATTCGGTTTGCCTGTCCGAGAGATGAGGCGTGGACTCGGATTGGGCAGGGTTAGAGATGGGAATGGCGTTCTTCACCCCATCATTGCCTGGGCAGCCATGGATGGACTTGGGATGGGACACTCCTACCTTGGTCAAACCACAACAGGTTTGTGAAGTCGCTCCTCGTGTGCTCTGGGGAGCCTGACAAATCCCTAATGGATTTCAAAATTTCGAGAACCTCCGCATAGAGCTGGAAGCTCACTCAGAGCAGGGCTGGCAAAAATGTTCAAGCCAGCCCTGCTCCTTCCCGTCTTTTGCTCTCTATCTTTCCATCCATCCATTCTCTGTCTCTTCCCTCTCTCTTCTGCTTCTGATTGCTTATGTCTCTCTCTAGCCACACCATTCTCCCTCCCTCGCACTTTGATCTGTTTTCCCTCTCAGCTCTCTCTCCCTCTTTCCCTCTGTCTCCTAAAAGCCCCTTCTGCGTGAGCTGCCGTTAACCTAGAGGAGCTGGAGACCGGCACGAGCTGCCGGTCCAGGACTGTCAGAGCCTGGCCTGCCATAGACGTTCCCTTTATGTGTGTGGCGTGATTGTAATCGTCCTTTAAGAGTCAGATTTAGTAACACACAGCATTTCCTAGGCAGTCCTGCTAAGCTAGGGTAGGTCAGAGCGAAAGTTGAAAAAATGCGATCACCTTTTATACAGTTAAAAAAGTTATTTTGACATTCAAGAAAAATTAAAAAGTTGAATGTTGAAATGGTACTTAACAGAGCAGTATATAATTGTGCACATCTATTTAAAACAAGCATTGGCATAGCCAATAGGTCTCGCTTGTGGGACCTTATAAGTATTTTGTTTTGCAGCACAATATCCTTGTTACTAAATACTTATAAGGTTCCACAAGCGAGACCTATTGGCTATGCCAATGCTTGTTTCTACATCCAGCGCCTCACACCGCAGTGTTGTTCCCTTTAAGTGCATCTGAAAAACAGGTGGAAAGAATAGAGCACGTGAAAGTACCAGACATAAGGAGGCAGAAGCTAGAGAGGGGGGAGAGGCTATGGGCGAAAAAACGAGAGCAGAAAGGCGGGCGGGGAGCGCGAATTGTCGAAGGAAAGTCAAAGAGAGTGGGTGAAAAAGACGGGGGTGCGAAGAGAAGCTGCACGGAGGAAGGAGGGAAGCGGAGACGGGGGAGAAAGAGAGAAGAAAGCTGAACAGGGAGGGTTTAGGAAAACAGAGTGGAGGAGTGGGGAGAAAAGGGCGAGAGGCTGCGGGGGCGGTAGGAGAGGAGGGAGGCATGGTCCGACAGGAGAGGAGGGGAGCGAAAAAAAAATGAGTGGCAGGGTGGGAGAGAGAGAGGGATAGAGAGAGGAGGGGTAAAGAGCGCGGGAGGCAGAGACTCTGTTACCAAACATGGCGCGTGTGCAATACGAGACGAGCGAGCAGCGAGGGAGGGGTGAAGGACACTGCATAATTTGCTGAGGTTGAGCAATGCTGGTTTACAAATGTGGGCAGTTTGTGAGTAACGTCTGTTCCAAAGCACGGGGAAGAGATGAAACCATGCCAAGAAACTCGAGGCTCGCCTCTCCATTCTGCTATTTTCTTTCCTTTTCAGCCATCTCCTGACGTTGCCTGGAAGGAAAGGGCCGGGTGCCCCATAATGGGGTCTGCGGTGGGGAGTTATACCGCACACAGCTCTCACAAAACGGCACGGTTCACTCCCACGAACTTCTGCAAGCCCTGGAGAACCAATTATGATGAGAGCTGGATTAAAAACAGAAGCAATATGCTTTACCCGGGCAATGAACAATTAGTTCCCGTACCAAATCGAAAGAAAAATAGAAAATTCTATGCGAAACAAACACACAGATGAAACAACATACACTTTGTGGGAGGGGGGAGGTGCTGGTGTGGGAGGAGTGCTGCTACGGCAACTGCTACGGGCTGGGGAGGGGGAGGAGAAATGAAAGGAAAGGCTGTGTTTGCGGGGAGAGAGAGGGGAGGTGCTGGTGTGGGAGGGGGGAGGTGCTGGTGTGGGAGGAGTGCTGCTACGGCAAGGCTGTGTTTGCGGGGAGAGAGAGGGGAGGTGCTGGTGTGGGAGGGGGGAGTTGCTGGTGTGGGAGGAGTGCTGATAGGGGAGGAGAAGCCCTGGCCGTGAATGCTCGTGCATGTTCACGTGAACTGCAAGAAAACGCCGGGCTGAAAGCCCTTAGTTTGAAGAGGATTTTGCCGACATGAATTCTCGCTCCGCTCGATGCGCATGCGTGCATCGATAGGTCGCGAGACCTAAAAACACACACACACATCCTCGTACATTTTACCCCATTATTCACCTCTCCATGCGTGGTAGTGTGTTTCATTTCCATTTCTCTGGTCATACAAAACGTGGCTCGAGTTTCTGTGAAAAATATTATCCTCTGAGCCATCATGACGTTTTGGTGGTAAAATCGGACATTTCAAGTGCGATTCATGTTTTGTATAGAATAGATGACTTTCTTCCGCCACAATCAACGCCTTGAAAAAATTCACACACACCTTCTGATCTCCAGGGGCTAATGGCACAACAAACAATTCATAATAAATGAGCCCTGCGCCGCGCTTTGATCTTGGAGGAGGTCAGAATGCAAACCAAACCCGGGAGCACAGATAATTTGGAACTGTTTATTGCCAGCAAGTTACGCCCCTCTCTAACTCCAACCCGGTCTGGGCACACACTTACTTGAAAAGAAATTGCAACTGCGGCCTGCTCGAGAGCAGCTGCGTTTCACGCGATGCCTTCCGCCTATCACGCCTCTCCCTGTTGTGTCCGGCCTCCCACATCAGGCTCATTCGGGGCTGCCCAGATCACCTCTGCTGCACAGTTCCTGGTGCTCTGGGGACGAGAGCGAACCACTCCGGCAGCCGCAGTCGGGTGCCCGGGTGTTTAAGTGACCCTTCCGCCAACCAGGCCATGGTGAGACAGGCTGGGTCGAGCGCGCGTGATGCAGCGGGCCACGGGATTAATTGCCGCGCCTGCTGTGACCTTGCCAAGGCCAGCCCCCTGGAGCCATTCTGAGTTCAGCAGAGCTCCTTCCCATGGACTCACGAAAGAGAAAGCATACCGCGCTACTGCGCGGCCAGCGGGCGAATCAATACAGTTTAGATTGTAAAGTTGGCAACTCGGAGCCCAGCCCCCAAAGAAGTCTCCCGAGTCCCGTGCAGCGCCGGCTGCTTGCTTGTGCCACTAGTATTTTATAACTTACAGCGCTTGATAGGCACAGCCTTTATAATTTATTTGGGGACACTGTGTTCCTTCCCAAATAAATTATAAAGGCGGCCGCAACGGGCATCCAGTAACACGGCCGACTGCGGCCGCCTCAAAAATGATGCCGCCTGGGGCGGACCGCCCCCCCCCCCGCACCCCACTAGCTACGCCACTGAGTAAGACTCGCAAAGTGAACTCTACCTCATTAATATGCTTGAGGTAGCATTTTTAAAAATCCAATTGAATGTCAGTTTTACAGATGTGGAAAATTCAAAAGGTTGGTCAGTTTTCCAGTTAATGAGGTTTGGGATTAGGGATGGAAATGGGGAGTCGAAAGGTGTTGGCAGTGCTTAATTTGAGCCTGTTGTTTCCGGCGCTCGTCACCGGCACTTAATTGTCATCACCGGCACTTATGACAGTTTGCCACATGGTGGCACTGTCTATCTAATTTAGAGAGAAGCACATCAACAGTTATTTTTTAATTCAGTAAACATTGACAAAAATTACGTATACCTGCCACCCAAGCCATTCTTATATCTTTAGGGGTGTGGAATAATCTGAGTTGTCACACTTGCAGGAGTGTGATGGCTAGTAGATGTGGTGGGGCGGTTATTGGCTGCACCGGCCGGGGAAATGGCGGAGGATGCAGTGGCCTTTTTTACAATTTAAGCACTGTTGGTCATCCAAAATGCATGGAATAAAAACCAATAAGTTTCCCCCAATGCAACAATTGGAAGGCAGCACATAGATCAAAAGAGAAGCATCTGTCTTTAACAATGTTTCTTTTGAGTTTAGGAAATTGTTGAAATCTGCAGGTTTGACTACACAAATCATCATTACTTTTACTTTCCCAATTTCCTAATAAATTATAAAAAGTAATCTTAATAAGAGTGCCTGGGGGAAGTGTCTACTGTTTCGTGATTTCATTATTTCATTATTGAATCATCCATCCAATTCGATATAGTGGTGTGCGTCAGCAAATGACATAGTTATAACATATTAACAGCAGTCCACAGTACAACCAGAAGTAAAATAAAATTACAGAGGCTTTTAAAAAGGAAACGCCTTTGCCCGTCAGAGTAGTGAAGTCAAAGGAACCAAGCCAAGGTCACCACCTCCTTGGCTAAAGACTGCAGGCTTCTTACTGTAGGAATGTTCTACTATTCCACACTGATGTTTACTCCCTTCCCATTCATACGTCCTGGAGGAAATTACAAAACAGCAAAAATGACGAAACACCTCTGAAAATGGCTTTCTTAGGAGCACAGAATAATGCCATAGCCATGACTGAAATAGTAACTAGTGAAATAGAGATGTTGATATACAAATCATAGACACAGAAGGACAGGGGTATACCCGTTAACTCAGTCGATACCTGGATAAAGTATGCATACAAAAAACAATGTCTCAACCATTAATTATTTCGCAAGGCAATTTAAATACAAAGAATTAATCAAAAGGAGAGTTGGAAGAAAGGGAGACCCAAAAGAACTGGTAGAAAAACAAAAGGTTCTTATTTGCAGGTAGTTATAACAGCACCACAATATATTGTATGTATAAGTAACCATAAGTGGGTTGTGCACTATACATGCTTGTGACAGTGAACGGCGCAGTGACATAACGGTCAGTGACACAACAGTGAAAAAACAGCGTGAATGGTGCAAAAATAACAGAATTTGTGGGCAACAACAAAAAGAAGGTATATACAGGGTAAGTATTCCATTACAAACACAAGTATCCTGGTCCTGATGACGACCCGAACTCAGACAGGTCGAAACACCGTCGACCACCCAGCGTTACCTTGGGCTTAATGTGGTCAATTTAAATAATTTAGAAACAGAATACTTACCCTGTATATACCTTCTTTTTTGTTATTGACCACAAACTCTGTAATTTTAGCGCTGTTCACACTGTTTTCTCATTGTATTGTGTCACTGCGCCAATCACTGTCACAAGCACGTACAGTGAACAATACACCTATGGTTACTTATACATATAATTTATTGTAGTGCTGTTATAACTACTTGCAAATAAGAACCTTTTGTTTTTCTAACAATTCTTTTGGGTCTGCCTTTGTTCCAACTCTCCTTTTGATTAATTATTTGTGTTTAAATTGCCTTGCAAAATAATTACCGGTTGAGACATTGTTTTTTTGTATGCGTTGGTATACAACTGGCAAAAGAAGAACTTCAACCAACGTCAAAAGTGCATTTATAAAGAGGACATCCCATGTTTATCAGCTGAAGGAGGCAGACCAAGCCACCAAGATGGCATGTTGCATGCTGGACGGATTCCTGTCTGCAATACAGTGTGGACCCCTACCTTCAACAGTGCTGATACTCTAAAGTCTCAGGTAGACAGCAAGTGGTGGGGTCTTGTGTGCTGCAACGCAGTGCAGACCACCCTAGCTAAGACTGGCCAGGCCTTCACTGCTTTGTGAGGAACCTCGTCTAAGCCTACTGCCTCTGCCCTCTTAGACGCCTGAGTACCTAGGGAAATGAAGAGCCCTCTACCTCATTCTTACTTGCTTTAAGCTGATGTGTGACTGATAAATGTATTTATTAATTAGAATGAGAATGGGGCATCTGACTGTAGATACTGTGGGTAGTGAGAGGAGACCGTCCCCATGAGTCCAGAAGTTCTTTCTGGTTGACCCTAGTACATCTCGAACGGCATCCCGCCTTTTAAAAAAAAAATATTTGGCATAACCCGATTCCCCTCGCTACCAGCCAGAGCCTTTACTATCCATGTATCCATGACTTCTTCACTCTCCTTGCTTCTGTTACCCCAATACGTTCAGGTTGGTCATACACATTACCTCTCCTGCTCCCTGTCTTTCTTCCTACATGCCCATACAACATCCAAGACCTGCTACTCATGGGGTATAAGCACTTTGCCTGGTGTAATATTGGCATTTTAGGAAAGACAATAGAGGGCCTGTCATGAGCTTAAGCATTTCCTGCTTCCTACAGCACTATTCTGCCTCGGTCTCAGCAACCCCAGCCTATCAAAGTCTCTTATTTAGAAACTAAGGGCCAGATGTAGGAGCCTAAATACCGGTCGGTAACGGCCGATTTCGGCCTTTACCGACCGGTATTTAAGAATTGGCATGTAGGGGCATAATTTTACAGAATCGTAAATTTACCGATTCGGTAAATTTACCGATTCTGTAAAATACCGAATCGGTATTTTTACCGATTCGGTAAATCCCAGATGTAGGTGGGACTCTTCTGAGTCCCAAAGGCCCTACAAATTCGGTATTTTACCACCCAATCCAATTGGGTGTTAAAATACCGAATTCAGGTGTGCCTGCACATGTGTGCATGCACACCTAGCCATGTGACAGACAGACATGCCCTTAGGGCATGTCTGTGTGCCACATGGCGCACATGCCTATTTTTGGGGTGCCAGAGAGTGTCAAAGTGACACCCCCTGCACCCTTGCAAAATTCGGTATTTACCAATTCGGTAATTACCGAATCGGTATTTCCCATTGATTCCTATGGGCTTCACAGCCCCTAGGTATCAATAGGAAATACCGATTCGGTATTTACCGAATCGGTAAATACCGAATTTTAACAATTCGGTATTTCAACATCTGGAAATACCTACATCTCCCCCCTTCAAATTTACCGATTCATAAATACCGAATCGGTAAAATTCGGTATTTATGAATCGGTAAATTCAGATTACCTACATCTAACCCTAACTCTTTGTTTCATTCTGCCAATATTAACAACCAGTAGAGAAACCTTCATGCTCTAAAACCTTTCCAGTTTCCAAGAACCCAGCTCTGCCTCCATCAAAAGCCTCCAGGCCTGTCAGGTGCCAAATCATCTCATAACATTTCTCCATTTACCTACATGCCTAGCTGTTTACCTAAGCTGGAGTGTTTCCCTGAATTGACTGTATAATGGGGCATGTTTATAAAAAAATCAAGCAGCGCAGCAAGCCGCCTTGCTGCGCTATGCGATGGAGAAAGGGCATGAATGTACAGTATTTAACATTATACGGCGCATTTTTGTATTTTCCCTGCGCTGGTGTACGATGTGCTGCCTAGTGCCAATGTATGCACCCTTACACAATGGTGCAAGAGTGCCTGCATTGCCAGCAGGATTGTTTTTGTGTAGGAAGGGAGACCTCGCACAAAAACAATACTTAGAGGTATTTTCCTTTTTCTATGTGAGATAGAGAATGCAACCCCCATGGAAAGAAGAAGAAAACTAGGAGAAATACGGATATGTATCCTCGTTACGCCTCACCTTGGGAGGTGTAGCATTTTTACGTATTCCCAGGTCTACCACTCATGGTAAATCTTGGAATGCGCCACAATCCATGGGTGAATGCATGGGAACACCCATGCTCCAACTATGGAATCCCTCCCTGGTGCAGAGGAACGCAATGCAGGCATTTGCGCTGCGTTGCACTAATGTAGATTTATCAAGCCACTCAGGGCCATGTAAGGTGGCCTTGTGTAGCTTGATAATTCTTACTTAGTAGTTGCATCGCCCGTGCGCCCCATTGCATAAATATGCCACAATCTTTTGAGTACCCTTTCCAAATCAATTGGTCATAGTGTTGCCCACACTTTTTGTGGCTGTAGTTTTCAACTTCAAGTGCAACTGCCTACCTCTTATACTCTGCCTACGTATCACCAGTCACCATGAGAAGAAAAGGCTTCTGTGAAGGGATACTCATCGAACCATGGATTATTGCCCATGGATGTGAACATAAACGTAGCCCCACTGCCCCCTCTATGTTTTTGTCACTGGGTGGGCTTGTGCTCCTACTATCCAGAGACACAAAGATCAAGATACAAGCCACTAGACTTTTTTCAGTGACTTTTGTGGTGTTTTTATGTAAAGTAACATTTTAGTAACATACACAAACCCTGCTCTGCCTCTGGAAAGTCTAACCTAACAACACAGTGGCGACCCCCACAGTGTGTGTGTGTGTGTACACACACACACACACTGCACTAACATTCTCTTGGATCACATCAGCTCTACAGAAAAATATAAAACATAAATAAATAAATAAACTTTTGACAGCCTCATCTTTCAATACCCACATACAATGAGGTGGTGTGTGTTCTCTAACCAGCTAACCTATCCATAAAAGTGAACTTGATGATCGACATAGGTGTGTAAAATATTGAATTCCATTTGATTGCCTTTAGCGATCTTATGGACATACATTTTGGCCAAGGATGGTAGCTAGTGGAGTTATTTTATTATCTGAGTAACATTACTAAAATGAGTAGATGGGGTGATAACCCTGGCACTTTGATTTTGTAAACTCTGTAGGTGATGGATAAGAAATACACGAATGCCCTGATACATAGCACTGCAGTGCTCACAGGTCTAAAGGGGGGGGGGAGGTTCACATTTTGGCTCTCCCAGAAGTCTAACAGGCTAAAAAATCCTTTTCTTCTTTGTGGTTTTGTGTGTGAGAAACCTGGATTTTCCATGAACCTCATGGAGGTAATATAGACAGGCACATTCACATTCACTTTGGATTTTGGAAGTCTCAGCTGTCATAGGGAATGAACATGCATGAAAAGTCCCCCCCAGATGTTAAACTGTGGATAATTGTTGATTTTGCATCTGTTCCCCGCGGACTGAGAAAAAGGAAGGAATACTCGAAACACAAATTGAGCCATCCCGGCATTAAGGGATTCTTCCCTTCCCTTCAGAGTTCTATATAGCACGAACTTGACCCAAAGGTATCAGAGCGCTTTATGTGAACACCAGTTGTGTTATAGATAGACACCTTCGTTTGTTTTTGTTGGGCATGGGAAGATTAAGTGATGTGACCAGAATCACAGGATGTTGAGCGTCCCTGCTGGGACCCAAACCCGGTTCCCACCTTCGAGGTTGAGAGGTCGAGCGGTCTAGCTATAAGGCCGCATAGTCTCCCCAACGAGATTTCTTGTTTTTCCCTGCATCGTTAGGGGCTTGCCATTGCCGTTACCTTAATGGTAATCAGTTTTGGTGAATACACAGGCAGGCCACTGACCAACAGCGGCCTGTCTCTAAGGGTGCATGCCCCCCACCCCCTTTTGGCATACATGAAGAGTTATTGTCAGGCTGAGCAAAGTTCAGCCTCAGAAACACTCTTTGTATTCAGGTCAGGCAGCCAGGTGCTATACAGGCACTAAATGTGCAGGCGCCTGGCTGCTTAAGCTGAACCTAGCTGGGATGAAAATAACACAGTTCTGTGGGCATGACCTGCTCAACCCTGCAAACCACTGTTAGTCACTCTCACGACGAGGGGGAGCGTCACTGATAGCCTTGGCCTGGGCACTTCAGTTCTAAGCCCTAAAGTACCCAGGGCTGAGTGTCAATCAGTGACACCTCATCACAGACTGGGATGGAGCCAGCAACTCTTACGGACCCCATCCCACTCTCTGAAGAGTAAGGGACTGGCTCCTCCCCTCATCAGCTGACCTAAGGTCAGACAATGAGGGGAGGTGGCAGCCCCACCCCTCCTGGGACCTCGGAGGTTTCTCTGAAGCCAGCCGAGATCACCGGTGCAGCTGCCAGGTTGTTTTTGTAATGACTGGTAAGTGCGTGCATGTGTGTATGTATGAATATATTTGTGTTTGTGCACACATGCTATAAATGGGTCTGTGTGTGTGCTTGTGAATAATGGGTGTATCTGTGCATGCTTGTGATTGCATGGGGGTGTGAGTGAATGTGCATGTAGATGGGTGAGTGTATTTTTGTCCGTGTGTGCCCTGCTAGCCCCCCCCCCCGTTCCTATTACCAGCCACCACAGCTCCTGACAGTGCTCTTTTTTTAAACTTTATTTTTCAGTTTACATGTTACAAATACAAATAAAAACAAATCAAATCGGCATCAAATCGGTATATGTAGACATTTTGTTGACAGTGCTCTTTATAGGTACTTTCCCAGAAGGGGAGCTTGACTGTGACACCTGCTTGCGAGGGGCAATGTATTTACCTTAGTGCCTCAAGACCAACTCAAGCAGTTTGATTTGGTGTAATTCCACCCCACGTGCAAAAACAAAAATGCATGAGTATTCCTCTGCGAGCCGCAAGTGGATATTTAACCATGTCTCACCTATATTTCTTAAAGGGTAATTCGTGTGTGTATATTTTTCTGATCTGTGCAAATCACACTATCAGCACTGTCAGTAAATATCATTTTTTTCTGTAAATTGCAACTTACCCAAAGGCATAGAGACTCCAGCTCCCATTTTCAGTCTGCTTATACACTTCCACAATCATATTGTTTGCAGGCTTTCCAAAGGTGGCATCCAGAATTTTCACTGACAAAGATGATTTCAAATTGTTAGTCTCCAGGGCAGTGTCACCCTTAAAACATAAAGAGAATGCAGAAATATGTTAGTAGTAGTAACTTTACGACTGCGGAGACTATGGGGCAGAGAACTTCGCACATAAAAAGATAGACCTGTCCTAAAATTCCCTTCTCAAAGTGTTGCTGCCATTAAAACTGTGCAACATTGACGGATGGATTGAAAAAAGCAGAAAAAGGAGATATTTCCAGTAGTAAATCGGGATACCTTTGCTCATTACCTAAAAGTGACAGGTACCACGCCCCGGAAATGAGGCAGGCGATCATGTGTCCCAGGGGGCGGGATCACGTAGGGGAGGGGCTATTTCCTCATTACAGTGTTAAATATGTGACTTGCTTTTGGCTTGTTGCCTCAAGGTTTCATAGATTTTTTTGGTGTCCACGTTCTGAACCAAAAATCATCTTGTGTACCAATGTCCCATTTTTTTAATTTACGAAGCACAAGTCTAGCAGCTCCACCCATTGCAAAGCTAGAAGCCCCACTTTTCACAGCACGGTCCATATGAACTTCATTAGACTTTGGCATTGGGAAAGCCAAAAAGTGAAAAAAAAGGATTTTTCTTGTCCATTTTCAGTGCTTATGATTCCATTTCCGTTACCAGCTACTAGGCATCTAGGCTTCATTCAACCAGACAAATACATTCTGAGGGCCTCTTTCATATGGCTGTCAATGCCACTACTGTAACTACTTGAACTGTGGTAAATCCCAGAGCAGTGCCGTATCCTAAGCAGTGCCATTTGAAGTAGACCCTTTTTCAGGCAAAAATATTATTTTGCTAACATTTTTTTTTTTTTTATTAAGAGTAGATATAATTATACAGATAAATCAATCTACATTTTAAGCAATTCTTCAAAACATCAACTTAATTATTAAAGCATGTGATATATCACAATACCAATATGTGGGCAGCAGTAATACCCGGAAAAATGAAAACAGTAGAAGGAAAGCAAGACAATTTAGGATTAGAATTCGTAATACCTTAGTGCCAGATGTACAAAAAAGTGTTTGCAATTTCCTAATTTTTGCAATTTGCAATTAGGAAATCGCGAACAGCTATATATAACAGTGTCTCAAACACTGTTTGTGGTTCCTAATGAGTTGCAAATGGACCTGCCTCATCAATATTCATGAGGTATGTCGCAATTTGCGACCCATTGTGAATGGCTACAATCACTGGGATGTTGGCCTGCTTGGATCAGCAGACCACCAAGGCAGTGATTGCTTTTTAACGCCTTAACTGCAGCCGTTATTTCAGCGCAGTGCTGGGCATTCCAAAGAGTGGGCGGGGCCGTGTCGGCCGTTTGAACGTTCGCAGCACCAGCCAGGTAGTGCTCCGAACGTTCAGCGGCCGACGGCAGCAGCAATGGGGTTAAATAAAGTTATATATTTTTTTGTAATGCAGTTGGCTTACCATAAAGGAAAACAGGCTGCATTACAAAAAGAAAAAAGAAAAGTTTTCTTTTAATTTTTGAGAGTAGGCGGTGGTCCGTTGGACCAGTGCCTGGTCTAAAAAAACATTTTTCACCCACATTCACAAAGGGGTCCCTTGGGGATCCCTTCCGGTTTGTGAATGGGTTACCACCTCCTTTAAGGAGTCGGTAGATTATAAATGTTTCGCAATTGCATTCTGGCCGCAAAACATTCATACATATCAGTGCTTTTCGGTATTAAGAAGGGAAGCGATAAACACACCCCTTCCTAATACCGAATCACAAAAGCAAAATACTATTTGGTAACAAGTTACCAAGTCACATTTTGCCTCTCGTACATGGTAAAATGCATTTTACCTGCGCAAACGTGACTGTACAGATTTATGAAACAGGTTCTGCCCTGTAGAATTCTCCCACTGAAGAAAACAACCAGAGCTATTCACACACAGCTTAGTTTTGGGAATTTTATCACACTGCATACATGTGACCCTTTGTGCTCTTGGTAAAGCTAAGCACCTATTTGTTAAAAAGTATTGCACAGGGGGAAAAAGACAGTGTGGCATAAAAGCATGAAGTGTAATACACTATTTATTACCATTGTTGAGGCAGAAGAGGGGTATCATGACCCATTCCCCTCTCTCAAGTGTAATAGCAAATACAATATTGCACCCTATGCATCTGCATACATACCACATGCAAATGTAAAAAGGTTACTACTACTTTTAGGGGCAAAGTCCCAAATCGAGGTTGTAAAAGGTCTGTATTCAGTGCCCACAGATCAGATGGAGGACAGACTATGTTTTTTGTGTGCTTTCTACATTAAGCACCAACATTTTAAGTCAGAATCAGATATCCCATAACTAAACTGAAAAGATAGTCACAGGATCCCCTAGGATCCGAGGTAAGTTATGTGCATTAAATGTTTATGATGCTCACAAGGCTGTAGACCCTTATGACCCTGGTTTTAGAACATATGTTTTCATGGTCGCAGAAGTCCCCTGCATAATGCATTATTGCAACAACAGGGTTCAATTTTCCACCCGGCAGAACTAAAGTCTCATGGGAGAGAGTTTTGTTTTGTGGCTTCCTAATGCTAGCTTTGAACCATCCAATCTTCTGGACAACAATTCTACACTGTTCAAAAAAGTATCGGCAATCAGACGGTAACTCACTGCTTTACTTTAACCAAAACCTCAAGGGCTCGATGGTCACCGTTAGAAGGTACAGCAAGAGCCACTCCTACGTCCAAAGTCAATAACCTGAGTCCCAGGGCCAGCTGCCAACCAGAAGCGAAGAGAAACCCTGTTATGTGCAGCACCTTGGATATATGTGCAAGCAAAGCAGCATTCTTACCACTACCCAGGCATGGTCGAAGGCAGCAGTAATACGGATGTATGACGTTACAACGCAGGCTATTACAACGCCTGCCTTTACAACGCGGTTTTTACATCGCAAACCTTTACATCGCATAGCGCTTAGAGGTGCTGAATAGTGATAAGTATAATTTTCTATTCCAACTCCAGTCCCCGTGGACACTAGGGAAGGTGTTGGATAGAAAATTAAACTTATTCCCTATCCTAGAGCGCCCCCCAGCGCAAGGCGTTGTAATGGTTTGCGTTGTAATGACCGCGTTGTAATGGTAGTTCGTTGTAATAGTTTCGTTGTAAAGGTTGTTCACCCAGTAATACACAGTGGGTCTGATTCACAAATGTCAACATACACTTTTGTGCAAGTTTAAGATTTTTTGCAATTCACAAAGCAATTTTACGAGTAGTATCTTTACTACTCCAGAGACCCACACGCATGGCGGAGACCCCTCACATAAAAAGATAGGCAATCGTAAAGACACTGGGGCAGATCTACAAGAAAGTGCTGCAGCGTGGCACCGCAAGCCCTTTGGCTGCGCCACGCTGCAGCACTTTCAGAGCACAGGAATGCAACATATTTACCATGATATGTTGTATTCCTGTGCTCTCCCCTCGCTGGTGCACAAACAGCTGCCATGCGCCGGTGTAGGCACCATTGCACCATGGTGCAAGGATGTCTGCCCCATAGGTAAATTGTTTTTTTTGTACAGGAAGGGGCACCTTCATGCACAAAAACAATCACTACAGGCATTTTACTTGCTGTAGAATGCTGTAAACCTATGGAAGGTTTGGGTCCAAATTGCACGCTAGAAAGGACAACAGTACTTTTTTTTACACAAAAGTGTCTAGTGGCACAAGTTAAATACACAATTCACCATACAACGAGCCGGTGTTGTTAATCCACAGGCTTGTGTGGTTTATTTCACAATTATTCTCTGAGAATAATTGTGAATTAAAACAAATGAGCTTGTGGATTAACAACCCCAGCTCGGTGCTGAAGAATGCAGCACGCATTGAAAGAGGAAAAAATGAGGAGAAATGAAAACATTTCTCCTCGTTGCACCTGGCTGGCGTAGCAAACTGACGCATTTCCGGGTTTATGATTTCTCCTAAATCGGGAAATGTGGCTGGTTCCTTGGGTGTTGTGTGAGAACACTCACAGCAACAGCCAAGGAACGCCCCTTTCACGCAAAGTGCTGCGTGTAAAAGGGCCTTATTTACAAGGAGAGGAAAAGCCATGCAGGGTGGCTTTTCCTGTCCTTGTAAATATGGGGCAGAGATATTCGTGCTGCCATTGCGTCAGAAAAAGTGACATACTGGCAGCGCAAAAGGCTTTTAAATCTGCCCCACTATGCATAAAGTAGCCTTGTGAACAGCAAAAAAAAATCGTAAACATAACCTAAAAAGGAGGTTTACCTTTGTGAATCAGGCCCACGATGCAAATCACTGTTAGATGATTCCCCTGCATTTTTTGCTGACTGCCCCGAGTAATGAGAGGCTTGGTCTTAAGAAAATCTGATCAAACACAGATCTAAAAAAATAACCTACCGCAGGTGCTGTTTCAGCCAATACCAGGGCAGCCAAGCCAAGAAGTATGGAAAGAGGTGCCATTGTGACGGAGGTTGGGGAATTCTGGCATGCCGTTTTCGGGCTCAAAGGTGAATTTATACCCCCTTCCTCTCACATGCGGGTGTTTACCAGTTTGCATTTCCCGCAAGACCTGCTGATTCTAATTATTTACTAAGTATACAAAGAGCAAATGAGTAACCCACAGAAATATGGACATTGCCTAAAGAGATTACCTTGGAACTGGTGCATGCTGAAAAATATGAGCCTTCTTATCAAAGCCCAGTGTGGGGTCCCTTTCATGGACCCAGTCAGAATCCACAGAACATATGCACAAGGGCCCCCCTAGCATCCCTGTTCTGTAACTGTGGCAGGCACAAATGAGAACAGATATATTTTATGCACATTATTGCAACAGCCTTTTTCCCCTGTGGGCCCCCTTAATTCGAGTAACATTTCCAACAAAGATGCATTCCCATTTTCACAGATTCATTATTCGAAGAAGTGCTCCTCTATTTTCACGTGCGTTGGGTAATCAAAAGGTGGACGTCACCGGGGTCATATCGATATAATGATTCATGTTTTATCCTGGCCTTGCTATCTTGGAAACTAAAGGTTCTAGGCCTGCTATTCCTATGAGGCTACTGTTCCTTACCACTACCATACCATTAGAAAGGCTGATCCGGGCACCTTACCACCCCATCCCCATCTCCCCTTTAGCCTGAAGCCAGCTGCATCATTTCACCAAAATCCTAGCACTTGTGAACAGTGTCAGATTTACCAAGCGTGGGCAGTTTAGGTGATGGCTCTTTCAGACATTGTTAAAATATGTGCTCAAACAGCATATTCTATGGCACATTTTTCATTACTTTGGGATTACAGAAGAAGTCATAGACATGTATGCGGCCTTCCTGAAATGTTTATCTTCCAGCATACATTTTACACCTGCTCAACCCCAAGGGGTTTTTCTCTCATTTCTTTGGGCACATGGCCCCATGCAAATGAGGAAATGTCCATGCAGCCACATCATGTTACACATTTTAGTGCAGGGGTAAATGGTCCACCTGTAGGTGGATTCATTGTGCGCCACAAGTACTGCAGAGTTGGAGTGCATCCTGAGGAAAACCATTAGGATGAGGTTGGTGGGTCCAAGGAACCCACAAGCATCCCGGGAAGGTGTGTGAAAACACGCACCGACGTCTCTTCAAAATTGAGCCAGGTCTTCTGGCAGTGAAAGACCATGCCAAAGCCCCGAATCTCACATGGTGGCTATATCTTTCAAGTATGCGCTCTACCCAGGCCAGCCGTAGACTGTCAGAATAAATGCCTGCACTGGAGAAAGGACATTTACTTTTACATATTTAGGTGAACTGTCCCTTTCTAGGCAGGTCGCACAGAATGAGAGTGCAGTCAGGGACAACGCCCGATTGCTGTGAGATGGGGGAAAATGGGGACCGTCTTCATTGGATCCCTCCTAACCTTGTCTTGATGGTGGTAGCCCCACTTGACTTACTCTGCACTTGCCCTTGCTAGAGGTAGTTTCACAGGTTTGGGGGCAATGGCTTCTCCTTCTAAGTAAATAAAGGATAGCATGTACACACAGCTTTACATTAGAGCATTGTCAGGGTTGACTGCTTCTATCAAATAAAAATAACGAGTCGCCCAATAGGCAATGGGTCTTCAAGCAATACCCTGATCACGGCTGGGGATGTTAAAAGGAATCACATATGTTGGAGAATACAACCATTTAATCTTGATTTTTTATTTCGCACATTCACAGGAGGTGACTTTCCTGAATCCAGTCACCCCTTCAACTAGGTCGGGAGCTGTAGGTTTCCCCCAATGTTGCTTGATACAAATCTTGGCCACAGATAGACCTGTTGCCATCTACTGCTTTCTATGGTTGGAAACATGCACAATATCAGACATTACATTGAGAACAGCTAATTGTGGTGAGGGGGTTATCTTGAGGCCAAATTGTTCTGTACGGCCTACAAATAACTAGTCAAGTTTGGGCATTCCCGGAGTATACGTAATAAATTGCAAGCTGAATTACCACATCTCCAGCAGTCTGACTAGAGGAAAAGTCCTGACCTGTGCAATTTAAGGGGTGTCCAGTAACCATTCCATAATAGTTCAAAGAACAAAAATTTGAGTCAGGCTTATGATAGAGAAATCATGTGTGGAGAGTATGGAGACACAGTTTTCTTCTGAGTACTCAGTTTCTGAGTGTTCTGCCGGAATAATCTAGTCCCTGGCCGGTTCTGTCTAGAAAAAAGGCAACCAAAGAGTTCTCCTTACAAAGCTGAAGCCACATCTCTGTAAACATCCCATTTCTTGAGGTAGCCGTGAATAGTCGATGTTGACTCTCCAATCCACTTACATAAAGGGGGGTCAATTTGCAGAAAGGGGAGTATCCACAAACTCAGGGGAATATTTATAACAAAGTCACAAAGTGCAGCTCAGCAAGTCACCTTGTTGTGCAGTGCTGTGTGACAGTGAAAGGGAAAGAATGCGCCACATTTAAAGGAATACCGCGCATTCCTGCCTTTCTCCCTGCCCTGGCCCTGTTTTGGCTGACTAGCGCCTTTGCAGCCCTCTTGCACCATGGTGCAAGGGTGCCTGTGTTGCATTCAGGATTGTTTTTCTGCAGGAATCCTGCACAAAAGCAAGGCTGAGAGGGATATTCCTCTTTCTATGTGTGCTTCAGAATGCAGCACACATAGAAAGAGAAAGTAATGAGGAGAAATCCCCTCATTACTTCTCCCCTGAGAAGGCGTACCTTTTAGGCACATTCCCAGGTCTACTACTTTTGGTAAATCTGGGAATGCATCAAAAACCATGGGAGTTGGTGGGAACACCTACACAATGCCCATGGAATGCTTTCTCAGGGCAGACTAATGCAACACAGCAATGTGCGCTGCCGCGTGTTACTGCTAATTTATGAGGACACTCAGGGCCAGGCACGGTGGCCCTGCCTGGCTTCATAAATTATATTTTGGACTTGTGTTGTGCTTGCATCACATTGTGTCGTACAAGCACGACACACCCCTTTCATAAATATGCCCCTCAATGTACTTAGCCAAGGTCAATAAAGACTCATGTGCTGGCTAAATGACCAGGCTTCTCCAGGTCTCAGTTTTGTAGATATATTCAAATTCAGCCGTAGCTCCTCTGCTGAGGCGTAGGAGAGCCGCCCCACTGCTCTTTGAGAAGTGGAAAAAGGAAAAATAAAATGATAATAACACAATGTTATTATCATTTTATTTTTCTGAGGCAGTTTCACGGGCTGGGCTGTTGTCACAGCCAGCAGGGGGAGGAGTGGTTGGGGCACTTAAGTACGCATGATGGTCTTGTCAGCCGTCTTGCGCTGGCCAAACAGTAGTGCATACTTAGCATGTTCTCCACTGCACTGTAATGCACAGCCTGGGTGAAGAACATGCACATGCTCTCCCTCCCTCTCAGAGCGCCAAACCACAGCACTCAGACCAATCAAAACACTGCTGTCATACTGGTGTACAAAAGGACCAGGAGCTGACGGTGCAGGTAAGCATTTTGGGTCAGGCGTGGGGGGAGTCAGCAGACGATGATGCGGGAAAATAACATAAAAAAAGAAAAACACTTACCTTGCCCTCGCCACATTGCCGACTTGGTTATGCGGCAGGTGCAAAGTGAGTGTTTTTCTTTTTTTTAATGGAATTTTCCCTCGTCGTCGTCTGTCAACTCCCCCCCAACACTGCGCTTACCTGCACCGGCCGCTCCTAAAAAGGACCACCTATGTGAGTGAGAAAGAAATCAAGCAAAATGTCTAAAACAAAAAAAAAGAGCAGTGACTCTATGCAATAAAAGAAATCTAAAATTGTGCACTACAAACTGCAAAATGTAAAAGTCTTTAAAGACTAAAATGCCTCAATGCCTAAACCAAAAATGTCTAGTGACTAGCTGTCTCTAAATAACAAGCGCAAAACCAACAGTTGATGGACAGAATGCAGAACAATGTCATACATTCACCCCAGTACAGATATCTGGGCCTAAATCCATCGTTTTTTTGCACTCCACACCACCCCAGTTCAGACATGGTCATATGCAAATCAGCCTTGACCCTGTGCCTCATAGGAACAGTCCAGCAGAACTGCCAAGCCATGTCTTTCCTGGACCGGAATCAAGCATCCTAGGACCGCATTCTGGCTATCAGCCGTCTTTCGCCAGGATAGCTTGACTCCAGTGGTGTGGAGAGCATGGGACTCTCGTCTGAGCATACCCATCCCACTCGGGGTGACAAATGCAAAACCAACAGTTGATGGACGGAATGCAGAACAATGTCATATATTCACTCCAGTACAGAGATCTGGGCCTAAATCCATCGTTTTTTTGCACTCCACACCACCCCAGTTCAGACATGGTCATATGCAAATCAGCCTTGACCCTGTGCCTCATGGGAACAGTCCAGCCCGAACTGCCAAGCCATGTCTTTCCTGGACCGGAATCAAGCATCCTAGGACCGGTTTCTGCCTATCAGCCGTCTTCAGCCAGGATAGCTTGACTCCAGTGGTGTGGAGCGCATGGGACTCACGTCTGAGAATACCCATCCCACTCGGGGTGACAAATGCAAAACCAACAGTTGATGGACAGAATGCAGAACAATGTCATACATTCACCCCAGTACAGAGATCTGGGCCTAAGTCCATCGTTTTTTTGCACTCCACATCACCCCAGTTCAGACATGGCCATATGCAAATCAGTCTTGACCCTGTGCCTCATGGGAAAAGTCCAGCCCTAACTGCCAAGCCATGTCTTTCCTGGACCGGAATCAAGCATCCTAGGACCGGTTTCTGGCTATCAGCCGTCTTCAGCCAGGATAGCTTGACTCCAGTGGTGTGGAGAGCATGGGACTCCCGTCTGAGCATACCCATCCCACTCGGGGTGACAAATTCAAAACCAACAGTTGATGGACAGAATGCAGAACAATGTCATACATTCACCCCAGTACAGAGATCTGGGCCTAAATCCATTGTTTTTTTGCACTCCACACCACCCCAGTTCAGACATGCAAATCAGCCTTGACCCTGTGCCTCATGGGAACAGTCCAGCCCGAACTGCCAAGCCATGTATTTCCTGGACCTGAATCAAGCATCCTAGGACCGGTTTCTGGCTATCAGCCGTCTTCAGCCAGGATAGCTTGACTCCAGTGGTGTGGAGAGCATGGGACTCACGTCTGAGCATACCCATCCCACTCGGGGTGACAAATGCAAAACCAACAGTTGATGGACAGAATGCAGAACAATGTCATCCATTCACCCCAGTACAGAGATCTGGGTCTAAATCCATCGTTTTTTTGTACTCCACACCACCCCAGTTCAGACATGGCCATATGCAAATCAGCATTGACCCTGTGCCTCATGGGAACAGTCCAGCCCTAACTGCCAAGCCATGTCTTTCCTGGACCGGAATCAAGCATCCTAGGACCGGTTTCTGGCTATCTGCCGTCTTCAGCCAGGATAGCTTGACTCCAGTGGCGTGGAGAGCATGGGACTCACGTCTGAGCATACCCATCCCACTTGGGGTGACAAATGCAAAACAACAGTTGATGAACAGAATGCAGAACAATGTCATACATTCACCCCAGTACAGAGATCTGGGCCTAAGTCCATCGTTTTTTTGCACTCCACATCACCCCAGTTCAGACATGGCCATATGCAAATCAGCCTTGACCCTGTGCCTCATGGGAACAGTCCAGCCCTAACTGCCAAGCCATGTCTTTCCTGGACCGGAATCAAGCATCCTAGGACCGGTTTCTGGCTATCAGCCGTCTTCAGCCAGGATAGCTTGACTCCAGTGGTGTGGAGAGCATGGGTCTCACGTCTGAGCATACCCATCCCACTCGGGGTGACAAATGCAAAACCAACAGTTGATGAGCAGAATGCAGAACAATGTCATATATTCACTCCAGTACAGAGATCTGGGCCTAAATCCATTTGTTTTGCACTCCACACCACCCCAGTTCAGACATGGCCATATGCAAATCAGCCTTGACCCTGTGCCTCATGGGAACAGTCCAGCCCGAACTGCCAAGCAATGTCTTTCCTGGACCGGAATCAAGCATCCTAGGACCAGTTTTTGGCTATCAGCTGTCTTCAGCCAGGATAGCTTGACTCCAGTGGTGTGGAGAGCATGGGACTCACGTCTGAGCATACCCATCCCACTCGGGGTGGCAAATGCAAAACCAACAGTTGATGGACAGAATGCAGAACAATGTCATACAATTACCCCAGTACAGAGATCTGGGCCTAAATCCATCATTTATTTGCACTCCATACCACCCCAGTTCAGACATGGCCATATGCAAATCAGCGTTGACCCTGTGCCTCATGGGAACAGTCCAGCCCAAACTGCCAAGCCATGTCTTTCCTGGACCGGAATCAAGCATCCTAGGACCGGTTTCTGGCTATCAGCCGTCTTCAGCCAGGATAGCTTGACTCCATTGGTGTGGAGAGCATGGGACTCACGTCTGAGCATACCCATCCCACTCGGGGTGACAAATGCAAAACCAACACTTGATGGACAGAATGCAGAACAATGTCATACATTCACCCCAGTAGAGATCTGGGCCTAAATCCAACGTTTTTTTGCATCCACACCACCCCAGTCCAGACATGGCTATATGCAAAACAGCCTTGACCCTGTGCCTCATGGGTACAGTCCAGCCCGAACTGCCAAGCCATGTCTCTCCTGGACCGGAATCAAGCATCCTAGGACCAGTTTCTGGCTATCAGCCGTCTTCCTTCAAACTGCCTCTGCCCGATGACTCTCTGTGCTACTACTATTAGACTGTCTTTAGATAAGCTTGCCCTGTTGGCCACTCTTTAGTTAAGATAAAGCTGTGATAGAATAGCTGTAGCCACTGGGTCCACTCCTGTCTTTTGCGTTGTCCTCTGTAATCTCTAGTCTTTGTCAATTCCCACCCCAAAAATGCGCAACCAGATGTTTGCCTACTAATTTTTGTTAGGTTATTATACTACTACTACTGTTGCGGTTATTCTCTGCACAGGCACATACAGAACTATGCACAAGAAAATAGGATGTTGGTGATAGGGAGGTTGGACCTTACTTACACCCTAGTCACAGAACTCAGTCAGAAGAACCCACAATTCAACGACAGTCTACCTACCTAAGTGTCTCAGTCATAGTCATTTGTCCCACTCCCAACCCCCACAAGAAGATAGTTAGATATACCCAATTATTTTCTTACACAACCCAGAACAGAAGAACACCCTTTCGCTCACTCACTCGTTTAAGTCCACAACACCCCAGACACTCAAAATATACCACAGAGTCTATGTGCAAGTTCAAAAACTTTATTTTTTTACCAACAAGCTTTGTATTGTTGTAACTTGTAAGTTGTTCCATGAAAAACATCCAGCTCCACCATGCAAAATAAAGAAGATTAAATACTTTACATTTTTGTACAACTAGTGCACAATAGAGAACTGTGGGAATTGTGGGAAACCCCTAACCATTGAACGTATACTGGTTACACATGCATCTTTCGAAAGCTCTGCTAATCTCTGGTTCGTAGAAGGCAATCTTCTCATCTGCCTAGGAGAAAAATGTTGCACGTTAGACAGTGAATACAACTATGCCAGTTTATAGCAGTCATGCCAAAAAGTGTACCATTATGGATAAGCAAAAGGGATTAATAATACTGTAAGTAAGTAAGTAAGTCAACCTCTTTAGTTGTATGCAACACTCATGTGGCCTCAAAGGTGTCTTTCTTACTGTGCAACAAGCAGCAAGGTAACAACATGGGCAAAACAGTAGACCCGGATCATTCTAAAATGGTTACATGGCTCAGGCTAACGTTCCAAAGACTAGAGTAGGAGTAGAGATTAGATGACCCTAGGGACCATCTAATAAAGTAAAACTAAACTCTGTCTAATGACTGCTGTACAGTAGTACGCAATTTGGACTAGTTACACTTACAATGCTTTATGTTGTACTTAACTGTATTTTCAATCTTCCTTCCTGGTGAAGTACAACTAGTAAAATAGGTGAAGTTGTGCAGGCATCTCAAAAGGTGTATTTGCTTTTATAGGTGCACAATCACTACCAACGACCAGTGCCACTGCCGACGGGGCCAGCGGCGATACCAATGCCATCCAGGAGGGGACAGTGGCTGCGGCACCTGCAGTAGCAACAGTGGGGGAGGAAACGTCAGCGGTGGGCGGTGGTAAGTTATATTCATTACTTATTTGCATTACTAGGTGGGAGGGGAACATTTCCCTCACTGTGCTATGAGACTTATTAAGAAAGTATGAATTTGAAATTGTACTGGACAATATACAATGGTTGAAGAAGACACCCTTTGCAGCATTACCAGCATGAGTTGAGTAAACAAGGCCTCTTCTATCAGACTCCAACACAGCTGTGAAAGTTATGGAGAAGACTAAAAGTCAGATCAGATGACCTTGAGGGATGTGTTGAACAAAAAGGGAAAGAAGTGAACTAGGGAGGAAGAAGGAAGGACGAAAGATGTAATAAGACTACCATAGAAGGATACTTTGGAAGGTTCATGCATGTGGCTGATATGAATCCGATGCATGGGTTGTTGAAGGATGGGTAGAAATGGAAGGTGAAAGAGAAGATGCATGCCTGGTTGGGCAAAACAATATGGGTGCATGGATATAGTGGATAGCAAGAATCATGAGCGGAGTTTGTGACAATGAAACACAAGGCAAGGAAGGAGTGGACGCATGGGTGGTTGTTGGTGAAAGTGAAACCAGCTAAGGCGATAATAAAGAATGATAGACATTTATTTTTATTGGTTGTTTTCCCCCTAAATGTATTGTATTCATCATAGGTGGAGACTGTCACTGGAAGCAGAGTCTTACTTTGAAAATATAAAAGGAGATACAAAAAATACTGGTGTTCTTCTGTGTACTCAAGTCCACCCATAGTACTAGGGCCAGTATAATGCCAGAAAAAACTTCAACAAAAGTTACAGGCAGGGGAAGCAGGAGGATAGATACTAAAAGTTGCCACCGTTTGTATGTACTGCGCTTGGTAGTGCTACTATGCCACTATGTGTTGAATTAATTTGGAAGAGTTTCAGTTACAATTCTGTTTCTTTTTTTATAAATACTCATACTCCTTCCCAAAAACCATCAAGGAAGGAGTTGGCAGCCAGGGCCCGGCAAAGGAAACTGCAGGCCATTTTGGAGGAGTACCGCCGGCTGGTGGCTGAGGCCGAGGAGGAGGAGGAAGAGGCAGCAGCTGCTGCCTCTACCAATGCCCCAGGCCCCAGCCAGGCCCCACCTGCAGGAGTACGGCGCCGTGGTCAGGCAGCCGCTCACCGCCGGCATTTAACAACATCTGCCGCCCCCCACATCATGGATGCAAATGTAGGTGCCGTGCATTTCGGCAAAAGATTCTCCTCCGGGTGTCAAAGTTGGAGGATCAATTAGAGGAGCGTGTGAAGGTATTGGTGGACAAACACCTTAAAGCCCGCCGATTGTGATGGACATTGTTCATTTGCCCCTTTTTTAATACTTTTGTTGGTGGGTGGGAATTGGGTGTTGGGGTTATTTTTGTGGGACATTCTTTGGACTTGGACATTGGTTGGGGTTAGGGTGGGGATAGGGGTGGGATAGGAGAGGACTAGGAGGATATTTTTTTATGTACATCAATAAATGTTATTTATTTTCAACGTACACATATGATGATGTTTTGTGGTGGGGTTACTGTTGTACGTCACAAGGTTTACTCTACATGCAGGGCAGCGGCCAGTGTTTGATTGAAATAATTTATTAATTGACCACATGTAACAACATCATGCCAACAGATAGATGCGGTACCCCTCACTGAGTTATATTTGTCCTATTTGTACTACCAGTCTCTCCTCCATTATACCTCCGAGCAAACTTCTCTTCTTACCTGTGATTGATGATGATTAAGTTTGGCACTGCAAGCAGGGCTGCATGGTTTCCCAAGACAACGGAGAATATGCCGTGGTTGTGTGATGTTAGTAGTAGACTAGTAGACACTGGCACTAGCATTGGAAAACAAAAACAAAGAGACAATCATTTGCCTGAGACAGAATGTGGGAGAAGTTGAAAAATACAGTACATAAGACTGACCCAAAAAAATACAAACAATATTGAAACTGCTAGTGCTAAACTCAAAGAAATCAATGTTGTCGAGGACTGCCAAGTACAAGAAGATAAATGTAGTTGTGTTGAAGGAGTCAGTAAAACACAATTCAATTTGTAAACTTAAATGCTGTCAAATTAAATTCAAACAATGCCACCAATTATTTAGATGTATTTGTTGGGTCACTTTGGGAAATTAATTGCCTTGTACACTAGTACATACAGTGAGCTTGGGTGGGCAAGCAGAAGAGGATCCTCGCCCTGCCTCGTTGACATTTGATTTCATTAGTGTTGCTTTCACCACATCTGCCCCAGCAAGCGTGTGATCAATTGTTGGCGTAGATTTAATGTAGTAACATCACACCTCAATATAAAACCACACAGCCCGGGGGAAGAGGGTTAGGGTTTGATGAATGGATGGGAACGGGGGTTTGGGGAAACGTTAGACAAAGAAAAACAGTACGCATGGACACAACAAAAGCAAAACAATGAAGACGATGATTGATGATCCACTACTACCCAATAAATGTAAAGTCAAGTAAGAAAAACGAAATGGATGCATGATGAAGGTTAATTATTAACTTGATGGTTAATAATAAGTGGTACTTACTTAACTACTACTACACAATTCAAAGGAAGTATTTCTTATACATGATATGAATATGACTTTTGCCTAGGCTGTATGCCCTCTGAGAAACCGTAATACCTGATGTAGCGGGCTGAAAGCTAGCAAAGAAAATTAAGAGATAGATTAAGTGAACAATCAAATACCAAACACAAGCGTAAAATAAATGAAGAGGAAAAAGGAATCAAAGAAAATTACGAAAATGATACTAAAGTTAATGTATTATGTTATCCAGGGCCAAATATGTAGTTGTATCTCGTCATTCATCTATGTCCTCCCTTCCATGGACACTGTGACTGATTATATCATTCTTGGGCGCCTCTGGCTGGATGATGATGAGGAGGATGGATTGGTAAGGTAAGTGTGAGTTGTTGCTCCACGTATAATAGCGCTGGGTGAAAGGCCGGCCTATAAGTGTTGATGAAAGAAGAAATGGGGTATTACAAAATAAGTTAACTGAATGAAAACATAAAAATAAATTACGGTGTAGTGCAAAAAAGACAAGACTCGTGAGCGAGAAGATTTTCAGACTGAGGCTGCTTGGATACATTGATTAACTCTAATCTTCTAGTTGCACAGCAGTCATCGAAAAGAACAAGATAGGAGCCAGCACAGAACAGTTACATGGCCACACCACAACACCGGGCCGTGAGTCTGTGGCCCAAACTCCATTTACCTACATTTTTCACAGTTTCAGACAAAAGGCATATACATCAACCTAGCATTTTTCAAAACAAGTAATTAAATCAATGCGCCAATGGCAGTCAATCATACCACTATTCTATTCCACCACTGCACACACATGTAGCCTAGGTCTGCTGTGGTTCTTGTTGATTGGTTGTGCGTTTACCTTGTATTCCACTTCCTGAACATATTCCATCAATCATCTCTGATCAAACTGACTGACAGCGTGCAAAGATGGTATGGTGGTCATCATCATTCATCATCCAGTGTGGCACGTGTACGTGTTCTCCAACAGACCGCCAACAGCAACTCAGTCTGTAGTGAGTGACTACGATTAAGTCCAGAGTCAGACTGCACCTGCAGTAGTAGGAGTACAATTGGATACATATTATTAAACAACATGGAAACATTGACCATCACTTGAGACACAAGTACTTTGTTATTATATTAAACTACTAGTATATTTCTACTTCATGCACATTTGCTCTGAGTCAGCAAGCAGCCAATGCAATGTATGGCATCATTCATTTCAAATACCTGTCTTTCTCTTCTTTGTGGCTGTCAGATCACAGATGCAGCAGAGTCTTCTGAAAGTGATGAAGAGTTTACTTTAATTTTGGAGCCCTGCTCAAGTTCTGACATTGAAGAGTTGTGTATGCCTGCAGACAGAGGTGTAGCCTTAAGACAGTGATGCATTTCAGATTGGAAACAAAACAGAAGATGGCTATAGTCACGTACGTTTCACTTGTTATGGAGGGACTGTTTGAGGCTACATTATTGCACTATTGTCCATCTCCATCCAATGTACATTGGCAAGATGGAAATGTATTTAGGGTGAGCCAGGAAGATGGAGCAGGACTCTGATGAGTGGAGTGCACAGTAAATGCTCAGATGGTTAACTCCAATAGGTAATTAAAAGAGAAAGGAAGATGGTGTTGGTTTTGAAGTTTGAGTCAGAAAGACAGATACACACAAATAAGGAAGGGAGAAATAAAGGAAGGGAGAATGTAACAATTTCAAAGCCTAGTTGTCAGGGAAGAGGAGCTCGTCCTCAAACCCTGGTGGTTCTTCCGACAGAAGTAGGTCCTGTAACCCACTAATTATTTCTTCCGACTCGCTCTCCTCTTCCAGCTCTGATTCACGTACTTTGTAGTCTGGTGGTATCAAGTGTTGATTCATTTTGATCATGGTTAACCTCTCCACGCTTTTGGGCGAGCGACTGGTCCTATTCACAGTCACAATGGCACCAGCAGCACTGAAAACACGCTCAGAAGAGACACTTGCAACAGGGCAACCTAGATACTTATCGCCAGCCTGCTGAGCAGTGGCCATTGGCTTCTTGTCCTATACCAATACACCAATGGGCTTTGCTCCATGAACACCTCTGTTGTGAAATCCAGATAGGCCTGGACCAACCGCTCAATGTTCATTGGTGCTCAGGTTTGCTCATCCTCTTTTTGCTTTGCGACAGCAACGGACTTACCCATCCCTTTCTGTAGAAACCAAGCAGCTATTTTTTTGCTTGTGTCTGATGAATCAGATCCTGTTGGTGCGGTTGTTGTTATTGTTTGTGTTGGTGACTGCTGGGAAGCAAACGCACTGCTCGCATGCTGTGAAGAAGAACTTGACTCTGTAGGATGCTCAGTAGTACTTGCACTGTCCTGGGCTGGCACTGGCAGGCCTCTAATTGAGAGCCGTTTGTTTTCTAAATCAGTGGCTTCCTCGGCTATTACAGTTTTGTACTTGGAAACATCCCCTTCTGAAAAAGGAATTACTGCATTACTGTTCACAAATAATTTGTACTGTGGATCCAAAATTGTGGCAGTAATGTAATGTTGATGCGACACACTCTTATTTTGAATCCTTGTATTCTCAGATAAGCGGCCGGCTAAGGACTTCCCCAAATTACATGCTTCAAGTTTTCCTTCAACACCTTCGTATGTTTCAGACACCTCCTTCAGCTCTTGCTCCAGCATGTACAACAATGGGATAGCTTGGCTCCTAGTACAGTCCTCCCTGCTGACTGCACGTGTGAAGACCTCAAAAGGAAGTAGCATCTCTGTCAGGCATTTAATGAGGTCCCATTGCGACATCTAAACTGTTATGGCGTTAATAACACCAGTTGGATCCCCTGATCTTCTTGTCATGACATAAGCATTAAGTGGTATGTACTGCTCAAACAGCCGATCAAGCATGTAATAAGTAGAGTTCCAACGTGTTGGTACCTCCTGGATGAGTGCTTTGACTGGCATTTTATACTCACGTTGAATGACCCGTAGCTGCTTCCGGGCTTTAAAAGAATGATTGAAATGCGTGCAGATTCTTCTGCAAATGGTCAGTAAGCTGCTGACTTTGCTTTCATTTTTCAGAAAGTCTTGAAACACAATGTTAATGCAGTGTGCCAAACACGGGACCCTAAAATAGCTACCATCTTCCATGGCCTTAACTACATTACTGCCATTGTCGGTGGCAACAAAACCAATATTGAGGCCTCTTGGTCGCAGCCATTCAAAGACCTTGCTGTTGAACTCATCCAAAATGTTTGCAGCAGTATGAGATGTCTCCCTAGCAAACATGGCTACAGTAGCATGTCTGCGAGTATCATTAAAAATCTCAGTAGTGTCAATGCCTGTAGATATCTTGTCTCTAACACCTGTAAAAGGGATCCAGTGTGCAGTGATGCACATGTAATCAGTGGCTTGGCTACTGGTCCACATGTCTGTTGTCAGGTGGATACTATGCACAGCACTCTGCTGCAAGGCTTTTCCAAGCAATTCCAGCACGTCGTGGTGTAGTGCTGGAACAGCAACTCTGGCAAAATAGTAGCGGCTGGGAACATTCCATTTGGGGCAGAGGGTTGTCACAAATTCCAGGAAACCCACCCCTTCAACAAAAGAAAAAGGGAGAAGGTCCAGAGCTAACATTTTAGCAAGCTTAGCATTGTACAAACGTGCTATTGGGTGTTTGCGCTCGTACTTTCCCTCCTACCTAAACATGCTAACAATGGTACGCTGCTTGGTATTTCTTTCTGATGTGCCCGATGCTGTCATTCGCGTCGCAGACTTCGCACCCGTACTCCTTGGTGTCTCCGGGTTACTCTTACTCTGGTGCCACAGAGATGTTGCTGATGCGGAGGATGTGGGATCTGCCACTGCAGTGCTGGGGAGTCGGACAGGGGTACTTAGTGTACCACTACCAGATAGAATGTCTCACTTTTCTTCCTGTTCGACCTGTGGACCTTCTACTGCTTCCCCACCAACATTAATGGTTCCTGCTTTTATGATACGTAGGTGGTCCTCCCACTTGATTGCGTGGTGTTTTTTCATATGTGTCATTTGGCCTCCGGTACCATAGTTTGTACCAAGCTTACCACGAATAACAGAGGAATGACAAATGGAGCATATAGCAATGTTCTCCTCATTTGCGCTAACTGTAAAGATGTCCCACACTGGGGAGCTTAACTTTTGTCTCCTGCTAGAGGTGCCACTTCCAATGCCGGATGAACTGGAGGTTGTGTGGTGAATTTCACTATGTGGCTGCGCAGTAGTACCACTACCTACTTCTGCTGAGGTGGAACTTGTGCTGGATGTAGGACGCTGCCGGCTGTGTGCAAATGTAAAACTGGAAGCTGGAGGTAGTTTTGGTGTGGCCTGTGTTGGTGGTATGCATGCTACATCCCTAGTCGCAGCCATTCTTGCTAGGGTTAAAATGTTGGTCTCCATGTCCTCAGGGCCAGGAGTAATGCTTGTGATGACTGGGTCTGACTCATCATCACCATCATTATCCGGCTGCTCAACATCGCACTCCATAAGTGGTAGGCTTCCTGGTACCTTCCTTTTCCCTAGCCTGGTCTTCTTGGGATGTCTCTCCCTCTCATGCTCAGATTGTTGTGGCTCCCAATTGGGATCAAGATCATCAGAAGGGATGCTTGGCGAAGAACTCAATGGACTAACCCTCCTTTTCCTTGGTGGGGATTTGGAAAACAATAGATCTCCTGCATGAGGTGCTGCCTCTTCTTGCTCTGCATCAGGCTCAATTTCCTGAACTGCCCCGACTTGGGAGGAACAACAACTACTATTGCCGGTGGTGGTTCTTGAACAACAACTATTGCAGGCGGTGGTTGTGGTTGTTGTTTTCGTTGAACATCTACTATTGCGGGCGTGGTTGTGGAACACCAGCTATTGCAGGTGGTGGTTGTGGTTGTTCTTTTCGTTGAGTATCTACTATTGCGGGCGGTGGTTGTTGAACAACTACTATTGCGGGCGGTGGCTCAGGTTGAACATCTACTATTGCGGGCGCTGGTTGTTGTTCACCACTTTTCTTCTGTGTTCCCTCTTGCGTGAAATGTGTACTACTTTGAGATAGCGATAAGTTCAGGCCAGGCTCAGTATCACTGCTTTCCACCATTAGGCTGGCTACCTCTTCGCCACTATTCTGCTTGGGCCTGAGCTGGTGGCTTGGGCCCACTGATGCGGAGGTGCTGGCCCCAGCTTGGACCCCGGTCACTGCTGCTGCAGGCGTACTTTCTTTTGCCCAAAAAAGGTTTTCGGGTCAACACCAGACTTAAGTGTCACTTCCTTCTTCTGTTCTTCCTTCTTCTCAGCAACTTTCTTGGTCTTGGAGGACCTGGTACCTGCTTTCTTTGGGCCCATCTTCTTCAGATGTCAGCAGCAGCACTCAGTTGCACAAGTTGCTGAGAATGATGTCTGGTCAGGTTAGTCACACCACACGTGACATAGTACAGAAGGACGTCCGTCTGGCAGTAGAACAGGCGATGAATGATGACAGATACCTCCTCTTCAGTCTTTTGTGCACCTACAAGCAAAGAAGGCAGAACAACATCAGTCGAATGTGGATTTTTTTTTAGCTTTAATTTTAATTACTACTAGAAGTATTAGTACAACCAGTAAGAGTAAGAATAGCAAAGAACTAAAATGCAAATGTAGTGGAAGTGGAACTTGTTTATCCTTAATTTGTGCATCATTTCGGATGGATGCAGCATCAGTGACCTGCAGCAGATAGCAATGGGGATGTGAACAGTAGTAAGCCAACAGGAACAATTACAAGACACAGGCCAATTTGTCAAAAACAAAACAGCACACTACTACTACCACCCCAGCTCCACATGGGCACTCTCATCACAGGTACATGGGTAAAGGCCAGAAAACAATAAACTCAAGCAGGCCTATATCCCTCCTATATGGCCAGAAAAAGGAGGATGCCTGCATCACAGCTTAATGCAAAAAAGAAAATCCCCATGGCTACAAGGTTTGAAAGTTACACAACAACACAAACAACAAAGGCATTTAGAGTTTTCACCCAAACAGTTAACTACACCCCAAACACCACATTTGAAAATTCAATGCATTGCCACCCATGCCCTAAATGATGTTAAATTCAACAGACAAAATGAAAAACGCTACATCAAGCATCCCCGCTGACTATCTCTGGGACTCTAGGCCTACTGGCAGAAAAATCACACAAGTTTGTAGGCCTGCGGCAAAAAAACTAAACCACGATGGAAGGTCACACAAAATGGCCGCCCCCACATGGCCTGGCGACCCCCAAAAACATGAAAAGAAAGAGAAGACAGACAATACATTCCTATGGCAAAAGGACAATGCTTGGCTTGACAAAATGGCCGCCAAGCTGCCCACATGGTCAGGCCACCCTCAAACAACAAAGTACATAGAGGACAGAAACAGTAAGTGGTCCATGCTCCAAAAACTACAAGCAAATGACAACCTGAGGAGTTTCTTTTAGCAAAATGAACAGCATCTACATTTTTGGGAACGTTTTAGGCAACTCGAGAGATATTGCTCGCGAGAATGCAAATTCGGCGTGTTCAGCAGCGCAAACAGTACAAAACGTCGTTATCGCGTGCCCGAGCACGCACATTGAGCGCGCGAAGAAGACAAAAACTGTAAGGTCGCGTTGTAGCACTGTGCAAAGTTACCAAAACTACGCGAGCTGAATTCTAGGGTTACCTAGTGCGCAGAAAAAGCCATATTATTCAACACACACCCAAAATCTGCAATTCAACACCAAAAACACATTTTGCTAATTAATACAAAGCCATCCATGACCTACATGATGTTACACTTACCACTTAAACACCCCTATAACAGTTGAACAACTTTCATGCAACCATGATGAGGACTGTAGTAGTACCCTTGGGCCTACTGGCAGAGTAGGCCACAAGCTTGGAGGCCTATGGCAAAAACACAGAGGCTACTACTAGTACCAGGAAATGGCCGCCACGACATGGACAGGCGGTCACAATAAAAAAAAGAAAAGGAATAAAAAAATAAGAAAGGAATAAAAATAAAAAACAGACAAAGCGGGCCTATGGGAAAAGCAAAATGCATGGCTTCACCAAATGGGAATGGGCACAAGCCCCATGGTCAGCCCACCAACAAGAAAGTACAATTCAAATAAACTCAAGCAGGTCTATCAATAACCCTATATAGCCAGAAAAAGGAGGATGCCTGTTACACATCACAGGTTAATGCAAAAAAGAAAATCCCCATGGCTACAAGGTTTGAAAGTTACACAACAACACAAACAACAAAGGCATTTAGAGTTTTTTTCACCCAAACAGTTAACTACACCCCAAACACCACATTTGAAAATTCAATGCATTGCCACCCATGCCCTAAATGATGTTAAATTCAACAGACAAAATGGACAACGCTACATCAAGCATCCCGCTGACTATCTCTGGGACTCTAGGAGTACTGGCAGAAAAAATCACACAAGTTTGTAGGCCTGCGGCAAAAAAACTAAACCACGATGGAAGGTCACACAAAATGGCCGCCCCCACATGGCCTGGCCACCCCAAAAAACATGAAAAGAAAGAGAAGACAGACAATACATTCCTATGGCAAAAGGACAATGCTTGGCTTGACAAAATGGCCACCAAGCCGCCCACATGGTCAGGCCACCCTCAAACAACAAAGTACATAGAGGACAGAAACAGTAAGTGGTCCATGCTCCAAAAACTACAAGCAAATGACAACCTGAGGAGTTTCTTTTAGCAAAATGAACAGCATCTACATTTTCGGGAACGTTTTAGGCAACTCGAGAGATATTGCTCGCGAGAATGCAAATTCGGCGTGTTCGGCAGCGCGAACAGTACAAAACGTCGTTATCGCGTGCCCGAGCACGCACATTGAGCGCGTGAAGAAGACAAAAACTGTAAGTTCGCGTTGTAGCACTGTGCAAAGTTACCAAAACTATGCGAGCTGAATTCTAGGGTTACCTAGTGCACAGAAAAAGCCATATTATTCAACACACACCCAAAACCTGCAATTCAACACCAAAAACACATTTTGCTAATCAATCCAAAGCCATCCATGACCTATGATGTTACACTTACAACTTAAACACCCCAAAATCAGTTGAAGAACTTTCATGCACCCATGATGAGGACTCTAGTATTACCCTTGGGCCTACTGGAAGAGTAGGCCACAAGCTTGGAGGCCTATGGCAAAAACACAGTGGCTACACACATAAAATGGCCACCACAACCTGGCCAAGCCACCCGCAGAAAGTAAATGAACTCAAGCAGGCCTACACTAACTACATGAACAACTAGGGTTACCTAATTTTACTAAAAAAAATGTAATTCCACTACAACAGAGTATGCAATTAAATCCAATGCCATCCATGATGTTTTACAGACACAACAGAAACATGGGTGGACCCTTGGGTACCTCTAGGCCTACTGGATGAAATTTCAAACACATACAACGTGGCCCCTCATGAAAGTACAGGCCTCCCTCAATAATAATTTTTAAGAAAGATTTAGAAGCACAGAAAACTGTAGTTAAAAAAAAAACCAAACCAAAAAACATTTACAGTACACCAATTCTCAATTCTGAAACTTGTAAAAGAAAAGTTCAAATCCAAAATTCCTCAATAAATCCAATTAAATGCTATGATGCAGCAGACTTACACAAAGAGTGATCCTTCCAGCTCCAATTCCAAATGAAAGTGAACACCACATGGACAAAGCACTGGGAGGAGCCTGGTGGACAGGAACAGGAAGTTGGAGACTCAGGGGCACTTCCTTTCTCTTGAAAAAAAGAGTAGAAACAAAAAGAGGACTCCTAGCCCAAAAAAATACAGCCAAATCACAATCTGAGGGGTTAAATGAACATTTTTTAGAAGATTTTAACATGCTCGGGAGATATTCTGTGCCAGATTGCAGTTTCTGCGTGTTCGGAAACGCGATATTACCAACATGGAACTGCAAGGAGGATCGCACGTCCCAATGACATGTTCGCGCGTCCGAATGACGTAATCGCATTCTCAAAGTCGCAGGGGATTGTGCGGCCGGATTCCAAACATCGTAGCGAACGCGACCGGGAGAGAAAAGCGAGAAAGCGAACGCAGAACCACGGTAAGTCATTACCGCGCGTGGGGGCGTGGCCAAGGGCCGATCATGGTGGACATGTAGTCCCTGAGCTCCGTCCTTAGCCCTAAATATGAGCAATTTATCCTGCAATCCCGGTTTGCAACCCACCTGAATCCTGTGCACGAAGTCTCCGGGAGAGAGCGTCATGCAGCGGAGAAGCGCTGCTCCCCCGGACATCGCCGGAGAGTCGTTGGAGCTGTGGTGCCTGCTGCGGCCTGCGGAGCAGCGTGAAGCCTCGGCCTCGATTAGTGGCCTGCCCGACCCGCCCCCGGTTGCCGGCCCGCTCCTGACCGGGTCCCGTACCGGCGGTGGAGCACGATACCTGCCGATACATCGGGGGACGGAGGGGGGTCCCCGCTCTGCCTGCGGCCTCGCTGCCTCCCCCCCAGCTGCTGAAACCCCCGGCCGGCGTACCCTGCCGAGCGGCCCACTTGGGACACAGGAGCTTCCCGGACCGGCCCGCCGTCCGCCTGAATCCATCCGAGGTGCCCACGCAACCATTGACACGGGTGAGGAGTGCGGGTCAGGAGGAGCGTGAGATCCGTCGTCGGCGCTGGGGGTCCCGACATCCTCTGGCTACACCACGCACTGGGGGGCACGGAGCGGCCCGACACCAAGGCAACCCTGTTGGCACCATTTTGTCTCCACGCCGGGACCGGACCAGAGACCCGGAGTATCTGTTGCGGCGCCTTGCCCACCCCTGGATTGCACAACAGCGAGCAGTGTACAGGGACAAGCCACGCGGCAACACGCACCAGAGGCTCATGCACCTTGCACCGAGACGTGGACCCCCCAAGCAGCTGAGCTGAGCAGAACCGGCCCACACGGCGGACGAGAAGAGAGTCACACTCTGCGGAGCCCTGCCGCCACATTGGATGCCAGGCGCCTGTCGCGCTCCCGGTCTATGAAAGGAGTCCCCCCCACCATTACCTGAGGACTGCGGCCTCCCCCCCTATACCTTGCCGGGCCGGAACCATAGCAACTCACAAGATCCGCAGCGGAACGCCACTCCACCCTACAGAGGCGCTGTGGTGGGCGGGCTAACGCTGTCCCTGCCTGAGCTGGGGTCATCACCGCAACTGCCTTCCTCCAGTAGAATCCTGGCACGCCGCAGCCGCTGACCGGCACCCTGAGTGGACACTTGCAGGGGTAGAGGCCGACGGCCGCATTTACTACAGCGCCGCCCTGCTTACTAGGTCAATGGGCAGACACAAGGGCAGGAATCAGGACCAGGGCGCTCCAAAAGACATGCAGTCCACGGGCTCTGAGGACCCGCTCGCCTCGTCAAACGCGGATATCATCCCGCCGACCGGGAAGGGATCCCAGGACGCTAAGTTGGACCTTATCCTTAACGAAATACGCGCAACGCGCGAGGCGTTGGAATCACGCATAGACAATATGGCAACTGGCCTATCCCTGCTGCGAGCTGACCATAATAAGTTGGCGGAGCGGGTCTCGGAACAGAAGATAGCGCTGAGGGACCTCATACCCCAACAGACGGAACATTCTACGAAGCTGGAAAACGTAGAGAAACAGCTCAGGCAGCTATGGGACAGGGTGGACGATGCGGAAGGACGTGCCCGCCGCAGCAACGTCCGCATCCTGGGCATTCCGGAGCGAAGCGAGGGGAGGAACCCCACCCAGTTCGTGGAAGATTGGCTGCGGAAACTAGTGGGCCAGGAAGATCTTACTGCCCTATACAGTGTGGAGCGAGCACACAGGATGCCGTCACGGCCCCCGCAACCGGGGCCACCCCCTCGTCCCTTGATTGCGCGCCTTCTCCACTATAAAGATCGTGACACTGTTCTAAGAGCGGGTCGAGAGAAGGCGCCAATACGCTTCGAGGACAAAAATATATCGGTGTACCCCGACTTCACGCCCACAGTACAACGAGCCAGGTCCACTTTCATGGGAGTGAAGCGCAAATTGAGAGACAGAGATATGAAATATGCGCTTTTGTTCCCCGCAAGACTCAAGATACAACATGACAACAAATCTCACTTCTTCGACTCGCCGGAGGAGGCGGAGGAATGGATGGAGGTCACACTATCCCCGCCGGCCTCGCAAGACCCATTTGCAGATAATCGCAGCGGCAGTCACCGGAACCCGCCGGACCGAGGGGACACCACCACTTCCAACATCGGACATTACCCCTCAACAGGGGCACAGACGAAAGCTCAACCTACAGGAGATCAGACGGCGGGTCATTCGTCACCGCTGATGCGGCTAACGGAGGAGGCGCTGGCCGCGCATGACGCGGGAGCAACCGGAGACAGGATCACCGTTACCACCGACACCCACACTGAGGTATCCGGATCAGTGGACAGCCTGCAACTGTTCCCTAAGATCACAGCCCAGATGGCGGCAGAGTTCTGAGTGGCAGCATGCTTGATCCTCTCCGGGTGGTAACGTATAACTGATCCCCTTCTTCATCTATGGTGGGTTGCATGAGGGCCCACCCTGTTGAGGGCTACCATGCCAATGCAGGCCATTAAGTGACAAATACCGGTGGTCTACTACCCCCAGTATGCACATGGACCTAACTGACTTGTGCCCACGTTGGGCACCTTGGTTTGGCTCCCGAGCCCGTTGGCCTGGGGACCTTATGGTTATGGGGTTACATGTTTGCAAGACACTCCTACCTTGTAGCAAGACAGATCTGGCATGGTCGCCCAAGTGCTCCACTCTACCGCTCCACACAGATGGTCATGGGGCCTCTTAATGTTTATCAATTGTGCACCTGGAACGTGCGGGGCATGGGCTCGGTCCACAAACGCCATAGAATTCTAGCTCAACTCAACCGCAGAGGGATACAGATAGCTTGCCTACAAGAGACACACTTGAACAATGCTGAAAACGTGAAGCTACGCAAAAAATGGAGAGGGCAGCTCTTCGCTACCTCCTATTCCGCCTTCTCTAGGGGGGCGGCTATTTGGCTTCGCAACTTTGTTCCTTTCAAGATGTTGGAGCAGAAAATTGATAAGGAGGGACGATATGTGTTTGTACGGGGTTTGTTGGACGGGGATGCCATTGTATTTGGTTGTGTGTACTCACCTAACACAAGGCAGTCGGAGTTTTTGTTAACTGTAAACGGGGTCCTTGCAGATTGGGCTGATCATCACTGGATAATTGGGGGGGATTTCAACGCTGTGCTTGATGTTACACTGGATAGGTCACACCCCCCCTTGCAGGCCACTGAAAGCAGGAAACAGGCAGACGCTCTGGCACAATGGGCTGAGGGATGGGACTTGGCATACGCATGGCGCAGCACACATACACAAGAGAGGGAATACACCTTTTTTCCCCCACCTCACCATCTCCACACCAGAATCGACCATGTCTTCTGCTCCCGCTCCCTAACAGATTCGATTGTTCAGGCACAACACATGGGGAAAACCCTGTCCGACCACAACCCCGTTGAGCTCACTTGGCAGTGGGGCAGACTGCTGACCTCCATCCCGACTTGGAGACTACCCACAGATCTCCTTGAGGACACGGTCTTCCGGTCATCCCTGTCCGACTCTATAGAAGCCTACTTCTCCACGAATACGAACACAGCCAGCACCCGTCAGATAGAATGGGACGCTTTCAAAGTGTACCTCAGGGGAGAAGCGATGGCCACTCGAGTGGGCAGGAGGCGAGAGGTAATCAATCAATTGAAGGAAGTAGAGAGTTCGCTAGCGTCCCTAGAGAGTGAGGCCGCAGGCACAAATGCACATTTCACACCACTGCAGGATGCTCACATAAGACATGCAGAGCTACTAGAAGACCTGAGGCTCCTAGACTATAGAGAATACACGAATAGGCAGCACACGCAAGCAGATAGAGCTGGCCCCCTACTGGCCCGTCTTCTACGTGACTTCCCAGTTTGCCACCCGATTTTGGAAATACTGGATCAAACAGGCAATCCGACCTCAACCCAAATAGGGATCAATACTGCATTCAAAGACTACTATACTACACTGTACAGCCCCCCCCGACCCCTCTCAGAGGCCGCCTTCGAGGCCTTCATGAGGGAATTGGACCTACCCCAACTCACTGACAGGCAAAGCAAAGATCTAAAGCGCACTATTTCAGTGGCGGAAATTAGACAGGCGATACAAGCTCTCCCGAAGAGCAAGGCCCCCGGAACGGATGGCCTACCGGCCGAATTCTATGCGACGTTCCTTGATCTCCTAGCCCCACGATTACACACTATCTACTTGGAAGCTTTACGGACAGCCTCCCTACCACAATCATCCATGCAAGCGTTAATCACATCCCTCTTAAAACCAGGCAAAGACGGACTGCAGCTGGCCGACTACAGACCCTTATCCCTCCTCAACACCGATTACAAGATTTTGAGCAAAGTGCTGGCGACGAGACTAGTGCAATACATACCGCAGCTGATCCATCCCGACCAATGTGGTTTTGTACCAGGCCGCAACACGGCCATGAATCTTAGGCGCTTGGCCCAGCTGATGCTCGGAAACCAGGTGGGCGCGGGCTCAGAGGGCTGCATATCGCTGGATCTGAAACAAGCGTTCGATTCCCTTAGATGGGATTACATGTTTGCCACACTCTTGAAATTCGGGATACCGCCCGAATACATTGCCTGGGTCAGACTACTATACACCCACCCCACGGCTAGAGTGCGTACCTCCAGGCACATTTCAGGACCCATAGCTATAGCGAGGGGCACCCGTCAGGGCTGCCCACTCTCCCCACTCCTATTTATCCTTGCCCTCGAACCACTGCTCTGTAGGCTTAGGGCAGCGGCCCCCCGCTGTGGTATTCAGAGGCACGGGACGGTACACATAGTGTCCGCTTACGCTGATAATATCATTTTATACCTTCAGGACCTGCGGGGCGACCTGGGCCCTATACCCCATATATTTGAGGACTTCAGGTCAATCTCAGGCCTCACCATAAGCGAACCTAAGTCTTATGGATTCACCTTTAGAGATGCGGGCTTGTCCACTCCCCTACCCTTCGCCCCGCACGAATTCCAGATGGCGGGAACCACCTTCCGATACCTTGGGATGCACATCTACAGGGAAGCTGACATGATGATAGATGGAAACCTTGGGAGGGCCATAAGAGCGCTGAAATCGCAAATTCAATTCTGGCTAACATTGCCCCTTTTGGTAGCCGGCAGAGCGGCCATCTCTAAGATGGTGATGCTCCCTCGCCTCATTTACCACCTCACCAACCTACCATTCCTGATCCCAGCAGCGACCTTTAGGACTCTTGACACACTACTCTCGGAACTTGTGTGGGGGCACGGGCGAAGGCGCATAGGCCTCGCTAAGCTACAGCTCCCCTCTGGCTCTGGTGGCATGGGCCTGCCGGACTTTAGGGCTTACAACTACGCGTGCCAGCTGCAATGGCTGGCTTACTGGGTGGCAGGTCGCAACCTCCACGAGATTAACATGTCAGGGGATGAGCATGCCAAAGGGAAGATACACACATTGCTTTTACCCCGATCGAATCTGCCGGGAGATGCCCCACCGCTCCTCCGGCTGGCAGTGCAATACTGGCGGAAGGCATTAAAGTACACGTCCCCCACGACATCTTACGCCCCCACAATCCCGCACTTAGGTATCCCACTGGGCTCGGGGACACTTACGACGAACAAACTGATGTCCTGGCATGACGCAGGAGTGTCGCATGTGGGTGACCTGTTTGCTGAGGGACACCTATTGTCCTTTGAAGACTTCAGAGCCGCACATGGTGTTCCTAGGGGCTCATTCCTTTTACACGCAGGCCTTCGCCATTATATAACACACAAGTGGTCACCTGAGGGTCGAGAGCCAAATATAAACCCCTTGATAACAATGCACTACCTCATGGGCACGGGCGGCCACCTGACCAAATGGCTCACCGCTAGCATCAAAACCGGGAGGGCGATCCCTCTGTCGCCTCTCAGGGCGACATGGGAAGGAGATATTGGGAGGCCACTGAGAGACAAAGAGTGGGAGCGTGTCCTCCAGTTTCCCAAGAAGGTGGCTAGACACCCCAAGTTTAAGTTTATTCAACTGATGTTGCTACATAGGGCCTACCTGACCCCACACCGCATACACGTGATGTTCCCTGATGCAGATGGCAAGTGCCCCCGGTGTGACACGGACGACGCATCGCTAATACACATGCTATGGCAATGCCCTAAGTTAGGTTATTACTGGACCACTATCAATGACATGCTTGAGGGAACTGGCACCCTGCCCCAATCACTCACCCTAGAATATACACTGTTAGGGCTGGGACCATCGGCACGTACAAGAAGCGTGGCGACACGTTTTACTGACATGGCCCTATTGCTAGCGAAGCGAGCAATCACGATGAGGTGGACGTCATCCAGACCACCCGACCCCGATCTATGGAAAGCGGAGGTAATACGGTGGGGCAAGGCGGAAGGCGAAGCACTACAGCGAGAGGAACGCAGAGGCCTCAGAAAAACACTGATTTCACAGGATTGGTTTGCCCTAATGGGAATGTTTGAAACTGGGGATGATGGGGATGATGGGGACACAAATGACTCGCTGCACGTATGATGAACATGCCCAACCCTCTTTGACATTTCATGTACCGTCACGGACTGTGGTGCACTGAGACCTGGTACGAGGAACCCCGTACCATCGTTTATCCTACCCCTACCTACCTGTGTGTATGGACGCCACTGCATTTTACGGTGCCATGGACGACCCAGATGTAAATACTATGATTATACGCATACTGAAGGAGTGTCGGGAGGGACTCTTGAGGGTGGGGGGAGGGTTCAGGAACAGTAAGGGATTGCTATGTTGAATGGTTCTGGAAAACAACAAAATCAGTAATACTATGTACCTGTCCATCCTGAGCAAGCAGATGCATGTGACATCCTGCGTATTGCTGCGCTTGAATATGTATGTCTCTGCTCCAACTACTATGCTAATAAACAGATTTAAAAAAAAAAAGTAATTACCGCGCACGCGAGAATGCTATTGAGTGCGCGAGGAAGAAAAACTACTACGCTACGCTGTAGATTGCGAAGTAGTCGACAGCTTCACGCTCGCAGCGAAGTTGCCGAAAATACGCAAACTCCGCGAACAGAGCGTAGTTCTCCGCCCAGGGTTAATTAATACCCAGAAACATAATGTAACTATTTTTCTTAACACTTTATTAATGGCCCATAACGTTCTTGCCGTGCACTCGCTACCAATTAATTGTGTGTTGTGTTTGTCAACGTGTGTGCCCTTTTATAGGCAATAATAGCAACACAGGAACACACTATTGTGGTTGAGACATATCAACTCACACCCCAGTTAAAGTTAGTCATGCTTTCCTTCAATCTCTGCCGCCCTGACTCTTGCACTGAACAATTATATTTTTAAAAAACGGGACACAAACAGCAGCGTGTTTATTTTTGCATCGTGCTTTACAGTGAAAGCGAGATGCAACAAATGAAAACGCTCCTACCTCGACAGGAAAACACAGTCTGCCGGGATCCCCCTGTCCTCCCCGTGACCCCGTGCGCCTCTGTACTCGGTGTCTGCTTCAGGGCTGTACTGAAGAATTTTCTCATCTACTTGTTAAAATAAACAAGCTGATGGGAAAAGTCTTCACGACAGCCATCCGCAAACCAAGCTCTGGTGTCTGGAGGGGCTGTCCGAAAAACAGACAGGGTGGCACCCAAAAACCCTCCTTTCCATTGGGAAGCCAGCATTTACCATAAACGCTGACGCTACCCAATGGAAAGGAGGGGCGGTGCTTAGAGTCCCCTTTTCCTAACAAAATCTCCCACGCGAGACCTAAAAAGTTTAATGATATTAACTTAGAGTTATTATTATTTTATTTATCCTTTAGTGACAATGCTTAAAACAGTGGGGCAACGCTCCTTGACCTTAGCGGAGTAGCCTCCACTGCCCAATTTCATGTTGTAAGGGAGATTGAGTGGCTGCCTAGCTAAGGTGATGCTGTTAAAGTTAAGAATATTATTCATTTGTGAGAAGGGACATTGTGAGAGTAGGTTATTGCAATACTGAAATTTACTAATTTCCGCAGAATTGATTAGTGCTTTAGAAGTAATAAATAGAATCGCTGAGTAGTTTTCGAATCTTTAGGACCTTTTCATTTTGTCATGCCGACAGTTATAATGATAAATGATTCCATACCAATTGGTTGGTTGAAACCTACAAGATGGTTTCCTCCAGAGGAAGTGAAAGTGAATATCTTAGAGAAGAAGTGGACAGAGCAAGTTTAAGGGATGGTTGTAGAAGAGGATAGAAAGTTGAGGCCCTCGTTGAGTACCCTGATGGCCACCCAGTGATGGATAGCAGTGAGGCAGTCAGAGATGTGTGATTGGAATTAAGATGGTAGGAAAGGAAGAAAAGATTTGTGTGTCATCAGACATTTTAAGGCATGGGCTAAGTGGGCGAATGCCAAGGCCCTCACCTTCCAAGGCCCCTTCTGGTAAAGGCAGTGGAGCAGGCTAAATTCCTGCCACAATAACATTGCTTTTAAAATCAACCCTATTTTTCTAATCTGACAGCTGAGCATGCTTAACAGAAACTTATGGCCATATCTGCAAAGAATTTGCGCAGGGGCAAAGTCATGCAAAGTCATACAAAGCAGTACAAACTCTTGCAAGAGTAATTACATACCAGAGCTTAAATTATTTTGCACTGTAAAGGTGCCATTTTCTCAGCACAAATAGCACTTTCCATTAAGGGAGTGTCACTTGGGTGTAACTTGGGTGGATTAGCACAAGTACCCACAGTTTCTTAAGCAAATTCAGATCTACTAGTAGAGCCAGGCGAGTTCTGCCTAAAACAATAACATGTCCTTGAAGCAGGAACTAACATGGAGAAATAGTTTAATTCCTGCAACTCATTCAAACATTGCAAGTGTGCTGAACTGTGCATAACATACAATGTGTGGCACGTTTAAGAATGTTGATCAAAGAAGTTGGACAAGGCTGTTCCTGGAATGGAGGGGTGTGTGTGTGTAGGTGTACTGGTCACCAAGAAGAGGAGGGGGAAGCGTGGTGGTTAACGTGTATAATCCTACCACTGGGTATCCATTGTGTTGGATGTAGTTGCCTCACACACCTTTACAGGTGTCATGCTTCATCATAGGCAGTGCTCCTCGTTGGGCAGGCGGTGCAATGCCCAACGGGCTCACATCAGAGAGGGGCTCTTTGGCGGAGATCTTTTTATCCAACTGCCTATGGGTGAAGTGCGGGTGTGGGGCCAGGAGGTTGTAGACAGGAAGTGGATTAAAATGGAGCAGAGGGTACCTGAGACTACTTTATTCGGGCGGTCCCTTGCTACAATTAAAATTGGAGCTAGTCTGAGTTTGCTGGAATTTAATGTTTCCTTGCTCTAGACTAGACTAGGAGGTGTTAAAATCGGTCAAAATGTTTCTCGCTATGGTGCATTGACACGCGATTCATCAGGACCTCTGTGATAAAGTCTCCAATCAAAAATGTTTAATTCAAAGTTTTATACTCATTACCAATTGCGGAAATGCAGTACCTCTATTGCAATGTTCCTTGCCTGGAATGGGGAACAAAAGAGGTAGGTTGTGAGCATATGTGACATAATGTCCTCAGTATATATAGTGACCAGGTGCACCCAGCATGGCATGCTAAATGTAAATATCACTAGCATTTTGGTGGGTGGTAGGTGGACTGGGTGGCATGCTTTTGTGCCGTTCAAATACTATCATTCAGTGTGAATGGTGAAACAATAAGTGCACGTAAAAATTAATAATTAAAACCAATGTAGCAGCATTCTGGTTGTTCCCAAGGGGTGGGAACTCACACTCACCTATTAGTCAAGTATTATATGCAGCATCAATGACCGGCGGGACGTACAACAGGGTTGGAGCCTCTGAGTGTGAGGCTAGATATTTTGGAAGTAAAAACAAGACAAGGTAAAGCCTAGTGTCCACCCTCAGTTTTCTGTCACAGTGCTAATTATGATGAGGTGGTAGAGTGGATAAATAAGGTTGCAATATCCATGTTAATATCGCCTGTTCCCTACATCCGTTAATGCTCTCCATTGAAGTAGTCCTGGATATAACTCAAGACGCAATTGATGTAAAACTTGTTATTAATATGAGCAAGTTCCGATTAGGCAGAATAAATCTGTGCCTGAGGAGATGTATAGTTTACAAACAGCAGTATTAGTTGCACTGGGGTTGAGACGCGGCTCAACTTTACTGGGGTTGAGACGCGGCTCAACTTTACTGGGGTTGAGACGCGGCTCAACTTTACTGATAGGGTTGAGACGCGGCTCAACTTTACTGATAGAACGCGGTTTTGATTTTCCTCCCTATACTCCACTTCGACTAAGAGAAGTGTTCCAGTTACGCAGACTCTGATTTAAGGAAACCTCCCTGTATGCAACAATTGAGGGTTGCCATTACCGCCAACTTTGGTACTTTGTTGTGGGGTCGCCCTCCCTCCACCACCCTCTCAACTTGATTACGTGTTTATCCGTAGTGAATTGTCCCTCCTTTTCAGACGCCTGTGGTTCCAGGCGTGGATACGTTTTAATTACACCAGGAGCAGACAACTATTCCAGTGTTTGGACTCCTTGATATATCTATAATTGGTGGCCCGTATTAACTGTACTGGCGTGACCCCCTTGCTCTATCATTGGTTACCTGATCCAGTCCCTGTCCACCCCTACCCCTGTCCTGAAGAAGACCCGCAGCAGAGGCCTTCAAATCGCCCTTATTGCGCTTGGGTCGAAACGTCGACGACTATCCCCCTAACCTAAGGCCTACACCCATTTTTCCAACCCCCATACCCCTATTGTTTTAATTGATGTATATATTAATGTGTGGGTAGGCCTCCTGTGTTCAAACTGAAAAATTTGTTTTTTTAGTTGCACTGAATCATTTCAACTCTGTCCTCTGAACTTTTCTTCTTTCCAATTCACTTGAGCACCCTCTTTGTATTCACCTCCTGTTCTACTGCATTCTGCAGTCTTCCTGGATCATTTATTTTAGTATCATGTAAATAAACCTGTGATATAAAGTAGCTTTGGTTATTGATTTATATGTGTTGGGTTTATTGCAACTAATACTGCTGTTTATAAACTATACATCTCCTCAGGCACCGATTTATTCTGCCTAATCAGAACTTGCTCATATTAATAACAAGTTTTACATCAATTGCGTCTTGAGTTATATCCAGGACCACTTTCTATATATAAACTGTTACCCAGGTCCTGTGATTAATTGGGTGTACCCCATTGATCCAATGCTCCCTTGAAGTAGGATATTTCATGAAAATACACTTTCTTATCCCAACATATTACATTAGAAAACTTGTGTAGTCTTACAAAAGCTTGCTAAAGATTCCTTTCGGGGTGTGTGGTGGCTTAGCGACAGCCATTACCCCAGTGCCTGGTCGATGGTCAAGTCAGGTATTCATACAGGCTAGTGTATAAGGCAGATCTGCACTAGACGTAATGCCCTTGAACAGGGGGGGGCGGGGTGTGTGTTGTTTAGTTTTTGTTCCCCAAAGCGCCTCACTGCATTCAGGCCCCCATACCCTTGTATCAAAGTTGAGATATGACCCGTGTGGGGAAATGGCGAGGGCGGATGGTTGGCAGGGGGTGGTGCATGAGTGGAACGGAGGTCGCGCTAGCGGTGGAATTCGTGCTGTAAAGCGAAGCTTACACGCTAGTGTTAGGGGGCATCACTCACCTCGGGTCTCCTGTGTGGTAGGCTATCGTCCTACCCCTCTCCGCCGGGATCGGGTAGATGCTGGTGCACGCGTCCGGCCGCCATTATAAAGTGTATAAGGCGTGGTCAGAGCGCCGGGAAATATGAGGCTTATGTGTCACAGGGGTTTGTAGGGAAACGTGGCGGCCATCTTAAAAGGGTAGGAAGAGACTGGCGCAGTGCGTCCAGTGTTGTATGGTGTCATTTGAATAATGCAAACACTTGGAAGGTTGTTAGGTAGTTGGAACCATCAATGTCGGGACGTGTTTCGTCTCGACGCGGCAGTGGTCGGCATGGGTTAATAACACTGTGGTATTAGTGGTAACACTCGTAGGAGTCAATAATTATTCGCCCCCATCAGGTTGATGGATATGTTAGGATGGGGTGAGCTGTGAAGACTCACAGTAATACAATAGTGAAGACGACCATGATCACTGAGGTCACATGATATGAGCTGTTCACGGGGCGGCCATTTTTTAGTGGTCGTGGGAACCATGTCCTGAGCTAGAAGTGCTTTGTATGGAGGTCCAATGTGAATTGTACCAGGCTATAACCCATGTCCTTTTCATACAGAGACTACTCTAAGGTGCTGTATCGGTGCCGGGTGAGAGAGGGGGATGAGGCTAGGTCAAGAATTAAAGTGAACTCCAGGGAATCTCTTCATTCAATAATAATAAAGACATTTATAGAGCGCATGATACGCCATCCCGGCGTGTCCCCGCGCTAAAAGATAGAGGAAAGGAGCTCGCCAGGGGAGAGGACAGTACGAGGCAGAGAAACATTAAAGTGAAACTATGAAGAGAACAGATGAGTTTTAAGTTGGCGTCGGAAAATAGTTTCCGAAGGCTCCAGGCGGAGACTGATGGGAAGTTTGTTCCATCCTATGGCAACCGCCACTCTAAAAGGACCGACCTCCCATTTTTTCTCTCCTATAGCGGTGGGTCACAAGCGTGCCCATGCCGCCTGATCTAAGCGATCTGCGTGGTTGATACCAAGTAACTAGATCTGTCAGATAACCAGGAGCTTTATGCCAAAGGATCCGATGACATATTAGAAGGGCTTTCTACATTATTCTTTTTTCCACTGGGAGCCAGTGGAGGGCCTCCAGGGCGGTTCTAGCGTTGGCTCTTCTTGGGAGTCTAAGCACTAGGCGGGCTGCAGCATTTTGTAGTATCTGGAGTCGTCCTATGCTTTTACTCGAAGCTCCCAGGAAGAGGACATTCCCATAGTCGAGGCGTGAGGTAATCAGTGCCTGGGTCATAGTGCGCCGAGCCTTCAGAGGGAGGAGGTCCAGGGTCTTATTAAGAGTCCTTAGGACTCCAAAGCACTTGCCTACTAGACGATTGATATGTGCCTCATAAGAGAGTGTGGGATCCATCCATATCCCTAGGTTCTTAGCTTCAGGACATGGTGTGGGCATAGCGCCTAAACAGCTTGGCCACCAGTCACATGTCCAGAACCGTTGATCACCACCAACCACCAGGACTTCTGTCTTAGAGCCGTTCAATTTTAGGCAGTGGTTATCCATCCAGGTGGCCAATGCTTGCATACAGGCTCGGAAGTTATTGGCTCCTGCAGCCGGAGTTTGGGTGAGGGTAAGTAAGAGCTGTGTATCGTCGGCGTAGGAGACAATCTCTACGCCGAACGATTGAACTAACTCAGCCAGGGGGGCCATATATAGGTTAAAAAGGGTAGGACTTAAAGCATAGCCCTGTGGCACCCCCTGTTCCAATACCCTCTCCTCAGACTGAAACGAGCCCCGTTGAACCTGAAAGCTTCTGCCCGTCAGAAACGACTTAAGCCAACCGAGTGCTCTGTCTGTCACACCTCCTCTGTTCAGACACTGTAGCAAGGTGATATGTGCTACAGTGTCGAACGCTGCACTAAGGTCTAGCATGACCAATGCCATGGTTAGGCCTGCGTCAGCTCCTTGCCGTAGAGTTTTGGTGGCTTGTAATAAGGCCGTCTCAGTTGAGAAGCCTCTTCGGAACCCCGATTGGGAGGGGTGTAGGAGATTGTTCTTCTCCGCAAATGCCATCAGTTGTACATTTGCAATTTTCTCTGCAATTTTCGCAGTATAAGGTAGCAGAGAGATAGGTCGTAAGTTCTCCAGGACATCATAGCTTACGTTAGGTTTTTTTCTAATAGGTAACACAATTGCCTTCTTCCAGTTTGTCGGAAGGGTCTGGGAGTCAAAAGATGTTACAAGGACATGGCGGATGTAAGGTTCTAACGCCACTATGCTAGCACCCAGGACCCTCGGAGGAGCTGGATCTCGAGGTGAGCCCGATTTTATGCTGGTACAGATGGTTTCAAGTTCTTTGCTGGGTGGTACGGTAAAGTGCTCTAACCTCGGCTTCGAATTCAGCAGCTCCACTTCCTTCAATTCTATGAAGGTTTCTCCATCCGCAGGACATCTGGAGAAAGAGCTGTATATTTTTTTAACCTTATTGGCAAAATATTCTGCCACCTTATTACATTCCATGACGGAATCAGTTTCCGGAACATTGGAGAGGGAAGCGACTGAGATTTCTTTGTAGATTTTGAAGAGCTCTCTAGATGAGCAGTCCGCCTCACTGATTCTGTTTCCATAAAAGGTGGCTTTTGCAGCTCTGACCTGCTTATGATATCTTCTCTGGGCTGTTCTGTATAGGAGTTTAGTACATTCTTTCTGATTTTTTCGCCACAGTCTTTCTAGCTTTTTACATTCAGATCTGATCGACTGCAATTCTATATTATACCATGGGGCCGATTTTCTAGCTCTGTTCCCTTGTTTAGCCGTGGATAGAGGGGCTACCTTGTTCAAGGCATCAAGGATCCGGGTTTCAAGGTTTTGATTAGCACTTTCACTATCTGTGCCACCCGGCATCCCACCTATGCTTAGCATCTTGTTAAAGATGGGTTGAGAATTTTTTTTCCATTTGCGGTAAGGGTAGCCATTATTGCCACTCAACTGGGGGGCAGGCTTACTTAGAGTGCAAATTTCCAAAGGGACTAGAAAATGATCTGTCCAAGGAAGTGGATTAGGAGTACTCGTGGTTATGCCCTCCCAGTTGGCAAATACCGGGTCCAATAAATGGCCATGAGTGTGTGTGGGTGTTTGATTTATAAGTACCAAATTAGTATTTTGTAATTCCTGCCTCATCTCGGTGGCTTCTTTTAGTTGGCTATCATCAAAATGAATATTTAGATCACCCAGAAGGAGGACCTTCCTATGTCTAAGCGCTAGGTGAGCAAGGTGTTCTTGCAAACTCGGCCTAAACTTTCCCAGGGTCCCAGGAGGTCTGTAAAGGAGGACACCCGAGATGTGGTCCTGAGGGCCAAGTTTCAGTGCGAATTTGCCGGCTTCGCAGTTCTCTATTCCAAGAGGTTCGAGGGAGCATACCAGGGGGGCCTTACTAATAACTGCAATCCCACCTCCACGACCTGACGGTCGATCCACTCTGGTTATGCTATAGTCGGGTGGAAGGGATTCGATAATCTCGGGGTCGGAATCTACCCCCAGCCATGTTTCCGTCAGAAAGAGTATATAAAGGCCCTCTTCTAGGAGCATGTCCCAAATTTGCAAGGCGTGTCTCGGGAGGGATCGACAATTTAACAGGCCTCCTCTGAGGCTCCTTGTCCGTTCTTTGTTGCCTATCTGTTTACAGGTTTTGAATGGGCAATGTCGGCATTTGGTAGAGGATAAAACCTCCATTTTGTGCCTGCAACACTCATTTATTGGTGGGCATAGGTCCCATAAGGCCTGTCTATTATAGGTTATCAAGTCAGTAGGTAAAAGAGCAGGGGTTATGGCCCTGGACCGCGCCCGGCCGCGGACGGGCGCAGACGGGCTTGCCTTAGGCGCGCCTTCGGCGCGCAATCGACGCGCCATTCTGAGCTCGCCCGCTGTGCGATCGGTAAATGCACATAATTTATGTTGCTCCAGGAAGAGGATTGCGGGGGCGTGGCCTAAAAGGGGCGTGGCCTCCGCTCGTGGCGGGAGGGCGCGAGGGGGAGTATACGAAAGATTTTAAATCAACAAGCAGTCTGTTATCTAAAAATACAATAAATTAGTGACACAACAAAGTTTTAAAAGCACAAGTAATCTGTGTAAGTAACTTTAAAAGAAACTGCCTCGCTCCCGGCTTTCCGCCTCAGGAGCTTACCTCTAACCTCTAAGTTTTGCTAAGTATCCTCACAGCGTCAGCTATATTCGATAGAGGCTGGGGGCGTGGCCTAAAAGGGCCGTGGCTTCCGCTCAGGGCGGGAGGGCGCGAGGGGGAGTATACAAAAGATTTTAGATCAACAAGCAGTCTGTTATCTAAAAATACAATACATTTGTGACACAACAAAGTTTTAAAAGCACAAGTAATCTGTGTAAGTAACTTTAAAAGAAACTGCCTCGCTCCCGGCTTTCCGCCTCAGGAGCTTACCTCTAACCTCTAAGTTTTGCTAAGTATCCTCACAGCGTCAGCTATATTCGATAGAGGCTGGGGGCGTGGCCTAAAAGGGGCGTGGCCTCCGCTCGTGGCAGGAGGGCACGAGGGGGAGTATACGAAAGATTTTAGATCAACAAGCAGTCTGTTATCTAAAAATACAATAAATTCGTGACACAACAAAGTTTTAAAAGCACAAGTAATCTGTGTAAGTAACTTTAAAAGAAACTGCCTCGCTCCCGGCTTTCCGCCTCAGGAGCTTACCTCTAACCTCTAAGTTTTTTCAAGCCCCCTCTATCTGTGGCTAATCGGTGCACCCACCGTTGTTCTGTCAAAAAAAGATTTTGTTTGGAGCAGTTTGGACTAGCCTCCAGTATAAGCCACTTAAGTGAGTCTGCAGTGTGATTATTCTCGATGAAATGTCTGCACATTTTGGTGTTATTCTTTTTGTAGCGAAAGTTGCTGCGGTGTTCAGTAATGCGTATTTTGATGGGGCGTGAGGTCATCCCCACGTATTGGAGTCCACATGGGCATTTCAGTAGGTATATGCAGTGTGAAGTGTTGCAATTGGTGTGCCCCCTCAGTTCCCACTTGAAGGACTCTGTAAGCTGTATTGTCTTGTGCACAGAGGTGTATGGGCATGCACTACACGAACCACAAGGGTAGTGTCGTTGTACCGGAGGTAAATGCCATAGGGTGGATTGCGAGGTTTTATTCTGTGGTTTTGGTCTAGTCTTGATCAGAATATCCTTGACATTTTTCGATCTCTTGAAAGCGAACCTAGGAACTTCAAGGGAGAGATCGCCAGTATTCAGGATTTGCCAATGCCGTTTGATGATGCTTTTAACTTGAGTGGATACTGGTGTGTAAGTGGTTACACAAGTCATGGGTTCGTTCTCCTTGGGGGTACTCCTCCTATGTTCAAGTAGGGCCTCTCTATGGTTGTTTTTGGCTCTTTTTTGAGCTTTTGCTATATCTCTACATGGGTATCCTCTCTCAGCCAAATTCCTGGACAAGATAATGGATTAGTTTTTGTACTCAGAGAGGCTACTGCAATTCCGCCTTACTCTCAGGAACTGTCCGAAGGGCAGGTTGGTTCGTAAAGCTTTTGGATGGTGGCTGGAAAAATGGAGTAGGCTATTGCGGTCAGTGGGTTTCCTGAACATGGTGGTACTCAATTGACCGTCCTTTAGCTTGATAGTCAGGTCCAGGAAGGCGATCTGTCTGTCGGAAACCGTCATGGTAAACCGCCGATAGGGGTTGAGTGTGTTAATCCATTCAAAGAATGCCTTGTAAGAGTCACTGGTACCTGTCCAGAAGATCAGGATGTCGTCGATGAACCTCTTCCAAAATGTGATATTATTGTGGTAAGGGTTCATCTGATGGTGTATGAATTTGCCTTCGAAGTTAGCCATGTATAGACAGGCCACCGAAGGAGCAAACGTACTACTCATCGAGGTGCCCTGTGTTTGGTGGTAAAATCTCCCCTTGAATTCGAAGTAATTCTCTGTTAGAGCTAGAGTGGCGCAGTCCATTTTGTTTCACCATTCACACTGAATGATAGTATTTGGACCGCACAAAAGCATGCCACCCGGTCCACCTACCACCCACCAAAATGCTAGTGATATTTACATTTAGCATGCCATGCTGGGTGCACCTGGTCACAATATATACTGAGGACATTATGTCACATATGCTCACAACCTACGTCTTTTGTTTTCCATTCCAGGCAAGGAACATTGCAATAGAGGTACTGCATTTCCGCAATTGGTAATGAGTATAAAACTTCGAATTAAACATTTTTGATTGTAGACTTTATCACAGAGGTCCTGATGAATCGCGTGTCAATGCACCATAGCGAGAAACATGTTGACCGATTTTAACACCTCCTAGTCTAGTCTAGAGCAAGGAAACATTAAATTCCAGCAAACTCAGACTAGCTCCAATTTTAATTGTAGCAAGGGACCGCCCGAATAAAGTAGTCTCAGGTACCCTCTGCTCCATTTTAATCCACTTCCTTTCTACAACCTCCTGGCCCCACACTTCACCCATAGGCAGTTGGATGAAAAGATCTCCGCCAAAGAGCACCTCTCTGAGGTGAGCCCGTTGGGCATTGCACCGCCTGCCCAATGAGGAGCACTGCCTATGATGAAGCATGACACCTGCAAAGGTGTGTGAGGCAAATACATCCAACACAATGGATACCCAGTGGTAGGATTACACACGTTAACCACCACGCTTCCCCCTCCACTTCTTGGTGACCAGTACACCTACACACACACACTCCTCCATTCCAGGAACAGCCTTGTCCAACTTCTTTGACCAACACTTGCGCAGGGCACGGACTGTGGCTGGACCTTCCACTCCCTCTGAGTGGTACTTCCGCCCTGTTGATCCTATTGGATCACTCTCCCTCTACGTTGTATACACGTTTAAGAATGTGTCTGAACATATGATTTGCACTGGAAGTATATGTTTCCAATGCAAGTCCTTTAGTATGCAACATATACACACACCGATGCACAATGCTGCAAAGGTTGTGCGTGGTGCTGTGCTAGACAGCCTGTTAGTGTGACAGCGCAAAGGTAGTGAGCAGCAGCAGGCCCCTTTTCTCCCCCTTGCGCAACTCTGCTTTGCTCCAAAAATTGATGTTATCCCTTATTGTACATGCCTGACCAGCTCAGCCTTAACACTGCACTCTCAGGCAGTTGATGGCAGTAACATTTCATTCCTTACCTCACCTGTTTTACCGTAACCCACTCTCTGTAGCTTTGCTTCTCTATTTACCTCCATCCTCTCTATCTCAGCTCCCTGTACCTCACCCTTGTCTACCTCACCTCACTCTTAAATTCATCTCTCCCTGCCTCTCTCTTATGGCTTTGCACCTCGCTCTGTCACTCTCTGTCTACATCTATATATATCAGTCTTTTTCCTCTCATTCCCTCTACTCCCTCTCTACCTCATCCCTCTTTCTATTCCTCACTGCACTTTTTCCACCCTATGGGGCAGATTTATGATGACTGGCGCATCCCCAGGGATGCGCCAGTCATCCTGCGCCGCTGCTCCGCCACCCATGGTGCGCCGCATTAATAATGCGGCGCACCATGGGGCAAAAACGGCACAGATGCGTGACGCATCTGTGCCGTAAAAGTGGCGCATTGCTGGAGCTGCGTCGCAAGTGCGACGCAGCTCCAGCAAGGCTCGAGGGTGCCCCATTTCCACAATGCTGCGTCAAGACCTACGCCTGCTTCAAGCAGGCGCCGGGTTTTGACGCAGCATTGTCCTGAAAGTGACTGAGTGAAATCTCATAGATTTCACTCAGCCACTTTTAGGAGGCGTTCTTGCGCAGGAACGCCTCCTTATGGCGCAGGGCTTTACAACGTGATGCATCTCCTAGATTGTTTGCGCCGCCGTTGCGTCAAATAAAGTGACGCACCGGCGGCGCAAGGCCTTCATAAATCTGCCCCTATATCTCTCCTCCAGCTGCAACTCTCTCACAACCCCATCTCTATCTTTACCTCGCCTCTCTATCTTTTTCTCCATGTCTCTGCTACCTTACCTCTTTCTGCTTCTTTTCTGCTCACCATTCACCCTCACCTTTCTATCTAATTTCTCTCTCTACCTCACATCTCCCTATCTAACCTCTCTATACTCCACCACTCTTTCCTCTCACTTTTTCCCCACCTCCTTATTTTCTTGTTCTACCTTTGTTCCCTTTAATTCTCCTTTCTAATCATCTTACTCCTGTCTGGCTACCACTATTTCTCTAAATCTATCCCTTTTCACTATTATCATCTCCTCTGACTCTGTCTCTTTCACTCTATCTCTCACACAAATAGATATTCTCTGCCTTCTCATTACAACCCCCCCACCTTAACTATCAACCTTTTTCTTTATCTATCTCTCACCTCTCATATCTCTTCCTCTTTTTCTATCCCAAAACTCTCTTCCTCTGTATAAATCTCCCCCTTTTCCCACTATTTCACAAATGTCTCTCATCTTCCTCCTTTCTTCCTACACCTTTTTCTACCCTTTCCATTTTTCTATACTTCTTATTTTGCCTTCTCTCTCCTTGCATCTTTAATATTCCTCAAGTCTCCTCACTCTCACTTTGCCTTAATCTCTTGCTAAGTCACCTCTTTTTCTACATTACCATCCACCCTACCTCCCCACTCGAAATACTGTGCTGTACCCCTCTGCCTCTTTCCAAATTTCTTCTCCCTGTCTCTATGTTTCTCATCCTCTCTTCCACACTCTAAAGCCTTATATCACCTACTTCTCTGTTTCTATTTCTTTACCTACATCATCCTATTTCTATCACGCTTTATCTTTCCTCTGGCTACCCCAACGTTCTCTATTTACTTTACTTCTCTCTCTATCATACATATCTGCCTACATCATCTCTACCTCTACCCCTTCTCTCTCTACTTCATGTCTCATGCTGTAGTGTTCTCTTTATTTCTCTGTCCACCTCGTGTGTCCTACCCTGTACCACTTCTACTCATTAGTCAAAGGTAATTGTCTAGCTGGAATGGTGACAATCCTCAGAGCAGAGCTTTAATTTTCACAGTTGCAGCAATAAGGCCAAAGTGTAGGGGTATATATTTCTGTTTACAAATATTTGGCAACTAAACCCACAATTTTAAGTGTTACAACCATATGTCTTATTTTACTATTATGCATTGGTCCATTACTCATTTAACAAGTCACACTCCCTTAGCATGTGATTCATACAATGTGAATAATAAGCTGGTTAAATACTAAATTCTACATGAAATGTTATAACAAGTACAAAAATCTAGATCTAAACTAAAAAATAAATGGCTTTATTGATGCTTTTTCAAGCTTTCTTTTGGTACTATTGAACTGGGGTACACTAGGCAGCTTGAACGTTTCCTGTTTTTGTGTGCCTCTTTTTCCGAATTTTTACCATATAAGTAAGTATTATTTGGCATCACAAGGGCTTGAATGAACCGAAAAGGGGCAATAAGGTCCGAAATGCCTGAAAATATATCTTCATCAGAGCTCCACAAATCCTTTAAAAGTCATCGGGTTGGAGAGGCAGAATGAGAGGATGGATTTCCCCACCTGAATTGGTGCACATAGTGGCCATAAAACCGACCATTGAGGCACACCAATTGTTATGGAGGCTGGAGGGGATTGTTTTGTGTCCCATGGTAGAGAAAAGGAGAGGTATGATAGATATTAGGAGAACTGCTAGGAGTATTGCTAGTGTTGGAAATGCATGCTCCTGAAGGAGGCGCCAAGTGGGGGTGGCCCAGCCTCTTCCTGTCACTGACGGATGTAGGACGGGACCGCCCTTGGCCTGGCATTCTCAAGGGTGTGGCCTGCACGCATCCCATGCAGCAGGGCTTCAAAGGCTCTTGAAGGTGTAGCAGGCTCCTCCCCTGCCAGGGGTTATGGGACTCGTAGTTCCCAAAGACAATGGCAGCTCCCAGCAACAGTGTTTAGTGTTAAATGTGACGCTTAACTTTTAACGTGTGGTTTTCCAACCTTTTGAGGTTCAGGGTTTCATGTTGTAGTTTGTAGTTTAATTAATTAGCAATACAATTGTTGGAGCTTGTGGCTAGTATCTATTTCTTGGTAAGCCTAACTAAATATTTTTTTCCTCTCATTTGTAAATGTATATACATGATGTCACAAAAGACATCTCAAATGACGACTCATATCACCTCAACTTTGATGTCACTGCTATTATATCTTTCGCAAATGTGACACCAAAAGCATTTGTAATGAAATATGTGTTGTATTTACGTGACTTACATGTATATATATTGCAAATAACAATGGCTTTTAATTTTTTTTAATAATTAATACTTAAATAAAAGTTATTGTAATTGTAATTTATAATGGCAATAGCTTAAACTTTTGTAAATAACTTTTGTGAAGATTATGTTCAGTGTATTTTATTGTGACGAAAATCCAAGAACAGAAGTGAAATATTAACATCTTTTTGTTACATATGTAATAAAGCTTAACACATTGAGAGAACATATTTGAACCAGTTGTTGTTGAATGGTTGCACAGATTGATGCTGTGGTGGCGCTGAGTGATGTTGTGGTGGCGAACGAGTGATGCTGTTGCGTTCAGTGATGCTGTGGTAGCACATAGTGATGTTGTGGTGCCCCTGAATGATGCTGTGGTGATGCTGAGTGATGCTGTATGTTATGCTATGTTTTGTTTTGCTATCCTATGATTTGTTTTGTTATACTATGCTGTTTTGCTATCCTATGCTTTGATTTGTTATGCTATGCTATGCTGTGTTATGTTATGCTATGCTGTTTTGTTATGCTATGCTATGTTTTGTTATGCTATGCTATGTTTTGCTATGCTATGCTATGTTTTGTTGTGTTTTATTATGCTATGCTTTGTTTTGCTATGCTATTTCTTGTTGTGTTTGGTATGCTATGCTATGTTTTGCTATGCTATTCTATGTTTTGTTTTGCTATGCTGTGTTTTGTTGTGCTTTGTTAAGCTATGCTATGTTTTGTTGTGTTTTGCTATGTTTTGTTATGCTATGTGTTGTTGTGTTTTGTTATGCTATGTTCTGTTATATTATGCTATGTTTTGCTTTGCTGTTTTGTTTTGTTATCCTATGCTTTGTTTTGTTATACTATGCTATGTTTAGTTGTGCTATCCTATGCTTTGTTTTGTTATGCTATGCTATGTTTTGTTGTGTTTTATTATGCTATGCTATGTTTTGTTGTGTTTTACTATGCTATGCTTTGTTATGCTATGCTATGTTTTGTTATGCTATGCTATGTGTTGATGTGTTTTATTATGCTATACTTTGTTTTGCTATGCTATGTTTTGTTATGCTATGCTATGCTTTGTTATGCTATGTTTTGTTATGCTATGCTATGCTAAGCTTTGTTTTGTTATGCTATGCTATGTTGTGTTTTGTTATGCTAAGCTATGTTTTGTTGTGTTTTGTTATGTTATGCTATGTTTTGATATGCTTTTCTATGTTATGTTTTGTTATGTATGCTATGTTTTGGTGTGTTTTGTTATGCTATGCTTTGTTGTGTTTTGCTATGTGTTTTATGCTATGTTTTATTATGCTATGCTTTGTTTTGTTATGCTGTTTTGTTATGTTATGCTGTTTTGTTATGTTATGTTATGCTATGTTTTGTTGTGTTTTGTTATGCTATGCTATGTTTTGTTATACTATGCTATGTTTTGTTTTGCTATGCTTTGTTATGTTATACTATGCTTTGTTTTGTTATGCTATGTTTTGTTATGCTATACTATGTTTTGTTGTGTTTTGTTATGCTATGCTATGCTTTGTTGTGTTTTGCTATGCTATGTTTTGTTTTGTTTTGTTATGCTATGCTATGTTTTGTTTTGCTATCCTATCCTATGCTGTGTTGTGTTATGCTATGCTATGTTTTGCTATCTGTTAGACGGACCGGGAGGGTCGGCCGAGGATAAGGGGAGAGGTCTCCGGGGAGAGCCGTCTCCAGTGAATCGTACAGACAAGTAACTCCCCCCCCACAGACGGACACCACACAATGATAAAGTTCAACGATACTTTATAGGCAATTCTTCAAGTACGGTAGAATGGTACAAGGAGGTCTGGACTCAGGGGTCCCCTCTATTCTGGTCTCTGTTTGGGAAAAGGGTAGCGGGACAGTCTTGTTACCAAAGAGATGGAAATAGCTCTCAATCCTCGAGCTCGGTGGTGTAGATGAACGGGCCGCGGCGGAGCCAGCAGGTCCCGAGATGGATGAAGGAAGACGACGGTCCGCGGCAGAGCCAGCAGGTCCCGATGAAGGTGGTGGTTACAAACGGTCCGCGGCCACGCCAGCAGGTCCCGACGACGATGAAGGATAGGGTGGTTCCCAAAGCCGCGGCAGCGCCAGCAGGCAAGACGAGGGTGCACAAGACAGAGCTACGGCAGCGCCAGTAGTCCGTCAAGGATGAGTTCTTCTTTGCGTCTCTCGACTCCAAGATACAACTCCCGTCCGGCTCTGGAGCTGCCCCAGTTATAGGGCTGGTGTGCTTTGATGTCCGGACCCTCGCACTTGGAGGTCGGGAGGTCCGGGATGAGGGGGTTCAGACACCCAGCAGGGGGGTGGAGCCAGCGCCCGGGGAGGCGATGGGCGAGCGGTACTTGGCGGGGGAGAGCCATCGACACCTCTTGCTCCCATTGACTGACCAAGTAGCCCGCTCACCTCCTGGGTGGATGTTGGTGCCGGAATGTCTGAGGCCTGGCCAGGCCCAGGGTTGAGGTCGATCGGGGGCCAGGCGGCCTCGTGGTGGAGTGTCCAAGATGGCGCCCAGGATGGGCGCGCAGGCCGGTAGTGGGTCGGCCTACGCGGTCAACAGGTTCGAGTGTAGGGGTCCCTGCGGGGACGGTGGACGTGTAATGGTGGTGTGTGGTACTTGCGTGGCTGGTTCGGGCCTGGTTGGGCCGGGGGAGAGCGGCCCTTCATGTGGCCTGTCCAACATGCGTCCCCCCCAGCTGAAGGCGGGGAGAGTTACCCATTCTCTTGGGGACTCTTCTCGTCGAGGCGGAAGAACCGGGACAGGCCATCTGCGTTGGCGTGATCTGGCCCAGGCCGATGTTCAACTGTGAAGTCCATCCCTTGTAGGGAGATGGACCAGCGTAGTAACTTCGGGTTTTCCCCCCGCATCTGCATCAGCCACTGCAGGGGTCGGTGGTCGGTCTGTACCCGAAAGGGTGTGCCAAAAAGGTAGGGCCGGAGCTTCTTGAGGGCCCATACCACCGCGAAGGCCTCCCTCTCTATGGTGCTCCAGCGTTGTTCCCGTGGTAGGAGTCGCCGGCTGATGAAGGCCACCGGCTGATCACGGCCTTCGGTGTTCACTTGAGACAGGACTGCCCCAATGCCATGGTCGGAGGCATCCGTCTGGACGATGAACTCCCGGCTGTAGTCGGGGGCCTGGAGCACAGGGGCGGAGCACATGGCGGCTTTCAATTGTTCAAATGCAGCTTGACACTCTGGGGTCCAGTTGACTTTCTGGGGCTGATTTTTTGACGTGAGCTCTGTGAGGGGCCTCACGATAGTACCATAGTCTTTCACGAACCTTCGGTAATAGCCCGTGAGGCCCAGGAAGGCTCGTACCTCGGTCTGGGTAATGGGGGGCTGCCAGGACTGGATGGCGGCAATTTTTAGCTGCAGAGGGGCCACCAGGCCGCTTCCCACCTGGTGCCCGAGGTAGGTTACAGACCCTTGCCCAATTTGACATTTGCTGGCCTTGATCGTGAGGCCAGCTTGCTGAAGGGCGTGCAGCACTGCTCGGAGGTGGTGGAGGTGCTCGGACCACTGGTTGCTGTATACAGCGATGTCGTCTAGGTAGGCGGCGCTGAATCCTTCGAGCCCCGCCAGGACCTGATTGACGAGCCGTTGGAATGTTGCTGGGGCATTCTTCATGCCGAAGGGCATGACTGTGAAATGGTAATGGCCATCGGGAGTGGAAAAGGCAGAACGTTCTTGTGCCCGGGGTGTGAGGCCGATTTGCCAGTAGCCCGCCATCAGGTCGAAGATACTGAGGTAGCGGGCAGCTCCCATGCGGTCGATTAGTTCATCTGCCCGGGGGATGGGATGTGCGTCTGTCCTGGTGACCGCATTCAAGCCCCGGTAGTCGACGCAGAACCGGAGTTCTGGTGTGGTGCCGGGGGCAGCTGCTTTGGGGACCAGTACTACAGGGCTGGCCCAGGGGCTGTCTGAGGGCTCGATGACCCCGAGCGTGAGCATTTTGGCTACTTCCTCCTGGATGCAGGCCCGTACCCGATCTGGCACGCGGTAGGCCCGGTGGCGGATAGGGGGGCTGTCCCCCGTGTCCACATCGTGCGTACACCAGGAAGTGACACCTGGGGTGAGGGAGAACAGGCTGGCGAATTGTGACAGGAGAACTTGGCACTCCTGGTGTTGCTCTCGGGTGAGGGCCTCTGAGAGTCGGACCCCCTCTACGGAACCATCTTTCTCCCGCGTTCGTAGGAGGTCCGGGAGGGGCTCGGAGTCCTCTTCAGCCCCATTGTCTGTGGCCATCAGGAGGCTGAGTTCTGTCCGTACAAAGTGCGGTTTCAGTCTGTTAGCGTGGAGGACCCGGAGGGGGTTCCGGGAAGATTCCAAGTCGATGAGATAGGTAGCCGGACCCTTGCGCTCGACCACTTTGAAGGGCCCTGTCCACTTGTCTTGTAGGGCGCAGGGTTCGGTGGGGGACATCACCCATACCTGTTGCCCAGGTTCAAATTCGATGGAGGAGGCATTCCGGTCATACCACCTTTTCATGTCCTCTTGACTGGCCTCTAGGTTGGCTTTTGCTAGTCCTCGGAATCGCCGGGTCTGGTTGCGGAGTGTTAGGAGGTAGCGGAAAACATCTGGTGGGTTCTTTAGAGGGGGCATCTCCCAGCCTTCCTTAACTAGGCTGAGCGGCCCGCGCACGGGGTGTCCATATAGCAGTTCAAATGGGCTGAAGCCCAGGGACTTCTGGGGAACCTCTCGATATGCGAAGAGGAGGCACGGCAGCAGCACATCCCACTGGCGACGGAGGGGCTCTTCCAACCCCCCGATCATCCCTTTGAGCGTGCGGTTGAACCGCTCAACGAGGCCGTTTCCTTGAGGGTGATAGGGGGTCGTGAACCGGTAGGTAACCCCGCACTGTTGCCAGAGAGATTTCATATATTTCGAAATAAAGTTCGTGCCTCTGTCACTGACGACCTCCCGGGGGAAGCCCACCCGGGAGAAGATCCCCATCAGAGCCCGGCCGACTACCGGGGCTGTCACAGTCCGCAGGGGAACAGCCTCCGGGTAGCGGGTGGCGTGGTCCACTAGCACCAGGATGAATCGATGGCCTTGTTTTGTGCGCGGGTCCAGGGGCCCTACGATATCGATTCCGACCCTCTCGAACGGGGTGGTGACCACGGGAAAAGGTTGCAGGGGGGCTTTCAGTTTGCGGCCGCTCTTCCCACTGGCTTGGCACGTGGGGCAAGATCGGCAATGCTGGTGTACATTGTCCCTCATTTTGGGCCAGAAGAAGTGGGTCACCAGGCGGCTATAGGTTTTGTCTTGACCCAAGTGTCCTGCCAGGGGGACATCGTGGGCCAGGTTTAGCAGAAAGTCTCTAAAACGGAGGGGTACCACTAGGACTCGGCTGGCCCCCAGCTCCGCGATTCTTTGCTCACTGTACAGCAGATCATTGTCCCAGTAGACCCAGTGAGTTCCGGAGGTATCCCCTGCGCTTTGGGCTAGCGCTTGCTGGCGGAGTCCCTCGAGGGAGGGACAGGTCTTTTGTTCTTGGCGAAATTGTTCTTGCGTGGGCCCCCCCTCTTGAGGCCACTGGTCGAGGTTAGCGAGGTCTGGAGGTTGAGCTGGTTCGGGGGGGACGTCACGGTCGGTGGTTCCGGCGGGGGCGACCGGAGGCGGTGGCGCCGGCCATTCGAGTTCCTCTGGGCGGGTGTTGGCACGGGCGGTCATGGACCGGGTGGTGACGCACGCCCAGTCCGGGACGCCCAGCATCCCCAGGTGCTCTTTTCGTTCGACTGCTGCCCATGGAGAGCTTTCCAGGTCATTACCCAGGAGGCAGTCTACGGGGGCATCATCTCGGACCGTCACCTTCAACATGCCGGAGACCCCTCCCCATTCGAAGGGGACGCAGGCCATCCGACACAGACTTTCTGAGTTATCGGCTGAACGTACAGGGCAGAGAATGTTTGGTAAGTATTGTTCGGGGGTCACCAGGTGACAGCGGACGGCTGTTACACTGGCCCCAGTGTCACGAAGGGCTTCAGCCCGGCGTCCATTGATGCCCACCCATTGGCTGTACTTCTGGGTATTAGCGGGTAGGGGGACCCGCGGGACCATGTCTCTCCCCCCTAGGCAGGCGAGAGCCATGGCGGCTGGCTCCCATTCTTGGTGTTCCTGTTCATATTCTTCTTGTTCCTCTGAGATCTGTTCCTCCCCCAGAGCAGCAGCGGCTACTTGGCGGGGTCTTGGGCTCTGGTACTGGGGGCAGTTTGGGTCGTTTGCATAGTGTCCGACTCGTTGGCATCGATGGCAGGTAACATTGGCTCGATGTCCCGGTCGCGCTGGGGTGCTGCCCCGGTTGGCCGGGGGGGTGGGGCTGGTAGTGAGGGTGACCGGAGCGTTGCTTCTTCCGCGTCCTTGGCCTCCACCTCCTCGGGGACGGTGCTGACCATTGTTGTTCCGGTTCTGTTCGGAGGACCCATTTCGACTCACTCTGGTGATCTCCCACCGGTCTGCTTTGGCTGCGAGCTGCCGGGGATCCGTTAACTTGCTGTCGAGGAGGTGCTGACGAAGTTCAATGAAGCAATTGTTCGACAGATGCTCCCATACCATAAGATTGAACAGTTGTTCGTAGGTTGTGACCTTGCTTCCTTTGATCCAGCCCTCGAAGGCTCGGCTAAAGTAATTGACATAGTCCACCCAAGTTGTACCTGGGATGCGGGTGCAGTCTCGGAACCTCTGACGGTACATCTCGGGTGTGAGGCCATAGCGGGTGAGGAGTGCAGCTTTCATATGGTCATAGGAGGTCATCTGGTGGTCCGGGAGTTGCAGCAGGGCGTCGCGGCCCTCATTGAGGAATCTCCCCCACAGACCGGCCCCCCAATCGCTTCTATCGATCCGGTGTGCAGTCATAGCGATTTCATAGGCCTTAAACCATTGCTGGATGTCGTCCTCTCGGAAGTATTCTCGAACGACATCCTTGGGGATGTGTACCTTCTTCTCTGTTGCCCCTGGAGTGTGGGGTTGCTCGGGCACCCCTGCTTCTTTATTCTGTTTGCGTAGGTCGATTTCAGCTAATTTCCGCTCATGTTCATATGCCAGTTTCTTTTCCTCGAGCTCCCTTTGTCTCTGTTTCTCCTCTCTTTCTTCTCGGAGACGCAGGTGCTCTAAGTTGATTTTCTGTTCGGCCAACTTTAGTTCAACGTCCATTTTGAGCCGGGCCATTTCCAGCTCGTGTAGTCGGGTTCTTTCTCGTTCCTGGATCTCGTCTGGCGAGAGACCCGTTCTTCGTTCTTCAGGGGCCATGGGGGTTTGTGCTGCGATGTCTTGATCGGGGGTTCCGGCAGCCCCGGTTTCTGCCCAAGATTCCAGGGCCTGCTTAAAGTCAACTTTGGTATTTAGTCCGGTGGTAGCGATACCTAATTCGATACAGAACTGTTTAAGTTCACGATGGCTGTACTCGTCCAATTTCTCCATCTGGAATTTCTCCGTTGATCCGCTGTCTTTAGTTGACATCGTGATTCGCCGTGGGGTGAGCTACTCTCTGTACGGTTTATGCGGTGATTCGGATCCCGTCGCTGGCCACCAATGTTAGACGGACCGGGAGGGTCGGCCGAGGATAAGGGGAGAGGTCTCCGGGGAGAGCCGTCTCCAGTGAATCGTACAGACAAGTAACTCCCCCCCCACAGACGGACACCACACAATGATAAAGTTCAACGATACTTTATAGGCAATTCTTCAAGTACGGTAGAATGGTACAAGGAGGTCTGGACTCAGGGGTCCCCTCTATTCTGGTCTCTGTTTGGGAAAAGGGTAGCGGGACAGTCTTGTTACCAAAGAGATGGAAATAGCTCTCAATCCTCGAGCTCGGTGGTGTAGATGAACGGGCCGCGGCGGAGCCAGCAGGTCCCGAGATGGATGAAGGAAGACGACGGTCCGCGGCAGAGCCAGCAGGTCCCGATGAAGGTGGTGGTTACAAACGGTCCGCGGCCACGCCAGCAGGTCCCGACGACGATGAAGGATAGGGTGGTTCCCAAAGCCGCGGCAGCGCCAGCAGGCAAGACGAGGGTGCACAAGACAGAGCTACGGCAGCGCCAGTAGTCCGTCAAGGATGAGTTCTTCTTTGCGTCTCTCGACTCCAAGATACAACTCCCGTCCGGCTCTGGAGCTGCCCCAGTTATAGGGCTGGTGTGCTTTGATGTCCGGACCCTCGCACTTGGAGGTCGGGAGGTCCGGGATGAGGGGGTTCAGACACCCAGCAGGGGGGTGGAGCCAGCGCCCGGGGAGGCGATGGGCGAGCGGTACTTGGCGGGGGAGAGCCATCGACACCTCTTGCTCCCATTGACTGACCAAGTAGCCCGCTCACCTCCTGGGTGGATGTTGGTGCCGGAATGTCTGAGGCCTGGCCAGGCCCAGGGTTGAGGTCGATCGGGGGCCAGGCGGCCTCGTGGTGGAGTGTCCAAGATGGCGCCCAGGATGGGCGCGCAGGCCGGTAGTGGGTCGGCCTACGCGGTCAACAGGTTCGAGTGTAGGGGTCCCTGCGGGGACGGTGGACGTGTAATGGTGGTGTGTGGTACTTGCGTGGCTGGTTCGGGCCTGGTTGGGCCGGGGGAGAGCGGCCCTTCATGTGGCCTGTCCAACACTATCCTATGCTTGTTTTTGTTATGCTATGCTATGCTGTGTTTTGTTATGCTATGCTATGTTTTGCTATGCTATGCTGGTGAATGTGTGTGAGGGTGTGTGAGGGTGTGTGAGGGTGAGTGAGGGTGAGTGAGGGTGAGTGCGGGTGAGTGAGGGTGTGTGAGGGTGAGGGTGTGTGAGGGTGAGGGGGTGTGAGGGTGTGTGAGGGTGAGTGAGTGTTGGACTGGGCCTTCTGGCAGGTCCACCCTGGAAGTTTTCGCTTGTTATATGTAACCTGGGGATGGTGATTCCCACTCTGAGTGCGTGTAGATGAGAGAGGCCTGCCCTCCCATAGGAATGCATGGGGAATGTGTGTGTCCCTGGTAGTTCCTGATGCGTGGGGGGTACAGGCTCGAGTCTGGTATGTGTGGACTCGTGTGATTGAATGCTGCAAGATGATGTATGCGGCGTGTGGGTGTCTAAAATGGAAGTGCCACTTCTAGACATGGGTGTGTGTGTGCAGTAGGTGTGCTGGCGCGTGATTGGCTGAAGCTGGCTGGGGAGCCTGGCTCCAGGAGTCTGTGTGGGTCTGCCCCGGTGGTGAATGGAGAGATTAACATGCTGATGTGAGGGAGGGGTTGTGCCTGTATCCTGTATGGGGCTGGACTTTCCCCCACAATGCTGGCTCCACCCCCCTGGGGGGCGTCTGATGACCCTGGCCTGCCTGATTAATGGAAAGGGTGGCTGGGGAAAACAAGATACTCCCAAAACCAGCTGCGACTGGTTTCTCCCCCACCCAGCACCTTTAGACAAAGGAATTTCATGTATAAAAAGAGGCTGTGACCTCTTCTAAAAGGTTCTTGTTCCCAACGTGAATCTGCTGCTTGGACCCAGGGTTGGCTTGCCTCCCTGGGCCCTGCCCTGCTCCTGGACTCCTGTGGACTTTCCCTTCTAGGAGCTGCTGTGCTCCAACGGAGGTCCTGGACCCCTGAAGGACTTTGCTATTTTCTCCTAGCGCTTGGGAGCGCTTTCCTTTGACCCCCAGCGCTTGGGAGCGCTGTTCCTCCTGCCTAGCGCCTGGGAGCGCTGGTTCTTCCCCTCTAGCGCTTGGGAGCGCCTCATCCCGGTTACTAGCTCTGGGAGCGCTGGATTCCACAAGCCGGTGCCCACCCGGCCTTTGCCCTGTTCTACTGAGGTGCCTGGAGCCCCAGCGAGTGCCTACCTAGCCTACCCCTGTATTCGGCGCCTTTACGAGGGAGCCTACTCTCTCTAACCCCCCGCGTGCACCGCGCCGGCCCGGGACCCTTCGTAATGCCCTCCCCCGGGCCGCGCTGGGATTGGCTGCCGGCCCCGGCTTGGTTGCTGACTTCTCCCCGGGCCGCGCTGTGATTGGACGGCGGCCCGAGGAGCTTGTGAGGCGGAGGAGAGAGCCGAGAATGCAGGGAGCGGCGGGAGCCGACTCCGCGCCCCTGCTTTCGCCGAGAAGAGCTGCCGTTTCCCCCCCGGGGCCCCCAGGAGCGAGAGGGAGCCCCGGAGAGCGAGGAAAGACCAGCGCCGACCCGGTGAGTGCAGTGAAGGGGAGGGGGCGTCGGGGCACATTGCCGGTGCCCGCCCCTCCCCTCCAATGATCCTTCTGCTGGGTTGCCGAGGCCCGTGGGGCCCCAGTAAGATCGAGTCCCCCGAGAGGGACTCCCCCTTTGTTCCCCGTGGGGCCCCAGTGAGATCGAGTCCCCCGAGAGGGACTCCCCCTTTGTCCTCGAGTCCCGAGAGGCTCCACCATCATCCCAGAGCCCAGAGAGGCTCCCAGATGGCCTTGTTGTCTCTTGAGCCGGAGAGGCTCCACCGTTGCCATTGTCCTAACAAGCCTGCGAGGCTCGCCCCCCGCATCGTTTCTCGAGCTCCGAGAGGCTCCAACTTTGACCCTTGTCCTGAGCCTGCGAGGCTCCAACGTGTTGCCCTCATCACCTACAGCTGCCCAGCACTTCGTGGGCAGCTGCTACGTGTAGGTTTATTGATCTGACTACCTACAGCCTGTCCTAACATTGTGACTTTGGGCGTCCTAGTCCCAGGGAGGCCAGTCGGCCTGTTGAAAGTTATGAGCTCATGTTAACTGTACTTCTTGTGAGTTATTCTGTGTTGCACCTCTGAAGGTGCGTCTGTTACGTTAAGTGCGTTGTCATTCCTTCCTTCCTAAATATCCTAGGTCTCATGTATGTGGCTTCTGGTTAGAGTGAGTTCTAGTACTAGTTCTAAGAAGCTCCCAGTTGTCATGTGTCCTAAATGCCAGTTTCATCATGTGCATATTCCTGGTAGTGGTCCCATGGCCCTGTCCTGTATATATTCCCTTGTAAACCCTGCCCGTGCCCCTGGCACCTCGTATATTGTGTATTTATCCCTAAGTATGTCTTTCAATACAAAGTCTATTTTTCATAGATACCTTGTGTGGAGTTCCTTTTGTGGGGGGCCCGGGAGGTTGTTGCTGGGGGTGCGTGCGCAAATGCTTTACACATGACCTCCGAGATAAGCCTGACTGCTCGTGCCAAGCTACCAAGGGGGTGAGCAGGGGTTGTCTTGGTGGGTGACTTCCCTACCCTAACTAGAAATGGTGATTTTTGCTTGGCCTTGGTGCAAGCCTTGGCCAACCAGGGATCCCATTTCTAACATTGGTGGCTAGCGGTGGGATTTGGACTTGTGTTTGCGCAGTACCACAGCGATAACTGGCCTCACTACAAAACTGTGCATTTTAGATGGTCGCAAAGAAAAGGGACTGTTGTTTAAGTTGCTAAAAATATTTGTTTTTGTGGAAAATGTGGTTCTGGTGCACTATGAGTTAGGTGTCCCTAGCTCGGGAGGGTAGATCATCCCCCTAAGTGCAATGTGTGTCTGGATTCACCAGAAGGGTGGGATCCAGTGGTGGCAGCGAAATTGTGTCCAATGTGTGTGGTCCCTGTCCCTTCCCTAGAGTAATGGTACGTGTTCCACATGGGTCAGGTTGAGGAATCAGGGGCGGTAGAAACTGTCTTACCAGTCCAGGGGAGGGTGTGTGGATGAATGTTGAGTTGTGCTGAATAATGGGTGTACGTTCTCTGGGATGGGGAGCATGCTGAATACTGGAGTGTAAGTTCTCTGAGATGAGGGAGCTTGCTGAATGAATGTTGAGTTGTATCCCGGACAAGGAAGCCCTGCTGACTGGGTCGCGGCTTGCCTTGGGGAGAGCTGAACACTGAGCCCTGCTGACGTTGTCGCCGCTCATCTTGCTGAATGAATGTTAAGTTGTATCCCGGACAAGGAAGCCCTGCTGATTGGATCGCGGCTTGCCTTGGGGAGAGCTGAACTCTGAGCCCTGCTGACATGGTCGCGGCTCATCTTGCTGAACGAATATTAAGTTGTATCCTGGACAAGGAAGCCCTGCTGATTGGATTGCGGCTTGCCTTGGGGAGAGCTGAACACTGAGCCCTGCTGACGTTGTCGCGGCTCATCTTGCTGAATGAATGTTAAGTTGTATCTCGGACAAGGAAGCCCTGCTGATTGGATCGCGGCTTGCCTTGGGGAGAGCTGAACTCTGAGCCCTGCTGACGTGGTCGCGGCTCATCCTAGTACAAGAGGGAACTCCTGCCTGAAGAGGAGGAACCGGGTAAGCTGTATGGGGTATTGACCTGCAGTGGTTGCCTGCCTGCTGAAGGAGGAGAGAAAGTCTTAGATTTTATTTTCATCTTGTAGAAGTCCTGGTGCGCCAGGCATCTGGCCTGTAGGGTACTGCCCGCGGTTGGGGAGCCAGTAGTCGGTGTTTCCGGATCTGGACGGCAGGGCGACTGTAGCCAGTGTCCTGGCCGGTTTGTCTTCTAGATGTACTCCTGTGGACGCAGGTGGGGCTCATCCCCAAGGGAAGAGACCCTGTGTTTCCCAGAAGGGGCGGTACGGGCCTAGCAGGGATCCTTAGGGTTCTTGGCTGAGTGTCGCGGTGCTGCCCTGAGAGCAGGTGGGGCCCACCTTAAGTGGAAGGACCCTGTTCTACATGGGAGGGTGCAGAACTGGAAGGGGGTCAGAGGGATTCTGACCCCTGGGCATCCGGTGAAATTAGTTCCCAGGTGGGAGACCAGTGGAGGGAGAGAGTTCCGAGACTGGTGAGAGAAGGTGTTCTGGAGGGTGCTTCTCCTGGGAGAGCACGGAAACTCAGAAGTAGAGGTAGGGTGGGGCATTCTTGCCCGTGACCTCTGGCCAGCCTGAGGGTGCGGACCCTAGGTGGAAGAGAAAGTGGTAAACTGTTTTTTTTCAGTATGTGCTTGTCTTATAGATCAACGTGGCGTGGAACTGGAGGGTGTCCCTGCAGTGCGGGCCCGCGTCCATGTTCTCTCACCCAAAGCAGGGAAGTCCATCACGGTGGTGATTGGCCTACCCTGCGTTTTGGCTGGAAGGGGGTAGTGTTGGACTGGGCCTTCTGGCAGGTCCACCCCGGAAGTTTTCGCTTGTTATATGTAACCTGGGGATGGTGATTCCCACTCTGAGTGCGTGTAGATGAGAGAGGCCTGCCCTCCCATAGGAATGCATGGGGAATGTGTGTGTCCCTGGTAGTTCCTGATGCGTGGGGGGTACAGGCTCGAGTCTGGTATGTGTGGACTCGTGTGATTGAATGCTGCAAGATGATGTATGCGGCATGTGTGTGTCTAAAATGGAAGTGCCACTTCTAGACATGGGTGTGTGTATGCAGTAGGTGTGCTGGCGCGTGATTGGCTGAAGCCGGCTGGGGAGCCTGGCTCCAGGAGTCTGTGTGGGTGTGCCCCGGTGGTGAATGGAGAGATTAACATGCTGATGTGAGGGAGGGGCTGTGCCTGTATCCTGTATGGGGCTGGACTTTCCCCCACAATGCTGGCTCCACCCACCTTGGGGGCGTCTGATGACCCTGGCCTGCCTGATGAATGAAAAGGGTGGCTGGGGAAAACAAGATACTCCCAAAACCAGCTGCGACTGGTTTCTCCCCCACCCAGCACCTTTAGACAAAGGAATTTCATGTGTAAAAAGAGGCTGTGACCTCTTCTAAAAGGTTCTTGTTCCCAACGTGAATCTACCAGGGGCGTGCTGCTGCTTGGACCCAGGGTTGGCTTGCCTCCCTGGGCCCTGCCCTGCTCCTGGACTCCTGTGGACTTTCCCTTCTAGGAGCTGCTGTGCTCCAACGGAGGTCCTGGACCCCTGAAGGACTTTGCTATTTTCTCCTAGCGCTTGGGGGCGCTTTCCTTTGACCCCCAGCCCTTGGGAGCGCTGTTCCTCCTGCCTAGCGCCTGGGAGCGGTGCAGGTTCTTCCCCTCTAGCGCTTGGGAGCGCCTCATCCTGGTTACTAGCGCTGGGAGCACTGGATTCCACAAGCCGGTGCCCACCCGGCCTTTGCCCTGTTCTACTGAGGTGCCTGGAGCCCCAGCGAGTGCCTACCTCGCCTACCCCCGTATTCGGCGCCTTTACGAGGGAGCCTACTCCTGGCTAACCCCCCGCATGCACCGCCGCCGGCCCGGGACCCTTCGTAATGCCCTCCCCCGGGCCGCGCTGGGATTGGCTGCCGGCCCGGGCTTGGTTGCTGACGTCTCCCCGGGCCGCGCTGTGATTGGACGGCGGCCCGAGGAGCTTGTGAGGCAGAGGAGAGAGCCGAGAATGCAGGGAGCGGCGGGAGCCGACTCCGCGCCCTGCTTTTGCCGAGAAGAGCTGCCGTTTCCCCCCCGGGGCCCCCAGGAGCGAGAGGGAGCCCCGGAGAGCGAGGAAAGACCAGCGCCGACCCGGTGAGTGCAGTGAAGGGGAGGGGGCATCGGGGCACATTGCCGGTGCCCGCCCCTCCCCTCCAATGATCCTTCTGCTGGGTTGCCGAGGCCCCGTGGGGCCCCAGTGAGATCGAGTCCCCCGAGAGGGACTCCCCCTTTGTTCCCCGTGGGGCCCCAGTGAGATCGAGTCCCCCGAGAGGGACTCCTCCTTTGTCCTCGAGCCCCGAGAGGCTCCACCATCGTCCCAGAGCCCCGAGAGGCTCCCAGATGGCCTAGTTGTCTCTTGAGCCAGAGAGGCTCCACCGTTGCCATTGTCCTAACAAGCCTGCGAGGCTCGCCCCCCGCATCGTTTCTCGAGCCCCGAGAGGCTCCACCTTTGACCCTTGTCCCGAGCCTGCGAGGCTCCAACGTGTTGCCCTCATCACCTACAGCTGCCCAGCACTGCGTGGGCAGCTGCTACGTGTAGGTTTATTGATCTGACTACCTACAGCCTTTCCTAACATTGTGACTTTGGGCGTCCTAGTCCCAGGGAGGCCAGTCGACCTGTTGAAAGTTATGAGCTCATGTTAACAGTACTTCTTGTGAGTTATTCTGTGTTGCACCTCTGAAGGTGCGTCTGTTACGTTAAGTGCGTTGTCATTCCTTCCTTCCTAAATATCCTAGCTCTCATGTATGTGGCTTCTGGTTAGAGTGAGTTCTAGTACTAGTTCTAGGAAGCTCCCAGTTGTCAAGTGTCCTAAATGCCAGTTCCATCATGTGCATATTCCTGGCAGTGGTCCCATGGCCCTGTCCTGTATATATTCCCTTGTAAACCCTGCCCGTGCCCCTGGCACCTCGTATGTTGTGTATTTATCCCTAAGTATGTCTTTCAATACAAAGTCTATTTTTCATAGATACCTTGTGTGGAGTTCCTTTTGTGGGGGGCCCGTGAGGTTGTTGCTGGGGGTGCGTGCGCAAATGCTTTACACATGACCTCCGAGATAAGCCTGACTGCTCGTGCCAAGCTACCAAGGGGGTGGGCAGGGGTTGTCTTGGTGGGTGACTTCCCTACGCTAACTAGAAATGGTGATTTCGCCTGGCCTTGGCGCAAGCCTTGGCCAACCAGGGATCCCATTTCTAACAGTAAGGGTGTGTGAGGGTGAGGGGGTATGAGGGTGTGTGAGGGTGAGGGGGTGAGGGTGTGTGAGGGTGAGGGGGCAAGGGGGTGTGAGTTTGAGGGTGTGTGAGGGTGAGTGAGGGTATGTGAGGGTGAGAGGGGTGTGAGGGTGAGTGAGGGTGTGTGAGGTGTGTGAGGGTGAGGGGCTGTGAGGGTGAGGATGAGGGGGTGTGAGGGTGAGGAGGTGTAAGGGTGAGGGGGTGTGAGGGTGAGGGGGTGTGAGGGCGAGGGGGTGTGAGGGTGAGAGGGTGAGGGGGAGTGAGGGTGAGGGTGGGTGAGGGTGAGGGTGTGTGGGGGTGTGGGGTTGTGAGGGTGAGGGGGTGTCCGGGTGAGGGTGTGAGGGGGTGTGAGGGGGTTTGAGGGTGAGGGTGTGAGAGTGAGGGGGTGTGAGGGTGAGGGCAAGGGTGTGAGGGTATGGGGTTGTGAGTGTGTGATGTTGAGGGGGTGTGAGGGTGAGGATGTGTGAGTGTGAGGGGGTGTGAGGGTGAGAGTGTGAGGGTGAAGGTGTGAGGGGGTGTGAGGGTGAGGATGTGTGAGTGAGTGAGGGTGTGTGCGGCTGTGTGAAGGTGAGGGTGTGTGAGGGGTGTGAGGGTGAGGGTGTGTGAGGGTGTGTGAGGGTGAGAATGTGTGAGGGTGAGGGGGTGTTAGGGTGTGGGGGTGTGAGGGGGAGTGAGGGTGAGGGTGACGGGGTGAGGGTGAGGGGGTGTGAGGGTGAGGGTGTGTGAGGGTGAGGGTGTGAGGGTGAGGGGGTGTGAGGGTGAGGATGAGGGGGTGTGAGGGTATGTGAGGGTGTGTGAGGGTGAGGGGCTATGAGGGTGAGGGTGGGTGAGGGGGTGTGAGGGTGCGGATGAGGGGGTGTGAGGGTGAGGAGGTGTAAGGGTGAGGGGGTGTGAGGGTGAGGGGGTGTGAGGGTGAGAGGGTGAGGGGGTATGAGGGGGTGTTGGATGAGGGAGTGTGAGGGGGTGTTGTGTGAGGGGGCGTGAAGGGGTGTGAGGGTGTGTGAGGGTGAGGTGGAGTGAGGGTGAGGGGGTGTGAGGGTGAGGGTGTGTGAGGGTGAGGGTGTGTGAGAGTGTGGGGCTGTGGGGTTGTGAGGGTAAGGGTGTGTGTGGGTGAGGGGGTGTGAGGGGGTTTGAGGGTGAGGGTGTGAGAGTGAGGGGGTGTGAGGGCGAGGGTGTGAGGGTATGTGGTTGTGAGGGTGTGATGTTAAGGGGGTTAGGGTGAGGATGTGTGAGGGTGAGGGGGTGTGAGGGTGGGGATGTGAGGGTGGAGGTGAGGGTGTGTGAGTGAATGAGGGTGTGTGAGGGAGGGTGAGGGTGTGTGAGGGTGAGTGTGTGTGAGGGGGTGTGAGGGGGAGTGAGGGTGAGGGGGTGTGAGCGTGTCGGGGTGTGAGCGTGTCGGGGTGTGAGGGTGTGGGGGTGTGAGGGTGAGAGGGTGTGAGGGTGAGGGTGACGGGGGTGAGGGTGAGGGTAAGGGGTGTGAGGTTGAGGGGGTGTGAGGATAAAGGTGTGTGAGGGTGTGAGGGAGTGTGAAGTTGAGGGTGTGTGTGAGGGTGAGAGGGTGTGTGAGGGTGAGGGTGTGTGAGGGTGAGAGGGTGTGTGAGGGTGAGGGGGTGTGAGGGTGAGGGTGTGTGAGGGTGAGGGGGTGTGTGAGGGTGAGGGTGTGAGGGTGAGTGAGGGTGTGTGAGGGTGAGGGGGTATGAGGGTGTGTGAGGGTGAGGGGGATGAGGGTGTGTGAGGGTGAGGGGGCAAGGGGGTGTGAGGGTGTGTGATGGTGAGTGAGGGTATGTGAGGGTGAGAGGGTTGTGAGGGTGTGAGGGTGAGTGAGGGTGTGTGAGGGTGTGTGAGGGTGAGGGGCTGTGAGGGTGAGGATGAGGGGGCGTGAGGGTGAGGAGGTGTAAGGGTGAGGGGATGTGAGGGTGAGGGTGTGCGATGGTGAGTGAGGGTATGTGAGGGTGAGAGGGTTGTGAGGGTGAGTGAGGGTGTGTGAGGGTGAGGGGCTGTGAGGGTGAGGATGAGGGGGTGTGAGGGTGAGGAGGTGTAAGGGTGAGGGGATGTGAGGGTGAGGGTGTGTGAGGGTGAGGGGGTGTGAGTGTGAGAGGGTGAGGGGGTGTGAGGGGGAGGGTGGGTGAGGGTGAGGGTGGGTGAGGGTGAGGGTGTGTGAGGGGGTGGGGTTGTGAGGGTGAGGGGGTGTCTGGGTGAGGGTGTGAGGGGGTGTGAGGGGGTTTGAGGGTGAGGGTGTGAGAGTGAGGGGGTGTGAGAGTGAGGGCGAGGGTGTGAGGGTATGGGGTTGTGAGGGGGTGATGTTGAGGGGGTGTGAGGGTGAGGATGTGTGAGGGTGAGGGGGTGTGAGGGTGAGAGTGTGTGAGGGTGAAGGTGTGAGGGGGTGTGAGGGTAAGGGGGTGTGAGTGAGTGAGGGTGTGTGAGGGTGAGGGTGTGTGAGGGGGTGTGAGGGTGTGTGAGGGTGAGGGTGTGTGAGGGTGAGGGAGTGTGAGGGTGAGGGGGTGTGAGGGTGTGGGGTGTGAGGGTGAGGGGGTGTGAGGGTGAGGGCGATGGGGGTGAGGGTGAGGGGGTGTGAGGGTGAGGGTGTGTGAGGGTGAGGGTGTGAGGGTGAGGGAATGTGAGGGTGAGGATGAGGGGGAGTGAGGGTGTGTGAGGGTGTGTGAGGGTGAGGGGCTGTGAGGGTGAGGGTGGGTGAGGGAGTGTGAGGGTGAGGATGAGGATGAGGGGGAGTGAGGGTGAGGAGGTGTAAGGGTGAGGGGGTGTGAGGGGAGGGGGTGTGAGCGTGAGGGTGTGTGAGGGAGAGGGGGATGAGGGTGTGTGAGGGTGAGGGGGCAAGGGGGTGTGAGGGTGTGTGATGGTGAGTGAGGGTATGTGAGGGTGAGAGGGTTGTGAGGGTGTGAGGGTGAGTGAGGGTGTGTGAGGGTGAGGGGGGTGAGGGTGAGGGGGCAAGGGGGTGTGAGGGTGAGGGGGTGTGAGGGTGAGTGAGGGTATGTGAGGGTATGTGAGGGTGAGAGGGTTGTGAGGGTGAGAGGGTGAGTGAGGGTGTGTGAGGGTGTGTGAGGGTGAGGGGCTGTGAGGGTGAGGATGGGGGTGTGTGAGGGTGAGGAGGTGTAAGGGTGAGGGGGTGTGAGGGTGTGAGGGTGAGGGGGTGTGAGGGTGAGGGGGTGTGAGTGTGAGAGGGTGAGGGGGTGTGAGGGTGGGTGAGGGTGAGTGTGTGTGAGGGTATGGGGGTGTGGGGTTGTGAGGGTGAGGGGGTGTCTGGGTGAGGGGGTGAGGGGGTGTGAGGGGGTTTGAGGGTGAGGGTGTGAGAGTGAGGGGGTGTGAGGTTGAGGCGAGGGTGTGAGGGTATGGGGTTGTGAGGGTGTGATGTTGAGGGGGTGTGAGGGTGAGGATGTGTGAGGGTGAGGGGGTGTGAGGGTGAGAGTGTGTGAGGGTGAAGGTGTGAGGGAGTGAGGGTGTGTGAGTGAGTGAGGGTGTGTGAGGGTGTGTGAGGGTGGGGGTGTGAAGGTGAGGGTGTTTGAGGGTGTGTGAGGGTGAGGGAGTGTGGGGGTGTGGGTGTGTGAGGGTGAGGGGGTGTGAGGGTGAGGGTGACGGGGTGAGGGTGAGGGGGTGTGAGGGTGAGGGTGTGTGAGGGTGAGGGTGTGTGAGGGTGAGGGTTTGAGGGTGAGGGGGTGTGAGGGTGAGGAAGAGGGGGTGTGAGGGTGAGGAGGTGTAAGGGTGAGGGGATGTGAGGGTGAGGGTGTGTGAGGGTGAGGTGGTGTGAGGGTGAGAGGCTGAGGGGGTGTGAGGGTGAGGGGGTATGAGGGTGAGGGTGGGTGAGGGTGAGGGTGTGGGGTTGTGAGGGGGTGTCTGGGTGAGGGTGTGAGGGGGTGTGAGGGGGTTTGAGGGGGAGGGTGTGAGAGTGAGGGGGTGTGAGGGGGAGGGCGAGGGTGTGAGGGTATGGGGTTGTGAGGGGGTGATGTTAAGGGGGTGTGAGGGTGAGGATGTGTGAGGGTGAGGGGGTGTGAGGGTGAGAGTGTGTGAGGATGAAGGTGTGAGGGGGTGTGAGGGTGAGGGTGTGTGAGTGAGTGAGGGTGTGTGAGGGTGTGTGAGGGTGAGGGTGTGTGAGGGGGTGTGAGGGTGAGGGTGTGTGAGGGTGTGTGAGGGTGAGGGAGTGTGAGGGTGAGGGGGTGTGAGGGTGTGAGGGTGTGGGGGTGTGAGGGTGAGGGGGTGTAAGGGTGAGGGCGATGGGGGTGAGGGTGAGGGTGTGAGAGGGTGAGGGTGTGAGGGTGAGGGGATGTGAGGGTGAGGATGAGGGGGAGTGAGGGTGTGTGAGGGTGTGTGAGGGTGAGGGGCTGTGAGGGTGAGGGTGGGTGAGGGGGTGTGAGGGTGAGGATGAGGGGGAGTGAGGGTGAGGAGGTGTAAGGTTGAGGGTGTGTGAGGGGGAGGGGGTGTGGGGGTGAGGGTGTGTGAGGGGGTATGAGGGTGTGTGAGGGTGAGGGGGGTGAGGGTGTGTGAGGGTGAGGGGCAAGGGGGTGTGAGGGTGAGGGGGTGAGTGAGGGTATGTGAGGGTGAGAGGGTTGTGAGGGTGTGAGGGTGAGTGAGGGTGTGTGAGGGTGAGGGGCTGTGAGGGTGAGGATGGGGGTGTGTGAGGGTGAGGAGGTGTAAGGGTGAGGGGGTGTGAGGGTGTGAGGGTGAGGGGGTGTGAGTGTGAGAGGGTGAGGGGGTGTGAGGGTGGGTGAGGGTGAGTGTGTGTGAGGGTGTGGGGGTGTGGGGTTGTGAGGGTGAGGGGGTGTCTGGGTGAGGGTGTGAGGGGGTGTGAGGGGGTTTGAGGGTGAGGGTGTGAGAGTGAGGGGGTGTGAGGTTGAGGGTGAGGGTGTGAGGGTATGGGGTTGTGAGGGTGTGATGTTGAGGGGATGTGAGGGTGAGGATGTGTGAGGGTGAGGGGGTGTGAGGGTGAGAGTGTGTGAGGGTGAAGGTGTGAGGGGGTGAGGGGGTGTGAGTGAGTGAGGGTGTGTGAGGGTGTGTGAGGGTGAGGGTGTGTGAGGGGGTGTGAGGGTGAGGGTGTGTGAGGGTGAGGGAGTGTGAGGGTGTGGGTGTGTGAGGGTGAGGGGGTGTGAGGGTGATGGGGTGAGGGTGAGGGGGTGTGAGGGTGAGGGTGTGTGAGGGTGAGGGTGTGAGGGTGAGGGGGTGTGAGGGTGAGGATGAGGGGGTGTGAGGGTGAGGAGGTGTAAGGGTGAGGGGATGTGAGGGTGAGGGTGTGTGAGGATGAGGGGGTGTGAGGGTGAGAGGGTGAGGGGGTGTGAGGGTGAGGGTGAGGGTATGTGAGGGTGTGGGGTTGTGAGGGTGAGGGGGTGTCTGGGTGAGGGTGTGAGGGGGTTTGAGGGTGAGAGTGTGAGAGTGAGGGGGTGTGAGGGTGAGGGCGAGTGTGTGAGGGTATGGGGTTGTGAGGGTGTGATGTTGAGGGGGTGTGAGGGTGAGGATGTGTGAGGGTGTGGGGGTGTGGGGGTGAGAGTGTGTGAGGGTGAAGGTGTGAGGGGGTGTGAGTGAGTGAGGGTGTGTGAGGGTGTGTGAGGGTGAGGGTGTGTGAGGGGGTGTGAGGGTGAGGGTGTGTGAGGGTGAGGGAGTGTGAGGGTGTGGGTGTGTGAGTGTGAGGGGGTGTGAGGGTGAGGGTGACAGGGTGAGGGTGAGGGGGTGTGAGGGTGAGGGTGTGTGAGGGTGAGGGTGAGGGGGTGTGAGGGTGAGGATGAGGGGGTGTGAGGGTGAGGAGGTGTAAGGGTGAGGGGATGTGAGGGTGAGGGTGTGTGAGGATGAGGGGGTGTGAGGGTGAGAGGGTGAGGGGGTGTGAGGGTGAGGGTGAGGGTATGTGAGGGTGTGGGGTTGTGAGGGTGAGGGGGTGTCTGGGTGAGGGTGTGAGGGTGTTTGAGGGTGAGAGTGTGAGAGTGAGGGGGTGTGAGGGTGAGGGCGAGTGTGTGAGGGTATGGGGTAGTGAGGGGGTGATGTTGAGGGGGTGTGAGGGTGAGGATGTGTGAGGGTGAGGGGGTGTGAGGGTGAGAGTGTGTGAGGGTGAAGGTGTGAGGGGGTGTGAGGGTGAGGGTGTGTGAGTGAGTGAGGGTGTGTGAGGGTGAGGGTGTGTGAGGGGGTGTGAGGGTGAGGGGGTGTGAGGGTGAGGGAGTATAAGGGTGAGGGGGTGTGAGGGTGTGGGGCTGTGAGGGTGAGGGGGTGTGAGGGTGAGGGTGATGGGGGTGAGGGTGAAGGGGTGTGAGGGTGAGGGTGTGTGAGGGTGAGGGTGTGAGGGTGAGGGGATGTGATGGTGAGGATGAGGGTGAGGGTGTGTGAGGGTGTGTGAGGGTGAGGGGCTGTGAGGGTGAGGGTGGTTGAGGGGGTGTGAGGGTGAGGATGAGGGGGAGTGAGGGTGAGGAGGTGTAAGGGTGATGGGGTGTGAGGGGGAGGGGGTGTGGGGGTGAGGGTGTGTGAGGGTGAGGGGGTATGAGGGTGTGTGAGGGTGAGGGGGGTGAGGATGTGTGAGGGGGAGGGGGCAAGGGGGTGTGAGGGTGAGGGGGTGTGAGGGTGAGGGTATGTGAGGGTGTGAGGGTTGTGAGGGTGTGAGGGTGAGTGAGGGTGTGTGAGGGTGAGGGGCTGTGAGGGTGAGGATGGGGGGTGTGAGGGTGAGGAGGTGTAAGGGTGAGGGGGTGTGAGGGTGTGAGGGTGAGGGGGTGTCAGGGTGAGGGGGTGTCAGGGTGAGGGGGTGTCAGGGTGAGGGGGTGTGAGTGTGAGAGGGAGAGGGGGTGTGAGGGTGAGGGTGGGTGAGGGTGAGTGTGTGTGAGGGTGTGGGGGTGTGGGGTTGTGAGGGTGAGGGGGTGTCTGGGTGAGGGGGTGATGGGGAGTGAGGGGGTCTGAGGGTGAGGGTGTGAGAGTGAGGGGGTGTGAGGTTGAGGGCAAGGGTGTGAGGGTATGGGGTTGTGAGGGTGTGATGTTGAGGTGGTGTGAGGGTGAGGATGAGTGAGGGTGAGGGGGTGTGAGGGTGTGTGAGGGTGAAGGGGTGAGGGGGTGAGGGGGTGTGAGTTAGTGAGGGGGTGTGAGGGTGTGTGAGGGTGAGGGTGTGAGGGGGTGTGAGGGTGAGGGTGGGTGAGGGTGTGTGAGGGTGAGGGAGTGTGAGGGTGTGGGGGTGTGAGGGTGAGGGGGTGTGAGGGTGAGGGTGACGGGGTGAGGGTGAGGGTGTGTGAGGATGAGGGTTTGTGAGGGTGTGAGGGTGAGGGGGTGTGAGGGTGAGGATGAGGGTGTGTGAGGGTGTGTGAGCGGCTGTGAGGGTGAGGGTGTGTGAGGGTGAGGGTGAGGATCAGGGGGTGTGAGGAGGTGTAAGGGTGAGGGGGTGTGAGGGTGAGGGTGTGTGAGGGTGAGGGGGTGTGAGGGTGAGGGGGTGTGAGGGTGAGGGTGAGAGGGTGAGGGGGTGTGAGGGGGTGTTGGATGAGGGAGTGTGAGGGGGTGTTGTGTGAGGGGGTGTGAAGGGGTGTGAGGGTGTGTGAGGGTGTGTGAGGGTGAGGTGGAGTGAGGGTGAGGGGGTGTGAAGGTGAGGGTGTGTGAGGGTGAGGGTGAGGGTGTGTGAGGGTGTGGAGGTGTGGTGTTGTGAGGGTAAGGGTGTGTGTGGGTGAGGGGGTGAGGGTGTGAGGGTGAGGGGTTGTGAGGGTGAGGGGGTGCGAGGGTGAGGGGGTGTGAGGGTGTGGGGGTGTGAGGGTGAGGGTGAGGGGGTGTGAGGGTGAGGGTGACGAGGGTGAGGGTGAGGGGGTGTGAGGGTGAGGGTGTGTGAAGGTGAGGGTGTGAGGGTGAGGGGATGTGAGGATAAGGGTGTGTGAGGGTGAGGGGGTGTGAGGTTGAGGGTGTGTGTGAGGGTGAGAGGGTGTGTGAGGGTGAGGGTGTGTGAGGGTGAGAGGGTGTGTGAGGGTGAGGGGGTGTGAGGGTGAGGGTGATGGGGGTGAGGGTGAAGGGGTGTGAGGGTGAGGGTGTGTGAGGGTGAGGGTGTGAGGGTGAGGGGATGTGATGGTGAGGATGAGGGTGAGGGTGTGTGAGGGTGTGTGAGGGTGAGGGGCTGTGAGGGTGAGGGTGGTTGAGGGGGTGTGAGGGTGAGGATGAGGGGGAGTGAGGGGGAGTGAGGGTAAGGAGGTGTAAGGGTGATGGGGTGTGAGGGGGAGGGGGTGTGGGGGTGAGGGTGTGTGAGGGTGAGGGGGTATGAGGGTGTGTGAGGGTGAGGGGGGTGAGGATGTGTGAGGGGGAGGGGGCAAGGGGGTGTGAGGGTGAGGGGGTGTGAGGGTGAGGGTATGTGAGGGTGTGAGGGTTGTGAGGGTGTGAGGGTGAGTGAGGGTGTGTGAGGGTGAGGGGCTGTGAGGGTGAGGATGGGGGGTGTGAGGGTGAGGAGGTGTAAGGGTGAGGGGGTGTGAGGGTGTGAGGGTGAGGGGGTGTCAGGGTGAGGGGGTGTCAGGGTGAGGGGGTGTGAGTGTGAGAGGGAGAGGGGGTGTGAGGGTGAGGGTGGGTGAGGGTGAGTGTGTGTGAGGGTGTGGGGGTGTGGGGTTGTGAGGGTGAGGGGGTGTCTGGGTGAGGGGGTGATGGGGAGTGAGGGGGTCTGAGGGTGAGGGTGTGAGAGTGAGGGGGTGTGAGGTTGAGGGCAAGGGTGTGAGGGTATGGGGTTGTGAGGGTGTGATGTTGAGGTGGTGTGAGGGTGAGGATGAGTGAGGGTGAGGGGGTGTGAGGGTGTGTGAGGGTGAAGGGGTGAGGGGGTGAGGGTGTGTGAGTTAGTGAGGGTGTGTGAGGGTGTGTGAGGGTGAGGGTGTGAGGGGGTGTGAGGGTGAGGGTGGGTGAGGGTGTGTGAGGGTGAGGGAGTGTGAGGGTGTGGGGGTGTGAGGGTGAGGGGGTGTGAGGGTGAGGGTGACGGGGTGAGGGTGAGGGTGTGTGAGGATGAGGGTTTGTGAGGGTGTGAGGGTGAGGGGGTGTGAGGGTGAGGATGAGGGTGTGTGAGGGTGTGTGAGCAGCTGTGAGGGTGAGGGTGTGTGAGGGTGAGGGTGAGGATCAGGGGGTGTGAGGAGGTGTAAGGGTGAGGGGGTGTGAGGGTGAGGGGGTGTGAGGGTGAGGGGGTGTGAGGTTGAGGGTGAGAGGGTGAGGGGGGGTGAGGGGGTGTTGGATGAGGGAGTGTGAGGGGGTGTTGTGTGAGGGGGTGTGAAGGGGTGTGAGGGTGTGTGAGGGTGTGTGAGGGTGAGGTGGAGTGAGGGTGAGGGGGTGTGAAGGTGAGGGTGTGTGAGGGTGAGGGTGAGGGTGTGTGAGGGTGTGGAGGTGTGGTGTTGTGAGGGTAAGGGTGTGTGTGGGTGAGGGGGTGAGGGTGTGAGGGTGAGGGGTTGTGAGGGTGAGGGGGTGTGAGGGTGAGGGGGTGTGAGGGTGTGGGGGTGTGAGGGTGAGGGTGAGGGGGTGTGAGGGTGAGGGTGACGAGGGTGAGGGTGAGGGGGTGTGAGGGTGAGGGTGTGTGAAGGTGAGGGTGTGAGGGTGAGGGGATGTGAGGATAAGGGTGTGTGAGGGTGAGGGTGTGTGAGGTTGAGGGTGTGTGTGAGGGTGAGAGGGTGTGTGAGGGTGAGGGTGTGTGAGGGTGAGAGGGTGTGTGAGGGTGAGGGGGTGTGAGGGTGGGGGGGTGTGAGGGTGAGGGTGAGGGTTGTGAGGGTGGGGGTGTGAGGGTGAGAAGGTGTGTGAGGGTGAGGGTGTGTGAGGGTGAGGGTGTGTGAGGGTGAGGGAGGGTGAGGGGGTTTGAGGGTGAGGGTGGGTGAGGGTGTATGAGAGGGTGTGTGATGGAGAGGGGGTGTGAGGGTGAGGGGGTGAGAGGGTGAGGGAGGGTGAGGGGGTTTGAGGGTGAGGGTGGGTGAGGGTGTATGAGAGGGTGTGTGAGGGAGAGGGGGTGTGAGGGTGAGGGGGGGTGTGAGGGTGAGAAGGTGTGTAAGGGTGAGGGGTTTTGAGGGTGAGGTGGTGTGAGAGTGAGGGTGTGTGTAAGGGTGAGGGGGTGTGAGGGTGAGGGGGTGTGAGGGTAAGGAGGTATGTGAGGGTGAGAGGGTGTGCGAGGGTGATAGGGTGAGGGTGTGTGAGATTGAGGGGGTGTGAGTGTGAGGGGGTGTGTGAGGGTGTGAGGTTGATGGGGTGTGAGGGTGAGGGTGTGTGAGGGTGAGGGCGAGGGTGTGAGGGTATGGGGTTGTGAGGGTGTTATGTTGAGGGGGTGTGAGGGTGAGGATGTGTGAGGGTGAGGGTGTGTGAGGGTGAGAGTGTGTGAGGGTGAAGGTGTGAGGGGTTGTGAGGGTGAGGGTGTGTGAGTGAGTGAGGGTGTGTGAGGGTGAGGGTGTGTGAGGGTGTGTGAGGGTGAGGGTGTGTGAAGGTGTGGGGGTGTGAGGGTGAGGGTGACGGTGTGTGAGGGTGACGGGGTTGAGGGTGAGGGTGAGGGGGTGTGAGGGTGTGTGAGGGTGAGGGTTTGAGGGTGAGGGTGTGAGGGTGAGGGGGTGTGAGGATACGGGTGTGTGAGGGTGTGAGGGTGAGGGGGTGTGAGGGTGAGGGGGTTTGTGAGGGTGAGAGGGTGTGTGAGGGTGTGTGAGGGTGAGGGGAGTGAGGGTGAGAGGGTGTGTGAGGGTAAGGGGGTATGAGGGTGAGAGTGTGTGAGGGTGAAGGTGTGAGGGGGTGTGAGGGTGAGGGTGTGTGAGTGAGTGAGGGTGTGTGAGGGTGAGGGTGTGTGAGGGTGTGTGAGGGTGAGGGGGTGTGAAGGTGTGGGGGTGTGAAGGTGAGGGTGAGGGTATGTGAGGGTGATGGGGTGAGGGTGAGGGGGTGTGAGGGTGAGGGGGTGTGAGGATACGGGTGTGTGAGGGTGAGGGGGTGTGAGGGTGAGGGGGTTTGTGAGGGTGAGAGGGTGTGTGAGGGTGAGGGTGTGTGAGGGTGAGGGGAGTGAGGGTGAGAGGGTGTGTGAGGGTAGTGGGGTTTGAGGGTGAGGGGTGTGAGGGTGAGGGGTGGGGGTGTGAGGGTGAGAGGGTGTGTGAGGGTGAGGGTGTGTGAGGGTGAGGGTGTGTGAGGGTGAGGGAGGGTGAGGGTGGGTGAGGGTGGGTGACAGGACGTGTGAGGGTGAGGGTGTGTGAGGGTGAGGGGGTGTGTGAGGGTGAGAGGGTGTGTAAGGGTGAGGGGTTGAGAGGGTGAGGGTGTGTGAGAGTGAGGGTGTGTGTAAGGGTGAGGGGGTGAGAGGGTGAGGGGGTGAGAGGGTGAGGGGGTGTGAGGGTGAGGGTGTGTGTGAGGGTGAGAGGGTGTGTAAGGGTGAGGGGTTGTGAGGGTGAGGGTGTGTGAGAGTGAGGGTGTGTGTAAGGGTGAGGGGGTGAGAGGGTGAGGGGGTGTGAGGGTGAGGAAGTGTGTGAGGGTGAGAGGGTGTTTGAGGGTGATAGGGTGAGTGTGTGTGAGATTGAGGGGGTGTGAGGGTCAAGGGGTGTGTGAGGGTGAGGGTGAGGGTGTGAGGTTGATGGGGCTTGAGGGTGAGGGGGTGTGAGGGTAAGGGTGTGAGGGTGAGTGAGGGTGTGTGAGGGTGAGGGTGTGAGGGTGAGTGAGGGTGTGTGAGGGTGAGAGGGTGTGAGGGTGTGTGAGGGTGAGGGTGTGTGAGGGTCCGAAGTAAATGGTGGCAGGGCAGACATCAATAAGACAGAGAGAAACACAAATGTTAAGATAACAGTGCTCGAAGGGGTTGTGAGAAGTTGGAAATGGGATTAAAGGAGAAAGGATGAAAAGTTAAGAAGGAGAGAGGCCAGAAAGGAGACACAAAGGAGTGGAGTGTGTGAGGGAAATAGGGAAAAGCAGAAAAGAATGAACTGCCCTGTTAGCAACTTCTATGTAGACAATACAAACGCTTAAATGTAGAGATTTGCTAGGGACATAGTTATGCCCCGTCTGTCGGAGGACCATAGGGATTATCTTGACTCTGCGTTCACGGATGACTAAGTGGCCCAAGCGATAAGGCAGGTTAAATCGGGCAAAGCGACTGATACGGAATACGGAATTGAATCTGCGTCGGCTGCAGGGGGTCCTAGGAGGCGCTTCGAAGATACATGAACAGACGGTGTTGGTCTCTTTGGATGCGTCGATGGCTTTTGACCGGGTGGAATGGCAGTATTTGTTTGTGGTCTTGGGAAAGCTGGCGTTCGGCAGTAAATTTATAGGATGGGTTCGCTTATTGTACTCCAAGCCTTTAGCTAGAATAATAGTCAATAACTGCAAGTCCCGCGATTTTCAGCTCGGAGGGGGACGAGACAGGGATGTCCGCTGTCGTCCCTGCTGTTTGCGCTTGCGATGGAGCCACTTGCCGCGTGGGTGCGTTGGGACAGATCAATTCGGGGTTTGCGTTGGACGTCGTAGTGGAAGGACAAGATTTCACTTTATGCTGATGATGTCTTACTATACCTCACTAGACCTAAGGAGTCGTTCGGGGTCTTCCTAGTTGTCTGAGCCATTTTTAGCAGGTATTCTGGACTGGTCATTCATTGGGATAAGTCGGTGATGTTTGTGGTGGCAGGGGATCCTCCGGTTATTCCGCGGTCTTGTCCGGTGCGCATAGAAAAAGTTGGGTTTCGGTACCTAGGCATATATGTGACGCTAGACCCGCAGCTGCGGTATGAACGGAACTTGGTCGCTCCACTGACTAGGTGCAGGGCAGATGTGGAGCGTTGGAGATCCCTTCCACTCTCTCTGCTTGGGAGGGCGGTCTTGTTTAAAATGATGGTGCTCCCTCGGTTTCTATGTGCGTTGCAGAACTCGATGGACCTGGTGCCGGTGGCTTACTTCAAGGAGATAGAGGCTCTCCAGAGACGGCTTCTTTGGGGGGGTAGTGTTCGGATTGCCTACAGCAAGTTGACTCTTCCTTGGTACGATGGTGGTATCGGGCTCCCGGACATTCGTAAATACTATTGGGCCTCTGTTAGAAATGGGATTCCTGGCTGACTGAGACTGGCGCCCCAGCCTGACAAAAAATACCACTCTAGTTAGGGCAAGGGAGTTACCCTCCAAAGATAACCCCTGCTCACCCCCTTGGTACCGTGACCCAAGCAGTAAGACTGTTCCCGGAGGCGTTGTGAGTTAAGTATTTGCACGCGCACCCACCAACAACAACATCCCAGGCTCCCCACAAAAAGGAACTCCACACAAGGTTATAGCACGAATGGTCTTTGTATTCTCAAAACACCTTACAGTGGTGACCACCTTACGTACACCGTGCCATCAGGCGTGGGGCCATATTTACAAGGGGATATTTACATAGGACAGGGCCACATGGACCCCCGTCCGAAATAAGCACTTGGTCGAACTAGCATTCTGTAGAATTAGCACTTCGTAGACTCAGCACTTGGAATATTTGAGCACCAAATAGCCAATGTAGCACACCACCAGTAACCACGGGTACACGGTAAGTATATCCTACGCAATCCTAACCACCTAGGCCTATATCCCGCAGGGAACCATGAACTCGCTCGCATAACTATACTAAGCAAAATCACTTCCTAAGCATAAACACCTGTAGAGGCATCGGAAGACAAGGGGCGCAAGACATACTACACACAGTACATTTCCTACCACCCCACAGCCTTAATACCTAACTCACATTAGCACATAAATCACCAGAGGCACGTAAATCCCATTAGGCACATAAGTCACATTAGGCACATAAGTCACATTAGGCACATAAGTCACCTTAGGCACATAAGTCACCTTAGGCACACAAGTCATATTAGGCACATAAGTCACCTTAGGCACATAAGTCACATTAGGGTCCAGGTTGCGCCACTGCGCCAGAACCTAAACGTAGCAGCTGCCCACTACTTGCTGGGCAGCTGAGAACGAGCAGAGGGCCTGAATGCTGCAGCTGGCACTAAGTGCTGCACAGCTGTGGAAGGCCAAGGTAGGGCAAGGTACATGTCCCCCTAAAAGAAAATCTAAACGGCGCAGATGCCCACTAATTGCTGGGCAGCTGTGAAGCAACTGTGACCTGGGCCCTCACTGGCCCTCTGGAACGAGAACGGCACCATGGGCCCTCAGCGGCCCTGTAACCAGCTTGCGACAAATGGAGCCCTCTAGGCTCTGAAGATAACTGTGGTCCCCTAATAAAGCGGGTGTCCCTCGGGCCTGGGCAAGGACTGTTCGCCAAAGGTGGGGAGCCATCTAGGCACTGAGAACGATGGGGGCCTTCGTTGGAGCCACAGGGCTCGGCAGGACAAAATGGTGTAGGAGCCTCGGGGCACGGGAGGACAAAATGGCGGAGGAGCCTCGGGGCTCGGGAGGAAAAAATGGCGCAGGAGCTTCTGGGCTCAGGAGGACAAAATGGCGTAGGGGCCTCTCGGGCTCGACATACAACTGCCCCCAACTCAGGGTGGGAGCCCGCAGGCTCTAAATACACAATTGCCCCTTTGAGGCCTCTCGTGGGCTCAGGCGAAATGCAGCTGCTTCGGGGGAGTCCCTCGGGGACTCTGAGGAAATGCCCCTGGGCAACGTGGGAGTCCCTCTCGGGGACTCAAGATTCCACAATGCCCCCGGGGGAAAGTTCGCGCTACTGGGGAGGGGGAAGGGGCGGACACCGGCAGTGTGTCCCGAGGCCCCTCTGCCTCTCCGAGATCACCATGGGGGCCCTGAGCCTATCGTGGGCTCTCCAACCATAATGCAGGGGCGGCCCGCTGCCAAGTGGGGCCGCCCGGGGGAACCAACACGGATAACCCACACTCACCAGCTCCCTCCTCGGGACCTCGCTGGAGGTGGGCGGGGCTCCCTGTTTCCTCTAGGGGCTCGGGGCTCTCCTCTCGGCGGGACCACCTTTAGGCAGCGCGGGGCTCTCTTCGGGTCACGGGAGCCCTGCTTGCCAGACGCCAAACTCCTCTCTCCTCTCTGGTGGCACCGGCGGAGCTCTGCCCAGCTTCTCCTCGCCTCGTGATGCCGCAGGGCTCCCTCTGCTCACGGGAGCCCTGCCGACCGGCCGCCATGCTCCTTTCTTCCTCGTGGCACACACACTCTCCTTCCCCCAGGCAGAGGTGGAAACGGAAACTGAATCACGCCAGGCCCCGCCTATGTCCCGGGCGGGAGGCGCCTGACTTCCGCCGCAGCAGTGAACTCGGCTGAAGAGAGGGGTAGGCTCCCTCGCACAATATAAATAGCAGGATGGCACAGGCAACACATAAATAAGGTCCACAGAGATCAAATGAGGGGTTGGCTTGCGCGCAAGTACCAGAAATCGCTCCAAGGAGGCAACACCAAAAGGCAACAAGGTCAGGCAGGAACCTGCCAGAAGGGCCAAGTCCAACACAACCCCCTTCCAGCCAAAACGCAGGGTAGACCAATCACCACTGTGATGGCTTCCCTGCTTTGGGCGATAGAACATGGACGCGGGCCCGCACTGCAGGGACACCCTCTGGTTCTACGCCACGTTGTTCCGCCGACAAGCATCCATAAAATAAAATAGAGATGAAAACCCCCCCAAAAAAATATCAACAATTCAGGACCAGCTAGGCCACCCCACCGGTACTCCTTAGTTTTCCACGGCCAGGACCAGGCCCTCCAGATGTCACAGGTCCTGACCAACTCACAGAGTGGGGGCAGTAACCCCTGGCACACAACAGCTATTCTCTACTCTCCCTCTCAGTGTGGCTACAACTACCACTGATCCTTCAGCCTAGTGACCGCACCCTCAGGCTGAACAGAGGTCACAGGCAAGAGGGCCCCACCCTACCTCTACGGCTGGGGTTGCGCACTCTCCCAGGAGAAGCACCCTCCAGAACAGAATTCTCCCACCAATCTAGGGACTCTCTCCCACCACTGGTCTACCACCGGGGATCTAATTTCACCGGATGCCCAGGGGTCAGACTCCCTCTGGCACCCTCCCATGTAGAACAGGGTCCTTCCACTTAAGGTGGGCCCTATCTGCTCTCAGGGCAGTACCACGACACTCAGCCAAGAACCCTAAGGATCCCCGCTAGGCCCGTACCACCCCTTCTGGGAAACACAGGGTCTCTTCCTTCGGGATGAGCCCCACCTGTGTCCACAGGGGTACGCCTAGAAGACAAACCGGCCAGGACACTGGCTACAGTCGCCCTGCTGTTCAGATCCGGAAACACTGGCCACTAGCTCCCCAACCGAGGGCCGTACCCTTGGGTCAGATGCCTGAACGCACCAGAACTTCTACAAGATGAAAACAAAATCTAAGACTTTCTCTCCTCCTTCAGCAGGAAGGCAACCACTGCAGGTCAATCTCCCATACAGCTTACCCGGTTCCTCCTCTTTAGGCAGAAGATCCTTCTTGTACTTCAGGACACTACGTACAGTTGCCCTGGTGTCCAGATCCAGACATACTGGCTACTGGCTCCCCAACCGAGGGACGCACCCTTGGGTCAGATGCCTGGTCACACCAGGACTTCGTGCAAGGAAGACACATGACGCATAAAACACATTCAGCGGTGTAAAGAAGACACATGATGCATCAAACACATTCAGCGGTGTAAGGAAGGACACGTGACGTATAAAACGCATTCAGCGGTGTAAAGAAGACACATGATGCATCAAACACATTCAGCGGTGTAAGGAAGGACACATGACGCATAAAACAAATTCAGCGGTGTAAAGAAGACACATGATGCATCAAACACATTCAGCGGTGTAGGTAGGACACACTTATCGTTGATTCAGCAAGCTCCCCATCTCAGAGGACTTACACCCAAGTATTACTGGGTTTCGGGCACCTGGAGACACGCAATCCCACCCACTCCTTCTCCTCTAGGACAGGACGTGGGCCCCTACACCAAAGTATTCAGCACAACACACCATTCATCCACATACACCCCCTCTCGGACTGGTAAGACGGTTTCTACCGCCCCTGATTTCTCAACCTGACCACCATGTGACACAGGTACTATTACTCCGGGAACATGATGGGGACACACAACTGGACACGCTTTAGTTGCCACCCTTACTGGTGAGCCCAAAAGACCCCCACAGCACTTAGGGGATGATCTACCTTCCCTGGCTAGGGACACCTAACTCACAGGGCACAAGACACGTTTCCACGCAATGACATTTAGAACAACCGTAAGAACAATAATCCCTTCCGTGTGATTATCTAACATGCAGAGTTTTGTAGGGAAGTCAGTTGTCGCTGCGGTACTGCGCAAACACAAATCCTTATCCTCTCGCTGCTGCCAGTGTTAGAAATGGGATTCCTGGCTGACTGAGACTGGCGCCCCAGACTGACAAAAACCACCACTCTAGTTAGGGCAAGGGAGTTACCCTCCAAATATAACCCCTGCTCACCCCCTTGGTACCGTGACCCAAGCAGTAAGACTGTTCCCGGAGGCGTTGTGAGTTAAGTATGTGTACACGCACCCACCAACAGCAACATCCCAGGCTCCCCACAAAAAGGAACTCCAAACAAGGTTATAGCACGAAATGCCTTTGTATTCTCAAAACACCTTACAGTGGTAACCACCTTACGTACACCATGCCATCTGGCGTGGGGCTATATTTACAAGGGGATATTTACATAGGACAGGGCCACATGGAACCCCATCCGGAATAAGCACTTGGTCGAACTAGCATTCTGTAGAATTAGCACTTCGTAGACTCAGCACTTGGAATAATTGTAGCACCAGATAGCCAATGTAGCACACCACCAGTAACCACGGGTAGACGGTAAGTACATCCTACGCAATCCTAACCACCTAGGCCTATATCCCGCAGGGAACCATGAACTCGCTCGCATCACTATACTAAGCAAAACCACTTCCTAAGCATAAACACCTGTAGAGGCATCGGAAGACAGGGGTCGCAAGACATACTACACACAGTACATTTCCTACCACCCCACAGCCTTAATACCTAACTCACATTAGCACATAAATCACCAGAGGCACCTAAATCGCATTAGGCACACAAGTCACATTAGGCACATAAGTCACCTTAGGCACTTAAGTCACATTAGGGTCCAGGTTGCGCCACTGCGCCAGAACCTAAACGTAGCAGCTGCCCACTACTTGCTGGGCAGCTGAGAATGAGCACAGGGCCTGAACGCTGCAGCTGGCACTAAGTGCTGCGCAGCTGTGGAAGGCCAAGGTAGGGCAAGGTACATGTCCCCCTAAAAGAAAAACCTAAACGGCGCAGCTGCCCACTAATTGCTGGGCAGCTGTGAAGCAACTGTGACCTGGGCCCTCACTGGCCCTCTGGAACGAGAACGGCGCCATGGGCCCTCACCGGCCCTGTAACCAACTTGCGCCAAACGGAGCCCTCTAGGCTCTGAAGATAACTGTGGTCCCCTAATAAAGCGGGTGTCCCTCGGGCCTGGGCAAGGTCTGTTCGCCAAAGGTGGGGAGCCATCTAGGCACTGAGAATGATGGGGGCCTTCGTTGGAGCCACAGGGCTCGGCAGGACAAAATGGCGTAGGAGCCTCGGGGCTCGGGAGGACAAAATGGCGTAGGAGCCTCGGGGCTCGGGAGGACAAAATGGCGCAGGAGCCTCGGGGCTCAGGAGGACAAAATGGCGTAGGGGCCTCTCGGGCTCGACATACAACTGCCCCCAACTCAGGGTGGGAGCCCGCAGGCTCTAAATACACAATTGCCCCTTTGAGGCCTCTCGTGGGCTCAGGCGAAATGCGGCTGCTTCGGGGGAGTCCCTCGGGGACTCTGAGGAAATGCCCCTGGGCAACGTGGGAGTCCCTCTCGGGGGACTCGAGATACCACAATGCCCCCGGGGGACATTTCACGCTACTGGGGAGGGGGAAGGGGCGGACACCGGCAGTGTGTCCCGAGGCTCCTCTGCCTCTCTGAGATCACCATGGGGGCCCTGAGCCTATCGTGGGCTCTCCAACCATAATGCAGGGGCGGCCCGCTGCCAAGTGGGGCCGCCCGGGGGAACCAACACGGATAACCCGCACTCACCAGCTCCCTCCTCGGGACCTCGCTTGAGGTGGGCGGGGCTCCCTGTTTCCTCTCGGGCTCGGGGCTCTCCTCTCAGCGGGACCATGTTTAGGCAGCCCGGCGCTCTTTTCGGTTCACGGGAGCCCTGCTTGCCAGACGCCGAACTCCTCTCTCCTCTCTCCTCTCTGGTGGCGCCGGCGGAGCTCTGCCCAGCTTCTCCTCGCCTCGTGATGCCGCAGGGCTCCCTCCGCTCACGGGAGCCCTGCCGACCGGCCGCCATGCTCCTTTCTTCCTCGTGGCACACACACTCTCCTTCCCCCAGGCAGAGGTGGAAACGGAAACTGAATCACGCCACGCCCCGCCTATGTCCCGGGCGGGAGGCGCCTGACTTCCGCCGCAGCAGTGAACTCGGCTGAAGAGAGGGGTAGGCTCCCTCGCACAATATAAATAGCAGGATGGCACAGGCAACAAATAAATAAGGTCCACAGAGATCAAATGAGGGGTTGGCTTGCGCGCAAGTACCAGAAATCGCTCCAAGGAGGCAACACCAAAAGGCAACAAGGTCAGGCGGGAACCTGCCAGAAGGGCCAAGTCCAACAGCCTCTCAGCTGGCTGCAGTGAACAACATAGTATACCGGATCCCTAGCGACCCGGGTTATGCAATGGAGCGGGGTCAGGCGCCTGGTGGTTCGTTGGAGAGGGCTTTGTACTCCAGGCCGAGTAGGTTCCCACTGATGGGTCCCAGTGCCCATGTGGTGCGCCTCTGGCATGTTGCTAACAAATGTTTGGGGTGGGAGGGTAGATTTACGCTGGCCCCCCCCTTTACTGAATTCGGAGAAGTTGGGCAGTATGTGGAAGTCGAAGGGCTTTGACAAGTGGGACTTAATTGGTATTGGGAAGATTGGGGACTTGTGGGGGAAGGGCACGGTCCATACGTTTGAGTCCTTAGTGGCCCAGTACAAATTGCACCAGAACAAATACTTTCGATACCTACAGGTGAGGCACGCGTTGGTCGCCCATGTCCCTAAGGATACGGCTCTTCCGGAGGCTTCGCCTCTGGAGGACCGAGTATTAGATGGTCACATCCCTGAAAAAACTATTTCACTGATCTATCGCAAGCTGGTGAATCATTCAGAGGATCCACTGAGGAAGATCAGGGCCCAGTGGTGTGAAGATGGAATGGAATTGGATGATGAAGACTGGACGGATGCGGTGGCCTCTCCTAGGGTGGTTGCGATTCAGATGCGGCTGAGGTTGGTTCAGTTGAAACTCCTGCATCGATCCTATATTACGGGACCGCGCCTGGTTCGCATGGGGCGTGCTGATAGTGGTGCGTGTCGGAGGGGGTGTGCGGAAGATGGTACCCTAATGCATATCTTGTGGCATTGTGAGCGAGTGCAGGAGTTTAGGTCGACCATACCAGTGGAGCTGAGCCAGGTGTTGGGAATTGAGCTGAGGCCCGAGGATCGGCGTTGTCTGCTGAATGTCTGGGAGCCTTCTGATTTGAATGTGTCCCAGAAACAATGGGTGACATTGGCGAATATGGTTGCCAAACTTAACATTGCCCAGCTCTCTGGGGCGCTAGTCAGACGCCTGGGGTCAACAAGTGGGCGGAGGACCTGGACTGGTGCATGGTGCGGGAAAAGTCGGTATATGTGGCCAGAGGGTGCCCTCGTAAATGGGGGAAGATCTGGGGAGCGTGGAACAGCCACAGGGGAGATATCTGCACCCCCCCTGAGCCCAGTCCTGATGAGGAGGTGCCCGAAACCATTGACCCCTGAGATTTTAAGGTGGGACATGTTATTCTGATTTTTCTTTCGTACCGATGTACTGTAATGTCTTGGTTTCCTTGAGATTTTCTTATTGGTTCTGTATGTGTGATTTATGCTTTAATAAAAAGATTTATAAAGTTTTTTTTTAGAGATTTGCATATTTGGAGTGAGTACTCTTTCAGTGGTGCATGGAACATATTTCCAAATATTAAATTAACCTCTCTATCGAAAACTGCTGTAGCCTCTACTTGTGGTGTTGTTTGATCCACTTACGATAAGGACAGTGACAAAAAAACACCCGGCTCGGTGTGCGAGCCAGGAAGTCTGTGGCTGAGATGCAACTACTTTGTAAGGCTCAGCAGGAGCAGTGAGAGGAGGGAGTGGGAGAGGCGAGGGACATAGATCAGAGCGCTTTCCTGTTGTCAGTGGCCGCAGGCTGCCAAACGATGAGCGTGCGCCCGTCGCACATGCACTGTGTGTGATCCGCTTTTTCGGAGCATTTCTGAAGTGCCTACATAAGCTCTCACTTCGTTCTAGCACATGCGCTAGCGGAGACGAGACCTAAAAACACTCTGTTACAAAATGCTTTATCTCAAAGCATGAAACATTAATATTATACATTTTTTTATTGGGTTCTATACTGAATGCGAAATAGTTTTGAAATAGATATCACTATTGCTCTATTGAAGGGACTGTAATTCGAAGTCTGACTTTCAACCTGCTACTGAATTTTAGGGAAAGTGACACAGAGGTCAGAGCTTGTTTTGGTCATTACCAATGAGAACTGGGTCTGCATGGGGCTCTGTGAAGGGCTTGGCCTCACACTTATTGACTTGTGGGTTATGTTCTTTTTGAGGCTTGGCACAGTGGCTGACATTATGATAGGAGCTAGGTTCGCCCACTTCTGTGTGCCACCAAAGACAATGATTAGTGAGTTTTGCCCTTACAGGACCTTGGGGCAGGATCCAGCTGAAAACTAAGACCTCCACTCAATCCCTGCTTTGCATGTCCGAAGGCATTGTGCAGTAGGCTATCTCCACAAGGGGGCCCTGCAGTCAAACCTGCTATACATAGCTAGGCAGCCTGTTTGAGCGTCAGCTCAGACGATGACTGCAGCAGTGCCATACCGTTGTAGATACAGCTCTGCGCTTTGTTTCCTCCTTTGCACAACACAGAACAACAACTTTGGTTGCTGTGCTGCATTGTACAACTTTCTAATAAAGTGTAAGAGCTTAAGGCAACAACAATATCAACATCAATAGATGCACAACGATTCACATAATGCATAAACATACATTCAGCGGTGTAAGAAGAAGGCACATGATGCATCAAAACACATTCAGAGGTGCACGAAAACACAATTGCGCCAAACTCACATAAGTCACCACCTGTGACTGTCCCCGGGCCCTCTGGCCTTGTTGGGGCTAGGACGCCCTGTGTCCCAATGTCAGGGGGGCCTAAACGTGGCAGCTGCCCACTAAGTGCTGGGCAGCTGTGTACACTGATGAGGGGCCACGTTGGAGCCTCGCAGGCTCTGACCAACTGATTGTCCCCTGAGCCCCTCTGGGCTCTACCAACAAGAAATGCCCCCTAGAGCCTCCGTGGCTATGAGCAAAAGGTGGGGCAAGTGGGAGGCTCGGGCCCCAAAGAACAAATGTGCCCCCTAGGCCCGCGTGGGCTCTTCACACAAAATGGCCCCACCGTTGGAGTCCCCCTCCTGGGGACTCGAAATCTAACAAATGCCTCTGAGCCTCTCTGGGCTCTAATTAAACTGATTGCCCCCTGAGCCTCAACAGGCTCTACACACTGGAGGGGGGGCGCGGGCACCGACAATGTGCCCTGACGGCCCCCCTTTCTACTTAGTCTCACGGCGGCTGGGGCTACAGGGCTCCCGCTCCTGACTTCTGACAGCGGGGGCGGAGGCTGCGGTGGCTCCTCTCTCTCCTGCACTCCGGGCCTCTCTGCAAGCGGGCCCTTCCTCACCCGGTCCCGCTTCTGGGGGCCGGGGGCTGCTAGTGGCGGCAGGCGGGGGAACCAGCACGCTTCCCCTCTGCTCCGGGCTTACTCTCCTCGTGGGTCCCGGAGCACGAATAGGCCCCGCCCACGTCTTCTCTCTTTTTGCCTGGCTTCCTGCCTCGGGTGGCCGCCAATGACAGCGCGGCCCGATCATGGTGTCGGGCACAGCATCTCCTCAGCAATCCCCGGGGACCGGCGGTGAATTCTTTTCCCTGATGCGGGGCGAGCTCCCGTCCACTTCGTCAACAATAAAGCGAGGTGGGCACTCGCTTAAGAGGCACAAAACGGCACCAGGTCCCTGGCGGGGTGGGCACCCGTCAGGGGTCACCGAAGGGCAAAAGACACCGCAGTATGCGGCGTGGGCAGCCGCGAAATGAAAATAAAGCGCTCTTAAGCGCTATAGCAATGTACAGCACTCCCAGGCGCTTAGAATACAAATAAAGCGCTCCCAAGTGCTAAAGAGTATAACTCAAGGTCCAGCAAAAGGTCCCTCAGCAGAGCAAGGTGGGGGGGGGGCAAGGCTGGGTCCAGAGCCAGCTCACTGGGCCTCCAGGCAGGGAGGCAGTCACCAGTGGCGGTCCTCCTGGCGCCCAGCAGCAGCAGCTCCCCTCAGCAAAAGGATCCTGGAAGAGAACAGATTGCAAGGGGACACAGCCCCTTTTTATACATTAAAATCCTTTGTCTCAGGGTGCAGGGTGGGGGAGAAACCAGTCGCAGCAGGTTTTGGAGTACTTAGTTTTCCCCAGCCACCCTTTCCATTCACCAGGCAGGCTAGGGTCATCAGTCGCACGACATGGGGTGGAGCCAGCATTGTGTGGGGAAAGCCCAGCCCTATTCAGGTCCCAGGTGCACCACTCCCTTCCATCACACATGCTAATCTCAACACTCACCACCGGGCAGACCCATCATGACTCATGGAGCCTGGCACCCCAGCCAGCTCCAGCCAATCACGTGCCAGCACACTCACTGCACACGCACACCCATGTCTAGAAGGGGCACTTCCACACTAAACACATAAACGCCGAATACATCATTGCGCAGCATTCAATCACACGAGTCCGCACATACCAAACTCGAGCCTGCACACCTCATGCATCAGGAACTACCAGGGACACAGACATTCTCCATGCATTCCTATGGGAGGGCAGGCCAACCACACGCACGCACTTTACCCTGGGACACAGGGAAAAAGTGCGCCAAGCCAGAAATCATGAACGCCAGGTCGCCATCAAAAGCAAAAAGTTCGGGGGTGAACCAGCCAAAAAGGCCCGGGTCCAACAAGGAGTAATATAAACATGCAAAGTGTCTGCCAAAAGTCGTGAATATATGTGCCAGACAGTGCTAAAGTTATAAGCAAACCAAAAAAGCCTTTTCAACTGTCAAGGTCAAAGGTATTACACTTTTAAGACCCTGCCTGGTCCCTTAGTTTAATACTAATTTCTAAAAAGTTCTAAACTGATTTACACCAAACCACCAAAAGCATGCATTCAGAGTAAATTCATTTTCATACCAAGTTTGATGTAATTGAGTTCAGTGAATTTTGTAGTAACAAAGGGCCCCATTAGGATTGCGGGCTGATGGCCCCCTATCACACCCGCCATATTACTATGGCGAGGGGTTCCATGGCGGACGGTAAGACCGTCTGCCGCTTAACCGCTGGTCGGATATGCGACCGGGGGGAAAAGGGCCTGAATATGGTGGCGGTGCCTTGCAAGCACCGCCAGCATTATTATGATGTGGCATATTTCATGCTTTTCCATGGTGGAAAGGCATGCAGGCCCCCGGGTGGGGGGCTGCACTTGAGGGGGTACCCCCTCAACATTGGCATGGACAAGGTGCCTGTCATGTTGTGCATGCCAATGCACAACGGCCATTCACAGCATTGTGGCGGGCAGTGCTCTGAGCACTGCCTGCCACAATGTTGTGAATGCGGGTTGCCACCGCCACAGTGGCATCCTAATTAATGTGGTGGGACCACCGCACCACTGCTGGCTGGTCCTGGCACCGCTAGGGTGGTCGGCGGGCAGCCTAATGGGGCCCAGAGTGTAAAACTTCCTATGGAAGCTACAATGGGAAAATCCTCTTTTTCTATCTCCTTTTCTTTAGATATTCTCCTTGGGAGGGGCCCGCACGAAATCGGACTTAACAAAACTTCTGCGACAAGAGTTAGGGCAGAAACCATGTTCTGAAGAAAAGAGAGAGTTCTCCCAGTTAGTTTGAGGTCCAGAGGGGGGAGACCAAATGAAGCAAAAAACACAGAACCTCAGTAGGGACCTATATTGCTTTAACATAGAATGTGTTAAAGCAATATAGGTCCCTACTGAGGTTCTGTGTTTTTTGCCAGAAACCATGTTCTGACCCCATCACTGGAATTGGGGGTTGGCTTTCAGCAGGTTTAGCCCTCGCCACATCGGTTTGTTCCCAGGCATAATTCAATACTAACCTTTATGAACTTTTTTTTAATGTAGTTTTATATAGCACAAACTTGACCCGAAGGTATCAGGTATCAGAGCGCTTTGCATGAGCAACAGTTGCGTTACACAAGGACAAATTCATTTTTAGGGCGAGCCTGGGCAGCGCATGCACTACTCTAGGAAGCATGCTGTGTTGAGTTAGGGATTTGAAGCTCCACCCACTCTCCGCCCATATTTTTCATTGGCTTGTGTCATTGACTTTCATAGATACTGGCTTCTGATTCCTTAATAGGCTTGTTAGTCCCTCCTTAGTACTGCCTTGTCTTCATTCGTAACCTCCGAAGAGGACTCGCACTTATACTTCAATTGTTACACAGTACGTCTTATTTAGTCTGTAAGCACTATCCCCAGATTCATCAAAGTCCTCTTTTGCGAGTCCTTAATAGCGATTATTAAGGAATCGCTATTAAAGACTCGCAAAACGGGATGCATGTAGAAATCGCAATTTATTTTGCGATTTCCACTGCTTCCTTATTTGCGATTCGCTAATTGCTAATCGCAAATAAGGAATGGCTTTCCCATTCATTCCTATGAGCCTCAAGGCCCATAGGAATGAATGGGGAGTCATTCCTTATTTGCGATTAGCAATTAGCGAATCGCAAATAAGGAAGTGATTTCAAGGGTGCCAGGGTGTCCAAAGGACACCCTGTAGCACCCCTGAAATGCAAATGTACACAGGTGTTGCGCTTGTGTGTGTAACATACAACTTTGAAAAATGCACTAAAGTGCATTTTTCTACGTTTTCGCTATTTACCACGAAGTTACACTTCGCAGTAAATAGCGGCCCCATATTGCGAATTCGCAATTTTAAAAAGGTTCATGAATAGCATTTAAGGAATTTCTAATTGAGATTCCTTAAATGCGATTCTTTGCAATTGAGCGATTTCTATAATTGCAATTTTTGCATTTGGGATGATGAATCCCAAATCTCAGAATCTGGCCCTTTGCGAGCCGATTTTGGCTTCATGAATCTACCTGCAAGTTCTTTAATGAGTTTCTCTTACTGCAGGAGGGCAGAAGGGTCTCGCATGTGTAGTTGTGACCACTGGCTTGTTTAACTAATAGAAAACAGGGAGCTGTTCAGGAGCCATGGGAGACAGAAAGGGGCAACTCAGCGATGCTATTAGGGACGTCAAAAGTGTGTGATGTAAATTCCGCTAGATCTGGCGTGTTTATCTATGTTAAACATGAATATGCGTTAGGTTTGCTCCTCCGCTCACTTGCGAAATACCTTGACTTCAACAAAGTGCTCTTACCGTGTTTTCTTGATTTGTTCTTCTGTGAAATGGATCCAAAAAAGAAAGAAACTATTCGCCTGCAAATGTCTCTTTGGACACACTCCCCTGCAACCGCAAACCCGACCGGAAGGTATTGGAGCACTTTACTGAGCAGTTCTCGAGTTCCAAAGTGGCATTTGCTCAGCTTTGCTCCTCGGTTCAGATTACCTGTAAAGGGTGTGCTTTCACTCCCAGCTTAACCTTGCTCTCGCTCATGTGCTTTTCTCCCCCTGCCCGCCACATTACTCTATTGTTTGCTTCTCTATGCCCTCTGTGCCTCTTCCCTCACTGTGCCTCATTTTTTGCTTCCCTACACCCTCCCCATCTATGTTCCTTGTGCTACCTTCTGTTTGCAATCCTCCTCTCTCTCACACACACACACACACACACTTTGAGACAGAAGTAGGCAACTCAACAATGCTTCTTGCCAGGTTAAAGGACCGTGATTAAATTATGCTAAATCTGGCATGTTTATTTTCTGAACAAACATCTATGTTAAACATGAATATGCTTGGCAAAAATTGTCTTGATTGCAAGTCACTCGCATGCTGCATTCATTTCTTTGTTTTGTTGCTGGTTTTCATTGTTTTCCTTTTAAACACCAAACGCTCAGCAGTTCCTTTTGGGAATGAGAGACAAGCTGTTTGAGATGCAGAGGGCTGGTGTAGTGTTTAAGAAGGGTAGTAGCACTTTGTCATCCTTAAACATTTTTTTATCACTTTAAACTTCTTGTTATTTTTGACAACATTGGCCTACCCTTCACAATGCTGCTGCTTTAAATGCAGGAAAGAGTCAATCATCTAGGCTTTCTTTGTTCCAAACCATCAGGAAATCACCTTCTCCGTTCACTTCCTAATTCTAGCTATATAAACTGTATTTATTGATAGCTATCCCCAGGAAACTATCCATGGCCCATTTCTTTCAGTGCAGAATTTTATGTTTTGTACACACACAAAGGGCACATATCACAAATGGCCTGTATCCTTCATACAAATATTTAATATTTTATTTTTTTGCAAATTTAAATCAAATGAAATCTATTACAGAAACTGCCCATTTTTAGGTTGCGCCTGGGCAGAGCAAGCACTTCTCTGCGAGCCATGCGGTATTCAGGTATGGACTTGCAGCTCCGCCCATTTTCCTCCCATTTTTTTTATTGGCTCCTGTTTCTTTACTGAATAGGCTTAGTAGTCCCTCTGTAGTACTGCCTTGTCTGCATTGGTAACCTCCCATAAGGACTGGACTTTTTACTTGTGTTGGTAGACGATCTGTTTTATCTATAGTCTTTGAGCACTATTTTCTTTAATGTCTATTCTGCAGGTCCGACAGGCACTCCCTAACCCACTCTGTTTCCTGACAGTGCGATGCCCGATCATGGATGATGCGCTTGCTGCTTAAAAAATGCCTTTTCTTTTTTTAAAAGCTCCCCATACCACGCTTGCACTTTAATATCTGCCATCACCTTTCTTTACATGAGCCGCGTCTGTAGAAAGGGGCGTGGTTGACATTAAAGTGAAAGCCCGGCATAGGGCGATTTTACAAACAACCATTTGCAATGCAATGGGTCTCGCATTTACGAGAGTTTAAGCTATTGGCATTGTAAATTACAATGGCTTTTATTTATGTTTTAAAAACCAACACATACATAAAAGGCATTGTCATTTACAATGCCAATAGCTCAGACTCTCGCAAAAGTGAGACCTATTGCATTGCAAATACTTGTTTTTGTTAGGCACGGGGAGATTAAGTGATTTGTCTAGAATCACAGGATGTTGAGCGTCGCTGCCAAGACTCGAACCCACTTCCCCAGATTTGAGATCGACCGCCCCAGCCGTTAGTCACATTCTCTCCCTTAACTTTGAACTCAAGGAATATTACTGAGGTAGAGGAATTATTGGATGGTGATTATGATACAGTTAACTTTTAACTATATGAGATTAAATTTGTTTGCTGGAATCCGGGGGATTTCGACAGTTTCCGTGTCCAGTTTTGTGAAATATATTTTCACCACAATAAGGTCGAAGAAGTATTGTAGTCCATCAGGTGACCTCTCAATATATGTGTATGTAGAAATTATCTTTAGGATCACTTTGCTCTCTCAATCATCATCAGTGCTTCAGTCACTTTTGCATATAATAATTCCATTGCTAATCATTAACATTTATTTAGATCTCCATCGCCAAGACCGAAAAACCCAAGTTCACCTGTTTTTAAAACCCATCCAAAATTTGCTGGCTGAGCAGAGTAGTTATGAGGTTTTGTTTATAGGTGATTTTAATCTGATTGTGACCATAGCAGCTATGGTTGATGATAACATTGTCTATGCATGATCAGCTCGTATAGATGCCACAAAACATCTAGTTCCACTAACATAGGTATATCCTCAATGCACGCACTGCACCAACGTGTGTTAAATGATTGTTTCATTTTAGGCCAGCCATGTAATCATACCTGAGTGTGCTCAAAATGTAGGGCATTGCTGATTTACACTCTGGCCTCCCTTGCGTCTTTTTCCAACAGCTTCTTTACTTTTAACATTTGTGTAAGGAGTGAATACAAAGGCTCACTCTGAGATTTCTAATTCCAAGGCCAAGATTTAAGGCTGTTTCTTTAGTAGTAACAGGTATTGCTCAGGTAAAGTTGGTAAAAATGGATGATAATTATTGGCGTAATAAAATCAGTTGCTGGAATTCTCTGGCCAGGATGGGAGAGCCACGGTCAGTTTTCAGTACATGCTCAACAAAAGGTACCTTGTAAATTGGGCAAGGTCATGCTTGGGTTCTACTCATATGTTTTTCACAAGATAGGAAAACATTCACATCCTGGAAGTCACAAATGACTTTTAATAATAATACCTGGTTAACTTCTGTTTTATTCTCAGAAAAAGGAGCTTTGGACAACTCTAGAGGAGGCTAGTGATGCCACCACATGATCTGCTGCCAAATTTAAGAAAAACATACAAACACTAAGGGCCTCATTATGATACCATCGCAGAGGGCAGGTGAAGGTCCGACAAAGAGTTTGCAGTCCCACCTGCCCTATCACGATATGACCGCTGTGCAGGTCGTCGTAAAATGCCTTTTTCTACTGCGGCTTCTTCTGCGGCCTGAAAAATAGCCAGAGCACAAGCTGCAGTAGAAAAAGACATTTTTGAAACATCATGCACAATGTGGTGCCTGGCACACAGTGCATGGATGATTGGGGCACCACATGTGCCCCGAGGCCAGTAAGCAGTGGGGACGGGGACCCTGGTTACAGACCCCAAAGTCCCTTTCCAGCTGCATTTACATGGCGTGGGGACCTCCATGAATGGGCAGTAAGAAAGGGATATCCTTATCCCTACGGCTGTGCCTACGTAGATACTGCCTCCATTGTAGGGATTAGTGTTCTACCACTGCCCCAATGGGCTCCTTGAGCCTGTCGGAGGCAGCGGTCTTTCCCACCTGACCACTGCGCTCCTTCTGCTGATATTGTAATCCAGCGGTCGTACCGCTGCCCTAGATGTTGGTGGGACCACCCCTCATGGCCTGTCGGTGGCAGTCCCACCGACATCATAATGATTGCCTAAGTTTGGTCAGCAAAGAACAAATATAGGGAATCTCAATGGTATATACTGCACAAATACAATTAAAAGAGGTTATGGTCTTTGATTAGCCTCCCTGATAATGTCCACCCCACACATTTTGGCAACTGTGTGCTTCCTATTCATTAAACTGACCACAGAGAAGGGCTTAAGGTGACCAGTGTGGCCAAGAACCTTTATGCTAGATTGGATAACATATTTGTTGACTCATCATGCAATGTTCAAGGTCAAACTCATTTCTCCCTTGGATGTATTGAGAGAATTCTTGTCAAGTGCATCTTTTCTTGCACTCGCAGCCAAACGACCTCCCATTCGCTGTAGTTAAATTTGCCATGAATTACTGGTGAGGCTTATTTTCTGGATTGTTGACAGCCTTTTGTGAAACTAATAATACCCCAGCTTTCCGCATCCTCTATTTAAGCAGGATGATCAGCTGATCCAGAAAACTACAATTTAATTGCTTTTCTGGACGTCTATGCCAGGTTCTGTGGAGTGAACTAGTGAAATAAAGACCTTTGTATCTAATCAGCTCCTGCCTCTTTACCAATCGGATTCAAATCTACTTGTGAAGCCGTTGATAATGTTGTTGTCTTAGAGGCTATGATCCACAGAACAATCCATACCACCAATGGAAAGGTCTTTGCCTGCTTCATTGGCTACCAGGCGGTATTTGATGGCATAGACAAGTCTTTGCAGAGGCAGAAACTTACAGTTTTGGCATCTATGACATGTCTATTAAAAGTGACTCAGTCCCTGTATCAAGCCACATTAGCAGAGTAAAAATAGGCTAGATGCAGGCTGTTTCAGACTATCTATACACCAACAGAAGTCTGGAACATTAGTGTGTTATCAAGCCCTTGTTATTCAGACTGCAGACTACAAATATGGGTACTGCCTTGGGTAAAGCATTGTCTTTTCCACCTTAACTCAGTTCAAAACGTAGACAAGTACTTAAGCATGCTGATGGATAAGTTGTGTTGGATCACCAACTGAGCAAAGGGGTGAGCTTGGTGCTGATACCAATTCCAGCAGAAGTAAATTGAAGCAAAACTAAGATTCTGCTATTTGGCAGTGGAAAAGATCTTTGAGAAGTGGAAGCTTAGATCTTGAACTTCATGCAAATATTTGAACACCTAGTTCAGCACTTTGTGTACCCCAAGACTACTTCTTGCTTCTCTTAAAGCAGCACTCTTGGCTCTGGCCGTTGCATTATGTTGACTGAATGCAAGGCTTGAAAACCTGTCAGCCCCACCCATTTTGCAAGTAGGTATATCTAAGTTGATGCCTTCCCTTGTATATAAGGTGGAGGCATACCAGAATAGAATGTTGGCTTAACCTGGCACAGTGCATACGTTATAGAAGAGTATTTTGCCTCCCTTTTTCCACCTTCAATTCTCATATAAGATAAGAATTTGGTCTGATAAAGCAATTATTATCTAGTGGGTACTAGAAAAGTCTTATTTAGTGATATCGTGGTACATCAGGGTGGCAGAGGATTGAATCTCTGGGCTTGATCTTTATTTAATGGTATTTCAGCTGTTAATGTGTTAAGCATCTGAGATAGTGGAATGCCTTATATGACCTTTGAAGTCCTAGTAGCAGCTCATTTAAATGTTATTTCCTTTGAGCAGGATCTTGCAGGCCAGACTCTTGTTTCTTCCGAGTCATGTTCTTCACAGTTGTACGTACTCAATTCCCTTACTCAAGTCTCTAGATGTAATATCAGGCTGAGAATTCCACCTCAGCCGCTCGGGAACATTAGTAAGGTGGAGATCAAAGTACCATTCATCTGATATCTTTAGATTGTGAAAAGGTAAATGAGAGAATGTACTCCACGTCTTATAAGTGCACCCCCTCTTGTGTAAAGAATGGCAGTACTGGCTTTAATAAACATTTCTTATGCAGGGCCAGGGCATACCAATTTGTAGACAAGTAGAGACTTTTTGTTTTATTATCACATTGATTCAAGCACTCTGTAAATTCAAAGGGATTTGGAGCACCCTGCTGACACGTCACAGCTGAATTACCTCATGCATCATGGTCGATGTGGTTCAGTGTTACTCGCTTCACACACAGTTCTCACAGTTTGTTGGCCAGTGCCAGTACCAGTATTCTTTTCAAGTGTATCCCCAGACACGTGTTTCTAGATTCCTCTTTCATTAGTGGGGAAAATGTTCATAGGTCGCTGGACGTGCTGCCGCAGTTTCCTCAGGGTTAGTGCCACTCTCAGCACGCAGGTGCTCACAGAACTCGTCAGCTCACGGCCCACGGGAGCCATCTTAAACACTCTGTAAATTCACATTGTTTTTTTAGATGGTCGCTGAATGAAGGTTATAAAGTAAAATCTGTCTTGATTATGTCTTTGTGAAAAATTTGGTATTTTATTTTCATTATTTGTAGTGGACGCTCCATTTTAATACTAATCCACATTTGTAAAGCGCGAACCATCACCCGTTAGGGTCTCTAGGCGCTGGGGGCCGTCGGGAAGATTATGCAAGCTATTGCCCAGAGTCACTTGGTGCTGGGCTAATCTGCCGCCGGCCCCGGGGATCGAACCGTGATCCCCGGATTCCGGAGTCAGTCACCCTGGCCGCGGCGCCACACCTCTCCTTTCTAGTCAATAAATGACTCCAAAATCAGAAACAAAATAAGGGGCTGATTTACAAAGGTAACTTACACTTTTAAGTAATTTACACATCTTAGTATGCTTACTGTTTCAAAGGTGAGGTGTTCTTTGAAGACTTTGTTCCAGATTCTGTGTGGGGGGCAGCATGCATGCTAGTGAGCGGTGGGTTTTCTAAAAGAGAAATGAATGCGATGGTGGTCAGGGTTGAGCGTGAGGTGTTCGAGGCCCTCCTCCACCCGTAGGCTCCTGCCTTACCTCATCCATCGTACTCTAGTGGAAGAGCACCCTGCTCTTCTGCTATTCCCTTCTGTTCTGTGTCCTCTTTTCTCTTTTGCCTCTTTTCTTTTGCTTCTCTTTTCTTATTTCTTCACTTTCCCTCTTTTTTCTCTTTTGCCTCTATTCCTTTTTACCCCTTTTTGCTCCCTCTTCCCACGCTGCCCGTACTTCCCGCTGCTGCTGCTCCCGCGGCCCCACCCCAGCGTGTCACTCCCACTCCCGCCTCCCAGATGATCACCCTTCCCAGCCCCTACTTAATGGCAGCCGTTGAGTGGCAAGAAGAACAAGACCTCTGACCTTTCAAGAAGCTTTTAGGCTGTTTTCTGCCAAATCTGCACGGATGCACCGCCCAGAACTATAATCTGTGGCCTAGACAAAATGATGAATGGCACAGTGTAGATTATTGCATTAAATATCAAGTGATAGAAGTCAGTGAATTATAAGAAAACTACCATGGAGCCAAATGGCTGGGCCTACCATCAAGAATTTTAAATGCAATTCTTTCTTTCAAAAGCTGAGACAGTAGTGGCCGTACCTCTGGTGGTTAGGCCCGTTTTCCGTTACGGTGGTCCCCCATGGTAATGGGACCCGAAGTTATTACTTTTAGGATCCACCAAAGGTAAAGTGTCAGGCTCTGTCTTCCAAGTTAGTTTAATGTTTACTGTTTTTTTTCTTAGACGTCAAAGTGAGGCAAGTTATGTGACATTCAGGCTGGGTACTGCAGGTGTGCTGGAGTAAAGCTATATGAAGGTTTTTTTTTGTAGCGCACAACATGTCTGTAAATAACAATATATCAGAATTAGGAAAGTGCAAAGGACACACTTTTAGGGGTAACTCTAAAGTGTGGTGGAAACAAATATTTCAATACGATAAAAAATGGTCTTTTATACACTACACTTTTATCAGTAAAAATGTATGTCCGTGCAAATGTAATGCTCTTTTCAAATGAAAATATGTTTCCTGTAATAGCAGTGCACTACCACACTATGCATACTACACTTTACCCCACTGCACTCTACACTTCTCAAATCCATTATGCACTATTCCACTCAATGTCACTCCACATCACTACACTCAACTCAACTTGATGCACCATACTACTCTGCACCACTGCACTCTATGCCACTACATTTCATAATGCGCTCACTAACACTGCACTCTTCACCAATGCACTTAACATCACTATACTCACAAACAATACGTTATATGCCACAGCACTCTAGCTCAGTTTATTCTGAATCACTGAACTGTACACCACTATACTCTACATAGCAACATTCTATGCCACTGCACTCTAAGCCACTCTACTCGACACCACTGATCTCTACGCCACTCTACTCGACACCACTGAACTCTATGCCACTCTACTCTGCACCACTACACGCTATAACTCAACACTCTACTCTGTACCACTCCACTCTACGGCACTCTATGCCAATTCACTCTATGCCAATGCACCTGATGCCACTACTGTACACCACTACACACTACACCACTATACACTCCACACTGCTCTAATCTACTGTGCACCACTGCACACTATTACACTGTACTCTGTGCCACTCTTTTCTACACCTCTGCACTCCAACGTGCACCACTGCACTCTACGCCTCTCTACTCTACTAATGCCCGACTCTACTGTATGCTAATGCACTCTACCCCACTCTACTATATACAACTGCACTCTTTGCCATTGCACTCTAAACAACTCCAGGATAGGCCACTCCACTGTACTTTGCACCCCTCCAATCTATGTCACTCCATAATTCTCTACTATGCAAAACTGCACTCTGTGGCACTGCAGTCTACGCCAATCCACTCTACTCTTTACTACTTCACTCTACTCTAAAACAATCTACTCTATGCCACTACACTCTATACTACACCACTCTGAGCAAATATTTTACAATTTGTGCCACTCCACTGCAATATGCAGAGCGCCACTCTACGCTACTATACACAACTTTACTCTACACCGCTGTGCTGTACATCACATAATTACTATGCACATAATTCCACTGCACACCATGCCACATATTTACACTACACAATCCACTTCACACAAATCTACGCCACACAATTACACAACTAACAATTCCAATCCAACCACATATTTCTACTCAAACAACATACATCCACTCCATGACACAAGGGTAAAAGATATTGCTATTTACAACACCAATAGCTCTAACTTAAACAAATGTGAGACCTATTGCATTTCTAATGTTTGTTTATTCTTATATGTGTGTGTAAGTTTGTATCCTTCCTGGTGACTTTGTAAACATATTTCTTATGGGAACATTTGTGAAAATTGAAGCAATTTGAAATAAAAAAATAGTTTCTGCTCAAAACCTGTTTAAGCAGGTTTGGTTTATAATTGATTTGCTTGGAAATGTATCTAAATGTTGTTACAGCTTCCAAACCAATGAGACATATGTGTGACAAAGCCTGCTGTAGAGGGTTATCCCAGTACTCTGGGGGCTTCTGCTCGGTGCAAGGCTTATGAATATTCAAAGCCAACCACTTAAAGCACACATTAGGGGCTGCTTACCAAGTTTTGCAGGGAATGCACTTTGTTTTTGTGCACCTCCGCAGTAGCGTTCTTGTGACAATTTAAGTCACATCCTCTCCATGGGCAAAGGAAGTAGAAGAGTCAGGAAAGTAGTTGAAGATACAAGTTTCTCTAATCACAGAAGATCCCAGCCATCCATCAGCAGGGCCCCTTCCAACTGACAGGTACGTTCCAGTAATCACATTCCATCCCCATAGTAACCCACAGCATATGACATCATAGTGACACCCCCAGCTTGTGCCTGAACAGGGCACAGCTGTGATTACCAATTAAACACACTTATGAGGAATACCACACACATCCCTCCTTTGATATTAAACAAAGCAAAAACAACAAAAACAATAAAGAGAGTAATAAATATGGATAACAAAATACACAGCAACAGTGAGAAGAAACTACCCACCAAAGGGATCAGACAAAATCTTCTAAATACCTTGGTCTTTTACCAACCCGGCCGGACTTTCTTGTGACAACACCACCTTCTGACTCAGATGAGTTTACGACATTACCACCAGCACCTTTATGTACAACAATCCTGCTCATATTCCAAATGCTGTATCTTGACCCAGATGGGGCTCTTAATTGTCTCATCCCTGTAGTCATACCCTGTTTTTCTCTGCTCTTGACTGATCATGCATCTAAATAACACTTTTTTTCACTCTGGGTCCTGTCGTCCGAAACTTCGGTGGGTCAGCACCAGTTACTGCTCAGGCTACTGCTGTCACTCTTCTTGCATGGCCCATTCTTCACACACAGTGGGTGACTGATAGAACAAGGCCTACAAAAAGTCCAATCTCCTTGGTACATGGCTAGATTGAGACTGGAGACAGATGGTGATTTTGAGATCCCTTAGACTGCCAGAGTGTGTATGTGATTATTATGAGGTGTTTCATTGATTTGCCTGGCTGTCACTCTAAGGGTCTTGAGATTAGCAATATGCCTTCTTTAATATGCACAGACTCTCTGAATGAGATGCTTGGCTACACCTCTGAGAGTTACTTTGAGGATGCTGGTGAGCTACCAGTAGCTCCCTTGCTACTCATTGGAGACCCCTGGTATACACAGGCACCACAAATGCCTTTTAGAACTCTTTCCATCACCCTTTGAAAAAAATAGAAGCAGCCGAAACCAGGCCAAAGGGAAGTCTGACAAACCTGAGGGTGCCAAAGGGAGTCACAAAGGTTGTAAAATCCCCTGACGACTCGTACAATTTGATCTGGTAATACGCTGAGGTGAGATCAATGGTACTAAAAACTGTAGCACTCCCCAGCAAAAGATCACGTTCTGTTATGTTGGCAGAGCATATCTATCAACAATAACACACTTATTCAGGTGTCTTAAGTCCACACACAGGCGTAGACTAACATTGGCCTTCCTGGCTGCTACTACAGCCGCAAGCCACTCAGTGCCCTCAACCTCCTCTATAATTACCACCATTCTTAAGTGTTTCAATCTCATCACAAACTGCAATGGGCACATTCCTCACCTTGCAGTTTACGGGTTGTGCATGAGCTACCAACCGTATTTCGTGTTCGTAATCCACCAGGCATCCCAATTCCTTCTTGAAAACCTGTGGGGACTCTTTTCTCATTCGCACAACTAAATCTGAATCATACAACACACCAACAGGACATACCATGTCTCTGTCCTTTAAACAAATGGGAACAGGACCACTTGGATCCAAGATGACCACCAAATCACCTTGATGTGACCAACTTATGACACTGTCACCTTTCTGAGACACGTAAATCTTTCTGGAAGTTAACCTTTGTTTATACTCAATAACACCCTCAAAGAAGCCATGCAATTTGATGGGCTCTCTACCATAGGCACAAGGTTTAATATCAGGTTGGTTTAGTTTAACCTTGTCCTGAAGTGAATGTTGATAAAAACTGTTGAAAACAATAGAGATTTTTGCCCCAGAATCAAAAAGAACATCAGTAGTCTCACCATGGACACTAATAGTATCCACAGGTGAGCTTTTAACAAAAGGATCCCCATGGTCTCGTAAAATTATTTGACCACACACAAAATCAGTATGACCCTCTTCTTGCACTGAATCAATCCCCACTTTAGGTTGAACAATTTGCGCTTTGCAAGCAACGGCAAAGTGTCCTTTCTTTCTACACTTGATGCAGGTAGCCTGCATAGCTAGGCAATTTTTGTCATTAGCCAAATGTCCAACTTTGTCGCATTTGTAGCATCTTCTTACATTAGCAACAGCCCTGGAGTTGTCGTCTTCTTTCTTCCTCACACCCTCATTACTCTTTTCTTTGATAACATGGACTTTAGCAACATCTTTCTCATTTACTTTCTTAATGACCCAAATATATTCCATGGAATACTCCACCTTCTTGGCAGTAGCTAAGATTTTGTCTAAAGAAGGGCCATCTTTCAACCTTAACTCATCATGTACCTTTTCATATATGCAGCCAACCATAAACTGATCACGTATACGCTCATCTACCAAGCCACCAAAATTACAAGATGATGCAACCCTGTGAAGGTCAGTAACATAACTCTCAATATATTCTCCTTCACCTTGGTGCCTTCTTGCGAAATGGTAACCTTCTAAAACGGTGCTTACCGTTGAAAGATAATGTTTGTCAAGCTTAAGAACACACAATTCATATTCATCCAAACCTTCAATGTCTGCTTGAGGTGGCATAGTTAGGTGATCAAAAACATCCTGATCCTCGGACCCTTGGCGGGGCATTAACAGTGCTGTTTTAAGCTCAGCACTTAACGTTGCACAACAAACCTTCGCATATCTCTCAAAAACACTTCTCCATTTTTTCCAATTAATGGGAGGTGTACCAGGTGTGGATAGAAAGAAAGGAGGTACTGTGATGTTTTTTTTGCATGACTGCCAGGGGGAACATCGTTTACAACGCGGTGTTTACACCGCGTTGCCTTTACAACGATGCCATTACAACGCAAGTCGTTACTACGACTTTTGCTGGATGGCGCTGTTGTATAAGGAATATTGTAATTTTATATTCCAACACCTTCCCTACTGTTACGTGGACTGGTGTTGGAATATAAAATTATATTATTCGACAATCCACGCCCTTCAACGCAAGTGGCAGTTCGGGCTGGATTGTTCCCATGAGGCACAGGGTCAGACTGATTTGCATATGGCCATGTCTGAACTGGGGTGGCAGAGTGGGCTAAAGAACGGTGATGGATTAAACCCAGATCAGTTGACTGGGGGTGAGTGCTTGTATTGTCAACGCTCCGTCCATCATTTCCTTTGGTTTTTCTTTGTTCGCCATAAGTTGGCAGGGTATGCTCAGACGTGAGTCCCTTGCTCACTTTGCCACTGGATTCAAGCAAGCCGGGCTGAAGACGGCTGAAATGCCAGAAACCGGTCCTTGGTAGCTTGTTTCCGGTCCAGGGAAGGCATGGCTTGGCAGTTCGGGATGGACTGTTCCCATGAGGCACAGGGTCAGACTGATTTGCATATGGCCATGTCTGAACTGGGGTGGCAGAGTGGGCTAAAGAACGGTGATGGATTAAACCCAGATCAGTTGACTGGGGGTGAGTGCTTGTATTGTCAACGCTCCGACCATCATTTCCTTTGGTATTTCTTTGTTCGCCATAAGTTGGCAGGGTATGCTCAGACGCGAGTCCCTTGCTCACTTTGCCACTGGATTCAAGCAAGCCGGGCTGAAGACGGCTGAAATGCCAGAAACCGGTCCTCGGTAGCTTGTACCCGGTCCAGGGAAGGCATGGCTTGGCAGTTCGGGCTGGACTGTTCCCATGAGGCACAGGGTCAGACTGATTTGCATATGGCCATGTTTGAACTGGGGTGGCAGAGTAGACTAAAGAACGGTGATGGATTAAACCCAGATCAGTTGACTGGGGGTGAGTGCTTGTATTGTCAATGCTCCGTCCATCATTTCCTTTTGTTTTTCAAAGATGGGAATGTGTCAAAATCTATGAGTGGATATGTGTGAACACCCATGCTCCACCCTGGAACACCTTCCCAGGGTAGAGTAACGCAAGGCAGCGACTTGAGTTGACTCACGCTACTCCGGATTTAACAAGCAACGCAGGGCCATGCAAAGTGGCCTTGCGTTGCTTGGTAAACCTGAGTTAAGGATTGCATTGCCCTTGCAACACCAATCATGATGCAAGGGCAATGCAATCCAATGATAAATCTGGCCCATAATATATCACATCCTAAGGGGTGTTTATGGGACTAGATTGGTGCAGGTGCCAAAATCTTAGTAATGTCAAAAAGTGTAGTAGCAATTGCGGCAGTGAAGTTTAGGTCTTGAAAAGTATGTTGCTGGTTGTTAATTTGTATAAGGAGAGATGCGTGGCACAGTATAGATAATTGGAGTTTGGCAAAATGTGAGTATGGGATTGTTGTTCCAACACATTTATGCTAGGAATGGAGGTCGGTAAAAGTAGGATGTTCCTGGTCAGTATCTGACCTAGAATGGTGGCCTGCTTTATGAGGGACAAGGTGGTGGAACACTGTTCAAGACGGAACCTGGGGTCATTAGTGAAACATTGGTGGGTAATGGTGGTGGGTGATGCAGCAGATTGAAGACTGAAACCAAAAAAAATAAGGTAATAAATCTGCAAGAGTTGAGCACTCAAGGCCGGACAGTCCCTCAAAAATGGCTGCCTAGATTATGGCCTGCCAACACCTCATGACGCTTTTATTGCTTTCTTCCAATCATTTTAATGGTATTAAAGTGGAGGCCACTTTCATATAAGACAGCAAGGAGAATAGTAGGATATTTACACAAACATTTCAGAATTGTTTTCAGAAATTCTCTGAAAAGTTGCTTCTGAATCCAGCAAGGAAATTCGGGATACTTAGTAAAGGTCTTAAAATGGGTCTCCATCAGTGGATGAGCCCTTCATTTTGTGACATGTAGGGGCATATTAGCAAGGAAGTGGCGGAGAGCGGCGTTAGCCTTCTTGGCTTAATGCCTCTCTCCGCCACTTCAGAAACGCGAGGCTGCATGATATTATCAAGGATATGGTGCAGCCTCATGTCTCCCCCTGCGATGGCACCAAGTTTTACAACTAAGCGCCAACCCAGGCACCCAAAGTGCAAGGGTGTTCGGAGAGCAGGTAGATTTGTTTATGTGCAGGAAGGTGTCCCTTTCTGCACAAAAAAAAACCTAAAATGGCAGTTGGTAACTTATGTGTGTGCTGCTTCATGCAGAACACATGTAAGTTACAAAATGGCATAAAAAAAAGGTTTATTTATGTATAGGAAGGGACACCTTCCTGTACATAAACAAACCATGGCATTTTGCATTTTCCATGTGTGCTGCACAAGGTAGCACACATGGAAAAAGCAAAAAAGAGGAGAAATAAAGCATTTCTCCTCTTTTCGGCATTTTAAGACTAGGATTTTCCTGGTCTTAAGTTCGGCACTGCCATCTATTATTCCCACCCTTGATAATAGGTGGCAGCGCCAAATTCAGTGGGTGTTACGGTGGAACAACCACCTCAACACCCACTGCACTTCCCCTTTCACGCTAAGTTTAGCGGGAAAGGGGCACTATTATCAAGGCAGCGTTAAGCCACTTAACGTGGCTTTAAGCCATGTTAAGCGGCTTAACGCTGCATTGATAATAGGGAGCTGACCCTGTCGCCACCACAACGTCACAATAAGTGACGCTGTGGTGGCGAAAGGGGTTTGATAATATGCCCCGTTCTGTGGTATTTGATCTTCACTCGTGTGATCCATATAATCTGCTAGTCAACGTCTTCTGATATTCTTTGTGAGTTCAGTCTGTGGCCAGTGGAAAGATGTGATCCTTGAGGCAACTGCAGCACTTGATAGGTGTAGTGATCTGATACTCATTGAAAATGTTCCCGCCCACTTACTTCAGGGATTAAACACCATTGACAAGGAAACAGGACAACTGATTGCCAACTGTTCCATCCAAAAGCTTTCAACCAGTCACTGGTGGAGAGGTGAGCAAGGCCACAGAAATTGATGTATCATTCTCCTCTACCTGAATCCGAATACACAAAGCACTGCATAACTGAACCACAACTACAACACCCTAAATCAGAGAAATTACAGGAGACATATCCAAACTCATAGGATAGGATGGAAGATCAGAGGAGACTCCCACCAGATTACCTGGACCCACCATGCAACAGAGCCCCATTGGGGGCAGAACACTCACTCTGCAAACCACCCTCCCAAAACCCCATCTGACCAAAGGGTAGTTGAACACCTGCCCTCTAAGGAGACCCTCAGTCAGACCCCCCAGGATTTTGCGATTTGCAAAAAAATTGCGGAATGGACACTTTTGTTAAAATGCCACAATTTTTACAAAAGGGCCAGCAAAATATTTATAAAACAAAAAACTGCAGTTCACCCTCTCTTTACTGGCTCTGTGCTGCCACTGAGCCTATAAAGAAAGGGTGAGCAACGGGCCAGCAGGCAGCAGAGGTGTTAAATGCCTCTGCTGCCTGCCTTTGAAATGCAGCTAGCCCCCTCCTAAGCAGTTAGCCTGCCTCCTCACACGTTTGTGTCCCCTGTGGACTAACCCTTAACCTCCCACGTCTCCTACATGTTTTATTTACCTACCCTCAACCTTCTCTGCAGCCACCTGCATCCCTTACCCCTCCCAGACCTCTACCCCAGCTGCCCTGCAAGCATAGGTTGTCTGATGCCAAAAAGAGCAGGTTTCATATTGTAATCTGCTCTCTTTGGTATCAGACACCCTCCGGTTCCAGGCACCCTGCGCTGCTGGAGACTCTGCAAAGTTACAGACTGTGACATAGCACATTCAGTCTCCAGCAGTGACAGAGCACAATCCTTCGGTATTTTTGTGGCGGGCACATTCTTCGCTAACCGCAAAAATACTGCATATTTTGAGGTTTTGGGCCGCAAATTCTGCTTTTTTTTGCCGCGAAATTTGCCACTCAAAGCCGCAAAATCCTGGGGGTCTGCTCAGTAGGGAAACCCACAATTGAGCGGATAAGTGCCTAGAAGCCAAATTACTGTTGAATGATGCATCATAGAGAAAATCACTGTCCTATTTAGTTGTTATGGATGTAGTCACTGTGTACGTCTGGTGACAGGCCGGTGTTGTGTAATATGTGGTATCCCCTCGGGATCCTGTATCCCCTTGCTTCGGCAGACTCCGGACGTCCTGCCAATTGGACACCTCGGACGAGCCCACAAGCAGCCCCGCCCACCTCAGGAGAGGCAGCCTCGGCTTTAGCAAGGCAGAAGCAGCAGCGCACCGAGCTGTCAGTAATGAATGCATCTCTCTGCTTTACACGCCTACTGGGACACTCGAAAAGGGTGTCAATATATAACTTAATCCTTTTATTTCTTTACTCTGCCGTGTCCTCTGACTATTTAAACGGACACCCTCGAGATATTAACTACTTGTAAAAACAAAGGACAAAAATAACAGGATATATCGAATGCAAAACGAAACGAAAACATTACTTTAAAGAAATGGAATGAAATCTATATGAGTTAAAACACAATTAAAAGGGAAATGACAGTTTCACAGTAATGGAAACTACACGGAAATAATGCGTACAGTTAACAGGGGAGAGGAGTTGGCTTAACGGCTAGGGCGCTCAACCATGGACCTGGAGGAACTGGGTTCGAGAACTTCGAACAGAGAGAAAGAATTTATCTTTTGGCTTTTTAATGAAAAAAAAATAATACATGGAAAGAAGAGCTGGACCTTGAAAATATTTGAATTAACATTTGTACGCTTAGACATTAATAGGTCACATGACAGCGCTGCACTGAGAGGTACTTCTTAAAAGTGAGAGTTCCTTCAACCTAGATTAGGAACCATTTCTCTCCGCCCTTAAACTGGTGACAGTACCATTAGTAAAATAAGAGGCAGGGTAGTTTTTATTTGAACCCTGGCTGTGTCCTAGATAACTATCAAGCAGCATTATGGTCTATTAAATCAATCACAGTAGGCTTTTGTGCAGCTGGTATTCTGAAATCACATATTTGAACGTGCTATGCTGAAGATCAGAAATTGTAAGCAGGCAAGCCGTGATTTATCCAGGATTTCTGTTTTCACTGAGAAAATCAGTCACTAAATGGGTATAATTTTGTCCCCTTATTATGTTAAGGCTTTGTTTTGACCTCTATGTACATTTTTCTGCAATTTTGATATAACGCAAACTCAACCCCTAAGATACTGGAGCGCTTTGTATCAGCAATATTTACATTAAACATGGTCTTGTTTCTTTTGGCATAGGTAGGTTAAGTGATTTGCCTAGAATCCCAGAACGTTGAGCAGGTGTTGAGACTTGAACCTGGTTACTCAGTTCCAAAGCCGACAGCTCTGGCCGTAAATGTCAGGGTAGAGCAGAGACGAGCAGAAGGGTAGAGCATTTGGTGCCTGCTGCCTGTGGCCTGGGTCAAGCATAGCCACCAAGGTTTCAGATTGCGTATGTGTGACACTTTCATAATTTCAGTGTAATTATGAGTGACATTCAACGACCATGAGTGACACTTTCTCACTAGCAAAATCAAGCAATGAAAATGAGGGAAACATATATAAATATCAGAAATGACACCGATGGGGGCGTGGCTTGGCCAGCTGCAAGATGGCCTCACTCTAGGTGGGCTCTGCACCCTGTTAGATCCTCACCTGCGGCATCGCTTTGAGCTGTGTTCGCCTCCCGAGATCGTTCACGGACTGGGAGCTACAGCACGTCTGAGGCGCTGGGCTTTCGCCTTGCGGGCCTGCGGGGGCCTGACCACTTCGCTTCTGCCGCCAGCAGGGCTGCCTAGGGCTCTGTGCAGCCTGAAGGTCGTTGGTGGTTTTTCGCTGCCATCCGGTGAGTGTTGCTGCAGCCAGGGGCTCTCTGTGGCGGGGCTGGGCGCGCACACGCTGAACTGCCTGGCCCGGCCCTAGGGTGCGCCGGCACCATATTCCACCCTCAGTCCTGCTTGGCGGCACCCCTGCTCGCTTTCAGTGCCTGGTAACACACGAGCGGTGTGCCCCCGCGCCTCCCCGTCGCGTTTGCCCCTGGTTGTGTGCGCTCTTGGCCCCACTGGTGCGGTGCTGTGCGTGGATCTCTGGTCCCGCTCTCACCTCTGTGGCCTCTCATGGCAGATTGTGACGCCACCTTCCCCACCACACACGACATCAGGGGCCTAGCCCCACAGAGGCCTATTATGTCTCCCCGCGCCCAACCTGTGCCCTGACGCTGCACGCTGGATCTGTGCGGGCCCGGTGCATCCTGTGGCTGGGCCTGCCCACTCCGCCACGTCTGCTGCTGCTGATATTGGAGGCGGGGTTTGCCCGCTCCCCTAGGAATTGGCCCCGGGCGATTGGTGCTGCTCCGTTTGGGGCCCACAGCTATGCTGCTGCTGGGGTTCTGCCTTTTAGCTGGATCTTGTATCACCACAGTACCACTGCGGAGCTGCTTTCTGGTGCCTCTTGAGACTGGTCCATCACACCCCTGCTGAGGTGCCGCATTTGAACTCCTGGCATTGCGGTGGCCTCTTTCCTCTTGGGCCCATCTCGGTGGAGGCTTCATCTGTAGGGCATGGGCGCAGTGTGGCGCACGTCTTGAACTCTGGGCCCCCGTCGAGCTGGGTGACTGTACATCCTTCTTGGGGACCTGTGGATCCTTCAAATTTTCCATCTGCTCGCTGCCTGCCCATTTCTTTCTCCCAGGTTTTGTTCACTGAAGAGTCGCGACGGTGGAGCCCGTCCCGACCGGGCTGCCACCCTGAGGTCCACCCTGCAGGCCGCTCTCCTCTGTCCAGGTGCCCTCTGTTCCAGTCACTGTGGGTGCTCGGAGGTGGGTTAGCAGTTCCTCCTGGTGCCAACTCTGCTCATCTTGGGCGCTCTGTTGCTCCCTCATCTGTTGGTGGCGCCTGCTGTGAGACTCGTCCGCCATGGGGAAGGCCGACCCCAAACAGCCCAAAATTGCATTCGAAAATCGCAGGTCGACCCACCAGGACGGCGCTGGCTTGGGCGTTGGTGACCCCGCCGCAACTATGGACTTGCCCCCCTCCCGCGATGATGACCTAAAAGCTATCATTTTGGATGTCAAAGGAATAGCGTCACAGGAATAGCGACTCAACAGGACCAGCTTTCTGCCCGGCTGGACTCTGTGAAGGCCTGTGTTGACTCCCACGAAAATTGTCTCCTCCACGTCGAATCCAGGGTCACGGACGCTGAGGATGCTGCTATGCAGGATCCTCAGAAGCTGCTACAGATGGACAAAATTCTTGCTCTTATCCGGGAGAAAAATGCGGACTTGGATAACTGGCTTTCCAGAGTCCACCAACATAGCCTTTATAGAGGACTTTGTGGAGTAACTGGTCAAGGAACTCTTCAGTGATGTGCTCTCCTCAATTTTTATTGTTGAACGCGCACACCGCTCCCTTGGTCCACGCCCCGGTCCCGGACTACCTCCTTGCCCTATCATCGCAAAAATACTAAATTTCCGAGACCGTGATGCCATTCTCCGTGCGGCGCCGGACATGAGCAAAATAAATCATCAAGGCAATAAACTCTCTTTCTTTCCAGACTACACTCTCACTGTTCAGGCTGCCAGACGTTAATTCCTTTCTGCAAAGCGGATTTTGCAAAAACACAAGGTCTCCTACTCATTGGCATACCCAGCAAAGCTGAGAGTTCGGCAGAGCGCAAAAACGCTTATTTTCCCGGATCCCAGAGATGCCCTTGCCTTTGCAAAGAAACTTGACAAATCAACACACCCCTCTCCATCCAGCTCCTCGCCCGCTCGGGATGATTGCCTTAGCGACAATGACTGACTGGTTGTACTTTATAGGTTTACTAATCACTGGTTGTTGGCTGATGCTCTGGTAGCTTGGCCCCCCTGCTTAACTGTAGGGGTGTACTCCGAGCTCTGCCATGCCTTCACGGGATAATTCCCTTTCTCCTTATGGTTTCCCCTCTTCCAAGTTGTGGGCTCCTTGGGTGGGAAGGGGTGGTATCCCGGCCTGATTGGGGGGTTGGAGTGGGTGTCGGGGTGGTGGGTCTACTGGGGTCTGATTTGGGGGAGGGAGTGGGTGTGGGGCTTAGGGTCCTCTTGATGCTGCTGTTTGGTCTGTTGGGGTGGGATTGCTGGGTGGTGGTTGAGACATTTGAAAAGCATCTGGGATTGTTTTTTGAGTTGATATCATGGAAGGGTTAGCTTGGTGGGGGGGTTTTGGTATGTTACCTTTCATTTAATTTTTATTGTTTCTGTGTGGTCATATCGCTTCACTGTACTGTGTTTATTTTTCCCTTCTGCTGCAAGGTCGTGCACGACATTCCCCCTTGTCCGAATGGTACTGCTCTTCCCTTTCCCCTCTCTTTTTATTTTTCCTTCCGGGTCTTAGTGTATTGCGGGCTTCCACCAACTCCTGGCCTGTCCAAGCAACCTGCTTCCAATTTGCCTTGCCTCTTGCTGTGGTCGCCTGACTTGCTCCCTTGTCGGTGGGTGGTCCAGCGCGGCTGCACACTATTTAGTTCTGTACGATGTCTGTCCTACTTGCACTGCACCACTTTTCATTCAGATATAGTATGACATGGCTGACACCATTTTTTTGGACCTTGAACGTCCTTGGTCTGCACGATCACCGAAAAAGCAGGCACATTCACTCTCACTTGCAGCGACACAGGGTAGACATATGTTTCCTAGATGAGACGCACCTCTTGCCTGAGTCTGCCTCCAGACTCAAGTCGTGTTACTGGGGAGAATCACATTCCTTGTTTTATTCCTCTTACGCAAGGGGGTCTCCATTTTGGTATGCAGGGGTCTCCCCAGGCAAACTACTCAGGCAATTACGGACCCTGATGGTAGATACGTAATTCTGAATGGCTCCTTGTTGACTCAACCCATGACGATCGCTGCTGTGTACAGCCCTAACTCAGACAATCCAGATTTCTTTACTCACATTTGGTATCTTATCTCTTCCTTTGGCCCGACAAGCTATACTCTGGAGGGGGGATTTTAATGTTACTCTTTCAGTGGAAATGGACCGTTCTGGTCCCCATGATCCCATCAGCGTGCTACCACTTTACTTCAGTCCATACTTACTGACAACTCGCTTTATGATGCCTGGCGTCATATGTGGCCCGACGCCCGCGAGGGAACTTGCGTCTCGGGGGTTCGGGGCTGCTGGTCGCGCATTGATTTTTGTCTCGCCTCCCCGGATGTCCTTACCTGGCTTAACTCTGCCACTCATATGGTGCGTACCTTCTCACACCAGTTTAAATCGGTCTTCATCTCCCTCACTCCCCACATGGCGACTCCCTCCGAATGCGTTCCACGACACAGTCTTCTGCGATGAGATCCAAACAGCCACCACCAATTATTTTGATCTAAATGTCGGTTCGGTAGACTCTCCTTCCGTACTTTGGGAAGGCTTCAAAACAGTAATACGGGGCAAGTGTAGTTCTAACCAGGCCGGTGTCCTCCGTTCTGTCTGTACCACTCTGGCAAAGTTGGAAACTGAAATTAGGACTCTGGATGCCGCTCAGGCTGCACACCCCAGGCCCGAGACCCTCGCACTTCTAAGACAAAAACACACTGAATTTACGGAAGAGGCTGATAGAGAGCTTTCCTTCCTGGGCAGAGAGGCCCGAGCCAGGAGCTTCGGGGAGGGTGATCGGCCTAGCCAACCACTTACCCCCTTCCCGTGCTGCATCGTATATTATGGCTCTTAGTGATGGGGGCCCCGCTAGAACCACCTCTCCTGAAGAAATTAAGGCCAGTTTCAAGGATTTTTACTCGCAGCTCTATTCTGCTGGCGCGGACAAGCCATCCGATTGTCGCGACTCCAATCGCCCCTCTCTCTTATTAATACTGACAATAACATTTTTGTTAAATTAATTGCCTCTCGCCTTCTACTACTTATGCCTCTCATTGCTCTCCCTGACCAGTTTGGTTTCATTCCTGGCTGGGCCACCTCACACAATCTCCGGACCATTTTCTCGGTGCTTCACCAAATCAACCCTATTCTCCCTGCAGTTGCCGCACTTCTAGACGCCACTAATGCGTTCGACACGCTTGAATGGCCCTTTTTATTTTGTCTCCTACCTTACATCGGTTGTAGCAATATGGTTATATGAAAGATATCTCTTCTTTATACTGCGCCCCTCGGCTCGCCTCCGAATGAATGGGCAGATGTCGGATCCCATCTGCATTGAACACGGCACCCGGCAGGGGTGTCCTCTATCACCTAATCTCTTTGCATTGCGATGGAGCCTCTGGCGGCCAGACTCCGGCAGCATCACACTCAGAGGGTCATAAGTTTCTCGGCCCGCTCCCTCCTGGTCCCTATGTATGCGGACAACATCACTCTGAATGTTCGCCACCCCCAAGACAATCTTAGCCCTCTTGTACGTGAGATAGTACGCTTTGGTGGATTGTCTGGGATACAGGTGAATTGGAGTAAGTCCGTGCTGTTTCCTCTTACGGATGCCACCAGACCATTTACACCAGACTTTCCCTTTATTTGGGCCTCCGGCCACACCCACTACCTGGGTATCTGGCTGAGTAGGGACTTGGATGACCTTTGGAGGTCTAACTTCGGGCGTGCGGTGGACTGGTTGGAATCCAAAATTCCGCATTGGAGTCGGCTTTCATTGTCTCTTGCCGATTGCATAGCCAGTGCTAAGATGGTTGTTCTGCCGAAATTCCTTTACCTTTTTTTGAATATCCCTATCCTCCTCACTGCTCATTTCTTTCACAAACTACGTTCTTTGATCATCTCTCCCTTGTCTGGGCCGGTAAACAACCTAGAGTCGCGTATGATATTCTCACTCTTTCTATGTCGGTAGGGGGTATGGGTGCTCCTAATTTTAAGCTATACGCCCTATGCATTCAGGCCAGTTTTCTGCATTTCTGGATCAATCCCTCTCCTTATCAGCTGCACGTGCAGAGGAGACTTACATCACGTCCCCCTGGCCGTTGGCCACAGCCTTATTTGCCCCGGTGAGTCGCCTGCATGTGGAAGTGGACACGGTTGAGACATTGCTTTCGGCCTGGTCCGGACTACGCCGACTCTCCAACTTCCCGTTACTAATGCTGTGCGATAGTTGCATGCTCTGAGCTGCCCAAGCATGGCTGTGCCCCAAGGTGTCGGAGTTCTGACAGACGGTAGGCACCATTATCTCAGAGATTACCTCCGTGCCGGTGCAGTCTGAACCTCCATTGTGTCTGCTGGGCTTTGTAAAATTCTGCCCGGATGCTTCTCACCGCCTGATTGCAATGCTGCTTGTCTTGGCTAGGCGTAGGGTGGCCATGTGCTGGGATCGTAGACCAGTGCCCAGGTTCACTCACTGGCTCGAGGACGCCTCGAGATGACAGACCTTGCTATCGGAATTCTGGGACTTACTCCCTGCGAGGTCTCGCCCAATTGACATAGGGGGATCTTCAGTGACATACCTTCATTCCAGAAATCCTTTGAGCTTTGCTGCCTCTCCCGCGCACCCCGCCGGCACCCCGCCCGTTGTGGGCTCCGGTGCTGGTCAGTAACTGCCTCCCTCTATCCTTCTGTCTCCCCTGTTCACTGCACTCGTCACCATCACTGCGGCTCTGCCACGCCTCCTCTAGGGTGCAAATTATCATGATAATTTTGGTACCATGGCAGTGCCTCATGGAATCTCTCTCTTGCATGTTGGGAATATCTTTACATTTTTGTTATTCGACTCAAAATGTGCTGTGTTTGTCGTTCCGATCTGATGCAAACTGTATTTTGACTGCATTGAACTTGTCAATAAAGGTTTTGAAAAAAAAGAAAAAATAGAAATGAGCAACAAGAAACTCTAAAAAGATCTGTAAACTGCTGGAAGGCACCAGAAATGGAAGAGTGTTAGTGACCATGCACCTTGATTGTAGTTAAACAAATGTGTAATCATGATATTAACAGACTGCAGGATTAGTGATGTGAACAGATCAGTAGCATCAAATAATTTCTGGAAAATGCAAATATGAACTACAGCATAAAGTACAAGCAAAAGCTGCATTGCCGATTTCGATCACCTTCAGGAGCTGGCTGCACACATGTGAAGGTCAGGGAGTTAGACCTGAGCTGATGGCTATAGAGCAACATTAAGTTGTGCCAATGCAGGCAAACTGCTTTCCAAAAGTAGCCTTATAATGTGTTTCATTTTCAGCCATTGATGACATCTCTTATCCAATATAAAATTGCATTACGGGACATGTAGTATAACTTTTCTTTGTACTGTTGACTAATAAGCCAGACCTTCCTGAATATGTTTGATACGACAGATTACGCAATGGTAAATAAAAGTTGTTTTAAAGACAAGAAGACATGGAATGTATTCCGTTATTGAAACATGATGCTCTGCATATTGTGAACTCATGAGAGAGCCCCTTTGTACATGTTGCTGACACCACAGCATTGAGGCCACATCTTTGGTTCTTTAATGCATGCATATCCTTTATTCTGAGAAAGAATTAACTCAGCATGTTCTTATTGCCTGTGCATGGCCCCTTATTACCTCCCACTAGATATCCCGGTTATTAATTAGAGTACGCCGTTCTCCCTTCCTGCACATATAACATCACAGACAGGTCACTGCCCTTATATATAGGTGCTACTGCTTCCAACCCTTGCAACATCTGTGGCATCTCTCACCTTTCTGGGAGTTGCAGAGGGATCCTCTTGTTGGGGCGTACAAATGCGTACGGACTGACCCAGAGTTCTGCTGACAGCTTCGGCCAGGTGGAGCCAGCCGCGGGGGATCGATTGCTCCACAGTGGTGGTTCTCACCCTTCAGAGGCGAGCAAGGGTTCCTCTAGACCATCCAATGGCACCAGACTCGGCTGCAGGATCATGCACTCTGCCCCCGCAGTACCTACTCCAACAGAATGAGGAGGTGCTACCTTACACTGGGGATTCAGAAGCAGAAGTCGAACGCACTTCGGCCCCTCCCCAGGATCTCCTGTCACTGGCTTCTTCTTGGCTCACCCCGAGGCCTTCGCAGTGTATTGTATCAACACAGTGACCAAAATTACATCAGGGAGCATTGCCCAAAGGAATTGGTAGCTTTATGAAAGACACAGGACCTTGTACCTTGACATCAGAGGAAGAGAAATGAATTACAAAAGGAATGACATTACAGAAAGCTGCCAGGCTCTGAAGCTGTCAAAATCACATACCTGGGAGCGAGGTTGCAGTGATAAGGCACCAGACAGACCACCACTCCAGCAGCAGCCGCAAGTACGCTGGGAGGCAATCTGGGTGATCATTACTCTGCTGGGTCTCGTACGGCCCAAGAGATACAATGCAGTAGGAGTTGCAGCACTGGCAGCAGGCTCCCAGCTGGGCTGGCAGGCTTCCAAAGTTAAACTATGCTGCATCTGTCCTACAGTTCTGGGTATCACAAAGTGTATCCTGCAAGGCTTTCTCAGGAGTAGCGATTGGGCAATGGCGCTCATGACATCCTGAGTTAATCAGAGGTGCTGCGCCGAAGTGTCAGGTGAATATCATGTTATACTTTGTAGGCAGCTGAGCGAGTTGACTCAGACCCAAAGCCTGCCAAAAGCAGTGCAGACATGCTGCTGCCAGCTAACAGGCTTTACTCTGTCAGTGTGGTTTAATTAGCAGTGCTCAGCTCCGGCGCTAAAGACCCACTATAAATAAGGTCCTTGAAGAGATAAAACAGTTTTTCTCCTCAAAAAAGACTTAGCAAAGAACAAAAATAAGGACATTTTCAGAATTGTCTGTGAATTCTCCTCTCCTATAGCGGTGGCCAAGTCATTCATCCCTACTGAGGCATGGACGGACAGTTTGGCCACCTATTTCCATGACAAATTTAAAAATATTCAGGAGACCTTCCTGGTAACGTCCCCTAAACTCATGTGAGAGAACCATCTGTGAATCAGTTTCCATTGGTTCCTTTGGAGAAATCATTAGAAATCATGAAAGGCCTTAAATCCGGCTCTCCCTCTGACTCATGCCCGGCCATCATTATAGCATCAATAGTGGAGATTATCATTCCTGTGGTTAACCGGATCCTTAACCTGTCTTTGCAGTCGGTCCTGGTCCCCAATAGGTGGAAAAGGGCGAAAATTCTTCCCCTATTAAAAAACTCAACTTTGGACCCAAAATTGGCCTCTAATTACAGGCCAATATCTTTGCTTCCTTTTTTTTTCTAAGGTCTTGGAAAAAGTCGTGAACCAGGTCACTACCACTTCTGTTGAAACTAATTCAATTCTTCACCAGAGTCCGTCTGGTTTCACGGTGAACTTCAGCACTGAAACAGCACTGCTGGAAGTGTCGGAAGCCATAAAGAAAGTTTTGGATGAAGGCGGAAAGGCTGCATTGATATTATTGAACTTATCTGCGGCCTTTGATACTGTCCCCCATGACCGAATCCTGGCGAGACTTAAAGGAATGCGGTTTTGGGGGTACGGTACTCAACTGATTTGCCTCCTTTCTAAAAGGCCGCAATGAAATAGTTTGGTCCCCGCCTTTTGGGGCCCGCTTCCCCCCTTTCGTGGTGGGAGTTCCACAGGGCTCAATGTTGAGCCCCACCCTTTTTAATATATATATGGCACCACTAGCATCTTTGGCCGAGGCTCATGGATCAAAAACTGTGTTGTATGGGGATGACACACAGCTTCTCTTCACCTGCGATAAAGACTCAGATTTTATAGGAGATATGATTAACTCCGGTCTGACTGAAGTGTTCTCCTGGCTACATGCTAATCAGCTTAAATGTAATCCCAAAAAGTCGGAGATCATTTTCTTCAATAACCCCCCCCCCCCAGCAGTGTATGGGGTATTTGGTGGCCAGCTGATATGTCTCCCCTTTCTACTTCCGTCATAACAGTGGAAAATCAAGGGGTGAAGCTGGACGAGAACCTCTCTATAAAGGCCCAGATTCAGGCAGTGGTTGGCTCTTGCTTTGGCGTGTTGAAGATGCTAAAGCAGTTCCTGCCTCTCCTGCCTATCATTCATAGAAAAACAGTAGTCCAAGATATGATAGTCTCTAGGTTGGACTACGTGAACATACTGTACCTAGGGTTGCCGGAGTATTTATTGTCAAGGCTGCAAGTGGCCCAGAATACTGCAGCCAGGGCAATACTCATGCTGGGCCCAAGAGCACGGACGTCCACATGTTTGCAATCCCTGCATTGGCTCCCAATCTGCAAGAGGATCAATTTTAAGGCCATGGTCCTGGCTTTTAATGCTCTCCACGGCATAGGTGCAGGGTACTTCATGAAGAGAGTCCAGTTCTATTGCCCTTACCGTACATTAAGGCCCATAACACTTCAGTTGGCACGTGCCCTAAATACCACTGCGCGCGGATAGGGGGTGGGCGCTCCTTCCAGGTTCAGGCGGTGCAACTGTGGAACAATCTACCGATGGAATTAAGTCTGACGCAAGATCTAGCGTTTAGGAAATCACTGAAAACCTGGCTATTCCAGCAATAACCATGGTTGTCACACTGCATAGCAAACTGTTTATTCTCACGCCTCAGAGGGGCGACACTCTGTTGAGTAGCTGTGCGCTTATAAGTACCCAGTTAACATAATATAACATAACATAAGGAGGGGCTATAAATGCATGACAATGCATTTTAGTGCGGAGATGTGGACCACCACACTGAAATGCCTTAATCTACTGCCTTATGCGTGGTACTTGGCTGGGCTGGTCATATGACTGTGATTTACTTGCTGTTGGTGTTTGTGTATTCCTCTCAGTGAGAAAAAAGGGGATTAGGTGTTGGCAGACTTCATCAGCCTGCCAGGATGGCTGGGGCCAGAGCTATCACATGCCCACCTACAGTTCAAAGGGCTGTCTCCAGCACACACACACTAAGGAACCTGGTACTGGCCTTTTTCACCCCAGACTTCTGGGAGCCTTGGTAGGTTAAGTGAAGAACTTTTCAGAACCAGATGTGGTGGTAGCTTGGGAAATTCCCCCACTTCAAAGGCTGGCACTAAGTATAAATATTGCACCCCCAGAATACCTCTTCAGGACATTTCTGACCTTGTGGAAGACTTCAGAAGGAATTCCTGGACACCTAGTGACCACCCGGTTGCTATAGGCCTGCCTTGGTTCCAGAGGTCTGCACTGCTGCTACTAGAGGACTGCTCTGCTGCTTGAGGACCTTGCTTCCCAGAGGACTTCCCTGCTGCTAGAGGCCTACCTTGATGCTTGAAGGAGAACTGGACCATCTCCATGAACACAGGACCACCAAACAAGAGTACAAGGGATAGTTGGCTAGCCTTCTGTGTGATCTACAGGGACATAACAAGCTCCAGAGACCTTGAACTCTACACCTCATCTCTGCTGGACTGAGTGTTAATCCCCACCACACCAAATGGTGTCTTCTAGGTCTAGCACTCTTGGAAGTGGTATTAGAGGTCCTGCTCCTGCCTAGCCCTAAACCTGGGACTTCTAAAAAGTTTCACTGAAAGTACTAGAAGAACTGACAGAAGACTAGGAGCTACCTGACAGTGGATCCACCAAAGGTGAATTGCCAGTTAGTCTGACTGTGCAGTAGCTCCTGCTACTTTATTCTATGCAGCAGCAAATCCTGCTCACCAGGACCTCTCAGTGATAGTCTCTGGCCTCATGGAGCCCTCTTCTGCTACAGATTGTAGCTCTGTCATGCTGGAGGTTTCGGTCTTCCAAAATGTTGTCTAAGTCTGAAGATAAACATTTTCACTGGGCTCGATGGTGACCAGCTCCCAATTGATGACAGCTGTAGGAAGCTGGCTCTGTATATAATATACCAAAGTGAAGTATAGTGTGCACAGAGTCCAGTGGATCCCCAAAGGTAGGCAGAGGTAAAAGTAAATAGTACCTTACTCTCTATTTGTGGTTGTGTTGTCGAGCAGCAAGGCCTTATCAGAGGGTAGTGATAAGCATTTATTGTACACACTCAGGCAAGGAATGATTTCACACACTCAAGGACTGAACTCAAACCAATTTGTTTGTATAAAAATATTATTTAGTTGTAGTTTCTTTTTCTAGATCCAAGCCAGGTTTGGTACAGGTATGTATAGCAATACTTTGTAGAAATATATGCAATCAAATGACAGTTCAAATGCTGTGAATCAATATACAGTTGGATTACTTTGTAATAACTTTTCCTGCTCAGTCAGGTATCGCAAGATACCAGGCTGGTACATTTCCTGTGGGAAGGAAGAACAAGGTAAATTTTTCTGCAAATTTGTTTCAGTTTTTATAATGTACTCATGAGCAAATATTTAGTTCTCTGAAAGCAGAACTGGGGTTTACGGGTCCATGGGTAAGAATAGGTTCACAGTGTGGCAGCAAGTTGCATCACCAGCGGTACCGAGGGGACCAGGTGCGGAGTGCCCTTATGTTAGCAAATGGACTAGCATGGCTGTGGGAGTGGTGGACTGCGGCAAGCAGACCACCAAGTTGGATAAACAAGGCCTCCTGGGGTTAGGGACAACACAAAGGAAAAATGGCCCACACAAGAACTACACCGCCAGTGGCACTGAGGCGGCTGGGTGTAGGATGCAGTTCTGGCTGTGGTTGTAGGCATTGGTCAAGGATTCCTCTGAATCGGTCAGTGGCTGTAGGCGAATGAGATCTTTAGGAGTTTCTGATTTTGGGCCTGCTTCGTTTGATGACAGAATCAGTTGGACAGTTGTGGTTGGTTCGTCTGGACTGCTTCGACTCAGAGTCATGTGGTGTGTTTGCCTTCGGCTGCAGTTGAGGGGAGATCTTCAGTTGACGACTGCTTGTTGGTTTACAGGAGCTTGCTTGTCAGGTGTCACTATCATCCAGGCTTGGATCACTGGTAGGACCTCCTTGAGAGTTTGATTCACTCCTGCTCGGGCTCGGGTTGTCAGGTATAGAGTGAAGGTGACAAACGGAGTCGGCCAGAGTCAATGTTGGTTTGGTTTGAGCAAGTCGGATGCTCACAGTTGACACAGTTTTAGGATTTGAAGGCAGGGTTAGTTCTCTGGGTTTTTGAGGACTGCCAATTGCAGGACACACCGAAGTTCTTTTGGAGGAGTCTGAGGTTGGGAAAGGTTGGTAGGGCTGGGGCCAAGTCAGTAGTTGTCCTCCTCATCGCATGGCTTTTCGGTCCTTCTTCTTCTTTTCTCCTATTCGGCTCTGGTGTGAGGAGGCAAAGTTTGGGGTTGCCCCTAAATACTACATTTTGGGGTGTTACTGGTAGGGACAGTTCGGGGCCAATGGGCCTCTTCCTTGGGGTGGGTACAACCCCTATTGTACCACCCTCCAGTGGGAGTAGGACTCAGGCCTCTTTCTGGTTGGTGGGGCCCCCCCCCCATCTGCAAGATGGCGGGGACTGAAAGTTGTGCTTCACCTCGCCTCCCCCCCAAGGGGTGGCGTTGGCAAAGGTGGTCACACCTCTGTTCCTGTCTTGGTTTTCCCACCAACTCTCCCGCACAGAGTGGGGGTTCAAACCGATGGGGGCCATTTGCTGAAAGCAGCAAATGGCTGGGGGAGCCCACCATAGGCGGCAGACCTTTGAAGATTCCCCTTCGTGGACCCAGCCGTTCCTCGGGGTAAGAGGCTTGGTACCTCGCCCCAGGATGGCTTTGTTTCAGGACCCAGAGAGTCGCAGGCTCTTGACCCAGGGGTCCAGAAACATGTCTGGTGGTGGCAGCTGGCAAGCAGCCACTCAGCCAGGACACCTCTAAGATGCCTACTGAGTGCATTTCTCATTAAATCCTACACTGGCATCAGTATGGGTTCAATGTGTTGAGAAGTTTGATACCCAACTTCCCAATTTTCGGTAAGGCCATTATGGCGCTGTGGAGTTCGTAATGACGACCTCCCATACCATATACACTTAATGGCATTGCTGCACTTACAATGCCCAAGTATGGACTTGGACACTGTAGGGGTACAGGGCTCATGAACACGTACCCTTACCACTGGCACAGTGCACCCAGCTAGAGGGGTGGCTTGCCTGGGCCGTGGTTTGTAGGCATGGCTCACAAGGATATGGGCCATGCCAACTCTTCACTTTTGCTCTGCATCAAAACAAGCAGCATGCAATGGCAGTGTCAGAGTGTAAAGGCACAGGGCCTCTAAAGATGGCACAATAAGTGCTGCAGCAGACAGAGGCTTTCCATGATCACAGTGCCCTTGGTACCTTGAGTGCCTTTTACAAGGGACCCACATGTGGCCAGAGAGTTGTCAATTGGGTTTGGTGACATTATATTTTAGGGAAAGAGCATATGTCCTGGGTATCTGTATAAGTTATCAATGGAGGAACAGGTGAAGACGTTGTCAGGCACCTGTTTCAGAACAATGCAGATGCTTAGAAAGATCTTCTCTTGAATCCCCCTTTTGGCAAGAAAAACACTCATTCAGTCGCTCTTGGTTAGTTGACTGGATTATTGCAACTCTCTGCTGGTTGGAATAAGGGAAGACTTATTATCAAAACTACAGGTGGTGAAAAACACAGCAGCCCGCCTCGCCCTCAGCACTCCTTCTTTCCCTCTCCTAAGCCAACTACATTGGCTTCCTATTGGGAAAAGAGCCGTTTTCAAGCGGCTATGTATGGTCTTCAAGTCTCTGCAGGGAAATGGCCCAGCCTATTTGAAAAAGAAACTGGCCCTGTATTGACCCGTGCATCATTTAAGATCCAGTAATCGCAATCTGCTTTAAAATGGGTGGTCGAGCTTTTTCTCATCTAGCCCCCAGCCACTGGAACAGTCTTCCTGAGGAGATCAGAGCCTGTTCCGATCTGTCTCAATTTAAGAAAATGTTCAAGACCTGGCTGTTTTAGTATTATTCTGCTCATTGGTGTTCTCTTCTCTGGTGCCAAGAGACCCCCTGAGGATGATTCGCTGCGCCCTACAAATGAGTATAATAATAATAATAATCGGTTGGCAGGAACCCAGAGTGCACTCGGTCAAAGCATATCAACAATGACCAAAAAAGGGGGGGTCAACCATGCAAAAAGAGAGCACTTTCCTACAACGACAAACATCCTGCTTCTTTGGCTCAAAGCTTTTTCCTGCCATTGTCAGTGGCTTTACTGAGACTTTGTCCAGTGCTCCCTGGTGTTGACAACTCCTCTTTGAATGCAGCCTGCTGCCTTGCCCCGGTGAACTCTACCTTCTTCTGGACTTTTACTTCAAAATGTATTCTCAGTCTGAAGTTCAGCCAAAACCAGGCCTAATCCACTTTGAGTATCTGACTTGTGCTCCATTGTGGTCAACCTTAACTTTTGACTTTGTCCCGGTCTCACACAACAAGATACTCGTGGTTGACATGTTGGTCTTTTAGGTGCTAGATTTCACTGAAATCTTAAAAGTAATCTGGTTGTATTGACAGGATTTTTTTTATTGTAAACAGATTTTATTTGTCAAAATAGCACAGGTAATGCAGACCTCTGAATCAAAGAGACAGCTGCCACATGTAAAATACAAAACATTGACTTTGACCTTTTTGCATATTTAAGGACAGGAGAATATGAAAGGCAATACAAATAAAATCAATTCCTGCAAACAACCAACTTCCCCACCTGCCAGCGCACCGTCTCCATATTCCGGAACAACATATTACTGACCCAGGCTGCCATCAATCTACACAAGAGCTCAACATCACAATACCATTTTCCACTGAGGAATCGTGAGCCACACATAAGGGAGTGCAAGGAACGGGAGAGGCCAACTGGTTACTCTAGATCTCGACTCTGGCCCCTGTGGCAGCTCCGGCTCTAGCCCTCGATGATCCGCCCAGCGCCTCCAGATCTTATAGTTTGAGTTTTAAAATATATATAAAGCGCACTTTCACCAGCGGTTTCATGGCGCTGCAACAGACAGATCTCCAGAGGAGGAGTAACAGAAAATAAGAAGAAAGAGAACGAAAACAGCAAGTGACCTAGTTGAAATATTTAGCAAATAAATGGGCTTTGAGTTTTTTCCGGAATTGAGGGTAAAGAGTTAGAGATCTAAGCTCTAGAGGCAGGGAATTCCACAGGACTGGGGCAAGGGTCGCGAACTTCGATCCTCCCCATTTCTTCCTCCGGAAACGGGAGACTGACAGCAGGGATTGGGTGGATGATCGTAGTTCCCTAGTTGGAACATAGGGAACGATCTCAGATGTGATAAAGGCCGGAGCCGCGCCCAGTCGTGCTTGAAAGGTGATAGAAGCAAGCTTAAACTGGACGCGTTCACGGACAGGGAGCCAGTGTAAGGATTTAAGAAGGGGTGTTACGTGGTGGGATTTTGGAAGATTAAACACCAACCGTGCCGCCTGGTTCTGGATCAGCTGCAACCGCCTTAAACAATATGCAGGAATACCTGCATATAAGGCGTTGCCATAATCCAGGCGGGAAATAACCATCGCCAAGATGATCAGTTTCAAGGCATCAAAGGAAAAAAAGCGGGATACCTTGCGGATGGTGCGTAGTGACAAAAAAGAAGAGGACACCACAGAACTAACCTGGGAGTGAAGAGTGAGCTGGGAATTAAGTTTGATACCTAAAGTTTTAACTGAGGTAGAAGGGACCGGGGAAGAACCTAGGGAGGGGGGCCAGAAAAGAGGAGACCAGGGACTGGAGCAACCACCTGTCAACACCAGCTCGGTCTTATCCGGGTTAAGTTTCAGGTGGTTGTAGTTCATCCAGTCCCGGATAAAAATCATAATAGACTGGAAGTTTGAAATGGAAGCAGAGGAAGAAGACAGATTGAAAACAAGTTGGAGGTCATCCGCATAATTGTATACGCTGACCTCCATTTGCTGCAACGGAAAAATAAGGGGGGCAATATAGGGTTAAACAAAAGAGGTGAAAGGGAGGAACCTTTCGGGGACCCCGCACTGAACTTTCCGGAAGTCCGCAGAAAAATCACCCAGGCAAACAGCCTGGGTGCGGTCCCTCAGGAAGGAGGATAGCCATACCAGGGCGGTACCCCCGATCCCCGCCGCCCCGACACGGGAGAGTAAGATGGTATGGTCAACCGTGTCAAAGGCGGCTGAGAGATCGAAGAGGACCAAAGCCTGGGCCTGGTTGGTATCCATTCCCTCCCTGAGGTTGTCAAGGACCGAGAGTACTACGGACTCCGTATAGTGTGCGGGGCGGAAGCCGGCCTGGCGGGGAGCCAAAACCCCATACTCCTCCACAAACGTGCTCAAAGACTTGGTAACATGGCGTTCGAGCACCTTAGCCAAAAATGGTAGGAGGGAGTTGGGGCGATAATTGGCGGGGACCGAAGGGTCTGCGCCGGGCTTCTTTCAGATGGGAACAATAACAGCTGTTTTCAGTGAATTGGCTACAACCCCCTGGGAAAGAGAACTGTTAAGGAAGTGAAGAGGGGGATCTGGACAAGTTGTATAAATGTGGCGAAGGATGTGCGCAGGGCAAGTATCCAGTGGGGAACCAGATTTGACCAAGGGAATTATCGAGGTCAAGGATTCCTTAGTCAGGAGGGGAAGGGCATCGAGTTGTCCCTTAGGTGGAGGACACTGAGGGTCAACAAAAGTCGGGGAGGGTGAGGGAATGTTGGCTTTAATAATAGCAATCTTCTCAATAAAGAAATTATTTAAGGAGTGACAGAGGTCCTGGGAAGGGGAGGGCTTAAGAGATGTCCTATCGGAGAATGCCAAATTGTGGACTATCGAGAAAATTTCCCTCGGCTGATTCTCAGCTGTAAGAATCTTAGAGGAGAAGTAGGCCGTTTTTGCCACCAAAATGGCCTTCTTGTATAGTGCTTCCTAGGGCACCATCTAGCCTCAAAAATGGGGAGCTCAAGGCCCACACAAAAGTCCAGACCATTTTTCCAAATCAAGACTGAGGGGGCAACAACTGCCTTCCAGGCTCTAGCTATATCTGTCTTCGCTTAGGTAAAGTCCAGAAGCATGAGATGTCGCTTTTAGATGTTGCACCCGATCCCTTCCATCACATGAAGGAGAACAAGCTTCGGTGAGTGAGGAAGCTCCACCCCAGAACTTCAGAGAGGCAGGCCAGTACCCCCCTCCATAAGCGTGCGTGCGCTGTGCAGTGACATATAGTATGTATCAAGGTCCCCTCTTCATGCCCGCAGCGAAGACACACCGGGGAAGCCACCAAGCGCGCCCTCCAGATCCTAACCATGGTAAAATAAACCGGGTGGAAGTATTTAAATTGAATAAGCCGCAGGCGCACTGCAATAGCGGCCCCACACAGGGGAAGCCAAAGCTTCTGTCCAGTCCTTTTCTTCCATCTGGCCCACATCACCCTCCGAGGCCTCCCACAGGCGCTGCAAAGAGGGGGAACTATGCATAACCAGGGACTGATAGATTCTGGAGATCTTATCGTCTAGGAGGTCCCCCATAAAAACCTTAGCCGGGCTAAACTCCGGAGGCAAGTCAAGACCCTCCAGGCTGGGAGCAAAAACATGCCAAAATTATAATTATTTAAAGAACTGAAAGCCGTCTGGATGTCTTGAAAGGATTTCAACACCATGCCGTGCATAACGTCCCCCAGAGTAGATATCCCGATGTTATCCCAATCGCGAAACCCGGAGAGACTCAGCAACTGCTGAAAACTTCTGTTGTGCCATAATGGGGTCTCCCTAGTCAATCTATTCCACCAGCCCATCTTCCGCAATGCCTGCCTCCAGATATATAAAACAATCTGCATGACAGGCAGAAGGAGACGCCTCAATGGAGCAGAGTAAAGAATAGTGTGTAGGGACTAGTCCCCAATGCAGCGCCGCTCCACGGAGTACGCTGGGTCTGCCCTGTCTCCATACCACCACTCATTTAAGACAAGTAGATGCAATGCAACATAATAGGACCAAATATCGGAGGTTGCCAGTCCCCCGCTATAAGTAGATAGGAAGCACGTCCAGACCGCCACCCTCACCGCCCCACCCTCCCAAAGGAACTGTCCCGGAACTTAATTCACCTGCCGGAACCACCGTGGGTGAATCGGATAGGGATGATTTTGTAATTGATACAGTAGTCACGGGAGTGACACCATCTTAAAGATGGCTGACCGGCCGTAGATGGACAGGGTCACGTGGAACCGGGTCTTAATGTCCTCATGCACCCGCTCCCATACAGGTGCAAGATTATTTTCCCAGGCCGTGGTGGGAGAATCGGCCAAATACACCCCCAAATATTTCAAGCCCCCTTGTACCACCTGTACAGACGACGCCTAAGAACCAAGCTCGCCGACCTCCCAACACCCACAGGGTGGACTTCCGAGGGTTCGTATATAAACCAGATGTTTCCCCGAAGATCTGCATAATACGCAACAGCCGAGGGCCCGTTCGTTCCAGATTGGTAAGAAAGAACAAAACATCGTCAGCATAAAGGGCGATGCGATCGGACAGTCCATGCGCCCATTCAAACGAGGACACCTGAACGTCCATCCGAACTCAAGCAGCCAAGGGTTCCATTGCTAAAGCAAAAAGATATGGGGCTAATGGACACCACTGCCTGGTGCCCCGCCCAATTGGGAATGCAGAAGAAACGAAGCCTGCCACTTGCACCAAGGCTGTTAAGTCAGTATACAAGAGGGTGAGGTAGGACAAAAAACGTGGTCCAATATTCAGCCACCGCAGTAGCACAAAGATATAGACCCAACTCAAGTAGTCAGACGCCCGGTCCATATCTGCCAATAGTAGTGCAGCCCGTTCCCCCAGTCCCTGGATCGTCGAGACTGCCACATGAGCCTGCCTAATATTATGGCGTGTTGCACGCTGGGACATAAACCCAGCTTGATCCGGGTGTACCAGTAAGGCTATGTGAAGGCAGAGGCGTTTCGCCAAAGCTTTAGCTAATATCTTGGCCTCCACGTTCAGGTGGGAGATAGGGCGATACGAGGCATGGTGCTCCGGCAGTCTACCAGGCTTATGAAAAACTACTATCTCCGCCTATTTCCAGTCGCTGGGCAGACACCCCCAGTCTCTGGCCTCCTCCACCACCATGCGGTAGTGGGGTCCCAGCTGCAAAAAAAATATATTTTTTAATTCGCAGGGAAAGCCTTTAGGGCCTGGGCCTTACCAGAATTAGGATCACCCATGGCCGCCCCAGTTCTTCTTCAGTAAGCGGGCCTTCCATTTTTCCCTAACCACATCCGAGAGTGCCTACGGTGGGAGATCTTCCAAGAAACGATCAATGACTTCCGCTGGGAGGCATTCCGTAGGGGCATATAGCTGAGCATAATACACAGCAAAACTGCATGCAATAGCTGACATGCCTGACACGGGTAGCCCATCCGTCCCCACGACACCCGGAAGGGCCTGGGGGCGAATCGAACCCTGACACAATCGGTGCAGCATTTTACTAGATTTGTCACCCCATTGGTAGATCCTACTACGGATAGTAAGCCAGGCCTGTCGAGCCTCATATAAGCGGATATGAGAATATTTCTGCTGCGCTAGCAGTAACCGATGTTGAGCCAGCCGCCCACCTTCCTCTCTGGCGTGCATTTCCAACTTAAGAATAGTAGCTTCCGCTCGAACCAGGGCCTCTTTATGCTTTTTTTGGGCTGCAGCGCAAAATGAGATATCTACCCCTTGAATGGTGGGCTTCAAGGCCTCCCAAAGAGTCCCATTCCCCGAGACCGAGCCCAAGTTAATGGCCAAATATTGATCAAGGGCATCTTCTATTCGTTCCTTGTAGTCCTCCTTCTGAAGTTTCCAGATTGATAGGCGCCATCCGAATGGCCCACAGGCTCCCCCGGCTCATACAGTAAGTGCAACTGGAGAGTGGTCAGAAAGTCCCCACGGCAGAATGTCCACCGCCGCCACTCTGCTGTCAAAGACTCGTGGGATGAACAGATAATCTAGGCGGGAAAAGGAACCATGGACTGCAGAAAGATATGTAAATCCCAGCGTATTACCATGCATCCTGCACCATGGGTCGACCCAATCAAGACTCGTCACTGAGGAGTACTGTTTAGTAGGATGGCGGGCCTCAGATAAACATCGACCTCCATCTATCTCTGGCCACATCCATCACACCATTCCAATCCCCTCCCACCACCGCAAGGCCCTCGGGTATATCTGTCCACAGGGTCAGAATCTTTTCCGCCAACCCTAAGGAAAGAGGGGGGGGCATAGACGCTCCCCAGTACTAAATCTCACCCCTACCATGCCCTGTACAAACAAGTATCTGCCCTGCAGATCTCCCCAAGTCTTAACATATGTGTGTATGAAATCCTACGGTGTATTAAAATAGCAACCCCTCTGGAACTCCTCACAAACCCGGAATGTAAGACCTGTGTAAATCCAAGGCACTGAAAGTATACTGCCTTGGTCCCCATGAGGTGCATCTCCTGCAACAATAATACATCTGCGCAGGCTCGTTTGGCTGACTTCAGAATAGCCCCCATTTGATTTTGTCTGGTGCCACTCTAACATTCCAGCTACGAACCTGAATAAGACCAGGGGTCTCCTGTATACTAACAGTACCATGGCAGCAGCAAGAATCTTCCACAAGACGTAACAGAGTCCAGAACACAAGTAGACAGTGCAGCTACCCCACAAACCCCCCCCAAAAAACACACCCCACAACTCCCGCCCCCACCCTGTACCTCCAGAACAATGAAGTACCTGTCGCGGCAGGCAGAGCAGCCTGAACCCAACTGGAGGTCCCACCCCACACCCACCAACATATGCCCAAGTCACAGCCCATTGTCTAGTGGCCTTCTCTCCTTCTGTGGAGCCCTATGGAGAGACTGGCCAACCTACATGCCCCTTCGGCCTATAAACAATACTCGAATTTGGAAAGAAGCATGGTCATCCTGGTATCAGTCCGATGAGACACATGGCCGATAAACTGCCCCTTCCGGGCCGTGGGATCTGCAGACTGTGATCGGCGCCTGGATTTGGAGCGTCTACCCCTTCTTCCCATCGGCCCGTGCTGATTCCGGGCAGGCCCACCTGAAGAGGAGTGGGATTCTCTTCCCAGGGGAGAGTGAGGACGTAGCTGCACACTTTCATCTGTCCAGTGAAATACCTCCTCCGGTGTGTCAAAGAAGTGGGTGCGGAACCGGTATACTACACACAGCCTGGCCGGATAAAGAAGAGCATAAGGGAGCTTGAGTTCACTGCCGCCGCTGCTGCACCAACTTAGTATAGTCCAGAAAAATTAAGATGCGTGAGTTATTGAACAGCAATAGCTCCTTTGCCCGGGCCTGTTTCAGGATGGTGTCCCTGTCGTGGTAATTGAGGAGCTTGGGAATGACAGGCCACGGGCACCCAGAGTGGGGGGCTTCTGCTTCAGAGCCCTGTGTGCACGTTCCACCACAAAGCAAGTCGATAGTTCCCCAGAAGGGAGCCAGCCCACGAGCCAGTCCGTAAGAAATTGCTCCATATTCCCCTTTTCGCAGTCCTGCGGAAAACCAACAAAGCGCAGGTTGTTGAGTTGCGTCCTCCCCTCCACGACTTCCACTCTCAGTGCTAGGCCCTGTTGGGTAGTCTCTAGTGACGATACTTTCTGCTGCAGAGTGGCGACCACATCTTCCATACCCGAGATTCTTTTCTCTGTCTCTGAAATGTGAGCTACTGCATTCCTCAGGTCCTGGTGTAGGTGCATTACATCGGAGCCGACCGCCCCGATCTTGGCTTCCAAGGCGTCTCTGGATTGCGTAATGGCAGCCATGAGGGCTGCATTATCTGGTATAGCATTTTCAGACCCCCCCGGGCAGCGTCGCCGGACCCCCTGGCCCGTGAATTTATCCATGGTACTCTGTTTAGCTGAGCCACTGCCGGGCTTGTCTCTGGTCATAGTGGCCCAATCACTGCCACCGACACCGGTCGGAAAACCTCCAGGAGGTGACTATGTAGCCATTCCGATGGAGGTCGGGGTCCCACTCTCGGTGTCGTCTAGGTGGAGGCAGCCCACCCCCCACGCCCGCTTTAGGATGTACCCCGAAATGTGGTACCCCCCCTGCGGCCCGACACGGCCGCCGAACCCCTGGTAGTGCTACCCCCGAAGAGATTACAAATGGGGGGTATGAGAGGAGGGGGGAGATGAAGGAGCAGGAGGAGCCCGCCGCTGCTGGGCCACCCGCCCAGGCAGTGCGGCGGTACTCATGTGCTGGGTGCCTGAATAGTAGAAACCCTGGCTGTCCCAGGAGGCCCCCTCTCCACCAGGAGCTGCTCAGGCCGGAGCTGAGGCACCAAGATGGCGGCCAGCCGGCCGCATCCCACACTCCGAATGTCTCCACAACTCAGCACTGCGACCGGAGCAGGCTGCCGACAGAATCCACTCCCTCAGCTGGGAACGGAAGGACCCCCAATGTTGCAGGGCGAGCCCTGCACCGCAAGCCCCACACCTCACAGTGGCCCCGGCTGCGGCCGGGCAATGTGGCAAGGAAATCCAAGCGACGCCGCGGTGAAGGATACGCCCGCATCGCACGCAGGCTGCCGCCGATCACAGCACCTCCACATGCGAAGCGTGGCTCAATGGTTAGAGCGGCAGACCCTGATGCAGAGGTCTGGCCCGGGACCAGGGTTCAATTCCCGCCTCGGCGGCTCTTGGACTCAATTTCCCCGGACCTGATAATTCTCGCCTCGGTGCCTAGTCTAATCATGGGTCCCACTCTGTGACTCTGGGCAATAGCTTGCTTAATCTCCACAACGGCCCCCGCAGCGCTGTGGATGCCTGGCTTCACCTTGGGGGTGCCCAGGAGTGGACATTTCACAGGAAAACCAGGATGGGTTCCACAGCGGTATGAATACAGCGCTACGAGGCCTCCGGGTAGAAGTGCGCTATATAAAATACAATACATTTACATTTACATACATGCGAACCTACGGCGGCTCCAAAAATCAGCTCCGGGGGTAGTCCTCAGCGGGAGATGTTAGCGGGGCAGCCCAGGGACCAAGTTGAAAGCCGAAGAGGCAGGCTATAGTAAGGATCAATGTGAGGCTGGACGGAGCACACTCAGCTCACATCCGCCATGCTGGCCTGCCAAGCCACGCCCCTGATAGGATCTAATTTTGTTTTGGTGTTATTTTATTTATTAAAATGTATCTTATTTTTTAAAATTGGGTTGGTATTTGTCTTGTATTGTGTTTCCACTTTATTACTGTTTGCTGCATAAAAACTTTACACAGTGACTCTAAGTTTTAAAGCTTTTGCACCAAGCTACCAGATGGCTAAGCACAGGTTAATTCAGTGACTTTTGTGGTTCATGCTGACAATGATTCTGGTTGTTGCTTGAGTAGCATTTCATCCAACTCAAACAATAACCCTAATATAACAAGTAATGTAACTCAGTATTTTAAACAGACATTCTACTCAACTTCTAAAGAAGCAGGGCGATGACCTGTTCACATTCTTACCCTAAAATATGTTCTTCATTACAGCTTGAAACCAATATGCTTCGTCCACACTGTTAGAAATGGGTTTCTGGTTGTCAGAGGTATGCACCCTGTCCAAGCAGGAACCACAGTCCCAGTCAGGGTAAGGGTAGTACACACTTAAAGTTTACCTATGCTCACCCTCTGGTAGCTTGGTACAGAGCAGTCAGGCTAAACTAAAGAGTAACACAGCAAAAACATCACAAAAGTACTCCACACCAGTTTAAACAAATAGACAATATTTATCTGGATAAAACAAGACCAAGTCAAGATATGAATTTTTCAAGATTAGCTCAAAATGCAGTGCTTAGAAGTCATTACCTCCTCATAAGTCTTCCTCGCCACCTGAGTTACACAATGATCTTCAGCTCCGCAACAGAACTTTCAAAGTAATTTTACGCACCAGACCTCCTTTACCTCCCCAACATAGCCGGCCACGTTCACCCTCGACCCAGTACAAGAGGAAGCACGACACACCGCACTTCCTGTTTTTTTTGTTCTGGCCTACAGAATCTCTGAGCACGATTTTCAGGCAATTGGGGTGAGGTTACACCTTAGCTGGCCCTAATGCCCAGGTTGGAGGCCCTGCGAAGCGGGCTCTTGTTGTACCCCTTTTTTTTTAACCTTATTCTACTGGGTTTTCGGTGAAGGCTCGGCAGAGCAAGCTCATCGTGGAGGTTGGAAGCCCTGATACAGCGGGCTAATTCTGGGGTGTGTGGACCATGCACCGCATTCGGTGGTTGTGGCACTGCCCCAAAACCTGCCCCTTTTTTTTCATAGAAAAGTCCAGACTATCCGAGTTGGCCTGCAAAAGTTGACTTTTGTGGAGACTTGGGAAAGGTCTGTCTCCGACGACTGGATCCTGCGTATTGTCAGGGAGGGTTACTCAATTGTCTTAAACTCTCAACCCCCAGAATTCTTTGTCCACACTCTCTCACCATCCCCTCCACCAAAGCGGGAGGCCCTTTTGGTGGGTGTTGGGGATCTTCTTGAGAAAGGGGCTATTCGTCCTGCTCGGTCCTGTAAAAGGGGTCAAGGGGTCCACTCCATTCTTTTTCTGGTAAGGAAGGTTTCCGGGGACTTACGTCCTGTGCTGGATTTGAAAAGGCTGAACTTGTTTGTCCTTCGTGTTAAGTTTAAGATGCTGTCTGTGCAGGAGATCCTTCCCTTACTGGTTCAGGGGGATGTGGTTGTAGTGTAGTTCCAATATCCCTAATAGGCTCTGCGCATTGGAATAATATACACTAGAGATTTGACATAGATCTGAGGTCAGTGTGTCTATCAAGTATATTCAACTTAATTGTGTATGCCAGCTAACTCAGAGGTCACTAGAAACTTTCTCAAATGAACAAGAAGAGATGAATCGCTGACAACTGCATAAACATGACAACTTTGTTTCCCTTAGAGCCGGAACAATATCTTCAGAGTCGTGGAAACAATAGATAACTATTTCACTAAGTCAATCGTGCATGCTTCGTTTCTAAAGAGTTGCATAGAAATAGAGAGACGGGCGTTTCAATAAAAGGGTCTTATTGAACAGTCTTATTTCCCATGCAAGAGATATGAACTGCTACAATCGTTAGACAAAGTGCGAAGTATAATGCGTACAGCGTAAACAGTAATATAAAATAATACTGTAATAGCATTGTCTGTTGCTATGACATATATAAAAATACATACATAAAGAACACAGGCTAAAATACTCAACTAGTGCTTCTAAAATATGCCTACAACATTGTACCTAACCTAGGTCTAGTATGGGGAAGAAGTAGGTCCTGGTTTAGCATAGGTTTAGTTTTGCCAATAATTGCCCAAGGTTTCTCTTGGTTCTAATCAGCTCCATACCTTAGAATGAGAGAGGTTGGTATCTCTTTCCCGGGACTCGATTTCCCAACACCTCGCAAGGGGAATCAGAAACACTGGAGCTGGATTCTCAGCAGGAGGATGACAGTGTCTAGTCAGTGCGTCAGCTGGGGAGTTGGCTTCCTTCGATACTTGCTGTGGCGAGCTGCATCGTGCAAGTAGGTAGTCGAACTGCACCGAACCACACCGTGCTTTGCCATAGCAAGTGAAGGTATATTTATACCTTGAAGGTGTTTAGGAATGCTGGTATTGACGTAAAAGTCGGTCATATGAACGTCATAAATGAACTCCTATGGAATAGATGTTCATGCATAATAAATGAGTTCTTGGAGAAATCAATATCCAGGCAAGGGAAAGTCCCTAAAGCTTAAGAGTCTAGTTTTCCAAGAAATCGTTGTGACGAAGATGAACGGATCTAAGTAGCCATGCCTGTATTTGGGTAGCATGGACTATGCCTAAATAAGGACTGGATTTCTATGCCTATATAAGGGTAATGTGAAATTTACCTATATAAGGGCATGAATCGGGAAATTCATACGGAATCTAAATCGATACACAACATGGTATCTCCCTTGGATCTGCTTGATGCCTACCTCCAAGTGCCCATTCACCCTGCATTCCAGCAGTTCCTCAGGTTTTGTGTGGGGCCAGAGCATTTCCAATTGCAGGCATTGCCATTTGGTTTGTCTTCTGCACTGCTGGTCCTAATTAAAGTCCTGGCTCCCTTGGTTGGGCTCATCCATAGGGAGGGAATTTGGGTATTCCCGTACCTTGATGACTGACTGATTTCTGCCTCTTCTTTTTCCAATTGGACTCTTCAAGTCCAGAGTGTCTGTGAGATTCTGGAAAGGCACGGCTTTCTGATTAACCACAAAGAGTTGCATCTGGTTCCCACCCAGGAGTTAGTGTTTATTAGGGGTCATCTGGACATGGTCATGGGGCTGGTGTTTTTGCCCGCCGTGAGGAGGGCAACCTTGAGGAGGGACCTGGGTTGTCTGCTGGCCTTGGATTCTGCCCCAGTGCATGAGTGGTTGAGGTTGCAGGGTTTTATGTCAGAAGCAATAATTTTACTGCTGTGGGCTCATTTGCATCCGTACCCGTTGGTAAACCATCTCCTGTCCCATTGGTCCCCTTGCTCCGCTGCTTACAATCAGTCAGTGGTAGTGTCCCCTCAGATTCAGATTGCCCTGGGTTGGTGGATGGTGGAATCCAATCTGACCAGGGGTCTTCCTTTTCAGGTGTCCTCCTACCGGGTGGGGATGACGGATGCCAGCCAGTTGGTTTGGGGATTGATGTTGGATTCCTGGTCTTTGCAGGGTCTCTGGGATCGCCTGTAGGCTGGTTGCTCACCGAACTTCAAGGAGGAGCTGAAGGCAGTTCAGATGGCTTGTCTGGAGTTTGCATCAGCCATTCATTCATCCTGTTCTGGTCCGGATGGACAATCAGGTGGTGATGGGTTACCTCAATCACGAGGGGGGCTGCAGGGTTTGGTCCCTGTGGCTCCTGGTTCAGTAAATTCTCACTAGGACGGAAAGCACTGTGTTGTCTCTGCTGGCAGTGTTTCTCCCAGGGAGAGAGAATTGTGTGGCAGATCACCTGAGCAGGGTTTTTCCCCCGTTGTTTTTGATTTCACTGTCTGTGGAGGTGTTCCGTGTATTGCAAACGCAGTTTGGATGTCCGACAGTGGACTTGTTTGCGGCCAAGGGCAATGCATAGCTGGCCCGCTTCTGCATGATTATTCCCTGTCCAGAGGCATGGCGGGTGGATGCGATGTCATTCAAGTGGCCAGACATCCTGCTTTATGCATTTCCTCTGATCCATTTGATTGCCCAAGTTCTGTGCAAGGCATTTGTTCTGATGATTGTGCTCGGCTGAGCTCACAGCTCGTGGTATAATCTTCAGAGGGAGTTGGCCATTCAGAAGTGTTGGGTGATTCCTAATCTTCCTTATACGCTGAGGGGTTTGTGTCTTCCTGCGGGGGTTCTGGGTTGGCTCCATCTTCAGGCCTGGATCTTGAGAGGGTGAGCATCTTGTTCCGTGGCTAGATGGGGAAATGGTTGATTTTCTTCAGGGTTCCAGACATCTGGTGACTCTTCAGTCTTATTCCCGACATTGGAGGTCCTTTTCTAGGTGGTGTGTTTCTAAAGGCCTAGAGTCTGGTTCAGTGGACCCGTTCTGGGTGCTGGATTTTCTGGTGGATGGCTTTACGTTGGGCCAAGCTCTTTCTATATTTCAGGCTCCGTTGACGGCTTTGCAGGCGCTCTGCAGTCCTCATTTGGATTGTCTGGATCCATTGGTGGCCCGGTTGGCACGCAGTTGTTTTCTTCAACGTCCTAGAGTGATTTTTCCTGCCCCAGCCTGGGATCTCCCGTTGGTGTTACAGGCCCTTCAGGTGGCTCCTTTTAAGCCCTTGGGTTCAGTGGACATTAAATTCTTGACCATGAAGGTGTTGATTCTGATGGCCATTGTTTCAGCTGCTCAGATTGGAGAGTTGGGGTCGTTTTTGCGGTCTCCTCCTTTCTTGCGTATCTTGCTGGATTGTGCTGTCCTTTGCCGGACTCTAAGTTCTTGCCCAAGGTCCCCTCAGTTGCCAACCATTCTAGGGAGGTCATTCTGCTGACTTTCTCCCCGGTGCCTGAATCTGGGGTGGAAGCTGATCTCCCCCTTCTGGAAGTACGGCCGGCAGTGTTGGTTTATCTGGAGCGGACTTTGGATTTTTGCAAGTGTGATAGTCTGTCACTTTTGGCCCTGTTAGATCGGGTCATAAGCTTTCTCTTTCTACCCTGAGTAGATGGATTAAGCAGACAATCCTTGCCTATGGCTCTCAGTGGTCGGAGGTGCCGGGCTGGATCCAGGGTCGGTCTACCTGGGGTATTTCTGTCTCCGGGGCCTCTTTCAAGGGGGTATTGATTGTGAATATCTGTAGGGCCTCTAGGTGGGCCTCGCCACACATGTTCATGTACCACTATTGTGTGGTGTAGGGTGGTCCTGCTTCTGAGGGTTTTGCTGAGGCTGTTCTGCAGGCTAGCCCTGCCTGCACTTGACTGCAGCTCCTTCTGTTGGGTGTCTGTTTGTTTTTTTCCTCTGTTTTGCTGTTTGGATTAAATGGTGCTGTTTGCTTCAACCTTTGGCATATGGTTTCTTGTTGGTGAACATGAAGCTGCTTGGCTTTAGGATATGCTCACTGTGTAACTCAGGCAGCGAGGAAGACTTACAAAGAGGTAATGCCCAAGTTACTTACCAGTAATCTTTATTACTCTGAGTATAGTCTTCCTCACCACATGCGTTCCCATCCCTCCCTCCCTGTTTGACTATCGGTTTCATTTGATTGCTTGCTGCATTGGTAGTTGTACAGGAAGTGGGGTTGGTCATGCCTCCTCTTGTACTGGGGCTTGTACTGGGGCCATCTAGTAGTGCTTGACTGGGGCAAACCCAAAATTTCAGTCTGAACGTGATGGAGAACGGGCCAGAGACAGGAGTCATGCAGACCCTCTTACAGTACCTTGGATACGTCGATGCTTGGGACAATGCAATGCTCAATGGAGAGGATGCATTTAAGGTGCAGGTGATGTGTTGGTTCTGCAGGAAGTGCAGGGTCATTGAGGCGTTGCCACTCAGGGGTGATGCACTGTGCAAAGTAGGTGATGTCCCAGTTGCGGGTTTGAGGCTTTGGTTAGCAAAGGCAGTGCAGTGCCAGTGATGTGTCAATGTTAAGAGTGCAGTGAGTCGAATTTGTAGTCGAACCACTGGGCTGAGGGCGATGCGCCGGTCGACAGCCACACAGGGCCAGTAATGCATCTGAGCCGGGACGGTGCATCACAGATGTCGGTGATGTGGTGTCTGAGACTCACGCAAAAGCAGTTGTTCGGAGGTGCTGTGGCAGAGTTGGGGCTTTGTTGAAAGGCAAAGTCACGGTCATTGCGTTGTGCACTCGGTGAGCATTGTCCATGGCTTCAGTGCAGGCAGCGTCAGTTTTGCATGGATGTGCAGGATCCAAAATGACGCTTCAGAGTCGTAGCCACGGATGGGATTATGAGCGGGGCCTGGCCAGACTATGATGTGCTCTGGCCCCCCAACTGAAAACCCACACCTTTCTGTATCTGTTATTTGATAATAATATGGTTACGCTTGACATTTGTGACAGTGCACATGATCTGCGGCCTCAACTCTGCCTGCATTCCTCATACTGAAACTGAAAGAACCGTTGCTGTCTCTAGAGTAAGAGTGAGGAAATGAGACAGACAGAGGGAAGGGGGGGCTGAGCATAGGCTGTCATGCACACCCTGGTGCACTGAATGATAGTAATATGATTTATGAATCATAAAAAATGCCTCTCCTGAAGCTTCACTACCATCAGTGAGGGCACTGCATGCAGGCAGCAGGTTGACATGCAGCATGAACACACTGCTTCTGGGCGGCCTCCCTTATCCATCCAGCAAAGATGGTAGAGGAGTCATCATGTTTTAAAGCATGGTCGGGACAGTCCCATGGCATTAGTTTTCTATGTAACAGCTGTGTTTTTTTAACCGCACATCTAAAAAAAACAGATAAAATAAAATGCTGTCACTGACCCTCTGTTGTCAAGCCATTGTAAGGGTTAACATGTTGGGCTGTGTATGTGCACTATATTTCTATTAAAGGTGTGTTTCAGTCTGTAGACAGGCTCATTAAACAGCCAGTACTACAAGACTGCAGTGGAAGAACAGTGTACATGTACACTTGCCTTATGAAACCCTCACTCACTCTGCTGATCTCACATAAATAGTAGACTTCAACCAACTCTGCCATAAAACAGTTAGGCACGCAACTTTGACAGCAGTAGGATCCCAGTCAGGCTGGTGGATTGGGGTCTGAGCCTCAGCTCAATTTGTTATACCAGCTTGAGCAAGAGCCACGCTTGACATCTTGTAAATTTACTTCCCTATCTCGCACAGAACCTCAGTACACCTTTCTCTAGAGACATCAGATATAGACACTTACACAGAAAAATATGGACAGCCATACATACATACATAAAGCCACCTGTGTAGAGAGAAGAGAACCACAAATATAAAGGTATCCGATCACACAGACCAACATGCAGTATATATAGTCACAAATACCATCAATGCAGACGGACTAACAGATACAGACCCTATGCACACCTACCAACAGTCTGATCAATGTGTGAATATGTCGCTATGTAGAATGCCTCTGGTAGCAATTTCTGTGGAACTGGAAGTGGTATTTAAAAACCTTCAATAAATATTGTTTCTAAAGGATGGAGCCATTGTTTTGAAAGAATGCACTACTGATAAAGGGGAGTGTTGGTTTAAAGTTGGAGGTCCGTCTTCCCGTCTATACATTTTGATCTTACAAACACCTAGAGCTGAAATCTCTTCTTTGTTAAAATCTAATAAATGTCATGGATGGGGGTGCAGTCTTTCCTGTCAATGAGATAAGGTATTTATGCTTGCTGCTGATCAACAAATATATAGACACTCATGCTCACAAGCATGCAGACACACAGGCTCCATGTGCACAGGCCAGCATATATACTATTTTGTTCTACAGAAGGCTCTGATATCACCATGTGTACATCTACCAATGGACATTAAGCATGTGCACATCAGCCTGTGCTCACTTCTCCACATCACGCTATGTCTGCAATGTATACCAGTCTGTGCCCTTTACTGTCAATCACCCTGTTCTCCTAAATGCACACCATTCCTTGCTCCCAATGTACATCCGCTTCCACTTTCCTGGGCTGAAGCACGCTATCCTTCACTTCCATCTTGATGAATACTGGTTAGTCTTTTGCTGCATATTATCATTTGAAAAAAAAATTATATTTATTAACCATTAATGAGTTCGACATTGAGTATTACAAATATGAGAGTTGTACGACAACAACGCGCTGACAACAGTTTTTTACAGAGCATCTTTCAAAGAGACAAGGCAAGTTACAGTATTATAGTACGGTGATGTTGGTTAATCATGGGGGGGCAGAGCAGGTGCAACACAAATATTTCCCCAACAGGCATTCCATTTGCCCCATATAGCGGACTGTTGTACTTGGCCCTTTTTACAGGGCCATCCCTGAACTTTTTGCCTTCCTCCTGTAGTTTCTCTGACCTGTTTTTGTTGGATTTATGACTCTGGGCACTTTACCACTGCTGATCAGTGCTAAAGTGCATATGCTGTCCCTATTGTAAATTGTTGTATGGATTAGTGATTCCATGATTGGCTGGTTTGGTTTACTTATCAGTCTCTAGTATAGTGCACTGAGTGTGCCCAGGGCTTGTGAACCAAATGCTGCTAGTGGGTTTGCCGCACTGGTTGTACCACCCACAGAAGCAGCCTGTAAAAGTGTGTCTAAGGCCTGCCATTGCAGAGCCTGTGTGCAGTCTGGTACTGTCATGCTGACTGGGCAAGTGCACCCACTTGCCAGTCCCTAAACCTTCCCTTTTCTTCATATCAGACACCCCTAGGGTAGGCCCAAGGGCAGGGCGCATTGTAAGTACAAGGTAGGACATGCCCTGGTGTGTGTCCTAGTAGTGAATTACAGCCATTTTTCGTTTTTCACTATTGCAAGGTTACCTGTTCTCCATAGGCCAGAATGGGCAGTTAGATTATTATATTTTATAATCCTAACTGACTCAGGGAACATGGTAGAAATTCGAGTTTAGTATTCCTGAATTCAGAATGATAAAATACATTTTTTAGTGAAGTTGGTTTTAACATTCTGTGTTTGAAAATACCACTTTTAGAAAGTAGGTATTTTCTTGTCTTACTATCCAAACCTGCCTCTGCTAGGTTGTGTATTCCTTGTCTGGAGTTTGAGTGACAGGGCTGGGGGATTCCAAGAAACAGGACGAGTCAGCCCAGTGGTGAATAGAGAGATCTGCATCTAGATGGAAGGGAAGAGTTGCACCTGGGACCTGAATAGGACTGTGCCTGCCCCCACAGTACTGGATCCACCCCCTGTGGTGCGTCTGATATTTCTGCCATGCACTGTGAAAGGAAAAAAGGAGTCATGTAAACAGAGTGCTCCAGAACTGGTTTGAACTAGGCAAAGGCCCCTCTGCCTTCAGAGGACAGAGGATTTGGGGGTATAAATATTGGGACCCTGATCCCAAGAAATTAGATCACTTTTGGACAACAAGAAGAAAACTTTGCTGAGGAGTGGAACCAGAAGACACGGAAGAGAGACTATCCCTAAGCTGAAGTGCTGCTTGGGGGGATTGGCCTGCAGTGGTTGCCGGACTGCCAAAGAAAGGAGAAAGAACTTTGTGTGCTTTACCTTCAACTTGTGAAGGATCTCCAAGGGCTTGGAACAGAGCTTGCCTCCTGCTGAAGTCTCAGGGACAAGAGACTTCAAACCCCAGCTCGACAGAGTTCTTTGGAATGCCTGCTGCTCTTTTTGGGCCTTCTGAGGGACTGCGTGTCGCAAAGAGCTGGAAGCGCGACTCAAGAGGAAGAATCGTGTCGCCGTCGCAGCCGGTGCCGTTGCAACTCCGAAGGAGGGTGTCGCCTCTGTAGCTGACGCATTGCACCGCATCGAGAGAAGCATCTCGCAACGAAGAAGAAGCGTGTTGCCATCGCAGCCGCTGCTGTCGCAACTCCAAAGGAGGGTGTTGCCACTGTAGCTGATGCATTGCACCACATCGAGAGAAGTGTCACGCAACGAGGAAGAAGCGTGTCGCTATTTCTGATGTTGCCATCGCTTCATGAATGTCGCTGCTGTAGCTATCGTATTGCACCGCATCAAGAAAAGCGTCTCACATCCATGGAAAAGTGCGCCGCTGTCGGAGCTGCTGCCGTCACATCTTGGATATCGCTGCTGTAGTTGTCGCATTGTGCGGAATCCTCTTGCAACGTCGGAGAAGAGTGTCGCAGCCGAGGCTGTTGCCGTCGCATTGCTGAACAAGGGTGTCGCCGCTGCAGTTGGCCCATCGAACTGAGACTTCTCGCATCATCAGAGAAACGTGCCGCATCTGAAAGATCTTCATGTCTTTTATTTCTTTGCACCGGAACTTTGCCGCATTTCCATCGCTGCCACTCTCTTTGTAGTGGAAGCACCCGCATCGAAAGGTACATTGACTTAAAGTATTTCATCCTAAGAACTGAACTGAACTAAGCCAAAATGACCATTTTATGTATAGTACTGTGGATTTCTGTCGTTTGTGGTCTTGTGTTAAGTCTATATAAAGAATAATTATTTTTAATATACAACTGTGTGGTGTCCATCTGTAGTGTTGTCCCTGGGTTACTGTATGTGGTCACAAATGCTTTACACACTGCCTCTCAGATAAGCCTGTCTGCTCGTGCCAAGCTCCCAAGGGGGTGGAGAGGGGTTATTTTAGGAGTGTACCCCCTTAACCTGACTAGAGACAAGGGTCCCTATTTGTCAAAAGTACCTATCTGTGCCAACTAGAGACCCCTAAATCTAACACGGACCATTTATGGGGGCAGTCACATGCAAGATACACTGTTTTGACAACACACCAGTCCATATCCGCTTTCCAAGCCTCAAGTTTTGGCGACACTGCTGCCCCCCACAACTGCACTATATTTCTGTTGGCCAACATTAGACCCAGAGTGACCCATAATTTGTCTTTACTGTTGAGGTCCATGGGTTCCAACACATTTAAGAGGCATCTTTTTGCTTCGGGCCTAATTACGGTTTCTAACACCTCACCCATACAGTTATGTATCTTCTTCCAGTATTTCTGAACACCCCCACATTCACATATTATGTGCATAAAGGTGCCCACTTGGCCACACTGTCTTTGCATTGTCCCTCAGTCACCCTTCCCATTTGCGCTAGTCTGGGTCCAGAGACGTATACTCTATGTAAAATTTTGAGTTGGATGAGACATAACCTAGACCAGATCGTAACTTCCTGTGGGAAAGCCACCACCTCCTGCTACTCCTCGTCATCCAGCTCCAGCCCATACCCCTCGCAGTGCTCTCGTTTCGGTCCGAGGGGATCAGCAGTGTTATTAATTAACTTTTTGCAAGTCAGGGCTGTTGCTTTTTTTAGAAGGTAGCCATCTTATAGACTGTCCTCCAATGGAGAGGATTCCGGAGGGGAGGTCACCTCTGGAACATTTGACTGGAGGGCATGCCAGACCTGTAGGTATCTAAAATACTTGTTGTCGGCTAGCTCTTGTTCGTGCTGGAGTGATGCGAATAACACCACCTCACACTTTTCCCTTAGGTCCCCAAATTTCGAAATCCCAATGAGGTTCCATTTGTCAAACACCCTTGAGGTCCCCAGCGTGCCCAGCTGTTCTGAGTCCCATAGGGGAGTTGCTAGTGTGAGTTTCTGGTCCCACCCCAGGCTTCGGTTCGCTTCATGCCAGACCTGAACTGAATGCTTTGTTGGTCCTGTTAGGGGATACCGTCGGGGTCTAGAATAAATCGATATGTAGTGGTTTCCGCCAGGGAGTAGCCATTTATCCATTCTGTGGGTCGTCCCTGAGGCGATAGGTACAATGATTGATGGTGGCCAGGTGGGCGGCCCAATAGTACTTTTTGATGTCCAGAAGCCCAAGTCCCCCGTCATACCACCCAAGTACAAGTTTGTGCTAAGCTATTGGGGTCTACCATCCAACAGCAGTTCTCTCTGCAGGCTCTCTATCTCCTTGAAATATTTCACTGGGACCAGATCTGGGGAGTTTTGCAAGACATAGAGGAAGCACTGTAACAACATCATTTTAAAAAGTGCTGCTCTTCCCAGCAATGAAAGTGGCAGTGCCTTCCAGTTCACAACATCTCGCATCAGTCTCTGCAATGGGGGGAGTAGATTGCGTCCGTATCGATGTTTGGGGTCTGAGGTAATGAAGACTCCCAGATACTTGAAGTCCACTTTTGTTATTTGAATAGGACAACCCCTGAGTGGAGAGGGAGGGTCCACATAAAGAACATACAGCAGGGACTTGCTCCAGTTAATCGTGTACCATGAGTTTTACCCAAAGTTTGTGAAGATGTGGAGCACTATATGAAGCAATTTTTCTAGGGAGGCTAGGTACAGAAGAATGTCGTATAATGTGATGCGGTCTTCCCATCCCTCCATCCACCTGAGTCCCCTAATCATTGGATCCGTACGGATCCATGTCGCTAACCGCTCTAGGGAGGCAGTGAAGAGTAAGGGCGAAAACGGACAGTCCTGGCGGGTCCCACTAACCAGAGCAAATACCCCTGATTTCCTATTGTTGACCACAACCTGCTGCATATCATCTTTGAGGCTTTGTTGCACACCACACTATGCTCCCGTGATATACATAGATTTCGCCCCTTGCTCTTGAGTGCACTCATGTTCTTACATATCATTATGTGAGAAATTGCACCAGTCTGATCTTTCTTGGATTTCTGTTGCTTGTTGCAGGGTCATTTTAAGGCATGAGCAAATTGGCTGATTGCACAAGACCTCCAGCATCCAAAGGGCCCTTGGTAAAGTGATCAAGATAGCCAGAAGAACAGATTTGTGTTTGTCAGATGGGCATGCACGCTTCAGAGAATCTTAAACCACATACCTAACTACCTCATCTAACCCTCATGCTCCCAGGTAATTTGTGGTCATTAAGTTAAAGAATAAACTTTCTGTCCTATGTCTCTCTTTCAATCATCATATCACCTCTTCTATCTCATCACTCTCTCTTTACTCCTCTACCAAACCCTAAATGATGTACCTCTGTACAAAGTCACTGTGTCACTGAATCAAAGAGCATCCTTTGAAGTGTATAGGTGGGGCCTAGCTCTCCTCTCCCAAGTGTGTCCCACCCAGCTCACATAAATGCAGCAATACACAAATCTGTCCGGGAAGATTCCTCTACCACCTCATGTCTTTACCATACAGGCCCAGGTCTTCCAAAAGGGAACCTAAGGTCCTCAATTACAGACAAACCTTTACTCACTGTCCAGCACTGTTACCTATATGTATCGTGCCTCCACTGGGACGCATACACCCAGCACACACATTCACCATGTACACACTGCACAACACTATTTCCTTCATGTACTGTACTTCTTGTGGGTACACATACACCCCCTACATGCATTCACCATGCATGCACTGCACAGCACTCCATCCTCATGTACTGTTCTCCTCGCAGGTACACACACACCCAGCACATACACTCACCATGGATGCATTTCTCAGGGCTGCCCAATTCCTGTATTGTACCCTTCCCAGGCACACATACACCCAGAGCCGAGTGGCAACTCTTGTGCTGCATAGCACTTCAACATCTACCTGATATAGGGTAAGGGTGAGTTAAGCACACAGCTGCGGAACTTTTAAAAAGGTGAGTGAACCTCTAGGCCTCACTCCAGTGACAGGGTAAAAGGTACCTGTTCACTACTGCTGATCACTACACAGTATACTGCCACCATTGCATTGGGTTGCTTAACTCCTGGTGAAGGTGGTAGCCTTCCACCACTATGAGGGTAGCGCCGTGGGAACCCCAAGTTCAACAAGACCCCCATCCGTGAGACAGGCTTATGTCATGGCATGCATGTGTGATCTGTGTTTGCCTATGACAGCAAAAATCAGCAGTTGGGATTCAGACAAGAGTACAGTTGAGCACTCAGAGTAGGGGTACACGTGCATTACCATGCAGAGGACTTTTCTGTCCCAACCATTTGCTTTTTCAGAAATGATGCAAAATGCTGATCCGGCATTTTGTGTTAATTTTAGCATGAAATGCTTCCTTACATTTATTTTTAGGGCCCATTTGACACTAAAAAAGTTAATAATTTCATGTCACATGAACAGCCACCGATGTTCTATTATTTCACATTGTTACCGTGCTCCCACAATCACATTTTGAAATAAATGAAAACTGAATATGCAGCATGGTGCAATACTGCAATCATGGCATTTTGTGCATAACAAATGCAGGAAAATGTGTGCGGTTATGCCACTCCAAACTAAATTTTACCCATGCCTACCTTTTACCCAAAATGATAAAATGAGGACCCCTGAGTTACTTAACAGCACACATTGCCATCAGTATCAAGAGATCCCTCTGGGAGTGTCGTTGTGCACTTTACAAAACATATTTTTCTATACTGACCTTGTTGAGATACTCTAGCCACAAGCTCTGAAACAGAGACGGCTCACATCTTAGGGGTTCATGAAGTGAATCATTTAGACTTGCTCCAATTTTACTATAATAGTCCAAAGTTGTGCAGAACTACTTTAGCACCACAGTACCAGACACACATAGTGACATGAAAAAAACAAACTGCCTGTTTGAATGATCGGCAGGCTATGCTCAGTCTATCACACATGCACTATTTGTGTTATATAGATTGCTGACACACTTGCAATCTGTTAGTGATCTGTGGTCTGAAAACATAGCCTGCAGCTTTCTGTATGCCATTGATTGAAAGCAAAATACAAGCCCTGCATCACACTTACAATGTGATTACACAATCAAGACCATGCAGTTCAAGCCACAAGGTGGTTTAGTGTTTTATACACCTTGGCACTGTCAATCAGTTTGCAGGGATATAGGGCCTCCCACACGGTGGCAAGAGAAACCCAGGGGCCTAGTTACAATGGGATCACCTCCAGAATGTCCCTATTAGCGACGTTCTGTTGGCGATATGTCCCTCTCCAGATTTTGTAACTCAGCGTTAAGCCACTTTTTTGTGACTTACAGCTGCTTTGAAAATAAGGTCTGTTGGAAATGGGGGTCTCTAGTTGGCAGAGATTTGCACCTTTGCCAAGTAAGGACCCTTCGTCCTAGTCAGGGTAAGGGGGATACACTTCTAAAATAACTCCTGCCTACTCTTTTGGTAGCTTGGCAGGAGCAGATAGGCTTATCTCAGAGGCAGTGTGTAAAGCATTTGTCCATGCATACAGTAACAAAGTGAAAACACTACAAATGGACACCACACCAGTTTGGAAAAATAAGCAAACTTTATCTAAACCAACAAGACCAAAACTGACAAAAATCCAATATACAACACTTTTAAAAAATAGTTACTGTGTAAAATAACCTTTAAATTGCAGGAAAAACTGACTTGGTAGCGCCGTCCGGGGCTACCGCGATACTGAATATGACAGAGTCTAACAATTCCAGCCAACGGCGTCGATACGGGTTACCTAAAGCATCGACAGACTCGGAGACAGTACCTTTTGTTGTTGCGGCTGACACAATGGTACAAGCCGATCTGGGGTAACTGTTGCGGGTGCGAGGTGAGATGGAAGCGTTGCAGTGTGCAGTGTCCTCACGGCTCGGTACAGGTAGCGGCTAGTTGACAGAGTCGGTGAGACCAAGGCTTGCGGCAAGTTGACAGAGTCGGTGAGACCAAGGCTTGCGTTTCAGCGTGAGACGGTGCTCGATGTGGTGCTGGGAGGTCATGATGCGGCGACGGAGCCGGTCAATGTTCGAGTCGGGCAGCGACAGTCGATGACATCAGTGCATCGTGTAGTGAAGCGGTGCAGAGTGCGATGCCCACAGGGCATGATGCAAGCAGTGGCTCATTGACGGAGTCGATGAGACCAGCGTTGCATTGCAAAAAGAGGCGGTTCTTTCTACGGTGCCTTCAGGACATGGAATCCTGCGACGGACTCAATGACAGAGTCGGTTACCCTTTTCTTCTCCAGGTAACGGAAACCAGCGGTTCCAGAGACTGTGCCTAGAAGCTTGGTGAGATCTATGATATTCCTGAAACTTCATGAACAGGGGGCAAGCTCAACTTCAAGCCCTTGAAGATTTTCCTCAAACAGGGGACACAGCACACAGAAAAGTCATCTCCTTTCCTTTGCAGAAGCAGCCACTGCAGGCCAATCCCAGACAGTACACAGGAAAGGGGCAGTACTCCTCCTCCAGTTTCTCCAGCTCTTCTCCTTGGCAAAGGTTCTTCTTGATTTCCCAGGAGTGGTCTAAATGCCTGGGGTCTCGGCCCCTCTTTTTATAAAGCAAAATCATTTGTTCTCTGGTGGCAGAGAATACCTGTGCTCAGTAAGAGCCAGTTTTGTCCTCCCTGGTGCAGCTTCCTGGTAGGAGATTGAGACAGCTGTGTGTCAGGCAGACCAGGCCCATTCAGCTGAAATAAAATCTCCTCCCCCTACTCTAAATGCAGCCCAGGTCTATTCAGCCCAGCCCTGGCCAATAAAATTCTCTGGAGCCACAGCTCATCCCCAGCCCCTGTCACTCCAATACACATCCTAGCAGAGGCACACTGGATGGCTAAGCAAGAAAATACCTTCTTTCTAAAAGTGTTTTTTTCAAATACAGAATGTAAAAACCACCTTCACTAAAAGATGCATTTTAACATTCCGAGTTCAGGCATACTAAACTTTATTTTCCTACATTGTTCGCAGAGGTAGTTATGTTTATTATGTGTTATAAGCAAACTCCCAAATTCTATCCTATGGGAACAGGTAGGCTTGCAATAGTGAAAACGAAATTGGCAGTACTTCACTATCAGGACATGCCACACACACCAGGGCATGTCCTACCTTTTACATACACTGCACCCTGCCCACAGGGGTACCTTGGGCTTAACTTAGGGGTGACTGACAGGTAAGAAAAGGGAAGGGTAGGGCCTGGCAAGTGAGCATACTGGCCAAGTCGACATGATAGTACTAGACTGCACACAGGCTCTGCAGTGGCAGGCCTGAGCTACATTTACAGGCTGCTTCTGTGGGTGGAACAATCAGTGCTGCAGCTCCACTAGAAGCATTTGATTGACAGGCCCTGGGCACACACAGTGCACTGTATTAGGGACTGATTAGTAAATCAAATATGCCAAACAGGGAATCACTAATCCATAACAATACAAAGGGAGCACTTGGACTTTGGCACTGAACAGCAGTGGCAAAGTGCCCAAAGCATCTAGACCAGCAAAAACAAATTCCAACACGCAGCAAAAACACAGGAAGCAAAGGCACAAATACAAGGGAAACCCATGCCAATGATGCCTGGTCTAACAAGGCCCATTTACACTCATCACTTAGTGTGAAAGGGGTGTGCAATGGGAGTTGCTGTGGGCGATCAACTGCAATACCCATTGCTTTTAAAGCTGCCCCAGAATTTCAAGGAGGTGTGCATCTGAGGCAGCGGCAAAAACCAACGCCATCCAAGAGCAGGCATTAGAATGGTAATACAAGGAGAAATACTTTTATTTCTCCTTGCTTTTCTCTTTATATGTGTGCTGCATTCTGTAGCACATGTACAGACGAGTACATCAGCTCCCATAGCAAAAAGGGGCGGGTGGAGAAAAGCATACACCCTGTGGCGGGCACCATGGCCACTCTGCATGCCTGGATCAGGGGGGACCCATGTGCACATCCATGTGACAGATTCAGAGGACCTGGGGTAAAGGGGGGCCTGCTATGGCTCCCGAAGTACGATTCCGACAGCCTTTTCATCTTGCCGAGACCGAGGACAAGCAGCTGTCGGAATCGTCCATCGTGTTCTCTCAGTCGAAATTCGGCTCCATAGCGCTGCATGATTCAGATAACAACGAGTCATACGAACAGGTTTGGGTCCCGGAAACGATTTGGCCAATGCGTACGTGATCTTCGCATTGTACTTTGCCGTTCAGACCTGTGTACGATTCGGTCATAAACAAGGGCTACGAATCGGATCTGGGAAAGCCAAATGAGACTAGGAAGCCTTCCAAATGACATAGGAATCGGGCCCTATATTGTGTACATCGATATTCTGTCAGTAAACCTTAAATATTATAGCCTGTATGGGCCATTATTTTTGGTATCCCCAAAGGAACCTTATGTGAATGTTTGTGGAAGGAAATAAAAAATACGGAAAGATACAGTAATTGGCTATTAATTACAAGGCAATTTCAGTTGGTCAATAGCTAAAGGGTAACCCATTAAAAGTAGGGGATACAAGATATTATAGCCTTGCATAATCCGTAATATTTGGTATCCTCATAGTAAGAGATGTTAGAAAACTCAAGAAAGGATGCCAGTGGGTAGAAAAATACTGTGTTCACCCAGCCAAAATAAGAACATGTCAAATTGAAATCTGATAAGCTCTAACCAGAGAAACATAGATGATACCAAATATTATAGGCGGTAGAGTCCATTATATATGGTATCCCCTAAAGTAAACAGATCTGAAGTATTGGGGAATTACATGAAAAATGTGACAAGATACTGTAGTCTGCTAACAAATACAAGGCAAATTCAACTGGGAAATGGCTAATGGGTAACTCAAGAAATGTAAGGTATACGATATATTACAGCAATGCGTCAGCCATAATATTTGGTATCCCCAAAGTAAACAATGTTGGAAAGCAAAAGGGAGGGTGCTAGTTGGCACAAAAATACTGTGCTCACCAATCCAACACAAGACCATGTCAAATTGAATCCTGGCCAGTTCTAACTTGAGAAACATAGGGGATACCAAATATTACTGACGGTATAGGCCATTATGTTTGGTATCCATATGGGAACCGCATGTGAAATCTTGTGGAATGATATACAAAGTACGAAAAAATACTGTAGTCTGCAATCAAATAAATGACAACTTCAAGTGGTCAATGGCTAAAGGGTAACCATGGAACGTAGGGGATACAAGATAATACAGCAATGCATGAGCCATCATTTTTGGTATCCCCATAGTAAATGATGCTGGAAAGGAAAAAGAAGGGTGCTTTTTTTGGCATAGGAATACTGTGCTCACCCATCCAACATTAGACCATGTCAAAGTAAATCCTGGTAAGTTCTAACCTGAGAAACACAAGGGATACCAAATATTATAGGCGGTAGAGTCCATTATATATGGTATCCCTTAAAGGAAAGAGATGTGAAGTCTTGGGGAATTATATAAATAATGTGTTGTCTACTATCAAATACATGGCAACTTCAAGGGGTGAATGGCTGACGGGTAACTCGAGAAACATTGGAGATACAAGATATTACTGCATGCGTGAGCCATAATATTTGGTATCCCCATAGTAAACAATGTTGGAAAGCAAAAGGAAGGGTGCTATTTGGCATTTAAATACTGTGCTCACCCACCCAAAATCAGATCATGTCAAAGGGAATCCTGGCAAGTTCTAACTTGAGAAACATAGGGGATACCAAATATTATAGGCTTTATAGGCCATTATGTTTGGTATTCATAAGGAAACAGTTTGTAAAAAATATGAGAAGGGATTGTAGTCTGTTTTTAAAAAAAAAGGAAACTTCAATTGGTCAGTGGCTAAAGGGTACCCTTAGAACATAGGGGATACAAGATATTACAGAAGTGCATGTGCCATAATATTTGGTATCCCCATACTAAATGATGTAGGAAAGGAAAAGGAAGGGTGCTTTTTGGCATAGGAATACAGTGCTCACCCATCCAACATTAGACCATGTCAAATTGAATCCTGGTAAATTCTTACCTAAGAAACACAGAGGATACCAAATATTATAGGCGGTAGAGTCCGTTATATATGGTATCCCCTAAAGGAAGCTAATGTGAAATCTTGGGGAATTATATAGAAAATGTGAAAAGATACTGTAGTCTGCTATCAAATACATGGCAACTTCAACTGTTGAATGATTAAAGGGTAACTCGAGAAACGTAAGGGATACGAGATATTAAAGCAATGCGTGTGCCATAATATTTGGTATCCCCATAGTAAACGATGTTGGAAAACAAAAGGAAGGGTGATATTTTGCATAGATATACCCATCCAACATAAGGCGATGTAAAATTGAATCCTGGTAACTTCTAACCCGAGAAACGCTGAGGATATCAAATATTATAGGCTGTATCGGCTATTATATTTGGTATCCCCTAAGGGTACCACAGGCAAAAACTTGTGGAATGATGTACAAAATGTGAGAATATACTGTAGTTTGCTATCAAATTATGGTCAATGGCTAAAGGGTGACCCATGAAACATAGGGGATACAAGATATTACGGCAATGGGTGAGACACAATATTTGGAATCCCCAATGTAAATGACGTTTGAAAGCAAAAGGAATGGTGCAATTTGGGAATGAAATACTGTGCTCCCGCATCCAACATAAGGTGAAGTCAAATTGAATCCTGGTAACTTCCAACCGGAGAAATACTGGTGATATCGAATATTATAGGCCGTATACGCTATTATAGTTGATTTCCCCTAAGAGTACGGAGGCAAAATCTTGTGGAATGATGTACAAAATATGAAAAGATACCGTAGTCTGCTATCAAACAAAAGGCAATTTCAACTGGTCAATAGGTAAAGGGTAACAAATGAAACATAGGGGATACGAGATATCACAGCAATACATGAGCCATAATTTTTGGTATCCCCATAGTAAATGATGTTGAAAAGCAAAATGAAGTGTGCTATTTAGTTTAGAAATACTGTGCTACTGCATATAACATAAGGCGAAGTCAAATTGAATCCTGGTAACTTCTTTTTTTTTTCTTTTACTTCTTCATTTATCTAATTTTTATTCAAAGCAAAACTTTATCATGTCTGACATTTAAGGCATCAATAAATACATCGGTGCAGAGTACAGAAGGGGGCCAATCACCGTCAACATTAAATACAAAAATTCTTGGTCGGGGGGGGGGAGGGGAGCCATACATCAATATCATAAACGCACATTCAATCGGGTTATGGGGAAGTTGGAACATCCAGGACTACATTTGCAGGTGGTACACAAATATTTCCCCTGTATTCGTTCCAGGGGCCCCAAATATCATTACACTTCCGAGGACGACCCCGTGCCAGGTAAACAGTTTTTTCACAGAACATACACCAATCCATACTTTCTTTCCATCTCTCTATCGTTGGTGGCCTATCAGAACCCCACAGTTGTGCTACATTTCGTTTAGCGATCATGGACCCCAACGTGACCCATTGGGTCTGTGCAGTATTCAGATCCGTGGGCTCCCAGATATTTAACAGGCATCTCCTGGCCTCTAGCAAGATAGCCACCCCTGTAACTTCATGCATAACATTATAAACAGAGCCCCAATAATTCACCATATGTCGACATTCCCAGATGATATGAAGGAACGTCGCCAATAGGCCACATCCCCGCTTACACAAACCCTCCTCTGATAGACCCATCTTAATCAAACGTGGACCCGTAATATAGATTCTATGGAGTATCTTAAGCCAGACAAGTCGCAATCTTGCTGGGATCGCGACCTCCTTTGGAAAGGAGATCGCCGATTGCCAGTCCTCGTCATCAATTTCAAGGCCATCACGGGTCCACTTCTCCCTCAAATCTACCGAAAGATCAACTCTATGATTAATCAGTTTTTTATATACCAGGGAAATGGTGCTATCGGGCATATGTCCATCTAGTATACGGTCCTCCAAGGGGGATGCCTCCGGTATCTTCTCCCCCTCGGGGAAGACCGATCGCAGTGCATGTCTGACCTGCACATAACAAAAATACTCCGTACCACTCATCTCATATTCCTTTTGTAGGTCAGCAAGTGATTTAATCTTCCCCTTCACCCAGAGATCACCTACAGTGGTTATTCCAATCAATTCCCATTTATCGAAACCCTTCGTGTTCCATAGTTTGCCAAATCTATCCGAACTAAAGAGTGGGACAGCCAGAGTCAAGCGGTCTTTCCAACCAACCGAAGTAGTAACACCCGGAAGCAGCCACCTATCCATGCATAGCCGGGATCAGTCGCAGATCCATACATACCATGATTTATAGCCCCCAGTTGTGACGCCCAATAATATCTCCTGATGTCGGGGAAGGCAATCCCTCCGTCATACCACAGAAGCGTTAGTTTGGCCAACGCAATACATGGCCCGCCGTCCCAGAGTAATTTACGCTGCAAAGCTTCCACTTCACGGAAATAGCCTGCAGGTACTACGTCTAAGGTGTTTTGGAGGGCATAGAGGAAACATTGCAGAGACATCATTTTAAAAAGGGCCGCTCGTTCCGACATCTAAAGTGGAAGTCTCTGCCACCCAATCACGTCACTTTTCAACCGAGCTAATGGAGGAAGAAGGTTTCGCTCAAACCGGATCGTAGGATACATGGAAATATAAACACCAAGATATTTGAAACCTTCCCGCACAACTTGAATGGGGCAGTTCCAAGGCAAAACTGGGGCGTCGCCATGTAAAACATACAAATACGACTTCGTCCAATTTATAACCAATCCCGAATTTCTGCCATACGACGCCAAAACATCACAGAGGACAATTAGAGATTTCCTCGGAGAGGAAAGATAAAGCAAGATATCCGATCCTCAAACTGTGGAGACCAACGAATACCCTTGATCGAGGGCTCCCAGCCGAGCCAAGCCGCCAACGGCTCGAGAGCCAGTGAAAACAGAAGTGGGGAGAGTGGGCACCCCTGCCTAATCCCCCGCCCAAGACAAAATGGCGCCGAGACACGACCATTAACGACTACCTGCGCGAGTGGCTCAGTATACAATAGACGCACCCAGCTAATGAACTCCGAACCAAAACCGAACTTAGCCAAGACAGCCCATAAATACGACCACTCTACCGTATCAAAAGCCATTGTCGCATCGAGTGACGCCACGATAGCAGGCTCCTGCAGGGTATGTGCTCTCGCAAGAACCCCATGCAATCGCCTCAGATTCAAGGCCGTATTTCGATATGGAATAAATCACGATTGATCGAGATGGACGAGTTCACCGATAATTTTTACCAGTCTATTGGACAGTATCTTAGCCAATATCTTAGGCTCTGCATTCAACAATGAGATCGGTCTGTACGAAGCGCAGCTAGTTTTTGGTTTCCCTTCCTTATGGATCACCACAATCGATGCCAGTCTCTGATCTCGGGGGAGAACACCACACTCTCTAGACTCCAAAAACATATCTCTCAAATGGGGGCAACTATATCGGGCGGAGCTTATATAATTCGATAGGGAGACCGTTGGGACCCATCGCCTTTCCAGCATTCAAGGAGCGCACAGCCAAAGCTACCTCATCGGCGGTAAGTTTACCGTCCATAAAGTCTCGAATCCTGGTAACTTCTAACCAGAGAAACACTGGGGATACAAAATATTTTAGGCCACATAGGCTATTATAGTTGGTATCCCCTAAGGGAACGGATGGAAACTTTTGTGGAATGATGTACAAAATGTGAAAAGATACTGTAGTCTGCTATCAAACAAAAGGCAATTTCAACTATTCAATGGCTACTGGGTAACCCATGAAACATAGCAGATACCAGATATTACAGCAATGTGTGAGCCATCATATTTGGTATCCCCTTAGTAAATGATATTGGAAGGCAAAATGAAGGGTGGTCTTTAGTATAGGACAACTCTGGTCCCCATCCAACATAACGCAAAGTCAAATTGAATCCTGGTAACTTCTAAACCGAGAAACACTGGGGATACAAAATATTATAGGCCATATAGGATACTTTATTTGGTATCCCCTAAGGGGACGGATGCAAAATCTTGTGGAATGATGTACAAAATATAAAAAGATACTGTAGTCTGCTATCAAATAAAAGGTAAATTCAATTGGTCAATGGCTAAAGGGTAACCCATGAAACATAGGGGATACAAGATATTATGGCAATGCGTGAGCCATAATATTTGGTATCCCCTTAGTAAATAATGTTGGAAAGCAAAAGGAAGGGTGCTATTTGCTGTAGAAATACTGTGCTCCCGCATCCAACATAAGGCAAAGTGAAATGGAAACCGGGAAACTTCTAACCTGAGAAACACTGTGGATACTTAATATTATAGGCCATATAGGCTATTATAGTTGGTATCCCCTGAGGGTACTGAAGGCAAAATCTTGTGGAATTAAACACAAAATATGAAAAGATACTATAGTCTGCTATGAAACAAAAGGCAATTTCAACTGTTCAATGGCTCAAGGGTTAGCCATTAAACATAAGGGGTAAGAGATATTACAGCAATGCGTGAGCCATAATATTTGGTATCTCCATAGTAAATGATGTTGCAAAGCTTAAGGAAGGGTGCTGTTTGGCATAGAAATACCTTGCTCCTGCATACAACATAAGGCGAAGTCAAATTGAATCCTGGCAAGTTCTAACCTGAGAAACACTGGGGATGCCAAATATTATAGGCCGTGTAGGCTATTATAGTTGGTATCTCCTAAGGGTACGGATGCAAAATCTTGTGGAATGATGTACAAAATGTGAAAACATACTGTAGTCTGCTATCAAACAAAAGGTAATTTCAACTATTCAATGGCTCAAAAGGTAACACATGAAACATCGGGGATACGAGATATTACAACAATGAATGAGCCATAATATTTGATATCCCTATAGTAAATGATATTGGAAAGCAAAAGATAGGGTGCTATTAGGTATAAATAATACTATGCTTCTCCAGCCAACGTAAGTCAATGTCAAATTGAATCCTGGTAACTTCTAACCCGAGAAACGCTGGGGATACCAAATATTATAGGCCCTATAGGCAATTATATTTGGTATCCCTTAAGGGTATCAGATGCAAAATATTGTGGAATGATGTACAAAATGTGAAAAGATACTATAGTCTGCTATCAAATAAAAGGCTAATTCAATTGGTCACTGGCTAAAGGGTCACCCATGAAACATATAGGATACAATATATTACACAATGGGTGAGCCATAATATTTGGTATCCCCTTAGAAAATGATTTTGGAAAGCAAAAGGAAGGGTGGTATTTGGTATGAAAATACTGTGCTCCTCCATCCAACATAAGGCGAGGTCAAATTGAATCCTGGTAACTTCTAACCCGAGAAACAATGGGGATACCAAATATTATAGGTCGTATAAGCTATTATAGTTGGTATCTCCTAAGGGTACGGATGCACAATCTTGTGAAATGATGTGCAAAATGTGAAAACATACTGTAGTCTGCTATCAAACAAAAGGTAATTTCAAATATTCAATGGCTCAAAACGTAACACATGAAACATCGAGGATACGACATATTACAACAAAGGATGAGCCATAATATTTGGTATCCCTATAGTAAATGATGTTGGAAAGCATAAGGAAGGGTGCTATTAGGTATAGAAATAGTGTGCTCCTCCAGCCAACATAAGTCAATGGCAAATAGAATCATGGTAACTTCTAACCAGAGAAATGCTGGGGATACCAAATATTATAGGCCCCACAGGATATTATATTTGGTATCCCTTAAGGGTATCAGATGCAAAATATTGTGGAATGATGTACAAAATGTGAAAAGATACTATAGTCTGCTATCAAATAAAAGGCTAATTCAATTGTTCAATGGCTTAAGGATAACCCATGGCACATAGGGGGTCCAAAATATTATGGCAATATGTGACCCATAATATTTGGTATCCCCTTAGTAAATGATGTTGGAAAGCAAAAGGAAGGGTGCTATTTGGTATAGGAATACTGTACTTTCCATCCGACATACGCCGAAGTCAAATTGAATCCTGGTAATTTCTAACCCGAGAAACACTGGGGATACCAAATATTATAGGCCGTATAGGCTATTATAGTTGGTTTTCCCCAAGGGTACGGATGCAAAATCTTGTGGAATGATGTACAAATTGTGAAAACATACTGTAATCTGCTATCAAACAAAAGGCACTTTCAACTATTCAATGGCGCAAGGGTAACCCATGAAACAAATGGGATACTAGATATTACAGCAATGCGTGAGCCGTAATATTTGGTATCCCCATAGTAAATGGTGTTGGAAAGCAAAAGAAAGGGTGCTCCTTGGTATCAGTATACTGTTCTCCCCCATCCAACAAAAGGCGAAGTCAAATTGAATCCTGGTAACTTCCAAGCCGAGAAACATTGGGGATACCAAATATTATAGGCTGTATATGCTATTACATTTGGTATCACCTAAAGGTACGGATGTAAAATCTTGTGGAATGATGTACAAATATGAAAAGATACTATAGTCTGCTATCAAATAAAAGGCTAATTCAATTGGTCAATGGCTAAAGGGTAACCCATGAAACATTTGGGATACAATATATTACACAATGGGTGAGCCATAATATTTGGTATCCCCATAGAAAATGATTTTGGAAAGAAAGCAAAAGGAAGGGTGCTATTTGGTATGAAAACACTGTGCTCCTCCATCAAACAGAAGCCGAGATCAAATTGAATCCTGGTAACTTCTAACCCGAGAAACGCTGGGGTTACCAAATATTATAGGTCGTACAGGCTATTATAGTTGGTATCCCCTAAGGGTACGGTTGCAAAATCTTGTGGAATGATGTACAAAATTTGAAAAGATACTGTAGTCTGCTATCAAATAAAAGGCAAATTCAATTGGTCAAAGGCTTAAGGGTAACCCATGACACATAGGGGATACAAGATATTATGGCAATGTGTGACCCATAATATTTGGTATCCCCTTAGTAAATGATGTTGGAAAGCAAAAGGATGGGTGCTATTTGGTATAGGAATACTGTGCTTCCCCATGCTCCATACAGCGAAGTCAAATTGAATCCTGGTAAGTTCTAAACCGAGAAACACTGGGGATACCAAATAATCTATGCCGTATAAGCTATTATAGTTGGTTTCCCCTATGGGTACGGATTGAAAATCTTGTGGAATGATGTACAAAATGTGAAAACCTACTGTAGTCTGCTATCAAACAAAAGGCACTTTCAACTATTCAATGGCTCAAGGGTAACCCATGAAACAAATGGGATACTAGATATTACAGCAATGCGTGAGCCATAATATTTGGTATCCCTATAGTAAATGGTGTTGGAAAGCAAAATGAAGGGTGCTCCTTGGTATCAGTACACTGTAATCCCCCATCCAACAAAAGGCGAAGACAAATTGAATCCTGGTAACTTCCAACCCGAGAAACACTGGGGCTACCAAATATTATAGGCTGTATTTGCTATTACATTTGGTATCACCTAAAGGTACAGATGCAAAATCTTGTGGAATGATGTACAAATATGAAAATATACTGTAGTCTGCTATCAAATAAAAGGCTAATTCAATTAGTCGGTGGCTAAAGGGTAACCCATGAAACATATGGGATACAATATATTACACAATGGGTGAGCCATAATATTTGGTATCCCCATAGAAAATGATTTTGGAAAGCAAAAGGAAGGGTGCTATTTAGTATGAAAACACTGTGCTCCTCCATCCAACATAAGGCGAGATCAAATTGAATCCTTGTAACTTCTAACCCGAGAAACGCTGGGTATACCAAATTTTATAGGTCTTATAGGCTATTATAGTTGGTATCCCCTAAGGGTACGGTTGCAAAATCTTGTGGAATGATGTACAAAATTTGAAAAGATACTGTAGTCTGCTATCAAATAAAGGGCAAATTCAATTGGTCAATGGCTTAAGGGTAACCCATGACACATAGGGGATACAAGATATTATGGCAATGTGTGACCCATAATATTTAGTATCCCCTTAGTAAATGATGTTGGAAAGTGAAAGGAAGGGTGCTATTTGGTATAGGAATACTGTGCTTCCCCATCCCACATAGGGCGGAGTCAAATTGAATCCTGGTAAGTTCTAACCCGAGAAACACTGTGGATACCAAATATTATAGGCCGTATAGGCTATTATAGTTGGTTTCCCCTATGGGTACGGATGCAAAATCTTGTGGAATGATGTACAAAATGTGAAAACCTACTGTAGTCTGCTATCAAACAAAAGGCACTTTCAACTATTCAATGGCTCAAGGGTAGCCCATGAAACAAATGGGATACTAGATATTACAGCAATTCGTGAACCATAATATTTGGTATCCCTATAGTAAATGGTGTTGGAAAGCAAAAGGAAGGGTGCTCCTTTGTATCAGTACACTGTGATCCCCCATCCAACAAAAGGCAAAGTCAAATTGAATCCTGGTAACTTCCAACCCGAGAAACACTGGGGATACCAAATATTATAGGCTGTATATGCTATTAAATTTGGTATCACCTAAAGGTACGGATGCAAAATCTTGTGGAATGGTGTACAAATATGAAAAGATACTGTAGTCTGCTATCAAATAAAAGGCTAATTCAATTGGTCAATGGCTAAAGAGTAACCCATGAAACATATGGGATACAATATATTACACAATGGGTGAGCCATAATATTTGGTATCACCATAGAAAATGATTTTGGAAAGCAAAAGGAAGGGTGCTATTTAGTATGAAAACACTGTGCTCCTCCATCCAACATAAGGTGAGATCAAATTGAATCCTGGTAACTTCTAACCCGAGAAACGCTGGGGATACCAAATATTATAGGTCGTATGGGCTATTATAGTTGGTATCCCCTAAGGGTACGGTTGCAAAATCTTGTGGAATGATGTACACAATTTGAAAAGATACTGTAGTCTGCTATCAAATAAAAGGCAAATTCAATTGGTCAATGGCTTAAGGGTAACCCATGACACATAGGGGATACACGATATTATGGCAATGTGTGACCCATAATATTTAGTATCCCCTCAGTAAATGATGTTGGAAAGCAAAAGGAAGGGTGTTTTTTGGTATAGGAATACTGTGCTTCCCCATCCCACATAGGGCGGAGTCAAATTGAATCCTGGTAAGTTCTAACCCGAGAAACACTGGGGATCCCAAATATTATAGGCCGTATAGGCTATTATAGTTGGTTTGCCCTATGGGTATGGATGCAAAATCTTGTGGAATGATGTACAAAATGTGAAAACCTACTGTAGTCTGTTATCAAACAAAAGGCACTTTCAACTATTCAATTGCTCAAGGGTAACCCATGGAACAAATGGGATACTAGATATTACAGCAATGCGTGAGCCATAATATTTGGTATCCCTATAGTAAATGGTGTTGGAAAGCAAAAGGAAGGGTGCTCCTTGGTATCAGTACACCGTTATCCCCATCCAACAAAAGGCGAAGTCAAATTGAATCCTGGTAACTTCCAACTCGAGAAACACTGGGGATACCAAATATTATAGGCTGTATTTGCTATTACATTTGGTATCACCTATAGGTACGGATGCAAAATCTTGTGGAATGATGTACAAATATGAAAAGATACTGTAGTCTGCTATCAAATAAAAGGCTAATTCAATTGGTCAATGGCTAAAGGGTAACCCATGAAACATATGGGATACAATATATTACACAGTGGGTGAGCCATAATATTTGGTATCCCCATAGAAAATGATTTTGGAAAGCAAAAGGAAGGGTGCTATTTGGTATGAAAACACTGTGCTCCTCCATCCAACATAAGGCGAGATCAAATTGAATCCTGGTAACTTCTAACCCGAGAAACGCTGGGGATACCAAATATTATAGGTAGTATAGGCTATTATAGTTGGTATCCCCTAAGGGTACGGATGCAAAATCTTGTACAATGATGTACAAAATTTGAAAAGATACTGTAGTCTGCTATCAAATAGAAGGCAAATTCAATCGGTCAATGGCTTAAGGGTAACCCATGACTCATAGGGGATACAAGATATTATGGCAATGTGTGACCCATAATATGTAGTATCTCCCTAGTAAATGATGTTGGAAAGCAAAAGGAAGGGTGCTATTTGGTATTGGAATACTGTGCTTCCCCATCCCACATACGTTGGAGTCAAATTGAATCCTGGTAAGTTCTAACCCGAGAAACACTGGGGATACCAAATATTATAGGCCGTATAGGCTATTATAGTTGGTTTCCCCTATGGGTACGGATGCAAAATCTTGTGGAATGATGTAAAAAATTTGAAAACCTACTGTAGTCTGCTATCAAACAAAAGGCACTTTCAACTATTCAATGGCTCAAGGGTAACCCATGAAACAAATGGGATACTAGATTTTACAGCAATGCGTGAACCATAATATTTGGTATCCCTATAGTAAATGGTGTTGGAAAGCAAAAGGAAGGGTGCTCCTTGGTATCAGTACACTGCGATCCCCCATCCAACAAAAGGCGAAGTCAAATTGAATCCTGGTAACTTCCAACCTGAGAAACACTGGGGATACCAAATATTATAGACTGTATATGCTATTAAATTTGGTATCACCTAAAGGTACGGATGCAAAATCTTGTGGAATGATGTACAAATAAGAAAAGATACTGTAGTCTGCTATCAAATAAAAGGCTAATTCAATTGGTCAATGGCTCAAGGGTAACTCATGAAACATATGGGATACAATATATTACACAATGGGTGAGCCATAATATTTGGTATCCCCATAGAAAATGATTTTGGAAAGCAAAAGGAAGGGTGCTATTTGGTATGAAAACAGTGTGCTCCTCCATCAAACATAAGGCGAGATCAAATTGAATCCTGGTAACTTCTAACCCGAGAAACGCTGGGGATACCAAATATTATAGGTCGTATAGGCTATTATAGTTGGTATCCCCTAAGGGTATGGATGCAAAATCTTGTGGAATGATGTACAAAAATTTAAAAGATACTGTAGTCTGCTATCAAATAAAAGGCAAATTCAATTGGTCAATGGCTTAAGGGTAACCCATGACACATAGGGGATACAAGATATTATGGCAATGTGTGACCCATAATATTTGGTATCCCCTTAGTAAATGATGTTGGAAAGCAAAAGGAAGGGTGCTATTTGGTATAGGAATACTGTGCTTCCCCATCCAACATACGGCAAAGTCAAATTGAATCCTGGTAAGTTCTAACCAGAGAAACGCTGGGGATACCAAATATTATAGGTCGTATAGGCTATTATAGTAGGTATCCCCTAAGGGTACGGATGCGAAACCTTGTGGAATGATGTACAAAATATGAAAACATACTGTAGTCTGCTATCAAACAAAAGGTAATTTCAAATATTCAATGGCTCAAAAGGTAACACACTAAACAGGGGATACGAGATATTAAAGCAATGAGTAAGCCATAATATTTGGTATCCTCATAGTAAACGATGTTGGAAAGCAAAAGGAAGGGTGCCATTTGGTTCTCCAGCCAACGTAAGTCAATGTCAAATTGAATCCTGGTAACTTCTAACCCGAGAAACGCTGGGGATACCAAATATTATAGGCCCTATAGGCAATTATATTTGGTATCCCTTAAGGGTATCAGATGCTAAATATTGTGGAATGATGTACAAAATGTGAAAAGATACTATAGTCTGCTATCAAATAAAAGGCTAATTCAATTGGTCACTGGCTAAAGGGTCACCCATGAAACATATAGGATACAATATATTACACAATGGGTGAGCCATAATATTTGGTATCCCCTTAGAAAATGATTTTGGAAAGCAAAAGGAAGGGTGGTATTTGGTATGAAAATACTGTGCTCCTCCACCCAACATAAGGGGATGTGAAATTGAATCCTGGTAACTTCTAACCCAAGAAACGCTGGGGATACCTAATATTATAGGCTGTATAGGCCAGTCAGTCAAATTTGCTTTATTCGAGATAAAAAATCATAAAAGCACAACAGATTTGTTCTATGTACAATACATTTGCAAGCTACAATAGATATGGCTCAATTTAAAAGTTAAAAAAAGAGCAATTTTTCTAAAAATAGATGTACAAAGCATTTTGATAGACTATTAAAAAACAGCAATAAAACAAGCAAGACACATAAAATCGCAAAATGACTCTCATAAGAACAGAAATAAAATTGGTCACAGCTCAGGATACAAATTTCCTTCTAATTGCCCATGCCCACCCCAAGAATTACAAAAGGGGATGATGGACGGAGCGTTTGAACAAATCAAACACTCACCCCCAGTCAACTGATCTGGGTTTAATCCATCACCATTCTTTAGTTCACTCAGCCACCCCAATTCAGACATGGCTATATGCAAATCAGTCTGACCCTGTGCCCAATGGGAACAGTCCAGCCCGAACTGCCAAGCCATGTCTTCCCTGGACCGGAAACAAGCATCCTGGGACCGGTTTCGGATTCATAATCCTCATCAGCCAGGCTATCTTGAATCCAGTGGCCAAGTGAACAAGGGACTCACCTCTGAGCATACCCTGCCACACTTAGGGCGAACAAAGCGATACAAAAGGTGATGGATTAAACCCAGATCTTTTGACTGGGTGTGAGTGTTTGATTGATTCAGATGCTCCGTCCATCACCACCCCCTTTTGTACCGCTTTTGGCCGCCATTAGTGTGGCAGGGTATGCTCCGACGTGAGTCCCTTGCTCACTTTGCCACTGGATTCAAGCAAGCCGGGCTGAAGACGGCTGGAATGCCAGAAACCGGTCCTCAATATTTGAAAAGATACTGTAGTCTGCTATCAAATAGAAGGCAAATTCAATTGGTCAATGGCTTAAGGGAATCCCTTGACACATAGGGGATACAAGATATTATGGCAATGTGTGACCCATAATATTTAGTATCCCCTTAGTAAATGATGTTGGAAAGCAAAAGGAAGGATGTTATTTGGTATAGAAATGCTGTGCTCTCCCAGCCAACATAAGGCAATGTCAAACAGAATCCTGGTAATTTCTAACACGAGAAACACTGGGGATACCATATATTATAGGCTGCATAGGCTATTATATTTGGTATCCCCTAAGCGTACTGGATGTCAATTCCTACGGAATGATGTACAAAATGGGAAAAGATACTGTAATCTGCTATCTAATAAAAGGCAACTTCAAGTGGTAAATGGCTAAAGGGTACCCCATGGAACGTAGGGGATGTGAGACATTACAGCATGGCTTGAGCCCAAATATTTGGTACCCGCTTAGTAAATGATGTTTTGAAGAAAAAGGAAGGGTGCTTATTGGCAAACGAATACTGTGCTAAGCCATTCAACATTAGACCACATCAAATTGAATCTTTGTAAGTTCTTACCCGAGAAACACAAGGAATACCAAATGTTATAGGCGGTAGAGTCCATTATATATGGTACCAGATATTACAGCAATGCCGAAGCTGTAATATGTGGCATCCCCATAGTACAATTATATGGAAAACGGAGGGAAGGATGACATTTGGCAGGAGAAAACTTTGTTCACCCAGACAACAGAATGTCATGTCCAATTGAATTCTGGTAAGGTCTATCCCGAGAAACATAGGGGGTGGCAAATATTATATAGCCCTTATAAGACATTATATTTGGTATCCTCCAAAGGAACCAGATGTGAAAGCTTGCACAATGAAATCAAAAATGTGAAAAGATGTAGCAGTCTGCTAGCAAATAAAGAGCAACTTAAGTTAATATGTGGCTAACAGGTAATGGTTGAAAAGTTGGGGATTCTAGATATTACAGCACTGCAGAAGATGTAATATGCGGTATCCCCACAGTAAAATATTATGGAAAACACAGGGAATGGTGCTATTTGGCAGGAAAATACTTTGTCCACAGAATGCCATGTCAAATGCAATCCTGGTAAGCTCTACCCCAAGAAATATAAGGGATACCAAATATTATAGCCCAAACAAGGCATTATATTTGGTATTCCCGAAAGGAACCAGATGTGAAAGCTTGTGGAATCAAATGAAAAATGCAAAGAATTAGCGTAATCTACTACCATATAAAAGGTAACTTGAATTGGTCAGTGGCTAAAAGCTAACCTGTTGAAAAGTAGGGAATATCAGAATTTACAGCAATGCAGGAGCAGTAATATGTGATATCCACAGAGTAAAAGATGTTGGAAAACACAGTAAAGGGTGCTATTTGGCAGGAATATACTGTGTTCTTCTAGCCCAAAGTATGCCATGTCAAATTGAGTCCTGGTAAGCTCTAACCCGAGAAACAGAGGGAACACCAAATATTACAGCCCTTGTAAAGCATTATATTTAATATCCCCAGAAGAACCCTGATGTGAAAGCTTACGGTATGAAAAGACAAATTATGAAAAGGTACTTCAGTCTGCTATCAAATAAAAGGCAACTTGAGTTGAAAAGTAGGGGCAATAAATTTTACAGAAATGCATGAGCTGTAATATGTGGTATCACTTCCGGAAAAGATATTGGAAAACTCAAGCAAAGATTCTATCTGGTAGAAAAAGTAATGTGTTCGTGGAGCCTACATAAGGCTATGTCAAATTGTATCCTGGCAAGTTCAATCTTCATAAAAATAGGGGCTACCAAATATTTTAGGCTGTACAGGCCATTATATTTGGTATACTCCAAATGAACCAGATGTGAAAGCTGTGAAATTATATCAAGACTGTAGGCATCTAACTAATAAAAGGTCACTGGTCAGTGTCTAAAAAGAAACCTTTGAAAAGTGGGGACAAAGATATACTAATGCATGAGCAATTTTGTTTGCTACCCCCATACAAAACGATATTGGAAAACACAAAGATTGGTACGCATTGTTAGAAAAAGATATTGTGTTCACTTAACCAATATGGAACTGTCTAGTTACTTACCCATTTCAAATGTTTTCTAAATATGAAATACAAAATGCTATAGAGCAAAGGGAGAGTGGGCTGTAACCAGTAGCACCCAAGATTGGCTGCTAGTCACTAACCAGACTAAGTATAGGGAGTATCCACCACCTAAAACCAAATACCATATTAAGGCTAAGGATATTTTATAGCTTTCAGTTATTTTTTTAATTTGCAATATTTCCCCTTGAAATTGGTCTGCCCTTCCCTTTGCACCTGAAGCAACACACCTATAAACTCTGACTGTAACTTTTATGTGTTAAACTGAAGCTTGCACTGCAGGTATTTGACCGTCTGGATTCTCTTTGGGTTGTTGACCATAACACTATTCATTGCCACACAGCACTTTTAGTGTTCCCAAGCCAGTCAGTCTTCTCTTTTAAACTACAAAAGCACTTTGTATGCTGCAATTTTTCAGCCATACTGTCAATCTTAAAAGAGAAACTAAAAGTCCCAGAATGTCTATGTAGATTAAAAAGAGAAAATTGACATCTCTCATAATAAAGAGAGACTTGACACTGGGGCTGCACCTGAAACAAAATCATTTGGTTATGTTTACTATTCTGAAACAGTGTTTACACATTAATAGGTATTTGTGTAAAATGCCCTATATTCATTTGTAACAATTACGCTTCCTTTTAATAATCATTGTAGAAAATGACCACATTTTGTGTGGCGTCCCTCCAGATTTTTCCTATATCTGCTTTGCTGGCTTTACAACTCTGTGGAATTGACCCCTTCTAGTAGAGTGCATGTGTCCCCTCTTAGATATGGTTAATTTGGCTTATTCCTCATTGGCTGTCCCTACTATATGATGTAGAAAGTGAACACAGGATCCAGAAATGTAATGGCATTAGAGGACTGCAGTGCCCATAGTGCCATCAACTACAGCGGCAGGGCAAATATGGCTTCAGGCCTACCCTGTGTATTCATTCAACCAAACGTTTTTTGTTAGGTAAAATCATTTTGTTTAAATATCAAAAAGTCACTCCTGTGTAGGCCGTATAGCCCACAAAGCAGTGTGCATGGTCTATGAAAGTAGAACAGTAGAAATACACCTCCTAAATACAGTTTCTTTCTGCTTGCATTCTTCATCTGTTGTTGGGGAGAACTATTCTTTCTTATTCTTGCAGCGCGGCACGCCATGCTTTATCACTGTGCAACAAATGTAAAGCCCAGCTCGTATGTACAGACGCCCACCCCTGAATTTCTCTAATTCCCAGCCCACAACCCCCCATTTCTCTCAACAGTCAGTGGTGAGAATAAAATAGTGGAGTCTCACCTGGATGCTTTGAACTTAAATGCATGAAGTCTGCCCTCTGTGTGAAAGTGCCTCTGCTAAGAGCTGTCTCGCTTCTTTCGCTAGTACTTGTTTTGTGTTGCTGCCGCTGCATTAGATTTGCAACCCCTCAACCATGATTACGCAGTTTGCGATCCCTTAATAAAGATGCTGCATCCTAACCTGATTATCTTCAGCTTTGATAGTATCTTAACTAATATGGCGCCCTTAGGGGGACAATGTTTGGGTGCTGCTCTGGTCAAAATAAGCCAGTTTTTGCCTTCCTTCTGTCTCCGGTGCTTGCTGAGCTGCTGAAGGCCCCTGAAGGCAGCAATGAGCCCATGGGGTCCACGCTGCTGCAGCAGCAGCAGGTGAAACTGGGCCCGGTGAAGCTGGAGCAGGCAACGCGCATGGCCTTGGAGCTCCATTTGTTCAGGTAGAGCAGGGGTGGTGGGCTGTCCGGGCAGGTACAGTATCACAAGTTTGGCAGGAATGTATTTTAATACAATACATGCTGAACACCTGAAACTTTTATCTGCATCTTTGCAAGCCATACAAAATGTTTCTGGAGCGTGCTTTGGGTATAGTTATACTTCTGATTTAAGAGGCTAGACTATTGTTTTTTCAGAGCGCAGTGCAGCCTTATTTCTTCTTCGAAGTGCTTCAGTGAATGTATGGGTCAGGCTTTTGATGAGAGAATAAGGACTTTCACCTAGCCCATCAACAATAGCAGTACATTAAACATTCTGGGACTGTACTACAGATGAGTGTGCCAGCGCTAATTGTCGCTGTGCGCCAGAGTATGTCTGTGCATTTGCGTATGTGCGCTAATACAATATGCGCACAGACGCAAACAATTATAAACACAGAGTTCAAAGTCTTCAACAACATCATGGTGCATTATACTCTGATCCTCTGTTTTTTTGTTTTTTAAACACACTTCATTGCCATTTATTATCAGTCTGGTTATCCACATATCCTGATACAAAAATATTATGGCCATAGTTGTTGGCAATATATCCCCCAACCCATCCTGCATTCCACTGCAGTTTGTAATGGATGTGTCCTTGTCTACTCTCATTTTCTGTGGGAATAATGTTGCGGTGGCCCCGTGGTCCCCCCACACCCAACCAATCAAAAACAGTGAAGAGATGCCCCGTACTGCTGTCTCCCCATTGTATCCCTAGAGCTCTGAAGGTTACCTCTCTCGTGTCTGACCGTCTGTAGAAGCCCTTCGCGGGTGCCCCCTGTTCTGTATGTACCCTCCCCTGTGATGGTAATTTATATATCCCTCAATGTCCGGGATCCCCCTGTGCCCTCTCATCCTGCCTTGGTCACTAGGGATGCTCCTATTGTGGTGGTCTCTCAGGGGTAGAAGCGTTAGACTCCCGTCCGTCTCACTGCATGTCGCCCATCATTGTCTCCCAAGCCCTGGCTCTCTCCTCCTTGCCTATCCCTTGCCTCGCATTTCTCAAGAGGACCCTGCTCTCGCATCATGCCCACGTTACTAGCTCCCGTTTCCACCCTTGCACACTGGGGCCTCTCGGGTCTTTCCAGTTACAAGTGATTTCCCCCTGCACCAGGACAAAGGTGAGGTCTAGGAACCCGTCTGTGGTCCTAGTTTTGGCTGTGTGTGAAAACAAACTCAACAGTACATGTGTAGGTGTGCATGGGATTACCCTCTCTGTGATCCTAGCCGTATCCTACGTCACTTCCTGCCAATAATGTGTTAAAGAAGTACAGCTCCACATCATGTGGATGTAGGTCGCTCCCACTGTAGTACATCTCGGGCATCAGGTGTCCTCCCTTGCAAAATATCTGTTAATACGTTCTGGGGTTAGATATTTATTTAGTTATTTATTTATGAGACTTATAAAGCGCGCAAATAACCGTGAGTGTCTCAGTGCTGAGGACAGCAGCATCTACCAGAGCGGAGGGGAATATTGATTAAACAGCCAGGTTTTTGTCATTTTCCTGAATGCTAGTAAAGACTGTCATGATCTGATATTTAATGGAAGGAAGTTCCAGAGTTTTGCAGTGGCGACGATGAAGCGTTTGTCGCCCCATGAGGCAGTTTTGGTACGTGGCACCCTAAGCAGAAATGCATTAGAGGAGCGAAGGGCCCTATTAGGAATATAAGTAGCTAGCTTCTCAATTAAAAACTGAGGTCCAATGTTACGTATAGCCTTGTACGCAATGCACAAGGCCTTGAACTTTATGCGATTTTTCACTGGGAGCCAATGATACTTCTGAATGACTTGGGAGATGGGCTTATATTTTACGTTCCTGAGAGCATTCTGGCCGCTGTGTTCTGGACTGATTGTAGTTTGTGAATGACCTTGTTTTGGGCATTCACAAGTAGCCCATTACATTAATTGATGGTGGACATAACAAGTGTACTGATCAAAGTTTAACCCTCGGTAAAGAGTGAAAATTGTAGAATCTTTTTGATCATTCACAGTTTATGGAATGAGGCTGAGACCACCGAATTAGCATGAGGAGCAAATGTGAGCCTGTCATCAAATATGACGCCCAGATTCCTGACCTTGGTGACTGGAAGAGGAGGGGGATCCTGTGAGGACGGCCACCAGGCAGAGGACCAGATGGGGAACAACTTGCCGAAAGTCATAACCTCTGTTTTATCAGAGTTCAACTTAAGGCAATTGCTGGACATCCAACTGCTAATGGCCAGCATGCCCTGTTGAAAGTTGGCTGCTACCTTACCTTACTACCATCATTGTATACAGACAGCACCAGTTGCGTATCATCAGCATATGATGTTAGGCCCATCCCGTGTGCCTTGATGACTCTGACTAAGTCAGACACATGTATGTTGAAAAATGTCAGGCTTAGGGATGATCCTTGCGGCACCCCACTTGGGAGGGACAATTGGGCAGAGTACAAAAAGTGCCAAGGTTTACCGACTGGGTGCGGTTGGTGAGGAAAGAAGTCAGTCGGGCTCTTGCATTATGTTGGATGCCCATTTTGGTGACACGGTCGATCAGGATGGAGTGATAGACCGTGTCAAATGCTGCTGAGAGGTCCAGTAGCATGAGAACGGCCGCACCTCCCTCATCAAGAGTGATTCTGATATCTTCAGATGCAGTCTCGGTTCCGTGGTCCCTACGGAAACCGAATTGAGTGTCTTCTAGCAGATGATGATCTTCAATGTACTTAGAGAGTTGAGTATTCATCACCTTTTCAAAGATTTTGGCTGGGAAAGGCAGGCTGGCTATTGGCCTGTAATTCTTAGTGTCAGATGGATCTAGGTTTTTTTTTTTTAGCAACAGATTTATAATGATTTTCTTCCAGGTGCGGGGTCAATACCTGAAATAAACATACCATTACAGATGCTAGATAGAACAGGTGCAACCTGTTCAATGTCTGGTAAAAGTACAGCCAGAGGACAAGGGTCGGTGATGGAGCCCAATTTAACAGAGATAAGCATGGTGGAATGTACAAAAGCTAATCAGGTCATAGCGGGCATTTCTGGAGACTTTGGCTGCATGTTCGAGTAATTTCTCCCAATCCTTATCCAGTGGACTGCCGATGCACGACTCCCAATTGTCTTCGCCCACCGATTCTCGCTGTTCCACCTCACGTACGTCTTTTGTTGACTCTCCCCATACCTGGAACAGTGTGGAGCAGGCCGATCAGTAAAGGCACCAGCGGGTACCCACTTCGGATTTATATAGTCCTCTCCTGCGGCAAGGGCAGTCGAGTCCAAGCACGTGGGGTGTGGAGCCCAAATGCGATGCACGGGGCAGCGCAGAAGCGATTCCGCAAGGAGTTCCCGAAAAGGGAACAATCTAACCCGGCACCTGCTCCCCACTCTCCACACAAGTGGCATTCGATCAATGTGGCCGGAGATCATGTGGCTGCTCAGTATGTCGGTACGGGCAAAGCCCCCAACCCCAGTCCCTGTCTCGTTCTTGGGCCTACTACCCTCACTCAGCCCGCATTGGTGTGGGTGTTAGCTCGTCACCTGCTGCAGTCGGAGAGCACCTCCACCAGAAGTTCAAATTTACAGTGTCCCGGCCCTCCTCGCCACTCCAATATCCTCTAGACCTCCTGCTGCCACCTCTCCTCACAGCTCCATGCGCAGCAGCCCCCTGCTCTCCATCTGTCAAGTCGCCTGAATGGTGGGGGTTGTGATCTCAGCTGAGGCGGTCCGACCCGCCTCTCAGTCCCAGGCTTAGGAGGTGTGCTCCCTCCACTAGCGACACTGCCGGCTCCCAGATATGCAGCCAGTTCCACCGGCTCCACTGAGTATCCCGGGCACCTAGACCCTGGTAGGTAGGCCCCCGCTCTCAGTCGGCTGCCCCGCAGTACTCCACACACGGACCCTCAATGGCTCAGGGCACCTCTGCCTCCCCTCCTTGCTTCTTCACTGTCCGGAGCCCCCAGCACGTGCATTAGTCCCAGCGGCCCCCGCTCCAAACTGCCGCCGGTTATCCGTTCGGTACCTGGCTTCGCAACAGAGGTCACCCCCAGGTCCTCGGTGTCATTTTCTCTGACCGCTTCTCCCTCTCCACCTAAGCCCAGCTACTGCCTCTTCATTCTGGAGACCGCGAAGTCCTGCTCATCCAGCGCTCCACCAGCTCAGATCGCCCCTCGAATCTCCATTGTGCGGGAGACGGTCACCCGTTGCTCCCTCAGAGTTGTAGCTCAAAGAGCGAGCGCCAACTGGGCTATCCCGCGTCACCTCCTTTCAGCTCATTTCACAGTGAAGGTGAGCGGTTGCGCCCCGATTTTCGATTCCTGCCTGCTCCCCCGATCTTCACCTGTCCGGGGATGACTTTGTTAGGTGAAGGGCCCCTCTATATCGGGCAGGAAGGGCTGTGATGGGGGATCACCCGCAGGAGCTCCGGTTCAGGCTCCACGCTCCATCGGCGTCCAGCCACACCCCCCACAGACTGATCCTCTGTAAGGCCGTTGGGAGCATAATCTGGCGCACAGTGACAATTAGTGCTGGCGCAGTCATCTGTAATGCGGCCCCGGAATATGATATCTTTTGTTTGGTCTTACAATCGAGTAAGCAACAGAGATACTGGGAAGCTGCTGCTGTGAAGGCTCACTCGGAAATGTAGCAGTCCTCAGAACAAAAAGACTGTAATGCTGCCCCTGCTGTGCCAGTCATGCCATCCCTTCTTTGGCCTCACACGGGTACAAGTTGCAAGGCTCCGGAAACATGTAGCATGCCTTTTGTGTGTATGACATGCACCTGAGAGTTTACATATAGGCCTATATTTAGCAGTCTCAATGCCACAGAGTGGCATAATTGTGTTCATCAACAGGGCATTGTCAACGTGTCCTTGCAACTTGCAGAACACCACATGCAAGTTCTATCAATGGGACCAGTCATCAGACTTTTCCTTCATCAGTCATAATTAGTAACTGTCTCTTGTAAGGTTTGATGGAACACAGCATTTAAGATTTGAATGGGTTAAACCAGCATCCAAATGTAATACTGTGTTGGAAGACTGCAGATTAAGCAGGCATCCAAGAAGCTGACAATGAAGCATAGTTTCGGGGTCACAGCACCAAACCACCACCAACTTCTGAATTGTAAATGGGATTTTATGTTTAATGAGATCTTGGCCACAATGTAGCCTGATATATCATCCAGTCTTGACCAAAGGTCCAATAATGTACAAAACTTTCCTTTTTATAAATATTTTCTATATGTATCCATCTTTTTCTTTCCATACCAACCATCTGTAACTTTCCTACCCATGCATCACCTACCATCTTTTCATTCAACTGATCACCCAGACATCCATGCATGTACTCATACAGCTGTCCATCCATCCAAGCATTCATACAAATAGCCATCATTCCACCAACCCATCTATCCTAACTGCACCTCTGCTTCCTAAATGCTCACATTACCTGGATGGTAGCCACATAATTCCACTACAAACCACATACACCGACTTTACTCTATAACACATAAATATTTACATTTACAATGCCAATAGCTCTAACTCTCTTTTTCTAAGTGATCACTCCACTGCAAACATAAACAAGCATTTGCAATGCCATAGGTTTCGCATTTGCGAGAGTTTAAGCTATCGGCATTGTAAATGAAAATGCCTTTTCTTTATCTGTTTTGTAATTAACATATAAATAAAAAATATTGTAATTTACAATGTTAATAGCTCAAACTCTTGTAAATACGAGACCTATTCCCTTGCAAAGAATCAGCCGCCATTGTCCCGGGCTGCTTGGAAAGTGAAAGCACCCATGGCGCGCTGAATGTTGCAGCAAAGCCTGTTCTGTCTGCGGTAGGAGAAACTCATTTGAAAACCAGCATTAGATTGTGCTGTGCAGCATGAGGCATAAGCGTGCACCAGGTTCCGTGCGTGAAAAAAAGCCATGTGGGAAACCAGAATTAAGGTGTGCACAAGGACCTGTGCCTTAAAAACAGCATTATGGAAAACCAACATTAGAGTGTGCTGTGCCGCATGAGACACGAGCGTGCACCAGGGTCCATGTATGAAAACTTTCATTAGTGTGTGCTTTGTAGCGTGAGGCATGAGAGTGCACAATGATCCATGTGCGAAAACCAGCCATGTGGTAAACTAGCATTAGAGTGTGCTGTGCAGCGTGAGGCATGAGCGTGCACCAGGATCTGTGCACGAAAACCAGCTGTGTGGGAAACCAGCATTAGAGTGTGCTATGCAGCGTGAGGCATGAGCATGCGCCAGTCTCCGTATGCAAAACCCAGCCATGTGGGAAACTATTATTAGAGTTTGCTGTGCAGCACGAGACATGAGCGTTCACCAGTACCCTTGCATTAAAACTGGCCGTGAAAAACCAGCATTAGTGTGTGCTGTGCAACGTGAGATACGAGCTTGCACCAGGATCCGTGCGCGAAAGCCAGCCATGTGAGAAACCTGCATTAGAATGTGCTGTGATGCGTGAGACACAAGCGTGCACCAGGATCCGTGTATGAAAGCCATCATCAAAATATGTGCAGTGCTACATGAGACACGAGCATGCACCATGATAAGTGCATGCAAAAATACCCCTGTGGAAAACCAGCATTAGTGTGTACTGTGCAGCATGAGACATGAGCGTGCACCAGAATCTGTGCATAAAAACCAGACATGTGGAAAAGTAGCATAGAGTGTGCTGTGCAGCATGCAACACAAGCGCGCACATGGATTTGTGTAGGAAAACCTGCCGTGCTATGTGGAAAACCAGCATTAGAATGTGCTGTGCAGTGAGTGACATGAGCGTGAACCAGAATTCCTGTACAAAAACCTGCCATGTAGGTAGCTGGCACCAGAATTGATGCTGTGAGCCCCCAGCATGCACCAGGATCCGTGTACAAACAAAGACAGTAGGGGAACTAGTCCCAGAATATGTGCTGTGTAGCCTGAGACACGAGCGTACGCCAGTATCTGGGTTAGAAACCAGCAAGGTGAGAAACGAACATCAGAATGTGTGCCACCAGTGTGCACCAGGAACCATGTATGACAAGCATTTGCAATGCAGTAGGTGTCGCATTTGCCAGAGTTTAAGCTGATGGCATTGTAAATGAAAATAACTTTTATCTATCTGTTTTGCTAATTAACACATAAATAAAAGGCATCGTCATTTACAATGCCAATAGTTCAAACTCTTGTAAATGCGAGACCTATTCAAAGAAGCGGTCCCCATTATACCTGGCTGCTCGGAAAGTGAAAACATGCATGGCGCACTGAATGTAGCAGGAAAGCGTGTTGTGCCTGACGTAGGGGAAACTCATTAAAGAAAATAGAGCTTCAAGACTAAAAAAGACGTAGCGTGTAACAACTGAAGTAAAAGGGCCAGTCCTCATGGGAGTTTACAAATGAAGACAAGGCGGTGCTAAGGAGGGACTTACAGGCCTAATAACGAATCAGAAGCCACCATTTACGAAGGACAATGACACAAGCCAATACGAAGGACAATGACAAAACCTAATGGCAAATACGAGAGGAGAGTGGGCGCGGCTTCTATTCCATGCTCCAATACATCATGCCACAGAGTAGCGCATGCGCTCCTGCTCAGGCTCATCCTAAAAAATAAGTAAAAAACATTGCCATTTACAATGCCATCAGCTCTAACTTTCACAAAAGTATGAGACCGATTGTGTTGCCAATGCTTGTTTAATTAGCATGGACACAAAAAGATAGAGCAGCTGGTAAAATGGCAACTATGTTGTATGAGTCAAACTAAACATGCACTGTTATTTAACTTATTGTGCACGTTATGTTTGTCATTAACACCTTCTGACATATTCATTATATGGAAATCAAAACACTTTTTTCAGACGGCTTTACACAGCACAATTTTCGTCTTTTGTTTTTTTACATGAGGACACACACTTTCATTTTTGGGCACGGGGAGATTAAGGGATTTGCCCAGAATCACAGAAGATTTTGCGTCGTTACCGAGAGTCGAACCCAAATCCCCAGGTCCGAGGTCGAGCGCCTTAGCCGTTAGGCTAAACCGTTTTCTCTACCGTATTTTCATACTTTGCTTTTTTCATTGCCTCTTTTTACCTCTACCCTATAATCTTTCGCACGTTTTGATATTATTTTTCCCCTTATTTGAACCTCTGCCAGTTTTTATTCTCTTCCTCTCATGTTATTTCGTTACAATTCGATGTGCTTCAGCAATAGTTTCTTTGCTTTCACGTTTATTAACTTAATTGCCATTTCCATTAGGGTTCATTCTATTTATTTCTGTCTGTCTCTCTTCGTGTAAAAGTTTCTGATTATTTATTGCCAGAGCAGAGTTTGGCTTCCTGTTGAATCGTGTATCCCTGCACTCAGCCTGAGCAGTGATCAACTGATTCTGTCTGAATCTACCCGGGCTGAGTTTCATTTCCGAAAAGTGCCGAAGAGCAGGGGATACAGGATATCGTGGGGATACCACATATTACACAACACCGGCCACTGGAAGCACTCCGGTGTTGCTGTAATTCAGACCGGCTTTGGGTAGTGCATGCTATATTTCTGCGCAGTGCTGACTTTCATGTTGGCAGCAGACACCACAAAGTGTCTGAATAGCACGGCCTTTTTACAGTCATTTCGGTTTATTTGGTTGTGTTTTGCTACGTGCAAACGTATGATATTTCATGAGTGAAATGGAATTGAAATCTATGACCATTTCTCAGTGCAAAATTATCGGAATACATTTATTTAGTCTTTTTTTATTGTTAAGAGGCTGCATTTTACTAGATTGCAGACCCTTTCTGCGAGGGTTACTCATATATCACGCAGTGATTATTTTAATTACAGGTCGAAATGTTCAGTTATTGACTGTCTCGCATTCCACTTGGTCACTAATAGCTAGTTGTTTCACACTTATTTTTAAATGATGCCTAGACAGCTCTTCACACTGAACAGCAGCATTAGTTAAAGTCTATATTTGAATAATTACAATGGTGTGATCTCGTTTTCTACTCCGGAAGCTCTATGATCATTAATAGCAGTTATTAGGTTTTTTTATCCAATTCAGTCTCCTGAAATATATTTTAATACCTGCTCCGCAGTTATTGCTTTTTACATGTATAATGTACAAATGAGTGTCATTGCCATCATTTGCCTGATGGGAACTTTTTTTATTATATTTCTTCTCACCCAGCTCTCTGCTTCTTACTAAGATGTGCAATAATTAGAGAAAAGCAATTAGAATTATACAGAGATGGTTTCTTTTTTTCCTTTAGGGCTGCGGAATATTGTTTTATACAGAAAGAACAATTGATGGACGGAATGCTGTACAATGTCAAACATTAACCCCCAGTACAGAGATCTGGGCCTAACTCCATCGTCAGGGCCCGCCTTTGGCATGGGCAAGCTGAGCCCAGGCCCAGGGCGCCAATTTTCTGATTGGTGCATTGAGCTGTGTACATTAAAGTTATGTTGATGGAGCAAGGTCTCAGAGAAAAGAAACTTGCTCAAAAGCAATCCGCTCGTTTAACTGACTAACAAGTTATTAATAAAGTTTTGTGGAAATTGATGAGCAATCACATGAACATTTGGGTTAGTGAAGGTTGCGTATGCATGTATTAATCGGATAAGATTGAAAAGGACTACCAACGCTTTAAACGGGAAATCTGTTTTGCGCATGCATCAACTACCTCTACGTAGGATGACGAAGTAATGTTTGGAGGGAAAATTCTTGAGCATGAGCATAAGCTTTTAAATGGCGTCTTGAAGACTCGCATGCATGGCACCTGCTTATCAGAAATAAAAGCAAGCTATTTTACTAATGCTAATGCGGGGAAAGGCTTAATAAATAAAATGAGATAGAATAGAGGTGGATGGTATACAGTGCAAACACTTTATTTGAAAAATTAACATTTGTCTTTTGACTTTTATCATTAGTTTGTATTTGGGCCTTTCTCACATAACTGACTTGAACAGAGTGACGCGAAGTCTGCGCATGCTCACTGAGGAGAGTCATGAAGGTCATGACAGGGCGTTTGAAAGGGAGCCAAAGATCAAGTGTAACATCGTGAGACCAGGATGCTGCTGAGTTCAACCATAAAGAAATGCATTCATATTAAAGTTTAATTTGTTGCAGTATCATTACATTTAGCACATGGGAATAATGTTTATGAGTAAAAAGTAAGGGGTTAGGTTTACGAACAATGGTTTAGCTGAAAATTGTGGCATGTAAGCATGTTATGATGAAGACCCCCCTTTCCCATACCAATCAAATTTAGCATTTTCCCGATATTGAAACATTAATGGCTGGAACATGCAGAACGAAAGGTATAATTAAGATAGCTTTAGTTAGTTAGAGTTGAGTTGCTAAGTGAATTGCTGGGGGAGATCCTGATGATGAAGCCTTGCTGCTGGGAGAGAAGCTGACTGCTGAGAGATGCGGGTGTTGCGGGTGTTAGCCTAAAGGGGTGCTAAAAACATCACCCGCCTTATGATAATGAAGCCCTAAAAGCACTTTACTCTGGCAAATCAGACAGAAACAAACAGGCAGGGACAAGGCTGGAGGAAGATGAGAAGGGTGCTGCTGTTGGCATTGATCCAGCGGTTCACCAACAACAGATACTGCACTACCATATACTCACCTTGGCCCATAAAACTCACAGTTTAGGATTAGTATAATCAATATCTCATTTCATTTATAACTAACCTTTCACAGATGAACAAGTTCTTTCTTCTAGTCCATGGACCATTAGTTGAACTAATTGATGGTGATAATTAACATAAACTAACTTTTCTTTACTTTTAAGTAAATCACCAAAGACTCAAGAAAGTTTTAAAATCTTTATCTAAATTTTCGAACGTATGCGAACGATCTCAATACAGTGCAGTCACTATCATTCTTAGGAGAGAACATTTAATTAATAAAAAACAATGCATTTATCTTAGACTTCCACAAAAACTCAATGCCGAAAGAGAAAGGATAGAGAGAAAAGATGAAAAACATTAACAAATAACAGATATTTATGGTTACCAAGGATGGTGTGGAAGACCAACCCCTGGCCAAAGGGCTGGTAGGGGTCCTCTGAGATAGATTCGGGCGACAAAGACTTCTGCTCAGGAGTCAGGACAGGATACTTGACCTTCCTAAGATACCAACGGTTGCGTCAAACCCCTGTCTGACACTCTCTTCCACCTCGAAATTCTTCCGCAATCTTCAGCTCTAACCCAATTGATTTGGATAGAAAGTTCTGCTTCAGGTTCTATAATCAGTTGTTCATTGCCGTCCCTTCACCCTCTGTTCCCTGCTTTCACACATAAAGAAAACCATCATCTGCGTGAGGCAGCTAAAATCGCTTCTTTAGGTGTTCTGTGGCAGGCCCGGGGATGTTTGTGTTCAGGGGCCTGTCCCTGCTCCTCCATATAATGACCAGTGAACACCAAAAGGACCCCCTGCCTCATTTAATTCACTACCATCAGCAAGTGCATCAAATTTCTCTCCGCCCACGGCGATATCTTAGCAAAGGCTGGCTCTACCAAGGCCGGCCCCGTCCATCGTTGTTTTGCTCACTACGCCATTCCAGTATGGGCCCAGCCATATGGAAATCAATCGTGACCCAGCTCCGCATGGGAACAGTTAAGCCGGAACTGGCAGGCCTGGTCCTCCATGGACTGGAAACAAGTATCCTAGGAATATTGTTTTATTGTAGGGATTGTAAATAGAGACTAATCACAGATTACACTTCTATAGCAATGAATGTTTTAGGTGCGGAATAGTAATTTAAATATATGGCACTTGAGTAGATCCAAATTCTATAAAGGATTGAAATGTATTTACATCCTATGTTTGTATGTCACAATAAATAATTCAACTCAAGAAATCTTTTGAAATCAGGTAGATTATCAGCAGTGGCTGACATTAATTCAATATATGGGGCCAAAAGAAGCGACCACATCACACCTATTTTATCCACCCTCCCCTGGCTTCCCATCGAGGCAAGATCTATCTACCAGACTGCCTGTATCACTCACAAAGCCTTGCACTCCTCCTCTCCTAGCTACCTGGCGAATAAACGGACACTCTCTGGAGACTCTAGACCATCACGTAATGCGGAACCTTTACTGTTTGAACCCCCCACTTTGAAGAAGGAGAGATCAATGGCCCAATCCTTTTCAGGCAATGCAGTGAGAATCTGGAACTCACTTTCGCCTCAGCTCCGGACCACCACCTCTTCCCAGGCCTTCAAAACTGACCTCAAAGTTCTCCTCCTTCAAAGACACTTCCAAATTTAATTCATGCCTTCTCTATTATCTGAAGGAAGTCCTTCCATTATAGGAAATTCTATTCTCCATGACTATGGAAGTGCCTTCCCAGTGTGTTCTTGTGGTTTGAGTGTCTGCCATTTATTGCAGTATTATCCTTCTACTTGTATTTTGTACTCTTTTGTAACATGCACACATCACTTTTCTCTTGTAACGTATTGTTTGCTACCTCTTGCATTTTGTTTGCTTTTGATACTTGCACAAGTGACACCATTGCCTACGTTACGTTTGTTCTTGTGTTTTGAGTGTCTGCCAATTATTGCAGTATTATACCTCTACTTGTACTTTGTACGCTTTTGTAACTTGCTCATGTGTCTCTTTTTTCTCCTGTAATGTACTGTTTGCTACCTCTTGTATTTTGTTTGCTCACAATTGTCACTATTGCCTCATGTAACATAACGTTTGCGTTTGTAATTTGTTCACTTGTAATTTTCTCCTTATGTATCATTACTGTTCCTATTGTGAAGTGCTCCTACACCTTCGGCTCTATAAAAACGCGTAAAATAAATAAATAAAAATAAATAAAAGCTTGTACTGATTATGAATTATTCCTCTAAATCTGTATTATGAAGTGTAGTTCCAAGCTACTGCTATAATATGCCAAATTCTGACTACATTGCCTAATTGCTGATATTAATTTATGCATCTGAATTTAATACAACACCTACTTAAATCATAATTGACTGGGTCTCTAATTTTTCAATATTTTTCTCCCATAGAATGTGGACATATCCTTCCGATCTTGATGCTTAATAAGGAGAATCATAGTTTATTCAGAACAGAAGGTTTTGCTTATGTTATTTAGTAGCAGAACGTCTGGGCAGTATGCCATATGCTTCATCAGCTGTAAGTTAAAAGTAAGAGAACTGTCGTAACTGTTGTCCATGCTTGAAAATACATGAATGTGGTGTATGTCATGTATGCTGCTATTTTGTGCAATATTACTGATGTTATGATTAGATGGAGGGTTTCACATACAGTTGCACATTGTTTGTGACACGTGTCACTTAACTTGCTGTGTGTCATGTCAAATGCGTGACATGGGATGGTACATTGCTGGGCTTCAGTTGCTGACTGCAATGTGTATTGGCTTGGATTCTGTTATGGATAGCGGGGTCCCTATTATGTATGGTGCACACTTTCCCTATTTGCGCATGGCACAACTTGGAGTCGGTGCACTGGACACAAACATGAAAAGTGGGACCTATTACATAGATTGTGCTGAACCCATGGCTACCATGTACACATGCTGCCATGAGGGCAGCACTGTCAAGTGAAATGCAAAATAGCTTTCAATCAGCTGCTCCATATTTCACTGTACATACTGAAAGGCACATGCAATTTGAGAGGGAATTTCATGTTCCCTTGAAGGCTGGTGCAGTGATTGGCTGCACCTGCATGCAAGGCAATGTCTGTGGTAGCCATGGGATACTCATTAAGCCCTCCTGAGGGTTGCTCTTAGTGGGCACACTGACAGTGCACCACATCCAAGGTGGTGCACTGTTAGTGTGCATAATGAGAGCTTCTTGACCTCTGCGCCTGGGCCTGTGATATAGTCCAGGTGTAGACCCAATGGTATTTCCTCATTTGACTGGGAAACACCACCATGTAAGAGTGGAGACGCCCCTTTTAGACAGCTCTATTGCATTATGGGCACCAGCCCTATCAGCATTACACAAGGTGAGGTACCTGCATCTGTGGACACCTCTGTAATTACAAAGTCCCCTGGGTGCGCGCATAGGGGCAAATAGGCTCATGGCACACCCAGGGCACTGTTATGCTGCCAATGTGTATGTACCTTTCGACTGCATGTTGTGTGTTTATAGTGGATATGTGTGTTATCCTATGCACAATAACTTATTGAGTCAGTATTATATGAGGCCCAGAGATGTGCCTGAGGCCCAGAGTTGTGCCAGATGCCCGGCTATTGTTACAGAGAATTTTAAATGTTACTTACCTACAAGTAGACCATTGCCATATTGTCCATTTTGGAAGCGGTCATTGATGATGCTGTTGTGGAAAATATATGCATTATGCAGGCTATCTGGATATTTGGCCAGTACATTGGTGAAGAGTTCCCGATGATCCAAAAAGGTCTTGGACACTGATTGAGTTGGTATGTTTCCTGTTATGGTATAGATGGGCAGATGCTGCAGGAGAGACCAGTTTTACATGCGTGCAGTCTATTGCCCCAAGAACATGTGGAAAGCTTGTGATGCCATAGAGGCCTTGTTTTATCTCCATCTGCTGATGTTGTGTGTTGTGTGTTGGGGAATTGTGGCTACTATGGTGTGAGGTGAATAATGGCATCCAGGACGGATGGAGGAAGGTTGAAAACGATGTACGGGAGACGGATCGCTGAAAGAATATCGACGGACAGAATATCGACCATCAAAAATATCGTTGAGAAAATATCGACAGTCAAAATATCGAGTTTCTATCTACAAACAGGTAAGTACAAAAATATCGAGTTAAAAATATCGTTTACAAAAATATAGTTGTAAAAAATATCGTATTTACTAAAAACAGTGTTAAATTAAATTAATATTAATAATTAATTACTAAAATATACTTAAAATTACTTAAATTAACTTATAATAATTAAATAATTAATGAAAGTAAAATAAATATTTTTTTATTTCATATTTATTAAACATATATATATATATATAGTAATAAAATATAATAAAATAATACCCAAAAACTGAAAACTGACCCTGAACCCTAAAATACCCCTTTACCCAAAAACTGAAAACTGACCCTGAAACCTAAAAATACCCCTTTACCCAAAAACTGAAAACTGACCCTGAACCCTAAAAATACCCCTTTACCCAAAAACTGAAAACTGACCCTGAACCCTAAAAATACCCCTTTACCCAAAAACTGAAAACTGACCCTGAACCCTAAAAATACCCCTTTGCCCCAAAACTGAAAACTGACCCTGAACCCTAAAAATACCCCTTTGCCCAAAAACTGAAAACTGACCCTGAACCCTAAAAATACCCCTTTACCCAAAAACCCAAAACTGACCCTGAACCCTAAAAATACCCCTTTACCCAAAAACCCAAAACTGACCCTGAACCCTAAAAATAAAAACGATATTACTTCACTTACCTTAAAAACGATATTACTTCACTTACCTTAAAAATGATATTTTGGCTGTCGATATTCTGTCCTGTCGATATTTTCTCCAAACGATATTTTGGAGTCGATATTATGTCCAAACGATATTTTGTAGTCGATATTATGTCTGTGCACCACGGGGGAGACACCTGCCACTGGTGCTGCTGTGGTCTGGAATGATCTGGAGCCCAACATGTGTAAGATGGGCAGGAACTTGGACTGTGTTGCAGTCCCTGTCAGTTGGTGGCTGTAGCCATGGTGAGATCTGATGCAGCAAGATCACAATTGACGCCCTCCTGTGGCGATAATATCTTATGACATCTTCATCCCTCAGCCCAATGAGGGTGATCCTCTGGCGATAGATGGGCTCCCTTCTCCTGCGCTGCCTTTGAAGTGGTGGAGGTGGGGGTGGTTGTGGTATTTGGTCTGCTGGTGGTTGTTGTCTTCTCTGTCCAACTACCAGCTGCAAGATTTGGAGGTCCATGTTTTCTAATTTGATGCCAGACTGTTCTGCCAGGCTTCTCTTTTGTTTCTATAGCACATGTGTCATTTTCTACTCATGGGTTTGTGAGGTGCAGGGATTCTAATGCACTTTTAAAATTCCATGGCGCAGCCCAGAGATGCTTCTGCACGCAGAATGGTTGTAAATATCCCTGCATCAGTATTGCAATACATTTTACGTAGGAACGCCTACCTTGCATATATTTAAATTTACGTTTCACAGCAAATTTTCCACGCAGATCTATTCCAATGCTGGGCTGTCTCCCATGATGCATCCCCCTCGATGCATAACTTTGTAAATGTGGCCTAAAAAACTTGCATCACAAAAAATTCCCCCCACTTTCTAACAACTATGCTGGCACCTTCCTGCTTTCCTTAATCTCCTTGAGTCTTTTCATTCTGAACCATCCTCATTCTAAACATAGAGCCCTGGTTAAATGACTTTAGGATCTATTTATGTTGGGAAAGAGGAATGTGAATTTCTTTAAGGGACATACATTTTTATTTTTCACTATTTGTGTTCTTGAGGTTACACTCATTGCTTATCTAATTCTACTGAAACTGAATTTACTTCATCTAATCACACATCCTTTCTGAATTCTGTATTTTTACAGTGCTTGATTTGCATTGATTTATTTGATGACTTGTAATAAACCCACTTAAATTTAGCCAGCGATTCCAGGTCCTAATTGTGTAGCCAAATGAGTGAAACAAAATGTAATTGTTTTGTTGAAAGCTAACTCCTTTTGCCTCTCAGTCAACCAGAAAGATTTATCGGATGAAAAATGGTAACCGCGTTCCAGTGCACCATCAGATGGTAGCAGAGAAAGGTTGGGTTCTGAAGCAAAGGTAGTTAGGACATCCCATTCTGAAATTGTCCAAATCCAGTCCAAGCCCCTAAAGCCCATGTGTTGCGTCTGAGGATTGATGGAGTTCCAGCAGTTTGGGAGACACTTGTAACCATGGAGAAGTGAGCATTATTTAGGTGGTTGTTTGCATTTACATACATCTATCTTGCGGTGTTATGCGGAGATTGTGTGGTTGATGCAGTAATGTTTTAGGTTGTTGTGTGAGTGTAGCACTTAATGCAGAGAAGTAGAGGGTGATATTAGGCTCTATAAAGTTATTAGGGTAGAAAACACTGTTGTTATTGTCCGCTATATTTTGTGGTGCTTGTCGTGAGACGTCATCGACGGCACAATTGAGATAGGGAAATTTAGCTTTGTGTGAGAGTAAGTTGTGGTTGGTATAGTGGATCCTAGTGCACAAGGAGAAGCTACATCAATTTGGGTGATTCCCACTGTTTGAGGAGGGTGAACTGCTGTGAGGAGTGAGGATTGCGTCCCAGTGTGCTGCACTGAGATTGGTCAGTGGGTGTTAAGCGAGGAAAATCCACCTCCTTGTGATATTTTTCCTAGCTCACCCTCCTCAACACCAAGTTGACGGGCACGAGCGAGAAAAGTCCACCTCTCTGCAAGATTTCTCAACGCAGGCGGTCGATTTCTCAATGTGGGCGGTCGCGGGTGGTCACGACCTCTTGTATTGTGAAACCTTCCGTTCGCAGAGAGAAAGTTGCCGGTCACGTAGAAAATCTACTCGACAGCAGAATAGAAGCAGCGCCCTCTTGAACTGCGCATGGTGCTGTTCACATTAATTTTCCAGCACAGGGCAAACACCCGGTGGTGAAAATCAACACGAAAGGCGTGACCAAGCGGAACTCCATTTGGCGTGGTGACGTTTTTGGGTCACTTCGCAGAGTTCCACGTAGCGGAACTCCACAAACTCCATCCAAGCTTACCTTTTGTAGGGAATGTTGGCTCTATACAAAGAATATGTCAGCAGGGAACTCCTATGATGCAAGGTGGCAATGGCTCCCCACCACAAGGTAGAGGTTGTGGAGTTTTGATTGACCTGAATCATGGGGTTGATGTGGCAACTTTGAAGAGAATGAATCCTTATGATTATTTCAATAAATTGGAGCATTGGAAGTGGGAATGTCATCTTAATCCCCATATCATGGTGAATGAGAACCAGGTCTAGAATTTAAGGTTTGCACTGCCACAGAATATTAATTCCCTGGAGTCACAGTATGTACAGAGACCAAGAATGCTACATTTTTAAGTGCCACAAGCTCCAGTAATGCAGTCTCCACAAGCTCCGATTCTGCAGCAAAATGCGAGCGGTCCACGATTTAATTCATATTCAGTCCCAAATTTGATTCAGCATTCTTTCTAAAATCAGAGTGTGTTTCAACAATTTCCTCTGTTTGAAGCATTTGAGGATTACAGTTCTGACCTGTCACAATGATCGTGCCTGAGGGGGAGGAGGATTGCGTGCTTGGTACAGTCTTAGCGGTAGATCAGAGTGGTCCATTTGTAGAAGGTGAGGTGAATGGTCACCCGTATAATTTCTGATTGATACTGTTGCTATCTGCTCCACTGGCAGAACAGTGTAAGTTTCAAGCCTACCTTTGTCAGGAAAATGAATCCAAGTTGTAGAAATTGCAAATAAGAAAATGGCAAGCCTAGTGACAGAAGAAGAACCTGTTAAAATAGAGTCCTTTGAGGAGAATCACAAGTTTGTGGTGTGTGACTCGATGCCTGTAAATCTAGTAGGGCATGATCTGTTGTGCAAATTGAGCCCCACCATTTACTCTACCCCATAGGGTGTAGAGTATTAGACCTATGAAGAGGATGTTTCCATTAAATTGCCAAGACAAGGTCCAGACATTTGACTGTTCCCCGTGATGACAAAATTATGATTTACCTTCAAGTCTTAAAGATACTGTGAAACAAGAGGTCTGAGATTTTTCAGGAAAAGACATAGGTCTCATCAAGAGAGTTGAGCCGGTCCGCAATAATGTAAAACCTTGATTATCCAAGAACACCGCAATATAATCTGACCCCTGAAACTTTTGCTGGATCACTCCAGTGATTGACTTAATGAAGGTATTTTGAAGTAGATAATGGTAAGTCCATGTAATTCACCTATTATGGGCTTACAGAAGCCCAGCGGCAAGCACTGCATAGTCCAGGACCTGAGAAAGATAAACAACATAGTTATTCCATGTTGTCCGTGGTACCAAATCCAGCTGTGATTTTATTTCAAATTCCACATGAGGCTGAGTGTTTTACTGTCATTGACTTACATCCAGCTTTTTCCCATACTGTTGCATGAGGACAATCAGTTCCACTTTGAATTTCAGTTCTAGAACCGTGTTTTGGCTTGGTGCGAGTCTTACAAGGGTATATGGAGAGCCCCTCAATTTTCAATCAGATCCTTTAAAAGAATCTTGAGTTTTTGGTTATGCCCGGTAATTCAGTTCAAGTATATTAACAACCTGCTGGTTGTGTCACCTACACAGGAAGCTTGTAAACAAGGCACTATGGCTCTGTTGAACCACCTGGCTGAGAATGGACTTAAAGTGTCTCCAAGCAGGTTACAGTATTGTCAACAAGAAGCCCTGTATTTTGGACATCACATTGACAAGGGAACGAGGAAAGTGTCACAAGAAAGATTCTCAACAATTCTGAAAATTAATCTATCAACTACTCAGAAAGAAGTCAGGATGTTTTTAGGAATGGAGGGCTACTGTAGCCTTTGGATTCCCACACTTTCCGTAGTGGCCAAGCCTTTAAGGAGGCCAACACACAAGGATGTGTCTGATGTGGTACCTTGAGATACTAACTGTTTGATTGCCTTCCTAGAGCTGAGAGAAAGTCTCTATTGTGCCCCAGTGTTGGGAATTCTTGATTACAATAAAGCATTTGCTCTTTTTTGCAGTGAGAGGGAGGGCTGCACTCTCTCAGTGCTAACACAGTTATATGGAAATGGTCAAAGGCCAGTGGCCTATTTTATAACTACGCTTGATCCCGTAGCTGCAGCGCTGCCTGGAACCCTTAAAGATGTGACAGCAACAGGTGTCAGTATAGAGCAGTGTGAAATTATTGTGATGGGTCATCCCTTACCGTATTTGTGTCCCATTCAGTTGAGATATTGTTGACCCGTACCCAACACTTAACAAAGACTCACCTGACCAGATATGAGCAGGCCATAGGGGCAGCAGATAATGTGACTTTGAAAGGATGTACTACCTTGAATCCTCCTACCCTCATACCCCTGCCTGAAGTTGAGGATGAGGAGTGGCAAGTAGAGAATGACTGTATTGATGTCACTGAACTATGCACAAAGCCAAGACAAGATATTCAAGATGAGCCACAGCCTGAGTCCAATTTTTTACTGTTTGTGGATGGGTCCTGCCTATGAGACAATGAAGGACACTTGAGAGCTTCCTATGCAGTTTAGTACAGTCTCAAAGATAATCAAAGCTTCCTGGCTTCAAGGAGGGACATCAGCACAAGTGTTTGAATTGATCGCTCTTACTAGGGCGTGTTGGGTTTCTTCATATCTGAAATTGACAATTTTCACTGTTAGCCAGTATGGCTTTGATGTTGTTCACGGCTTTAGACAATTATTGTTACAAAGAGGAGTCATGACTTCTTTAGATTCCCCTATTCATATTGGCGAGGATGTAAAGAGGTTGCTAGCGGCATTACAGTTGCCTGGCCAGATTGCAGATGTGAACTGAAGTCGCACGATACTGTGCCCATGGTGCTTGTATATTAGATAGTGAATATTGTAACGAATCTGAAGATGAGACCAATCACACACTTTTGTAAACCATAGCTAATATGTGAGAGGAGGTTAAGAGGGTACAGGAAAAAGTGTCAGAAGCAGAACAGCAAAGTTGGGTCAAAGCCGGTTGTGTCAAAAGAGATGATGACATTCTTGTTTCGGCAGATGGAAGACCTGTGTTGCCAGACAGTCTGTTGCCCCCAATGGGTACCATTATCATGGTCTGCCTCATGTAGGAAGGGATGCTATGTACTGTGCATTCCTGCAGACTTGGTTTAATCCCAGATTCAGATTGATGGCTTAATGATTGTGTCACAGCTGTGTTGTGTGTCAGCTGATGAATGTAGGGAAATGAACTGCAGTAACATTGAGCCACATAGGGAGATCAGGAGGTCCATTCAACAATATGCAGTTGGACTTTATCGAGATGCCTCTATGGAACGAGCTGAGAAGATTCGTACGGTGTTTGCGTGCATCTTTTCCTATTGGGTTGAAACTAACCCGACCAGAAGAAATAACAGTCTCGTAGTAGCTAAATTGTTGTTGAGGGGTTTAATATCAAGGTTTCATTTCCTGACTTCTCTGGAGTCAGACTGAGGGACTCATTTCAATAAACAAGAGGTCCTGAAAATGTTATGTGTGGCATTATAAGAAAAGCAGAGACTACATTGGAGTTACCGACCTGAGGCTTCAGGAATAGTGGAATAGGTGAATGGCATGCTGAAATCCAGACTAGCTTAAGTGTGTACATCAACATTTTTAATATGGCCTGATGCTTTGGCCATGTGTTGATGGGTCTGTTCAGTGTTCCTGATTGTAGGACAGCATTGTCCCCTCATGAAATAATCATGGGCTGAACGATGAGATTGCCAGCTGTACCCGTAAATGCGCTTGTGAACATTACAGATGACATGATTCTTGATTACTGCAAAGGACTGGCTCATGCGGTGCGTTCAGTGTCTCACCAGGTTGGAACCACCACAGCCCCACCACATTAGGAGCACTGCCATGACATCAGGCCCGGCGACAGGGTTCTGGTGAAGAAGCATGCTAGGAAAACATGCATAGACCCTCATTGGCGTGGTACTTACCAAGTTATTCTAGCGACAACCACTTCTGGCAAGTGCAGGGGTCTCCCCAAATGGGTGCACACTGCCAATACTTGCAGATTCGAAAGTCCCCTTGATGATGTGACAGAAGTGACAGTTGTAACCAAGAGAAATCGGAAGTAGGTTAGATAAGCTGTAGGGGACTACTGAGATTCTGAAATGTCACATGTTTGGTCCGAGTGGGGTCTTGATGAGTCAACAGTTGAAGCTGGGGCAGGAGAGTCCGACCCTGATGAAGGTCCTAATGCTGTAGTAACATGAGCGAAGGCTGGGGAACGTTGGCCAAGAAGGCAAGAGAGCGAGATACCGAGATTGTCAGAGGAACATGTGCTACACACTATTCCAGAGGATACTCAGCATTCTGACCTAAGTGACAGTGAATGTGAAGGGCTTGCACTCAGGAGGTCCAAAGAGCTAGAACCCCTTGTCGAAGATACATGTCACTTGACTGGACATACCTTGCTGTCAATGACTGAGAGTGAGAGTTTGGGGATTTTGAGGCTAACAGTACAGTTCCAACTGAGCCTTCTTGAACTGAGTGTTGTGGCTGAACTGCATTTTGAACTTACTCTGCCACTGAATAGACTGGCACAATTTATCATTGACGTGATCTCACATTGAATTTGTATTGTACCTTTATCAGAGGCATTTAAATAGACTTTGTTGAACTAAGAAGGTTACCTAGGCTCGACACTGCTGAAGGAATGTAAGGGTGTCATGTAGAACACTGAGTAGGGCTAAGTATGATTCACAAAGACTTTGTAAATAGTTTAATAGCACATCCTTTGAACTTTATTTTGCCATTTGCACAGGTGGAAACTGACAACGAAGTCTCTGATGCTGCTACTTTCCACGCAAAGATCTGATTCTAGAAGAGTAATGGAAACCAATAACAATATTAGACATAGGTTCATTATAGCACGTGTGTTAAAAGCTGTAGTTGCAGTACTAATTATGTTGCTTGTAGGCTTATATTCACCCATGTCCTGAAGTTTAGCTAAGACTAGATCTAGAACTACCCTTATCCTACCAAGACCCACTGATAGTAGTTTGCATTCACTCGATGGGAGTGAATTACATGTAGAATTATCTAGAAGATATCTTTCCTCAAATGCTTACTTTAAATTACTTAATGAGTGCATTGACACTATGGCTGGAAGAGATTGCTACCTCTGTACACAATTACCTGCATCAGCTGCAGAAGGTATCGCATACGAAGAAATATAACAAGAACATTACTGGTCCGAAGGAAGATTTGAAGGAATTAGAAGTGACTGGTGCTTGGAAAGGAATTGGAAATGGATTTGCTGCAGTAGGTAGAGGGTTTGTAAACCTGGGATTTGGGATATCGAATCCCATTTTGGAGTCCCTTGTGATAATTGCTGTTTGTGCAATAGTCCCAGTTGTGATCTTTAAGTGTTATAAAAGCAAACAGGCAAAGAAGGGAGTGAAAAAAAGAGAGTGGCTGTGGAATTAGATGAGATTCAGTGTAGATACTATGATGACATGAAACATTTGGAGTAGTCCAGACGTAATTGTATGAAACCCATGAAGTTCTGACTGGTCCATCTGATAAGATCTATATCTTCATTGTGATGGCTAGATTCACCATCAAGAGGGCATTGGAGCAGCACAATTTAGGCTCCACCTTTGCATGTCACAGTTGAGCAATGTCTATGTGCACTTAGCACCATGTGCTCTGTGTGTTTTAACTTTATTAATGTGACATGGTCAAATGTACTGCTGAAATCCATTCAGTGTAGAAACTAGAGATTCATATATGTGTGCACTTTAATATTTAGCTTAACCATGAAGAAATGTAGTTCTCATATCTATTTACACTTATATTCCAAGTTATACGGCATTTAGTTGAAGGTGCATTGTATATGTAACCATGAACTACTTTATTCATGTATTGAATGTATTCATGTTGCATTTATTTTGAAGTTACGCGTGCACATATAATCATGCATTTGAAGTGCACATTGTAATGCTTGACTTAAGTTAACGTGACTAGGCCATAATGTTGAAATGCATTTTGTTTTCTTGCGTGTTCTCTTCTCTGCAGGTGCTTTCCCAAGGTTTCCTAGCTAGTGAAAGGAGTATTGTTGAAATGGTGAAAAGGAGACATGAGAAGGAAATCTTGGCAGAAGTGTGAGGAGCTAACGAGCTGAAGAAATCTTCTGTTAATTCTGTATAAGGAACCGCGAGGTATCCAAGACTGAAACTATCATTTCTGCTTGTGGGATAGGATAGTCTGGAGATGATGCAATCATACTGGTGGACTTGAACGCCATTGGTCCCTAGAGAAGTGGGGAGAGATACCGGCTGATGTTGAAGTATCTGTGTTTTAATTAATGTATGTAATGTTAGAGTTTAGAGCAGACCCCTTTGAACTTTGAAAGATACTGACCTCTGTGCCTCCCTTTATTCTCATGGCTGTGTAGCTATATGCTGGATACTTATTACCTGTTTTAGAAGACTTCTACTGGAGTTTTTACTGTGCTGACACCTTCCAACATTCCTATCTCTCCCTGAGACTTTTCATTCTGAACCATCCTCATTCTAAACTTAGAACCCTGGTTAGATGACTTTAGAATATATTTATGTTGGAAAAGAAGGCTTTGAAATTATTTAAGGGACATCAATTTCAGTTTTCCACTATTTATAGCCTTGAGGTTGCACTTATTGCCTATCTAATATTACTGAAACTGAAAGTACTTCATAAACACACTTCATTTTGGAATTCAGTATCTTTATGATGTCTGATTTGCATTTATTTTAATTACGTGCTCACTTGCAATAAGCCCACTTAACTTTAGTCATTGATTCCTGGTCCTTATTGTGTAGCCAAATGGGATACACAAATTTAAATTGTTTTGTTGAATGCTAACTCCTTTTGCCTCTCAGTCACCAGAAAAATGTTTTCGATGGAAATGGTAACCGCGTTCCAACTCGCCATCACTGTTTTGTTCCATTTGGACAATGAAAGTTCTATTTTTATCCAGTGGAATGTGTGGTCAAAGCATTCAGCCATGTTTGTCCAGTTCCTTGGTTACTGTTTTGGCACATGTCGATGTGGGTGGGAGCACACACTTGGAATTAGATGTGGTGACTGTCTAATATAGTGGATAAAAAGTTTGAAACAGCAGAACTTAGAAGCAGTTTGAACCTGACATTTATTTGCGTCTGGTAAAAACTTAATTTGCAGAAAATCCACTCAGCCCTTACATGACACACTCAACAGTGTATTCCACAATTGCCATACTCTGTCAATCCTGCTGCAAACCACACAAAACAAGGGAGTCGATAAAAAGTGAAGACAGCTTTTATATTTGATACACATTTTAACACAACTTGAAGTACGAGAAATGCGTTTGCACAGAACAAACAAGCCATACCAGTCATAAAACACACCTAACAGTCATATACCGAGATTAGAAAAGTAGGTAATTTTGCAATTTGATGCTTAACTTAATTTACTGGCTCGTTAACTACTGCGCTGATTGTATGTGAATAAGGGCTGAGAAGAGCAGCAATGACATAGTTGCGGCGTACAACTTGATTAGCCTTGAAGATCACCTGGAAAAGAAACAGAAAGCGACATTAAAGTACTAACAAATTCAAGGTAAGCGAAAAAATATGTGAAATGCTTCGTAGCTGCACCCCAAGCGGGGTCCTATCCGTGGGTTATCAACTTAAACATAAATAGCATTCTTAGTGTAACAATCACTTTCCAGACATTTCTGGCAATAGTTTCCTGATTTCATATTCTTTACTTCTTAAATTGGAATTTGCATGTTTGCAATCATTTAATGGCATTTTTTTAATTAATTTGAGTGCCTAATTTTTTATTAGTAGACTAAAACAGTTGCTAGGACTAGGTGTGGACATTTCCCCACGAATTTTGCTTAAAATCCTGCCCCATCTCACAGATTACCTTCAGTAGGGGCATGGTGTCTGAAGAACTAACATTGTAATTCGCAAATCCGAGCAATCACATACATTACTATTTCACCACAAAATGTTTTAGTGCACATGGACAGTTTAAAAAAAGCGATTAAGTCCATTCAGCATAAATTGCAGATTGGGAAGTAATTTAAAAATGTTTTTTATTAATACATCACCATAACGCAGCAATTTCCATTTATATTTCGACATATACGCCCCTTTCACGTCCTACCTACTTGTGAATCGGAAAAAGATCATAAAAGCCTTTTTGTGAATCGCAACAAATTTTGCAACTATTAAAAGAGCTTTTGTACTTAACAAAAGCTCTTCTGCCATTGCAAACCTTAAATGGCCGGTAGAGCCAGCTATGGAGTGCACTAAGGCTATTAGAATATTCTGCCCCTAGAGGGAAAATGTTTCTAATTTGTAAAAACAAAGGCCTTTCGGGGCCCAAGGGGCTTTACATCCCCTCGGGCTCCGAGAGGCCTTTGTTCACAGCAACAACTGTGAAATAAAATAAACATTGGAACGTTGCTCTACGGGGTTCTACCAGCCATTAGAAGCCCGGAGCACTCCATTGTTTTCAATGTTCTAATTCATATTATGTTAATATTCTTTCAGCAGGGGTACTAGTGCTATACAACTGTTTGTAACGTGCACTCATTGGGTTCTCTATGCAGTATTACTAAACATACACTACACGTTGGTTCGATAGCACAGTACATATCACATGTAACCATAACATGATTAGAAAGGCCCCTGCATTTCTTGGCAAGACAAAATATATATACAAGGAGTCATCTGACTGCAAGAGAAAGTTCTGAGGTAATCTTGAATAAGTAAATGTAGGTAGTTAGCCTGTAAGGTAATGGGTAGTATAGGTTAGCTGAGGCTAGTAGGTGATGAGACCAAAAGGAGTAGTTATGGAGCAGAAAGAATTTCTTTATGCAAGACAGAGGCTGACAGGCCACCAAGAAGTTTGATAACTAGGGAGAAAAATTTGACATCCTGCATTTTGTACATAAGCAGATGTATGGAAGAAATGGAGAGATTGAAGGTTTTCAAAGTAGAATTAATTTTCCTAGGCAAATGAGTGAAGTCGAGATCAAGAGATATGTTGCAGCTGTTGACAAGTTTGGTGATAGCTATGACTTAGCTCAGAGTTTTTGCTGAGTGGGGGAGGGGTATCACTGGGATGAAAGTAGATTTTAGTGATGAACTACGCGAGGTTCATTTCACTGTCAAACTAGAATTCACATTTGTGGCCAAAAGAGTTGTGTGTGTTAGTGCATATTGGAAAGGAGATGAGAAGCATACAGTTTTTGGAAATGCACAGAACTGAATAGATGTGGTTTTCGTTTCTGGCAGAGATCAGCTGTGGACACTGCATGCGGCTGGCTAATCGCTGTCAGTATAGCAAGGACTAGAGGATTACGCTAGAGTCTTGTTCACTGGAACATAGAACAGGGATTTCGGGAGCATCTTTCTACTCACCGTGCATCCTGATACATATCCGTAGCATCGTCTTGAGCTGCCACAGCACTCTGACGTCATTGCATCCATGCGTCACACTGTATCTTTTGTGCACGCATGTCAGAATGGCAGCCATCTTTTCACTGTAATTGGTCACCAAGCAATGAAGCCTAACTATACAATGTGGAAATTATTGGACTGTGGCACATACTTTGCTGGAACAGGATCCTCAAGAGCTTCATATATCTAAAACTCAGAGCCTCACTTCCGGCCTCACCCAAGTCAGATATACATGTAGATCCTCATTATTGGTATGGCATGCTGGTACATTATAACATTTACCATTCTATCTTTTTTTATTATCCCACAATCTTCTCTATTCTAGTGTGTCACCTCTTCAACCATTTGGGACAGATTTACAAGAAACGAACACATTTGTATGGATGCGTCAGTTTCCCTGTGCCTCTATGCTAATCCCTTATGCCACAATGGATGCGCTGTATTTACTGTTTACTGCTGATGCATCTGTTGGTGCAAAGTCACACATTGCTGGAGTCGTGTTGCAAGCACGATGCAAATCCAGCAATTCACAGGGAGGCCTATTCCCAATACACAGTGTCACTTCTAACACCTGCTCCAAGCAGATGCAGGGTTTCGCAGCAGTGACGTCTAGAAGTGGCGGAGTGAAATCTTGTAGATTTCACTTTGTCACTTCTATGGGGCTTTTCTACCTGGGAACGCCCACCCAGCATACATTATACCTGACGCAGATATTATGTTGCGCAGGGCTTTACATGGTGACACATCTCCCTAGATGCGTCACGGTGTAACTTAGGCGCAATGTGGCGCATTGTTTACGCCGCCGCTGCGTCACAAAAAGTGACGCAACAGCAGTGCGAAAATATTGCAAGGGGTTTGTAAATCTGCCCATTAGTGTGTACATTTAACTGTTTTTGTAAACAATGGCTACTGGACAACATGTGATTCAGCCTCTGCCATTCATACAGCTTCCTGGTAAACCTCCCTTGAGGTGGAGTGGCTGAGAGTTTTTGAGAACTACCTCATTGCCATCGATGTCAGTAAATATGATGGTATGTGATGTACTGCCCGGTTGGGCAATCATTTAGGGGAGACTGGCTAACACGTTTTTGACAATTTGTCTGACATGGTAGCACCTCAATCTGGCTTGGTATACGAGAATATAGGATCGGTATTGTGACGCTGTAGCCCAGAACGAGAAACAATATTCGGATGAACCATCCATATTTTCAGAACAACACAATTTCTTGAAACCGTAGAAGGGAAGGGAGGAGACTATTGAAGAATTAAAATGCCATCTTTATGTATCTAAGTGGCTATGAGTGAAACTGAGTATTTTGTTGACATTTACTTAATTTGGCAGCACATAGGCTATACTTAGATACAGAGAAGGGGACTAGCAACCTGCAAGGTGCCCAATCTAACTATTGTGTACGCACTACTCTCCAATCGCAGCCCTGTGACGAGGATCTCCCCCGGCTCCCCCAATGAATCCCCTGTGGTCCAGGGATAAATGAATGAGAGTGCCTCACCTGAAGTTCTCAATAACAGCATTTGTCCACCTTTAGCTAAGAGGAAGCCTCAATCGAAGCACACTGGCACCGCCAAATTCCCAATTAATTCCCAAAGGAACTGTGACTACCCTGACCTCTTCGGTTACTTCAAACTTGGAAAGGGGCCATATATTTGTCAAACATAAGGACACCATCCCACAGTGTGTTGCTCCACTAGTGGAAAGGCTTCATTGAGTCTGTTGTGTCAGATTTATCCAAGACCATTGTGACTGTTAATGTAGCTATTAACTCTCTTCTCTTTGTAGACTCTGGTTCCTCTGCCACTTCCAACATAACCAGTCATGTGTATTCGTACCCTCCCTGCTCTACGCTGAAGATGCAGTATCACTGTCCCAAAAAGCCAACAGCCTTAAAGTGCTTGTTGACCTTTTTCGTAGCTTCATGGATGAGCTGCAGCTGGATACCAATATCACTAAAACACATTATATGGTATGTGGAAGGAAATCACCAAAATCCATGCCCATCACCATTAGGAGGAAAACGGTTTCCAGTGTGTCTGCATTTTCTTACCTGGGGTTTACATCCTTGATAGGGAGTAAACTCAATTTGCCCTTACTGCAAATATACCAACTGAAATGTCTTCCTGTACTGCTGTGTGGTGCTGCAATTTAAGGGTACAGCAACTGTAAGGCCACCAGCAAGAAGAGAACCGTTTTTGCAGGAAACCTCTGGGTTTGGGTCTAAACAGTCCATAGCTACTGGCCAATGTTCGCGATCGCAAAGAACCCAAAACCTCAGGATTTCAGCTTTTCTTCACAGTATGGGCTCCACTGATCTCAGCCAAGGGTCCAGGACCTGGGCAGACTGCCCTTATGGATCAGAAAATTACTCCAGCAAAGGGCAACAGGGCTCAGGCAGGTCCATTTGCAGGTCCATTGCAACAGGTCAGCTCAGCAGTTGCAGGGAGGCGTCTGGAGCTCGTTGTGTCCAGGTTGCTCAAAGCAGGATGGCAACCACCTGACTCTTGGAGACACTCTTGCAGTCATGGGATCAAGCAGCAAGGCATGCCTCAAGCAGCAGGGCAGTCCTCTGAGAGTACAAGGCAAGCTTCAAGCAGCAGAGCAGTCCTCTGAAGTACAAAACAGTCCTTTTGGGAGTCCTCTGCAGGTCCGGGAGTGAACTGAGTTTGTCTGAGGGTCCAATATTTATACTTGGTGCCAGCTTTGAAGTAGTAGAAACTTCTCGACTTCCCTTACATTTGGTTCTAGAATTTCATTCCTTGCGCTGCCCAGGCTCTAAGATGTCTCAGCTGACAAATGACTGGTGTCATGTCCTTTGTAAGGGAATTGAGGCAGCCCCTTTGAAATGTAAGTGGGGTGGAGAACATCTCTGCTCCTCCCATCCTAGCAGAATGGCCCATCCTGCCAACATCGAGGACCCTTTTGTCTCACTGGGAGAAATACACAAAGGCCAACTGTCAACTACACCTAGTCATGTAGCCCAGGAGACAGGCTTCAGGCACCAATTGGTTAGGACAAGAAAATTCCAATTTCCTAAAAGGGCCATTTTCAGAAATGTGACTTAAAATCCGACTTTACCATTAAAGAGATATTTAAATTACAAACCATTTCAGACTAAACATGCCATTTCTACCTGTTCCCAAACAAGAGTTACAACGTATTACTTATAATAAGGTAACGCAATGTTATAGTATGGGAAAGGTAGGCCTCACAGTAGTGAAAATATAATTTAATTGTTTTCCACTACCAGGACATGTAAAAGGTAAAGTACATGTCCAACATTTTAAATACACTGCTCCTTATGCTAGTGGCTGGTTAAGTCGAATTGGCAGTTTAAAACTGCACACAGGCTGCAACGGCTGGCCTGAAACATGTTTTGAAGTGCTACTTAAGTGGGTTGCACAATTTGTGCTACAGGCCCACCAGTAGCATTTAATTTACAGGCCCTGGGTACATTTAGTACCACTTTACTAGGGACGTTTAACTGCATTAAATGTATCAATCAGATGGAGGTCAATTTTACTATGTTTTAAGGAGTGAGAAGAAGCACTTTAACACTGGTTAACAGTGGCAAAGTGCACAGCCAGTGTTATAGTGTGCAAAGTCCTAAAGCCAACAAAAACAAATAGCAACAACAGGAGGCAAGTAGACAAACTGTTTGGGGAAGACCACGTCACAGACTGTCAAATCTAACAACAGGAAACTGGTTTGTAAACTGTTAACACATTGCAATGCAGTAGTCGTTACTTGTTTCCTTAACTGGTGAAAGGTTTTGGCGGTCATGATGGATACAGGAATGTTGTTTGAGATCCTGGGTGCAGTGATAAAAAAGGGCTGCTGCCTTGTTTTTTTCTTGTTTACACTTTTTAGTCTGAAGCCTGTTGTGTACTGGCTGAGGGTGTAAAAAAAGTCACAAGAAATGGTAAGGTGTCTGCACGATACAAGCGGGTCCTGGTTGTGATGGTTTTGCAAATAATGGAGCTGGTTTTGAATATGGTGCGGAACGGCAAGGGGAGACAATGGAGTTCCATCAGGATGAGGACAATACAATCATACTTATACTGGATGAGACATTCTGCAAAGTGTAGAATGCCTTTTAGGGGTGTCAATGTGGAGTCTGGGAGGCCAGGGAAAAGACTACTAGGATGATCCAGATGCAAGAGTATAAGAGCTTAAACAACAGTTCTGAAATCGTATCAGTAAGAAACAGTTTCATTTTCTTTAAAAGAGTAACCTGTTTCAAGGCTGTCTTTGTTTTTTGGCAGTGTGTTTCTTATGGGTGAAGTCACTGTCTAAGGGGGAATCAAAGTAACTTGACTTTCAGTGAAAGTTGGGGTTTGAAGCCATCAAGGATTATGTCATTGAGGCCAGGTTTGTACTGTTTCTTGCTGGTTGTTCTTGGCAAATAGCAGGTATTCTGTCTTGATTAGGAGAGGTTCAGGTAGGCACTGGACCTCTAGATCTGGATGATGTGCACCCTGTGTTTGAGATGCTGGCTGTCTGAAGCAGGTGCAACATTCATCAAGTAGAGTTGTGTATATCATCAGCATATTGGTGAATATTGATATTGTCATCTGTGAGTAGAGCATCAATCATAGATTTAATGTGCTATTGCTGTTTTGTTTGTTTGAACGTGCATAACCTGAGTATTTGTAAAGCCATGGTCACCCAAGTGTATCTTGGCACTAACAGATGTTTATTTCTACCCAACTCAATGGTACTCAGTTTATCGACCTTGAAAGTATTAAAGGCTGAGTGGACCCGTTGGGATCAGAACCTGTGACTATGAGGTAGAACACAGGCCCCTACAAGTGGACGCATTGGAACCAGGATTAGAACCAATGACCATGAGGTCGAATAGAGGCCCCTACAGTGGACGCATTAGTCCACTAAACCACCAGACTCAGCTAGCAGGGAAGTGGTTTTGAAGCTCAGTAGGAAAGTTTTGAGGCTCAGATGGACTATTCCTAACTCCAGCAACATGCTGTGATAAGTTTTCAACATAACAAGGAATCACCTGTCACAAAGGTTTAGGATGGCATGTCCATGTTTATGGACCTCCCTTAAGGAGATTGGTAGATTTACACCAACAAGTAAGAGAGTTAAATGCAGCCCAAGAGAGAGTCAGCTTGTCCTCCAAAGTACCTGAGAGGAAGTATAAAGGTGTAGACATCTAGAGCATCATATTGGTTAAGATCGATAAGTAGATTTTGAACCATGTGATCTTGAATGCCAATGAAAAGCGTGTTGCCTTAAATATCTTAAAACAGTGGTATCTCTTGAGCTAGGATGTCTGATTGGATCATAGAGATGGAAGTGGCAAGAGTATCTGGGACCCCAACACAGGATACAGAGTCAGTGTAGGCACAGGCAGGGTAGGTTGAGGTGGAACAGGCATCTAGGCACCACTGATGCAGAATGTTGAAGAACTGGAGAGTACTATCCTCCTGAGATGGCAATCTGTGATTTTAGGCAGATGATAGTTTTAATGCCAGGGAGAATGATCTCCGACTGCGATTCTGTCCTGGAGTAGTCTGAATATGATATTCACGTTATTCTCCTTTTTCATCTTGTTGACCCATTCAACTGATAAGTAGAAGGACCTATAAGGTGATGATTTCCTCAATGTCAAGTACCTCCTAAACAATGATATTGTGTTTGACTGCGACCTGCCAGACTTCAACATACGTACCTTCCTTGATGTCAGCACTTGACAGTAAGCACATCACCATGTATCCCACCTTGGATAGCATGGATCTCAATATCAAAGTGCTGTGTCCACGTTTCTTTCCTGGATACTCCTAATGAGGAATCCCTGGAAATTGTGGAAAAAACTGTGGTGGGGAAGCACCATCTCCATGACCCTCAGAACTTCTGGTATATCCTTCTTCATGCCTCTGCTAGACCTCCACCGGTCTCTGTAACTTGATCTTCTCCCTGTCCTTGAAACCCAGGATATTTCCTGACAAATTTGGCAATAGTATAGATGATATGAAGTGAGGAGGCACACAATACATACAGCATGAGGGTCTGTTTGGGCTTTCTTTCTTCCCCAAGCTGGCCACTTCACAAAAAGGGAAGGCTCTTTGTGAAGCCAAAATAGTTTCATTTGGGTAATCAGTAAAAATTTACTCTTTGTCTCTAAAGACGCTGCATGAAGATGTTTTTGAAAGGTAAGAATAAAACAACTTTTGAAAGGTCAAGCTCAGTTCTTCAGGATTCTGTCACCAGGAGCCAGAAAAAATAATTTGCTCAACTGCTGCCTACAGGGCGTGATAGGACACTGGTGGCAATTTTTCCAGCCTTTCAGATTTCAATCTATTGGACTACATTGTCCCTATTTCTTTTCTCCCTTCCATTATAAAAGGACTGGGAAAACGTTTTTATATTATTAGTAGTTGGCACCTACGTGGGACTTTTGAAAACAGAAAGCCTAAAGGAAGATGCCCTGGAGTCCAGGGGCGGCCGTCAATGGTAAGCACAGTGGGGCTGGGCGGGGGCGGTGAGGGGAAGAGGCGGGGTGGTAGGGGGGAATCAATAGATTACGGAATAGGTATAATTAAATAATACCTATTCTGTTGTCTGTCGACTCCCCTTTCCCCCAGCGGCTCCTCGACCTGCCCCACTGCCACACCATGCTTACATTTGCTGCCCGCGGCTGCTGGAGTCTCAAGTTAAGGAAGCTGGGGGTCCGGTACTATTTCTGTGAGGACAATGAGGGCAGTAAGCTGTAAGAATGCAATCATTAAACTCAAGATGTTTCATGTAAAGTCAGCTTAGTCAAACCAAGCCACTTTTGGCCACAGGCTAGGGCGGACTGAAGACACTTCCTCAGACAACATCTTAAGGGGATCTTCAAATCTAAGTGCAACCAACTCCACCTCCAAGAATGGATATTTTTTTCTATTTCAGGAACATTGGCTGGTTCGAAGTATAACTGTAAAATGCGTATATGATAAATGTATTCATAATGAGTACAATATTGATAGAAGTTGGTGTTGCAACGCAGTATATTATAGACTCTTGAGGGGATTTTCACCCTTGTCCTTTTTAATATGCCCCATAGAATGGTTTCCATGCTGGAAAGAAAAATCTGCAGACCGGGATGTGCACTTTTCACTTGAAATCAACTGTTCAGAAAAGCATCTGTTTTCTGACCAAGCATTAAACGGAAGAAGTGTATGCCTGGAAATCTACCAATTTCATAGATTTCAATGCACACCATTGATGAATTTTTGTTCCTCTCCTAAAGCAGATACATCTAAAAAAATATATAAATGTAAGCCTTTGAGTAGTAGACAAAGGGACATATTAGCAAGGACAATCGATAATTATCGCTAAACACACATAGCGCGTTTTTAAATATCTCTGTCTATCGCTGTTTTACTTTGCCGTGTTAGCAGTAAATCAGCAATGCTTAGCACTTAGGCGAAGTAAAACACAGGGACAGATGGCAATATTCAAGATTACAGAGGGAAATCCAGCGATAATGTCATAGAAGCTTGCTAATGGGGGAGTGTGGATTTAAGCTGTCAATCCTCCTCCCAGTGTGAAGATAGCTAAGTAAAGTTGAAAGCAGGCGTTACAATACGGCGATAACCGCGGTTAGCGTGGCTTTTCTTATCACTGGGGCTTCATTGTAAATAGTGCGATGTTGCGTTTGCATCGTCTATCATGCAGACATTGTGAGGAACGCCCACTTTGCATGTCATTAGCGATAATAATCGCTGACATGCAAAGTGGAGTAAAAACGGCTGCCAACTCAGGGAAACATGCGCTAGCGTGTCCTTGATAAGAGTGAGAGATTTTAATCGCCACTTTTCGGCTGAAAATGGCCGCTAAAGCAGCGATATTGGGTTTGATAATATGGCCCTTAACCTCAGGGCAGGTCTTAGGAACTGAAAAGCAGCCCTTCTGCCCTGGCTAAAAAGCTCTAACCAGCCCCGCTCTCTTCGTCTCCTCCATCTGGTCCTAAGGTTCCAGCCCGCCCGGGAAATGTCCGTGGAATAAAGGTCCTGCCCAGCCTGGATTGGACTGGACAGACTCCTTTTTAATAATCGAACCCAAATTGTATTGGAAATACAATTCTAGAATGCTGAACATGGTACGACTGGAAAGTTTGTGGTAAAAAATATTTACATGCTTTCTTGGAAACAGAAACAGCATAATGAGGTACATGCCTCAGTTTGTTTTGAAGTCTCAGGTGATGCTTCCTGAAGGCACAGTATACCACTTACTTGCACATTTTCGTAGAATGGGGTGATGCTCGCTTTCTTCCAGTACGCCCAAGAGCAAAGTTTAACTTTGTAAAGTCCTTCGCCAATTTCTTCGTCTGTTAAAAGATCCGAGATCTCACCTAATGTTGATGTTTTCCTGTTTAATGCATAAAATATAGACATATGAGTTTGTAGGCATGGAACTCCTGTAATATTTATCTGAATCCGAGTTATTACTGAAAAAAATCAAAAGTTGATACATTATATGACGTATTAAGTTATCAGCATTATTATGTTAGGTATAATCCCGAATTACTATGTCCACAAGTAGGATGGTGGTTAATTTTGCAAAGACTTGTTGCTTCCCCATCCACATTACATTAATAGTATGAACACTAGAGGCTGAATATCGGAAAAACTTCTGCATTCACAAATCCTATTCACAGAGTTGCAATCACAAAAGTGTTATATGCAATACACTTAGGGTCTTATGTACAGGGCCCCTGCTCCACCGGAATGTAACTTTTTGAGATGCTCAGGTGGCACTGGGTCCTGCTCCATATTAACCAGGCAGTTGCTTAACGCGGCCTTGTAAATATCATTCCCTTTGACGTAGATCTCAACATTAAAGTGGTGCTCCCAGCAACACCTCTGGCTTTTTGAGACTGCCCCAGATTTACAAGGAGTCAGAAATCTGATGCAGCACCAAAAACCTATGCTTGCCCAGAAGAGGTATAAGGGTGGCACAACAAGGAGAAATACTTTTATTCCTCCTCATTGTTTGCTCTTTCAATTTGTGCTGCATTCTGCAGTGCACACAGAAGGAGAAAAACACCATTAATAATTGTTTTTGTGTAGGAAGGTGTCCCTTCCTGCACAACACCAAACATCGCTGCAATGCAGACACCCTGGCACCATGGTGCAAGCGTGACTGCGTTGGTGCTCGGTGCTGTTTGTGCACCAACCAGCACAGTGGTGAGTACATGAATGCGCTGTATTGTTCTGAATATCACGCACAATTACTTGTGGCACCATTTGGAATGCAAGTAAGGGAGGGTTAAAGAGGGAAGCAATATTGGGTGGGTTTAATTGAGATCACGAAACAACAGATTACTGTTTGTTGCATTCACATGGTGCAGCGGTGAGGAGGAGCTGAGAAGGTATAACGACTAGGAACAGCATTTAGTATGTGCAGGTACAAATGATTATGGATATTTTGGGGAAGTTTGCATGACATGGGGGACAGTTTGGTAGACACTGGGTGGCATGGAGTTCCACAGGAGGAGCTTTTGGTTGATGTTGTACATTTAGTTTTTTCATTCACAATGTTAAGTAAGACAATTTTGGGGATTTAAGAGGCACAGGTGTATGTATAATTGTTTGTACCGAACTTGTATGGATAAAGAGTGTAAGATGTTGTGAGATACAGCAGTTTTTGCTTTACGTCTAAAGTGGTAATATATTAATTGTGGTTTTTATTTTGAATTTATAGGTACCCCTGAGGAATCGGGTCAAAGCGAATACAGCTGCCTAGGCTGAATTATGTATTTCCACATGATACTAAAAAGGCCTGGATAGGCATTATTTGAGCATTTGAAACAAATGGGAAAATAAGCAGACTTGTATGTGCATGGAGAAGGCAAAGAGAAAGTTATGAAATTAAACATTGACCAAAAATGGATTAAAATGGATGATTTAACTAATGATGGAGTCTTTTTAATATTTTCCGAATTGACTGTGCGACTGGTGGATGGAACGTAATGTAGCTCCACATGGTATGAATTCACACATCCCTGTGGGCCATGCCTACCAAGCACTGCATGTGGTGTAGGTAATTCATCCCTATGGAAGGACTTACCACCCTAAGGCAGGGTGCACTATACCCATGTGTGGGTATATCTGCAGTAGTGGATGTGTTCCTGTGAGATCTAAGCTCACCCATAGATATTATAAGTTTACAGGGATGCCATGATGAGTACATGGGACACTCATGGTGACAAGTTCTCCAGCTACATGATGGCTTCCATGTACGCCAAGGTGTTTGCTACTAAACACCTCCTCTTGATAAACCCACACATATGTCAAGGCTGGATTTATTAATAAATGCACTCAGAGAGCACCTTGGAGGTACCCCCTGAAAACCTAAGTGGAAGTAATATCACACACCCTTTGACCCTAATGAAATCACTGGATATTACATCATATGACCTTTGACCAGGAATGACGTACAGGAAACGGTGTCACATGGCCTTAACCATGAAGACATCACAATATTTCACAAAGCTGAAGTTCTATGATAACTGCATGAACAATTTAACATAACACAAGCGCATGTCGATTTTGGATACCACCTATATTAGGTTGCTAACATGATCTTTGAAAGTGGTAGGACGTAATGCCCTAATTTGTAGCATGCAAATGAGCCAGACTTCTTCTATGATGGCTCAGATGAGGGTTGGGTTCTCCCCCACAAGAAAAGTTTATACAAAATGGGATTAACTAGTGCATTTATAAGGACAATGTTCACCTACATTTGCAAAAATAGCTGTAGGATCTGAAATGGTACTTGTGAGAAAATGAATTATCAATTGCGTTCGATGGTAGACCACCAGAAGTAGTAATGTCACTAACTTGTCAGGTCCAATCAAAGGTTTCGTTACTTTAAACCTGAGCTAAATCTCTTGTAGTTATGGCACAGAACAGACATGCTTAACTTAGAGATATATGCAAAGCATTTAAAAGTAATTGAACAGTTACAATTTTAAAAACACAACACAGTAAAAATTCCACAAAAATGTATGAAAATAGGGAAAATGTTAATAAATAAAATGACACCAAAATCGCAAATATTAATCAAGGACCATGGAAGTAGAGAAGTTTGAAAAAGGTTTAAGTCCGAGTCTGAAAAGGGACATCGTCATTTTCCTGAATAAATACTCTTCTCTGCCTGGGACAATCTTGAAAGTCAATCTAATTCTGTGTAACTGCAAACCGGATACTTTTCACGGTAATTACTCGAAGATTTTGAGAAACCGTTTTGAAAAAAATCACCAAATTTCTTTTGGTACCCACACAACCACAAGTGTACAATCCTAAGCCCTCACCCAACCAGGACCCCATGGGTGTACATATTTATTTATAGAGACTCCCAGGGTCAGTCAGAGGGCAACAGCAAAGTTCACTCCTGGTCCAGTTGCCCCTGGCCTGCTGGGATTCTTCATAAATGTTTTCTCATCAGCTTTTTTTTATTCCTGGAACCACCCGTGGGATCAGCAATTCTGATCCTTGGGAATCAGCCATTCTGATCCTTGGAGAGCAGGATTTTTGTCCTTCGGCTTAAAGTGGAAGGTGCTCCAACCTCCTCAGGTCCTTCTCATGGGTCACAGATGCCAAGTGCAGCAAGTTCGGTCTACCTGGTATCCTATTGCAAGTCCAGCAGGTCCAGCTTTGTAGGGTTCACAAGCTTGTGGGTTAGGAACACTCTAAGACACTCCTTGTCCTTCTCTGACCAATGAAATAATGGTTCAGAATCCCTGATCTTTCTACTTTCGTAATAGTTCCTGTTTGTTTTACTTTCAAAGTGGCACAAAAGCACTGTATCATGGCGAATTCAAGATGGAGAAGGTCTTCGTCCACACTAAACTTGGACTCTGAGGCTGGGGGTGTGAGTGGGAAGTGTACTATAGTAATACTAGTGTCCTCCCACATCTAACAGTAAAACCTAATTTGAAGCAGGTACTGTACCCATAACAAACCCAGACACAGAAATCTGGTAGGACAAAAGCAGGGTCCATCACCAACCAGACAGGGGATGCATACGCATTACCCTGGCATCCTGTTTCTCTCTTTGAAGAGGGCACAACTTTTCATGTGTATTAGACAGTTCTGTCATGCATGATTTGACACTGTGGTGTCAACAGGAGGCCACATGCCTCAACATGCATAATCTACTGAGCTCAGAGGAGTCATATCTGTCCATTCTGGTCATCCTATTATGTGCTCTTGGGAGGAATGTCACACCTTATTCAGTCCAATTACAGGCTGGGAGAAACTGGAGAGGTGACTTTCGGTTAATATTTTTTAAAAATCTGACTGCACCACTGAAATGGGCTCTTAATAACTATTACTATTAGTTGTTTTGAATTATTTGTTTAGCTGGTCCCATTCCCGAAATGCATTATTAGGGCTTGATTCACAAAGGTAAACTTATACTTTTGTGTAATTCTACTCTTTTTGGGTATTCACAAAACACAATTTAATAGTAACTTTATGACTCCCCAGTCGGGACGATAAATCTGCACATAGGAAGATATGTCTGACCTATCTTTTTATATGTGGAGTTCTCTGCCCCAATGGCAGAGGCTCCACAGTCACAAAGTTATTATTAAATTGCCTATTTGTGAATACCTAAAAAAAGTAAACTTACACAAAAGACTAAGTTTACCTTTGTGAATTGGGCCCATGGTATTTTAATTTGTACTTTGATTTTCTACATAGAACAGATAGGCCTGCAATAGTGAAAACATCTTTTAGGGCATTGTCACTCTAGGACATGGTAACATTAATTTTCTACAGATTTGACTTGTAAATACTATGCACCCTACTTGTGTGTTACAGGCCTACACAGGGGTGACTTACTAATAATTAAAATGGAGGCTTTTACTTGTGAAAAAGGGGTATTTTAACAGGTAGCACCACAGATTTTACACTGCTGCAGGCAAGTTTCCGAGGTAGGCCACTGGTGAATTGTACAATAAGTGTTGCAGTCCACGGGTGAATTTTAAAATGTCATTCCTTGGGTCTGTTTCCACACCATATATTTTGGCCTTATAGCAAAGTTAAATACACCAATCAGGGATTAGCCAATTTCTCCATGTTTTGGGGATCAGAGCACATAGACTGGGCACTGGCATGTATGTTATCATGGTTGCACCATTAAGCCATGGTTTTCCTCTTTTATCCCAAGAAGTACCTCCAGTGAGCCTGTGCCTGTATTTTGCTACAGGTAGTCCAAGAATGTTCTCAAGCAGACCAGCATTCTTCCACACATGCCTCATATGCCGCAATTACACCCGGTATGCGAGAACCAATATTTATCATGGGTGCCCATTGTGCCAAGAATTACTTCTAGACCGCCATTATGCCAGTATTTAGTCAGAGCTGCCTCTCATGCCAATAATTGCCTCAGGTATGCCCGTGAGAGCATTATGCAATAGGTGACTATGTAAGGTTTTATATGCCCAGGCCAATTGCAGACTCGCATGTATAACACCATATTGCCACTCATTCTCACTCACTCATGCCCATACATTCATTCTCAGTCTCTTTTGCACTCACTCTTACTCACTTCATATAATAGATTTATTTTCACTTACATAAACACACGCCCACAAATGCCCACAAATACACACACTCACATACAAATACACTCTCACCCGCAAGCACCGACCACAACATAAATTTAGGATTTTCTTTTTATACTTACATCATCTGCCACTGCAGGTCTCGTTTCAGTTCCTGGTGCTTTATGTTTTTTATTACACGAATAGTGAATAACAAGTTAGTATTCTCTATTAGTGTCATGACAAAATGGGATGGAAACAAGCCATTTATATGACACAATTGAAAATTAAAACATCACCATCCCTAGAAAGTGGCCAGTGCGAGGTATCAATTTTCTGAATTCTGCATCGGTTCTGCCTTGCCCGATCCAATTATTCATGGATGCGTCTCATGGTATCTAAAGCCCCAAACTTATTTTGTATACGTTTAGATAGTCAAGCATATATTCATGCCGATTAGTTAATGAAAAGCAACTGCAATGAAAATGCTATTTTACCTGGGTGCTCTGGCCACTATAAGGCATGCAGGCCAGTGCCCCCCGCCAGCCAAACAACGTTTTGGGTATTTTGTACTGAAGTATCTTCCAACTATTAAGGCAGAGCTGCTTTTGTGAGAAAAAAACCCAGAGATGGCAGATCCATGGTGTAAGGCAAATCTGTTAGAACTTTTGTTTTCCCAAAGCTAGCCGCAAAAGTGACAGTCTGTCTTTGGAAATTTAAAACCAATGGTGGCTCACATAGGGTGAGCTGCGGCCAGTGGGGCGGGGTGGGGGGGTTGTAAACTCAGACATACGACTGAACGGAGGAACGTAATAATTACTTTTCCATCATTTGTCCGAGTTTACTACCCCCGCCCACCCTGCCGCTCCCCCTCCCCCACCCCACTGCTCCTCAGCACGCCCTATGTGTGCCGCCACTGCTTAAAACCAATGTTTCAGACGGACTGGGAGATTTCTGCCAGCAATGTTCTACATGGCAGACACACAGGGGTAGATTTAAGAACTTGTCACACAGTGCAGCACAACAATTCACTGTGCTGCAGTGCAATGCGTGGCAGGGAAGGGGCAGGAATGTGCCTTATTTAAGTCAATCCGGCACATTCCTGCCTTTTCCCATGTGCTGGCACCCTTTTGGCAGCCTAGCGCCAATGCAGGCACCCTTGGGTGCCTCCATTGCATGCAGGATTGTTTTTGGGCAGGAAAGGGCACCTTCCTGCACAGAAACAATCCTGTGAGGCATATTCCTCTTTCTATGTGTGAAGACAGAAGCAATGAAAACAAAGTGGGTAGCTGAACCGTTCCTGAACAAGGGATTATGTGTATTTGGCGTGACCGGGGGTGTACATGTGGCACCCTGGGGCATCCATTGTGTTGGATGTATTTGCCTCACACACCCGAATGGGTGTCATGCTTCATCATTGGCGTTTGCTCCTCGTCGGGGAGGCGGTGCAATCCCCGACGGGCTCACCTCAAAGAGGGGCTCTTTATCGGAGATCTTTTGATCCAACTGCCTTATGGTGAAGTGCGGGTATGTGGAAGAATGGGGCAAATAGCCAAGGAAGTGATTAAAATGTAGTAGGGAGTACCAAAAAGTACTACTTTATTCTGGGGGTCTCCCGCTACGGTTAAAAACGTGGATCCAACTCACTTGATACCACCTAGTTAGGTGTGGTGGTACTAGATGAAGATGGATAGAAAATTGGTCAACATGTTTCTCGCATGAGGAATTATCCGCGATTCATCAGGACCTTAAAGGTGAAAGAATAATAGAATATGCAGTCATTCAGCAATATGCTAGTGTCATGTGTGGAATGCAAGCAAAATAGGTTTAAATACCTCTGTAGTCATGTCCTATGCCTAAATTGGGGAATAAGAACGAGTTTGAAAGGTTATTTGCATTAAATCATAGCAAAAACACAGTTTAATCGCGCCACAATTACACATAATGTGTCATGCTAGTGTTGATGGAAATTCAACTAGCTCAAGTGAACTGTGGCCGTATGATAGCAGCGTGCAGTGAGCACAACAAACCAATCGTCTGTGTTGAGGGAAGTGCTCTTTAATCAAACTATGGTGTAGAAATTGGTAAAAAAGGCAATTAAAAACGATTAAAAACAGCAGTGTGATGAGGAAACACCAACTATTTATTGTGTGGTGCACATTTAATATTGAAAGTGCTCACTCAATATACGTAGTGTGATGACAGGCATACATCCATCTCACCTAAGGGTCGAGGATTATGTACTGCATGAGTGTTCGGCGGTAAAAGAACATCAGGAGAGCACCTTAAGATGTTGCTGCGGGAGGAGGAAGTTTGTATATTAGTAAATCTGAACCACTATTGCCGGGGGGCGAGGTTGCAAAATGCGTGGACAACAGTTTTACCATAACTTCCCACCACAGGGACCTCCTTTGGGTCCACAAATGTGGCAATATCCACAATTCCCCCACTTCCAACTACCCTTTGCCCCGCAATATCCACCCTACTATGCCCCTCAAGGGGACATACGCCCCCCTTTTTTAGGCAGAGGCTGGGGCAGAGGGCGAGGGCGAAAGCGAGGCAACGCTCCGGAGAAAACAGTACAGTGGGAAGACAAACGCCCACAAGGGATGGACACGCGGACCATGAACCGGTCGGGACAAAGATAAGTTTGGTGGTAAACTTATCAGACCATCCCTTGACAGATAAAGAGGAACAAGTTTTACAAAAGGGACTGGGCTTTGTACCGACCCCCAAAACTGACCTCTTTCAACAAACGGGAAATCCAATCTTTCTTCCGTAAGATCAGATTGTAAGCCTTCTTTAATGAGAGGCCCATTGACCTGACGGAAGATTCGGGACTCCATAATCCCTCAACCTTTACACCTCATAATGGGATGATTCCGAATGAAGTCCTCACCTATGAACAGGCTGTATTAAAAGATCTGAAATTTGTAGACCAGCAAACAAAACATTGTAACATCTCCCGACAAGAGATGAATATTCTAAGATCACTGGCTGAAAACCCCCTGATCACTATCAAACAGGCGGATATGGGTGGTGCTACAGTGCTGCTGAACACTGTGGATTATGACCATGAATGCAACAGGCAACTCAACGATAGACGGTACTACACACCGATCCCTTGTGATCCTACACCACGCCTACATACCATAATCACAGGTCTGGTTGATAATGCAGAATGTGAACAGTGGATTACCAAGAAAGAAGCAGACTTCCTATCAAAAAAAGATCCCAGGGTCCCGTACTTCTACATTCTTCCTAAAACCCACAAAGAGTCTAGACCGGTACCCGGGCGACCAATCGTCTCGGGGATTGATTCCATCTTGGAACCATTATCACAATTTTGTGATCATTTTTTACAACCCCTTGTGAGACGCATCCCCTCATACATCCAGGACACTTCCGATGTCCTACGCATACTGGACACTGTCCGGGACACAGGGCAGATTAATCTTTTAATCACCCTCGACGTAGAGGCCCTATATACGAACATTCCTCAGAGGGCCACACTTGAGGTAATAGAGGAAAGACTTGGACTAGAAACCTGGAGTTCAACCACTCCACAGACATTCATCATGGAGTGTGCGACTTTAGCACTAATGGAAAATTATTTCGAATTCAAGGGCCAGTTTTACCATCAAACCCAAGGGACGTCTATGGGCAGTACGTTTGTTCCTTCGGTGGCCTGCCTCTACATGGCGGAATTCGAAAACAGACATATACACAATGAGTCCAATCCCTTCCTTGACAACATCAGGTTGTGGAAAAGATTCATAGATGACATTTTCATTCTATGGACAGGACCACCAACCTCACATGAGGCCTTTTTCAATTGGGTGAACACATTTAACCCCTACCTTCACTTCACGATGTCTGCTTCACCAAAGGAAATTGCCTTCCTTGATCTCACGATAAAACTGAGTGAGGGAGTACTTAGCAGTACTATGTACAGAAAGCCCACCGACCGGAACAGCTTGCTACACTATTCTAGCCACCACCCCAAAGCCCTACGGTCCAACCTTCCTTTTGGACAATTCCTCAGGGTCCGGCGAAATTGCAGTGAACTAACTGATTACAAACAAGAATCTGCAATCTTATCTAGGAATTTACTAGACAGAGGCTACCCTAAGAAAGAGGTCACCAGGGCCCAAAAACGAGCAAGGAATAACAATCGTGAGGCCTTGCTTGAACCACGGGAGACGGTACCTATTGAGAATCAACCAATTACCTGCGTAACAACCTTCACCCCTGGTTCCAACAAAATCAAAAGTGTGATCAAGCGACATTGGGACATCTTAAACACAGGGAACCTCAACCTTGCAACAACTAGGTTTGCGTTCAAAAGGTCCCAGAATGTTAAAGACATCTTGATAAGCACGAGACCTAAAGTACAAAAGAAAGGGACCCAACAGACTCTGTGGAACTTACCTCCAGTTAAAGGTCACTATCCGTGTGGGGGTTGTGGAGTTTGTGCCTATACAACCATACATAAGACAGTCCAACTAAGTGACACATTCATCTGGGACATCAGGGGGCATACCAATTGCAACAGCTCCCACTGTATTTACATGCTTACATGTCCATGTGGACTACAATACATTGGGATGACGACCCGTCCAGTCAAAACCCGTATTATAGAACATCGCAGTAATTTCCGCTGCAAAAAGACTAACACCAAAATGTGTAAACATTTTGTTGAGGCAAACCACACTGCAGATTCACTCAAATGGCTAGTGCTTGAATCCAGCGCCAATTGCCCCAAACAAGCTTTGTTTCGCAAAGAGCAAAGATGGGTTCATCCCTTAGCGTCTGATAGCGGTGGCTTGAATGAAGACATCCCATGGCATGCCCTGTGACATGTTCTGCCACCATGACACCTACTATACCACTCTACACGTGACCTGTAGCTGATGTTCCAACCAGGAAATCCACTGTCACACTCACTAGTACTGCCTATTGCTATTGAGTTCATTGAGACACTATACATTGATACTGCATACGAGGAATAACTGTTCATATTCCAAATATATCCTAACCCCCAGCATGTCAATTACACACAACCTAAATTGTTCGTACAGTTTGGATCAATAGGCATACTATATCATACTCATAGCCGCCATGTTGATACTACATACTGACGTTACACAATACGGACAAACCCCCAGCCCCGACGCTGATGTATTTTCCTAGACCCACAATTGTGTTTTACCACCGATAACAGACAACTCCGTCACTTGGTGCCATTACAGTGTTGTTCCGTTCCGCACACCTACTCCAACATGGGCGCCGTATTGACGGATCCCCCGTCCGAGTGCGCACGGGCGACCCGTGTACTTGTGAACACACCCACCCTAATCCACGTCGTGTTTTATCCATTAGGTGTATCCACATACATAATCTGGGCAATGGCTAATTAGGTCTTGCCCGGTTTTACATCTGCGGGATACATGATCAATTAGCCAGTATCCATTCTAAGATGGCGGCCACAACGAACACCCGCATCACGTGACCTACACCGAAGGGCGGAGCACTATCCCGTTTCCAGGACGCTCACCACTAGATATGGCGGGCGCCGCCGAGCACTTCCATCTACTCGAGCTCGGCGGTGATGGGTAGGTCACAGAGCAGGAATACAGGCTGACAGAGGTAAGACTGGGGGTCCGAATGGAACTCTCATTTAACCGACTTTGACCGCGAAGTGGGAATAGGGGACGCATTTTGCAACCTCGCCCCCCGGCAATAGTGGTTCAGATTTACTAATATACAAACTTCCTCCTCCCGCAGCAACATCTTAAGGTGCTCTCCTGATGTTCTTTTACCGCCGAACACTCATGCAGTACATAATCCTCGACCCTTAGGTGAGATGGATGTATGCCTGTCATCACACTCCGTATATTGAGTGAGCACTTTCAATATTAAATGTGCACCACACAATAAATAGTTGGTGTTTCCTCATTACACTGCTGTTTTTAATCGTTTTTAATTGCCTTTTTTACCAATTTCGACACCATAATTTGATTAAAGAGCACTTCCCTCAACACAGACGATTGGTTTGTTGTGCTCACTGCACGCTGCTATCATACGGCCAGAGTTCACTTGAGCTAGTTGAATTTCCACCAACACTAGCATGACACATTATGTGTAATTTTGGCGCGATTAAACTGTGTTTTTGCTATGATTTAATGCAAATAACCTTTCAAACTCGTTCTTATTCCCCAATTTAGGCATAGAACATGACTACAGAGGTATTTAAACCTATTTTGCTTGCATTCCACACATGACACTAGCATATTGCTGAATGACTGCATATTCTATTATTCTTTCACCTTTAAGGTCCTGATGAATCGCGAATAATTCCTCATGCGAGAAACATGTTGACCAATTTTCCATCCAACTTCATCTAGTACCACCACACCTAACTAGGTGGTATCAAGTGAGTTGGATCCACGTTTTTAACCGTAGCGGGAGACCCCCAGAATAAAGTAGTACTTTTTGGTACTCCCTACTACATTTTAATCACTTCCTTGGCTATTTGCCCCATTCTTCCACTTACCCGCACTTCACCATAAGGCAGTTGGATCAAAAGATCTCCGATAAAGAGCCCCTCTTTGAGGTGAGCCCGTCGGGGATTGCACCGCCTCCCCGACGAGGAGCAAACGCCAATGATGAAGCATGACACCCATTCGGGTGTGTGAGGCAAATACATCCAACACAATGGATGCCCCAGGGTGCCACATGTACACCCCCGGTCACGCCAAATACACATAATCCCTTGTTCAGGAACGGTTCAGCTACCCACTTTGTTTTCATTGACTCCTTGGGGGCATTGGCTGACACTGGACCTTCCACTTGGCTAAGTGGTAAAGAATGCCCCGCTGATCGATTGATCACCCTCCCCTCTCTTGAAAACTACTGAAGACAGAAGCACACATAGAAAGGGGAAGTAACAAGGTGAAATAAAGATATTTCTTCTTGCCATGCCTCTCCTGAAAAGGCGTATCTTTTTGGTTCATTCCCAGGTTTACCAATTCTGGTAAATCTGAGAATTGTCAAAACAAAATACATGAGAGTTGCATGGGAACAACCATGCAACGCCCATGGAACACCGTCTCAGGGCAGAGTAAGGCAACAAATCGATTCAGCTGAGTTGCTTTACTCCAGATTTATGGAGCCACTCAGGGCAACGCAAAGATTTGAATTGCGCATGTTGCATGGTGGAAACATGATACAAACTGGGTCAAGGGAGTATAAAAGCTAGCAGACACAGGGGCATATTTAACATATTTTGTCGTAGGGCAACGCCGCAAGCCTTCTATCTGCGCTGCCCTGTGTCAAAAGAAAAGGGCCGGAATGTGCCTTATCAACAAGATACAGTGCATTCCTGTCCTTTCTGCCGGCGCACAAACTGCAGCCGAGCATCAACTCGGGCCCCCTTGCACCACGATGCGAAAGTGTCTGTGTTGTCGGCATGATTGTTTTTGTTCAGGAAGGGACACCTTCCTGCACAAAAACAAAAATAGGAGGCATTTTCTTCGTTCTATGTGTGCTATAGAATGCAGCACACGTGGAAAGAGAAAAAAAACAAGAAAAATTGCAAACATTTCTCCTCTTATGCCTGTTTTGGAAAGTTGTCAGATTTGGTGATGCCCCAGATTTACACTATGCTGTATATCAAGGGCAGTGTCAATAACCATAAGTGTTGCCTGGGAACACCCAGAGCAACAGCCATAGAACGCCCCTTCCATGTAGAGTAAGGCATTGTCTTACGCCATAATTACAAGGCCAAGAAAAGTCACGCAATATGCCCCACAGTGTCAGAAGGGCTAGCCTAAACATCACAGGACAGATTTTCTAAGCCTTTGCATTGCGCAACGCAAGGACAATGAAAAGGCTTCAGTAAGATTTACCAAGCCACACAAGGGGCTATTCGCACCACCTTGCATGACTTTCTTAGATACATATAACGCAACGCTGCAGCTTGTGCTACATTGCATTACATTTCGAGCTGGTAGTAGTTCCATGGGTGGAGCATGTGTGTACCTATGTATCCAACCATCAATTTGAGGCTGCAGACAAAAGCCTATGCACACACTAGAATTATAAATGCAGTCCTGTAAAGGTCATGTAGAGACGATTAGGATAGTTCCAAAATAACAATAGTAATACAATTTCAAAGGCAGTTGTAATTTCAGTTTCAAGAATAATTTAATGGTTCCACAACCAGCCGACACATGTTTTGTCGCGTGTTCAACAGTGTGAGTGCGACTCCTCAGGGCTGGGAAGGATACAAAAATACATCATATAACATCTGACAAGATGTGTACAGTTTGGCGTTCCTAATAAGCATCCATATTGTACGAAGTCCAAAACGCAAATGCCACCCTGTAAGACGACAGTCAAGTGTGTTACTGAGCCCAGTAACAGGTATAAAGGAAAGTAACATCCCATCTGTTCCTGCATGCACAGATGTGAAGAGACAGAAGATGCATTCACAGAAACCTATGTTGTATTTCATGCAACATCAAGGATGCATCAATTTGTGGATTAGCGGAGTGCGTTAGCGTGACGGAAAAATCAATAAATATCACAAATATATCTCTTTTTAAAGGTGCCTAACGGTGCTCTGTGCTCATTAACCAGGTTCTAGGTTATAATAAAAACCAAACAAACTTGCGGTGTGTATGTAGAAGACGATAGAGGTCTGGTTTGATAAAAAAAGGTAGAAATAAAGCAAGAAAAAGGGGACAAGGGTCTGAAATGAGAGCAACTCTGGAACAGAAGGTTGTACAAGTATGTGTGTATTACACATCTGCATAGTTTGTAACAACAAAGGGAGAGGAGTAAGCTCACCGCTCCACCGGTCATACTTCCGACCCAGTGGGGCCCGTGACCAAAAAGAGGGAATCCTTAGCAAGGATTTTTCTGTACACACTCCTAGCACCCATGACACCACAGCGCCTTCCCACTTAGCCAACAGCCCACCTCCAACCTCACTGCCAGCTAGGTACTCAGAACCTCACGCCTCCCTCCACCCTACTACCCCACCCCACAACAAGACCTTTCCCCCTCCGACCCTGAGTCCCCACTCCCACAGCTCCACCCCCCACCCACTCACACACCTCCACCCCCACCCCTAGTCACCCCTCCTCCCCCACCATCCCTCCCCCTACCACTAGCCCCCTCACCTCCCCCACCATCCCTCCATCTACCCTAGCACCGCATCATACCGACACACCCTTCCTCCCCCACCCCAGTATTTTAGACACACACTCGCCTGCTATAGTAACCTCACCCTCTCCGTTTCCAGGCAGAGGTCACTCCTCTTCTTACAACACCCCCACCCTCACTCCCCCTTTCTTGTCCCATACACCTTCCCTACCACTGCCAGCTGGACACTCAGAACCTCTCGCCTCCCTCAACCCTAGTCTCCCACCCCACAACAGGACCATTTCACCTCCCAGGACCATTTCCCACTTCATCACCCCTGCCACCCCTAATCCCCACTCCTCCCCCACCTTCCCTCCCCCTCCTCCAACCACCAGTCCTCTATCCAGTCCCACCACCCCTCACCCTACCCTAGCACCGCCTCATAATGACACACCCCTCCTCCCTCACTCTAGTATCTTGGACACTTACTCACCCCCTTTAGAAACCTCACCCTCTTCGTTTCCAGGCAGAGATCACTCCCCCTCTTACAACGCCCCTACCCCCACTCATCCTTCCCTTTCCCATATACCTTCCCTACGCCACTTACTCACCAAATCAAAGAGGATCTTCATACCTTCAAAGAGTTGTTCTCTAATAAACCCAGACACCCCTAACCCACCAGTACCCTGTCACCTAACAAGTCCTCCACCCATCTTACACACTCTCGCAAACAAAACTCTCCATACTGGACCTCAATCCCTGCCTGTAATTCCACCTTCCGCCCTCGATGAACCATCAATCCACTCTCAGGGTACGACATACGCTCCCTCCTACGTTCTTATGATCCCGCTCTCCTGACCCAGATAGCCACCACACACCTTCCCATTCCCACTATCCACTCAAACCCACATAGGTCCCCCACACATAACAATAGAGGTACCGTCCCTAATGACCTTAAAAAAGTCTCCCTCACGCTAGACCCCTCCTCCTCCCTCGTCACCCCGCGGCTCAAGTGCACGCTACTCAACTGCAGATCTGCCCCTAGACATGCTTCTGACATAGCTGACCACATCAACACACTGGACCTTGACCTGACCATTCTCACTTAAACCTGGTTAACAGAATCCTCATTGCCACTCATTGACATTCTAGTACCCCCCAACTACCACATCATCAGATTGGATAGGACTGTCAAGACAGGCGGTGGAATCACATGCATTTATCGGAGCAACCTCTCAGTTACTAGAGCCACTTCCCCTATACTCTCCTCTTGTGAACACATCTGCCTCGACGTCATTAGCGAGGGCAAACCAGTATGCTCTCTGCATATCATTTACCATCCACCAGGGGACAACCTCACCTTCACCCAACAACTCATGGACATGATCACAACTAACTCTGGTCGTCAAAACACTCAAATATTCCCTGGTGATTTCAACATCCACTGGAATGATCACAGTGACGTGGTGGTAAATAGTCTCAAAAACTTCCTCAACGCTCTAGACCTCCACCAAATTTGCAACAGCCCCACTCATGATAAAGGCTCTATCCTTTCCACCAAACTTAAGGTCTGGAAAAGAGACCTGAGGAAACTCAACCCCAACTCATTACCTTCCCCCAGCTACAGTCTTCTCCTACCCCCTACCGATGCCTCAGACGTTCAGGCTCTCACCGACCACTACCTCAACTCAATGACCTCAATAATCAATGAGGTCGCCCCCCTGCAACTTAAGAGAGTCTCCGCTAAGAACTCAAAACCATGGTACCATAGTATGCTTAACAAAGATAGACGAGCCATGAGACTGGCAGAAAGCAACTGGAGATCAGCCCCCTCGGCTATGCACCTTAAAACACTTAAGAAAAAGAGAAACGCCTACTTTAGGAAAATCAAATGCACAAAAGCAGATTTCTTTAGCTACCAGCTTGACCAAGCAAAAAAACGACCAAAAAAACTGTTTGAGTTAATCAAAACCCAATCCAAGAAACAACCTCAACAATCACATAACACGACTAGCACTCTACCGTCATGTGAAGAATTCTCTGCTTTCTTTAACCTAAAGACAGATAACATCAGGAACGATCTCCTCAATGATCTAAGCCTTTACTCCAGCACCCGCAGCATAACACCCATTGAATCAAAAAACAATGCCACATGGTCGTCCTTTGACACCCAAACAGAAGAAACGATAGGCAAAATGCTCAGTACCCTGAAACCCTCTAATCACCTCACGGACCCCCTGCCTGCAAACGCTGTAAAGGACTTCATCCCACTGCTTCTCCCGCTTTGGACCAAAATTATTAACAGCTCACTTCAACAAGGACTCATCCCTGACTCCCTCAAAGTGGGACAAGTCTCGCCCATACTTAAGAAACCCACAGCAGACCCTACGGACCTAAACAACTACCGTCCTATTTCCAATATTCCTACCCTGGCCAAATTGCTGGAGAATGTGTACACCTCCAATTGACTAAACACATTGATCAGTTTGTCCTCCTCAACTCACACCAATCAGGCTTCCGAGCAGGACACAGCACGGAATCAGCCATGACACACATAATTGATGACGCACTTCAAATCTTAGATCAGAACGATACTTGCCTCCTCATCCTACTCGACCTCTCAACAGCCTTTGACACCGTCAAACACGAAAACTTAATCGAGCTGTTGAATATCAGAATGGGTCTATCAGGGACTGTACTCTAGTGGTTTACCTCCTTTCTGCATAACCGGACTCAGAAATTCTAGATCAACAACACAATGTCCTCACCCGTTCCTGTAACACTAGGTGCCCCTCAAGGATCCTCCTTATCCCCAACATTGTTCAATCTAGTCATGGAGCCACTCACCACACTGCTGCAAGCATCTAATGTACAGTTTCACATGTACGCAGACGACACCCTACTCTACCTCAAAATACAATCCCCTGAAGACATCAAACTACTCAACACAGCACTTAGGAACACACAGTCATGGCTGGCCGAGAATCATCTCAAACTTAACGCTCTAAAAACGGAATTCCTTCTAATAGCACCTCCCGCTAAAATCCCCATCACTCAGGCTCGGCTTAAACACCTAACTGCACTCAACGTCCAACCTACCATCATGGACTCAGCGAAATCTTTAGGCGTAACACTTGACGCCAATCTCAATATGCAACATCATATCAGCAAGGCAACTAAGGGAGCTAATTTCCAAATCAATACTTTGAGGAAGCTTAAACCCTTCTTCCCAGGCAAGGACTTCCAAACCGCAGTACAAGCCTTAGTTATTCCTCGGATAGACTGTGGAAGTGTCGCCCTCTGTGGTCTCCCCATATCTACAATCGCACCACTAAGAGCCTCTATGAACGCCGCAGCGAGACTTATCACTGGATCAAAAACGCTTGCACATTTCTCTTGACTTAAAATCTCTGAACAGGCTGCCTTATGAAGCTAGAATCCATCTGAAAATCGCTTGCATGACACACAAGGTTATACACCACAACTCGCCCAGCTACCTCACTCAGAAATTGACAATTTCAGGTGGTTCAAGAGCCACAAGAAGCACACAAAATCTTCTTCTGAAACTACAAAGATTCCACAAGGAAAAAACCTATAAATGCTCCTTCTCAGGGATGGCACCAAGGATCTGGAATGCCCTCCCTCCAGAAACCGGACTTATCTCCTCCACGGCATCTTTCAAAAAAGAAGTAAAAGCAATCCTCATGGCTAAATTCACCTGAATATATGCTATGGAACTCTCGAGAGTCGTCATCTATCTTTTTACTACATGTCTGGACTGATCTACTATGTACCCTGTTACCTTACCTTACTTTTCTCTCCCCTGATAACCTTCTGCTACTATGTGCACAAAACCTTTGTTAATCACTCACTTGTTTTTCTTATCCCATGTATTTGTAAAGCGTTCTGATATCTGCAAGGATCTTGTTCGCGCTATATAAAACTTTCAAAATAAATAAATAAAAAATAAACATCCTTTACAATGCATTCTTTTACCTACCATGCAATTACATCGCATTTTTAGAAATTACCTTTACAACGCATTCCAATACATTGCATTATACCTTTACAACGCATACCATTACAATGCATACCATTACATTGCATTTAGGGTAAGTGTTGGATAGTATAGGGGTAATAATTAATATTCTAACTCCAGTGAGTGCAACAGTAGGGTAAGTGTTGATAGTGTAAGGGTAAAAATTACTATTCTAACTCCAGTGAGTGCAACAGTAGAGTAAGTGTTGGATAGTGTAGGGGTAAAAATTACTAATCTAACTCCAGTGAGTGCAACACTAGGGTAAGTGTAGGATAGTGTAAGGGTACTATGCGTTGTAATGGTATGCATTGTAATGACTTGCGATGTAATGCCTGCATCGTAGTGACATGCGTTGTAATGACATGCGTTGTAGTGGCTTGCAATGTAATGGCTGCGTTGTAATGACATGCGATGTGAAGGATGTTGCAATGTAATGACTGCTATGTAAATGTAGTGTGATGTAATGACTGTGTTGTAAAGGTTGTTTCCCGTGTCATCACCCTCTATATGACCATTTCTATGGGAAATGGGCATATGCCTGACCATAGAAGGCTAATTCCATCCTAAACAAGATGGAGGAATCTGAAACGTGGGGTCCACATCAGCTGGCCCCGCCCTAGGGGTGGTTCTGGCTGAATGTAGGCCCACCTTCTAATCTTACTAATTTTCCCACCTATCTTGCCACCAAAAAGTGGGGTTGGTACAGAGGGTTGGGTATCTCCACTCTCTGGAAAGGCCTGGGTCGCATTACAAAGGTGGCAGGGCCTTCCCGTGTGGAGGAGTTGTGAACACGTCCGCCTGGAGCAGGCTTTGTCCCCGGCCTCCGAGAGCAAAGGCTCTCACCCCAGGAGGTCAGAAATATGTTAATGGTGACTGGCTGGTTGAGACTGGTCAGTCAACATAGTCATAGTCGGTAGGTTTTCAGGGGTCACCACTAAGGTGCTCTCTGGGTGCATTTATTAATAAATCCAGCAATGGAATCAGTATGGCTTTATAGAGACGAGGGGTTTGGGACCAAACACCATGGGGTACAGTGAAGCCATCATGTAGCTGGAGAACTCGTAATCAAGAGTGTCCAGCCTATTTACTCATCATGGCTTCTGTGTGCACTTGTAATATCTACGGGTGAGCTTGGATATCAAAGAGACATATAGACTACCTCAGATATGCCCACACCTCGGTATAGTGCACCCTTCCTTAGGGCTGTAAAACCTGCCATGGGGTGACATACCTATACCACATGCAGTGCTCAAAGGGATGGGTGCCATGTCGACTCTACATTTTTCTCTGCACAAAGACACGCAGGCTGCAATGGAGGTTTGCATGAGTTTGGTGAGGGGTCCATTAAGTTGGCACAAATCGTGTTGCAGCCCTTAGGGGCTCTCTTTAGTTCCAAGGCCCATATGGACCAGAGGTACCCCTTATTAAGGACTCACAGGGATCCTAAAGGGGTGCCAATTGTGGAACAATCATACAGTTTCAGTCAAAGTTGCACCAGATACCAGGCAGAAGGTGGTGGGTGACCATGTCAAAAGGGGCACTTTCCTACAATTTACTTCCAAAAATAAGAAAGCAAGATGCAGTCAAAAGTAAAGGGATGACTAACCTAGCTAGGCTGCTGTAAATGTATCATCATTCTTATTGTCTGCAAGCTTGGAACCATAGTAACAGTCTGCGACCTTTCTTTTACAAACCAAATTAAAGGTCTCATTCAGCTCTGCACCAGAATGTGGACCACCCAAGACTACTCTTAATGGCCAAATATCTAATCAACACCCAGAAGTAAACGTGCAAATGGCCTGGCTATCAACAGTGAGACCGATGCAGCGGTCCCCGGGTCCAGTTGTGATAGGGGTCCAATGCATTCAAATTATGGGTGTATTTACTATTGAACAAATAAATGATAGGTGGTGAGGCATTTTCCTTGCTTGCACCTGGCCCTATTAATGCCCTGCTATGCCACTGAGACATTCCAGAGGTTTCTTTCAATGAAAGACCTAATGCACATGTCTCAGGGAATAAAACATGTGAACACCATCAAGAACCTATTCCTTGTTTCCAAACACATAACAAAAACAATATTTGCATGCCTTTTTTGCAAAAGCAGTTCAAGCTTTTCCGGGATTAGCTATTGGCCTCTCTAAATCAGGGGACTGTGAGGTAAGGTAGGTGATAAGAGACAAAGAGGTTAGATGGATTTGGGTAAAAGTTCGAGTCCAAGCAGTCCCCTTTGATCTGCTTAATTTGTATGGCCCAGTACCAGATGATAATGGCCCCTTGAAGGAAATATTTGCTCCTGCAATGATGGAAGAAGGGCCCTCAATTTGGGGAAGCAATTTTAACGATATACAGGACCTCAAACAGAATACTTCTAACAGAAATAAAAAACAGTTGAAACCTTAATGGCACAGGCTATTGATTCCATGAAATATAATTTAAATCTGGTCAATTTGTGGTGTTTGGATCATCCGAACCAGACACAGTTTACATATTTTTCAAGTGGATATAAGACAGCTTCACAACTGGATTTCTTCTTAATCACAATGTTTTTTGAATTGGGGCAGAACGATGATTTGGGCTAATGTATTCTCAGATCATTCAGTAGTGGGGATCACAATAGAGATGGAAGCTTCTAAAACTTCAAACTCACAATGGCAGTTTGATAGGCCACCCCTGGTAGATCATATTTGGCTAGGTGCAACATGTAGGTTTATAAAGGATTTTTTTAAGGCAATTCAAAGTACTGCCTTGCCTTTTGCCATATGTGAATCATTCAAAGCCACATTTAGAGGTAGGATAAGTGCATATAATTCAGCTCAGAAAGCTCAAGACAAGGACATACAATGTACTCTACATAATGTACAAGATGCATTAGTAAGGGGAAGGATAGACTTAAGACCAGGATTTGGAGGAAAACATGACACGGCCAAGCAAAGACTGAGAGACATTTTTATCCTTGAAGAGATTAATAATACGAAAACGTTTCAGCATAAACTGTATGAAGAGAGCCAGTTGGTGGGCAGGCTGTTGATTTGGTCAACACATCTGAAACATGTTACATTGTGTACTGGGGAAATTAGGGATGCCAACTCAAATGAAGGGCAAAAATATGACCTTGATATAACACAGATATTCCTGCAGCATTATAAAAAAATATTTTCGGGAATTCTAATTCCGTCTCCAGATCTAGTCTTGAGGAATTTTACAGGCAGTTTCGGCTTCCGTGTTTGACCTACACCAAGGTAGAGACTTTGCTGCAATATATTTCATATGGGGAGGCAACATAGGCATTACAAAAGATGCTTAATGCCAAGGCAACTGACACCAACTGAATACCAACTGAGGTATAAATCAAATTCAGAAAAAACTTATGCCGCATCTGGTACAAATGTTTAATGAAATAAGAGGTGGACTGGGCATTTCTTTGACATTTAAGGAGTCAGTGGTGATAAGCTTTTTAAAAAAAGATAAAGATCTTGTTAATACAAATTTTATTGCCCAGTAAACCTGCGTAATGGAGATTACAAGCAATTAAAAAAATAGGGGCATTACGTATAGTTGTGGTGGGTCATGCGCTGATTCATAAGGAGCAGTATGGGTTTCTACCAAAGCGAAAAATAGCAACAAATACACAGTATTTGGTCCAGATTATAGACTACTTCTCCAGCGGTCAAGATAAAGCTGTAATAGTAATGTTCAATGTTGTAAAGGCATTCAACCTCGTCAATTGGGTTTGGATTTCCAGCTAGAATAGTGGCAATACTTATTAAACTATAGCAAGGGGGCGAAGCTTGTCTGATAATTAAAACAAGGTTTGCAGGCACTATACAATTTAAATGTGGCACGCGATAAGGGTCCCCAATGTCCCCTATACGTTTTGCCCTATTTATTGAACCATTATTGAACCATTAGGAGAAGGAATAAGTAGTGCCATAAAGATCATTACCCTGCTGCAAGGGATGTGCAAACTTAAGTTATTTGCGGATGATAGAGTCCTATACTTAAAAGCTGACCAAGTTAATATTAAGGTGGCGTTGAACGTTATTCAAGAATATATAAACCTGGGGGAATACAAAGTTAATAAAGATAAAACTGATACATTGCTTTTTAATAAGCAGGCATCAATACTGCCTGCGGACATAATTAAGAACTATAATAGTAGTCATCCCATTTGCTATCTGGGGACCTATGTGACAAATAAATACACTGATCTCTTCAAACTGAACTATTTGAAGATGCTGAAGACGGTGAAGTGTCTATTGAACAGGTGGTCCATGTTGCCTCTGACATTATTAGGAAGAGTGTTGTTAATAAAAATGTCTATCCTGCTGTTGTTTTTATTTTTATTCACAAATCTCCCATAGGGTATGCGTAGATAGAGCATACTTGAAAGAGCATATAAGTAAACTATGCTAGAGCAATCACGTAATGACGTGGCAATATTAGTTCTGCTTATCCCTTTGCTATCTTTTTACTATTTTTTGTGAAGCCATCAGATAAGGGTATATATAGACAGGCAAAAACATCGGTAAATTAGAAAGTCACCAGTCCAAGATGGCCGCCGGTATCACGGGTGAATGCTGAATCACGTGATATGATCGGCGTACACATAAATTAAATAGGAGTTTTTTGATTAAATAAAGATTTTTCCAATACTGTTAGCCGTTAAATAAGTTTTGGAAGCTGGGCTGAATGAGAGAAGTATCAGCAAATAAAGATCAATATTACGAAGCGGTGACCCCTGACCCGCACGTCCGTGTACGTAAATACATGACGCATGAAGCAGTACCTTTCTGCAATCAAAAGGGACACAGGTTGGATGCAGGGAGGCCTTCACATATTACGAAGGTGAGAGACCTTTCTACAAATTAAGGGTTACACACTGGGAGTTGTGCGCAGAACCCGCCCCGTGTATTTACATATTTAAATATAGATTGTATAGGAGATGACCTAGAGATACTAGTGGATTGGTTATTATATGGAGGTCCCCCTTTTTTACCTTGTATCAAACTGCTATACGGGCCTCGTTGAGTAGGTGGGGCAATTGGGAGGCGATTTCGAACGTACGAAAGACTACGGGATATACTTTTTCCTGCTGTTGTTCACAGCAGCATTAAGATATGGCTCATCGGGTGGTCTACGGCCACGCTGCGTAGACGTATAATCGCACATGTAAATATATTTGTAGGTAGAGTGGTCTATAAATAATGCCATAATAAAGCCTAACCATTCGATAATTGTAATCAATAATGGTGGTAAAAAACGCGGCGGTTAGTAAGCACACCTGACAATAAGAGAAGATTGACACACTCAGAGGGGCAGCGCATGATATTACATTAATCAGCTTCATTTGAATTGAATAGGGTGATTTCACGCAACATTAAATATAGGTCAAAATTGAAAATCTCCTTTATATCGACAGGTCTGTCAAGATAACAAGAAAATACTTGACCTGCACAGAGTGGTCGAAAAATACACGACCAGGTAATAGGCATTAATTTTGGGACATTGTAAGATATAGGTAATTGAATTTAGCGCTGATAAATAAATATGGCCTTTTTAATACCAGAAGCCTATTTCTCGTAAAAACCTTTGGTGGTATCTCGAGTATCGATGACATCCAGTTGCGACTTGCAAGTAGACCCTATCAGGCTTCTTGACATGCATTATTTAGGCAAGTTACGAATTTCATGTTTTCAATTATAGAATGGAACTATAAATATATAGGGAAAAGGACTTATGTAGTTTATTTGTTTTTTGCCCTTTCAGCCTATGCTAACTGCATTTTTAATCAATACGGTGGCTCCAACTAAGGTCCCCAGACTTTGAGTTATTTTTCTATTGGTACGTATAGAACGTCATCCGCTATTATATAAACTTTAGCAGTCTGGGGTGATTTACTTACAATTCATGATGCCTGCCTTAAAGACTGTTTCTATAAATTTTCGGTATACACCTTGGGTGATATTTGAATTGGAACGATTGTTCTTCTAGCCTTGTACAAATCTCATGAAAAATAAGGTACGATGACGGTAATGTGCCTGTTTATCGAAATGTATCTTTAGTCAATTATAAAAAATAAAAAACAATGGCACAGCTAATATGTGCTTTAAGTTATGCTGCCTTTTGCTGCTCACTATATGAGTTTTGTAGATCTAAGAATGTCTATTTGTAAATAGATATGTCTATTTTGAAATGTGTGAAAATAATGTGAAATTGTTTTTAGATATAGTTAAATATGTTTTAGAATAAGAAGGGATATAGTGGTTGTCGTCAGCAACACGAGTATGTAATAATAATACAAATATTCTCTACTATTTAGAAAACTGTCCTGAAGAAGGTGAACACCCTTTTGAAATCACCGAAACGCAGCGTCGACTTTGTTTTCTGAAGTGTATTGTAAATTGGTATAATGAAATGTTTTTATGGAATAATTCTGTTTTAATTGTATGTGTAATAAATTGAACAAACAGTTTTTTATACATTGCTTTTTGGATGCAAAAACACAAGTCAACAGCAGATGACCAAGGTTTAGCACATTAACTTCCTCTGTTTCTTATGTTGTTGTGGTGCTACCGCTCTCCACATCCACTGCCAAGGATGTCTATTTCTCACCAGCAACTACCAAAATTTGAGAGGAGCACTCAGTAATGTAATTAACAAACAAATGTTTATGGATTGATATGGATCTTCCGTTCCTTCTTTAATCGTTTCTTTATTTCATTTCTTTACAAAATGCAGAGGCACAGCCAACGCGTTTCATTCCCTTTTTTATGTGCCTTGGGAATTTCGTCAGGGCAATAGTTTCATAGTCTCAATCCCCTGTTCAAAGGGAAAAGCTCACCATGGGCGCAGACGAATAGTTATCAATAACCAACTGTCCAATACCTTCATAAAAGATGATATCCCAAGGGGAAATCCAGGTGCGTTCCTCCGTGTGTGGGAATAGGTAATGCTTGCAGGCAGGGCAAACAGGAGTTCTTACCCCCAAAGGGCTGTAGTAAGTCCTGTTTCCCAACAGTTCCTTTGTCTAGAAGCAAGCGCAATACCGGGTAGCGTCCATGAGAGTTGCCAAGAGTAATATAAGGTGCTACCGTGATACCTTTAATAGGGTTCACGGCACCGTCAGTTCCTTCAACCGTGTTCGGAAAAGTGATCCTCAACAGCCCGCCATTACCGGAAAAGGTATGCTTTTTGGGTTCATATGTGTATTATTTAGTGTTTGCTGCCGCAACATTTTTTAGGTCATGTTTTGTGATTAATGAGTGCTATGTAAGAGATTTCATGTTGTTTTTGTGGATTATATCCGTATATCTGTACTTATAATCTTGGGACACCTCTGTCTTGCCTTCCAAGCATTAAAGCTGGTACTTTTAGGGTATATAGTCAAACTTTGCAGTTGGATAAGTATTGCTTGAATTTTATTTCTCCATCTCTAGCCATGGCCAGACATCGCTGATATTACAATATTGGCAAACAATTATACGGTGCCAACTTTTAAGATGTGAATATAGAATCTTCAAAGGACATGGCTGTTTGAAGAAGAAGATGACTGGAGGATGGGCAGCTTGAGAAAATACCTTCAATATCCTCAACATCATGGTGCATCTTGAGGACAGATCTACAAATAAGTATGACCCTTGGGAATCTGTCCAACAGTTCAAGTGCCATATACTAGCTCCATGCAGGCATTGGGCCCCCAAGGGATGTAGGAGTGATCCCTATATGATCTCTGTGGGGCTGGGCTCTAGCCTCAAAGGGATGCGCTACGTGAAGCTACAAGGTTGTCTCTCTTGAAAGCACAGCTAACCACTGACTAGAAGTCTCTTCAGGATCCTCACCCGGGGGCATATTAGCAACAACTTGTGATAAGGATCTCAAACCGCCCTTAGCGCGATTTTTTATCGCCTCCTATTGCTGGATTTAATCGCGGAGATAACGCCGTATTACCAACGTTTATCTCCACGGCGAAAAAAAATCCAGAGGTAGCAGCGAATCCCATCTTTAATGTGAGATTTTCAGCGATAAAAATCCTATTGCTAAGGAAAATCTTGCTAATAGGCAGGTGGGGACTTAGCTGTAGAATCCACCTCCCATTGACTATTATGGCTAGGTCAGGTTTTTACCACGTGTAAAATCTTGGAGCTAATCGTGGTTAGAGTGCCGTGGGTATTGCTAATAGGCGATAGCTGTGCTAGCGACTTCTTTCAGTCGCTACCAGTTTTGGTACACCCACTTTGCATGCCATTAGCGATAAATATCGCGAACATGCAAAGCGGGCCCCAAACCAGTCGCTATCACTGGAAGCTGTCGCTAACTGCTGTTAGCGACAGCTTGGTAATTGGGCAATAGAAAAATCGCAGCTTTATCGGCAAAAAGTGCTGACTCTCCCCTGCAAGCTGACATCCAGATTCACTCGCTGTCACTCATCAAGGGGCATATTAGCAACAATTTACGATAATTATCGCAAACAGTGCTGAGCGCACATTTTTTTATCGCCTCCTATCGCTGGATTTTCTCGCAGAGATAACACAGTATTACCAACGTTTATCTCCACAGCGATAAAAAATCCAGCGATAGCAGCAAATCCCACCTTTAACGTGAGATTTCCAGCGATAAAAATCCTAACGCTAAGGAAAATCTCGCTAATAGGCAGGTGGGGACCTAGCCGTAGAATCCACTTGCCAATGACTATTATGGCTAAGTCAGGTTTTTACCAGGTGTAAAATCCTGGTGCTAATCGCGGTTAGCGCGTTTTTTTTAGCGCTGTGTTAGCGACTGCTTTCAGACGCTACCAGTTTTGGTACGCCCACTTTGCTTGTCATTAGTGATAAATATCGCTGACATGCAGAGCGGGCCCCAAACCGGTCGCTATCGCCTGGAAGCTGTCGCTAACTGCTGTAAGCGATAGCTTGGTAATTGGCCGATAAGAAAATTGCCACTTTAGTGGCAAAAAGTGCCGAAAAAGCAGCGATCTGGCCCTTGCTAATATGTCCCCTAGATTTTTCTCAGGCATAATCAGTGACATTAGCCTTCCTTCCAGAGCAATAGGATACAGTGTACCTCCCAGCTTCCTAGGCACTCTAGCTGTGGCAGCCCCAGAAAATGGCTACAGGTGCAATGCAACACTCACACAACAATGAGACCTTGGCCCTATTATGATTGCCAAGCCTGTGAATCGCGAGAATGTAGGTTTTACAACAGCAAAAATAAACCTTCAAAGGATCTAAAACCAAGGGGCTTATTTATGTGTAGCTTGCAGCACCGGAGTTCACTTTTTTTGATGCAGCATCCATTTGCAAAAGTGAATGTTGTCCTTGAAAGACAGCTTCTCCTTTGTGAATGTAGGCTGCAGGCATTGGAGGGAGCACACAGTGATTTAGGCAACTCCATTCTGCTTCTCCTATGTATCTCACGTCATTAGCTGAAATTGCAGCCTCTGCCACTTCAACGGACAGGTTCGTCAAATACCGGACTTTTTTAATGTCCATTTTGGTATGGGTGTGAGTGGCGCACTGGCATCCCAGCATTTGCAGCCATATAGTAAAACTTGCAAAGAGAACTCTACCTCATTAATATGCTTGAGGTAGAACTTTTAAAAATCCAATTTAATGTCAGTTTTACAGATGTGCAAAATTCGAAAGGTTGGTCAATTTTCCAGTTACTGAGGTTTGGGGTTAGGGATAGAAATGGGGAGTCTAAAGGTGTTGGCAGTGCTTAATTTGAGCCTGTGGTTTCCAGCGCTCGTCACTGGCACTTAATTGACAACACCGGCACTTATGATTAAGTCTGAGTCTGTGTAATTTAGAGATAAGCACAACAACAGTTATTTATTAATTCAGTAAACATTAAAAAAATGACGAATACCTGCCACCCAAGCCATTCTTATAGCTTTAGGGGTGTGGAATAATCTGAGGTGTCCCACTTGCAGGAGTGTGATGGCTAGTAGATGTGGTGGTGCACTGGCAGCCTGGGGAAATGGCGGAGGATGCAGTGGCCTCTTGACAAGAGCCCTGGCACTGGGTGATGGTCATTCAAAATGCCTGGAATAAAAACCAAAAAGTTGCCCCCACTGCAACAATTGGAGAGCAGCACACAGAGCAAAAGGGAAGCATCTGTCTTTAACAATGCTTCTTTTGAGTGTAGGAGATTGTTAAAAACTGCAGGTTTGACTACACAAATCATCATTACTTTTACTTTATACATTTCCTAATAAATTATAAAAAGTAATCTCAATAAGAGTGCCTGGGGGAAGTGTCTACTGTTTCGTGATTTCATTATTTCATTATTGGATCATTCATCCAGTACTATATAATGGAGTGCGTCAGCATATGACATAGTTATGACATATTAACAGCAGTCCACAGTACAACCAGAAGTAAAATAAAATTACAGAGGTTTTTAAAAAGGAAACACCTTTGCCCGTCAGCGGTAGTGAAGTTAAGGGAACCAAGCCAAGGTCACCACATTCTTGCCTAAAGACTGCTGGCTTCTTACTGTGTGAATGTGCTTCTATTACACACTGGTGTTTACTCCCTTCCCATTCATACTTCCTGGAGGAAATTACAAAACAGCAAAAATGACGAAACACTTCTGAAAATGGCGTTCTTAGGAGCACAGAATAATGCCAAAGCCATGACTGAATTAGTAACTAGTGAAATAGTGATGTTGGTATACAAATCAGACACAGAAGGACAGGGGTATACCCGTTAACCCATTCGAGACCCGGGTAAAGTATGCATACACAAAACAATGTCGCAAATGGGAAATATTTCGCAAGGCAATTTAAATACAAAGAATTAATCATAAGGAGAGTTGGAACAAAGGGAGACCCAAAAGAATTGGTAGTAAAACAAAAGGTTCTTATTTGCAAATAGTTATAACAGCACCACAATACATTGCATGTATAAGTAACCATAATTGGGTTGTGCACTACACGTGTTTGTGACAGTGAACGGCGCAGTGACACAACGGTCAGTGTGGTTAATAACAAAAAGAAGGTATATACAGGGTAAGTATTTTGTTTTTAAATTATTTAAAGTGACCACATTGGAGCCAAAGGTAACGTTGGATGGTCGACGGTGTTTCGACCTGACTGAGTTCAGGTCGTCATCAGGACCAGGTTACTTGAGTTTGTAATAGTGCTGTATAGGTAAAGAAAAACAGGGATGAGGCCCAGGAGTGACCAAGGGTCAAGTAATAAAAGAGTGTACTATCGGAGAGCGCACTTCCAACTCATACAATTCTGTAACTGCAAGACCACTAACGTGATCTACTCCATCCGCTGCCCCTGTAACTTAGTATACATTGGCCAGACAACCCAAATGGTCAAACAATACATCTCACGACATAGGAGCCGCATTAGATGCAGCGTTGAGTCAGCTCCCTTTGTTTCGCATTACAAAAACCATAATCATTCTGAAACCGATATGGTCTCGCAAGTTATTCATCAACCAGTACTACCCATGCGAGGTGGTAATTTACATCTGCTTCTGAACAAATGCGAATGCCGTTGGACCACAAGATGTGATTCTGTCAATAATGGTCTCAACACACTTGATGAGTGGAATACGGCTATTGATACACCTTGACACCCCCAGTGCCCCTTCTGACTGTCCTCCTTGTTGTAATCAGTACCTTATGTTTTACCAGTTATTGTATACAACTATGACTTTTAACTTCAAACTGTACTGAATATCTGCTCTATGGCATTTGCAGTTCCTTGTATTACATTGTGTCCATTACAACGGTGTCCTTGTTTGCATTTCTCTCCATGTAATTATTTAAATTGCTATAATGCATTAATCCCTTTTTCACCTTTAGTTATCTTCCTCGAGGTCTTCCAGTCGTTCAACCCTATACTCACCATCCAGTCTATTTCCGTTCTGGTTTTCTTATTTACCCCTTCATAATGTTTCCATTCGGACAGGTCTACCGTATCATTAGTCCTGCACTTGTTCGTGTTTATTAACTTTCAATTCAAATTGTAATTGTATTTTTTATCTGTATTATTGTATGCAAACTGATTTATTCAAAGTGTACATTTATTGCCAATAACTAATGTTTTCTTGTTATAGACTCTGTGATTTAATTTAATTAAAATGTTACATGGCTCCACGTGTCACACAGAGTACCAATGTTTCGCATGTCACTTTCTAGGGTGCTCCGTCCTGCTTCCATTCCTTCTTCTGCTCCCCTGGAGAACCACAGATTGCTTCCTAGCTCTTGGACTAGTTCCGCCCGTATCACGTGACCCACCTCCCTCCCCTGTAAAGTAGTTCCACTCACTGGCCCCCAGTGTTGCACCATTGTATTTTGGGCACCAGCATGGGTCGTTTCGTTCCACTCGCTTGCCCCAGTGTGTTACTGTCCTTCGCTTTGACCGCACTTTACTTAAGGCGACTCAGCTTCACTTTCTCCCTCGCCCTGACCGCCATCGACCGTGGCAGGTAGTTGCTGCGGTGCCTCCTTCGCCTGCACACTCCGGATTGCATCCATTGCCCTCCGTAACGACGATCACTCCTACTATTTGCACCTTGTTTAATCTCCATCGGGTACTTGCCTTTGCTGCCCGCATTAGGCTTGACGGTCTCTACACCCAGACATATTCTTTTGTTAAAAAGTGCCCACGTTAGGTTTGATGGTTTTCACCACCAGCCATATTCTTTTATTAACCACTGCACCCCTACCCCTTTTTCTCCCGCAGCCAATTTTGCTTCGGGCTTAATCTTCCTCACCTATTTGAACTATCTTTTGTAAGCCAAGGGGACAGTCATCAATCCTACGGTGTTCTACCTGTCTCCTGCAAGTATCGATATGAGCTTCTGGCCTTCAATACTTCACTACCCTTTCCTTGTTCCATTCCATTAATCACCCCCTTCTCCCCTCCACCCTCTGTTTGGGACACTTCCACCCAACCTTCAGGTAGTTTTTCCTCTCAACTCTACCTTGCTCTTTTATTAATTGATCCATGGTCACTCTTGGGCCTCATTCCTGTTTTTCTTTACCTATACAGCACTATTACAAACACAAGTAACCTGGTCCTGATGACGACCCGAACTCAGACAGGTCGAAACGCCGTTGACCACCCAGCGTTATCTTTGGCTCCAATGCGGTCAATTTAAATAATTTAAAAACTGAATACTTACCCTGTATACACCTTCATTTTTGTGATTGATCACAAACTCTGTTATTTTAGCGCTGTTCGCGCAGTTTTCTCACTGTATTGTGTCTCTGCAGCATTCACCATCACACGCACGTACAGACCACAACTCACTTATGGTTACTTATACATATAATTTCTTGTAGTGCTAATATAACTACTTGTAAATAAGAACCTTTTGTTTTTCTAACAATTCTTTGGGTCTGCCTTTGTTCCAACTCTCCTTTTGATTAATTCTCTGTGTTTAAATTTCCTTGCGAAATAATTACTGGTTGAGACATTGTTTTTTTGTATGTGTTGGTAAACAACTGGCAAAAGAAGAACTTCATCCAACGTCAAAAGTACATTCATAAAGAGGGCATCCCGTCTTTATCAGCTAAAGGAGGTAGACCAAACCACCAAGATGGTATGGTGCATGCTGGACGGATTCCTGTCTGCAATACAGTGAGGACCCCTATATTCAACAGTGCTGACACTCTAAAGTCTCAGGTAGATAACATGCAGTGGGGTCTTGTGTGCTGCAACGCAGTGCAGACCACCCTAGCTAACACAGGCCAAGCCTTCAGTGCTTTTTGAGGAACCTCGTCTAAGCCTTCTGCCTCTGCCCTCTTAGACGCCTGAGTACCTAGGGAAATGAAGAGCCCTCTACCTCATTCTTACTTGCTTTGAGCCGATGTGTGACTGATAAATGTATTTATTCATTAGAATAAGAATAGGGCATCTCAATGCAGATACCGTGGGTAGTGAGAGGAGACAGTCCTGATGAGTCCAGAAGTTCTCTCTGATTGACCCTAGTACATCTTGAACGGCGTCCCACCTTTAAAAAAATAAATATCTGGCATAACCGGATTCGCCTCACTACCAGCCAGGGCCCTCACTATCCATGTATCCAGGACTTCTTCACCTTCCTTGCTTCTGTTCCCCAATACGTTCATGTTGGTCCTACACTCCCTGCCTTTCTTCATACATGCCCATACAACACCTAGGACCTGCTACTCATGGGGTATTAGCATTTTTCCTGTTGTGATATTGGCATTTTAGGAAAGACAATAGAGGGCCTGTCATGATCTTAAGCATTTCCTGTTTCCTACAGAACTATTCTGACTCGGTCTCAGCACCCCCAGCCTTTCCAAGGCTCTTATTCACAAACCAACTCTTTGTTTCATTCTGCCAACATTAATAACCAGTAGAGAAACCATCATGCTCTAAATCCATTCCAGTTTCCAACAACCCAGCTCTGTCTCCATCAAAGACCTCCAGGCCTGTCAGGTGCCAAATCATCTCATAAAATGTCTTCATTTACCTACATGTCTAGCTGTTTAACTAAGCTGGAGTGTTTCCCTGAATTGACTGTATAATGGGGCATATTTATCGAAAAAATCAAGCAGCGCAGTAAGCCACCTTGCTGCGCTACGTGATAAAGAAAGGGCAGGAATGTACAGTATTTAACATTATACGCGCATGCTTGTATTTTCCCTGCGCTGGCGCACGATGTGCTGCCTAGCACCAATGCATGCACCCTTACACAATGGTGCAAGAGTGCCTGCGTTGCCAGCAGGATTGTTTTTGTGTAGGAAGGGAGACCTCGCACAAAAACAATCCTTGGAGGCTTTTTCCTCTTTCTATGTGTGATGCAGAATGCAACCCACATGGAAAGAAGAAGAAAACTAGGAGAAATGCAGATATTTATCCTCGTTACGCCTCACCTGGGGAGGTGTAGCATTTTTACGTATTCCCAGGTCTACCACTCATGGTAAATCTGGGAATGCGCCAAAATCCATGGATGGATGCATGGGAACACCCATGCTCCACCTAAGGAATGCCTCCCTGGTGCAGAGGAACGCAATGCAGGCATTTGTGCTGTGTTGCACTATTGTAGATTTATCAAGCCACTCAGGGCCATATAAGGTGGCCTTGCAAAGCTTGATAACAATTACTTAGTAGTTGCCTCGCCTGTGTGCCCCGTTGTATGGCGCAAGGGAGATGCAACTGCTTCATAAATATGCCACAATCTTTTGAGTACCCTTTCCAAATCTATTGGTCATAGTGTTGGCCACACTTTCTGTGGTGGTAGTTTTCAACTTCAAGTGCAACCGCCTAACTCTTACACTCTGCCTACGTATCACCACTCACCAGGAGAAGAAAAGGCTTCTGTGAAGGGATACTCATCTCCCAATGGATTATTGTCCATGGATGTTAACATAAATGTAGCCCCACTGCCCCCTCTATGTTTATGTCACTGGGTGGTCTTGTGCACCTACTATCCAGAGACACAAAGATCAAGATACAAGCCACTAGATTTTTTTCAGTGACTTTTTGGGTGTTTTTAATGTAAAGTAACATTTTAGTAACATACCCAAACCCTGCTCTTCCTATGGAAAGTCTAACCTAACTACACAGTGGTGACCCCCAAAATATATATAAAATGCTTGCTTTACTCTGAATAAATGTTGGTGTTCCAACTTACCTGTGTGGAGTGCGGGCATGGATAATATATATATATATATATATATATATATATATATATATATATATATATTCACTGAAAAAACCATAGGTTATAGACCATATATAGTTAGGAATTAGCATTTACAAAACCTTGAAAATTCACTGAAAAAACCATAGGTTATAGACCATATATCGTTAGGAATTAGCATTTAAAAAACCTTATTTTACTCACACAAAACCATTGAAATTCCATATATAGTTAGTTGCACTAACTATATATCGCGCACCCGCAATCCACTGCTGATGATGTCACATATTACATCATTCATGACATGGTCAGTGACATCACTGATGACATCACTGATGACATCCCAAATGACATCACTGATGACATCACTGATGACATCATCCAGTGATTATGTGTTTCTGTAAAGTTTAAATATGTTTTACATATTGAAGAATGAGTGGATGTATAAGTGTCTGAATGAAGGTTTTAGTAGGTGCGTGATTGACTGTATGAGTGAGTGATTAAATGCGTCTTACTGAATGCACGGGTTACTGACTAAACTGTCTGAAAGTGTGCATCAGTATGTCTGTTGTTGTGCAAGCTGCTGCATGTGTTGATCAGTAGCTATATGAGTGGCTATATGGGTTATTGATTGGTTGAACAAGTATTTGTATGGGAGACTGAGTGTGTGTATGGCTGGCTGGGAGGTGTGTGACTCTGTGCAGATCAATGTGTACTTGTATCAGTGATTGTATAAGAGAGTAAGTATGTGTTAGTATATGTTTCAAAAATGTAAGGTGTTCTGTGTTTAACTGTATAGATGAGAAAATGGAACTGTGATTGATTCTTTTCAGGACTGACTAGGTGTGTGAGTAACTCCATGGATGAGTGGCAGAGTGTGAGTGTCTGTATAGGTGTATGAGTGCATATGATAGTGTTGTAAAGATGAGTGATTGTATGTATGAATGATTGTATGGGTGAATGAGTGAATGTGTGTGTAGACATACGAATCAGTGAGTGCGTATGTAGTAACTAGTATTGGTGTGTCAATGGTTTCAAAAATTATACTCTGTATTTAACACTGGGTGTAACGGAGGTTATATTAGAGTGTGAGGAGATGCATTGTATTATCACATGAATGATATCATCAGTGATGTGATCATTGATGTCAAATGAGATGTCATCAGTGATGTCATCAGTGATGTCATTTGAGATGTCATCAGTGATGTCATCAGTGATGTCACTGACCATGTCATGAATGATGTAATATGTGACATCATCAGCAGTGGATTGCGGGTGCGCGATATATAGTTAGTGCAACTAACTATATATGGAATTTCAATGGTTTTGTGTGAGTAAAATAAGGTTTTTTAAATGCTAATTCCTAACGATATATGGTCTATAACCTATGGTTTTTTCAGTGAATTTTCAAGGTTTTGTAAATGCTAATTCCTAACTATATATGGTCTATAACCTATGGTTTTTTCAGTGAATTTTCAAGGTTTTGTAAATGCTAATTCCTAACTATATATGGTCTATAACCTATGGTTTTTTCAGTGAATTTCAATGGTTTTTTAATAGCAAATATCATAAGCTGTCGAATGTCAAGTACGTGTTAAGTAAAAACATTTTCGTGTTTATGCACACTGTTCTGCTTTGAATGCTGCCCCCCCCCCTCATTTCTATTAGGAGTACTCTCTCTTTGCAGATAGTGAAAGGTAGTTAACGCAGGCCTTTGCCCCCGTTGTAATACGTCGTGCCTGCTTCTCTCTCCATTTGATTCATTGTTATCCAAGCATTTACTGTTTTAGAATTGGTTCTCTTTGGTTCATTCTCTATTTACAAACAAACACAGAGTCGCAATACTCTGTTTAGTCTTTGCAGATAACGAAAAAAAAAGTAAAAAAAAAAAAGGAATCGAGCAAAATCAGTAGGCCACTAATGGGATCTCTTTTTGACCTCGCTAAAATAGAAACATTAGGAACAACCCCTCATGACAAATACGAAACTAGTGAGATGAACTAAACTCCACACCATGATGGCTGCAATACAGCTCGGCTCCGCCACCCACCCCGCCCAAAATAACGATAAAGAGCGGCTGCCATGATTGCTCGCAGAATGGCCACGACGGAGCTACGAAATGGTGGTGCTCTCATGCTAACCCCAGCTTCAGTCTGAAACATCCAGAAACACTGTAGACTACCAATTCGATCAGTTCCGGTAGCGCCCCAACGTAACCCGGTAGAGAAGAACTAGCCCTCCCCTCTTTGACTGATGGTTCTTGTTGCCTGTCCCTTCTGTTGTCATTTAACAGAACTATTTAGCCTGCTGAAAGGGGTTGTGTTCCGACCGCTGGTTGGTGGAGACATTTCGACTATATTCTGGACCTGCGTTGTCGCGTAATGCGTCATATGACGCGCCGCGTTAGCGCATCCGGAAGTGATCCGGGGCGCGACGCGCAGCGCGTAACGTAAGCATAACAGGTCATGTGACTTGTTAATAAAACTTTTCATTGGTTCATTTTACTTTTCTTATTCTAATGATGAAAGGCTTGGTCATATGACCTAAAAATTACGCTTTTTATTACTTCCGAACATTATTTTTTCTTAAACATATATGTTATAATGTTCCAGGCTAATGTACTTTCCCGGAAAATTTACAACTGTCCTGCAAGTAAAATATATTCTTTTTTCGAGAAAAAGGGCGTTTCTTCGTCCCATGACGGAGCCGTTGAGCAAAAGAGGGTCGACCTGCTGTCTTAGTCGCCGATACGCCTGAATATGAGATTCTTATCGATCACTTTATGTTGCAGGAGTAGAAAACACAACAGCCCTTGACCATTTATCTTTACTGCGTTCCTGCGTATTGTACCTTTTACCCTTCATGTAATTGGTCTGCTTTATTTCACTTGCCTTTTACTGATTCTAAAACAGTGACTATTATTAAAAACTTTACCAATGTAAATACTACTACCATGTTTTCTTTTAAAAACCTTTATTATGAAAATGTCAGTATACAAATACGGGCCTATAACCACGTGCGCCGGCCACGGAGCAAACTGTAATCGTATATGATGAGGAGACATTTACACTGTAGAGGAACGTAACGGGCGGGCCATTAGGTTGCAAGAACTAAGGTGTCTAACAGTTGCGGAATCGGTGGACGTACATTTTATAATTAAAATACGACAGGGCCAGTTACAATAAAATTATCTAGATATACATTTGCGGGCAAGTACCATGGGTGTCGTTAATTCGAACTTTCAATAGTACAGTAATCAATAACACATCACAAATTAATGTCAATAGAGATGTCGAAATATTCAATCTATTCTCGTCCCCGCCCGCCATGTGCTTCAAAACTGCATACGTATCTCGTGATATCAAGGTTGTACAACAAGTACACAACAAGGAGTTACGAGTCCCATTTATTCCGGCGCCATTTTGGGCGAGGACGGGCAGGTCCAGGATATAGTCAAAATGTCTCTACCAACCATCGACTATGATGATGTTCATATGCTGTATTTATTAGAGTAACACTCATCTGTCCACATGAAATTAATTTGCCACAATCTAAACATGTCATTTTAATCTTTCCAAAGTTCTTCTAAATATTTGGGACCGTTTCCCTTGCCTCTGATGCTGTCAGTGCCACTTCTTTGATGAATGTACTGGCAGGTCGGGGGTTCTTCTCCAAATCTCTCTTTTATGCAGCACTATAATTAATCGGTGCCACCTCTCCATATGACGATGCATGGTATAGTTACCATAACTATATTTTTTTTCGGTTCCTCTGGAGAGTACATCGTGGCAGATGAAGCGTGTAACGTACCGGGCATTTACCTTTTTTTGCATGTAGAGGAAAGGAAAAAAAATTCAAGCGTCCGAGTTCTAAGGTGTCCCAGAGCCATTTTAGTGGACCAGGCCCAAATCCAAAGAACAGGCCGCCATTTTGAGAGTCCTGTTGCAGCCGCCTGTCGCTGTAGCATCAAGAGCGGCCGAAACTCAGCTGAATGGCAACTGAAACGGTAAAGGGGCGCCCCACTACAGCAGACGAGCCTCCACCTGGGAAGGCCCGTTCACGCCGCCTCCCCCCCCCCTTCGGGCACCCCACGCCGTTATTCGGAGCAGTATTGTAGGATGGCCACACCAGTGCAGCAACTTGCTAGACACCACCTCGGTGGTAACCGAATCTCAGCGCCTTGTGGTGTCTTCTAGTCAGAAAATATTGTTGCGCTGCCTTTGGCCCGATTCGCACATCGGTCCGCTACTGACGCCACCTCACAGGCCAACGGGGCGCCCCACGCCGACTTTTACCATTGTAGGATGGCCACACCAGTACGGCAACTTGCTAGACACCACCTCGGTGCCATCCGGATCTTGGCATCTCAGCGCCTAGTGGTATCTTCCATTCAGAAAATATTGTTGAGCTGCCTTTGGCCCCATTCGCACATCGGTCCGCTACTGACGCCATCTCACAGGCCAACGGGGCGCCCCACGCCGACTTTTACCATTGTAGGATGGCCACACCAGTGCGGCAACTTGCTAGACACCACCTCGGTGCCATCCGGATCTTGGCATCTCAGCGCCTAGTGGTATCTTCCATTCAGAAAATATTGTTGCGCTGCCTTTGGCCCCATTCGCACATCGGTCCGCTACTGACGCCATCTCACAGGCTAATGGGGTGACCCACGCCGACTTTCAGCATTGTAGGATGGCCACACCAGTGCGGCAACTTGCTAGACACCACCTCGGTGCCATCCGGATCTTGGCATCTCAGCGCCTTGTGGTGTCTTCTATTCAGAAAATATTGTTGCGCTGCCTTTGGCCCCATTCGCACATCGGTCCGCTACTGACGCCATCTCACAGGCCAACAGGGCGCCCCACGCCGACTTTCAGCATTGTAGGATGGCCACACCAGTGCGGCAACCTAGACACTACCTCGGTGCCGTCCGGATCTTGGCATCTCAGCGCCTTGTGGTGTCTTCTATTCAGAAAATATTGTTGCGCTGCCTTTGGCCCCATTCGCACATCGGTCCGCTACTGACGCCATCTCACAGGCCAACGGGGCGCCCCACGCCGACTTTCAGCATTGTAGGATGGCCACACCAGTGCGGCAACTTACTAGACACCACCTCGGTGCCATCCGGATCTTGGCATCTCAGCGCCTTGTGGTGTCTTCTATTCAGAAAATATTGTTGCGCTGCCTTTGGCCCCATTCGCACATCGGTCCGCTACTGACGCCATCTCACAGGCCAACGGGGCGCCCCACGCCGACTTTCAGCATTGTAGGATGGCCACACCAGTGCGGCAACTTACTAGACACCACCTCGGTGCCATCCGGATCTTGGCGCATTGTGCTGCCTTCGGCCTATTCGCACATCGGTCCGCTACTGACGCCGCCTCACGTGCCAACGTATTTTCTCCGCATTTTATCCCCTATGCCGCATAACAGGTCATGTGACTTGTTTATAAAACTTTTCATTGGTTCATTTTACTTTTGGTTTCCTAATGATGGAAGGCTTGATCATATGACCTAAAAACAACACTTTTCATTGGATGAAAACTTTTTTTTTTCCCAAACGATGAAAGCCCCACCTTGTTTCTGGATGTTTCAGACTGAAGCTGGCGTCAACATGAAAGCACCACCATCTCGTGGCTCCGTCGTGGTCATTCCGCGAGCAATCATGGCAGCCGCTCCCCACCAGAAGCCTGCAGGAGTCGGGGGCCCCCAAAACTTTTGTTGAATCCTCAAGGCGGAGGGGACGCTTTCGAGAATGGGGTCCAAGACCTAGCAGACAAGCGTGCGATTTCCAAGGTGTCCCAGGGCCATTTCAGTGGACCAGGCCCAAAAAGGAAAGAGCCTGCCGCCATTTTGAGAGTCCTGTGACAGCCGCCTATCGCTGCACCGCAAGAGTGGGCGCAACTCAGCTGAATTGCGGCTTTTGACACAGTGGACCAAAAGCGGACGGAATGGCAACTGAAACGGTAAAGGGGCGCCCCACTACAGCAGACGAAACTCCACCTGGAGAGGCCCGTTCACGCCGCCTCCACCCCCCCCGGGCGCCCCACGCCGTTATTCGGAGGGCGGCAACTTACTGGACATCGCCTTGGTGCCATCGTTCTGCTGCCTTGGAACTATTCGCACAACAGTTTGCTACTGATGACCCACCCCCCGCGACGCCCCACGCCGGATACCGAAATCAGTGCGGCACCCAGGCAACATCACCTGGGTGCCGTCCAGAAATCTGGACGTTGTGCTGCGTTGGGACTATTCGCACAGTCGACCGCTACTTCCTTCATTTTCCCTAAAAATGTTTAAATGTTTTTACTGTTTTTGTTTTGTTGTATATATTTATAAGTTATTAAAGTTTTATAATCTTACTACTTTGTTGGAGTGCTATATATTTTTAATGTGACACATAATTGTAAAAACTTTGATGTACAAAGAGTCATCCCTGGAATCTTCCGCTTCAGGCTCGGTCCCCTCCCCAATCACAATACAGGATGGTTTTCAGATAGTAGGAACGCGTGTGCTGTGACGGATCTCATCGGGTGTGGGCCTTGATCTACTATAACTCCTTTGAAGAGGGGTGATTCTTTACAGCTGGGGCCATAAACTACATCTGCAGGGCTAGCTGATAGCCTAGGACCGGCCTGGACAATCGGACACATTGGAAAAGGAGTGTCAGAGGGTGAGGTAGTGAATAGGGCGAAAGGGAGGTGTCGGGCGGGCACAGGGTGTGATTCTCAGGGAAGAGCAGCGCAGATGGGGGGAGGTTTATTACCCATGCATAAGACAGAGAGCGGGGGTGACCAGTGCCTGGGGGAGATGCTTGCGAGGGTGGGGAGCCATGCTAAGGATCGACAGCGTACAGAGAGTGGGTCTGGTCAAGGCATCTAAAATGGCTGCCGTGCACGACAAAAGTGTGGCATTTGAAAAAAGGCAAGATGGCGCAGACAATGTTTTTCAACACTTCCTGATTTCCTTCGAATCGAACGTTAACAGACGTTCGGGCATATTACCAAAGTTAAGCGATATTTATCCCTAACGATGCTTAGCAACGAATTTTTTACCGCTAAGCATCGTCAGAAATTATCGCAGATAAACCTTGCTATTATCAAGGTTTATCGCAAATGCGATGAAAAACGACCGCAATGCATTAATATCGCTGAAAAGTCAGCGATATTCATGCATTACCGAGCTAATGCTCTTAGCCATGTTATCCACCTCCCATTGGATAACATGGCTAAGAACTGCTCAGGGCAGGTGTTACTTTTTGGAGATATTCGCGCTTAGCGTGAATATCTCCAAAAGTTGGTAATAGGAGATAGCGATGTTAGCGACTGTTTCCAGTCGCTAACATCTTGGCATGCCCACTTTGCATATCATTAGTGATAAATATCACTGACATGCAAAGTGGAGCCCAAGATGGTCGCTATCTCCTACTAGCGGTCGCTAACTGGTGTTAGCAACAGCTAGGTAATACAGAGATAATTTTATCTCCGCGAAGCGGAGCGCTGTTACAGATATATATCTTTTTTTGAACGTTAATTTCTCAAAATCCACTGGAGCACATATATTGAGACCTAGCAAAGGCACATCGGGCTACCAGTCCCTACAATTTTGCCAAGTTTCGTGCAAATCCATTCAGCCGTTCGATTATTATTATTATTATTTTTTTTGCCCCGCGGGGCCCTTTTAAAACCTCCACATCAAACCTAAGAGGTCAAGGAGGATCTACTATGCCCCCTTATGGTCATTTGCCCCTTCGCTTTGGCCTCCTCTTGTCTCTCGATCCTACCGAGAGACAAGATGGCAGCCGCTACGGACTGTTTGGAATGTTTACAGACGCCGGAGAACCAATCAGCTTCGCAAAGCTCCGTAACGCGAAAAGTACGCGAAGCGGAGCGCTGTTACAGATATATATCTTTTTTTGAACGTTAATTTCTCAAAATCCACTGGAGCACATATATTGAGACCTAGCAAAGGCACATCGGGCTACCAGTCCCTAATATTTTGCCAAGTTTCGTGCAAATCCATTCAGCCGTTCGATTATTATTATTATTTTTTTTTTTTGCCCCGCGGGGCCCTTTTAAAACCTCCACATCAAACCTAGGGGGTCAGCGAGGATCTACTATGCCCCCTTATGGTCATTTGCCCCTTCGCTTTGGCCTCCTCTTGTCTCTCGATCCTACCAAGAGACAAGATGGCGGCCGCTACGGACTGTTTGGAATGTTTACAGACGCCGGAGAACCAATCAGCTTCGCTTCACAAAGCTCCGTACCGCGAAAAGTACGCGAACTGGAACGCTGCCCGGTCCGCTGTTACAGATATATATCTTTTTTTGAACGTTAATTTCTCAAAATCCACTGGAGCACATATATTGAGACCTAGCAAAGGCACATCGGGCTACCAGTCCCTACAATTTTGCCAAGTTTCGTGCAAATCCATTCAGCCGTTCGGGCTAAAAGTGAGGCCAACCGCCCTATGGAAAACTCAATGTTAAAAACACGCTTTGGGACCCCCCTTTTTTCTCGGCCCCCCCTTGACGAACTCCCCCCAAATTTCCAGGGGCTGCTCAGAAACAAAATGTTCAATTTTCCTGAGAATTTCAGCCAATTCCGTCCACAAACGCCAAAGTTATTAGACATAGAATTTTCATAAATCCCATAGAGAAAAAATCCTAACTATATATACCTACTGGCGACCGCCAGTAGGTAATATATATATATATATATATATATATATATATATATATATATATATATATATATATATATATTATATATATATATATATATATATATATATATATATAAATATATATATATATATATATATATATATATATATATATATTACCTACTGGCGGTCGCCAGTAGGTATATATAGTTAGGATTTTTTCTCTATGGGTTTTTTGAAAATTCTATGTCTAATAACTTTGGCGTTTGTGGACGGAATCGGCTGAAATTTTCAGGAAAATGGCACATTTTGTTTCTGAGCAGCCCTTGAAAATTTGGGGGGGGTTCGTCCAGTGGGGGCCGAGAAAAAAGGGGGGTCCCAAAACGTGTTTTTAACATTGAGTTTTCCATAGGGCGGTTGGCCTCACTTTTAGCCCGAACGGCTGAATGGATTTGCACGAAACTTGGCAAAATTGTAGGGACTAGTAGCCCGATGTGCCTTTTGTAGGTCTCAATATATGTGCTCCAGTGGATTTTGAGAAATTAACGTTTAAAAAAAGATATATATCTGTAACAGCGGACCGGGCAGCGTCCCAGGACGCGTACTTTTCGCGCAACGGAGCTTTGTGAAGCGAAGCTGATTGGTTCTCCGGCGTCTGTCAACATTCCAAACAGTCCGTAGCGGCCGCCATCTTGTCTCTCGGTAGGATCGAGAGACAAGAGGAGGTCAAAACAAAGGGGGAAATAACTATAAGGGGGCATAGTAGATCCTCGCTGACCCCCTAGGTTTGATGTGGAGGTTTTAAAAGGGCCCCGCGGGGCAAAAAAAAATAATAATAATAATAATCGAACGGCTGAATGGATTTGCACGAAACTTGGCAAAATTGTAGGGACTGGTAGCCCGATGTGCCTTTGCTAGGTCTCAATATATGTGCTTCAGTGGATTTTGAGAAATTAACGTTCAAAAAAAGATATATATCTGTAACAGCGCACCGCTTCGCGTACTTTTCGCGTTACGGAGCTTTGCGAAGCGAAGCTGATTGGCTCTCCGGTGTCTGTAAACATTCCAAACAGTACGTAGCGGCCGCCATCTTGTCTCTCGGTAGGATCGAGAGACAAGAGGAGGCCAAAGCGAAGGGGCAAATGACCATAAGGGGGCATAGTAGATCCTCGCTGACCCCCTAGGTTTGATGTGGAGGTTTTAAAAGGGCCCCGCGGGGCAAAAAAAAAAATAATAATAATAATCGAACGGCTGATGACCATAAGGGGGCATAGTAGATCCTCGCTGACCCCCTAGGTTTGATGTGGAGGTTTTAAAAGGGCCCCGCGGGGCAAAAAAAAATAATAATAATAATAATCGAACGGCTGAATGGATTTGCACGAAACTTGGTAAAATATTAGGGACTGGTAGCCCGATGTGCCTTTGCTATGTCTCAATATATGTGCTTCAGTGCATTTTGAGAAATTAACGTTCAAAAACAAGATATATATCTGTAACAGCGCTCCGCTTCGCGGAGATAAAATTATATGTGTATTACCTAGCTGTTGCTAACACCAGTTAGCGACGGCTAGTAGGAGATAGCGACCATCTTGGGTCCCACTTTGCATGTGAGTGATATTTATCACTAATGACATGCAAAGTGGGCATGCCAAGATGTTAGCGACTGGAAACAGTCGCTAACATCGCTATCTCCTATTATCAACTTTTGGAAATATTCGAGATAAGCGCGAATATCTCCAAAAAGTAACAGCTGCCCTGAGCAGTTCTTAGCCATGTTATCCAATGGGAGGTGGATAACATGGCTAAGAGCATTAGCTCGGTAATGCATGAATATCGCGGAGTTTTCAGCGACATTAATGCATTGCGCTCGTTTTTTATCGTATTTGCGATAAACCTTGATAATAGCAAGGTTTATCTGCGATAATTTCTGACGGTAAAAAAATCGTTGCTAAGCATCGTTAGGGATAAATATCGCTTAACCTTGGTAATATGCCCCAACGTCTGTTAACGTTCGATTCGAAGGAAATCAGGAATTGTTGAAAAACATTGTGTGCGCCATCTTGTCTTTTTTCAAATGCCACACTTTTGTCGTGCACGGCAGCCATTTTAGATGCCTTGACCAGATCCACTCTGTGAACGCTGTCGATCCTTAGCATGGCTCCCCACCCTCGCAAGCATCTCCCCCAGGCAGTGGTCACCCCCGCTCTCTGTTTTATGCATGGGTAATAAACCTCCCCCCATCTGCGCTGTTCTTCCCTGAGAATCACACCCTGTGCCCGCCCGACACCTCCCTTTCGCCCTATTCACTACCGCACCCTCTGACACTCCTTTTCCTCTGTGTCCGATTGTCCAGGCCGGTCCTAGGCTATCAGCTAGCCCTGCAGATGTAGTTTATGGCCACAGCTGTAAAGAATCACCCGTCTTCAAAGGAGTTATAGTAGATCAAGGCCCACACTCGATGAGATCCGTCACAGCAGAAGCGTTGCTATTATCTGAAAACCATTCTGTATTGTGATTGGGGAGGGGACCGAGCGTGAAGCGGAAGATTCCAGGGATGACTCTTTGTACATCAAAGTTTTTACAATTATGTGTCACATTAAAAATATATAGCACTCCGACAAAGTAGTAAGATTATAAAACTTTAATAATTTATAAATATATACAAGAAAACAAAAATAGTAATAACATATAAACATTTTTAGAGAAAAACAACGAAGTAGCGGTCGGCTGTGCGAATAGTCCCAACGCAGCACAACGTCCAGATTTCCGGCGTGGGGCGTCGCGGGGGGTGGGTGATCAGTAGCAAACTGTTGTGCGAATAGTTCCAAGGCAGCAGAACGCGCCGAAATCTAGATGACACAAAAGTGATGTCTAGTAAGTTGCCACCCAGCAAATAACGGCGTGGGGCGTCGCGGGGGGTGGGTCATCAGTAGCAAACTGTTGTGCGAATAGTTCCAAGGCAGCAGAACGATGGCACCAAGGTGATGTCCAGTAAGTTGCCGCACTGGTTTTGGTATCCTACAATGCTGCTCCGAATAACGGCGTGGGGCGCCCCGGGGGAGGCGGCGTGAACGGGCCTCTCCAGGTGGAGTCTCGTCTGTTGTAGTGGGGCGCCCCTTTACCGTTTCAGTTGCCATTCCGTCCGCTTTTGGTCCACTGTGTCAAAATCCGCCATTCAGCTGAGTTGCGCCCACTCTTGCGGTGCAGCGATAGGCGGCTGTCACAGGACTCTCAAAATGGCGGCAGGCTGTTTCCTTTTTGGGCCTGGTCCACTGAAATGGCCCTGGGACACCTTGGAAATCGGACGCTTGTCTGCTAGGTCTTGGACCCCATTCTCGAAAGCGTCCCCTCCGCCTTGAGAATTCATCAAAAGTTTTGGGGGCCCCGACTCCTGCAGGCTTCTGGTGGGGAGCGGCTGCCATGATTGCTCGCGGAATGACCACTACGGAGCCACGAGATGGTGGTGCTTTCATGCTGACGCCAGCTTCAGTCTGAAACATCCAGAAACAAGGTGGGGCTTTCATCGTTTGGGGGAAAAAAAAAGTTTTCATCCAATGAAAAGTGTTGTTTTTAGGTCATATGATGAAGCCTTCCATCATTAGGAAACCAAAAGTAAAATGAACCAATGAAAAGTTTTATAAACAAGTCACATGACCTGTTATGCGGCATAGGGTATAAAATGCGGAGAAAATACGTTGGCACGTGAGGCGGCGTCAGTAGCGGACCGATGTGCGAATAGGCCGAAGGCAATACAACGCGCCAAGATCCGGATGGCATCGAGGTGGTGTCATAGTTGAGAGTTCTGAGCAGCGGTTGTAACACTGTCTGAAGCTTATTTGCAGCTGCTGCAGCTTCACTACGCGCCAAGATCCGGATGGCACCGAGGTGGTGTGTAGGAAGTTGCCGCACTGGTGTGGCCATCCTACAATGCTGAAAGTCGGCGTGGGGCGCCCCGTTGGCCTGTGAGTTTGCGTCAGTAGCGGACCGATGTGCGAATAGGCCGAAGGCAGCACAACGCGCCAAGATCCGGATGGCACCGAGGTGGTGTCTAGTAAGTTGTCGCACTTCTGTGGCCATCCTACAATGTTGAAAGTCGGCGTGGGGCGCCCCGTTGGCCTGTGAGATGGTGTCAGTAGCGGACTGATGTGTGAATGGGGCCAAAGGCAGCGCAACAATATTTTCTACTATATTTCCGGTGTAGAAGAGACCACAAGGCGCTGAGATGCCAAGATCCGGATGGCACCGAGGTGGTGTCTTGCAAGTTGTGGTACTGGTGTGGCCATCCTACAATGCTGAAAGTCGGCGTGGGGCGCCCCGTTGGCCTGTGAGATGGCGTCAGTAGCGGACCGATGTGCGAATAGGCCGAAGGCAGCACAACAATATTTTCTGACTGACACCACAAGGCGCTGAGATGCCAAGATCCGGATGGCACCGAGGTGATGTCTAAGTTGCGGACTGATGTGCGAATGGGGCCAAAGGCAGCGTAACAATATTTTTTGTATGGAAGATACCACTAGGCGTTGAGATGCCAAGATTCGGATGGCACTGAGGTGATGTCTAGCAAGTTGGTGTGGTCATCCTACAATGCTGAAACTCGGCGTGGGTCACCCCATTAGCCTGTGAGATGGCGTCAGTAGCGGACCGATGTGCGAATAGGCCGAAGGCAGCACAACGCGCCAAGATCCGGATGTCACCGTGGTGGTTTCATAGTTGAGAGGCACTTCATCTGCAGTGGGGCGCCGAGATCCGGATGGCACCGAGGTGATGTCTAGCAAGTTGCTGTACTGGTGTGGTCATCCTACAATGCTGAAACTCGGCGTGGGTCGCCCCATTAGCCTGTGAGATGGCGTCAGTAGCGGACCGATGTGCGAATAGGCCGAAGGCAGCACAACGCGCCAAGATCCGGATGTCACCGTGGTGGTTTCATAGTTGAGAGGCACTTCATCTGCAGTGGGGCGCCGAGATCCGGATGGCACCGAGGTGATGTCTAGCAAGTTGCTGTACTGGTGTGGTCATCCTACAATGCTGAAACTCGGCGTGGGTCGCCCCATTAGCCTGTGAGATGGCGTCAGTAGCGGACCGATGTGCGAATAGGCCGAAGGCAGCACAACGCGCCAAGATCCGGATGTCACCGTGGTGGTTTCATAGTTGAGAGGCACTTCATCTGCAGTGGGGCGCCGAGATCCGGATGGCACCGAGGTGATGTCTAGCAAGTTGCTGTACTGGTGTGGTCATCCTACAATGCTGAAACTCGGCGTGGGTCGCCCCATTAGCCTGTGAGATGGCGTCAGTAGCGGACCGATGTGCGAATAGGCCGAAGGCAGCACAACGCGCCAAGATCCGGATGTCACCGTGGTGGTTTCATAGTTGAGAGGCACTTCATCTGCAGTGGGGCGCCGAGATCCGGATGGCACCGAGGTGATGTCTAGCAAGTTGCTGTACTTGTGTGGTCATCCTACAATGCTGAAACTCGGCGTGGGTCGCCCCATTAGCCTGTGAGATAGCAGTTCTTTGGATTTGGGCCTGGCTCGTCTGCTGTAGTGGGGCGCCCCTTTACCGTTTCAGTTGCCATTCAGCTGAGTTTCGGCTGCTCTTGATGCTACAGCGACAGGCGGCTGCAACAGGACTCTCAAAATGGCGGCCTGTTCTTTGGATTTGGGCCTGGTCCACTAAAATGGCCCTGGGACACCTTAGAACTCGGACGCTCGATTTTTTTTTCCTTTCCTGTACATGCAAAAAAAGGTAAATGCCCGGTACGTTACACGCTTCATCTGCCACGATGAACTCTCTAGAGGAACCGAAAAAAAATATAGTTGTGGTAACTATACCATGCATTGTCATATGGAGAGGTGGCACCAATTAATTATAGTGCTGCATAAAAGAGATTTGGAGGAGAACCCCTGACCTGCTAGTACATTCATCAAAGAAGTGGCACTGAGAGCTTCAGAGGCAAGGGAAACGGTCCCAAATATTTAGAAGAACTTTGGAAAGATTAAAATGACATGTTTAGATTGTGGCAAATTTATTTCATGTGGACATCTGAGTGTTACTCTAATAAATACAGTATATGAACATCATCATAGTCGATGGTTGGTAGAGACATTTTGACTATATCCTGGACCTGCCCGTCCTCGCCCAAAATGGCGCCAGAATAAATGGGACTCGTAACTCCTTGTTGTGTACTGGTTGCAGAACCTTGAAATCACGAGATACGTATGCAGTTTTGAAGCACATGGCGGGCGGGGACGAGAATTGATTGAATATTTCGACATCCCTATTGATATTAAGTTCTGATGTGTTATTGATTACTGTACTGTTGAAAGTTCGAATTAACGTCACCCATGGTACTTGCCCGCAAATGTATATCTAGATAATTTTATTGTAACTGGCCCTGTCGTATTTTAATTATAAAATGTACGTCCACCGATTCCGTAACTGTTAGACACCTTAGTTCTTGCAACCTAATGGCCCGCCCGTTACGTTCTTCTACAGTGTAAATGTCTATTTATCATATACGATTACAGTTTGCTCCGTGGCCGGCCCACGTGGTTATAGGCTCGTATTTGTATAATGAAATTTTCACAATAAAGGTTTTTAAAAGAAAACATGGTAGTAGTATATACATTGGTAAAGTTTTTAATAATAGTCACTGTTTTAGAATCATTAAAAGGCAAGTGAAATAAAGCAGACCAATTACATGAAGGGTAAAAGGTATAATACGATGGAACGCAGTAAAGATAAATGGTCAAGGGCTGTTGTGTTTTCTATTCCTGCAACATAAAGTGATCGATAAGAATCTCATATTCAGGCGTATCGGCGACTAAGACAGCAGGTCGACCCTCTTTTGCTCAACGGCTCCGTCATGGGACGAAGAAACGCTCTTTTTCTCGAAAAAAGAATATATTTTACTTGCAGGACAGTTGTAAAATTTCCGGGAAAGTACATTAGCCTGGAACATTATAACATATATTTAAGAAAAAATAATGTTCGGAAGTAATGAAAAGCGTAATTTTTAGGTCATATGACCAAGCCTTTCATCATTACAATAAGAAAAGTAAAATGAACCAATGAAAAGTTTTATTAACAAGTCACATGACTTGTTATGCTTACGTTACGCGCTGCGCGCCCCGGATGACTTCCGGATGCGCTAACGCGGCGCGTCATATGACGCATTACGCGACAACGCAGGTACAGAATATAGTCAAAATGTCTCCACCAACCAGCGGTCGGAACACAACCCCTTTCAGCAGGCTAAATAGTTCTGTTAAATGACAACAGAAGGGACAGGCAACAAGAACCATCAGTCAAAGAGGGGAGGGCTAGTTCTTCTCTACCGGGTTACATTGGGGCGCTACCGGAACTGATCGAATTGGTAGTCTACAGTGTTTCTGGATGTTTCAGACTGAAGCTGGGGTTAGCATGAGAGCAGCACCATTTCGTAGCTCCGTCGTGGTCATTCCGCAACCAATCATGGCAGCCGTTCTTTATCGTTATTTTGGGCGGGGTGGGTGGCGGAGCAGAGCTGTTTTGCAGCCATCATTGTGTGGAGTTCAGTTCATCTCACTAGTTTTGTATTTGTCATGAGGGGTTGTTCCTAATGTTTCTATTTTAGCGAGGTCAAAAAGAGATCCCATTAGTGGCCTACTGATTTTGCTCGATTCCTTTTCTTTTTTTTTACACGATTTTTCGTTATCTGCAAAGACTAAACAGAGTATTGCGACTCTGTGTTTGTTTGTAAATAGAGAATGAACCAAAGAGAACTAATTCTAAAACAGTAAATACTTGGATAACAATGAATCAAATGGAGAGAGAAGCAGGCACGACGGATTACAATGGGGGCAAAGACCTGCGTTAACTACCTTTCACTATCTGCAAAGAGAGAGTACTCCTAATAGAAATGAGGGGGGGGGGGCACCATTCAAAGCAGATCAGTGTGCATAAACACGAAAATGTTTTCACTTACCACGTACTTGACATTCGACAGCTTATGATATTTGCTATTAAAAAACCATTGAAATTCACTGAAAAAACCATAGGTTATAGACCATATATAGTTAGGAATTAGCATTTACAAAACCTTGAAAATTCACTGAAAAAACCATAGGTTATAGACCATATATAGTTAGGAATTAGCATTTAAAAAACCTCATTTTACTCACACAAAACCATTGAAATTCCATATATAGTTAGTTGCACTAACTATATATCGCGCACCTGCAATCCACTGCTGATGATGTCACATATTACATCATTCATGACATGGTCAGTGACATCACTGATGACATCACTGATGACATCTCAAATGACATCACTGATGACATCACTGATGACAACATCCAGTGACTGTATGTTTCTGTAAAGTTAAAATGTGTCTTACATATTGAAGAATGAGTGGAAGTATAAGTGTCTGGACAAAGGATTTAGTAGGTGCATGACTGAATGCATGAGTGAGTGATTAAATGTGTCTCACTGAGTGCATGGGTTAGTGACTAAAGTGTCTTAATTTGTGCATCATTATGTCTGTTGTTCTGTAAACTGCTGCATGTTTTGATCAGTAGCTATATGATTAACTATATGGGTTATTGATTGATTGCCCAAGTATTTGCATGGGAGACTGAGTGTGTGTGTGGCTGGATGGGAGGTGTGTGACTCTGTACAGATCAATGTGTACTTGTATCAATGATTGTATAAGAGAGTAAGTATGTGTTAGTATATGGTTGAAAACGTAAGGTGCTCTATGTTTAACTGTATAGAGTAGAAAATGGAAGTGTGATTGATTCTTTACAGGACTGACTAGGTGTGTGAGTAACTCCATGGATGAGTGGCAGAGTGTGAGTGTCTGTATAGGTGTATGAGTGCATATGATTGTGTTGTAAACATGAGTGATTGTATGTATGAATGATTGTATGGGTGAATGAGTGAATGTGTGTGTAGACGTAGGAATCAGTGAGTACGTATGTAGTAACTAGTATTGGTGTGTCAATGGTTTCAAAAATTATACTCTGTTTTTAACACTGGGTGAAACAGAGGTTATATTAAAATGTGAGGAGATGCATTGTATTGTCACATGAATGATATCATCAGTGATGTGATCATTGATGTCAAGTGAGATGTCATCAGTGATGTCATTTGAGATGTCATCAGTGATGTCATCAGTGATGTCACTGACCATGTCATGAATGATGTAATATGTGACATCATCAGCAGTGGATTGCAGGTGCGCGATATATAGTTAGTGCAACTAACTATATATGGAATTTCAATGGTTTTGTGTGAGTAAAATAAGGTTTTTTAAATGCTAATTCCTAACTATATATGGTCTATAACCTATGGTTTTTTCAGTGAATATATATATATATATATATATATATATATATATATATATATATATATATATTACTCCCAGTACGCCTTCTGAAACCACAATTCTGTGTAAAGAAGAAAAGCACTCCTGGGGGACGTTTCTGTTGTTTGTTTTCACAGAAAACTCGCACAACCAACAGACGCGTTTCGGTAACAACCTTTCTCGATGTTTACCGAAGCGTCTGGCCGCCATGTTTTTAAACATTACATTGCCTGCAACAACATAGAAAACGGATTGGCTATTTACAATTCTGCTCGCAAATGAGGCGCCATCTTAAAATTCCAAATTGAACATCAGATATAAACAGAGCACAACTCTGGGACACATCCCATAAAAAAAATACATATTTTGTTAAGGTAAATAATAATATTATTATTATACACCAATAATAATGCCCACAGATGGGATATTACGCGCTCTGTTGGCAAATACTCAAATCAATCTAGCCCTGTATGGGCTACCTCCCATTCCACTAAATTGTTGCAGGTTCCACTTAATTATCTCAATGGGCTTACTCTATACACATTTACATCATCCAAAACTGAAAATATAGGAAGAGAAGAAGAAGGTTCATGATCCAACAAATATATACATATCCTATTTACAAATATACAAGTACTTTTCAAATTTACACTGCCATATACATTAAAAGATCCTTCCACATGCCAAGATTCTCATCCTCCTAAATGTATGGCTAACTCCTCACTACTGTTGAGGCCCAGTGGTACCTTTGTTTGGAGATCCACTATAAACCTGGACTCCAATCTCCTTAATCTAAGGACCCTGTCACCTCCTCTGGGATTCAATGGAACCTGGTCCAAACAGAAATAGCTCAATAAATCTCTGTTGCGGTGATGAACTTTGTCGAAATGACGTGCGACCGGGTATGCCTCATCACCCTTTGCTATTGCCCTCATGTGCTGCAAAATCCTGATTTTGGCTGGATGAATGGTGCTTCCTACATAACGTAGGCTGCAGGGGCACACGAGGCAGTATACTACATAGGGGCTTGCGCATGTTAGGAATTTCCTTATATTCCTCTTCACCCCTATAGTAGGAATCTCATAGGTGAGAACTCTTTTGCTCCCCTTACAGGCTTTACACTTCCCACACTGGAAGAACCCCTGCATCTTACCAAAGGATGAGCTTGGGTTATCCATCAGATGGCTATGGACAAGATCGTTTTGTAATGACCTGGCCTTTCTAAAGGTCACTAGAGGGTTAGGAGGAAGGTCAGACCCTATCACACAGTCAGTTATCAAGATGTGCCAGTTCCTTCTCATAATCTTTTTTAAATCCCCCGCATTACTGGAGTAAGTAGTAATGAGGCGAAATTTACCCTCATTTACATCAGGATTACTCCTCTTGTTGGTATTATTCTCCTGCTGTTGAAGTAATGCTTCCCTCTTGAGGGCATTCGCCCTAGATTAAGCCTGCTCTAGGGCTTGGTTACTGTAGCCTCTTACTCTGAAACGCCCCATACTTTCCCTCTGATTAAGTGGAACCTGCAACAATTTAGTGGAATGGGAGGTAGCCCATACAGGGCTAGATTGATTTGAGTAATTGCCAACCGAGCGCGTAATAGCCCATCTGTGGGCATTATTATTGGTGTATAATAATAATATTATTACTTACCTTAACAAAATATGTATTTCGTTTATGGGTTGTTTCCCAGAGTTGTGCTCTGTTTATATCTTATGTTCAATTTGGAATTTTAAGACGGCGCCTCATTTGCGAGCAGAATTGTAAATAGCCAATCCGTTTTCTATGTTGTTGCAGGCAATGTAATGTTTAAAAACATGATGGCCAGACGCTTCGGTAAACATCGAGAAAGGTTGTTACCGAAACGCGTTTATTGGTTGTGCGAGTTTTCTGTGAAAATAAACAACAGAAACGTCGCCCAGGAGCGCTTTTCTTCTTTACACAGGATCGTGGTTTCAGAAGACGTACTGGGAGTAATTGATCGTGCGGGAACACCCCCGCATTCAAAAGCACCCGCCTGCGAGTGCCCCGCGCTGGAGGTCTAAGGAGCGAGAATATATATATATATATATATATATATATATATGAAGCAAGTGAACTCCTTCGCAAAAAAGAGTGTAGAAGCCACAACGGGGGAGTTTCCAGGGAGCCGCTTTAATTCACAGAAGTACAACTGGCAAATGCATTTCGGCCGTTAGGCCTTCTTCAGTGCCTAGTACCAATACAGTAGGCCTGCCCCATCCCTGTTCTGCTTTGTTAGTCCTGCTCAGTCTTGATTGGTCAAACCCTCCTCCCTCCCACTCTCGTTAGAGTGGAATGCCCAACAAGCTGTCCGCGAAAGTTCAACGGACATCAAGTCCCAGAATGCAATGTTCCGGTGAAAGGGATCCATGGGGCAGGAAAAAACCAAAAAATGAAGAATTACTGGCAGGTAAGTCAGGGAAAGGAGTATGACGGAATCCCACTGTGTTCGTAGAACCAAAGCACTCCCTCGAGTCCCCAACACCGCATCAACCTCTCCTTCCAGGAAAAATCTCAGCGAGGGTCTGAATGGCAGTGCACCAGACCCGGCGTGAGGCAGGATTACCTCAACATCGCGTCTTCTCCTCCCGGAATTACAAGGTGGGCTCCGGTCAAATCCGCTGCATCGGAAACAAAGAACAGACAGCCGAGGCCGCCTTTGCCAATGAACCGGAGCCTGCTTGTGATGCGGGGGCTTCTGGTGCCGTGTCACAGGCAAACACGGTGAAGATATGAAGCAAGTGAACTCCTTCGCAAAAAAGAGTGTAGAAGCCACAACGGGGGAGTTTCCAGGGAGCCGCTTTAATTCACAGAAGTACAACTGGCAAATGCATTTCGGCCGTTAGGCCTTCTTCAGTGCCTAGTACCAATACAGTAGGCCTGCCCCATCCCTGTTCTGCTTTGTTAGTCCTGCTCAGTCTTGATTGGTCAAACCCTCCTCCCTCCCACTCTCGTTAGAGTGGAATGCCCAACAAGCTGTCCGCGAAAGTTCAACGGACATCAAGTCCCAGAATGCAATGTTCCGGTGAAAGGGATCCATGGGGCAGGAAAAAACCAAAAAATGAAGAATTACTGGCAGGTAAGTCAGGGAAAGGAGTATGACGGAATCCCACTGTGTTCGTAGAACCAAAGCACTCCCTCGAGTCCCCAACACCGCATCAACCTCTCCTTCCAGGAAAAATCTCAGCGAGGGTCTGAATGGCAGTGCACCAGACCCGGCGTGAGGCAGGATTACCTCAACATCGCGTCTTCTCCTCCCGGAATTACAAGGTGGGCTCCGGTCAAATCCGCTGCATCGGAAACAAAGAACAGACAGCCGAGGCCGCCTTTGCCAATGAACCGGAGCCTGCTTGTGATGCGGGGGCTTCTGGTGCCGTGTCACAGGCAAACACGGTGAAGATATGAAGCAAGTGAACTCCTTCGCAAAAAAGAGTGTAGAATATATATATATATATATATACCACGAGGCTCACCTTCAACATAACGAAAAAGACGAGGAAGACCCTGATTTAGTGCAAATTTTAAATATTTATTTTCGTGCTTGCCATATCGTCACGACGCGTTTCGGCAGATCCCTGCCTTGATCACATGACAACAGTGTCGTGAGATACACCTGAATTTAAAGTGATAGTGCATTGATAGGCATAGAAGAAATACTATACATTTCTATTCTTCGTTTCTGTAAAATACACAATTTATAACTTTTGGCATTTCTTAATTTAGAAAATAGAATGTAAAGTGCTAATGCAAAGTTATATCCTAAGGATAAGTGGTTTTAAAGTGACATTCGTGCTTAAATGCGGTGGCTTTTTAGCTTTTATATGTCATACTGCCAAATTCCTCACGATACATCGCTATAATACGAATTCATTAATTTCATCAATTTGCCGCTGTCAATCTCAGACATACAATTTTGAATCCATTGTGACATTAAAAACCTCCTAATAGATCCTTAGTATAAACACCTATATAGTACACCAAGTGTATCCCTAAAACCAATATTCTTATTGAAAATTCATTATTTTATATTTTTATAATCATTTTCTCTTTTTCTTATTTTACTGTGAATCTAACAAACAAACAGGTGCTCCCTTGGTGAATAAATTATAAAATATAAAGAGTAAGATTTCAAAATATATACATACATATATATATCCCGCACACTAACATTTTCTTGGATCGCATCCCCTCTACAGAAAATATAATAAATATTTACAACTGCAAAATAAACTTTTGACAGCCTCCTTTACCAATACCCACATACAATGACATGTTGTGTGTTCGCTGCCCAGCTAACCTATACAAAAAAGTGAACTTGATGATCGACATAGTTGTGTAAAATATTGAATTCCATTTGATTGCCTTTAGTGATCTTATGAACATACATTCTGGCCGAGGATGGTAGTTAGTGGGGTTATTTTATTACCTGAGTAACTTTCCTAAAATGAGTAGCAGGGGTGATAACCCTGGCACCTTGATTTTGTAAACTCTGCAGCTGATGGATAAGAAATGCACTGATGCCCTGATACATAGCACTGCAGTGCTCACATGTCTAAAGGGGAGGTTCACATTTTGACTCTCTCAGAAGTCTAACAGGTTATAAGAACCTCTTCTTCTTTGTGGTTATGTATGTGAGAAACCTGGATTTTCCATGAACCTCATGTAGGTAATATAGACAGGCACATTCCCATTCACTTTGGATTTTGGAAGTCTCAGCTATCATAGGGAATGAACATGCATATAAAGTCCCCCACAGATGTGAAACTGCGAATAATTGTTGTTTTTGCATTTGATCCCCATGGACTGAAAAAAGGGGAGCGTGACCTCCTTAGCTCTGCAAAGCACTGTGATGTCCTCACTCTCATGACGAGAGGGAGCGTCACTGATAGCCTCGGCCAGGTCACTTCAGTTCTAAGTCCTAAAGTACCCAGGGCTGAGTGTCAATCAGTGACACCTCGTCACAGAGTGGGATGGAGCCAGCAGCTCTTACTGACCCCATCCCATTCTCTGATGAGCAAGGGACTGCCGCCTCCCCTGATCAGCTGACCCAAGGTCAGACAATGAGGGGAGGTGGCAGTCCCACCCCTCCAGGAACCTCGGAGGTTTCCCGGCTGCCAGCCGAGACGACTGGTGCAGCTGCCAAGTTGTTTTTGTAATGACTGGTAAGCGAGTGCATGTGTGTATGTACGAATATATTTGTGTTTGTGCACACATTCTATAAATGGGTCTGTGTGTATGCTTGTGAATAATGGGTGTACCTGTGAACGCTTGTGATTGCATGGGGGTGTGAGTGAATGTGCATGCAGATGGGTGGGTGTATTTTTGTCCGTGTGTGCCATGCTAGCCCCCACCCCCCTCCGCCCCCTTTCAAATTACCAGCCACCACAGCTCCTGACAGTGCTTTTTATAGGTACTTCCCCAGAAGGGGAGCTTGACTGTGACACCTGCTTGCGAGGGGCAATGTATTTACCTTAGTGCCTCAAGACTAACCCAAGCAGTTTGATTTGGTGTAATTCCACTCCACGTGCAAAACCATAAATGCATGAACTTTCCACGTTTCACTTTCCGCACTGGGATTTCGCACATTCCTAATATAGAGTATTCCTCTGCGAGCCGCAAGTGGATATTTAACCATGTCTCACCTATATTTCTTAAAGGGTATTTCCTGTATGTATATTTTTTATGATCTGTGCAAATCACACTATCAGCACTGTCCGTAAATATCTTTTTTTCTGTAAACTGCAACTTACCCATCGGCAAAGAAAATCCAGCTCCCATTTTCAGTCTGCTTATATACTTCAACAATCATATTGTTTGCAGGCTTTCCAAAGGCGGCATCCAGAATTTTCACCGACAAAGAGGATTTCGAATCGTTAGTCTCCAGGGCAGTGTCACCCTTAAAACATAAAGAGAATGCGGAAATATGTTAGTAGTAGTAACTTTACGACTGCGGAGACTAGTCTGGGGCAGAGAACTTCGCACATAAAAAGATAGACTTGTCCTAAAATTCCCTTCTCAAAGTGTTGCTGCCATTAAAACTGTGCAACATTGACAGATGGATTGAAAAAAGCAGAAAAAACAGATATTGATAGTAGTAAATCGGGATACCTTTGCTCATTACCTAAAAGTGACAGGTACCACGCCCCGAAAATGATGCAGCCGATCACGTGTCCCAGGGGGCGGGATCAAGTAGGGGAGGGGCTCTTTCCTCATTACAGTGTTAAAAATGTGACCCGCTTTTGGCTTGTTGCCTCGAGGTTTCATAGATTGTTTGGGTGTCCACGTTCTGAACCAAAAATCATCTTAAGTACCAATGTCCCATTATTTTAATTTACGCAGCACAAGTCTAACACCTCCACCCATGGCAGAGTTCGAAGCCCCACTTTTCACAGCATGGTCCATATGACCTTCATTAGACTTTGGCATTGGGAAAGCCAAAAAGTGAAAGAAATTTATTTTTTCTTGTCCATTTTCAGTACTTATGATTCCATTTCCGTCACCAGCTACAAGGCATTTAGGCCTCTTTCATGGGGCTGTCAATGCCACTACTGTAACTACTTGAACTGCACTAAATCCCAGAGCAGTACCATAATAACCTAAGCAGTACCATTTGAAGTAGACCCTTTGTAGGCAAAAATATTATTTTGCAAACATTTTATATTTTTTTAATTAAGAGTAGATATAATTATACAGATAAATCAATCTACATTTTAAGCAATTCTTGAAAACATCCACTTAATTATTAAAGCATGTAATATATCACAATACCAATATGTGGGCAGCAGTAATACTCGGAAAAATCAAAACAGTAGAAGAAAAGCAAGACAGTATAGGATTAGAATTCGTAATACGTAAGTCCCAGATGTACAAAAAAGTCTGTTTGCGATTTCCTAATTTTTGCAATTTGCAATTAGGAAATCGCGAACAGCTATACATCACAGGGTCTCAAACACTGTTTGTGGTTCCTAATGGGTCGCAGATGGACCTGCCTCATCAATATTCATGAGGTAGGTCGCAATTTGTTACCCATTGTGAATGGCTACAATCACTGGGATGTTGGCCTGCTCGGATCAGCAGACCACCAAGGCAGTGATTGCTTTTTAAATAAAGTTATATATATTTTTTGTAAGGAAGTCGGCTTACCTTTAAGGAAAAGAGGCTGCATTACAAAAATAAAAAATAAAAGTTTTCTTTCATTTTTGAGAGTAGGCAGTGGTCCGTGAAACCAGTGCCTGGTCTAAAAAAATGTTTTCACCCACATTCTCAAAGGGGTCCCTTGGGGATCTCTTCCCGTTTGTGAATGGGTTACTGCCTCCTTTAAGGAATCAGAAAATTATAAATGTTTTGCAATTGCATTCTGGCTGCAAAACATTCATACATATCAGTGCTTTTCGGTATTGGGAAGGGACGTGCTAAACACACCCTTTCCTAATACCGAATCACAAAAGCAAAATACTATTTGGTAACAAGTTACCGAGTCGAATTTTGCCTCTCGTACATGGCAAAATGCATTTTACCTGTCGCAAACGTGACTGTACAGATTTATGAAACAGGTTCTGCCCTGTAGAATCCCCCCACTGAAGAAAACAACCGGAGCTATTCACACACAGCTTAGTTTTGGGAATTTTATCACACTGCATGGATTTAACCGTTTCTGCTCTGGGTAAAGCTATGCACCCATTTGTTAATAAGTATTGCACAGGGGAAAAAAGACAGTGTGGCATAAAAGCATGAAGTGTAATAGACTATTTATTACCATTGTTGAGGAAGAAGAGGGGCATCATTCAAGGCTTCACCACTTCCCCTCTCTCTAGTGTAATAGTAAATACAACATTGCACCCTATGCATCTGCATACATACCACATGCATATGCAAAAAGGTTACTACTACTTTAAGGGGCGCAGTCCCAAATCGAGGTTGCAAAAGGTCTGTATTCAGTGACCACAGATCAGATGCAGGACAGACCATGCGTTTTGTGTGCTTTCTGCAGTACGCACACACATTTTAAGTCAGAATCAGACATCCCAATAACTAAACTGAAACGATAGTCACATGATCCCCTAGGATCCGAGGTAAGTTGTGTGCATTACATTTTTGTGATGCTCACAAGGATGTAGTCTCAGATGAACCTGGCTTTAGAACATATGGTTTCATGGTCGCAGAAGTTCCCTGGCATAATGCAATATTGCAACAACAGGGTTAAATTTTCCACCGGGCAGAACTAAAGTCTCATGGGAGAGAGTTTTGTTTTGTGGCTTCCTAATGCTAGCTTCGAACCATTCAATCTTCTGGACAACAATTCTACACTGTTCCAAAAAGTATCGGCAATCAGACGGTAACTCACTGCTTTACTTTAACCAAAACCTCAAGGGCTCGATGGTCACCGTTAGAAGGTACAGCAAGAGCCACTCCTACGTCCAAAGTCAATAACCTGAGTCCCAGGGCCAGCTGCCAACCAGAAGCGAAGAGACACGTGCAGCACCTTGGATATATGTACAAGCAAAGCTGCATTGTTACCACAACCCCGGCATGGTCGAAGGTGGCAGTAATACACAGTGGGTCTGATTCACAAATGTCAACATACACTTTTGTGTAAGTTTAAGATTTTTTGCAATTCACAAAGCAATGTTACGAGTAGTATCTTTACTACTCCAGAGTCCCACATGCATGGCGGAGACTCCTCACATAAAAAGATAGGCAATTGTAAAGGTACTGGGGCAGATCTACAAGAAAGTGCTGCAGCGTGGCACCACAAGCCCTTTGGCTGGGCCACTCTGCAGCACTTTCAGAGCACAGGAATGTGACATATTTACAATGATATGTTGTATTCCTGTGCTCTCCACTGCACTGGTGCACAAACAGCTGCCATGCGCCAGCGCAGACACCCTTGCACCATGGTGCAAGGATGTCTGCGCCATAGGGAAATTGTTGTTTTGTGCAGGAAGGGGCACCTCATGCACAAAAACAATCACTACAGGCATTTTTCTCTTTCAATGCTTGCTGTAGAATGCTGTAAACCTTTGGATGGTTTGGTTCCGAATTGTACACTAGAAAGGACAACAGTACTTTTTTTACACAAAAGTTTCTAGTGGCACAAGTTAAATACACAATTCACCATACAATGAGCCGGTGTTGTTAATCCACAGGCTTGTGTGATTTATTTCACAATTATTCTCTGAGAATAATTGTGAATTAAAACAAATGAGCTTGTGGATTAACAACACCAGTTCGGTGCTGAAGAATGCAGCACGCATTGAAAGAGGAAAACTTTTCTCCTCGTTGCACCTGGCTACGCCAGTAGCAAACTGACACATTTCCAGGTTTACGATTTCTCCTAAATCTGGAAATGTGGCTGGTTCCTTAGGTGTTGTGTGAGAACACCCACAGCGACAGTCAAGGAACGCCCCTTTCATGCAAAGTGCTACGTGTAAAAGGGCCTTATTTACAAGCAGAGGAGAGGCCATGCAGGGTGGCTTTTCCTGTCCTTGTAAATATGGGGCAGAGATATTCGTGCTGCCATTGCGTCAGAAAAAGTGACGTACCGGCAGCGCAAGGGGCTTGTAAATCTGCCCCACTATGCGTAAATTAGCCTTGTGAACAGTAAAAAAAATCGTAAACATAACCTAAAGAGGAGGTTTACCTTTGTGAATCAGGCCCACAATGCAAATCACTGTAAGATGATTCCCCTGCATTTTTAGCTGCCTGCCCCGAGTAATCAGTGTTTTGGTCTTAAGAAAATCTGATAAAACACATATCTAAAAAAATAACCTACCGCAGGTGCTGTTTCAGCCAATACCAGGGCAGCCAAGCCAAGAAGTATGGAAAGAGGTGCCATTGTGACGGAGGTTGGGGAATTCTGGCATGCCGTTTTCGGGCTCAAAGGTGAATTTATACCCCCTTCCTCTCACATGCGGGTGTTTACCAGTTTGCATTTCCCGCAAGACCTGCTGATTCGAATTATTTACTAAGTACACAAAGAGCAAATGAGTAACCCACACACATATGGACCTTGCCTAAAGAGATTACCTACCTTGGACTGGTGCATGCTGAAAAATATGTGCCTTCTTATTAAAGCCCAGTGTGGGGTCCCTTTCATGGACCCAGTCAGAATCCACAGAACATTTGCACAAAGGCCCCCCTAGCATCCCTGTTCTGTAACTGTGGCAGGCACAAATGAGAAAATATATATTTTATGCACATTATTGCAACAGCCTTTTTCCCCTGTGGGCCCCCTTAATTCGAATAACATTTCCAACAAAGATACATTCACATTTTCACAGATTCTATATTCGAAGAAGTGCTCATCTACTTTCACGTGCCCCAGTTGGGTATTCAAAAGGTGGACGTCACCGGGGTCATATTGATATAATGATTCATGTTTTATCCTGGCGTTGCTAGCTTGAAAACTAAAGGTGCTCTTCCTATGAGGCTACTGTTCCTGACCACAACCATACCATTAGAAATGCGGACCGGGCACTCTACCACCCCATCCTCTTCTCCCCTTTAGCCTGAAGCCAGCTGTATCATTTCACCAAAATCCTAGGCCTTGTGAACAGTGTCTGATTTACCAAGAGTGCGTAATTTAGGTGATGGCTCTTTCAGACATTGTTAAAACATGGGATCAAACAGCATGTTCTATGGCACATTTTTCATTACTTGGGATTACAGAAGAAGTCATAGACATGTATGCGGCCTTCCTGATATATTTATCTTCCAGCATATATTTTACACCTGCTCAACCCTAAGGGGATATTCTCTAATTTCTTTGGGCACATGGCCCCATGCAAATGAGGAAATGTCCATGCAGCCACATCATGTAACAGATAATGATGCCGGGCTAAATGGCCACCTGTAGGTGGATTCATTGTGCGGCACAAGTACTGCACAGTTGGAGTGCCTCCTGCGGATAACCATTAGGATGAGAATGGCGGGTCCAAGGAACCCACAGGCATCCCCGGGAAGGTATGTGAAGCCATGCACTGCCGTCTCTTGAAAATTGAGCCAGGTCTTCTGGCAGTGAAAGACCATGCCAAAGCCCCGAATCTCAAATGGTGGCTATATCTTTCAAGTATGCGCTCTCCCTAGGCCAGCCGTAGACTGTCAGGATAAATGCCTGCACTGGAGAAAGGACATTTACTTTTACATATTTAGGTGAACTGTCCCTTTCTACGCAGGTCGCACAGAATGAGAGTGCAGTCAGGGACAACACCCCAGAGCTGTGAGATAGGGGAAATTGGGACAGTCTTCATTGGATCCCTCCTAACATTGTCTTGTTGGTGGTAGACCCACTTGACTTACTCTGCACTTGCCCTTGCTAGAGGTAGTTATACAGGTTTTGGGGCAATGGCTTCTCATTCTAAGTAAGTAAAGGATAGCATGTACACACAGCTTTACATTAGAGCATTGTCAGGGTTGACTGCCTCTATCAAATAAAAATAACTTGCCGCCCAATAGGCAATTGGGTCTTCAAGCAATACCCTGATCACGGCTGGGGATGTTAAAAGAAATCACATATTTTGGAGAATACAACCATTTAATCTTGAATTTTTATATCACACATTCACAGGAGGTGACTTTCCTAAGTCTAGTCACCCATTCACCTAGGTCAGGAGCTGTAGGTTTCCCCCAAATGTTGCTTTATACAAATCGGTGCACAGTCTAAATATCGAGTTTTTAATATTGAATGGACAGGATATCGAGTCAGAAATATCGAGAAGTAAGTAATATCGAGGTAAGTAATATCGAATAAAAAATATATATATATCGAAGTTAAAAATATCGAATTCTTAATATCGAATGTTTAAAATATCGTATTGTTTGTGAGGTAAAAAATATCGAAAAATAAAATATAGAGTGTTAGAATATCGAAAGACATAATATAGAGTGTTAGAATATCGATGTATTAAATAAAGACTGTTAATAATATCGAAAAATGTATTTTTTTGTTTTTTTAAGTAAATAGAAATTAAATTATAATGAAATTTGTGCTTTTTTTATTAAATTCTTTTTTTAAAGTATAATAAATTTTAGGAGCGGGATGTGGGTTTATAGGGGAATAGGGTGGGAAGTGTTTTAAAAAAAATATATATATATATATATACAAATTTTAAATTGTAATAAAATATTCTAAATTTGATAACTTATTTTAAATATGTTTAGAAAATGTATTATACATTTTAGGAGCAGGATGTGGGTTTATAGGGGAATAGGGTGGGGAGTGTTTTGAAATATATATATAAAATTAAAATTTAAACATTTTGTAAATTTAAAAAAAAATTGTTTAAATATTTAGAAAATGTATATTAAATTTTAGGAGTTGGATGTTGGCTTTTAGGGGAATAGGGTGAGGAGTGTTTAAGGATTTAATATTTGAATTAACATTTTCAAATTAATTTACAAAATATTTAAAAAAAATTAAATATTTTTTATAAAATGGTATAATAATTTTTTACAATGGGATGTGATTTTTTATGGGAATGGGGTGTGTTTATTTTAAAATAATTAAAAATATATTTAAATTTTTGGGTATATTTTCAAAATTTAAATTTTAATACATTTATATAAAATATATTTAAAAATCATGATTGGTATGTTGGATTTAAGGTGAATAGTGTTGTGAGAATGTAAAAATGTTAATGTCTAAATTTATTGCAAATAATTTGTAAAAATTTGTTTTCAAATTTCAAATTTGAAATTAAAATTTAAAAAATATGTGATTTAGATGTGATATTTTTTATAAATTGGGGCTGATTTTTTACCAAATTAAAAAAAATTGTTATTTGTAAATTATAAATTTAAATTTATTTTATTTGTTTGTAGTTGTGTTTTGTTATGTATATTTATGGGTGTATAGGGTGTGTATTAATTAAAAAAAATTAAATTTAAATTTAAAATTGTATTTGAATGTTTGGAATGGGAAATTTAAAATTAAAAATTTTGTTTTTGAATTAAATATAAATTATGTTTAAGTTTATTTGGTTATGCTAAGTTTAAATAATAGATAATGTTTGTGTTATATTTTTATTTGAAATCAAATATTTTTTTTTTTAAATATTACATTTTAAAAAATATTAGTATACATTTTAATATAAAAAAATGTAAACAATATTCATAATATTTTTTTTAGTGGAATTATTAATAATTTGTGTTTAGTATGTTTAACTTTGACTGTTTTTATATTTGTTTGAGTGATGATATTAAATTATATAGGTTTACTGTGCAGCACCTTCCCTTACTTGATACATGGTAATGTGGGAATAGTAAATTAAATGAGTTTAGTGTCCAGCACCTTTTTTGACTTTATACTTGGTGGAGTGGGAATAGTAAATTGTATGAGCTTAGGGGTCAATTAGGATGGCGGGCGGATTGCCCCTGCCTGGCTGGCGGTAGCCACCGCCAGCCTGGCGGGGGCATTCCACCCGCCATCCTTCCCTGTATTCCCCCCCGCCATATTAGAATGGCGGGGGGACCACGGCGGAGCAAAACACCGCCCGCCACTTTTTCGCCCCGGTCGCATTGCGGCCGGGGCGGAAAATGATTAATATGGTGGCGGTGTCAAGCAGACACCGCCAGCCATATTACAATGGCAAGAGTGCAATGCCTTTCCGCGGCGTCAATGCCGCCACGGAAAGGCAGGCGGTGTTCACTCTGGGGGCCCCCTGTGGGCCCCCAGAGTGAAGGCCCAAGGGGGGTGGCACACGGGGGGGTACCTGTGGTACCCCCTGCATTTGCATAATCAAAGCAGCAGGCACCGCGCGGTGCCTGCCGCTTTGATTATGTAAATGATGCAAAGCATTTTTAGTATTGTGGCAGGCGGAGCAGAGAGCCCCGCCCGCCACAATACTATAAATACAGGATGTGCCCGCCACTGTGGCAGGCACATCCTAATGGTGCGTGCGGGACCCCTGCCCTTAGGGCGGGCGGTCCAGATTTCCAATAGGATCCATCCTAATGAGCCCCTTAGTGTCCAACACATTCCCTGAGTTAATACTTGGTGGAGTGGGAATAGTAAATTGTATGGGTTTAGTGTCCAGCACCTTCCCTGACTTTATACTTGGTGAAGTGGGAATAGTAAATTGTATGGGTTTAGTGTCCACAACCTTCCCTTATTTTATACTTGGTGGAGTGGGAATAGTAAATTAAATGGGTTTAGTGTCGAGCACCTTCCCTGACTTTATACTTGGTGGAGTGGGAATAGTAAATTGTATGGGTTTAGTGTCCAGCACCTTTTTTGACTTTATACTTGGTGGAGTGGGAATAGTAAATTGTATGAGCTTAGGGGTCAATTAGGATGGCGGGCGGATTGCCCCTGCCAGGCTGGCGGTAGCCACCGCCAGCCTGGCGGGGGCATTCCACCCGCCATCCTTCCCTGTATTCCCCCCCGCCATATTAGAATGGCGGGGGGACCACGGCGGATCAAAACACCGCCCGCCACTTTTTCGCCCCGGTCGCATTGCGGCCGGGGCGGAAAATGATTAATATGGTGGCGGTGTCAAGCAGACACCGCCAGCCATATTACAATGGCAAGAGTGCAATGCCTTTCCGCGGCGTCAATGCCGCCACGGAAAGGCAGGCGGTGTTCACTCTGGGGGCCCCCTGTGGGCCCCCAGAGTGAAGGCCCAAGGGGGGTGGCACACGGGGGGGTACCTGTGGACCCCCTGCATTTGCATAATCAAAGCAGCAGGCACCGCGCGGTGCCTGCCGCTTTGATTATGTAAATGATGCAAAGCATTTTTAGTATTGTGGCGGGCGGAGCAGAGAGCCCCGCCCGCCACAATACTATAAATGCAGGATGTGCCCGCCACTGTGGCGGGCACATCCTAATGGTGCGTGCGGGACCCCCGCCCTTAGGGCGGGCGGTCCAGATTTCCGATAGGATCCATTCTAATGAGCCCCTTAGTGTCCAGCACATTCCCTGAGTTAATACTTGGTGGAGTGGGAATAGTAAATTGTATGGGTTTAGTGTCCAGCACCTTCCCTGACTTTATACTTGGTGAAGTGGGAATAGTAAATTGTATGGGTTTAGTGTCCACAACCTTCCCTTATTTTATACTTGGTGGAGTGGGAATAGTAAATTAAATGGGTTTAGTGTCGAGCACCTTCCCTGACTTTATACTTGGTGGAGTGGGAATAGTAAATTGTATGGGTTTAGTGTCCAGCACCTTCCCTGAGTTAATACTTGGTGGAGTGGGAATAGTAAATTGAATGGATTTAGTGTCCGGCACCTTCTCTGACTTTATACTTGGTGGAGTGGGAATAGTAAATTGTGTGGGTTTAGTGTCCAGCACCTTCCCTGAGTTAATACTTGGTGGAGTGGGTATAGTAAATTAAATGGGTTTAGTGTCCAACACCTTCCCTGACTTTATACTTGGTGGTGTGGGAATAGTACATTTTATGGATTGACATTATAGTATTATTTAAGATTATATGTAATGATATTATGCTTATTTAAATATAAAATATATAGTAAAAATTCAAAAAATATATAAATAATTATTATAATTGATAATAAGACAAATTCTAATAATTAGACTGCAACAGTTTTTAATGATGGTATTATGTTCAAAAGAGTATTATAAAATCGGAAAATAAATGTATTGATATTTTTCAATGGTAAGTACGCATTTTTATTTGGATGATATATAGTTTAACAACATATTTATATTATTGTCAGTTCTTTATTGGTGAAAAATATTTTTTATCAAAATACATATTTTTCATACATTCATTTTAAACAAATAAATTTTTTTATTCAGTGTACATTTTTTACTTTTTTTTCACAATTTTTCTTGGAAACAAAGATTTTTTTTCAAATACATATAGAACTAAAATATGTAATATTTTTTAATACAGTGTTTGTATATTCACAATTTTTTTAAAGAAAACATAATATATATCATCAAAAATAAGTAGGTATTGTTCACATTGAGATATGATTGACAATTTATCTTAAATAAATTAAGATTATTAATATATACAATATTAATAATATTAATTTGTACGGAGGTAACATTTTATTCCATAGGTTATATTTTTTAAAAATTATTTGTACAAATAAACAGTAAATTATACTGACATGTATTAAATTGTTCCATATTTATACAGTAATATAAGTATTTTTTGTAAAGTAAATGTTTGCTACATTAATAATAAGTAACTGAAAATAACATTTAGGACACTGTTAGTAATTTTTATAACATTGTTATATTTTTAGATAATTAAAAAAAATACAATAGTTTGATAATATTGATTTAAACATGTATTAAATGTATTTAGAATGTTATTTAATGTTAATATGAATGGGACTATTTGTGTGTTAGGGACTATTTTGTAACCGCGTAATGTTATTTTGTGTTATATCGGCGTGGTAGAGCGCGCGGTTGGATGCTGTTTCGCGTGTGGAAGGGTAAGTTTCATTTTAAGTATATTATTTTAGTTAGATATATTTTTTGAGTGTTTGTGGAGTATGTATGGGTTTTCTAGTGTTGTGTAGTTGTAGGATGTGTGTGTTTTAGGCGGTAGTTACGGTTTTTGTCTTGGTTCCGGTTTCTCGTTTTGGGCTTACTATGTTGAGGTAGGAATAGGATTAGAAATGTTGATAAAATTATATGTGTAATGTTTAATAATGTTTGTAAATGTATGTTTGGGTGTATTGTGTGTGGGTGGGTATGTTTATTTTCTCTTTTTAAGGTGCTTCGCGTGGATCTCGTTTTTGGGAGAAGATTGCGTTTTTTTATAGTAAGAAGTGTGTAGATTATTATTTAATCATTTTTAAACACACTTTCTTATTTTTTCGCGTTTTCAAGGAGCGTTTTTTTCTTTTTTACATTTTTCGGGTTTTTATGGTTTATCGTTGCATCGGATTTGGAGAGTAATCGTCATGGATGTGCTTGTTTTTGGGTTCCTTTGGATAGTTTGGATCGTTTACTCATATGGAAGGATTTCTTTCATTCCAAAGGTTTGTCTTCAGCAACAAAGTGAGTAAGTTTTCTTTCTTTATTTTTTGGGTGGGATTGTTTATGTAATTATTAAAGTTTTTTAGATTATATGTTTGAAATTGTAAGAAAACTGTTCAGATATATTTCTATAAAATCATATAAAATATATTTGACAATTTTGTTACAGTTTCTAGCATATATTTTAGGCATATATTTTATGTGTATTATTTGTTATGTATAGGTATTTTTAGATGTGTTTAAAGAATTTTGTTTTGTGATCATAGAAAGATATGGTAGGCCTCTGGTTGTTGGGTATAGGGTAACTTGTTCTTGTAAGGTGTTGTACTTTTTTTTGTTTGTTTACTTAGCTTAGGGCCAATTAGTGTAACAGATTGTTCCATTCGGAGTTGTTGGTAACTTTGCTCCTTTTATAATGATTGGAGTAGTTTATGGAGTGTTGGGGTAGTTCTGCCTGTACTTGCTAGGAAAGCATTGTGCTATTCTTCGACTGCGTTGTTACTTTTAGCCTGTTTATTTAGTGCACTTAGGTAGACGTTCCACCAGGGAATTTGGAATTTGAGTTGCCTTCTGTGTCCTGATCTGTGTAGTCTTCCAACCCATGTGTCTTCGTAGTAATCTAAGAGAGGGCTTAGTGTAGTTTAATTTTTTTTATAGTAGGGGCTGTCTATTAATAGGTTGTAATGTTCTGCTATGTCTGTAACAGGAACGTAGGCTATTGCAATTAGTTTTTTTATCTGGTAGGCAAAAGTGCTGTCATTGCATTATTGGGAGCTTAGGTTAGTTGTTTTATATGTTTCCATATACATTGGTTAAAATGGTAGTAGCAACCTTGGATTGCTGTGTGAGGGTATGTTTTTAGGATTGTGTTTATCATTGCTTTTTCAAAGTCAATGATAATTTTTTGTGGGAAGTAATTATTGGTGTGTTCTTTTATTTTATTTAGTAGCTCCATATAGGTTGTTTGCTGTTTGTTGGGTAGGAGGGTATATATGAAAGAAATATTGCAGTTTTGATAGTGTCCATGGATGGTGTATAATTGGTAGAAAGGTTTTGGGCATACGGAAAATGTACCATCCATCATCCATGTTTCGCATTGTTGTAATTTCAACATATTGGGGGTCATTAGGAGACCGGGACCGCCCACCATAAGGGCGGGGGTCCCGTAGGGGGAATTAGGATGTGCCCTACATGTATATCATTGTGGCGGGCGGTGCACTCAGCACCGCCTGCCGCAATGAGAAACATGTCAGCACGCATTTGCATATGCAAAGCGGCAGGCACCGCGCGGTGCCTGCCGCCTTGCATATGCAAATGTGGGGGGGTACCATAGGTACCCCCCATGTCCCCCTCCACCTCTGCCATCACCTAGGGGCCCCACAGGGGGCCCCCGCATCAATCGCCGCCTGCTTTTCGGTGGCGGCATTGCCGCCGCGGAAAGGCCCCTACATTTTGCCATTGTAATATAGCTGGGGGTGTCCATTGGACACCGCCACAATATTAATCTATCAGCGGTGGGCGGTCTTTCCATCCGCCGCTGTCCCCTCCGCCATCCTAATCTGGCGGGGGGAATCAGGACATGGATGTCGGGTGGATTGCCTCCGCCAGGCCGGCGGTGGCCACCACCAGCCTGGCGGACGCAATCCGCCCGACATCATAATGACCCCTTTAGTCTGCTGTAGCAAACATTATTATTCTTTTTTCTGGACATGCATTATCGTATAGGATGAAAGGTTCGTTACTGTGAGTGATTTGTAGTTCAGGATGAATTTGGACTTCGTGAAAGGTTTTTGGGGTAGGGGGAGTAGCTGTAGGTAATCTTTTTTGTCTAGCTATTGTCCTTTTTAGTGAATCGATGGAAGGTAGATGGCTTGAAGAATGTTGCGGGAGTGTTTTTTAGTGTTCTTTAAGGATAGTTGTGGTAGGGAGGTCTGTGCTAGTACTAGCTTCTTTTAGTGAGTCTAGCATTTGTCTAATTTCTATTTCTGTCACGTTAGGATGGTGGTTATGTTCAGTAGTATTGGTTACAGTTGTTTCCTGTGTTATAGCGCGACCATAACATTTGTTACTATAATATTTGCTGCATTTCCAAAACACTTTCAATTCATGTTGTTTTTCCTGAGTATATGTATAGCCCATATAACATAAAAGCATTTTGCCCTTTTGTGAGGTAATACATTTTGCTCCTTCTGTCATTTTTCTTTCTTCTTTCTATAGTAAATAAATGGTACATGGAGATTTTTAGTATTGTTTGTAACTTAATTAATTGCAATTATCACATTTTCTCTGTAAATGTACCTGTTTCTTTGTTCTTTGGAGGGCTGTGCTGTCTGTTTGGATGGTTTGCTTCTCTTTATTTTGTTGATTGTTCTGTTGGGAAAAGAAAATGTGATTTATTGTATTTGTTCAGGTTCGTATTATTGGATGGTTTCCCATAAGGAAGTTTTTTTGCTTGTTTTAGAGTTAAAGTTGTCTCAGTTTTTTTAGTTTATATACTTACTTTTGTGTAATAGTTGATATAGTTGTTTTAGGTTTTTTCGGTAACTTTGATGTATCTGTAAGGAATGGAAAACGGAAAGAAAAGATATAGTTATTGATGTTTAAATGTATATTTTTAGTTTTCAGTTCTAAGTTGAGTAGGTATTATAAAGTGGTGGTACTTACTTTTCTTTGGTGTAGTTTTTTTTTTTAATCTAGCAGGTTTCTCTTTTGCTGGAAATGTAGCAGAGTTTCCTCTCCTTCAAGTTTTGTGGCGCAAAGTGTTATTTATTTCCTTGTTTGCTTTCCTTTTATAGTGTTCCTGTAATGTGTTGGTTGTTTTTATTGGTTGGCTTAATTGTTTGTTGTTTTGTATTGGTTGTTTGCGAGTTTTTGATGTTTTTTTGGCAGTATTGTTGTTTTAATGGAGGATTTCAAGTACGTTTATATTGTTTCGTGGAGCATTTTTATCTTAAATTTTATATAAAAATCTAATTTGTATTGTGAGTTATATCATGTTTTATGTATATATATATGATGTGAATGTATTACGTTTTAGAAATGTCAAAATATTCAAATTATTTGATGTTTATGAAGTAAGTTAATATAGTATGTATTTTTTATTTATTTATATTGTTTTATGTTTATCGTTATCATCATGTTTTCGTTAATTATTATGTTTTTTATGAGGTTTACAGAAGTCGATATGATGGTTTTCTATATTTTAGTGGTCGATATTTTTGTATTCGATATTTAGTCGTAGGTCTTTTTATTTGTTGAGAGTCGATATTTAGTCATTGGAAATGTTTTTCTTACGATAATGTTGTAGTCGATATTTTTTTGTTGCGATATTGTGGAGTCGATATTTGTGTAGTTTATTGTTAAAGTATTGGGAGTCGATATTTTGTAGTCGATAATTTTACTTCGATATTTTAGGTAATCGATATTCGGTCAGTCGATATTGTTTCAGTGATCCATAAAAATCTTGGCCACAGATAGACCTGTTGCCATCTACTGCTTTCTATGGTTGGAAACATGCACAATATCAGTCATTACATGGAGAACAGCTAATTGTGGTGAGGGGGTTATCTTGAGGCCAAATAGTTGCGTACGGCATACCAATAACTTGTCAAGTTTGGGCATTCCCGGAGTATACGTAATAAATTGCAAGCTGAATTACCACATATCCAGCAGTCTGAGTAGAGGAAAAGTCCTGACCTGTGCAATTTAAGGGGTGTCCAATAACCATTCCATAATAGTTTAAAGAACAAGAAAGAAATCATGTGTGGAGAGTATGGAGACACAGTTTTCTTCTGAGTACTCAGTTTCTAGAGTGTTCTGCCCGAATAATCTAGTCCTTGGCCGGTTCTGTCTAGTAAAAAGGTAATCAAAGAGTTCTCCTTACAAAGCTGAAGCCACATCTCTGTAAACATCCCATTTCTTGAGGTAGCCGAGAATAGTCGATGTTGACTCTCCAATCCACTTACATGAAGGAGGGTCAATTTGCAGAAAGGGGAGAATCCACAAACGCAGGGGCATATTTATAACATAGTCACAAAGTGCAGCTCAGCAAGTCACCTTGTTGTGCAGTGCTGCGTGACAGTGAAAGGGAAAGAATGCGCCACATTTAAAGGAATACAGCTCATTCCTGCTTTTCTCCCTGCCCTGGCCCTGTTTTGGCTGACTAGCGCCTTTGCAGCCCTCTTGCACCATGGTGCAAGGGTGCCTGTGTTGCATTCAGGGTTGTTTTTGTGCAGGAATCCTGCACAAAAGCAAGGCTGAGAGGGATATTCCTCTTTCTATGTGTGCTTCAGAATGCAGCACACATAGAAAGAGAAAGTAATGAGGAGAAATCCCCTCATTACTTCTCCCCTGAGAAGGCGTACCTTTTTGGCACATTCCCAGGTCTACCACTTTTGGTAAATCTGGGAATGCATCAAAAACCATGGGAGTTGGTGGGAACACCTACACAATGCCCATGGAATGCTTTCTCAGGGCAGACTAATGCAACACAGCAATTTGCGCTGCCGCGTGTTACTGCTAATTTATGAAGACACTCAGGGCCAGGCAAGGTGGCCCTGCCTGGCTTCATAAATCACATTTTGGACTTGTGTTGTGCTTGCATCACATTGTGTGGTACAAGCACGACACACCCCCTTTCATAAATATTCCCCTCAATGTACTTAGCCAAGGCCAATAAAGACACATGTGCTACCTAATTGACCAGGCTTCTCCAGTTCTCAGTTTTGCAGATATATTGAAATTCAGCCATAGCTCCACCGCTGAGGCGTAGGAGAACCGCCCCACTGCTATTTGAGAAGTGGAAATATAAAAAATAAAATGATAATTACACAATGTTATTATCATTTTATTTTTCTGAGGCACTTTCACGGGCTGGGCTGTTGTCACAGCCAGCGGGGGAGGAGTGGTTGGGGCACTTAAGTACGCATGATGGTTTGGTCAGCCGTCTTGCGCTGGCCAAACAGTAGTGCATACTTAGCATGTTCTCCACTGCACTGTAATGCACAGCCTGGGTGGAGAACATGCACATGCTCTCACTCCCTGTCTGAGCGCCAAACCACAGCGCTCAGACCAATCACAACACTGCTGTCATGCTGGTATACGAATGGACCAGGAGCAGATGGTGCAGGTAAGCGTTTTGAGTCGGGCGTGGGGACGACGATGAGGGAAAATAACATAAAAAAAGAAAATCACTTACCTTGCCCATGCCGCATTGCCGACTTGGTTATGCGGCAAGCGCAAGGTAAGTGGTTTTCTTTTTTTGAATGTAATTTTCCCTCCTCCTCGTCTGTCAACTCCCCCCCAACACTGTGCTTGCCTGCACCGGCCGCTCCTGAAAAGGACCACCTATATGAGTGAGAAAGAAATCAAGCAAAATGTCTAAAACAAAAAAAAGAGCAGTGACTATGCAATAAAAGAAATCTTCTAACAATGTGCACTGCAAACTGCAAAATGTAAAAGTCTTTAAAGACTAAAATGCCTAATTGTCTAAACCAAAAATGTCTAGTGACTAGCTGTCTCTAAATAACAAGCAGCACTTCTTCCTCATTACATAACATTTCCAACTAATTTATAATGTTCTAGACAAAGAAAACACAAAGATTAATGTCATGACATTAAGGGGTCGATTCCGATTCGGTAAAAAAAACGTCCGTATGATTTGTATCCGGAGCCCTCTCCGTACGAATCTTACCCGTCCGTCCGAGTCGCGTAGTATGATCCGTATTCCGTGAATCCGTCTGAATCGTCGCGATCTGTACGTATTGCAAGGCTGAAACCGTGAACCGTACGACTCGTACACATGCCGTACGACTCGTCCACATGCCGTACGACCCGACGAGTACGATCCGGACCGGGGTATGATGACGCGATTCGTACGGTCCACGTCGGGTAAGGGCGAGTCGTACGGAAAAGCACACATACACACCGTACGGTCCGTACACCCCAGGATCGCAGGGGTACGCACCATACCCCTGCGATCATGGGGTGTATGAGCCGTACCCCATGTACGATGGGTGTACGAGCCGTACCCCATGTACGATGGGTGTACGAGCCATACCCCATGTACGATGGGTGTACGAGCCGTACCCCATGTACGATGGGTGTACGGCTCGTACACCGATCGTACATGGGGTAGGGGGTACGGCTCGTACACCCATCGTACATGGGGTATGGCTCATACACCCATCGTACATGGGGTACGGCTCGTACACCCCATGATCGCAGGGGTACGGTGTGTACCCCTGCGATCATGGGGGGTACGCACCGTACCCGGGGGGGCCGTTCTGTACCTGTTTCGGCGCGCACTCTGCTTTTACTGCTGTTTTCAGCTCCCGTAGAAAAAGGGTCGTAAGGTGCGTACCCAACACGTATCGTACTTGCTGGGTCATAAAAAACAGCCGCGAACCGTACAGATGTCGCGTACAGCGGGTTTCGAGGGAGAATTGTACGAAGATTAGAGTCGTACGGTTTCTGTACGACTCGTAAGGAGTACGGATCCTGGTAGGAATCGTACTTCGACGTACGTACGGGGGACATTGAAGGGTACGATTCGTATGGGAAAAACGCTCCGAACGGCTATTTGGAGCGGTTTTTCCCGAATCGGAATCGACCCCTAAGTAGAAAGATGGTACTAAAACGTTACTTACACAGCAAACCAATCTGACTGCTAATTTCCAAAACACCTACTTGCAAATAATTTTAACCTTCAAACCGTTTCAAATACATCTCCTCGGTTAAGTAAGCTAGAGAAATTATACTTTTGCACATTCAGAGACAGACAATGGCTGCAACAATATTTCAAAGATTTTCTGACAAGCAAATTATAAAATGTACTTGTTCACAACATTTAAACAAGACAGCTCATAAATATTCACAAAGGGATTTTGCCACCAGAGCATTACTTTTTCTGGTGTTGTGGTGGCGCAATGCCCTGCACCATATTTCCAAATCTTCATTAAGCCACTCGTCGAGGCGTAATGGTGCTCTGTAAATGGATCACTGATAGAATATCGACAACACTAATATCCAGCTACAGAAATATCGGGGCACAAATATCATTGTCAAAAGTATTGACCTCCTATCTTCCTATGGTAAGTACAAAAATATTGAAAATAAAATATCGTTGTTAAAAATATCTAAGTACAAAATATTGTTTTTTAATATGTATAAAACATAATGTAAAATAAATTAATAATACATTTCTAAAATGTAATATATATATATATTTCCATAAAATAATGAATAAAGAATCATTTTAATTAATTATAAAGGGCCCAATTAGGATGGCGGGCGGATCGCCCACGTCGGGCCGGCGGTAGCCACCGCTGGCCCGGTGGGGCAATCCGCCCGCCATCCTCTTAGCAAAGACCCCCGCCATATTACAATGGCTTGGGGGGTCCGCGTCGGACCCAAAGACCGTCCGCCGCTTTTCTACCTGGTCGACAAGTCTACCGGGCGGAAAGTGTTTAATATGGTGGCGGTGTCTGTTAGACACCGCCAGATTGATGAACGTATGCAGTTTACACATAAGATACACCAAAATTGCATCCATTTTCTTGATGTTCGGATATTAGTCAAAATGACCACTATCAGACAACAATATTCCGCAAAGAGACTGACAGAAACAGCATTTTACATTTTCAGAGTTTTCACAGACCGAATCTCAAATGTAACCTTCCATACTCACAATTTCTTAGAGTTAAGAAAATTGTTTCTGATCGTATTGAAAGCGACAATCAAATCAAAGAAATGATGACAAGATTTGAGAAACGCGAGTACCCGCCACAAGTGTTACAGAAAGCATTAGAAAGATGCAACAACCAAAAACGTGAAGATCTACTAAAGTCAAGCCCAAAACCACCACAGAACCGTATGGTGATCACCTCAAAGTACTCCACAATGAGTGCCCAATACAAGAGAATTAGCATGAAACATTGGCCAATACTCACAGCTGAACCTGACTTTCACCACATTTATGCCCAACCACCTATGTTTGCCCATACCAGAGGAGCTAATCTAAAAGACATGTTAACTAAACCTGATCAGGTCCTACCAACAACGTGTTACAAATGCTTACAACCCTGTTTAAACTGCAGTAACTGCAACAATGTTATTCGTGGAGCCACGATGAACCATCCTATGAAAGGAACACCTATCAAACTTCGTTTAAATGCCACTTGCAATTCAACTAATGTCATCTACTTGATCAAATGCCCTTGTGGCCTTTGTTATGTATAGAAAACATCACGAAAAATAAGAATTCGTATCCTGGAACACAAAAGCAACATCCGCTTAAAGAATGCTAAATCGGCTTTGGCAGCACATTTCACCAATCAGAAACATAACATCTCTCAACTGCGATTTTTAATATTGGAGACAGTTGAAAAGAAAGAAGGAACTGATTTCAATGACAGGCTCTTACAAAGAGAGAACTTTTGGATCTGCTATCTTGACACGATGCATCCTAACGGGCTTAACGATAGGATGGAATTCCTTTGTTATCTACAATAGATTTCATTTACTTGTTTACAATGCTTTATACTAGACATGATGATGACTTTATTTGACTAGTTTTCGTTTTGTGCATTAACTTTATTAGACATTTTGTAGTATATATGCATGGTTATTACATACTGTTCTTTTACTCTTTCTTTCACTTTTCTCGCACTCCACATGAACAACGTGATTAACTTGTATTCTCAATTCACCTTTATAAGATGGCCACCATGAATACGCGATCACGTGATTAGACGTGTCCGTCGTCTAGTTTACGCACTCCCGAGCATTTTCTAAACATAAATGGCCGCCGCCACGAACATACACCGTGTTTGAATCTCTCCCGTCCGGAACACAGCTATTGGAAAACAGGCCGGTTCGTGCTTGTGTAATTTTGCGCAATGATCTGGCATATAACACTTATGCAACGCATAGTCGATACTTATACTTATTCACGGCTTTTGCCTTCTGCACCGTAGATTTCGTATAGCATTGGAACAGATCAGCAAATTCCGACTTCGCGGTCATTGGCGCAGTCGAAACTTTAACAGTAAGACACCTCTGTTTTATCTCTCTCACATGGGCCATGTACAGTTTGTCATCATTCATCACCAGAGAGCCTCATTCATACTAACATCGTATCTTCATGATTTGATTCACATGACTATTTATCCATAGGCGCACGTCCACATACACAATTAACAACCACCCACTATTATGTTTCGGTTTAGAATTGTCTTTCCTTTGCTTCTTTTTCTTTGATATTAAGTACCCACACTGTCCTTTTTGAGACTCTTTTTTCTAAAGACCTAAAACCATGGTTGAATATGTTGTATAGAGTAATGGAAATAGCACATTTCTTTTTGGTTGTACCCACAGAGAGGCCCCTGAAGAATGGCACACTGATGCCAGAAATGCATTGGGAACGTTTTGGAATGTTTTGAATTCAGGATGAATTAATATCAATGTATGGATTTATTTATCATTTGAAGATATGGAAGATAACAATTAAAATATGCATTCAAATTTCTGATTTTGAACTTTCCATTTATGCAACTTAAAGAAACAAAATAGAAGTCTTTTTTGGCTCCAACGCTGTGCCCTAAGGGACATCCCCTAATAAGGGGGTGCTTCAAGTTAAGTACTAAATCCCACATAAAATGTTATTACAAGTACAAAACTCTAGATCTAAACTAAAAAAGAAATGGCTTTATTGATGCTTTTTCAAGCTTTCTTTTGGTACTATTGAACTGGTGTAGACTAGGCACCTTGAACATTTGCTGTTTTTGTGTGCCTCTTTTTCCAAATTTTCAACATATAAGTAAGTATTATTTAGCATCACAAGGGCTTGAATGAACCGAAAAGGGGTAATAAGGTCCAAAATGCCCGAAAATATATCTTCATCAGAGCCCACAAATCCTTAAAAGTCATCGGCTAGGAGAGGCTGAATGAGAGAATGGATTTCCCCATGTGAATTGATGCAGATAGTGGCTATAAAACTGACAATTGAGGCACACCAATTGTTATGGCAGCCGGAGGGGATTGTTTTGTGTCCCATGCTAGAGAAAAGTAGAGCTATGATAGATATTAGGAGAACCGCTAGGAGTATTTCTAGTGTTGGAAATGCATGCTCCTGAAGGAGGCGCCAAGTGGGGGTGGCCTGCCTCTTCCTGTCAGTGACGGGTGTAGGACAGGACCGCCCTTGGCCTGGCCTTCTCATGGGTGTGGCCTGCGCGCATCCCATGCAGCGGGGCTTTACTGGCACTTGAAGGTGTAGCAGGCTCCTCCCCAGTCAGGGGTTATGGGACTCGTAGTCCCCAAAGATAATGGTAGTTCCCAGCAACATTGTTTAACCCCCAGAACAGCAGGACTGCGCTGTGGCTTTTTATAGGTCTTGAAGGTGTAGTAGGATCGGCCGCTGTCAGGGATTATGGGACTCGCAGCCCCTGATGATAATGGCAGCTCCCAGCAACAGTGTTTAGTGTTAAATGTGAACCTCAACTTTTAACCTGTGGTTTTCCAACCTTTTGAGGTACGGGGTTTCATGTTGTAGTTTGAAGTTTAATTAATTGACAAGAAAATTGTTGGAGCTTGTAGCTAGTACCTATTTCTTGGTAAGCCTAACTTAATATTTTTTTCCTCTCATTTGTAAATGTATATACATGATGTCAAAAAAGACATCTCAAATGACAACTCATATCCCCTCAACATTGATGTCATTGCTGATATGAATGGTGTCCATAGCAAATAAACACTCTGTTACAAAGTGCTTTAGCTCAAAGCATGATAAATGAATATTATATATGTTTTTCAATTGGGTTCTACACTAATTGTGAAATAGTTTTGAAATAGAAATCACTATTGCTCTATTGAAGGGACTGTAATTCGAAGTCTGACTTTCAACCTGCTGCTGAATTTTAGGGAAAGTGACACAGAGGTCAGAGCTTGTTTTGGTCACTGCCAATGAGAACTGGGTCTGCATGGGGCTTTGGGAAGGGCTTAGCCTCACACTTATTCACTTGTGGGTTATGTTCTTTTTGAGGCTCGGCACAGTGGCTGACATGATGATAGGAGCTAGGTTCACCCACTTCTGTGTGCCACCAAAGACAATGATTAGTGAGTTTTTCCCTTACAGGACCTTGGGGCAGGATCCAGCTGAAAACTAAGACCTCCAATCAATCCCTGCTTTGCGTGTCCGAAGGCATTGTGCCGTAGGCTATGTCCACAAGGAGGCCCTGCAGTCAAACCTGCTCTACATAGCTAGGCAGCCTGTTTTAGCGTCAGCGCAGACGATGATGACAGCAGTGCCATACCTTTGTAGATATAACTCTGCGCTGTGTTTTCTCCTTTGCGCAACACAGAACAACAACTTTGGTTGCTGTGCTGCATTGCACAACTTTCTAATAAGTCTGCCCTTATTAAGCAAGAGTTCGCTAAACATGCATAGGAGCAGAATTATTGTTTTGTGGTGCAATTCAAAGCAGCAAGCAAAGTTGCTATGCAGGGGGAAGAAAGCAGTGCAGAGCCATGTCTATTAAGAAATTGGCCTGCTGCTTCTCTCACCACCTGCCTTGGCTCTCAATCATGCTGCCTAGCACTCCACACAACCTTTTCAGCATGATGTAGAAATGTGTGTCTCATGTCTAGCATAGGTTATGTATGGAAACCCTAACTTTCCAGTACAAAATCCTAAACCTAGACAAACTGTATTTCTCCGCAAGTAACACCCCTTTGATGCAAAGCAGTGTAAAGAAGAGCAAAGTGCTATTTGTGATGTAAAAAGCACCTTTGAATCACACAATTCGTAACAAGAATATGCACCTATTTGAGTCACTTCCATGACTTAGCATGGCACAAACCCTTAACAAATCTGCTCCCTACATGTCTGTCACATTTCATGCAGCTCCAACTAATGGTGCCATATTTATTTACAAATCAAAAAATTTCGGTCACTAAACTTCTCTGACTTTGGCCCCCCACACTTTGTTGCATCTACACAAAAGTTGAGATTCCTATGCTGGGCTTAATTTTTTTTTAACTGGCTCCTAAATTGTGAACATATTCATGACATAGTGCAAAGTTATTAGCAAGTGAATGTTTTTAGTTCCCCTTCCTGAGACCATATAGACGAATTTTCACATACCTAGAGAAAACTCAACATGTTAAATGTCTGCCATTCTTTGTGAGGGTTGTCAAATGGTGCCAACGTTTTTAGGAAATGTACACTTTTTTTGCTGCCCCTTCTCTTTTGATGGATCTGCGCAAAATTGAAAATACCAGGAGTTATATAAACATGCAAAGTGTCTGCTAAAAGTCGTGAATATATGTGCCAGACAGTGCTAAAGCTATAAGCAAACCAAAATAGCCTTTTCAACTGTCAAGGTCAAAGGTATTACACTTTTAAACCCTGCCTGGTCCCTTAGTTTAATGCTAATTTCTAAAAAGTTCTAAACTGATTCACCCCAAACCACCAAAAGCATGCATTCAGAGTAAATTCCTTTTCATACCAAGTTTGATGTAATTGAGTTCAGTGAATTTTGTAGTAACAGAGGGCCCCATTAGGATTGCGGGCTGATGGCCCACTATCACTCCCGCCATATTACTATGGCGAGGGATTCCAGGTGGACGGTAAGACCGTCTGCTGCTTAACCGCCGGTCGGATATGCGACCGGGTGGAAAAGGGCCTGAATATGGTGGCGGTGCCTTGCAGGCACCGCCAGCCTTATTGTGATGTGGCATATTTCATGCCTTTCCATGGTGGAAAGGCATGCAGGCCCCCGGGTGGGGGGGTGGGGGGCTGCACTTGAGGGGGTACCTAAGGTACCCCCTCAACATTGGCATGGACAAGGTGCCTGTCACGCTGTGCATGTCAATGCACAACGGCCATTCACAGCATTGTGGTGGGCAGTGCTGTGAGCACCACCCGCCACAATGTTGTGAATGCGGGTTGCCACCGCCACCGTGGCGGTGGCATCCTAATTAATGGTGCGGGACCGCCGCACCACTGCTGGCCGGTCCCGGCACCGCTAGGGTGGCGGGCAGGCAGCCTAATGGGGCCCAGAGTGTAAAACGTCCTATGGAAGCTAAAATGGGAAAATCCTCTTTTTATATCTCCTTTTTTTAGATATTCTCCTTGGGAGGGGCCCGCACGAAATCTGACTTGCCAAAACTTAGAGTTAGGGCAGAAACCGTGTTCTGACCCCTATCACTGGAATTGGGGGTTGTCTTTCAGCAGGTTTAGCCCTTGCCAAATCTGTTTGTTCCCAGGCATAATTCAATACTAACCTTTATGAACTTTTTTTTTTCTGTAGTTTTATATAGCACAAACTTGACCCGAAGGTATCAGGTATCAGAGCGCTTTGCATGAGCTCCAGTTGCGTTACACAAGGACACATCCATTTTTAGGGCGAACCTGGGCAGCGCATGCACTACTCTACGAAGCATGCTGTGTTGAGTTAGGGATTTGAAGCTCCACCCACTCTCCGCCCATATTTTTCATTGGCTTGTGTCATTGACTTTCATAAATACTGGCTTCTGATTCCTTAATAGGCTTGTAAGTCCCTCCTTAGTACTGCCTTGTATTCATTCGTAACCTTTTGTCGCAGGGATTCCGTTCTCCTAAAGAACTGTGCATAGAGACTTGGAACCTCAGTGAATTAGGGTGTCCCAAAACTCACCATAGTACCCAAAATCCCCTACCAGACTAGCTACCGTGTCTCATTGGTCATTACAAACTCCCAATGCTTAGACACACCAGAAAATGGACTTAGTATACCTCAGGTAACGTGGAACACATGAACACTCTTTCGTTATACAATCATTTCAATCCAGAACAAGGAGTAAATGAGGCCTCGTGCACATTTGAAATGTTTATTTACTAATGCAGGGTTCTCAAACGCAGTATCTTAGCTAATACAAGTAAACATATTATAAGAAGCAAAGTAATCAGCATAGTTACTAGTTCATAGAATACAAAAGGTGACAGCATGCTAAAATGCTAAAATGAATAGGGTTAAACAACACCTATTTCTCATCCTCCCTAGCTAGTATATTATATTATATCTAAGAAGGTCTCTTCGGGTTTTAGCAGGGCAGGCCCATAGCTCAGATCCTAGTGGTAAGGGATCACATCATCTTCCACCAGCACTCTGCATGCGAAGCACCATCAAGTGTGTGTGTGTGTTCTGTGCAAAGCAATATAAAACGCGCCTAAAGCCAGAATATGGCCGCAGCTGCATATATGTTATGTCTAGGAAGGTGCGAAGATCAGACCTCACAACAACCACTGTGTCGAGTTATCCTTGAAGGTTTCAGCACTCACTGTACAGACACAGCTCACTAAGCAAAGCTGATATCAGAGTAACAACATATTATTCTCTTGTGAATCAAAACACTCTACTAGGCTCAAAGCTAAAATAACAGTTGTGTGTCGTGTGCAGAAGCAGCAGAAAGGTAAAATGGCGTTTAAGCTTCTAATAAGCTCATGCTAACTTAACACAGCATATAGGCAAAGCATATCTATATGACACCCTCCCATGACCCGAGCACGGATAACGAAAGATAAGATAAGATAAGGGGCTCATTTTTGAAATGCAGAGTTCAAGAACGATAGTCAGTTCAAATTTGAGGAAGTGAGAAAAAAATATTTTCGTCACCCAAAAAAACAAAATCTCACCATCATGACAATTTAGGGGTCTATTACGATGTCGGGCGGTTTGCCTCCGCCAGGCTGGCGGTGCCCACCGCCGGCCTGGCGGAGGCAAACCGCCCGACATCGCAAGCCCAAATCCCCCCGCCATATTAGGATGGCGGAGGGGAAGGCGGCGGTGAAAAATATCGCCCGCCTGTTTTCCGCCCCGGTCGCCTTGCGGCCAGGGCGGAAAACGAGTAACATGGAGGCGGTGTCTGTTAGACACGACACGCCATATTACTATGGGCTTTTTTCAATGCCTTTCCGTGGGTTCAATGCCGCCACGGAAAGGCATGCGGTGTTCACTCTGGGGGCCCCCTGTGGGCCCCAAGAGTGAAGGCCAAAGGGGGGGTGGCACACGGGGGGGTACCTGTGATACCCCCCTGCCTTTGCATAATCGAAGAGGCAGGCACCGCGCGGTGCCTGCCGCTTTGATTGTGAAAAGGCGTGCTTTTGTTTTTTAACATTGTGGCGGGCTGTGCAGTGAGCACCGCCCGCCACAATGTTAAATTGAGGAATGCGCCCGCCACTGTGGCGGGCGCATCCTAATGGCAATGTCGGGACCCCCGCCCTTTAGGCGGGCGGTCCCGATTTCCGCTAGGGTGGCGGGCGGGCAAAGCCCACTCGCCATCCTAAAGTGCCCCTTAGTGTTCACTTTAATCAAAGTCAATAGGTCTGGGACTTAAAAAGTTCTTCATAAGTTCAAAAAATCATAACGCAAAAGTTAAAAGTCAACAGAGGCCTCGATTGGTCTCAGCCTAGGACTGAATATGCAAAATAAGCAGCAACTGCTTCCAAAAGGAAGTCACTGTTATCATCTGTAAACAATTCAGCCATCCTATTCAATAGCGGGAAAGAACATTCATGCTCTTCAATTACCGGAGCCTCTAGCACCATCGGAGGACAACTCGGTGGGTTCTCAATGAAGCTGTGTGCCAAGAAATCTTGCGCCGCTGCGAATATATTCCAACGACCCAGTACTCCATGCATCGCTGCCAAGGCCCTAATCCCTCCGTCAGAACAAAGCAACTCATGAGCAACTAAGGGACTCATGAGGTGATTAAAATCCCCGTCAGGAGACACTATATTGCAGAGACACAAATCCAGGGCCCAGTCGAAATCGCAGCTCAGGCAATGAAAGTCAGGCTGGACACATGTAAAATAGGAAAATCGAAACGATAATCCATATGCTGCGCTTAAGATGGCTAGCGGCAGCGTGCCATAGTATTCAAGCATCCTGTTGCGAAACAGTGCCAGCCGTGAGAGCTTGTCTTGGAACACAGGATGTGCATCCATTTTTAATAAAACAAAATAGCACCAAAACGCCTGCAGCCAGCGCCAGTAAAACGGGAAATCCACCAAATAGGATGGAAAAGATGGAATGGAAGAAAGCAGGAATGACTCCAAATACCTTTTCAAATGAAGTCACAAGACCACTGCTAACTACTTTTAAAAAAATGCGCCAGCCCCGATGTGGAGGATGCGTTAAAGATTGTATGAATAAGTTCACTGAAATGTAACGGTAGGTCAGTATTTAATAAAGCTTGCACCTCTGTGTGGGTGTTAGCTACGTGAAGGACAAATGTTTCACGAGCTGAAGTCAGGGCTACTTCTTTTTGTGACAATAGGGCTCTTATTCTACTCATTCCATTGAACTCTCCCTTCAAGGTCGGAATTCTCGGCAAGATGGAAACATCCAAGTTCTCATGCGGGGGTAGATACAAAACATTTTTACAGCAAACCACCCGTTCACTGACTGTAACCACATAAGCAATGCCTTTTATTAACCAACAGCAATCCTCATTATTTAAAAGTAAATAACTGCCGTTTGCCAGTAATGTGAATGTGGGGGCGATTGCGGGAACGGGGGTACCTTTCAAAACACATGCTAAATTAGGCTGTTCTTGATTACAAGAGCCGTGTAATTGAATATGTCTACACATTAATGAGTGATCTGGTGTTTCTGTGCACTCTTCACCTTTGAGATAAACTTCCTTTCCTTCCCTAAGGCATCTGTTTGTAAAAGGAAGTGACCAGGCTTCATGGAGGTAGGAACTACCAAGAGGCTTGTATTTACCAATGGCAAAATATTTCATACAATTTGCAAATTTGAAAAGAGCAAACGGTAAAGTTATTAATCCGTGGATAAGCCACGTTGCAGCAGTGGCCTCTGCCACAGAGAATGGTAAAGACTCCAATCGTTCAATTTGTAACATGGAAAAAGATGCATCTGCTTGTCAGTCAAATTAAACGGGGCAAAGAGAGAGGAGACATTCATGTAATTCCAAGGCACTTTTCCAGCCTTAAGCGTCTGCAGGGTCCACGCAAACTGCATAATGGAAAGCAATTGATTTTGAACATGGTATAATACAGACACTTCATCTTGCACAATATCAACAACAGATGACACAATATTATCCAATGTATAAATGTGGGAAGAAAGCGTGTTAATGCTATTATCTACAACTGCAAGCACTTTTTCCAAGTTAGCTTGATCAATAGCGCTAAGGCGGGTAGCCGCCTCAATCTGTGATGTTTTCCAGATTTCCTTATAAACCGCATATATCCATCTTTTTGATCTACCTCTAGCCGGGCCTTTTATGAAATCATTTAAATCAACATCGTCAGTCAGCTTAGATAGATGCAGTTCAACTAATGCCAAGGTAGAATGTTTTAGCCAATTCTGACATAATTTGCCTACTGAATAAGTGGTGACAGAATGGTCATTCTCAAAACGGGCAATCAGCCCTGACTTGTGTAAAACCATCAGCTAAACCCAGAAAACAATGTTGGCACGAATCTGCACTTCTGTGCCACATCAACCAACCCTTGGGATCCAAACTGGATATGTTAAAGGACGAATTTTGCAATAGAGTTTGCAACTCTCTAATCGAAAATTTTGTAGTATTACCCCAACCCAAATATTCTTCCAAATCAGGGAAGGAAGGAGTATTTAATTTTTTAGAAGTAGCCAAGCCAAAGCATGTTGTCTGTGAAATGGTAGAATTCAAAAACAACATATGATTCAGAATGAGACATGCACGGTGCAAAGCCTCAGTGCCTTGTACCTGCCAACTTTTAGAACACCAAACAGATTTAAGGTCAACTGTTTCCTTCTACAACTCGTAGCCTCCAACAGCTAACTGGTCTAGAAAGGACTTTGAGTACAATAACTTAGTATCGGTAAGTCTAACCTTGGATATAAACTTTTCTGTCATTTTAAAATAAAATGAAGCAGGATTGGACTGATTAAAGTCAGTAAAATAAGTGTACTTTTTCAAAAAGGTACTTGAACTGCCTTTCAAAGGAGCTGGGCAATGCTCCCATTGTGTATAATTTACAGCACTCCTTCTGGAATTAGTTTTATGTAGATAGTGGTTGCCAAAATGTTGGAAACAAAATAAATCACCATAATTAGCAGATTCTAAATACAAATCTTCGCATCAAAGGCAGCATAATATTTCAAATCAGAAAACAATGCCTCTACGGCCTGAACATCCCAATCATCAGAACGTATGTTTTGTTTAACTACATCCCTCATGTTAACTCTAAGGACATTAGGGACATTAATGACCTCAGTGGGGCCATGAATTTGAAATTTAACAGCATCCCATACAATCCCATCCAGGACAGGCCAAGCAGTGATGTTAACAAATGCCAAGTCTCTCTTCAATCTGTGTGCAGTATGTGACGAGAAATGGGGTGCCAATGTTCCATTTAGATGTCGAATGCATGTTCTCTCTTAGACATAGTGTTCATTGACGAATTGGAAAAAATAAAACACAAAACCAATTGAACTAAAAAGGTAAATTGAAAAAAGTACCAGCCAAATATATGTCCAAGGGGGAATCAAAAAATGTTTTTTAAATAAGCTTGTATAGACTGCAATCCGTGAGGGCTTTCCTGATGTGTGTGAGACAGTGTCATAGGAAAATCTGGATTCTGTGGCCAAACGAGTTTGCAAATCAGGCATTGATAAGTCTGTTGGGTAAGTGTAGTTTATTTCATCAAGTTGAGTACCAGGCAATGTACTCAATAAAGGACTAGAAATTGTAGGCATCTCGATGGCCACCTCTGGTTCGGGATTCGAAGCAGTGGCCAATACAGAATTTCTCACAATCGAAGGACAGGAGACTGCCGGTGTCATACTAAGAAGAATCGGCTACTCTGTGTATCTTGACATTGTCAATGGAGATGTACCTGTTTTCCTAACGACCTGGAAGTGGTGGTAAAATGACTGTTCTTGTGCCCTTCACACCAAGCACAGGAACTGGAGCACGGTAAGACAGACCAAAAACTTTCTTGTTTTCGATCTTTTCCTGAACCAATTCTCAAACTTGGGGTAGCCAGCCAACTACCGGGATCTGCAACGCATCATCCGAAGTGGAGGGCAAATGTTCCTTTGCAAGACTGTCTCTTGTCTTTTGTAGAGTCTGTAAAACATTGCAATGTTCATCTATGTCAAAGGAGGTTGCATCAGCCAACGAGTCTAGACCGACAAGGTCCGTTACATACATACCAAAGAGCATTTCGTATGGGGTCCGCCCACCCAGAGACCTTCTAGGGAGATTATTAAGAGCACGCTGCACGCCATTGAGATGGGCCAGCCAGTTCCTGCCAGTGCCTATAACTCGAGCTGTCAATGATTGCTTTAAGTCACGGTTCATTCCTTCCACTACACTGTTGCCCTCAGGCTTGTATGGAGACAAAAACTTGACTTGGACCCCCAACGAAGCCATGGCATCCTTATACGCCTTAGAGGCGAAAGCAGGACCCTGATCCGAATGGAAGGTACCACAGGCAAAAATCCCTACAAAGACACGCAAATCCCTTACGACAGTCTGTGAATCAGCGCTGCGGTGCGGCCACACCCATACAAAGCGTGTGCATGAATCAACTGCTACTAAGACATACTTATATGCAGTATCAGAAGAAAAAGGACCGCAGTGATCTAAATAAACAAAACCTAGTGGCTTATTAGAAATGAACAGCTGAGTTTGGGGCGGACGCGCAGCAGTTGAAGGCTTAATCTGCTGGCAAATGTCACATTGAAGGACATAATCCCTCGTCTGTTTGTACAGTCCCCGCCACCAAAAACGCTGTTGCAATTGAGACACAGTGGCAGAAACGCCCGCATGCGCAGACGCAACACCTTCATGTGCCGCCGTGATCAATGTGTGTCTACGATCCGAGTTGGGAATCAATGTCTCCCCAACGTCAGGTATTTTCACATGAGGAACCTTATCGGGACTTAAGTGGTATGTGTACTTCGAAGGGAACCCTTTAGGATAATTACCTCCCTTCTCAGTAGCAGCAACAGCCGCCAAGATATCATCATCAATCTTACTTTTGGACTGTGTAACTGCTGCAACTAAATATGTTGATACTGCTGATTTCGCTGCCTCATCAGCAAGCGAGTTGCCAACAGCGTGAACTCCCACGCGCTGGTGACCAAGAGTATGAATTACAAACACGAGTGGTAACTGCTCTTTAAGCTCAGCCACTCGAACCCAGATCATTTTATGTTTTGTTGTGCTACCCTTGGAATCACAAAAATCATTCTGAATCCAAAAGAACAAGTTTTCATTGTAAGACTGGACACAGTAATAAGAATCACTTACAATAAGAGTCGTCACACTAGGATCAGCGTACTTCAATGCAAGTATCAGAGCACGAAGCTCTGCCAATTGTGCGGTGCAGTCCCCTAGAGTCTGCTGTGCACGACTCTGGACTTGAACTCATCGTTCATAATGGCACATGCGAAAACGTAGGCGTGTTTAGACCCATGCGCAACCTGCGCCGAACCATCAGTGTATATGATGCAATGGAAATCCTCCAAAGGACACATAGCCAAGGGTGCAGGATGAACAAATTCACATTGCAAAAACTCCTGCGACCGTAAGGAGGCATCAAAAATAAATGTGACATCTGGAGATGTCAATGAAGCAGCCCATTGTATCCACCAGGGGTGCAAAGCTTTAGAATTAGGTACACTGGCTTTCGTAACTGCATCCAAATCAGGACACGGGGTAACAACCAAAATGCGTTTTCCCTGTGACGGAGCACGTTCCTTAAGAATCGCCATCTGCATAGCCGTTAAAACTTTCTCCACAGTAGAAAATCGCATTTTAGCCGAAGTGTACAAGTGTGACTTGTAGGCAATAGGTACTGTGTCTCCTTTGTTAAAAGTAAGGTACGTGAAACCCACCGTCCCAGGAAATATTCTTATCACCAGGTTGGTGTGGTTGTCATGAGTCAGTAAGTATTTAGAAGCAAGCAGATCAGCCTGCAAAGATGCAGTATAGCTGAGTGTTCTGGCAGCCAGCAAGATTTGGTGAAAGTAGGTTGTATCAAAGCATACAAAGGCATGATACGCTGGGCATATTCCGGAATGTATGTCCTTCCGAAATTCAAAAATCTCAGCAAAGACTGTAATTTTTTCAGTGCTGTCGGAGCGCGCAATTGTGCGCATTTCTCCAAGAAGTGAGGAGCCAATCCTCTACCTTCATTGTTGAGCTCATAGGCCAGAAACAACACTGTGTACTCTGCAATGTGCGATTTTGCAAAGTTGAATTTGTAACCGAAGTCCGCAAAGCTACAAATTATGCGGTCAACTCGACACAGATGCTCACAAAGTTCGTCGTCTGTGAGATAAATCAGGGTCGATACTCTCTAAGAGAGACACTATGCGGGCAGCAAATACTCCAGGACTATTCTTATAGCCTATAGGTAAACGCCTGAATTGTTTTTGGACGCCGCCGCATGTAAAACTGGTCCATTGGGAACTTAGACCATCCAAATGGTGGGCATAAAAACCGTTGGAAATGTCAAGCGTGGTTTTAAACCGCTTACGCACAAGACTATCCACTAAGGCAGAGCCGTGAGTATTCTGTACTGCACAGGTACGGCAATGCGAGTTTAAATGCCGGTAATCCAACACCAAACGATACGATCCATCAGGCTTGGTCACAGTAAAAAGAGGGTTATTCATTGGCGACACACACGTTTCAATCACACCTTGATATTCCAATTGTTCAAGGATTTCTGAAACGGAAGCTTTAGCTTCACGTCTAATGGGATATTGAGGTTGAGGCTGTGGCTGAGACCGCAAAGGAATCTCGTGGTGTGGGGAAAATGTATCCCACCCACAGTGTGTACGGTACAGAGCCGGCGCGAGACCCTTAGCCCACTCTTCTGCAAAATTCAGCGCATGCTCCTTCGAGTGTGCACGAAACTAGGGAGGAGTACCTCCTCCCCTCTTGGAGCTGCAAGAACAAAAGGTGGGGGCCAGTCAGCCTCCGCTAACAAAATGTCATAGGTAGTTGTAAGATTTTCCCAAAATACCCCTTTCATGGTACGTTGTATGTCACCTTCAATGAACAGGACTATTTCATAAAGTCTGTCAGGGGGAGCAACCCTAGTGTCAGCTGTTTCCACAACAACATAACGCTCAGTCGCTGTCACCTTCAGTAGTGGGTGGAGCGCATCTCGTACTATGGTGATCTCCGCCACGCTGTCTAGCAAGGTCAGAGCCCATGTCTGATTTCGAAGCTGTGTTCTCACTATCTGTGGCATATCTCGCTGTTAAAGCGGCGACTTTCTTTTTCTGAAACTGGGGTATTTTCGGTGTAGAATTGTCCTGCTTGCCTTTACCGTCTTGCGGGTGGGGCTGGTCGCGTCCCTGCTGGCCACCCCGACCTCTGCCGCCTCCTCTACCACCGGTCGTTGAGGCCGATGACTCCTGAAAAGAACATTGATCAGAAAGTTGATCAGAAACCTGAAATTGATCAGGTGATTTTATCGTCGCGCGATCGCGCAAGTCATAAACACGTTCTGTGGGCGCAGGCAATGGAGATGCAGGACGAGACTCCTGTCTCTGTTGTTGTTGCTTACCCCTTTTCTGTTTTTTCTGCCAATTTTGTTTTTTGGTCTTGGGCTGTTCCTCAGTTTCTGACTTTTGCCCTTGGGGTTGTTTTTTCTCTTTTGTAGAAAAAGGCTTGAGACCCCTACTATTGCGGCCCACTGTTTTATAAGCCGCCACAATAATTTGTGCCAACTGTCGGGGTTTCTCGACCTCGGGTATCACCTGCAAAGCATTGGCTACCTGAAAGTTCACCGCATCCCCCTTGACATTAGCAAGTATGAGATCGTAAACCACATCCAAGGAGCCACAAAGGCGCATACCGAATTCCACAGCAGCCTCAGGTCCGTGCTCATCCTGAACACGTTTAAGGACTGTTGGCAAAACAGTCATAGACGGTGTGCCGTAACACCTCGCATAGACTGCCGCAAATGTTTTTCCCCATGTCTCACAGTCACCAATTTCTGGGGTCAAGTCTTTTGGCATGCTAATTGTCAGAATCCTGTGTTTCTCACCAGGAGTCGTGTTAGGAAATACCGCTTCCAGCTGGTCAAACTTCTCGGCAAGCCAGAAAGGAAAGTCAACCCTATCCTGGGGGCGCTTGCCCATCTCAGCGTTGACCATCACGGGACTGAGCTTCAAACTGCCCTGTTCAGCAGGAAGCGCCGCACCACCTGGGGCCCCGTCCGGTAGATTACGGGTTATGTATTGTACTAACGACCGAATCACGCTAATTGCGACTACATGTAGCCGTCTTAACTCAACAACGGTACATGCGCCATGTTGAGGATGAGGAGTAAATCCAGCCAAAACAGGCCAATTTGTGCCTGGAATGGACAAAGGACCTAACCTCGGAGCTGTCAAAGAGTTGTGTAGGGCACCATCAAACCAAACGCGGTGCTGCCAAGCATCAATAGGAACTTCCTGTGCCCTATATGGAGTATATTCCTGTGGCACAGCAGTGGGAGTGTATGTGTTGAACACATTAGTATTGGCGTTCCCAGCTGGGAAGGTCACCCACGAATAAAAGATTTCGTGAGGGTAAGCTACCTCTGCACACACCACCATAATCATGGCCATGCCTTCCATGGGAACATTATAATTTTGCAAATGAATGCGCACCGCAATGCGACTATGCTGCGGAATGTTCACCGCGGCCATAGCGACACAGAAAGAAAGAGGTACAAATAAACTTTGTAGCACAACTGGGTAGTAATTCAAGGAAACCGTTTTCAGAAAAATTCAAGCTTGAATAGACCTATGCAAGAATAGGTAGGTTTGTCCGACACCACTGTTAACCGGAAACAATAGTGACGGGGTTAAGGACCGAATGATGTACTACTCAAGTGTCATGTAATAACAACACGTTGGGCGCCATGTCGCAGGGATTCCGTTCTCCTACAGAACTGTGCATAGAGACTTGGAACCTCAGTGAATTAGGGTGTCCCAAAACTCACCTTAGTACCCAAAATCCCCTACCAGACTAGCTACAGTGTCTCATTGGTCATTACAAACTCCCAATGCTTAGACAACCCAGAACATGGACTTAGTATACCTCAGGTAACGTGGAACACATGAACACTCTTTCGTTATACAATCATTTCAATCCAGAACAAGGAGTAAATGAGGACTCGTGCACATTTGAAATGTTTATTTACTAATGCAGTGTTCTCAAACGCAGTATCTTAGCTAATACAAGCAAACATATTATAAGAAGTAAAGTAATCAGCGTAGTTACTAGTCAATAGAATACAAAAGGTGACAGCATGCTAAAATGCTAAAATGAATAGGGTTAAACAACACCTATTTCTCACCCTCCCTAGTTAGTATATTATATTATATCTAAGAAGGTCTCTTTGGGTTTTGGCAGGGCAGGCCCATACCTCAGATCCTAGTGGTAAGGGATCACATCATCTTCCACCAGCTCTCTGCAAGCGAAGCACCATCAAGTGTGTGTGTATGCTCTGTGCAAAGCAATATAGAACGCGCCTAAAGCCAGAATTTGGCCGCAGCTGCATTTATGTTATATATATGTAGGTGCGAAGATCAGACCTCACAACAACCTCTGTGTCAAGTTATCCTTGAAGGTTTCAGCACTCACTGTACAGACACAGCTCACTAAGCAAAGCTGATGTCAGAGTAACAACATATTATTCTCGTGTGAATCAAAACACTCTACTAGGCTCAAAGCAAAAATAACAGTTGTGTGGCGTGTGCAGAAGCAGCAGAAAGGTAAAATGGCGTTTAAGCTTCTAATAAGCTCATGATAACTTAACACAGCATATAGGCAAAGCATATCTATATGACACTTCCAAGAGGACTGGCCCTTATACTTCAATTGTTACACAGTATGTCTTATTTAGTCTGTGGAGAAGCTGGGATTCTTTTCTCGATTTTCTTACCAAATTTCCAGAATCCCAGACAAGGCCGACTGAACCTTTTTCCCTGTCATAGAAGCGTGGAGGGAAGATCTTTTGTTACAACTTTAGACAATGTAACTAGCGAAATTCAATTTGTACTCAAGAACCACTGACTACCAAGGAAGTTTAAAGGGTTTATTACATAGCCAAAAATAATTGGATGTACAAACATATCAGTAAACGGGAACTAATATATTCATAATCCTATGCAAGAGTCTCCGACGACTCAGACTAAATAGCAAGACCAATTAAAAAATCATCAGGCAAAGGATGAAACTCCCAACCTGAGTCCGGGATTGCATTACAGAAAGGAAATGAATCTGGTTAGTCTGTCCCTACACTGTCTCTGAAGTGACATCCCTACTTAGCATTTCACCCAGGCAAGAATAAAGGTGTCAGCAATGGTGACTTCCTAAGAAGTACACTTGCTTTCCCCTAAGTATCCTCCGCAAGATAACTCATTCTCAGGTCCTCCTTCCTACACCCTACTCTGCCTTAAGTGCACAATCTCCCTACATCTTTGCCTTTCCCCAGAAGTCACTCACTGCCTCTGCATCTACTCTCTCCTGAAGCCCACTAAAATCTGCCCTCCACCCTCGGGTGCTGTCCCTAATACAAAACCCCAAAACAGTTGACACGCCTTTGGGCATGCCTTAGGAACGCCCCAAGCACGCCCCTCTGGCAGGTATGGGTCTTCGTATTTTTCCAGGATGGCTCCTCTCCACCAAACGTCCGTTAGAGTGTCCTTGGGTCCCAGGCACCTCCTCCGCTAAATGGTGCACTCCCAAATTCCTTGGCATCTCTTCTGCGCTCGCTCCTACTATCCTAACTTCCAAACAATGGCTCCTTCTACCTAACGAGGCCCATGGCCTTGCACCTGCGAGCTGGAATATGTGAGAAGAACCCTTTGCAACATTCGAAGTTACAATTCAACATTTGCTGAGAACAGCCTTTCCCAGGAATAAGAATTATTTCTTCAGCTAAAGCTAAGCAAAGGAAAAATACAGTTAGGCCTCTACCAGCTTCAACACACCTCAGGCCTTGCACATTCTAAATGTGTTTCTATTATAACATGAGCATTACATTACATCAGCTAAACTTTAATTCTATTTTCAATGCAAGCAACGCTTCTTCATATTAAACCCTATGTTAAGTCACTCATTAATAAGCATTTTTATTCTTTCTCTAAGGCACTTCATTGTTAACACGACATTTCACATGAGATTACATTTTCTTCGTTTAAGCAAACATTTAGCATGATTAAAGCATTAATTTGTCTATGGTTAATAAACACTCCACTACATATCCCCGGCCCAAACGTTACATTTCTAAACTACATTAGTAAAATCCTCTAAATATGTGGGTGCTGACTAAGGGTGAGTATAATGCACCCCTACAATTTTCAGAATAACATGGCGCTCTCTCAGTTCCCCCCTCTGATGACCCGTGTCATCATACACAACACCATCCCTAAGGGTAAGAACTTGTTCATAGAGAACTAGTTGCCATCTTCGATCTTTTGAGCATCTCCATGTTTTTCAAATTCTGATACTGACTGTCCTGCAGTCTCTCCATGCGCCTCTCCTGTACTCTCATTGACCATGACTCACCAGGCCCCACAATCCAATCACACAACAGATCACTACGATGATTGGCTTTAGGATGTAACCAAGGATTCCCTTTCCAAGATGCGCAAACCAACTTCCAACCTGGCCAAATCCCTTGCCAACTTTCTCCCACACAGTTTCTTCCGGCAAATCTTCGATCTCATAATGGATTGCAGTAATGTTACTTATATATTTCTTCAGATCTTTGCTATTGTCTGGTATATAAGTACAGCATTCTTGGACCTTCAAAAGTTTACAGACTCCTCCCTCCTTTGCTAGAAGGACGTCTAAAGCAAGACGGTTTTGTAAAACCATAGTCCTTATCGACAACATCTCTCCCTCAACCAACAATAAGGACTTGGCAGTACTCATAGATAGCTCATCCACAACGGTTGCCAACCTTCTGATCTTCACATCATTCAGGATCACTCCTAAATTCGGTATCACTGCTCCAAACACATCTCCGACTATCTCTCCCACACTCGCACCATGCTTTACTCTCATTTGTTGTCCACCCTCCAGAAGTTCAAAGTCTTCCGTGTGATAAATCTTAAGGAAACTAATCGCTAAATAACACGTTCCATACCATTTCTCAGGCAGTCACACATAAGCATTCCTTCCACAAACTAAATACACAGTCGGAATCACTTGCACTACCCCCTGCAAGAAATCCTTTGCATAGTATTCCAGATTGAACGTATGTTCACATGTGGTGTGACCCAAATTGACATTCTCATAATATGTCTGTGGTCTGTGAATGCATAGTTTCCCCTTTTGCACCTCATCTAGTGCTATTGGACCATAACTTCCCTTTGACTTGTGAAGCTTCTCTTCCTCAGTCCAATCTACCTTGCCCTGTCCTGAATCACGCAGCTGTTTTTGTTTACGATGTCTATCTTCCACTTGATCTATGAACTTCTTTTCTGTCTGTGGCAACAAGCACGTCAAATTATGACGATGAGCGTACACTGTGTCCAGCCCTTGGGTCGGAATAAAATACGTCCCAAGCCTGTCCTCGGACTTATAATAATCATACTTATTCAAATGCTTGCACGCTGGCACTTCAGGAAGGACCGCATCATAATTCGAAAATAAATATTCAAAATGTTCTCGCTCATAAAAAATGCTAAGCAGCAAACTACATGAAATTCCATAAGTTAATGGAAGGTGATGGTATCTAATACCCTCATCTACAGAAGCAGGCAACTTCATACACACATAACAATCTTTCACATCCATAGCATCTATATATTCATATAATAATTTTGCATACGCATTAAGCTTGAAGTTGCCTTTAGACAGATCTGCATGTAAGCTACGACTCTCTTCTAGCAGCAAAGCTTTTCTGTCTCCTATCTCAACCTCTTTCTTGCTAGGAGTGGTAGGTGTAGGTGTTCCCTCAACCTCCACTGCCTGCTCATGTGGTGCCAAATATGAAACTAAAACTACTAAAATAATGAAAAGTATCACTCCTCCCACTAATGTGCCTACCATGCACCTAAGTCTACAGTTTGGGTTTCCAGCCTCCATGGTCTCAGGACTACTTTAAGTTCGTCGTTTAGTAACAGCACACAAAGTCTCTTTTCTTCTTCGACTGCTTGAAGCTCGAACCACCTCTTAGAAGCTGAAAGTCCCCTTTTTAATTTCAGTTCTTTATTTACAATGAGCAACAGACAACCCTAACCCTTCTCCGTCCTCTATGGGAAGTCCCTAAATTTCTTCTTCTTCCACTCGGACCTAGGTTATTTACAGCAAAGTATTTACAACAAAGCCTTTAGTCAATAGTCAATAATCAATTCAGATCCAACTGCTTCTAGCACATGCTCCAAAAGTTCAAGACGAAGAACCATTGATTTGTGAGATGGTATCTCAGGACCAAACGTAGGGAAAAGCAATCTACTTAGAATCAGGTGATGTATACCACTCAGTATCGGGGGATTCAGAACTGTGATTGTCAGTACACCTTCGATCTCAAGTCCTGGTACCAACAACAGCACATCCAACTTGATGTTAGGACTGGTACTGATCACTGTCACTGCCCTCACCCTCCCCGATCTCAATACACCTGGCATCAGTCACAAGATAGGTCCACTCAGGAGTTGCGTACCTCTGGCAAGGTACCCTCGTTCACCTTGACCTCCTTGGACCTCTTCGGTCTTGGTCTGCTTCTCCTCCTTCCGACTCAGACCCTTCAGACACGAGTGCAAGATCTCTTTCAGGGACCAGCCTCACATTCAATCGCCTTTGTCTCCTTGGCCACTGCTTCTCTGTTCCGCTGGTCCTTTCGTCTCTGTCTTGCACACTCTCCTCACAACTCTACCCAGCTGAGTTTGGCTCTGGGTCGCTCTCACAGTCACTTCCCCTTTCTGAGGGAGTTCCCGCATCGCTCTGACTGTGACCCTCCTCAGCCTGATCTAGTGAGCAACCAGCTTCGTCAGACACCCTCACAGCTTGACTTGTCCCCTCCAGTGGCCCTGCCACTTCAGCTGGATTTTCAGTTGAGAGAGGAGCTGTTTCTTCCAAGGGTGCTGGAACTCAACGGGTGTGTGAAGCATGCACCCAATTCGGCAATCCTCCGCACTTCACTGCAGTGTTCGTGACAAGGATTATCTGGTAGGGTCCCCTCCAGCAAACATCCAAACAGCTTTTTCTCAAGTGCTTCAGCACTAACACCCAATCTCTTGGGCTCAGGTTGTGGCACAGATCACTGGAAGCTGGGACCACAGCAGCCTGCACCTGATGGGACACAGAACGGATTACATCAGCGAGTCCCCTGCAATAATCAAGGATCATATCATCTGTGATACTCAGCAAGGCTGCCGATGGCACCGATGGTAACCTCATTGCCCTCCCCATCAACACTTCATGTGGCGAGAGACCTATTCTCCTGTCTGGGGTACTCATTAAGACCAGGGGCAAAGCGTCCAGCCGTTTCAGGGAGGTGGACGAACAAACTTTTGCCAGTCGAGCCTTCAAAGTCCCGTTGATCTGCTCCACTATCCCAGACACCTCTGGACGATAACTACAATGGAGTCTCTGATCAATGTTCAGTGCTGTGCAAAGCATCTTCATGATCTCGCTATGAAAATGCGTACCCCTGTCCGATTCCAAAGAGGTCGGAACCCCAAACCTTGGTACAAGCTTTCTCAGCAACAGTTTAGCCACTGTAAGTGTATCACATCTACACATGGGGTATGCCTCCACCCACCTTGAAAACACACACACCACCACCAAGATGTATCTCAAATGATTGCACCGAGTCATCTCAACAAAATCCAATTGCATTCGGTTGAAGGGCCCACCGGACCTTCCAATGTGACTCATGGTAACTGCAGTTCTCTTTCCCACATTCATTTGCTGGCTCGTGACACACCTCTGGCACACAGCTTCTGCTACTGCGCGAAACCTTGGGTTATACCAGGTCTGTCTAAACACTCTCATCATTGCATCTCTTCCCAAATGCACTGCACCATGAATTTGTCTTGCCATTGGGCTCAACATCTCATCTGGCAGGACCGCTCTTCCATCAGCTGAAAACCAAATACCCAAATCTCCTCTCACACAGCCTGAATTGATCCACACATTCTTCTCATGGTCTGGCACCTGTTCCTGCATATTCTTGAGCTCATCAAGTATCGGCCAATTCAAGCATCATATTCATCTGTGTTCTTTCTAGTAACCCGCCTATTTCTTGCTCAGTAAAGCTGTAATCTTGCTCAGCACAGTATCGTGCAACCTCATCTGCATAGCGGTTTCCAAGTGACACAATCTGTCCCTTTACCATGGGCTGTGCATTTCACAACTGCTATCTCACTAGGACATTGAAAGGCTTCTAGCAGCAATCAAACAAACTCCCCATTTCTGATAGGAGATCCAGAAGAAGTCATGTAACCCCTCTGGGACCATAACTGTCCGAAGTCATGTACCACACCAAACCCATATTGACTGTCAGTGTAAATTGTGATCCGAATTTTGTCTCCTGCTAATCAGGCACGCGTCAGGGCAATTATTTCAGCCACCTGAGCGGAGTGTACTCCTTCCAGGCATGCAGCTTCAACATCTCCAGTGATGGTGCATACAGCAAACGCTGCTCTCAACTGACCAACACTGTCCCTTATGCATGAACCATCGACAAAGAAAATTTCATCAGGGTTTGTCAATGGCACATCAACAATGTTAGGTCTCGGTTTGGTACAAAGTTCAGTCACATCGAGACAGTCATGATCCTCACAATCTTCATCAAGTGTGTTAGGCAATGGCATCAGAGTGGCAGGATTCAAAACAGAGCACCTCTTGAGGGTCACATTCTCCGCAGCAAAGATAAGCTGCTCGTAGCGTTTGAGCCTATTGTTTGTCAAGTGCTGTGTCTTGGTCCTGGTCATCAACAATTCAACTGAATGTGGCACATAAACTGTCAGTGCATGACCCATCAAAATGCTTTCACATCTCTCAATGCTGACACCCGTTGCAGCAACGAATTTGAGACATCCGGGCAACGCTGTAGCTACTGGATCTAAAGTAGCTGAAAAGTATGCAACTGGTCTACGGACACCTCCATGTTCCTGAACTAAGACTGCCAATGCGCAACCATCTCGTTCACAGCAAAATAATGAAAAAGACTTATTGTAATCAGGCATTCCCAAAGCCGGAGCACGACAAAGGTCCTCTCGCAACTCAAGGAAAGCAGTCATACAGTCATTGTCCCATGGTACCAGATCACTCACGTCCTTGTGCGTCAGTCTCTGCAAAGGCTTTGCCTTTAGTGAAAAATTGGCAATCCACTGGCGACAATAGCCGACCATTCCTAGGAACATCCTGACCTCTCTCTGGGTTGTCGGCACCATCATATTCATGATGGCCTGAATCCTGTCAGGAGACACCTTCCTTTTGCCCTTCTCAATTTTGTGTCCCAGATATTTCACCTCATTCAAACAATACTGCAACTTATTTGGCGACACCTTGTGCCCATTCTCAGCCAAATGATTCAACAAAGCGATGGTGTCAATTCTGCACGCATCTTCGGTCTCTCACGCAACAAGGAGGTCATCTATGTACTTGCCGAGAACTGAATTCTGTGGCAGCACTAGACTCTCAAGGTTCTTCTTCAAGATCTGATTAAAGATCGATAGACTCTCTGTGAACCCCTGAGGGTACGACACCACGTTAATACACGGCTTTCCAGTTTGAAAGTGAAAAGAAACTGGCTCTCTTCGTGCAAGGGTATCGAGAAAAAGGCTTGACACAGGTCGATAACAGTGAACCACTCAGCCTGGCACGGGATCTGAAACAAAATTACAGATGGATTCGGTACCACTGGACAACAAGGAACAACTATGTTGTTCACCCGGCGCAGGTCCTGTACAATCCTAAACTTCCCGCTCGGTTTCTGCAATCCCATAATTGGTGAATTACACGGACTGCCTAAAACCTCCTTCAGAATTCCCTGCCTAATCATGGATTCAATCACAGGCTTTATTCCCGCAATTAGTTCCGGAGTCAAGTTGTACTGAGGAGTTCTTGGAAATTCAGCATTCGGCTTGACCTGAATCTTAACTTGCTCAACTCCCTTAATCAAACCTATGTCTTCCCCTGTAAAGTCCCATACCTCCTGCAAGACTGAATCTCTTAGGTCTAAAGGAAACTCTTCCACTGTCAGCGCAGGGTACATTTCTATGCACACATGCTCATTCGCGACCTTAAAGTTATCATCATCGTCAATCGTCTGCAACTCTACTCCATTGGGGGTGCAATAGATGGTACAATTAAGCTTGCACGGGAGATCCCTCCCTAGCAGACACACAGGACTAGAATCACACACCACAAATTGATGTTGATCTCTGAACGTACCTATCTTCACAGGAATCGGTTCAGTCAGGGGGCTTGTTATCCTCCTTTTAGCAACACCTACAACTTGGATAGATTGTCCCGAGAGGGGTAGGTTAGGGACTACTGCAGACCTTACAGTAGAACGGGTAGCACCAGTATCAAACAAAAAGGTGGTGGGGTGACCATAAACATCGGCCTCTACAAATGGTCTCCTCTGGTCTACCTCCAAGACTGCCCCAAGAGTGCAGTCTTCCTCCCTCCTCAGGCACCGTCATGCCAACGGGTCTGAAAAACAATCATTGTTCTCATCAAAGAGAGGCATCTGCTGGTAAGTCCGAGTCCCTGTCGGGATCCTCGGTGGCTGGGGAACCTGGGCTCAAGGAGCTGGAGTTCCCCCTTTTATCGTCTTCGTCTTTGCCACTGCCAGTGTTTTCACCTAAGGTACCTGTGCCTGAACTACCTGTTCTTCCTGCTGTATCTGATTTTCAGGATTAAAGGGACACTCGTGTTTCCAGTGTCCAATCTGATGACACTGGTGACACTCGGTGGTCTTCTTCAAAGTCTCTAAATCCACCCTTGGCTTGGAGTCATCCCCGTTTCCCTTTTTCTGACTATTCTGTCTCCTCCCGAGGGTACCTCCGCCTGACTGTACCTGACCTCCCTTGTCACCAGTCTGCATCTGAACCAGCATAAGCTTATCTTTGAGTTTCTTATTCTTCGACTCTATTTCGTCACTACAGTATCTAGCGTACCTCAAAATCGCATTCAGCGGCTTGTTCTGCCAGCAAATCAAATGTTGCTGGATCATGAGACCGATATCAGGTCTCAATCCTAGGACAAACTTAGAAACAAACTGTCCTATATCCTTAGGGTCCATTACATTCAACCCGCTGTACTGTTTCAAGACCTGTAGCAGTCTCTCGTAAAACTCATGCACTGTCTCTTTCGGTTCCTGGATCGTGCGATCTATTTTTACCCAATCAATATCTTGCGGCGGCACTTTAGGCTTTAGCCAGGTAATCACCTGCTCGTACTTCTTCATCACCAAAGGTGACGGTCCATTGTTAAGAGCATCCCTATCTGGCTCCGCACCGGGCCATTCAATAGCAACCTTGCATGCTACCCACAAATCCCCTGGAACCACAATGTCAAACAAGGTTTTCAAGTCAATCCACAGAATTTTGGAGATCTTGACAAACCTCTCTACCTGTTTGTACCATTTCACCGGGCTCTCTCCCAGCTTTGGGAAATCATTCGTGAAAGCAGCCAAATCTCCTCGACTCCAAGGCACATGCACAAAACCCCCATGGGCCACCTCCCGCAAAGAGTATACTCCAACCCCTGTCATTCCTCCTCCTGGCGGGGGTGTCTCTGTCCCACTCCTTCTGACACTCTTTTTCTTTGACTACCTTTCCTCCCATTTGTCAAGTCTACTCCAAGCCCGTATTCCTATAATCAACTCCCTAATGTGAGTTTTCAACCCGATCACCCTTTTCTCTTCCAGGTCCTGATCAGTATAATGCAACCTATGGTTACTCATCAACATTTTCGTTTGTGATACATCCACATCATATTTGTTTGCCAATCCAATCAATTTCTCATGGGCCGATCTAGCTTTCCTAGTCACATCTTTCGCTACAAACAGCAATTCATTCGTTTCATAGAGTTCAACTCTCTCTATAGGCAAATTTCCTTCTATTATCTCATCCACTTCTGCTTTCAACCTCATCACGTCAATCCTCTTTGCCCTTATCATTGCACTCAGAGTACCTCGACTAGATGCACCGCTTGATTCCCTACAACCACTGTCCTGTCCCCCGCTCCTATTCATTTCGTGGGTATTGTGGGGAACCCTCCCACTCTCGGCACTTCGTCGGTCCCAATCCTCTCTATGCCTATCATTGTGACTCCCTTCAACTGTCTCCCAGGACCTCAAATCTGGCCTCAACTCCCCAAAGGATTTTGGTCTCGGACCCCTCAGATCCATCGGTCCTCTAGGTGAATCTGCAGTCGCTGGTAATGGGGTACTCGATTCTACAGGTCTCGACATCGGACCCAGTCCATCCACCACACAGCTCCCTGTATAGTTGATGCTCCCCTCTACTCCTGCCTGTGGTGGACTTCCACCTTTGCTTGTTCTGGATTGTATACCGACACTATGGGACCAACGGTAACCGGTACTGTAAGGGCATCTGGCAACCTCTGAGAATTGACACACTCTACCTTTGGCATTTCTCCGGCTGAAAGCTTTCCCACGACTTCCATCCTTCGAGGAATGTGTGATTCCCTGACTTCCTCTACTGGAGCTGACCTTTCTTCTCCCAACTCTGGATTATATGGGGGTGGTCTCTCCGACAACAACCTTTCTATCAAGCTATCATCCGTATCACTGTCATCATCCTCAGTATTGTTTCTCTGCGCTTCCCCGGCCTTGACCAACAACGGGTACAGCTTAGCTCCCTCAATCGCCTGCACTCGCCACCTTTTCTCCAGTGCATCCCATCTTGCCTCCTGGACTGCCCTAACTGATCTCATCACTCTTTCCTGTCACCTTTCTCTATTCCTCGCGTGCACCACTCTAATCCATGCATTCAAGGCTTCAAACTGTGTCGGTCTAGGTAGGGGTTTCAAGGAACCCATAATGAATTTCAATTGGTACAACACCTCTAGTCTAAAGGTTCCATATCTAGGAAACGCTAACTCCTTTTTTCCATCTGTCATCTTCACCCAGTTTTTAAGCCACAATAGTGGCGGCTGGTGAAATTTGAAAGTGGTGTGGCGTAAAATGATAATCATACTGTACTGTAGCGAGCGAGCTTAGCGAGCGAGCCCGAACCCCCTAAGGAGGGTTTGGGGGATATCCCACAATGCATTGCTGAGTACCTTACAGATGTATTTTAATAACAAACAAATAAACAGGACGCAAACTAGCAGCATTCAAACAGAGTGTTCACTTTTTGTAAATAAAATCGGCACGTCTGTTTTTAATGGAAGCAAACTTCTCAATGACTTGAACATTGAAGTCTGGTATTATTTTAACTAAGTCACTCTCTATAGAAAGCATCGCTAAGGCATTCAGCCTTTCCTGAATCATGGTATTTGTCAGGAATGTTTTAATTGTATTCCAAGCGGAAAAGCAACGTTCCACCTCTGCTGTTGTCATCGGAGTGGTGATGAGTATTTTTAGTAATTTCACTGTTTCTGTTAGTGTCTTTTCCATGTTAAGGTTCAGAATTAAAGCAAACAAGGAAATTGCACTAGTGGCCTGCCGGTATACATGCATTCCATACAGTACAGTTAATTCTGTTCTCAGATCCTCTTTGTTGAGCATAGGGTAAGCATCCACAGTGGTATTCAGTGCTTGCTCAGGGAAGGAAATATCATATTTTGCAAACAAATCACTTCGTACTAATGTGGCACTCACCAAATGCTTTGTAAAGGAATAGCGTTCCTTTGCCTGCATAATTATAGTGTCACATATCTCTTTGGAAATTCGGACCAGACTGCTGATGTTTTTTCTGCGGTTAGAGAAACTTGAATCATTTGGCAGTCTGCTGTTTAAATTGTCAACCTCTTCTCTGTCTTTGTTCATGCAGGTGACAAAGTCGTTGATAGCTGTTTCCACATAGACAGTATCTATTTCGGGGCGTGGCTTAGCAAGCCACGATGGCGGCTGTGTTTCACTGAGGCTCCGCGATCGGGCTGGCATCTTGCCCTGTTCCAGCGATCATCGGGAGCCTCCGCTTCTACACTTGGCACCCGGGGTACCCCAGCACCCAGCGACACCCCCTTGGTGTGGTACGAATCGCACTGCCGTGCGGTGACCCCTGTGGAAACTCCAGCCGGAGCCGCGCGCCGGACTGTAAAATGGCGGTCGTTGCTCCGATCTGCTGACGCCGGTGCCGCTACACACCTGCACTGCCGGTTTGAAAGCCTACCCGGAGCGGCCGACGGACTATTGCGGAGGTCCGGGCGGAGGGACGCGGCCAGCCCCGAGCGACGGGGACAAGATCGAGCTCCCAGCCGGGGGATCCATGTTTGAGCGCAAAATGGCGGGCGCAAGTTGGAGACTCCACGTTACCTGTGCCTCACTCCGGACGGAGATCTAGCCCAGCTGTTGCACCGACCCAGCTTGTCTCCCCGGCCTGACTGACTCTGCCGGCGGCGGCTCCAGCGGACAGCCACGTCTCGTCGAGGCGGTGAGTGCCGTCCCCCTCCCCCTGCCCGAAGGCTCTGGCTCCAGTGTCCCGGCGGCCCCCTGCTCATCCCAGAGTTAACCGGGTATCGCCTGGCTCCACATCCCCCAGGCGGACGGCCTGGTTCAATCCGGGACCCGGCGGCGACTCCCCGGCCAGATTTGCCTGACCATAACATGGCGCCCAAGGGAACACCGGCACCGAGCGCGCTGCAAGCCGCCACGTCCCCAACGTGAAGGCAGCGGCGCCCCCAAGACAGCAGCGGACACCCGCCACACAGAGGTAGTCCTCCATCGCATCGAGACCCCCTGGACCCTCCAACGTGTCCCCTGCCCGCCATCAACTCATTACTCACCCTGTGGAGGGGACGGGACTCTGCAGCACAAAGGGGGCCCCTGCCTCGACCGGGACCTGACGTGGGGGTACGCCTTCTGTTGGATACACACTTGACTCCTAGCCACCCCTTCGGAGCCACCAGAAGCCGCAGGCCGCTGACCTACTCCGGCTCCGGGCCCTCCTGGTCTTCATCTCCCAGGTGTTTTTACACTATCGTACACGCGGAGCCGCCTGACCACACCGGAGCGCCAGCAGTCTCCGCTTTTGACACTCTCCTGCTGCTCGCCACGCCAAGGGGACGTGATCACAACGCTGGAGGAGTCCCTACCTCACCCCCGCACCAACGCAGGCTGTATAACTAGCCCCTACAGAACTACTATCACCCTAGAGACCTGTTATCCAGTGCCGGCTATCCCCTCTGGCTGCACGGCGGTGCAGGGCCCATTCCGTCGTCCCCATGGGGACACCGAGAGGCCAGCAAGCGGCCGCCGTCCCTGAGAACATGCCGCAAACAAGGGCCTGGACACAGATCAACACCCCACACACCGACCCCACGCTGTCAGCGAAACTAGATCAGGTGTTGGCAGCCATTGAACTGTCCCGACTCTCGATGGAGGAACGATTGGGAGTCCTGACGACTGACATAAGCCTGATCCGCGATGACCATCGTAAATTGGCAGACAGGGTGAAAGAGGGGGAGCAGGTTGTGGCCGAGCTGCAGCCCAAGGTGAAGACTCAGGCGACGGACATGCAGGACATCGTGCGCCGTGTGGCGACCCTCGAGTTGATTTGGAGGGGCGCTCGAGGAGATGCAACATCCGCGTCCTGGGGCTACCAGAGGCAATCGAGAACTCAGATCCTCTGACCTATATGGAATCATGGACCAGTTCTTTCACCCCCGAGTCGGAGCGCTCGGCGTTCTTCTCCATCGAAAAGGCACATAGGGTCCCCGCCCGGGCACCTAAACCAGGTCTCCCTCCACGCCCCATGCTGGCCAAGTTCCTACACTTCCGAGACCGAGATGCGGTGCTCCGGGCGGCCCGGGCGGCGGGCCCCTTGCAGCGGGTCATGGTGTTCCCGGACTATGCCCGAGAGGTCCAACAACAGAGATCTACCTTTCTGGATGTTAAGAGACGCCTCCATGCGAACGATATCCAATACTCCCTGCTGTTCCCGGCTCGCCTCAAGGTGCTACACAAAGGAAAGGCCCTTTTCTTCACCAACGCGGATGAGGCACAGGACTGGGCTGAATTTTACTGCCCGCTCATTCCCAGAGCCAGGCCCCAACGAGAACACACTAGCGATCCGCGTCGACCCAGGAAACGAGGTACGAAGCGCACCCAGACGGGCTCATCCAAAAGCCAGGCCTCCTCTCCCTCGGGCTCACCCGACCTCACGCAAATCATGCAGGAGAGACGAGACGCTCTGAAGGCGGTGACAGATCTACACCTCTCCCCCCTTGCACCGGACCTTGAACGCCAACCGCACCTATTCACCCCTGAGAAGGACCGAGACAGCGACGGAACGATGTCGGGGTTTGGCCCGATCTCTTCCCCTCTCATTGTTGCGCACGAGATGGACGCTACCCTGATTGGACAACCTGACGCCTCTTCCTGAACAGTGAACTACCTACTGCTGTATCCTCTTTCATTGTTCGCTCTCTGTGCTGTTTGTGAGCCAATGTTTACATGATTGATTGAATGTGTGAGCGCATGTTCGATCGATCCTTCTCCTACAGAAGCCCGATTTGCGCACAGCCCAGCGATAACACATGCCGCCGCCCCCGCAGAATTTTACTTTATTTCTCCCCTAGTGGGACTCTTGGTTTGGATCTACCACCCCCGGTGATATATCCCTTGTATTGGGACTGTTTCCCACCTTTGGTTTTACCTGTTTTTACTCCCGACAGTTCCCCCACTGTACCTATGGAAGCAAGGCGCGCAGGAGCACACACGAGACACACAACCACACTGCCCTCGGGGATTACAAGGGGGCCCGGTTCACACGCACAATCCCTTAGTCATGACGACCCCACGGCCGGATGTTAGCATCCTCACACTCAATGTACGAGGTCTTCACACGCCCAGTAAACGTTACTCTGTCTACTCCTATATATAACGAATGTCAACTAATATTGCTCTCTTACAAGAGACTCATATTAAAGCTACTGAATTAAGCCGGTTGCAGACCAAATGGCGGGGGACCCTTTGTGCCACGACATATTCAGCGTTTGCGCGTGGCGCCTTGGTATGGGTTAGGCCAGGAACCCCTTTCCGAGCACTCAGACGGGTGGTAGACAAATACGGCAGATACGCACTACTGGAGGGTCTCTTGGACGGTCAGGGGATCCTTCTGGGAAGCATTTACGCCCCCAATACAGAGCAAGATATGTTTTGGGATCACCTCACGGGAGTATTAGCCCAGTACACTGACGTCCCATGGGTCTTGGGGGGGGGACTACAACTGCACATTGGACCCTTCGTTGGACCGCTCACACCTCCCCCCTGCACATTCCCCAATCCCCCGGCAAGCGGCACTGTTCAGAGCGTGGACGGCACATTGGGCGCTCACTGATGCTTGGCGACACTTATATCCCCATGCCCGCATATACTCCTTCCACTCGATACCCCACAACCTCCGAGTCCGGCTGGACAGATTCTTATGCTCTGCACCGATCCTCCCTAAACTGATCTCTTCGGACTACCTGGGTCGGATTGTCTCAGACCATGACGCCCACATACTACACCTGTCCTGGCGCCCCCGCACCCACCCGCCCCCACTTGGCGACTCCCTAAAGACTGCTTGACAGATCAGGTGTTCAGGGACTCACACCAACACATCATACAAGAATACTTTTTACACAATGCAAACACGGCGACGTCAGCACTGGTGGAATGGGATGCGTTCAAGGTGGTGGCACGGGGAGAATGCATCAAACAGATCGCAGGGGTACGCCGCACGCTGGAACAGACACTCACATCCACGGAACAGCGCCTAGCTACACTCACTAAACAAACCGATGATTCGGTAGAACACGCAGCGCACATAACTGAGGCGAAGTCCACATACCAGGAGGCCTGTGCCGATCTCAGGAAATACAATTTTAGGGCCTATGCCGCCAGGGTCCACAAGGACAGAGACAAAACGGGTGCGTTGCTGGCCTGGATGGCGAGGCAAGACACCGAGAACAAACCAATCACAGACATCGTCAACCTGGAGGGGGTACTAGTACAGTCCCAAGCTGATATCCTCCTGGCGTTCCAACGCTATTATGCACAGGTATATGGCGCCCCGACACGATCCTCTCTGTCGTTTGTGGACCACTTCCTTGACCCGCTGTCATTGCCCACGATCTCGGATGCTGACAGGCGTACGCTCGACACTAAAATAGCACCCTCAGATATCACACAGGCACTGCGAGCCCTGTCTCGCAATAAGGCACCGGGCCTGGACGGCTTCCCACTAGAATACTACCAGACATTTTCTCCCCTAGTGGTCCCTCGCCTGGCCCAGGTATTTGCAGCGGCACTTGATGCAGGAGTACTTCCCTGTTCACTGCGAGAGTCGGTGATTGTCACCTTCCCAAAGCCTCACAGAGACCCACACCACATGGGTTCGTATAGCCCCATCACGCTTCTATCAGCAGATTGCAAGATCCTTGGGAAGATCCTGGCTGACAGGTACGCCCAGGTCATATGTCCACTGGTCCACCCCGACCAATGCGGCTTCGTCCCAGGGAGAAATACCTCACAGAACATCCGCCGGGTCTTTCATGTCCAGGACCAGGTGCGAGACAGGTTCCCTCGCGCCGCCTGCCTCATCTTAGATCTAGAAAAGGCGTTCGACACCCTCACCTGGCCGTACCTTTTCTCGGTCATACACCGACTCAACATCGGCCCGACGCTTACAGCATATACACGCCTTCTGTATACCGATCTGACATCGCGTGTCAAAATTGGGAAACACATTTCACCTGCATTCGAGGTCCGCCGGGGCACCAGACAGGGGTGCCCCCTATCGCCTCTTCTCTTCGCCCTGGCCATCGAACCGCTGGCGATCAGATTGCGTCAGGAGGGAGTATTCTGGGGCATCCCGCTCGCGGACGTCACACACTGCGTTTCGATGTACGCGGATGACCTCCTCATTTATGTCCGAGACATCGAGATTGATCTTGCCCCCATAGCAGTGGCGCTTACTGAATTCGCAGATGCCTCGGGACTCCGAGTGAATTGGGACAAATCCATGATCTACCCCTTTCACCCCGAATTACCGCCCGAGACGTTCAACTGGGGACTCATAGGCTCGCATGGTCAGCAGAGACCCCCCGATACCTCGGCGTCCGTCTGTATCACTCCCCGGCCGACATCTTTGACGGTAATCACCGTAGGATGCTAGCTAGCCTTCGCCCGACTGTTGCCTTCTGGACCAAGCTCCCGCTCGCCCTGATAGGACGGATAGCACTAGCCAAAATGGTAATGCTTCCCCGGCTCCTCTACCATTTCACCAACCTACCCACCAAGCCACCAAGGTCCTTCTTCTGAGACCTCAACTCCCTCTTGGGCACTCTTGTCTGGGGCTCGGGCTGACACAGAGTGGCCCTGAAAACCCTACAACTCCCCACGACGCAAGGAGGGCTAGGGGCTCCCTCCTTCGAGTCGTACTTCTTAGCGGCGCAGCTCCAATGGTTATCATATTGGACGGCGGACCGACACACCCAGGAAGCTTGTACCCCGACTGGCAGAATTACAAACCCGGAGCTTATCCGTCTTCTCCTTCCGGGCACCAGACCACGACGTACATATCCCCTTCAGGTCGCGATAGCGCTTCAATGCATAATGCTATTAAGTCCACAAGGCCTTTGAATATCCCAGGATTTGCAGAACCTTACGATTCATCTTGCCCTCGTAAAGCCAGTTCAAAAGCACCACAGAAACGAATGTAATCGATGATTTTTGAAAGTACGTGTCTATTCCTATCAACTGCTTCATTGTGTTTCTTTATTGTTTTTCGGTAGGCCTCGCTTATGTGGGCTTCAATTGGTGTATCTCCCAACATTCCCAGTCTTGTCAGGTTTTCCATATGTATTTTTGTGTGTGCATGCTTCTTTACTTTATCTGACAAATGCTTCAAGTCTTTTACTCCTTTTTTGGTCCAAGGATTTTCACCACCAAACAGCAGGCAGGGGAAGCAGAACAGAGTATTTTTTGAAGGACATCCTGTAAGCCAATCAACTTTTGTGTACCAGGTTTTTGAGAAACAACGTGTGTAAATCTTCCCTCTGTCTAGGGAACTTTGTTGTAGGTTTAGGTCTGGCCGGTGAGGTCCTAATTGTTTTACAATTAGTTTCTCTTCACGTTTCAGTCCAATGAACGGCTTTGCAAGTAGTTGCTGTACTGTATTCATGGTGTAACCAATGTTAGTGTTACCTGTCAATAATCAAAGTACAACCTATGAGGTTTGGTGCATGTATTTAGACGCCACCCACCATGTACACAACTTACATAGCCCTTGACTACTAGAATGTAAAATATAGCAGCAGTTTCCTTACCTTAAACACTGGGGTTGTTGGCTGTGTTGTAGCAGAAAAGGAGGTTGGCGCCTCTTCTTCTCTGCCTTATTTGGCCAAAAATTAGTTCAGCAGCCTGAGGCTTTACCAAATGCTGAAAAGCAAATACAACAAAATGTAGTTCTGCCAACCCAACACACAGACTTTTAATTGTAAAGAACCCCAGGTCTCGGATCACAGTCATAGACATTCCATTAGGAAAACGGACACTGGAACCAGGAGGACAGCTTTGCACTTTGGCACAATTTCGATAACGATAAAAACACATTCTGCGTAGGATGTTGGAGTACTGCCTAACACACAACAACTGTAGCACTTAGTTAGCAGTTGATGTATAAATTATATAGGTAAAATCGTCTCCAGGGAAAATTAATTTTCCTTTGAAACAATACATGCACTATGGAAAATATGCAACAAATACAAATTCAAAGGAACACTGAAAACTGGTATTTTGTTGTTTTTGTCATTGCATCCAGATATATGATCCAACAAGTAACATCATACTTACAAGAAGTCAGGACTATTGGCTTTATCAATGGTTGTTAGTTGCAAAAGATAAATAAGCAGCAACTGTGGCTTGTATATAATAATGAAAAAGTTCCCACATAAAGCCCTGGTGACACCGCGACAATGTTGCTGCTCCTTAGTTCCGAAAAGAGAAGGGAAATCCAGAGAGAAATTACTCTCTTTAAAGGATTTCCCTTCCCCAATCCCCTATAACGCTCGAAAAAAACGGAGCTCCTGAGTCAGTGTCTCAATCAAACACGTACCTGATCCCTTTACACCACGAGGGAATTCTACTCTGAATGAGAAGCACAGCTTGGACCCCCAGGAGCGGAACTCACCTCCCCGCGGTGGGTCTTGTCCAATCACTGTGGTCCTCGGTCCAGAGAGGTGCACATCGCACCAGGGGTCATGCTGGCCAGCTGCTCTTTAGAACAGGTGCTGGCAGACGTCCGGTCCAAACCAGCGAAAGGAGGAATGGTTGAATAACAACAGACATGCAAAACCTTAAAGTGAACTCACTGGAAAGGACGGACACCTAACAGGGTCAGTCTATTTTAGGTGTGCCCAGACTAGACAGCTTTAGCGTTTTTCACAGCTCATGTTACTTACTTTTGTAGAGAGTGTTTATTGAAATTCACAGGCCTCTTCCTACCGCTATGGAACTGAGTTCGACAGCAATGCTATTCAGCTAAAGCCCTCTGCCCAGTGTGCCCGGGGCCTCATGCACATGGCAGACATTACCCTGGCTGCAACACACCTGTGCATGCATAGATGCGCGTGTCATCGCCAGGCCGTGTGAACATACATTGGCTGAAGCTGCTATTAGTAATTAATTGAATGAACTCAATAAATAATTCGAGTAAAATGCAAAACGTGTATATGTTTCCTCACACAGCGGCCATCGTTTCTGTGCTTTTAAATTTACATGTGAGAAAAGCATGTCTCTGCCCAAGCGAGTGGGGCAAAAAAATCTTAACCCCCTGCTAGCTTCAACTAAAGCGAGTGGGCCAAAAATTCTCCCTTCCCCCCTGCTCGCTTCATCTGCTCGCTCTATGTATGTCTCTTTCAGTCCGTCCATTCTCTTTCCGCTTCCTTCCTCCCTCTCTTTTCCCCCTCTCTCCGCTCTTTATCACCCATTCCTCTGCCCTCTCGCTTCTTCAGGCCTCGCGTGCCCTCTGCAATTTAAGTGTGGACCTTCCAAGCCGACCTCTGGCTCCAGCCGGTGGAATGAAAGGCCAGCCAGCCCAGCCCTGCCGGCTCCACCTCAACTGTAGGGTGAAATAACTCTGGCTGGCGCATGGCGCTATATGCACGCACCCACCCGTCCCAAAAACATTGTCAAAATGTCAGACCGCGCGGACTGCAGTGCTCGCATACTCACAGTTATGTTAATGTAACAGGTCGGAATTTCACACCACACGTCCCTGGTCCAACTCACACCGCTCCAAAATTCTAGTGCAGGTGACTCAGGCTAGGTGTAGCGAGACTAGGTGAGGCTAGGTGAAGGTGAGGCTAGGTGAGGCCTCAGGCCAGTCTGTTCCTCATGCGCACCAGTCACGACTCACGAGTCCCGACAAAAAGCATGGAGGAGGAAGGGTGACTGGCCGTGGGCCGGCCCGATTTGCCCAGCAACTAAGAATGTCCAATCACTGAATGGCTTAACACTAAGCTAGTACAGTGATTGGGCATTGGGGACCCACCCCCGCGGTGCGAGACTAGACTGGGAACAACACACAGTAGTACTGTCTACTGTCTAGTACAGTACTACACTACTACATGCTGGTCTACAGTAGCCAATCCTGACGCTGCTCTCTTCAGAGGAGAGCTGCTCTCTAAAGAGAGCAGCATCAGGATTGGACTGAGCAACCACTGGGGTCTGTGGCATTGGGAAAACACCGTACTCAGCGGGTGCTTGCTTTTCAAAAGCCACTGGGATCCTATCTGCAGAAAGGCAGCCGGGCAAACACCACATGCGCAGTGCGCACTGTGCCGGCACTCCAGCGCCACCCACAGTCTGACTCAGTGATTAATTTATTTGATGAAGTTCAAGTCAGACATGACGCTTGACGCCGGCCGCAGGGCAATAATTATCGGGCAATTTATTTGAGCGGCGAGTTAATTAATAAAAGTTTTATTAACGCACTGCTCCAATAAATTGCCCTATAATTATTAGTGGGCAACGCCCCACCGCCCAAATGGTAAAACCGCCACTGAGCCACAATATAGTGTGTAACCCAACATTCGTAGCCATATAATGAGCCGGAGTGTTCTCAGGTGGGGCTTCTTCTCCTCACCGAACTGGCAACTGTCTGTACACTAAACGACCGGACAATAACCTCAACTGATAGGTTACATCCGCACAGCAACTCACGACCCGCGTCAGTTACTCACACACTCACACATTCGTTCCCCCTATCTCGGTCCTGCGGGCAATCGATGGTCCCTCACAATTCCCTTAACAATGGTCGACAATTACTATAGTTGTTCGATACACCCGAACCACTTAAGCTGCTCCTTGAGCCTAAGATTCTCCCGGGCTGCGCGCGCTCACAGCCTGATCTCCTTTCATGCATTCCAACTCCGCCAGACATTACGACACAAAGCACAAACATAAACCCCGCAATCTAAAAACATAAACCCTATTCATACTCACACTCCCCGGAACTGCTGCTTCCGCCGCACTGCTACTCTCCGCCCGTTTCCATGAAACGCCGTCTTCCGCCAACAATCCACTGGGCAATCATAATCTAACTTCTATGGGCCTCGGGAAACACTTATCCTAATCTTGATCTCCCCTCGCTCCAGAAGGGAACCATCCTACACTGCTACCAACTGGAGAAGCTGGGATTCTTTTCTCGATTTTCTTACCAAATTTCCAGAATTCCAGACAATGACGACTGAACCTTTTTCCCTGTCATAGAAGCGTGGAGGGAAGATCTTTTGTTACAACTTTAGACAATGTAACTAGCCAAATTCAATTTGTACTCAAGAACCACTGACTACCAAGGAAGTTTAAAGGGTTTATTACATAGCCAAAAATAATTGGATGTACAAACATCTCAGCAAAAGGTTCAAGAAGTAAACGGGAACTAATACATTCATAATCCTACGCAAGAGTCTCAGACAAAAAAGCAAGACCAATTAAAGAATCATCAGGCAAAGGATGAAACTCCCAACCTGAAGCCGGGATTGCATTACAGAAAGGAAATGAATCTGGTTAGTCTGTCCCTACACTGTCTCTGAAGTGACATCCCTACTTAGCATTTCACCCAGGCAAGAATAAAGGTGTCAGCAATGGTGACTTCCTAAGCAGTACACTTGCTTTCCCCTAAGTATCCTCCGCTACTCAAGAGAAGCTCTTCTGCAATTACGACCTAACGCATGCCATGGCCAGATAATGTTCCCTGACAGAGGTAAGACGCATAACTGTACCTGTCCGGCCTGTGGTGTCCCAATACTACATTCTGTACTTAACAACCTCCACACTACAACAGGGCCCGACATCTGTCCCTCCCCAGATCAGCCCTCGACCTGTCGGCGCAAGCCACCTATTAAAACTCTGAAAAACGTGCTCCTTAATGTTAGGTCAATGCCAAAGCACAAACATGAAATCGCTGCCCTTATTATAGACAACAAGGTTGATCTGGCCTTCCTAACAGAAACGTGGGCCGCTGACTCATCTGGGCCTGACTGCCACACCGCAGTACCCACCGACTACTCTTCAGTAAATATGGACAGGCAAGGAACCACTGGTGGGGGGGTAGCCATCATTCATCGTTCAACTGCTACCTTACCCTTTTCCCTCCTGAGGCGGAAGCCGGGAGGTCTTCTCTCCATTCTTGGGCTTTTTTAAAACGAGTGTGTTTTTTTCGTGTTTGCAAACTGTATTTTAATTACTGTGCAGTCTAAGATCGCGCTTTTGTTATAAGCGCCCAGCTGCCTGCCTTTGACTTCCCAGCGCTTGTAAGCGCTTCGCCTGCTCCCTCACCCTTGTTTGGGGTTTTAGACCGCCCTCGGCTGAGTGTTGACGCCGAGGGCAGGGATCGCATTTCGGCCGCCATCTTGGGGGTAGGACTCTCCACCCTCGCGCTCTAGCAGCGCTATATAAAGCTCCCCTTTCCCTCCGCGCAGCGGACGCGGTCAGCGGACGCGCCGGACCTGCGCCGGACCTGCGCCTGAGTCGCGCCAGAGTCCTGCCCGTCTGCGCCCGTCAGCGTCCCGGAGGCGTTTGGGCGTGGCAGGTACCTCTGGCCACTATGCTTTCATACTCCGCTCAAGAGCTCTATTCGTTGTGCAACTGGAATACGTCGTGTCACTTAGTTTATCCTGGCCGATATAGGGGTAAACATAAGTGCCCTGCCTGCTATTGGCACCCTGTTCGCTCCCTCCCTTCCCCTATCCCTGTTAAGGAGTGTAGCATAAAACACCTTTGTTTACTCCTTAATACGAGGTCGTTGCACCGACACACTCAAGAGATTTTTGATCTCCTCTCGACGACCAGTCCCACCTGTTTGATGCTCACTGAGACATGGCTTAATGATTCCTCCCACCCGGATATTGTGGCAGCCATTCCCTCTGACTATACCATCCATCGACAGGACAGGGACAAGGGCAGGGGAGGAGGAGTTGCCTTGGTTGTGAAAAAATCTCTTCCGTGCACGGTCACGCATACTCACAACATTGCAGGGGCTGACTCTCTAGCCTTTACCATCTCCCTAACGCCGCAACAAGCGCTGAAGGGTATGATTGTTTATAGACCTCCGGGTCCAGTGGGATCCTTTCTTGATGATCTCCAGCAGGCCATGTCGGTCCTCGTCCTTAGATCGGAACGGTGCCTACTGGCGGGAGACTTCAATTTCCATATGGACGACCACAATGACCAGGACGCCATAAAATTGCTGGATATCGCCTCTACCCTAGGTCTCTCCCCCTATCTCTCTGGTCCGACTCACGACAAAGGTCACACACTTGATCAGGTTTTTTCCACCACACCGATCATGGCTGTAACACTTCTGCCAGTCGTTTGGTCTGATCATTATCTTGCCCATTTTGAAATACCATCCACCGAGGCTTCTCCGGCCAGGGCCACGAGGCAGCAGGGCAGCAGCTATAGGGCACTCCATCGGGTGACCCCAGATATGCTAATGCATGCTTGGGTTGATCACCCTGTGCCCTGTATGGGCGACCTGGAGAAAGATCTGGAGAGCCTGCAATCCTGGCTTCTTGCCAGACTAAATGAGCTCGCTCCCTTACAGCCACCCAGGTCCGCTGCCCCACGGGTCTCTGCCCCCTGGTTCACGGAGGAATTAGCCCACGCCCGTAGGCAATGCAAAGTTGCTGAGCGGGCTTGGAGAGCCCAGTATGAGCCTGAGGCTAAACAACGTTATAGAATCATGATGAAGTCATACCATGATCTAGTTCTTCAGGGCAAGAAATGTTATTATGCCAAGAGGATTGAAGGCGCAGCTAGCTCCTGTAAGGAGATTTTTTCAATCGTGCGTGAATTCACCAGCCCCCGGTCAATCTCTACTCAGGATGCCCCGGTGGAGACCTGGGCTTATACTATTGCCAACTTCTTCACCACCAAAATCAAGCAAATTCAGGACTCTTTTCCGTCGAGATCTCCAGTTGACTTGTCTGCGGTGCCGACTGAGACAGTCTCTTTATCTCCCCCAGGCCTAGCTTTGCTAGACTTCCCTTCCCTTCCGGTTGCTACTTCCTTAGCCTTGATGAGGAACCTTAAATCGGGCTCACCGTTAGATCCGTGCCCAGCAAAATTCCTAGCGAAAATGGCAGATGTCATCAACCCCATAGCTAATCCTATTCTTAATCTATCCCTGAGTCAGGGTTGCCTGCCCCAGGCCTGGAAGCAAGCCATGGTCATCCCCCTGATCAAGAAGCCCAATCTTGACCCAGAGGCGCCTTCCAATTATAGGCCAATCTCGCTCCTTCCAGCACTGACTAAGATCCTGGAGAAGTACGTGCACTGCGTGCTCTCCAACTTCCTGGAGTCTAATGAATTACTTCATGAATCCCAATCGGGCTTTCGCTCCAACCTAAGCACCGAGACGGCGCTCCTGGAAGTCTCGGAGATCGTTAAGGAGGTGCTGGACACGGGAGGCAGGGTGATGTTAGTCATGTTAGACCTGTCGGCGGCGTTTGACACCGTCCCCCATGAGGATCTCCTCACTAGACTTCATGACATCGGACTAGGGGGGACGGTGCTCAACTGGTTCTGTTCCTTTCTGGCCAACCGCCGGCAGACGGTCTGGGTCCCACCTGGGTCCGCCGAGATGCCGCCATTGGGAGTCGGAGTGCCTCAGGGCTCTGTATTGAGCCCTACTCTATTTAACATCTTTATGACCCCTCTGGCGACATTGGCGGAGTCCTATGGGGCCCGGATCGTCTCTTATGCTGACGACACCCAGCTCCTTTTCACCTGTTGTAAGAGCGAAGAGTTCGATGGAGAAAGGATCCGTGAGTGCCTTGGGGCTGTTTTTAGCTGGTTTTCACACAACAGCCTTAAGTGCAACTCGGACAAATCCGAAATACTATTCTTCGGATGCCCATCGGAACCAGATTGGCAGGGATGGTGGCCTGTTGACATGTTCCCTCCCGCTCAGTCCTCTAAGTGGGCTAAGAACCTGGGAGTTAAAATTGACAACGAGCTCTCGCTCAAATCCCAGGTTTCTACTCTTACGGGAACATGCTTTGGGATCCTTAAAATGCTACGCAAGTTCTTTCCCCTTCTCTCGGTGGAACATCGGAGGATCACTGTTCAGGCACTCATAGGGTCCAGATTGGACTATGCAAATGTCCTATATCTGGGTCTGCCTGAATACCTCCTCCAGCGCTTGCAGGTCACCCAGAACGCTGCTGCGCGTGCAATTTTTGGCCTACACCGTCGCACCAGTGCCTCTAATCTCCTTGTATCCCTTCACTGGCTTCCGGTGCGGAAGAGGATACTGTTCAAGGCCATGACGCTTGCCCATAAGGCCTTGCATGGCAATGGTGCCAAATATCTTCAGAGGAGGCTGGACTTCTATCGACCTGCACGATCCCTCAGGTCAGAAGCCTTGGCTCTTGCTCGGGTGCCACGCGTCAAAAGGGCTCGGCTAGGCGGCCGGTCCTTCAGATTCCTTGCCCCTCAGCTATGGAATACTCTACCGGTGTCCTTGCGAAACACCGCAAACCTGCTTGCCTTCAGGAAAGACTTAAAAACTTGGCTATTCGCTGGATAATCTGTCCCTTCTTCTAGGCCCCTGCTCTTTCACTTTTACTGTTATGTTTTTTCAGCTCTTTTTCTTTGGTCAGGAGCTCAAAGCGCCGGGACACTCCTTCGGAGTAGCCGTTGCGCTATAAAAGTTCCATTTTAACATAACATAACATAACAAAATAAACTTTCTCCCACAGCCCGGATTAGAAGCAGAGGCTTTATCCTTCACGGTTAAATCAAATAACCAAGTAATACTATCTGGCATCCTGGTATACCGCCCACCAGGTCCCAGAGGTTCCTTTACTAACGCCCTTCTAACTCTGCTGGAATCTACCATAGACCAACCTACCTTCACCGCACTAGGGGATTTTAATTTCCACCTTGAGGATAACAACTCCACCGAATCCACCAGCCTCATCGAGAATTTCTGCAGCTACGGACTCTCCCAATTAAGGACAGATCCCACTCATGCTGCTGGCCATACCCTGGATGCCATTTTTACTAACAATCGTCATATTAAAATAACGTCCACCACTATGTTTCCTTGGACGGACCATGCCGCTATTTTCTTTACCCTTTCAGCTACACTGACTAATCCCAGGATGAATGACCTTGCTCTTCCCACCAAAATTCGTCCTTGGAAAAAACTTGAAGCTACATCTCTCACCAATACACTCAGAAGAAACATGCCCCTTCTCTCGAGCACAGACAGTAACAACGGAGCAAATACATATCACACCTGGCTTACCCAGGCCATGGACGAACTAGCCCCAGTAGAAACAAAGAAACCCAGAACTCGCTCAGCTACCTCACAATGGTATACCCCCGAAGTAAAACTTCTAAAGATAAAATGTAGAAGGGCCGAGAGGCGGTGGCGAATCGACTACAGCTCTCAGTCTAGAATTGAGTACACTGCGGCTCTCCACGATTATAAGCTAATTATAGAACAAGCCAAGGCAGTCTTCTATACTAGGAAGATACAGGAATCCTCGAACTCCTCAAAAGAACTGTTTAAAATCATCACCCACTTAGCTAAAAGTCCTAGAGACACCATCTTTAAACCACGTCAAGATTTTGTGGAGAATTTAGCTCTATTCTTCCAACAGAAAGTTCACTCAGTCTATAATGATCTTAGTCGGCTACCCACTGGCCAGAAATTTCTTCACGAAACAGCTCAACAGCCACTAGCTCCCGAATTCCCTAACTTTGCTCTGCTTAACGACGTTCAAGTTACCACACTACTTCTTCACACTAAATCTGGCTCCCCTCTTGACCCATGTCCCCCGCACATACTGCACCTGGTTCCTGACACAATCAGTCAAACACTTACCCCGCTCCTCAATACCGCAATCACTTCCGGCCAGTTCCCCAGCAGCTGGAAAAAGGCCTGTATCAGGCCCATCCTCAAAAAAGAGACGCTAAACCCCAATGAAGCAAAACACTATCGCCCAATATCATGTCTACCCCTTCCCGCCAAAATTCTGGAAAGTGCAATGAACAAGGAACTAACCAAACACCTGGAGGACAGCCATCTACTAGATCCGACACAACATGGCTTTAGGGCCTGTCATTCAACCGAGACAGCCCTAATAATAGCCTCGGAAAACATACGTCAGACTATGGACAAGGGAGGCAGAGCCGCACTGATCCTTTTGGATCCCACAGCGGCATTTGATACCGTAAACCATAATGTCCTCATAAACAGACTCAAGGAGTTAGGTATCTCACACACAGCTCTAAATCTACTCAAGTCCTTCCTTGAGGCGTGTACCCATTTAATCTACTGGGACGGCCTCCAGTCGGATGAGTTCCTCCTGCCCTGCGGAGTTCCTCAGGGATCGGCCCTATCACCAACCCTTTTTAATCTCTACATCACCCCTTTGGCTGCACTGATAAAATCCCATGGCCTGCACTTAGTTTCCTACGCTGACAACACCCAACTGGCAGTCTCACTTGCTCAGACAGTGGAAGCTTCCGCCACCAGTTTTAAGAACTGTCTGTCAGACGTAAAGAAGTGGATGAACGATCACTTCCTCAAACTGAACACAGAAAAGACGGAGGTGATCGAATTCGGCCATAAACCCTCCATCTGGAACGAGCTCTGGTGGCCTCCAGAGGCAGGCACCTGCCCTGTTCCGGCCAACAAGGTTAGAAACCTGGGATTCATTATGGATAAAGACCTCACCTGTACTGCCCAAATAAGCCAGGTCACCTCAGCCTGCTTCTTCACACTGAAGGTCCTCCGTAAAATCCTGCCCTACATACCATTCGCCCTGAGGAAAACGGTAGTGGGAGCACTGATAATGTCCAAGGTAGACTATTGCAATGCCCTCTACATTGGCGCAGGAGAAAGACAACTTGACAGACTCCAGTCAATTCAGAATGCTGCGGTCAGAGTCTTGCTCAATCTCCCTAAACGTCATCCCACTTCCAAAGCAATTCGTGACCTTCACTGGTTGCCTATCAGGCACAGAATCCATTTCAAGGCTATGTGCCTGGCTCATAAATCTCTTTATGGGCAGATATCCAAGCAGCTCTCAAACCTTCTTCTCCCATATGTACCTGAGCGCTCGCTTAGATCTAGCTTCCAAAACCTGCTACATATCCCTAGGACCAAGAAAGTCCGCTGGGGTGGCAGATCCTTTTCCCATCAAATACCCAAGCTCTGGAACAATCTACCGTCTGCACTTCGTTCTGAAAGGAGCATAATAAAGTTCAGAAAGGCCTTGAAGACATGGCTATTCACGCTGCCCTAAGCCCACACCACCTTTTCGTCCTACAGCGCCAAGACGCCTCGGCATAAGAGCGCTCAAAAAATATTTCAGTCAGTCAGTCAGTCTAGAGAACTCATTCTCAGGTCCTCCTTCCTACACCCTACTCTGCCTTAAGTGCACAATCTCCCTACATCTTTGCCTTTCCCCAAAAGTCACTCACTGCCTCTGCATCTACTCTCTCCTGAAGCCCACTAAAATCTGCCCTCCACCCTCGGGTGCTGTCCCTAATACAAAACCCCAAAACAGTTGACACACCTTTGGGCACGCCTTAGGAACGCCCCAAGCACGCCCCTTTGGCAGGTATGGGTCTTCATATTTTTCAAGGATGGCTCCTCTCCACCAAAACGCCCATTAGAATGTCCTTGGGTCCCAGGCACCTTCTCCGCTAAATGTTGCACTCCCAAATTTCTTGGCATCTCTTCTGCGCTCGCTCCTACTATCATAACTTCCAAACAATGGCTCCTTCTACCTAACGAGGCCCATGGCCTTGCACCTGCGAGCTGGAATATGTGAGAAGAACCCTTTGCAACACTTGAAGTTACAATTCAACATTTGCTGAGAACAGCCTTTTCTAGGATTAAGAATTATTTCTTCAGCTAAAGCTAAGCAAAGGAAAAATGCAGTTAGGCCTCTACCAGCTTCAACACACCTCAGGCCTTGCACATTCTAAATGCGTTTCTATTATAACATGAGCATTATATTTCATCAGCTAAACTTTAGTTCTATTTTCAATGCAAGCAACGCTTCTTGATATTAAACCCTATGTTAAGTCACTCATTAATAAACGTTTTTATTCTTTCTCTAAGGCACTTCATTGTTGACACGACTTTTCACATGAGATTACATTTTCTACGTTTAAGCAAACGTTTAGCATGATTAAAGCATTAGTTTTCTATGGTTAATAAACACTCCACTACATATTGCACTGATCCCCGGCCCAAACGTTACATTTCTAAACTACATTAGTAAAATCCTCTAAATAAGTGGGTGCTGACTACGGGTGAGTATAATGCCCCAGTACAATTTTCAGAATAACATGGCGCTCTCTCATCTGTAAGCGCTATGTTCTTTAATGTGTTTCTCTTACTGCAGGAGGGCAGAAGGGTCTCTGATGCGCAGTTGTGACCACTGGCTTGTTTAACTAATAGAAAACGGGGAGCTCTTCAGGAGCCATGGGAGACAGAAGGGGGCAACTCGGCGATGCTATTAGGGACGTCAAAAGTGTGTGATGTAAATTCTGCTAGATCTGGCGTGTTTATTTTCTGAACGAACATCTATGTTAAACATGAATATGCTTTAGGTTTGCTCCTCCGCTTGCTAAATACCTTGACTTCAAACAAAGTGCTCTTACCCTGTTTTCTTGATTTGTTCCTCTGTGAAATGGATCCAAAAAAGAAAGAAACTCTTCGACTGCAAATGTCTCTTTGGACACACTCCCCTGCAACCTCAAACCCGACCTGAAGGTATTGGAGCACTTTACTGAGCAGTTCTCGAGTTCCAAAGTGGCATTTGCTCCGCTTTGCTCCTCGGCCCAGATTACCTGTAAAGGGTGTGGTTTTACCCCCAGCTTAACCCCACTCTCGCTCATTTGCTTTTCTCCCCCTGCCCGCCACATTTCTCTATTGTTTGCTTCTCTGCCCTCCGTGCCCCTTCCACCACTGTGCCTCATTTTTTGCTTCCCTACACCCTCCCCATCTATGTTCCTTCAGCAACCTTCTGTTTGCAATCCCCCATTCACATACACACACACATACACACACACATTTTTGTAGTGTAGTTCCTATCATCCCAATAGGCTCTGCGCATTGGAATAATACCTTCAATAGTATAGGCCTAGACCAGACGTTAACTAGGTCTACTACTGTCAATATTAGACTTAAAGTTTTGGGTTTGCCAGCTTAGCTCAGAGTTCACTAGAAACTTTCTCGAATGTTCAGGAAAGAATTAACTCCCCTGATTAGACAAGAAGGGATTTAGTTTCTGACAACCATAGAACATGACAACTTTGCTCTCCCCTAATCAAGAGTATATCTCGAGAGTCGTGTGAACAAAAGGCAATTTATTTTACTCAGTCAGTACGTGCATTCTTAGTCTCATCAGATTGTAGAGAAAAGGAATAGACGGGCGTGTTCAATAAAAGATGTTATTTATTGATCAGTCTCTTTTCTCATACAAGAGAAATGGATCGATATTATTGCAATACTTATAGTTAAGTAAAGTGCATACATTAAAAGCAGAAGTATAAAATAATACTGTAAAAACATTGATATGGTTTCTAAGCCATATGAATGTTTAAAATGATTAAAATATATTACATACATATATACATTTGACTAAACGTACTCAACTGGTGTTTCTAAATACGCCTACCCCGTGTACCTGACCTACGTCTAATGCGTGGCCGGGAATAGAAAGTTACAGTTTAAGTTAAGTTTGTTTTTGCCAAGTGACTGACTAAAGAATTCTCTGTGAGGGGTTGTTCAGTTCTGTACCTGGAAGTTAGGATGAATGAGGGATGGTATCTCTCTCTCTGGTCTCGATATTCCAGGCTACCTGCGAGGGCTACCCGGAAGCGCCGGTGCTGGATTTCTCGGCAGGAGAAAGCAGCGCGTCTCGTTCTCAGCGCGTCAGGAAGGCGGGGCTGCGCCAGCGGGGTCTGCTCTGCTCTGGGCTTCGGCAAGTATGGCTGCTCCGTCTCGTCACCACCGCGTGTGTTTGCATAGGGCAATATCGGTAATATTTATACCTTTAAGGTGCCGAGATTGACGTAAGGATGGACATAGATACGTCAATAAGGATGTCATACGACTTGTTCGTTAGCACATTCTTTTGCTGAAGTTCTCGGTGAAATCAAAACAATGGCCGCAGGGTTTTGCCCAGGTTGTCATAGGTTTGATTTGTTATGAGAACTCCGTATGCCTTATCAGGGGCTGGAGGAATATCGCTTGTCTAATTAGATCGCAAGCGTTATGACCTAATCAGATAACACGTTCCTGTGCCGTAGTGTGGCTTTGTCAGATAACGGTATCTGCATCATGGGGGTTTGCTGCCTCATGGGCTGACTGCTAGTTAACTTGTTGGTTTGTTTAACCAGAATAGGGTCAGGAATAGGGGGATCGATTCAGAACCTATAGGAATACATCACACCCACTCCACGCTAACTATGGACATATTTACTAATCTAGGCATAGTAAACATAGTACAACATACTATAGGGTATTGTGTATACCTTACCACCCCAAAATACATAAATGCATTTTGAAATTTTTCAAATATACGGAAAAAATGCAGTCATAAGTAATGTATGCACTCAAGCTGTAGAATAATGCTAAAGTAATTACGCATTTTCATACATTATTGCTATTTGGTATATGAGAATTTACACATGAAATGGCTCTTAATACAGAAAAAAGGTTCGAGACCATTCCATCACAGAATAAAATATTTATGAACATACCAGCGGGCAGCTAATGTCTATAAGCTATCTAAAAATAGAAATCTTAGTTCTTTAAGAATAGTTTCTTACTTTAAGCAGAAGATAAGTGTCCCGAAAAAAAATATGCAAAAATATTTTGGGGCTGCTGAAAAAAATTGCTGTCCGTGAACTGGAGGGAAAATTGTTCATGTGACTTTATTATTAAAGTTGAAGGCCAAATTCAGGGTGTCGGGAACGCCGTGTGCGAGCTTGCTCAAAAGTCTCTATTTCTGATCTGGTGAGAACATCATATCATTTAGGCTTTCGAAAAAGCTGTCAACAGCTTCCTGGGAAAGTTCCACTAACTCGGAAAAAGGTGTAACCATGCATTCGTGCGCATGATTGTCTCCATTGACATTCTGATTTGCATTGCTGGCAGAAGGTCGTACCTGTTCGATGCTGCTTTCATCATGAACTTCACTACCCCTTAATCGTAGTGGTGAAGCTTCCACGAATGCCGTCATCAGGATTGGTAGCCGTTGAGGGCAGCACAAAGCATGAGCCTTTGTCGGACTCAACAATGTTTCTGCATCCATTGGCGCATCCGATTGTAGCGTCAGACAGGTGTCTAACACACATTCTTCTCCGCATAGCAGGCACCTTAATACAGGTAAAACACATCGTTGCCACATAGGTCGAAATGATAGAAACCAAGTCATGTTCAGGTCTCTAAGCCGGGATAGTCCCAGGATTTTTGATATCCGGTCCCGGTATCCAATGGCTAGGATTGTTTCTTCCCTTGTCGCAGGTGTTTTGTCTGTGACATGGTTTGCCATAACGAAAAATAAGGACTAGGAATAGTATTCCTGCAATTAGTCCTAAAATGAGGGGAAGTCTGCCAAAAATCGAATGGACGAAGTCTGGAAAAATACCCAGTATGGCTTTGAATGGTGTTAATGCCATCAAAAATACTGTCTTAAATACCTTTGAGACCCCAGTGGTATCAGAAATATTTAAGATTTCGTTTAGGATTTCTGCGAAATGTATGGGGGAATTAGTTGATAACAATGAATGTATCTCTGCAGTCGTCCTTGCGACTTGGAGATCATACGTTTCCTTTGATGACGTGAGCCTGGCAGGCGTCTGAAGAAGCACTGTTTTCATTCTGCTTAAAGTATCTATTCGAATAGAAGTAATTTTCAATTTGGGCCATGCCCTTGCCTCCCTGTCTGGAAAGGAGCTGGGGAACAATGAGTGTCCACAGCACTTGACCTTCGCAGTCGTAGTTACAAGATAAGGAGTCCCGGGCATAAGACTACAACATCTGCGGTCTACAATTAGAATGTAACTCCCATTATAGAGTCTTTGAAAGAATGGTTCTATTTCTGTTGCAGGTGCGCCTTGCTGGTGACATGAAAGGTTGTTCGAATTCCCTTCACAGGCTCCGTGCAAACTAATTCCGTTACACAGAAGTGTGCCGCTTAGTGACATCGCACAATTATTGCCACTAAGAAACACTTTCTGTCCTTTATTACTGACACATGCATGTGAATAGGGCAGGTTCCATGTTGTTTTAATGTACCCCTTTCCCAATTTTTCAAACATGCCAGCCTGTATATATTTTTGGCAGTATTGAAACCTGAAGGTTGATATTGGAATATTAATTATCCCATGTATTATCCATTCACTGACAGGTCGTTCTGACATTGTCACTGGTAATCTCTCAAGTTTCTCAATGCTCAGGATTGTATAATCAGCACCCTTCTGGGCCATACTGATTTGTCTATCAGTAAGGTTAAAGATATGGAATAGTGACGTTGTGTTGATTAAACGCCAAGGCACATAGCCTGAACGCAGATTTTGTAACGTCCAGCCAAGCTGTACAATAGAACGCAATTGAGACTGACCGTGTTGTAACAACAGTAAGTCCTGCGATAATATGTCGATTGCTGAAGACACAATGCTGTCCAAAGAAAAAATTCTGGAGGACAGAGTCATTAACCCATTGTCCACTACAGAAAGTGATTTTTACAAATTAATACGGTCAATTTCCCGTATTCTCTCTGCTGTTTCAATTTGAGTAACCTTCCAGGCCTCATTATATGCTGCATATACAGAGGCTGCTATGAAACGCTTTTGACGCTGTTTGCGTGGTCCCATAATGAAATCACGCAAGTCAGCATCATCAGTAAGTAAAGTTAGGTGTTGCTTAATTTCTGCCAGTGTGGAAGTTTGTAGCCATTGAAGGCATAATTTGCCCACACTGTAGGTGGTTATTATCCCTGGGTGTTGTCTTTGAGGATATCTAGGGTCTGGCCTGGTCATTTTGAACCCCTGTGTTTTGTTCAGGAATCTGTTTTGACAGTTATTAGTATCTGTGGGCCAGATCAACCACTGTTTCCAATCAGGATGTGTTCTGTTTTGGTTTAATACATAGTTTACGTCTATCTCTTCATCTGTAGAGCTATTGCTGTTCATTGTTGGTTTTGGAATAGACGGTTTATTTAAGTCTTTGATTTTGGCTAAGCCAAGACAGGTAGTTTGTTGAACAGTGTCATTTAAAAATATAATTTGTTCTGGGATCATGCAGGCTCTAAACAAAGATTCTATACCCTGTACTTGCCATTCTTTTGTGCCCCAAACACCTTTCAATTCAACATTTTTGTCCCAATAATCAAAACCAAAAGTATTCATTTTTTCAAAGAATGAGTCTGAATATATCAATTTTGTGTTTGTTATCATGGTCTCTGTCCCTGTCTTATTTGACAATTTGAAATAAAATGTTTCAGCATTACTTGTGTTAAAACCTGAAAAGTATGAATATTTGTCATAAACGGTTCTTGAGCTTCCTTTTGGAGGGGTTGCACAATGTTCCCATTGATTATAATTTAAAACATTTCTAGGTTGTGCAGATTTATGTAAAAAATGGTTACCATAGTGGTTGTAGCAATACATACTATCATAATTTGTAGAACCCTGCAAATAATCATGTTTGGTAAATTTAGCAGACATCACTAAGTCAGACATCATATTATTAATGCTTTCGAAGTCCCAATCATCAGCAAATTAGTTTGTTTTTACAAAGTCACTCAAAGAGATCTTAATTTGGTGTGGATATTTCAGGATTTCAACCGGACCATAGATTTCGTAGTCAGTGTTGTCCCATGCTACCCCACCCGGTATAGGATTGGCTGTGAAGTTGACTGAAGAAAGTTCTCTTTTCTCGACGTGTGAAGATGTGTGTGGTTTGAGGATCAAGTTGATTTTCTGACTTGCTGTGTCCATTTTAGCATATTTTCCCTCAATGAAGCGTCCCAAAGTTAGTACCATGATGAGCCAAAGTATGAGGATAAATGCACCAAAACCCACCCAAAATTCAAGCCATGGAGAAATCAGATATGTTTCTTTCAGTTGTTTCAAAAGTTCTTTAGCTTTATCTTTAAAGGTTTTTGATGATGGCTGTCTCTTTGATTCACTGAAGCCTTCAGAGGAATCATCGAAGTTTATGAAGTAGCCGGATGCAGTTCTGTCAATTGTTCCAATTGGTTCAGGATTACTGTTTCTTGTATTTTCACTTGGTACTTCTTTGTAAATTGGTGTGTCTCTGCTAAATGTTTTTATTTGGGTTTTCAGAGGTCTAAGTTCCATTGCATTGTTGCATAGTCCCTGTTGTTCTTCTGTAGGCGTTTCGAATGTAATCAGCCTCTTTGTTAGGACCTCTGTACTGGTAGCAAACCTTGGTGTTCTGCTACTTATTGGGAGTCCACTTGGCCTACTGTTTGTTATCGGCCACATGATTGTGGTTTTACCAGGTCGATGGATACAACTCGGTTCTCCTTTTTACCAGCAAGTGGCGGTAGTACAACTGATCTTGTCCCGTTGACAGACAAGACAGGAACTGCTTTTCTGAAGGAAAGGCCCAAATTCCTTCTTTACCGCGATCTTTTCTCTGACTAGATCCCCGACTTTTGGAATCCAGACAGGTCTTGCTGGGACAGGTGGTGGTTCTTCAGTGGTTGTTGGCTGCTGTTTCAACTTTATGTTGCTCAGGTCTTTTCTTGTTTTGTTTAAGTCCTGCAAAATAGCCAAACGGTCTTTGATATCAAAGCTTTTTTCTTTCACCACTGAAGTCTGACTATCAAGGTCAGAGATCAACATCCTAGTTCCAAATAATAATTCGTACGGACTGAATCCCTTCAGAGAATTTCTTGGCAGGTTATTTAGACTACGTTGGACACTTATTAGATGTTTGACCCACCCAGCTCCCGAACCTAATATCCTTTCCGTTATAGATTGCTTTATGCCTTGGTTTTTTCTTTACACCATCCCGTATCCATCAGGAAGGAAGTGAGAAGATTCCCGCTGTGCTATGCTCATTTGGCCGTGTTTCCCCTCAGGCTGGAGGCTAGAGTGAAAGCAGTGGTCAAACGTAGCATGCTCTTAGCGTATATGCCATTTAGACTCGCAAATCTTTGTATAACAGTCCAGACGTCAGCCGAGTGCTGGTGATCTACATTATAAGTGGAAACTAGCCCGTATATGTTAATCGCAAGCCTTGCTTTTTACTCCTGATTTTTCCTGGAGTGAAACGACGAGGTATTAAACTGTTTCTCTCCCCACTGCGATCTCTGTTGCAGTTTGGGCAGTTTTTTACAAACATGGTGTGGTGCAGGCTCATGCCTGGCCACCAATACCTTGATTGTAATTCTTCCAGAGAATCTTTTAGTTTTAGGTGTCTGAGACCCTCGCCCATATGTGCGTCTGCGATTAACAAGTTTCTCCTGTCCATGTTTGGAATCACTCTATCCCCCACTCCAGGGATTCGAGCAAAAGGGACGGAGTTTGCATCGATTATGTATGTATAATTGAGTGGATAGTTGATCGGTAGTGCTGAGCAGTCGCCTTTTGATGACGTTTTCACCGCCAGCACTGTTTCACCGTCAATGTATTTTAATGTACGCTTTTTTCGAACTACGGGAGCCGATTTAGTGGCTGCCGCTGTGGCTGTTTCAGCCAATGAATTCCCTGCAACGTGAACGCCATCACGTTGATAACTCAGTGAGTGTGTCACGTGAGTCTTTGGTAGTTCTTTTTGTAAAAGAGCTATTTGTTCCCAGAGCAATTTCTGCTTTATTGGTGCATCTGTGTCATCTTTGTAACCGTTTTGAATCCATGTCTGCAAATCCTTGTTGTATGATTTGACGCAGTAATATGAATCTGACACTATAAGTGTCGGGAATTCGCGATCCGCATTATCTAGCGCCATTTTCAATGCTATTATTTCAGTCTGATGTTCTGAATTAGTTTCTACTGAGTGTGTTTTTGTTAATAGAGGTCTTAGTTTACCTCCGCGCCACACTTCTTTTTGTAATCCCACATGTGGGGTTGTATGCTTGTTCTCCCCAAACGGGGGGTTGAGCATGTCCGTCTGTATAGATTACACAGGCGTAATGTCGTAAAGGCAGAATGTCGATTGGCAGAGGGAATGTTCTTACATATTCTAGATTTTTTAATTCCTCTAGTTCTGGATCAAAGTAGTAGTATACTTTGTCCGTTGTGATTGAATTCACCCATTGTATCCATTCCGGATTCAATGTTGTTGTTGGTAAATTACACGGTGTTGTTAATGCCTCAAAGGCTGATTCTGCTGTTCTGACTGTGATGTGTCTACCGTCCGCTTGATCTTTTTCTCTAGCTATTGCGGTTTGAACTGCATGAACAATTTTTTCTTCACTGCTGAATTTCTGTTCAGCTTCTGTGTACAGTGATTAGACAAGAAGGGATTTAGTTTCTGACAACCATAGAACATGACAACTTTGCTCTCCCCTAATCAAGAGTATATCTCGAGAGTCGTGTGAACAAAAGGCAATTTATTTTACTCAGTCAGTACGTGCATTCTTAGTCTCATCAGATTGTAGAGAAAAGGAAGAGCCTTGTCTGGATTGGTAGCTTCCCATAAGGACTGGACTTTTTACTTGTGTTGTTACACAATCTGTTTTATCTATAGTCTTTGAGCACTATTTTCTTTAATGTCTATTCTAGCTGCTGTTGCAAGTCCGACAGGCTCTCCCTAACCCACCCTGTTTCCTGACAGTGCGGTGCCCGATCATGGATGCTTCGCTTGCTGCTTAACAAATGCTTTTTTTTTTTTTAAAGTGCCCTATACCTCGCTTGCACTTTAATATCTGCCATGCACCTTTCTTTACATGAGCCGCGTCTGAAGAAAGGGGCATGGTTGACATTAAAGTGAAAGCGCTGCATGGGGCGCTTTTACAGACAACCATTTGCAATGCAATTGGTCTCGCATTTACGAGAGTTTAAGCTATTGGCATTGTAAATTACAATGGCTTTTATTTATGTTTTAAAAACCAACACATACATAAAAGGCATTGTCATTTACAATGCCAATAGCTCAGACTCTCGCAAAAGTGAGACCTATTGCATTGCAAATACTTGTTTTTGTTAGGCAAGGGGAGATTAAGTGATTTGCCCAGAATCACAGGATGTTGAGTGTCGTTGCCAAGCTCGAACCCACTTCCCCAGATTTGAGAGCGACCGCCCCAGCAGTTAGGTCACATCCTCTCCCTTAACTTTAAACTCAAGGAATATTACTAGGTGGAGGAACTATTGGATGGCGATTATGATACAGTTAACTTTTAACTATATGAAATTAAATTTGTTTGCTGGAAACCAGGGGATTTCGACAGTTTCCTTGTCCAGTTTTGTGAAATATATTTTCACCACAATAAGATCGAAGAAGTATTGTAGTCCATCAGGCGACCTCTCAATATATGTATATGTAGAAATTATCTTTAGGATCACTTTGCTCTCTCAATCATCATCAGTGCTTCAGTCACTTTTGCATTTCATAATTCCATTGCTAATCATTAACATTTATTTAAACCTCCATCGCCAAGACCGAAAAACCCAAGTTGACTTGTTTTTAAAACCCTTTATAAATTTGCTGGCTGAGCAGAGTAGTTATGAGGTGTTGTTTATAGGTGATTTTAATCTGATTGTGACCATAGCAGCTATGGTTGGTGATAACATTGTCTATGCATGATCAGCTCGTATAGATGCCCCAAAACATCTAGATCCACTAACATATGTATATCCTCAATGCACGCAGTGCACCAACGTGTGTTAAATGATCGTTTCATTTTCGGCCAGCCATGTAATCATACCTGGGTGTGCTCAAAACGTAGGGCCTTGCTGATTTACACTCTGGCCTACCTTGTGTTTTTTCAACCGCTTTTTTACTTTTAACATTTGTGTAAGGAGTGAATGCAAAGGCTCACTCTGAGATTTCCAATGCCAAGGCCAAGATTTATGGGTGTTTCTTTAGTATTAACAGGTATTGCTCAGGTAAAGTAGGTAAAAATGGATGATAATTATGTGCGTAATTAAATCAATCGCTGGAAATCTCTGGCCATGATGGGAGAGCCACAGTCAGTTTTTAGTACATGCTCAACAAAAGGTACCTTGTATATTGGGCCAGGTCATGCTTGGGTTCTACTCACATTTTTTCTACTAGGTAGGAAAACATTCAGATCCTGGAATTCACAAAGGACTTGTAATATACCTGGTTAGCTTCTGTTTTATTATCAGAAAAAGAGCTTTGGACAACTCTAGAGGAGGCTAGTGGTGTCACCCAATTTAAGAAAAACATATGAACACTAAAGGCCTCATTATGATGGCAGTCCGATAAGCGTCCAACCAACATCACAGTGGGCAGGTGACCGTCCGACAAAGAGTTGGCGGTCCCACCTTCCCTATCACAATATGACCACTGTCCAGGTGGCCGTAAAACGCCTTTTTCTACTGCGGCCCGAAAAATATCCAGAGCACAAGCTGCAGTAGAAAAAGGCATTTTTTAAAGATCCATGCACCATGTGCTAGGCACCATGTAGTGGTGGATATGCCCCACAGGCCACTAATCAGTGAGGATGGGGGCCCTGCTTGGGGCCCCCAAAGTCCCTTTCCAGCTGCTTTTACATGGTGGTGGGACCTCCATAAAAGGGCAGTCAGAAAGGGACAGTGCCTGCGTAGGTACCGCCTCCATTGTAGGTATTAGTGTTCGTCCACCGCCCCAACGGGCTCCTTGAGCCTGTCGGAGGCGGCGGTCTTTCCCACCCGACCACTGGGCTCCGACTGCTGGTATTGTAATCCAGCGGTCGGACCGCTGCCCTAGATGTTGGTGGGACCATCACTCATGGCCTGCCGGTGGCAGTCTCACTGACATCATATTGAGGGCCTAAGTTTGGTCAGCAAAGAACAAATTTAGGGAATCTCAATGGTCTATTCTGCACAAATACAATTAAAAGAGGTTATGGTCTTTAATTAGCCTCCTGGATAATGTCCACCCCACACATTTTGGCAACTGTGTGCTTCCTATTCATTAAACTGACCACAGAGAGGGGCTTAAGGTGACCAGTGTGGTCCAGAACCTTTATGCTAGATTGGATAACATATTTGTTAACTCTTCATGCAATCTTCAATCTGAAATTCATTTCTCTCTTGGATGTATTGAGAGAATTCTTGTCAAGTGCATCTTTTCTTGCACTCGCAGCCAAACGACCTCCCATCCTCTGTAGTTAAATTTGACATGAATTACTGGTGAGGCATATTTTCTGGATTGTTGACAGCCTTCTGTGAAACCAATAATACCCCAGCTTTCCGCTGCCTCTATTTTAGCAGGATGATCAGCTGATCCATAAAACTACAATTTGATTGCTTTTCTGGACGTCTCTGCCAGGTTCTGTTGAGTGAACTAGTGAAGTAAAGACCTTTGTATCTAATCAGCTCCTGCCTCTTTACCAATCGGATTCAAATCTTCTTGTGAAGCCGTTGATAATGTCGTTGTCTTAGAGGCTATGATCCATAGAACAATCCATGCCACCAATGGAAAGGTCTTTGCCTGCTTCATTGGCTACCAGGTAGTATTTGATGGCATGGACAGATCTTTGCAGAGGCAGAAACTTACATTTTGGGTATCTATGAAATGTCTATTAGAAGTGACCCAGTCCCTGTATCAAGCGATATTAGCAGAGTAAAAATAGGCTAGATGCAGGCTGTTTCAGACTATCTATACACCAATAGAAGTCTGGAACATTGGTGTGTTATCAAGCCCATGTTATTCAGACTGCAGACTACAAATATGGGCGCAGCCTTGGGTAAAGCATTGTCTTTTCCACCTAAACTCAGTACAAAACGTAGTCAAGTACTTAAGCATGCTGATGGACACGTAGTATTGGATCGCCAACTGAGCAAAGGGGTGAGCTTGGTGTTGATACCAATTCCAGCAGAAGTAAATTGAAGCAAAACTAAGATTCTGCTATGTGGCAGTGGAAAAGATCTTTGAGAAGTGGAAGCTTAGATCTTGAACTTCATACAATTATTTGGGCACCTAGTTCAGCACTTTGTGTACCCCAAGACTACTTCATGCTTCTCTTAAAGCAGCACTCTTGGCTCTGGCCGTTGCATTATGTTGACCGAACGCAAGGCTTGAAAACCTGTCAGCCTCTCCCATTTTGCAAGTATGTATATCTAAGTTGATGCCTTCCCTTGTAAATCGGGTGGAGGCATACCAGAATAGAATGTTGGCTTAACCTGGCACAGTGCATAAGTTATAGAAGAGTATTTTGCCTCCCTTTTTCCACCTTCAAGTCTCATATAAGATAAGAATTTGGTCTGATAAAGCAATTATTATCAGCAAATAACTTCCTGGCTAGGTGTCCCTTTCCAAGCAGGCTTTCTGCAGCAGGTACTATAAAAGTCTTATTTAGTGATATCCTGGTACATCAGGGTGGCAGATGTTGAATCTCTGGGCTTGATCTTTATTTAATGGTATTTCAGTTGTTAATGTGTTAAGCATCTGAGATAGTGGAATGCCTTATATGACCTTTGAAGTCCTAGTAGCAGCTCATTTAAATGTTATTTTCTTTGAGCATGATCTTGCAGACCAGACTCTTGGGGGCATATCAGCAAGGAACCTTGTTAAAATTATCGCTGTTTTAGCAGCAGGAAACTGCCGCTAAAACGGCGATAATGGGCTTGCTATTATGCGTTATAGAATTCCTATAGAAGCCCAGGTTAGATGTCCTGCACAAGCTCATTATCGCCGTTTTAGCTGCAGTTTCCTGCCGCTAAAACAGCGATAATTTTAACGAGGTTCCTTGCTAAAATGTCCCATGGTTCTTACAAGTCATGTTCTCCACAGTTGTATGTACTCAATTCCCTTATTCAAGTCTCTAGATGTAATATCAGGCTGAGAATTCCATCTCAGCCGCTTGGGAACATAAGTCAGGCTGGAGATCAAAGTACCATTCATCTGATATCTTTAGATTGTTAAAAGGTGAATGAGAGAATGTACTCCACGTCTTATAAGTGCACCCCGCTTGTGTAAAGAAAGGCAGTACTGGCTTTGATAAACATTTCTTATGGAGGGCATACAAATCTGTAGACAAGTAGAGGCTTTTTGTTTTATTATCACATTGCTTCAAGCACTCTGTAAATTCACAAAGTTTTTCGAGGTGGTCACTGAATGAAGGATATAAAGTAAAATTTGTCTTGATTATGTCTTTGTGAAAAATGTGGTATTTTATTTTCATTATTTTTAGTGGAAGCTCCATTTTAATAAATGACTCCAAAATCAAAAACAAAATAAGGGGCTGATTTATAAAGTTAACTTACACTTTTAAGTAATTTAAAGTATATTTATTTAATTTATGTTTACTGTTTCAGAGGTGAGGTATTCTTTGGAGACTTTGTTCCAGATTCTGTGTGGGGGGCAGCACGGGTGCTTATGAGCGGTGGGTTTTCTACAAGAGAAATGGATGCAATGGTGGTCAGTCCAGAATGGTTCCATGGTATGGCTGAAGAAGATGCTGTTTCTTCCTGCGAAGACGATGTTGTTTCTTCCTGCGAAGACAGGGTAGAGCGTGAGGTGTTCGAGGCCTTCCTCCACCCGCAGGCTCCTACCTGCACCGCATCCCTCGTAGTCTAGTGAAGAGCACCCTACTCTTCTGCTATTCTGCTCTGTTCTGTGTCCTCTGTTCTCTTTTGCCTCTTTTCCTTTGCTTCTCTTTTCTTCTTCCTTCTCTTTCCCTCTTTTTTCTCTTTCCCTCTTTTTCCTCTTTTGCCTCTTTTCCCCCTTTTTGCTCCCTCTGCCCACGCTCTCCATACTCCCCACTGCTGCTGCTCCCGTGGCCCCACCCAGCATGTCGCTCCCACTCCCGCCTCTCAGCTGATCACCCTCCCCAACCCCTACTTAATGGCAGCCGCTGCTCGGAAGGAAGACCTCTGACCTTTCTGGAAGCTTTTAGGCCGTTTTCTGCCAAATCTGTGCACAGATGCACCACCCAGAGCTATAACCTGTGGCCTAAACAAAATGATGAATGGCACAGTGTAGAATATTACATTAAATATTAAGTTGTAGAAGTCTCTGCATTATATGCAAACTACCTCGGAGCCCAAATGGCTGGGCCTACCATCAAGACTTTTAAATGTGATTCTTTCTTTCAAGAGCTCAGACAGTAGTGGCCGTACCTCTGGCGGTCAATCCCGTTTTCCGTTATGGTGGTCCGCCATAGTAATGGGGCCCTAAGTTATTACTTTAAGGCTCCACCAAAGGTGAAATGTCAGGCTCTGTCTTCCAAGTTAATGTTTACTCTTTTTTTCTTAGATGTCAAAGTGAGGCAATTTATGTGACATTCAGGCTGGGTACTGCAGGTGTGCTGGAGTAAAGCTATATGAAGTTATTTTTTTGTAGCGCACAACAAAATTACCATGGCTGTAAATAACAATGTATCAGAATAAGGAAAATGCAAATTACACACTTTTATGGGTAACTCTAAAGTGTGGTGGAAACAAATATTTCAATTCAATAATGAGAAATCAATACAGTGCTAATATTTTTTTTAATGTTCTTTTATACACTACACTTTTATCAGTTACACTATATGTCTGTGTAAATGTAATGCTCATTTCAAATGAAAATATGTTTTCTGTAATAGCAGTGCACTACCACACTATGCATACTACACTTTACCTCACTGCACTCTACGCTCCTCAAATCCATTATGCACTATTCCGCTCAATGTCACTCCACACCACTACACTCAACTCAACTCGACTCACCATACTACTCTGCACCACTGCACTCTATGCCACTACATTTCATAATGCACTCAACAATACTGCACTCTTCACCAATGCACTCAACATCACTATACTCACAAACAATACGTTCTATGCTACAGGACTCTAGCCCAATTTATTCTGAATCACGGAACTGTACTCCACTATACTCGACACAGCAACACTCTATGTCACTGCACTCTCGCCACTCTACTCGACACCACTGACCTCTACGCCACTCAACTCTGCACCACTACACGCTATAACTCAGCACTCTACTCTGTACCACTCCACTCTACAGCACTCTATGCCAATTCCCTCCATGCCAGTGCACCTGATGCCACTACACTCTACACCACTACACAACTACACACTACACCACTATGCACTCCACGCTGCTCTAATCTACTATGCACCACTGCACACTATTACTCTGTACCACTCTTTTCTACACCTCTGCACGCCAACATGCACCACTCCACTCTACGCCTCTTTACTCTACTAATGCCTGACTCTACTGTATGCTAATGCACTCTACCCCACTCTACTATACACAACTGCACTCTTTGCCACTGCACTCTATACAACTCCAGGATAGGCCACTCAACTGTACTTTGCACCCCTCCACTCTATGCCACTCCATAATTCTCTACTATGCAAAACTACACTCTATGGCACTGCAGTCTACGCCAATCCACTATACTCTTTACTACTTCACTCTACTCTAAAACAATCTACTCTATGCCACTACACTCAATACTACACCACTCTGAGCAAATACTTTACCGATTTGTGCCACTCCACTCCAATGCAATATGCAGAGCGCCACTCTAAGCTACTATACACAACTTTACTCTACACCGCTGTGCTGTACATCACATAATTACTATGCACATACTTCCACTGCACACCATGCTACATATTTACACTACACAATCCACTTCACACAAATCCACGCCACACAATTACACAAGTACCAATTCCAATCCAACCACATAATTCTGCTCAAACAACATACATCCACTCCATAACACAAGGGTAAAAGATATTGCTATTTACAACACCAATAACTCTAACTCCCAAAAATGTGAGACCTATTGCATTTCTAATGCTTGTTTATTCTTATATGTGTGTGTGAGTTTGTAAATAAAAAAAATAGTTTCAGCTCAAAACCTGTTTAAGCAGGTTTGGTTTATAATTGATTTGCTTGAAAATGTATCTAAACGTTGTTACAGCTTCCAAACCAAAAAGACATATGTGGGGCGATGCCTGCTGTAGAGGGCTATCCCAATACTCTGGGGGCATCTGCTCGGTGCAAGGCTTTTGAATATTCTAAGCTAACCACTTAATGCACACATTTGGGGCTGCTTACTAAGTTTTGCAGGGAATGCACTTTGTTTTTTGTGCACCACCGCAGGAGGGTTCTTGTGACAATTTAAGTCACATCCTCTCCATGGGCAAAGGAAGTAGAGGAGTCAGGAAAGTAATTGAAGAAACAAGTTTCTTTAATCACAGAAGATCCCAGCCATCCATCAGCAGGGCACCTTCCAACTGACAGGTACATTCAAGTAATCACATCCATCCCCATGGTAACCCACAGCATATGACATCATAGTGACACCCACAGCTTGTGCCTGAACAGGGCACAGCTGTGATTACCAATTAAACACTCTTATGAGGAATAACACACACCTCCCTCCTTTGATATTAAACAAAACAAAAACAACAAAAACAATAAAGAGAGTAATAAGTATGGATAAAAAATAAAAAAAATACACAGCAACAGTGAGAAGAAACTACCCACCAAGGAGATCAGACAAAATCTTCCAAATACCTTGGTCTTTTAACAACCCGGCCGGACTATCTTGTGACAACACCACCTTCTGACTCAGATGTGTTTATGACATTACCACCAGCACCTTTATGTACAACAATCCTGCTCATATTCCAAATGTGGTGATCTTGTGTACAAACAGCATTATTAAAGGTTTTGACAGCAAGAATTGGTTTGGAATATTTCATAACCAGGGCCGGACTGGCTACCGGGCAGTTGTGTGTGCTGCTGGGCAGGGGGATGATTTCGTTCATGGGGACCTGTGTGTGAAAAACGAAATTCGTTTTGCTTTTCTTATCTCAAAGCGCACGCAGGTCCCCATCAACGAAATACGCCCATACCAATGAGGAATCATCCCCCTGCTCGGCAGCACACACAACTGCCCGGTAGCCAGTCCGGCCCTGTTCATAACACCACCCAAACCTGAACATTTGTTCGCAACCAAATCCCCAGCCTGTACATTGAGTTTCTTCACAGAATGTTTATCATCAAAATATTTCTTCCTCTGCACAACTTTCTTCACATCTCTCATGCGCCAATTGTCATCATCACATTTTTGCCAACTTCTCCTTGAAATTCATTGACCCAGGGAGGTTCAACAAATGTGTTTGGTAACCTACCTCTAAAGAGCTGAAAAAGTGTTTTCCCCATGGTGAAATGAGGAGTGAACCTATACATTTCAACCTGCTTTAACAATTCCTCTTTCCTGTTAAGAGAATTAGATTTAGCTAACACAATAGGTTCCTTAAGAACCCTGTTCAGCATTTCCACCATCCCGTTTGTCCCTGGATGGTAGAGTGAGCACCTCTTGGTTATTCCATCTATCAGACAGAAATTAATTAATCTCCTTAGAGATTAACTGCACCTCATTGTCAGTAAGAATTGTGAGAGGGAACCCTTCATGACCAAAAAGAACATCTAAGAATCTGATCACATCTTTGCTCTCAATAGAATTAGAAATGCAAACTTCTGGCCACCTGGAGAACATGTTGATGACAACATACACATTTGTGCATGCCTTCACCATGAAATGGTCCCAGGATGCCTAATGCAATCTCACACCAGGGAATCCTCCAGCAATTGCCTAATCTCCCTGGGTTGAACTCTAGTTTGTTTGGTCTTGTCACTGAGTGCACACAAAGAACACTCTCTCATCAGTCTCCCAATCATCTTATCCTTACCAGGCCACCGGTAGGAACAACAAAGCCTTTCATTACATTTAGACATTCCCAGGTGATAACCATGACCAAGTTCAATCAGCTCCTCCCTCAGTTTCTCAGGAGGAATGAATGTAGTCCCCCTAAAAAGCAGACCCTTATTGACAATAAGCCTTCCAAAAGGATTCACGTACAGAGGTATGGGTTTTCTTGGGTTCCAACCACACTCCACAAACGCATCACTTCCTTGAGAACACTATCCCAGGAGGAAATGGTTTTGCAATCAACCAGGTACACAAAGTTGTCCTCTTCGTCAGGCCACTCATTATCACCAGACCATTCATCCTCCACATAGACCAACCTAGAGAGTGTATCCGCAACTGTGTTCCTCACACCTGGAAGGTACTTCAGATGAAAGTCGTACTCTTGAAGAGCAATTACCCACTTGGTAATTCTACTGGAAACCTGATCCAAACCCTTCTTTGCAAAAAACTTCAACAAGAGGTTTATGATCAGATTATACCACAAACCTTGAGCCCCACAAGGACTTCTTGAGCTTCCTGACAGCCCAATGCACAGCCAAGGCCTCCCTCTCAGTCACAGAGTACTGTGTTTCTGCATCTTTCAAACCACGGGAAATAAACATAATGGTATTAACACTGTTTTCTCCCTTCTGTTGTAAAACAGCACCAATACCTTTGAGGCTGGCATCAGTGGTGAACAAAGATTGCTTCTTGGGATCAAAACTTGTTAGTTATGGGGCAGCACTCAGAAAGATCTTGAGATTAATGAATTCCTCTTCACAAGCTCCATCCTAAGTAAAAGCATCTCCTTTCCTCAATTGGCCCCTCATATTGACACTCATGTCAGCAAATGTTTTGAGAAACTTCCAATAAAACTCCCCCATACCTAGCAATTTCATTAATTCCTCACGCGATGTTGGTGAAACCATTCTAGAAATGGTGTCAACCAACTCTGCTTTGGGAAAATACCCCATACCCCATCACCAGCTATGGTGTGTCCCAAGTAGTCAACCATCTTCATGCCAAACTTACATTTTTCCGCTTTTATGGTGAGATTAGCCTTGGAAAGCCTACCCATCACCTCTCTTAAACATATCTCATGATCAGCCATGCCTTTACCAAAGACCAAGATGTCAAACATTTTCTGTGGAGAGAGCTACTTCTGCTCAAGTGAAGACCTCATGAGCTACCATCATATTCCATCACTGTAAAAAAGTGACAAGATATGACAAAACCTAAGCAGTGCACCCAAGCAATACAGGTGAGGTTATCACAAGAAACACCAGGATAAATGTCATCACTATTTAAAGCCTCTCCCTAATTAATGAAATAACAGCCAAAACATCACATGCCCTCCAGCACAAATGAAATAACCACAGCAGTAGGTCGCCCCAACTCAGCTTGAATTAACTTTCAATAAACTATCAGCCATTGCCATTTTCTTGCGATGGGCTGCCAATATTGCCAGAAATGGCTACAAGTCAGCCAGTCATGCACTAATTAGGTCAATGATGGTTTCCAGAATGCCACAGCTAGACCAAGAAAGCCCAGAATGGTCAAGGATAACTATTATTGTGCCATACACACTATCATGACATGAACAAACAAAATTGTGCCAGAGATTAACCCATTATGATGGGAGTAGGGGTAGCTTATACTTCTGTTGTCCTTTATACCAGGCAAAGCTTTCCGTGAGTGATACTATTTATTATGGAGGGACATAATGTCACACACATAGACACACATAAATGTGCAAACATGCATACACACACCCAGATGGGGCTCTTAATTGTCTCATCTCTGTGTCCATACCCTGTTCTTCTCTGCTCTTTGCCTGATCATGCATCTAAATAACACTTTTTTCACTCTGACTCCTGTCACCCGAAACTTCGGTGGGTCAGCACCAGTTACTGCTCAGGCAGCTGCTGTCATTCTTCTTTCATGGCCCATTCTTCACACACAGTGGGTGACTGATAGAACAGGGACTACAACATGTCCAATGTTTTTGGTACATAGCTAGATTGAGACTGGAGACTGATGGTGATTTCTCAGATCCCTTCGGCTGCCAGAGTCTGTATGTGAATATTATGAGGTGTGTCATTGATTTGCCTGGCTGTCACTCTATGGGTCTTGGGTTTATCAGTATGCCTTCTTTAACATGCACAGACTCTCTGAATGAGATGCTTAGCTACACCTCTGAAAGTTACTTTGAGGATCCCGAGCTACTTGTTGGAGACCCCTGGTATACACAGACACCACAAATGCCTTTTAGAACACTTTCCGTCACCCTTTGAAAAAACCTGAAGGTGCCAAAGGGAGTCACAAAAGCTGTCAAATCCCTTGACGACTCTTCCAATTTGATCCGGTGATACGCTGAGGTAAGATCAATGGTACTAAAAACTGTAGCACTCCCCAGCAAAAGAACAAGTTCTGTTATGTCGGGCAGAGGATATCTATCGAAAATAACACACGTGTTGAGGTGTCTTAAGTCCACACACAGGTGTAGCCTAACATTGGCCTTCCTTGCAGCTACTACAGCCACAAGCCACTCGGTGCCCTCAACCTGCTCTATAATGCCACCATCCTTAGGTTTTCAATCTCAACACACATCTCATCACAAACAGCAATGGGCACATTCCTCACCTTGCAGTGTACAGGTTGTGCATGAGCTACCAACCGTATTTCATGTTCGTAATCCACCAGGCATCCCAATTCCTCCTTGAAAACCTGTGGGGACTCTTTTCTCATCCGCACAACTAAATCTGAATCATCCAACATACCATGTCTCTGTCCTTTAAAAGAATGGGAACAGGACCACTTGGATCCAAGATGACCCTCAAATCACCTTGATGTGACCAACTTATGACACTGTCACCTTTCTGAGACACGTGAATCTTTCTTGAAGTTAACCTTTGTTTATACTCAATAACACCCTCAAAGAAGCCATGCAATTTGATGGGCTCTCCACCATAGGCACATGGATTAATATCAGGTTGGTTTAGTTTAACCTTGTCATGGAGTGAATTTTGATAAAAACTGTTGGAAACAATAGACACTTTTGCCCCAGAATCAAAAAGAACATCAGTAGTCTCACCATGGACACTAATAGTATCCACAGGTGAGCTTTTAACCAAAGGATCCCCATGGACTTGTAAAATTATTTGACCACGCACAAAATCAGTATGACCCACTTCTTGCACTGAATCAATCCCCACTTTAGGTTTAGCAATTTTCGCTTTGCAAGCAACGGCAAAGTGTCCTTTCTTTCTACACTTGATGCAGGTAGCCTTTATAGCTAGGCAAATTTTGTCATTAGCCAAATGTCCAACTTTGTTGCACCTGTAACATCTTCTCAAATTTGCAATAGCCCTGCAGTTGTCATCTCCTTTCTTCCTCACACCCTCATTACTCTTTTCCTTGATAACATTGACATTACCAACATCTTTCTCATTTACTTTCTTAATGACCCAAACATATTCCATGGAATGCTCCACCTTCTTGGCAATAGCTAAGACAGTCTAAAGAAGGGCCATCTTTCAACCTTAACTCATCATGTACCTTTTCAATAGTGCAGCCAACCATAAACTGATCACGTATACGCTCATCTACCAAGCCACCAAAATTACAAGATGATGCAAGCCTGTGAAGGTCAGTAACATAACTCTCAATAGATTCTCCTTCACCTTGGTGCCCTCTTGCGAAATGGTAACGTTCTAAAATGGTGCTTACCTTTGGAAGATAATGTTTTTTCAAGCTTAAGGACGCACAATTCATATTCATCCAAACCTTCAATGTCTGCTTGAGGTGGCATAGTTAGGTGATCAAAAACATCCTGATCCTCCGAACCTAGGCAGTGCATTAACAGTGCTGTTTTGAGCTCAGCACTTACCGTTCCACTACAAACCTTCACATATCTCTCAAAAACTCTTCTCCATTTCTTCCACTTAATGGGAGGTGTACCAGGAGTGGATAGAAAGAAAGGAGGTGCTGTGATTTCTTTTGCATGACTGACAGTAAATAAAATTAACACCAAAGCACAAACCGCAGAAAGCAATGATCACACCATACTGTACCTTAAAAACAACAATGAGATGTAAATGTAACAACAACAAAAATAGGTTTGAGAAGATTAAATAGGAAGCGGAAGCTTTACAATATTGTTAACTATCCGTTGAGTCTCAATAAAGAAAAGGGCAAAAGGAGATAAAAAAATAATAATGGTGTGAGACGTTGTAGAATCACAAGCAACCAATAGGTGTCAATAAACCATCACAACGTGAGTACTTTCTTGTCAATCAGCAAGAAGCTTAATGTGCCCGTTGAATTCTGGGAAACCAAACTTCCAGAAGAGGAGAACGGAAAACAGCAGGGGAAGTGCAGTGTTCGTCAGCACTCATGAGGGGAAGATTAGTAAATGAGAAACCAGGTAAGCCCTGACTTATAACCTGTGAAAAATAAGAACAAGTGTGCTGTCCAATCAGCAAACTGTCTTTCAAAAAAGAGTTTGGCCCTTGTGGACAGAAGTGGGGTAAGGGCCCAAAATACTTTATAAAAAAAGAGGAAGGAACCCACACTTTATTATATTTCACACCATTCAGTTTTGGATGAAAGGATAAACAAAACGTAATATGTTTATCGTGGCGATTATTTACGCCGTTTTATTCATCAATTTTGTAAAAAAAGCAACTTTTGGTGGATATTATTTATGTCAAGAGAAATACCACTGCTTTTCACGTACTGACCATAAAAGTCGTGATGCCTAATCTTTACAACACAAAACATGAATCAAAATACATATACAATATGGAGACATATAACTAATAAACAATTTACAAAAAAGTGATAACATTTCAAAAAGAAGGGAAAGATGTCAAAGTATTTTTCAGTAACATCATTATAAGCATTTAAGCAAACATACACTTAATCACAAAAACAATATTTGACCACAACGCAGCCTTCCACTGAGTCTGCGTGAAAACAAAACAACCTCTCGGTAGAAATGTTTTTAGGCTTTGAATTCCTAAGTATTTTATCTGTATTTCAAGACTTAGGACTTGATCCTGTTCGCCTACGCGTTTCGAGTTTGGGAGATTTCTTCGCAAACTCTCTTCAGGGCCAAATGAATTCTTTCCCCTGTTCCTTAAACCTAATAGTAAAAACACAAACACATTGTGGACACTCGTTATAAATTGCTCCCCTCAACCTGCTCCATCCTTCTCATATGTACAACTTTTAAAATGAGACATACCTCTGGGGACTTGAGGTAAGTTCAGTTCATCCAAAACACTTAGATGGATTTGTTGAGTCTGTGCGCTTTCTAAAAAACACACACGGGATTTTATGTCAGGTACTGGTTGTCTGAAATTATTTTGCAAATTGAAGTAAAGGTAGAAAAAGACCAATTTTCTCATACCTGGATGTAAGGCAAGGAGGGAACCAGGTGTTCGCTGCGATTTTCTGTTTTGGATTGTGGGTTTTTAATGTTGTGCCACTCGTGTTTCACATTCAATCACTGCAAGTAAAATGAACATATTACTTGCTTGTGGGTAATGGATTTAACTTAGCCCCAAGGTGTTATGTGCATAGGCACACAGTCACTTACTGGAAATCTTTTGAGCCGTCCGGAGTTGTGGATATGGGCAGCTCGCAGTAGCTTCCAAACCGCCTTCGTTTCCGGAAGATCCCGGTGTGTGCCGGTTCCCCTTTTAAACTTCCATCGAATTCTGTGATTCTATCTAAAGAAACACGGGCGCTAGTTATTTAAAGCACAGTCGTTCAGTGAGCTTACGAGTGGCGCGGCGTCGCTTGTGATGTATTCAAAGCCGAACGCTTACATCGGCTTTGGTCATTGTGACAAAAAAAAGGGACACGCGCGCTGGTTGCTTGAAGCATTGCCGGTTAGATTGTTTCGGAACGGCGCGGCGGCGCTTTCAAAGCCAGATTATATTAAAAAAAAAAAAAAAAAAGGGGGGGGGGCGCTGTCTAGTTTATAGACAATTTGCAGCCTGATTCCCTGCTACAAAGACACAGGCGCTGTTTAATAAAGCGTTACCGCTCAATCACATTCCATTATGCAGTCGAAATGTCTGCACGTACCTTCCAATTTGGCAGCGTGTTCCACTTCCTCATTCCATCACATGGAGTGAATGGGATTCGGTTCCACCGGCCTCTCTAAGAGGCCCGCTGTTTTTATGACCAATCACAGTTGGGATATCTTGATCTCCCATAGTGGTGCATTGTGGGACCTGAAGCCTAATTGACTATGAACCAGTCTTAAAGCCTGGTGATTTCACTAATTGAATTGAGGCCAGTATTAATGGTGTCAAAACGGAGTATCAGGTAGGCCTCTTTGCGCAACAGCGCCTTCTCGACATTAGGCGATCTGTGCTGTGGGTCCATTCCAGCTAGGACTGTCCATGTGAAGTCTGTTTCTTTGTGGTTAGCAGCCAAAAAATGCTCCACCATTGGGGCATTTTGTACTTTTTTCTTTAATCGTGAACGATGTTGCGTTATCCTGACATTTACTTGCTGACATGTTTTTCCTATGTACAATCTATTGCATGCGCACAGAATCCCATAGATAACATTTTTACTTTTACAGTTTGTGTGTAAACTGTGTCTCCATTTCCTGCCATTATGGCAAAATTCATCTCCCTCTACAACATTATTGCAGGCCACACAAGTACCACATTTGTGGTGGCCTGTGATGGGTTTGAGGTTCCATTTGGCTATCAGATCACTCTTAGGTTTTTGTATGTAGCTATCAGCTCTAATGATCTGTTGGCCGACGCTCGGATTTTTCTTCATTGCAAAAATTGGCTTTTGCAAGGGAAATTCCAATCCCTCTAACAAGTGCCAATTGCGCAGTATGATTTGTCGAAATTTGTTTGTGTGGACCCCATAGGTAGTCACACAAACAAGTTTCTCCAATTCCTTTTTGTTTTTTATTTTCAGCAAATCTTCTCGGGGGTGAAGCGTGCTCTTTTCTTAGAATGCTTCAGAAGTTTTTTGGGGTAACCCCTTTTGCTTAATTCATCACAGAAGGTGTCTGCGTGTGCATTGAACTCATCGAGTTCAGAGCAATTGCGCCTGATTCTAAGTAGTTGACCATAAGGGAGGTTCTGTTCCAAACACTGCGGATGTGCACTTTTATAGTGTAGGATTGTGTTTTTATCCGTTGCCTTCTTAAATAAAGTAGTGGTAAACTTACCCCCCTCGGTGCAGACTGCCACGTCGAGAAATGTCATTCTTTGGTTACTGCAGTCAATGGAAAATTTAATATCAGGGTGTCTCGAATTTAGCCATTCATGAAAGGCAATGAGCTCTGCCTGGCTCCCCTGCCACAGGAGCCAGACGTCATCAATATACCTTAACCATTGTTTGATGTTTATATTATAGGGGTTGTCTTTGTAGATACATTTTTCTTCATATTGTGACATATATAGGACTGCCATTTTCAAGTTTGAAAACGATTTCTTTGTCCAAGTCAAGGGCACAGCTATGGGTTGTCCATATGCTCCGGAAATGGCAGTCCTATATATGACACCCTGATATTAAATTTTCCAAACCCATCACAGGCCACCACAAATGTGTGGCCTGCAATAATGTTGTAGAGGGAGATGAATTTTGCCATAATGGCAGTAAATGGAGACACAGTTTACACACAAACTGTAAAAGTAAAAATGTTATCTATGGGATTCTGTGCGCATGCAATAGATTGTACATAGGAAAAACATGTCAGCAAGTAAATGTCAGGATAACGCAACATCGTTCACGATTAAAGAAAAAAGTACAAAATGCCCCAATGGTGGAGCATTTTTTGGCTGCTAACCACAAAGAAACAGACTTCACATGGACAGTCCTAGCTGGAATGGACCCACAGCACAGATCGCCTAATGTCGAGAAGGCGCTGTTGCGCAAAGAGGCCTACCTGATACTCCGTTTTGACACCATTAATACTGGCCTCAATTCAATTAGTGAAATCACCAGGCTTTAAGACTGGTTCATAGTCAATTAGACTTCAGGTCCCACAATGCACCACTATGGGAGATCAAGATATCCCAACTGTGATTGGTCAAAAAAACAGCGGGCCTCTTAGAGAGGCCGGTGGAACTGAATCCCATTCACTCCATGTGATGGAATGAGGAAGTGGAACACGCTGCCAAATTGGAAGGTACGTGCAGACATTTCGACTGCATAATGGAATGTGATTGAGCGGTAACGCTTTATTAAACAGCGCCTGTGTCTTTGTAGCAGGGAATCAGGCTGCAAATTGTCTATAAACTAGACAGCGCCCCCCCCCCATTTTTTTTTTTATATAATCTGGCTTTGAAAGCGCCGCCGCGCCGTTCCTAAACAATCTAACCGGCAATGCTTCAAGCAACCAGCGCGCGTGTCCCTTTTTTTTGTCACAATGACTAAAGCCGATGTAAGCGTTCGGCTTTGAATACATCACAAGCGACGCCGCGCCACTCGTAAGCTCACTGAACGACTGTGCTTTAAATAACTAGCGCCCGTGTTTCTTTAGATAGAATCACAGAATTCGATGGAAGTTTAAAAGGGGAACCGGCACACACCGGGATCTTCCGGAAACGAAGGCGGTTTGGAAGCTACTGCGAGCTGCCCATATCCACAACTCCGGACGGCTCAAAAGATTTCCAGTAAGTGACTGTGTGCCTATGCACATAACACCTTGGGGCTAAGTTAAATCCATTACCCACAAGCAAGTAATATGTTCATTTTACTTGCAGTGATTGAATGTGAAACACGAGTGGCACAACATTAAAAACCCACAATCCAAAACAGAAAATCGCAGCGAACACCTGGTTTCCTCCTTGCCTTACATCCAGGTATGAGAAAATTGGTCTTTTTCTACCTTTACTTCAATTTGCAAAATAATTTCAGACAACCAGTACCTGACATAAAATCCCGTGTGTGTTTTTTAGAAAGCGCACAGACTCAACAAATCCATCTAAGTGTTTTGGATGAACTGAACTTACCTCAAGTCCCCAGAGGTATGTCTCATTTTAAAAGTTGTACATATGAGAAGGATGGAGCAGGTTGAGGGGAGCAATTTATAACGAGTGTCCACAATGTGTTTGTGTTTTTACTATTAGGTTTAAGGAACAGGGGAAAGAATTCATTTGGCCCTGAAGAGAGTTTGCGAAGAAATCTCCCAAACTCGAAACGCGTAGGCGAACAGGATCAAGTCCTAAGTCTTGAAATACAGATAAAATACTTAGGAATTCAAAGCCTAAAAACATTTCTACCGAGAGGTTGTTTTGTTTTCACGCAGACTCAGTGGAAGGCTGCGTTGTGGTCAAATATTGTTTTTGTGATTAAGTGTATGTTTGCTTAAATGCTTATAATGATGTTACTGAAAAATACTTTGACATCTTTCCCTTCTTTTTGAAATGTTATCACTTTTTTGTAAATTGTTTATTAGTTATATGTCTCCATATTGTATATGTATTTTGATTCATGTTTTGTGTTGTAAAGATTAGGCATCACGACTTTTATGGTCAGTAAGTGAAAAGCAGTGGTATTTCTCTTGACATAAATAATATCCACCAAAAGTTGCTTTTTTTACAAAATTGATGAATAAAACGGCGTAAATAATCGCCACGATAAACATATTAAGTTTTGTTTATCCTTTCATCCAAAACTGAATGGTGTGAAATATAATGAAGTGTGGGTTCCTTCCTCTTTTTTTATAAAGTCCAATCAGCAAAGGCACCGAACCATGCCACAGTTCTCTTTACATTATAGAATTTTTATGAATTGTGAAAAACTTTAGGGCTTTTCTGTTCCCCATCTATCACCAAACTTTAGCGCACATAGTAGGTGTTTTGTGTTGCTGTGCTTACTCTTCATTCATAAACTATAATCTCTTCCTTAGTTCTTCACCAGCTCTTCAGATTCTTCTCCCACCAGTGCCCTCACTTATTCTCCTCTCCTTACGTTTGAATTCAGTCACAAAGTACATAATGGGCCATAATTATCAAACATTGAGTCAAAGCAGCAAGATAACTTGCTGCACTGTATTGCATCAAATGGATAGGGCAGGAATGCGCTATATCTATCAAGGTATGGCAGATTCCTGCTCTCTGCTCGCTCTGGCGCACTCCATGCAGCATAGCGTCAGTGCAAGCTCCCTTGAGTCATGTTGCAAGGGTGCCTTCATTGCTGAAGGGCCACCTTCCTGCACAAAAACAATCCTTAGAGAACTTTTCCTCTTTCTAAGTCTGCTGCAGAATGCAGAACAGTTAGAAAGAGTAAACAACGAGGAGAATTAAAACAATGTACCTTGTTGCACCTCTATCAGGTGACCTAGAATTTTGATGCATTCCCAGGTTTATGATTCTTGCCAAATGTGGGAATGTGTCAAAATCTATGAGTGGATATGTGTGAACACCCATGCTCCACCCCGGAACACCTTTCCAGGGTAGAGTAACGCATGGCAGCGACATGCGCTGACTCACGCTACTCAGGATTTACCAAGCAACGCAGGCCATGCAAAGTTGCCTTGCGTTGCTTGGTAAACCTGAGTTAAAGGTTGTATTGCCCTTGCAACACCAATCATGATGCAAGGGAAACGCAATCCAATGATAAATCTGGCCCATAATATATCACATCAGGGGTGTTTATGGGACTAGATTGGTGCAGGTGCCAAAATCGTATCAATGTCAAAAGTGTAGTAGCAATTTTGGCAGTGGAATTTAGGTCTCGAAAAGTATGTTGTTGGTTGTTAATTTGTATGAGGAGAGATGCGTGGTACAGTATAGATAATTGGAGTTTGTCAAAATGTGAGTATAGGATTGTTGTTCCAACACATTTATGCTAGGAATGGAGGTCGGTAAAAGTAGGATGTTCCAGGCAGTATCTGACCTAGAATGGTTGCCTGCTTTATGAGGCAGAAGGTGGTGGAACAATGTTCAAGACGGAACCGGGGGTCATTAGTGAAACATTGGTGGGTAATGGTGGTAGGTGATGCAGCAGATTGAAGACTGAAACCTCAAAAAATCAGGTAATAAATCAGCAAAAGTTGAGCACTCAAGGCCTGACAGTCCCTCCAAAATGGCTGCCTAGATTATGGCCTGCCAACACCTCAGCACACTTTTATTGCTTTCTTCCAATTATTTTAATGGTATTAAAGTGGAGGCCACTTTCATATAAGACAGCAAGGCGAATAGTAGGATATTTACACAAATATTTCAGAATTGCTTTCAGAAATTCTCTAAAAAGTTGCTTCTGAATCCAGCACGGAAATTCGGGATTCTTAGTGAAGGTCTTGAATTGGGTCTCCATCAGTCGATGGGCCCTTCATTTTGTGACATGTAGGGGCATATTAGCAAGGAAGTGGCAGAGAGAGGCCTTAACGCTTCTCTCTGCCACTTCGGAAACGCGAGGCTGCGCGATATTATCAAGGATATGGTGCAGCCTCGCATTTCCTCCTGTGAATGCAGGCATCCAAAGTGCAAGGGTGTCGACGAGCAGGGATGTTTGTTTATGTACAGGAAGGTGTCTCTTCCTGCACATAAACAAACCTAAAATGCCAGTTTGTAACTTACGTGTGTACTGATTCATGCAGCACACATGTAAGTTACAAAATGGCATTTTAAACAAGCATTGGCATAGCCAATAGGTCTCGCTTTTGGGACCTTCTAAGTATTTAGTTATGCGGCACAATATCCTTGGTGCAGCAACATCAACTATTGCGTGGCTAAACACTTATAAGATCTCAAAGGCGAGACCTATTGGCTATGCCAATGCTTGTTCTTTTTGTTCAGGGTCAAGGGTGAGTGGCAGGGAGGTGAGGAGTGAATGCCAGGGGTGACAAGGCTGACTGTCAGGCCATGGGGGTGAAGGGTGAGTGCCAGACAGTTGAGGAGTGAGTGCCAGGGAGATGGGACGTAAGCGTCAGGAGGGTCAAGGGTGAATGGCAGGGAGGGGAAGGGTGAGTGCTGAGAAGGGGAAGTATGAGTGCCAGGGGTGAGAGGTCGCTGCCACGACAGAGGGGTGAAGGGCTAGTGCCACGGTGGTGAAGGTTGAGTGCCAGGTCAGGGGGATGAAGGGTGAGTGCCAAGAAGATGAAGGTTGAGTGCCATGGAGGTGAGATGTAAGAGTCAGGTGGGTCAAGGGTGAGTGCAAGGGAGGGGAAGGGTGAGTGCAAGGGGTGAAGGGTAGATGCCAGGCCAGAGGGATGAAGGGCTAGTGCTATGGAGGTGAAGGGTGAGTGCCAAGGGGGCGAGTAGTTAATGCCAGGAGGGACATGGGTGAGTGTCAGGGAGATTAATGATATGTGCCAGGGAGGGGAAGTATGAGTACCAGGAGGGTTGAGGGTGAGTGTCAGGGAGGTGACAGTTGAGTGTCACAGAGAGTCAAGGCTGAGTGCCAGAAAGGGAGAAGGGTGAGTGCCAGGTGCCAGGAATGACTGCCAGGCCTGAGGTGTGAAGGGTGAGTGTCAGGGAGGTGAGGGGTGAGTGACAGAATGCAAACAGTAGTGATCTGGGGTCTAGAAGGAGGTGCGAATATCATCATCCGGTGTGTGCCAGGCTGGGACGCACCAGTGCCAGTCCAGACTTGGGAGGATGCAAGAACCTCTGAAAGGCGATGCCATCTCACTCGAAACCTTAGTACAGAAGTGGGGTGCGCAGGAGAGAGTACCATCTTCAAACAAGAAACTATTCAAAATCCTGAAAACTCCACTTATTGGTCTTGCAACCATATGTGGAAAATAATTAGCAAATGAATAGGGCTTCCGTAGCGGACTTGCAGCTTGTTACAGCAACTTATTGAGATAAAGTTTGCATTGCAAATAAGCCACAGTTAACACAATTTGAATTAGTAACGGTAAGATTCGCAATGAACTAGAGACACGTTAAAAAAGCACCCCAGTATTGAACCGAGGATACAGAATAATAAAAATGGGGGCAATATTGGTCTCCTTTTCACAGCTGACAGCCAAAACAGGGTGTTGTGGAGGACTCGGATTCTGGTGGAATCAGAATTTTTAAAAGAGTCAATTTTTCATAAAACTTTTTTTTTTTTTAAACAACTCTTCTGGACACACTAGCGTATAGTGCCATGTGAGTGCCACTGCCCTTCTCCTATGACACAACCTCTGTGAAACAAACCGATTAGAATAACTGTTTGCTGTTTAAAACTAAGTGGGGCACGAATGCAGTTTAGCATTCTGGTTTTTGCTTGAAGGAAGGATAAGAAACCTGGTTATCTTTGTCTGTACCACCGATATCTATGTGGATCGGAGAAAACGCATGGAGTGGTATGGTTGACAGGAGACGTGCAGGCTGCTTAAATATTGCAGAGATTGGATTGGTTGTCGTTGTGTGGTTGGGTGTGGTTGTGTGTATGTGGTTGTGTGTGTGGTTGTGTGTGTGGTTGTGTGTGTTGTGTGTGTGTGGTTGTGTGTGTGGTTGTGTGGTTTTGTGTGTGGTTGTGTGTGTGTGGTTGTGTGTGTGTGGTTGTGTGTGTAGTTGTGTGTGTGTGTGGTTGTGTATGGGTGTGGTTGTAGTTGTGTGTGTGTGTGTTTGTAGTTGTGTGCGTGTGGTTGTGTGGGTGTGTGGTTGTGCGTGTGTGTGTGTGGTTGTGTGTGTGGTTTTCTGTGTGTTTGGTTTTGTGGGTGTGTGTTGTGTGTGTTTGTGTGTGTGTTTGTGTGTGAGGTTGTGTGGTTGGTTTTGTGGTTGTGTGGTTGTGTGTGTGTGGTTGTGTGTGTATTTGTGTGGTTGTGTGTGGTTGTGGTTGTGTATGGGTGTGGTTGTGTGTGTGTGGTTGTGTGTGTATTTGTGTGGTTGTGTGTGTGGTTGTGTGTGTGGTTGTGGTTGTGTATGGGTGTGGTTGTGTGTGTATTTGTAGTTGTGTGTGTGTGTGGTTGTGTGGATGTGTGGTTGTGTGTGGGTGTGTGGGTGTGGTTTTCTGTGTGTTTGGTTGTGTGTGTGTGTTTGTGTGGTTGTGTGTGTGGTTGTGTGTGTGGTTGGTTTTGTGGTTGTGTATGTGGTTGTGTGGTTGTGTGCATGGTTGTGTGTGTGGTTGTGGTTGTGTGGGTGTGCTTGTGTGTGGGTGTGGTTGTGTGTGTGGGTGTGGTTGTGTGTATGTGAGTGGTTGTGTTGTGTGTGGTTGTGGTCGCGGTTGTGTGTGTGTGTGTGGTTGTGTGTGTGGTTGTGTGGTTTTGTGTGTGATTGGGTGTGTGGTTGTGTGGTTGTGGTTGTGTTTAGGTGTTGTGTTTGTGGGTGTGGTTGTGTGTGTGGTTGTGTGTGTGTGGTTGTGTGTGTAGTTGTGTGGTTGTGTGTGTGGTTGTGGTTGTGTGTGGTTGTGGGTGTGGTTGTGGTTGTGGTTGAGTGTGTGTGTGTGTGTGTTTGTGTGGTTGTGTGGGTGTGTGGTTGTGTGTGTGTGGTTTTCTGTGTGTTTGGTTGTGTGTGTGTTGTGTGTGTTTGTGTGGTTGTGTGTGTGGTTGTGTGTGTGTGTGGTTGGTTCTGTTGTTGTGCGTGTGGTTGTGTGTGTGGTTGTGTGTGTGTGGTTGTGTGGTTGTGTGCATGGTTGTGTGTGTGGTTGTGGTTGTGTGGGTGTGCTTGTGTGTGGGTGGGGTTGTGTGTGTGTGAGTGGTTGTGTGTGGTTTTGTGGTTTTGGTTGTGTGTGGTTTTGGTTGTGTGTGGTTGTGGTTGTGGTTGCGGTTGTGTGTGTGTGGTTGTGTGCGTGGTTGTGTGTGTCGTTGTGGTTGTGTGGATTTGGTAGTGTGTGGGTGTGGTTGTGTGTGTGTGGGCGTGGTTGTGTGTGTGGGTGTGGTTGTGTGTGTGTGAGTGGTTGTGTGTGGTTGTGTGGCTCTGGTTGTGTGTGGTTGTGTGTGGATGTGTGTGGTTGTGTGTGGTTGTGTGTGTGTGGTTGTGTGTGGTTGCAGTTGTGTGTGGTTGTGTGTGGTTGTGTGTGTGGCTGTGGTTGGGTGTGGGTGTGGGTGTTGTGGGTGTGATTGCGGGTGTGGGTGGTTGTATGTGTGTGTGGTTGTGTGTGTGGTTGTTTGTGTTTGTGTGTGTGGTTGTGGGTGTGTGTGGTTGTGTGTGTGTGTGGTTGGATGTGGTTGTGGGTGTGGGCGTGGTCGTGTGGGTGGTTGTGTGTGGGTGGTTGTGTGGGTGTGTTTGGTTGTGGTTGTGTGTGTGGTTGTGTGTGTGGTTGTGTGTGGGTGCGGTTGTGTGTGGTTGTGTGTTTGGTTGTGGGTGTGGTTGTGTGTGTGTAGGTGTAGCTCTGTGTGTGTGGTTGTGATTGCGTGTGTGGGTGTGGTTGTGTGTGTGGTTGTGTGTGTGTGGTTGTGTGTGTGGTTGTGGTTGTGGTGGTGTGTGTGTGTGGTTGTGTGTGTGTGGTTGTGTGTGTGTGTGTGTGTGGTTGTGGGTGTGGTTGTGGGTGTGGTTGTGTGTGTGAGTGTGTGTGTGGGTGTGTGTATGTGTGGTTGTGTGTGTGTGGTTGTGTGTGTGGGGGGTGTGGTTGTGTGGGGGTGTGGTTGTGTGTGTGTATGTGTCTGGCTGTGTGTGTGGTTGTGGTTGTGTGTGTGGTTGTGTGTGTGTGTGGTTGTGTGTGTGTGTGGTTGTTTGTTTGGTTGTGGTTGTGTGTTTGTGTGTGGGTATGTGTGTGTGGTTGTGTGTGTGGTTGTCGTTGTGTGTGTGGTTGCGTGTGTGGGTGTGATTGTGGGTGTGGTTGTGGGTGTGGTTGTAGGTGTGGTTGTGTGGTTGTGTGTGGTTGTGATTGTGTGTGGTTGAGGCTGGTTGTGTGTGTGTGTGTGGTAAAGTGTGTGGTTGTGTCTGTGAGTGTGGTTGCGAGTATGAGTGTGGTTGTGTGGGTGTGTCTATGGGTGTTGTTGTGTGTGTGTGGGTGTGGTTGTGTGTGTGTGGTTTTGTGTGCGTGTGGTTGTGGTTGTGTGTGGTTGTGGTTGTGTATGTGGTTGTGTGTTTATGCATTTGTCGTGAGGAAAGGCTAGGCAGGGAAGGGGGTTGCTACAGAGGAGGAGGGCTGCATGGGAGGGGGTAGTGAGGGCTGCGTGGGAGTGGGTAGTGAGGGCAGAGAGCAAGGGGGTGCAGGAGCATGCTGTAAGGCTTAATGATATATCCAACCAACAAGAGAGTAAGGGTTTCAGAAGTCACTCTCCTACCCCTATCAAATATAATTCAACAACTAAAGAGTCTTTAGTTGTTGAATTGTAAGGCTTAATGAGCCATGAAAGAAAGGAACAAGTAACTTAATGACCTGTGACTGAGGAGACAGATGGCGGCGGCACGCTCCCTTGAAGGCAAACCCTAGGCCAGCCTGAAGCACTTTGAAAACTCACCTACTAAATGTCTCTCCGGGCAGCGCATGCGCTGGCTCAGCGAGACTTAAAAAAGGTTTCTTTATATACAGGTAGGGATACCTTCCTGTACATAAACAAACCATGGCATTTTGCTTTTTCCATGTGTGCTGTGCAAGGCAGCACACATGGAAAAAGCAAAAAAGAGGAGAAATAAAGCATTTCTCCTCTTTTCGCCATTTTAAGACTAGGATTTTCCTGGTCTTAAGTTCAGCGCTGCCATCTATTATCCCCACCCTTGATAATAGGTGGCAGCGTCAGATTCAATGGGTGTTGCGGTGGAACGCCCACCACAACACCCACTGCACGCCCCCTTTCACGCTAAGCTTAGCGTGAAAGGGGCCCTATTATCAAGGCAGCGTTTAGCCACTTAACGTGACTTTAAGCCATGTTAAGTGGCTTAACGCTGCCTTGATAATAGGGAGCTGACCCTATCGCCACCACGTCACAAAAAGTGACTTTGTGGTGGCGATAGGGGTTTGATAATATGCCCCGTAGTGTGGTATTTGATCTTCACCCATGTGATCCACATCATCTGCTAGTCAATGTCTTCTGATATTCTTTGTGAGTTCATTCTGTGGCCAGCGCAAAGATGTGGTCCTTGAGGTAACTGCAGCACTTGATAGGCGTAGGGATTTGATACTCATTGAAAATGTTCCCGCCCACTTACTTCAGGAATTAAACGCCATTGACAAGGAAACAGGACAACTGATTGCCAACTGTTCTTTTCAAAAGCTTTCAACCAGTCACTGGTGGAGAGGTGAGCAAGGCCACAGAAATTGATGTATCATTCTCCTCTAGCTGAATCTGAATTCACAAAGCACTGCATAACTGAACCACAACTACAATACCCTAATCAGAGAAATTATAGTAGACACATCCAAACTCATAGGAGGAGAGGATGGAAGATCATAGGAGACTTCCACCAGATTACCTGGACCCACCATGCAAGAGAGCCCCATTGGGGGCATAACACTCACGCTGCAACCACCCCACCCCCCCCAAAACCCCATCTGACCAAAGGGTAGTTGAACAACTGCCCTCTAAGGAGACCCTCAGTCAGACCCCCCAGTATTTCGCGTTTTGCAAAAAAATCGCGAAATCAGCACTTTTGTAAAAATGCTGCCATTTTTACAAAATGCCCTCAAAATATGTTTAAACAAAAAACTGCAGTTCACCCTCTCTTTACTGGCTTTGTGCTGCCACTGAGCCAGGGCATATTATCAAGCCCATTATCGCCACTTTAGCGGCAGTTACCTGCCGATACAGCAGCAATCATTTTATCGCCTGTTCTTCATTTTATCGCCTGTTCTTGATAATATGCCCCTAGGTCTCCAGCAGTGACAGAGCACAATCCTTAGGTGTTTTTGTGGCGGGCACATTCTTTTGTCCACCGCAAAAATAATGCGAATTTTGAGGTTTTGGGCCGCAAATGTTGCTTTTTTTTTGCCGCGAAATTTGCCACTCAAAGCTGCAAAATCCTATGGGTCTGCTCAGTAGGGAACCCCACAATTGAGCGGATAAGTGCCTAGAAGCTAAATTACTGTTGAATGATGCATCATAGAGAAAATCTCTGTCCTATATAGTTGTTATGGATGTAGTCACTGTGTACGTCTGGTGACAGGCCGGCCTCTGGAAGCACTCCTGTGTTGCTGTAATTCAGACCGGCTTTGGGTAGTGCATGCTATATGTTGGGGCTGTGCTGACTTTCATGTAAAATCTATATTTGAATAATTACAATGGTGTAATCTCGTTTTCTACTCAGGAAGCTCTATGATCATTAATAGCAGTTATTAGGTTTTTCAGTCTCCTGAAATTTCTGCTTTTAATACCTGCTCTGCAGTTATTGCCTTTTACATTTATAATGTACAAATGAGTGTCATTGCCATCATTTGTCTGATGGGAACGTTTTTTAATTATATTGCTTCTCACCCAGCTCTCTGCTTCTTACTAAGATGTGCAATAATTAGTTCTCACTATCCGCCCACCATTTCCTAAACTCTCCACGCGCTTTAGTCACATCAATTTGAAATATTTAAGTAACTGGTGATGGTTCAGGGGATTTCCCAGTTTGGCTACTCATCAATGGAGTGTTACTGAATGTAGAAACTGCAGTGGCATATCACGAATTGTGTTAAAACCTTTGCACCTGTTGTAGGGCAATACCAAGATCCCCTTCTGGGCAGTGAGCGCCAGCCCCTCTCCACCACTACCTGCTGGTACTCCTCCAGTGATCACCCAAAGCGCCAGACAGTCCACTCCTCTGCTTTGCATCTTAGCTGCCACGGAGACCACTCTCTGCCCACTCTGTGACTTTTCCGATAACCCTATTTTTTTATATATATATATATATATTTCTTTTTTTTACATTACATATTCCGCCTGCTGACTTTTTCAGAGAAGGGAAAATAAAGGGGTAACTTTTGGATACAGAAAGACTGATAGCACAGAATGCAATGCTCAACTAAAACTCACGAATACAGAGAATAGAATGTCCGCTTCCTACACCGTGCAGTCCTTGCGTTGAATAGTGTTCCACAAGTAGCACAGCAAGGATGCCATAGACCCTGGTCAAAGCAAGGAAAAATGCACTGTTGACTGCCTTTGGGGTTGCAATTACAACAAATATCAGGGTTCAAATGGGCTCTGCACTCTGGTGCCACTGCATGGTAGCTGCAACCCTGTGTTCCAATTGGTCAAAGCTGCTACGTATCACAGGTCAATATGTGACCAGCTACAGCAACACAAGGGTTTCCTTTGCATTCTGGGATTTGTAGTCATTGTTTTTCAAAGGCTAAACAAGACTACAAGTCCTAGAATACTAAGAAAATACCTGGACCAGCACAGAGTCACGCGTCAACTTTGAAAAACTTTGCAGGGCTGCTTGCTACACCTGCCTTACTAGCACCACCCAAGGCTGCATTGTACTACTTCATCCATAAATTTGAGACATTTGTGAGGTTATCATTGAGGAGTTATGTCATTAGAGGCAGGAATCTAAAGCACAGCCAGAGCCACTGGAATTATGCAATTCTGATCTTTTTCTCACATAATGATGGATTTGCTGCATTTTTACCCAAAAAATAGCTTTTAGCTCAAACGGATCAAAATGTACTAAAAATGTGGCAACTTGAGACAGCGTGCAGTGGAAGGCCCTAAACAATGTTTAACTGGTTATCTTTCAGCTGCTTTTTTCTGTACTTAGTTGTTAAACTAGTACAAATGAAGTGAAATATTTTGTCCCAGAAAGTATTACCAAATGTAAAAATTACTAAATAATGAAGTAATTGTATCAAATAATGTGCTGCGTTATGCTACATAATTTGCTTTTTCTTGCCACATAATTCAGTCACCCCTACTGCATAATTTAGTGCTCCCCTGCCGCATAACTTGAGTGGCCATGGGCATACCCAAGTGGCCTTACTTCAAGCGATAGATACCTTTACCTAATCCATTAAATTGCTTTCTGGGACTCACAGTTTTGCATTTACTATTTTAATTAGGGACTTAAATATCCAGCCATACAAAGTGCTGTGACTAAAAGGCCAGCTACATAGCATCTACGCTGAGAGAGGACCAACTCAAGGTATTTTGCCAAACCATGCCACCTGTGAGCAGCATGGTGTCAAGGACTAGGGCACCTCAACAAACGTCAATAAACAGTGCATTTCTGGCACACAGCATAACGGGGAGACCTGGCAAATACGTCACTCCGATGCAAAGTCTGTTTGCCAGTATTAAAAATAATTCAGGCGACCCTGCTGAATTTGTAAGAGCGCTCAAAGCCTGTTTACCAAACAAGCGCAGGCGCACTCGTGTGTGTGGACAAACTCGGCCACAGATTAACGGGCGCAAGAACACCGGGCTTCGCTCAGTCATTTGCACAAGGAAGCGACGGGTGAGCACCCACTGTCTGCATAGTCAAATAGCGCACAAAATGGATTTCACTGGCAAAGCGGGCACCCTCGACCCACGGCAGCAGGCATGCAAAGCAAAAGGCGCACTGGAATCTGCATAGCTTCCATTGGTGCAGGAGCTGCAGTGGCACCGGGTTCCAGAGGTTGAACAAGGGCCCGGGTCACTGGCTAAGCCCCTAAGTTGAGTGTCCCTGTGCAGGTGAGACGCCTCCAACGAGTCCTGGCTTTTAAGACGGCAGCATTCGGGATTCCAAGATTGTAATCCAATTATATCCATTTTATACAAATGAATACAAGGTGGTGTTGACTTAAAAAAATACAGGGTTATTTTAAAGTATGGGGATTGACATTGGGCCACTTGACAGCTGTTCCGTGTGACTTGAAGGAACGGTTCACAACCTCTGTTTCCTTCTGTCATTGAGTTGCTTGTTTGTGAACTGGATCCAAAAAAGAACAATCCCGCAAGTGGTGCGTGCTCACGCGCCACAGCGAGACATGTGGTTTCAATTATCGCGCCCGTGTCTGGGCACGATAATTGAACCCACTTGGCAGCGGTGCGCGTAATAGACACCAATAGCCCATGAGCTGAGCACTGCACCCACCTTTGGCCAATTGCGCGCTGTCTTTGATAAAAAGATGCACGCAAAGACCAATAGCATGGGCCAAAAGGAAAAGCACACGCATGAGCCTGTGCGATTCCTAGGTCCGTTTTGAAACACCCTACAAGAGGACTCTCGCTGCGCGTGCAATGCTGCGCACTGCAACGCAGGCGCGAGACATAAAAAGGATTGACATGTATTTATATCCTATGTTTGTATACAACAATACATAATTCAAATCAAGAAATATTTCAAAATCAGGTAGATTATCAGCAGTGACTGACATTAATTCAAGCTTGTACTGATTATGAATTATTCCTCTATATCTGTATTATGAAGTGTAGTTCCAAGCTACTGCTACAATATGGCAAATTCTGACTAAATTGCCTAAATACTGATATTAATTTATGCGTCTGAATTTAATACAACACCAACTTAGACAGGGTCTCTAATTTTATTAATGTTTTTCTATCAGCTAATGTGGAGATATCTTTCTGATCTTGATGCTTAATAAGGAAAATCATAGGTTATTTTCGGAGCAGCAGGTTTTGCTTTTGTTATTTAGTACAAGGGTAGCAGAACTTCTGGGCAGTACACCATATGCTTGATCATCTGTAAGTGAAACGTAAGAGAACTGTTTTAACTGTTGTTCATGCTTGACAATACATGACATGTGGTGTGTGTCATGTATGCTGCTATTTTGTGCAATATTACTGATGTTATGATTAGATGGAGGGTTGCACGTACAGTTGCACATTGTTTGTTGCACGTGTCTCTTAACTTGCTGTGTGTCATGTCAAATGTGTGACAGGGGATGGTAAATTGCTGGCCTTGAGTTTCTGACTGAAATGTGTATTGGCTTGAACTCTGTTATGGATACCGGGGTCTCTTTTATGTATGGTGCACACTTTCCCTTTTTGCGCATGGCACAACTTGGAGTCGGTGCAAAGGACACAAACATGGAAAGTGGGACCTATTACATAGACGGTGCTGAACCCATGACTACCACGTACACATGCTGCCACGAGGGCAGCACCTTCAAGTGAAATGCATAGCAGCTTTCAATCAGCTGCTCCATATTTCACTGTGCATACTGAAGGCCACATGCAATGTGAGAGGGGATTTCATGTTCCCTTGAAGGCGGGTGCAGTGATTGGCTGCACCTGCATGCAAGGTAATGTCTGTGGTAGCCATGGAACACCCATTCAGCCCACCTAAGGGCTGCTCTTAGTGGGCACACTGACAGTGCACCACCTCCAAGGTGGTGCACTGATGGTGTGCATAATGAGAGCTTCTTGGCATCTGGGCCTGTGATATAGTGCAAGTGTAGAGCCAATGGTATTTCCTCATTTGTATGGAGCACACCACCATGTAAGAGTGGAGACGCCCCCTTCGGACAGCACTATTGTTTTATGGGCACCAGCCCTATCAGCATCTGCATCATGCATCTGTGGACACCTCTGTAATTACAAAGTCCCCTGGGTGCGTGCATAGAGGGCAAATAGGCCCATGGCACACCCAGGGCACTGTTACGCTGCCAATGTGTATGTACCTTTCTACTGTAAGTTGTGTGCTTATAGTGGATATGTGTGTTATCCTTTGCATAAAACTTATTGTGTTAGTATTATATGAGGCCCAGAGATGTGTCAGATGCCCGGCTATTGTTACAGAGTATTGGAATGTGAATTATTTAAACGTTGCTTACCTACAAGTAGACCATTGCCATATTGTCCGTTTTGGAAGTGGTCGTTGATGATGCTGTTGTGGAAAATATATGCATAATGCCCACTATCAGGATATTTGCCCAGTTCATTGGTGAAGAAGAGTTCCCGTTGATCCACAATGTCCTGGACACTGATTGAGTGGGTAGGTTTCCTGTTATGGTATAGATGGGCAGGTGCTGCAGGAGGGAGCAGTTGTACATGGGTTCAGTCCATTTCCCCAAGAACATGTGGAAAGCCTGTGATGCCATAGAAGCCTTGTTTTATCTCCATCTCCATCTGCTGATGTTGTGTTTTGGGGAACTGTAGGTACTGTGGTGTGAGGTGAATAATGGCATCCAGGACGGATGGAGGACGGCTGAAAACGATGCCCAGGAGACACCTGCCACTGGTGCTGCTGTGGTCTGGAATGATGCGGAGCCCAACATGTGTAAGACGGCCAGGAGCTTGGACTGTGGTGGGATGTTACAGACCCTGTCAGTTGGTAGCTGTAGCCGTGGTGACATCTGATGCAGCAAGGTCACAATGGATGCCCTCCTGAGGCAATAATATCTTATGACATCTTCATCCCTGAGCCCAATGAGGATGGTCCTCTGGCGATAGATGCGCTCCCTTCTCCTGGGCTGCCTTTGTGGTGGTGGAGGTGGGGGCGGTTGTGTTATTTGGTCTGCTGGTGGTTGTCGTCTTCTCTGTCCAACTCCCAGCTGCAAGATTAGGAGGTCCATATTGTCTAATTTGATGCCAGACTGTTCGGCCAGGATTCTCTTTTATTTCTATACTACATTTTCTACTCAAGGGGTTGTGAGGCACAGGGTTTCTAACGCACTTTTCAAACTCTGTGATGCAGCCCGGAGATGCTTCTTCATTGCATTGGGTTGAAACTAACCCGACCAGAAGAAGTAACAGTCTCACAGTAGCTAAATTGTTGTTGAGGGATTTATTCTCTAGGTTCAGTTTCCCGAAGTATCTGAAGTCCGACTGAGGGACTCATTTTAATACTGAGGTCCTGAAAATGTCATGTGTGGCATTACAATTAGTGCAGAAACTACATTGGAGTTACCGACATGAGGCTTCAGGAATAGTGGACAGGTGAATGGCATGCTGAAATCCAGACTAGCTTAAGTGTGTACATCAACATTTTTAACAGGGCCTGATGCTTTGCCCCTTGTGTTGATGAGTCTTCGCAGTGTTCCTGATTGTAGGACAGCATTGTCCTCTCACAAAATAATTCTGGGATGAACAATGAGATTGCCAGCTTACCTGCAAATGCGCTTATGAACATTACAGATTACATGATTCTTGATTACTGCAAAGGACTGGCTCATGTGGTGCATTCTGTGTCTCATCAGGTTGGAACCTCCACAGTACCACCACATTAGGAGCACTGCCATGACATCAGGCCCGGCGACAGGGTTCATGTGAAGAAGCATGCTAGGAAAACGTGCTTAGAATCTCATTGGCGTGGCACTTACCAAGTTATTCTAGAGACAACCACTGCTGTCAAGTACAGAGGTCTCCTCAAATGGGTGTACACTGCCCATACTCACAGATTTGAAAGACCCCTTGATGATGTAACAGCACCTCTCCTAAAAGTGACTGTTGTAACCAAGAGAAATTGGAAGTTGGTTAAATAAGCTGTAAGGGACTACGGAGAGTCTGAAATAGCACATGTTTGGTCCGAGTGGGGTCTTGATGAGTCAACAGTTGAAGCTGAGGCAGATGTCCTGTCCTGTGGTGTTGACTGAGCCCAATTCCGACCCTGATGAAGGGCCTAGTGCTGTAGTAACATGAGCGAAGGCTGGAGAATGTTGGCCAAGAAGGCAGGAGAATGAGAGAGAAAGACCGAGATTGTCTGAGGGACATGTGCCACACACTATTCTATTTGAATGTGAAGGGCTTTCACTCAGGAGGTCCAAAAGAGCTAGAGGTCCCCTGTTGAAGGTACATGTCACTTGAATGGACATTATAACCAAGTAAGGAGGGTCACAGTTCCATCCGAGTGTGTGCTGTGAAATCACGCCCACAATCAGATAAGGGAAAGAGTGAGGTTAGAGATCCTAGAGAAGGAAGAGAAAGCTAGGTATGGTCTTGGACCCTCTCAAGCGAAGCAAGAGGGGGCGGGGGCAAAATTTTTTTGTCTCTTGTTGCCCTCAAACACACCGAAGGATGTCATGCTTCATCATCGGGTGGTGCTCCTCGTTGGGACGGTGCTGCAATACCCTATGGGTCCCCTGAAGAGTCGCTTTATCGGAGATCTTTTAAGAGAACAGCCGTTTGATGAGTGCGGGTATGCAGAGAGGGTCCTACTTTAAGTGACGTGCAAGTGGGGGGTGGATAAAAATGGCTAGGGGATACCAAAGGGCAGTCATTTTATTAGTGAAGTATGGGTTCCCCTGTCATGTTAAAAAACCGGAGGTTGTGTGTTACAATATGGGTAATAATGTACCCTGGGTAACATAAAGTGTGGTCAGGTCGACATGTTTCGCGCTGGCGTGGTCAGGTAGATCCAATGCACTTCATCAGGAACAGTGCAGAGAACAATGGTGACAGTGTAGTCTAAAAAAGGTGCAAGTGTAGGTGTAGGGGGTAGCTAGCCCCCATGTAATGCTGGAGGTGCACACAGTTCTAAGCTCCTACTAGAGCGCCGTAGTGACCAGACAAGTAGTCTTCTCTCCAGTGAGACCTAGAACAAAGGAAAGGAGAGGCGGACAAGAAATGCAGGAAACAATCAATGAAAAATGAAATTTAATTAAAAAAATCATAGCCTGAGTCAATGTTGGTGGTTGACTACAGTCCTATGATTGGTCATAGTGAATTAGGGTGGTAAACCGGCATTCGCCCCATCTGGGCCACGGTAAGCTGCAAAACTGGCCAGGAGCCAGCAAAATGCTGTCCCATGTTGGTCAGGTCCGGCAAACCTGGCAGTGTTTCATTGCCGATATGTCAGTGCTCCTCATTAACCCCAAACATGCAGAGACCATGTCCGATAGGGTGCTCAGCAGGAAATGCCCGGTGTTGCCTCAATCCCTACGAAAAGTAGAGAGAGTGCATGCCAAACAAGTCACTCCCGTGGCTCTTCGTGCAAACTGACCAAGTTACATTAAGTTCCCCCTGGTCTAATATACCTCACCTAAATACTGGTGGAGCATTACTCCATGGGTGGTGGCGTAGGTATCACCGTCAAATCACGGTCTGCAACACCGGGCATTTCCTGCTGAGCACCCTATCGGACATGGTCTCTGCGTGTTTGTTTAAGGGACATCAATTCCAGATTATCACTATTTATAGTCTTGAGGTTGCACTTATTGCCTTTCTAATGCTACTGAAACTGAAAGTACTTCATCAATACACTTCCTTTTGGAATTCAGTATCTGTATGATGCTTGATTTGCATTTATTTGAATTACTTGCTCACTTGCAATAAGTCTACTTAACTTTAGCCATTGATTCCTGGTCCTTATTGTGTTGCCGAATGGGATACACAAATTTAAATTGTTTTGTTGAATGCTAACTCCTTTTGCCTTTCAGTCAACCAGAAAGATTTATTGGATGGAAATGGTAACTGCGTTCCAACGCACCATCACTGTTTAGCTCCATTTGGACAATGAAAGTTCTATTTTTATCAAGTGAAATGTGTGGTCAAAGTTTTCAGCCATGTTTGTTCAGTTTTCAGCCATGTTGGTCACTGTTTTGGAACATGTCGATGTGGATGGGAGTTACCAGCACACACTTGGAATTAGATGTGGTGACTGACTAATATAGTGGATAAAAACTTCGAAACAGTAGAACTCAGAAGCAGTTTGAACCTGACATTTATTCGCGTCTGGTAAAAACCTAATTTGTGGAAAATTCAGTCAGTCATTGCATGACACACTCAACAGTGCATTCCACAATTGACATACTTTTGTCAATCCTGCTGCAAGCCACATAAAACAAGGGACTCGATTAAAAATGTAAAACAACTTTTATATTTGATCCACATTTTAACGCAACTTGAAGTACGAGAAATGCGTTTGCACAGAACAAACAAGCCATACCAGACCTAAAACACACCAAACAGTCATATACTGAGATTTAAAAAGTAGGTACATTTGCAATTTGATGCTTAACTTAATTTACTGGCTCGCTAACTACTGCGCTGATTGTCTGTGAATAAGGGCTGAGAAGAGCAGCAATGACGTAGTTGCGGCGTACAACTTGATTAGCCTTGAAGATCACCTGAAAAAGAAGCAGAAAGTGACATTAAAGTACAAACAAATTCAAGGTGCGAAAATATATGTGAAATGCTTTGTAGCTGCACCCCAAGCAGGGTCCTATCCGTGGGTTATCATCTTAAATATAAATCTCTTTCTTAGTGTAACAATAATATTGATGACATTTCTGGCAATAGATTCCTGATTTCATATTCTCTACTTCTTAAATTGGAATTTGTATGTTTGCAATCATTTAATGGCTTTTGTAAATTCATTTTTGTGCCTAATTTTTTTATTAGTTGAATACAACAGTTGCCAGGTCTATATGTGGACATTTCCCCACGGATTTTGTTCGAAATCTTGCCACATCTCGCAGATTACCTTCATTAGGGGCATGGTGTCTGAAAAACTAAGACCGTAATTCACAAATCCAAGCAATCGCATATGTTACTATTCCACCACAGAAAGTTTTAGTGCACGTGGATAGTATAAAAAAAGCAATAAAGTCCATTCGGCATAAATTGCAGATTACCAAGGTATTTACATTTTTTTTTATTAATACATCACTATAATGCAGCAATTTCCAGTTATATTTCTACACTAGCTTACCCGTCGCACGATGCTGCGATCGCAGAAGAAAGGATATTCAAGGAAACTTGTTATGATAACATTAAATTTACATTGTTATTGAAACTTATTCATTTTATTTTTGAAAACATTTCTAAGTGTGGCTTGAGCAGTGCGTCCTCGATTGGCTTCCAATCTTGATTCTGGTTGCTCTCCTGTTTTATTCGAGTGAGCTTGAGCAGTGCGTACTCGGTCGGCTTCCAATCTTGATTCTCTTTGCTTGTTCGTTTGAGAATTACGGGCTTCAGCAGTCTGTATTCGAACAGCATTACGGGCTTGAGCAGTTTGTATTCGAACAGCTTCTAATCTTGCCTCCCGTTGCTCGTCTGTTTCTGAAGCTCATAATGCCTTTTTCTTTCGTGCTTCTGATGTCGATTGACCAATCGATTTCCGTTTGGGGGTCATAACTGTTGACGATGCTTTCAAATTCGCTGTCTATTTCAGTATTCGAAAGATTATGAGGGCCCTGGGGGTTCGATTTAAAAAACCGAAACCTTCGCGGGAGTGTACTCCACAACTTCCCAAAGTTTCATGGCGATCGGATGAATGATGTAGTAATGCATAAAGGCAGACGGACATACTTTTGTTTTTATATATATAGATTTACGCCCCTTTCACGTCCCTCCTACTTGTGAATTGGAAAAATATCATAAAAGCCTTTTTGTGAATCGCGACAAATTTTGCAACTATTACAAGAGCTTTTGTTCTTAAACAAAAGCTCTTCTGCCATTGCATACCCTATTTGGTAAATTGCTTGGTGCAATCGCTAACAGGCTTTGTACATGATGCCTAATGTTCGTTTATGGAGATAAACTTCGTGGGGTGAAATGAATCAGAAGACACATGAACCTGAAGTCTACATCTAGCTTAGTAACACTTGGGGAACAAACTAGTGGAACAAGACACTAGGGCAAACTGAGAAGAATATGTATATGTGAAACAAACGAACATTATAGTCTCCGACTTTAGCAATGCAAATGTTAGTGCAATAGTGCAGTAAACTATTGGGTAGCCCACCAATGGGGACCAAATCCATGGTTTCCTCCACTCCCTTAACTTGTAGTTACTCATGCTAGTTATCACATTTGTGACCGTTGTGGACAAATATAGTTCCCTTAAAATATGAGATTCATATGCTGTAGATTGTAAGGTATAGGGCCACCTACTGTGTTTGAGTTCCTGGGCATTTGTGCGAGTTGACTGGGGCTGTCCAGTCCCTCGTCAAAAAGATACAACCAAGGTGAACAGCAGAAGCCAGAGATGTTGCTCAGGCCTTATTGATGAAGCGAGGAAGGCTTTAAAGTGAAATCTTTGCTATCTGAAGATGTTCTGGAGGGCAGGAGATGAGGTGCAAGTGAGGGGGATACTTTCAGAAAGGTGCCAAGATTGAATAGAGACATAAACATTCTGAGTGTGAGGGAAAACTTGTGGTAGGTCTCTGCCCTCAGCAAAACACACAAGATGAGGGACGACATGTTGCACATTGGGGAACGATGGATTTAGACCCAGATCTCTGTACTGGGGTGAATGTATGACATTGTTCTGCATTCTGTCCATCAACTGTTGTTTTTGCAATTGTCACCCCGAGTAGGAAGGGTATGCTCAGACGTGAGTCCCGTGCTCTCCATGCCACCGGAATCAAACTATCCTGGCTGATGAGGGCTGATAGCCCGAAACCGGTCCTAGGATGCTTGTTTCCAGTCAAGGGAGGACCTGGCTTGGCAGTTCGGGCTGGACAGTTCCTATGGGGCACAGGTTCAAGACTGATTTGCATATGGCTGGGTTCAAACTGGAATGGCATGGTGAGCAAAAAAACGATGGCTTTAGGCCCAGATCTCTGTACTGGGGTGAATATATGACATTGTTCTGCATTCTGTCCATCAACTGTTGTTTTTGCGCAGGTCTCTGCCCTCCCCCAACTCCAGCAATACACAAAGAGGCCTATTCCCAATACACAGCGTCACTCCTTACACCTGCTCCAAGCAGATGCAGGGTTTCGCAGCAGTGGCGTTCTAGAAGTGGCGCAGTGAAATCTTGTGGATTTCACTGTGTCACTTCTATGAGGCTCTCCTGTGTGGGAAAGCCCACCCAGCATACATTATACCTGACGCAGATATTATGTGGCACAGGGCTTTACATGGTGACACAGTTCCCTAGATGTAAATGAGCCGCAATGTAGTGCATTGTTTACGCCGCCACTGCATCACAAAAAGTGACGCAACAGCGGTGCGAAAATATCGCAAGGGGCTTGTAAATCTGCCCATTAGTGTGTACATTTAACTGTCCTCATAAACAATGGCTACAGAACAAAATGTGATTCAGCCTCTCCCATTCATACAGCGTCCTGGTAAACCTCCCTTGAGGTGGAGTGGCTGAGAGTTTTGGAGAACTACCTCATTGCCATCAATGTCAGTAAATATGATGATATATGATGTACTGCCCGGTCGAGCAATCATTTAGGAGAGTATGGCTAACACGTTTTTGACAATTTGTCTGACATGGTAGCACCTCAATCTGGCTTGGCATACGAGAATATAGGATCGGTATTGTGACGCTGTAGCCCAGAACGAGAAACAATATTCAGCTGAACCATCCATAATTTCAGAACAACACAATTCCTTGAAACCGAAGAAGGGAAGGGAGGAGACTATTAAAGAATTAAAATGCCATCTTTATGTATCTAAGTGGCTATGAGTGAAGCTGAGTATTTTGTTGACATTTACTTAATTTGGCAGAACATAGGCTATCGTTGGATACAGAGGAGGGGACTAGCAACCTGCAAGGTGCCCAATCTAACTATTGTGTATGTACTGCTCTCCAATCCCAGCCCTGTGACGAGGATCTCCCCCCGGCTCCCCCAATGAATCTCCTGTGGTCCAGGGACAAATAAATGAGAGTGCCTCACCTGAAGTTGTCAATAACAGCATTTGTCCACCTTTAGCTAAGAGGAAGCCTCAATCGAAGAGCACTGGCACCTCCAAATTCCCAATTCATTCCCAATGGCTATGTAATTCCCCTGATCTCTTCGGTTACTTCAAACTTGGACAGGGGCCATACATTTGGCAAACTTAAGGACAACATCACACAGTGTGTTGCTCCACTGGTGGAAAGGCTCCATAGAATCTGTTGTGTCAGATTTAACCAAGACCAATGTGACTGTTAATGTAGCTATTAACTTTTTACTCTTTGCAGACTCTGGCTCCTCCGCCACTTCCAACATAACCAGTTATGTGTATTCGTATCCTCCCTGCTCTACGCTGATGATGCAGTATTACTGTCCCAAACAGCCAACAGCCTTAAAGTGCTTGTTGACCTTTTTCTTAGCTTCATGGATGAGCTGCAGCTGGATACCAACATCACTAAAACACATTATATGGTATCTGGGAAGAAATCACCAAAACCCATGCCCGTCGCCATTAGGGGGAAGACATTTTCCAGTGTGCCTGCATTTTCTTACCTGGAGTTTACATCCTCAATAGGGAGTAAACCCATTTTTCCCTTACTGCAAATATACCAACTGAAAAGTCTCCCTGTACTGCTGTGTGGTGCTGCAATTTAAGGGTACAGCAACTGTAAGGCCACCCAGCAAGAAGAGAACCGTTTTTGCAGGAAACCTCTGGGTTTGGGTCTAAACAGTCCTAGGTACTGGCCAATGTTCGCGGTTGCAAGGAATCCAAAACCTCAGGATTTCAGCTTTTCTTCACAGTATGGGCTCCACTGACCTCAGCCAAGGGTCCAGGACCTGGGCAGACTGCTCTTATGGATCAGAAAATTACTCCAGGAAAGGGAAACAGGGCTCTGGCAGGTCCATTTGCAGGTCCAGTGCAACAGGCCAGCTCGGCAGTTGCAGGGAGGCGTCTGGAGCTCGTTGTGTCCCTGTTGCTCAAAGCAGGATGACAACCACCTGGCTCTTGGAGCCACTCTTGTACTCATGGGATCAAGCAGCAAGGCAGGCCTCAAGCATCAGGGCAGTCCTCTAAGGGTACAAGGCAAGCTTCAAGCAGCAGAGCAGTCCTCTGAAATACAAAGCAGTCCTATTGGGGGTCCTCTGCAGATCCGGGAGTGAACTGAGTTTGTTTGAGGGTCCAATATTTATACTTGGTGCCAGCTTTGAAGTAGGAGAAACTTCTCGACTTCCGCCTACATTTGGTTCTGGAATTTCATTCCTTGCCCTGCCCAGGCTCTAAGATGTCTCAGCTGACAAATGACTGGTGTCAAGTCCTTTGTAAGGGAATTGAGGCAGCCCCTTTGAAATGTAAGTGGGGTGGAGAACATCCCTGCTCCTCCCATCCTAGCAGAATGGCTGATCCTCCCAACATCGAGGCCCCTTTTGTCTCACTGGGAGGAATACACAAAGGCCAACTGTCAACTAGACCTAGTCATGTAGCCCAGGACACAGGCTTCAGGCGCCAAATGGTTAGGACAAGAAAATTCCAATTTCCTAACAGGGCCATTTTCAGAATTGTGACTTAAAATCTGACTTTACCATTAAAGAGAATTTTAAATTACAAACCATTTCAGCCTAAACATGACATTTCTACCTGTTCCCAAGCAAGAGTTACAACGTATTACTTATAATAAGGGAACACAATGTTATAGTATGGGAAAGGTAGGCCTCACAGTAGTGAAAATATAATTTAAGAGTTTTCCACTACCAGGACATATAAAAAGTAAAGTACATGTCCAACATTTTAAATACACTGCTCCTTACGCTAGTGGCTGGTTACGTCGAATTGGGAGTTTAAAACTGCACACAGGCTGCAACGGCTGGCCTGAAACATGCTTTGAAGTGCTACTTAAGTGGGTTGCACACTTTGTGCTACAGGCCCACCAGTAGCATTTAATTTACAGACCCTGGGTACATGTAGTACCACTTTACTAGGGACGTATAACTATATTAAATGTATCAATCAGATATAGGCCAATTTTACTACGTTTTAAGGAGTAAGAAGAAACACTTTAACACTGATTGTGCACTTTGCCACTATTAACCAGTGTTAAAGTGGGCAAAGTCCTAAAGCCAACAAAAACAAATAGCAACAACCGGAGGGGAGTAGACAAAATGTTTGGGGAAGACCACTTCAAAGACTGTCAAGTCTAACAACAGGAAACTGGTTTGTAAACTGTTAACGCATTGCAATGCAGTAGTCTTTACTTGTTTCCTTAACTGGTGAAAGTTTGTGGTGGTCCTGATGGATACAGGGATGTTGTTTGAGATCCCGGGTGCAGTGATAAAAAAGGGCTGCTGCCTTCTTTTTTTCTTGTTTACACTTTTTAGTCAGAAGCCTGTTGTGTACTGGCTGAGGGTGTACAGAAAGTCACAAGAAATGGTAAGGTATCTGCACGATAAAAGGGGGTACTGGTTGTGATGGTTTGGTAAATTATGGAGCTGGTTTTGAATATGGTGCGGGACAGCAAGGGGAGACAATGGAGTTCCATCAGGATGAGGACAATCCAATCATACTTATACTGGATGAGACATTCTGCAAAGTGTAGAATGCCCTTGAGGTGTGCCAATGTGGAGTCTGGGAGGCCAGGGAATAGACTACTAGGATGATCCAGATGCAAGAGTATATGAGCTTGAACAACAGTTCTAAATTCGTATCAGTAAGAAACAGTTTCATTTTCTTTAAAAGAGTAAACTGTTACAAGGCGGTCTTTGTTTTTTTTTTTGGCAGTGTGTTTCTTACGGGTGAAGTCACTGTCTAAGGGGAATCAAAGTAACTTGACTTTCAGTGGAAGTTGGGGTTTGAAGCCATCAAGGTTTATGTCATTGAGACCAGGTTTGTACTGTTTTTTGCTTGTTGTTCTTGGCTTGATTAGGAGAGGTTCAGGTAGGCACTGGACATCCAGATCTGGATGATGTGCAGCCTGTGTTTGAGATGCTGGCTATCCGAAGCCGGTGCAACATTCATCAAGTAGAGTTGTGTATATCATCTGCATATTGGTGAATATTGATATTGTCATCTGTGAGGTAGAGCATTGATCATTGATGTAATGTGTTGTTGCTGTTTTGTTTGTTTGAACAAGCATAACCTGTGTATTTGTAAAGCCATGGTCACCCAAGAGTATCTTGGCACTAACAGATGTTTATTTCTACCCAACTCAATGGTACTCATTTTATCGCCCTCGGAAGTATTAAAGGCTGAGTGGACACGTTGGGATCAGAACCTGTGACTATGAGGTAGAACACAGGCCCCTACAAGTGGACGCAATAGAACCGGGATTAGAACCAATGACCATGAGGTCGAATAGAGGCCCCTACAGTGGACACATTAGTCCACTAAAACACCAGACTCAGCTAGCAGGGATGTGGTTTTGAAGCTCAGTAGGAAAACTTTGAGGCCCAGATGGACTATTTCTAACTCCAGCAAGATGCTGTGATAAGTTTCCAACATAACAAGGAATCACCTGTCACAAAGCTTTGGGATGGCATGTCCATGGACCACCCTTAAGGAGATAGGTAGATTTACACCAACAAGTAAGAACGTTAAATGCAGCCCAAGAGAGAGACAGCTTGTCCTCCAAAGTGCCTGAGAGCAAGTATAAAGGTGTAGACATCTAGAGCATCATATTGGTCAAGATCGATAAGTAGATTTTGAACAATGTGATCTTGAATGACAATGAAAAGAGTGTTGCCTTAAATACTTAAAACAGTGGTATCTCTTTAGCTAGGATGTCTTATTGGATCATAGAGATGGAAGTGGCAAGAGTATCTGGGACCCCAACACAGGATACATAGTCACTGTAGGCGCAGGCAAGATAGGTTGAGGTGGAACAGGCATCTAGGCACCACTGATGCAGAATGTTGAAGAACTGGAGAGTACTATCCTCCTGAGATGGCAATCTGTGATTTTAGGCAGATGATAGGTTTAATGCCAGTGAGAATGGTTTCCGACTGCGATCAAGTCCTGGAGTAGTTGAATATGATATTCACGTTATTCTCCTTTTTTCATCTTGTTGACCCATTCAACTGATAGGTAGAAGGACCTATAAGGTGATGATTTCCTCAATGTCAAGCGCCTCCTAAACAATGATATTGTGTTTGACTGCGACCTGCCAGACTTCAACATACCTACCTTCCTTGATGTCGGCACTTGACAGTAAACACATCACCATTTATCCCACCTTGGATAGCATGGATCTCAATATCAAAGTGCTGTGTCCACCTTTTCACTTCTGTGATCCTTTCCTGGGTACTCCTCATGAGGAATCCCAGGAAATTGTGGAAAAAACTGTGTTGGGGGAGCACCATCTCCATGACCCTCAAAACTTCTGGTATATCCTTCTTCATGCCTCTGGTAGTCCTCCACCGGTCTCTGTAACTTGATCATCTCCCTATCCTTCAAAGCCAGGATATTTCCTGACAAATTTGGCAATAGTATAGATGATATGAAGTGAGAAGGCACACAAGACATACAGCATGAGGGTCTGTTTGGGCTTTCTTTCTTCCCCAAGCTGGCAACTTCACAAAAAGGGAAGGCTCTTTGTGAAGCCAAAATAGTTTCCTTTTGGTAATCAGTAAAAATGTACTCTTTGTCTCTAAAGACGCTGCATGAAGATGTTTTCGAAAGGTAAGAATAAAACAACTTTTGAAAGGTCAAGCTCAGTTCTTCAGGATTCTGTCACCAGAGGCCAGAAAAAAGAATTTGCTCAACTGCTGCCTACAGGGCGTGATAGGACACTGGTGGCAGTTTTTCCAGCCTATCAGATTTCAATCTGTTGGGCTACATTGTCCCTATTTCTTTTCTCCCTTCCAATATAAAAGGACTGTGAAAACGTTTTCTTATTTTTATATTAGTAGTAGTTGGCACCTACGTGGGACTTTTGACAACAGGAAGCCTAAAGGAAGATGCTCTGGAGTCCAGGGGTGGCCGGCAAAGGTAAGCACAGTGACGCTGAGCGGGGGCAGTGAGGGGACGAGGCGGGGTTGGAGGGGGGAAATCGATAGATTACGGAATAGGTATAATTTAATAAATAAATAATACCTATTCTGTTGTCTGACGACTCCCCCTTCCCCCGCGGCTCCCCGACCTGCCCCACTGCCACACCATGCTTACATTTGCTGCCCGCCGCTGCTGGAGTCTCAAGTTAAGGAAGCTGGGGGCCCGGTAACTATTTCTGTAAGGACAAAGAGGGCAGTAGGCTGTTAGAATGCAATCATTAAACCCAAGATGGGTCATGTAAAGTCAGCTTAGTCAAACCAAGCAACTTTTGGCCACAGGCTAGGGCGGACTGAAGACACTTCCTCACACATCTTAAGGGGATCTTCAAATCTAAGTGCAACCAACTCCACCTCCAAGAATGGATTTTTTTTTCTATTTCAGGAATATTTGCTGGTTCGAAGTATAACTGTAAAATGCGTTCATGATAAATGTATTCATAATGAGTACAATATTGATAGAAGTTGGTGTTGCAACGCAGTATATTATTGACTCTTGAGTGGATTTTCACTTTTTTTTAAAGCAAGAAAGTTGTATAAAAATGCCACACGGCCTAGGCGCTACCTGAACCCATGCACATTGCACCCTATATTACTCACCTGAAATTGGCTTAGAATTGCAAAACGTGCCTCTGGTCACAACTGAAAGGTCCTGGGTCACATAATCAGGCTACTCAGACAGGTACCCCTGCGGATGCAATTTACAACTGCAGCAGACCCTCCAGGTTCCAGGATTTTACTCCATCATAAATTAAGAATGGTGGTGGGACTATAGGCGTTGCTGGAGAAAGAGCAGGGCAGTTTCTTTTCCTTTTTTTTTTTTATTTATTTATTCATTGGTAAATTCAGAAAAACAGAGCAAGTGCATAACAAAATCAATAATGCAGATAGGTACAAAAAGCATGGGGTTACAAAGTAGGAACACGCTATATATTGAAATGGGTAGTTAACATAGTGCCTAGAGAGTATAAAGCATCCGTAAATTAAGTGATTTGAAAAATAAATTCAACCCATATCTTATATTTTTAACCATAGCTAAACATCACTATGATGCAAAATCGAACAAATAAAAAATCAAATAACTAAAAGGAACAAAGGACATAATGCAAGGAGAAATACAGTAAAGAATAGATAATTAAATATTCAAGATTTGGTTTCCACTTTCGATATTATACCATCTAGTAATGGGCTCCCACAGCTGTTTCCCTATTGCCCTCATTTTCCTACCTCTTGTGGCGTAAATTGCAATTTCCTGTTTATAAATGGCAATAAACCGACTAAGCCACATATGAAAGGTGGGGGGTTCTGCATCTTTCCATCTAGCTGCCAAGATTATTCGGAGCACGGCATATCCCAAAAAGATTACCGCCTGTTCTTCCCTATTGTGATCCAAAGAATCATCATGACCTAATAGGAGCAATGTTATAGAGTCTTTAATTTGATGCCCGAAGACTTGGGCCCAGTATTCCAGTATCATAGCCTTAACTGTTACCAATGCCGGGCATTCAGAAAACATATGCAGGAGATTTGCAGGTGACTGATTACATCTAGGACAATTATCATCAGTCCTAAGTCCCCAAGCATACAGTTTAGCTGGCGTATAGTATAGGTTAAAAATAGTTCTATAATATTGGGCCTTTAGATTAGAAGCTATAAAATATTTTACTGAGAAAACTAGTGAGAGATCTATATCTACGTTGGGGTTGGCTAATTTTGCGGGCCAGGATTGTTCCGTGCGTTCAAGGTCGTCAGGGGCGTTTGATATAGGACCCCAATTCTTGTGGACTTTTTCCCTATAATGTCCAGTAATGGTATATTATCTAATAGAATTTTTGGTCTAATATTACAGATGCTAGATGAGATTTGATAGAATTTTAAAAAGTCACGAACGGGAATGTTGTATCTTATTTGGAAGGACTCAAAGGATGATGGAATACTGTTACCCACAAAATCGCCTATTGTTCTAATGCCTAAGAGTTCCCACCTCTGAAATCCGATATCATTAGAAATGGGAGAAAGAATTTTGCATTGCCATAATGGTGTATATTTTGTAAATGTAGGTATGTCCAGATGTTTACGAATAGCTTTCCATACAGCACGTGCATCTAGATTTGTCTTTAATTTAATTTTCTTGTAGTATGATGGTTCTACTTGTCTTAGAAACAGCCCCTTATATTTCTCACCTAAGCTAAGTTCATATATTGATGGAATATATGGGGCTATAGAGATCAAGGTTCTAGATTTGGCCGTTAGAAGAGGGTCCATATGCTGTACTAGCGTTGCCCAAAGATATAGTTTTAGGTTCGGTAGAGCTAAGCCACCTCTATTTTGGGGGAGCGCCAGTAGGGGAAGGGCCCGTCTTATTTTACCATAGCTCCACATAAACTTTGAGATAAGGGAATCTATAGTCTTAATAAAATGTTCTCCCGGTAGTAAGGGGATTGCTCTAAAAAAATATAAAACACGTGGAAATATATTCATTTTAACATAATTGGCCTTTCCTATTATTGAAAGGTGCAGACTATCTATCCTTCTACAATCACTTTTGATTTTGTTAATAAGGGGAGAGTAATTTAAATCGGTAATTTTGCTTACATCCACCGACAGGCATACTCCTAGGTATGTAGCCTGTTTAACCCTAAGTATGCTCTCATAATGGATATTATTAGTGGCTAATACCATCGTTTTATCTCTATTCAAAGAGTACCCTGAATACACCCCAAATGCTTGCGTGATTGTCTCAATTTCAGAGATTGCTTCAGACGGATTGGTGGTTATAACGGCGACATCGTCAGCATATGCCATGACTTTGGTGGAAAAAAGCCCAGTAATGACAGGTTGAATTGCGGGTGAGGTTAATAACTTCTGAATAAGGGGATCAATATATAGGGCGAATAAAACCGGGGAGCAAGGGCAACCCTGCCTTGTACCTCTTTGAACCCTGATAGACTCCGATTCGTCACCAGCTATAAGGATTTTAGCCGTGGGGTTGATGTAAATAGCTTTAATGGCTTGAATAAGATTGTTTCCAAAATTTTTGTTTTCCAAGATGTTCCAAAGAAATTGCCATGATACTCGATCGAATGCTTTTTCTGCGTCGAGGAGGATCATCGACATCTCGCCCCCCGTGGCGCCCATGATGTCAAACAGGGTTATGGCTCTCCGAGTACGGTCTGTGGTGCTCTTGCCAGGAATAAAGCCATGTTGCCACGGGGACACAAGGTGCTCGATGACCCCGCTCAGTCGATTAGCAAGTATTTTAGAATATAATTTTGAATCGGAATTATTCAGGGATATGGGCCTATATGAAGAGGGAAGATGGGGTGGTTTGCCCTTTTTATGAAAAATAATGATATTCGTTTGCTTCCATGATTCTGGGGGGTTTGTGTGGTATTGTACTCCAAGAAACAAATCGAGCAAGAAAGGGGTTATTTGATCGCCCAGGATTTTGTATAGATCTAGTGGGATCTTATCCGAACCAGCCGCTTTACCATTAGCCAAACCAGCTAGAGCTGCGTTCATGATAAATGTATTCATAATGAGTACAATATTGATAGAAGTTGGTGTTGCAACGCAGTATATTATTGACTCTTGAGTGGATTTTCACGTTTTTTTTAAAGCAAGAAAGTTGTATAAAAATGCCACACGGCCTAGGCGCTACCTGAACCCATGCACATTGCACCCTATATTACTCACCGGAAATTGGCTTAGAATTGCAAAACGTGCCTCTGGTCACAACTGAAAGGTCCTGGGTCACATAATCAGGCTACTCAGACAGGTACCCCTGCGGATGCAATTTACAACTGCAGCAGACCCCCCAGGTTCCAGGATTTTACTCCATCATAAATTAAGAATGGTGGTGGGACTAAAGGCGTTGCTGGAGAAAGAGCAGGGCAGTTTCAAAGTGGAACATTGTTAGTCGGAAATCCCACAGAGTCGTCATTTTGTAAGTATTCACATTTTCCCATCCAAAATACATAAAGAACTACTCCAAAAATATTGTATGAATGCCCTCATTCCAATGGCAGTGGTGATTGTGAAATGTGTGCAAGCGTGTTGTCACGATATTGGGAATCCAAGTGGTTCATATAAACCACGCTGACCAGGGATTCTTCCTCCAGAAATTTCATCTGGTCAAAATGAGTGTCGTAAAAAAGTGCAAACTTGTTAGTTTTGCATCTCAGTGGGGCAGAGGGAGGCTAACGTGCAGTAATATTACGTTATTCTGCATTTTAACCTGCAGAAAGATTGGGGAGCTAATATTGCATTGGTGAATAACCCTGCCCCACAGTATTGATATTTCCTTGGGTGGTTCTAACTTCCAAAATTACCATGGATATTTAATGAGAGCCTAAGTGTCCATTTTGTCTGGCAAAGTGACCCAGATAACCCTTGATTTTCCAGGAACAAGCGGAAAAGATGTTTCTAAATAAAACAGAATTGTTTCCATGCAGGGAAGGAAAATCTGCAGACCGCGATGTGCACTTTTCACTTAAAATCAACAGTTCTGAAAAGCATCTGTTTTCTGACCTAGCATTAAACAGAAGAAGTATTTGAAGAAGTGCATGAAGAAGTGGATGCCTGGAAATCTACCAATTTCATAGATTTCCATGCACACCATTGATGAATTTTTGTATCTCTCCTAAAGCAGATACATCTAAAAAAATATATGTGTAAGCCTTTGAGAAGTAGACTTAGGTGCAGATTTACAATCCCCTTGCGCCACTTTTGCGTCATTTTTCCCATGTTAAAAGTGACGCTAAAGTGGCGCAAGGGGCTTGTAAATCTGCCCCTTAGTCTCAGGGCGGGTCTTAGGAACCGAAAAGCAGCCGTCTGCCCTGGCTAAAAAGCTCTAACCAGCCCAGCTCTCTTCATCTCCTCGATCTGCTCCAAGGCTCCAGCCCACCAGGGAAATGCCCGTGGAATAAACGTCCTGCCCAGCCTGGACTGGACTGTACATACTCATTTTTAATAATCGAACCTAAATTGTATTGGTAATACAATTCTATAATGCTGAACATGGCACGACTGGAAAGTTTATGGTAAAAAAATAATTACATGCTTTCTTGAACACAGAAACAGCATAATGAGGTACATGCCTCAGTTTGTTTTGAAGTCTCAGGTGATGCTTCCTGAAGGCACAGTATACCACTTACTTGCACATTTTCGTAGAATGGGGTGATGCTCGCTTTCTTCCAGTACGCCCATGAGCAAAGTTTAACTTTGTAAAGTCCTTCGCCAAATTCTTCGTCTGTTACAAGATCCGGGACCTCACCTAATGTTGTTGTTTTCCTGTTTAAGATACATAAAATAGAGACATATGTGTTTGTATGCATAGTTCTGTAATATTTATCTGATTCCGAGTTATTACTGAACAAAATGAAAAAGTTGATAAATTATATGACGTATTACATTATCAGCATTATTATGTTCGGTATAATCCCGAATTACTATGTCCACAAGTAGGATGGTGGTTAATTTTGCAAAGACTCGTTTCTTCCCCATCCACATTACATTATTAGTATGAACACTAGGGGCAGAATAATGGAAACACTTCTGCATTCACAAATCCTGTTCACCATATATTCACAGAGTTGCAATCACAAAAGTGTTATATGCAATACACTTAGGGGCTTGGCCCCTGCACCACCGGAGCGTCACTTTTTGCGATGCTTTGGTGGTATTGGGTCCTGCTCCATATTTACAAGGCAGTGGCTTAACGCGGCCTGGTTAATATCATTCCCTTTGACGTAGATCTCAGCATTAAAGTGGGTGTTCCCAACAACACCTCTGGCTTTTTGAGACTGCCCCAGATTTACAAGGAATCGGAAATCTGACGCAGCACCAAAAACGTATGCCTGCCCAGGGGAGGTATAAGGGTGGTGCAACAAGGAGAAATAATTGTATTCCTCCTAATTTTTTGCCCTTTCGATTTGTGTTGCATTCTGCAGTGCACACAGAAGGAGAAAAACATCATTAATAATTGTTTTTGTGTAGGAAGGTGTCCCTTCCTGCACAACAACAATCATCCCTGCAATGCAGCCACCCTTGCACCATGGTGCAAGCGTGTCTGCGTTGGTGCTCGGTGCTGTTTGTGCACCAACCAGCACAGGGGTGAGTACAGGAATGCGACGTATTCTTGTGAAAATGACGCAGCTCGGGCAAGCAAAATTGCTTGTGTCACCATTTGGAATGCAAGTAGGGAAGGGTTAAAGAGGGAAGCAATATTGGGTGGGTTTAATTGAGATCACGAAACAACAGATTACTGTTTGTTGCATTCACATGGTGCAACAGTGAGGAGGAGATGAGAAGGTATAACGACTAGGAACAGCATTTAGTATGTGCAGGTACAAATGATTATGGATGTTTTGGGGAAGTTTTCATGACATGGGGGACAGTTTGGTAGACACTGGGTGGCATTGCGTTCCACAGGAGGAGCTTTTGGTTGATGTCGTACATTTAGTTTTTATATTCACAATGTTAAGTAAGACAATGTTTGGGATTTAATAGGCACAGGTGTATGTATAATTGTTTGTACCAAACTTGTATGGATTATAGAGTGTAAGATGTTGTGAGATACTGCAGTTTTTGCTTTACGTCTAAAGTGGTAATATATTATTTGTGTTATTTAATTTGAATTTATAGCTACTCCTCACGAATCGGGGCAAAGCGAATACAGCTGCCTAGGCTGAATTAGGTATTTCCACATGCTACTAAAAAGGCCTGGATAGGCATTATTAGAGCATTTGAAACAAATGGGAAAACAAGCAGACTTTTATGTGCATGGAGAAGGCAAAGAGAAAGTTATGAAATTAAACATGGACTAAAAATTGATTAAAATGGATGATTTAAACCTTTCCGTGCGTCGGACAGCCCCCGTCCGTCCGACGTCACGGTGGGCATGTGCTGAGGACGTCCGGCGGCCGTCCTGACCACGCCCAGTCATAAATCACCCGCATCGCGGCGGAATTCTGGCCGCGGTCAACGGGTTAACTAATGATGGAGTCTTTTGAATATTTTCCAAACTGACTGTGCGACTGGTGGATGGAGCGTAACGTAGCTCCACATGGTATGAATTCACACATCCCTGTGTGCCATGCCTACCAAGCACTGCATGTGGTATAGGTAGGTCATCCCTATGTGTGGGTATATCTGCGGTAGTGGATGAGTTCCTGTGAGATCTAAGTTCACCCATATATATTAAAAGTTTACAGGGACGCCATGATGAGTACATGGGCTGGACACTCATGATGACAAGTTCTCCAGCTACATGATGGCTTCCATATACGCCAAGGTGTTTGGTACTAAACACCTCGTCTTGATAAACCCACACTGATGCCAGTGCTGGATTTATTAATAAATGAACTCAGAGAGCACCTTGGAGGTACCCCCTGAAAACCTAAGTGGAAGTGATATCACACACCCTTTGACCCTAATGAAATCACTGGATATTACATCATATGACCTTTGACCAGGAATGACCCACAGGAAGTGGTGTCACATGGCCTTAACCATGAAGACATCACAATAATTCACAAAGCTGAAGTTCTATGATAACTGCATGATTAATTTAACATAACACAAGTCCATGTCGATTTTGGATACCACCTATATTAGGTTGCTAACATGATCTTTGAGAGTGGTAGAACATAATGAACTAATTTGTAGCATGCAAATGAGCCAGACCTCTTCTATGATGGCTCAGACGAGGGTTGGGTTCTCCCCCAAAAGAAAAGTTTATACGAAATGGGATTAAATAGTGTATTTACAAGGACAATGTTCACCTACATTTGCAAAAAAAGCTGTAGGATCTGAAATGGTCCTTGTGAGAAAATGAATTATCAATTGCGTTGGATGGTAGTCCACTAGAAGTAGTAATGTCACTAACTTGTCAGGTCCAATCAAAGGTTTCGTTAATTTAAACCTGAGCTAAATCCCTTGTAGTTATGGCACAGAACAGACATGCTTAACTTAGAGAACATATGCAAAGCATTTAAAAGTAATTAAATAGTTAAAATGTCAAAAACACAACACAGTAAAAATTCCACTCTAATTTATAAAAATAGGGAAAATATTAATAAACAAAATGACACCAAAATGACAAACATCAATCAGGGACCATGGAAGTAGAGAAGTTTGAAAACGGTTTAAGTCTGAGTCTGAAAAGGGACTTCGCCATTTTCCTGAGAAAAAATTCTTCTCTGCCTGGGACAATCTTGAAAGTCAATCTAATTCTGTGGAACTGCAAACAGAATACTTTTCGCGGTCAGTACTTGAAGATTTTGATAAACCGTTTTGAAAAAATCACCAAATTTCTTTTGGTACCCACACAACCACAAGTGTACACTCCTAAGCCCTCACCCAACCTGGACCCCATGGGTGCACTTAGAGACTTCCAGGGTCAGTCAGAGGGCAACAGCAACGTTCACTCTTGGTCCAGTTGGCCCTGGCCTGCTGGGATTCTTCACAAATATTTTCTCATCAGCTTTTTTTGTTCTTGGAACCATCCAGGGGATCAGCCATTCTGATCCTTGGGGATCAGCCATTCTGATCCTTGGAGATCAGGATTTTTGTCCTTAGGTTTAAAGTGGATGGTGGTCTAACTTCCTCAGGTCCTTCTCACGGGTCACAGATGCCAAGTGCAGCAAGTTTGGTCTACCTGGTATCCTTTTGCAGGCCCAGCAGGTCCAGCTTTGTAGGGTTCACAAGCCTGTGGGTTAGGAACACCCTAAGACACTCCTAGTCCTTCTCTGACCAATGAAATAATGGTTCAGAGTCTCTGACCTTCCTATTTTCATAATAGTTCATGTTTGCTTTACTTTCAAACTGTCCCAAAAGCACTTATCATGGCGAATTCAAGATGGTGAAGGTCTTCGTCCACACTAACCTTGGACTCTGAGGTTGGGGGTGTGAGTGGGAAGTGTACTATAGTAATACTAGTGTCCTCCCACATCTAACACTAAAATCTAATTTGAAGCAGGTACTGAACCCATAACAAACCCAGACACAGAAATCTATTAGGACAAAAGCAAGGTCCATCACCAACCAGACATTGGATGCATAAGCATTACCCTGGCATCCTGTCTGCTCTCTTTGAAGAGTGCAAAACTTTTCACATGCATTAGACAGTCCTGTCATGCATGATTTGACACTGAGGTGTCAACAGGATGGCACATGCCTCAACATGCATAATCTACTGACCTCAGGGGAGTGCTATCTGCCCATTCCGGTCATCCTATTATGTGCTCTTGGGAGGAATGTCACATCTTATTCAGTCCAATTACAGGCTGGGAGAAACTGAAAAGCTAATGCAAATTAGCCTACTTCAGGCAGAGAAAAGGTGACTTTCGGTTAATATTTATAAAAAATCTGACTGCGCCATTGAAATGGGCTTTTAATAATTGTTGCTATTAGTTGTTGAATTATTTGGTCCAATTCCTGAAATGCATTATTAGGGCCTGATTCACAAAGGTAAACTTATACTTTTGTGTCATTTTACTCTTTTTGGGTATTCATAAACAAACAATTTAATAGTAACTTTATGACTCAGTAGACTCCCCAGTCGGGACGAGAACTCTGCACATATGAAGATATGTCTGTCCTATCTTTTTATATGTGGAGTTCTCCGCCCCGATGGCAAAGTCTCCGCAGTCACAAAGTTATTAATAAATCGTTTGTTTGTGAATACCTAAAAAAAGTAAACTTACACAAAAGAGTGAGTTTACCTTTGTAAATTGGGCCCATAGTATTTTACTGTGTACTACTTAGAACAGATAGGCCTGCAATAGTTAAAACATCTTTTAGGGCATTGTCACTCTAGGACATTGTAACATTACTTTTCTACAGATTTGACTTGTAAATACTATGCACCCTACTTGTGGGTTACAGGCCTACACAGGGGTGACTTACTAATAATTAAAACGGAGGCTTTTACTCATGAAAAAGGGTTATTTTACCAGGTCACACCACAGATTGTACACTGCTGCAGGCAAGATTCAGAGGTAGGCTTGAAGTCAAGTGTTTAGTCACACTGGTGAATTGCATAATGAGTGTTGCAGTCCACAGGTGAATTTTAAAATTTCATTCCTTGGGTCTATTTCCACACCATATATTATGGCCTTATAGAAAAGTTAAATACACCAATCAGGGATTAGCCAATTTCTCCATGTTTTGGGGATCAGAGCACATAGACTGGGCACTGGGCAACAGTGTCCCAGTGTGCAGAGTCTAAAAGCCAGCAACAAAATTCAGCAAAAAGGGGCATTTAATGATAGTACTCATTAAATGGTGATGTCCTTTCATGGTGTGCCAAGCCTATGAAATCTGACGCTCCCTATAAATTGACCCCATTGTTCTCAAAATGTGCTATAGATACCCTGTATGTAAAAAGTTACCTTCATTGTGCCAGGGGCATTTGTCATGGGTGCCCCCTTATGCCAAAAATTGCAAAAAAAATATGCCAGTGTCAGAATTTTGCAATTAATACCATCTTAATATATTATTAGTGACCCTTATGTAATAATGACATCTAGTATGTCAGGGCTTGTCTTTCGTCATGGTTACACCCTTAAGCCATGGTTTTCCTCTTTTATCCCAAGAAGTACCTCCAGTGAGCCAGTGCCTGTATTTTGCTACAGGTAGTCCAAGAATGTTCTCAAGCATACCAGCATTCTTACACATGCCCCATATGCCGCAATTACACCCGGTATGCGAGAACCAATATTTATCATGGGTGCCCATTGTGCCAAGAATTACTTCTAGACCCCCATTGTGCCAGTATTTAGTCAGAGCTGCCTCTCATACCAATAATTGCCTCGGGTACGCCTGTGAGAGCAATATGCCATAGGTGACTATATACGGTTTTATATGCTGGGGCCAACTGCAGACTTGCATGTATAACACCATATTGCCACTCATTCTCACTCACTCATGCCCATTCATTCATTCTCAGTCTCTCTTGCACTCACTGTTACTCATTCACACGCACTGTCATTCTTACGCGGATTCATTCATACTTTCACTTACTTCCACTCACTCTTACTCACTCCCTCATTCTCAGTCACTCTTGTACTCACATGCTCTCATTTACTCATTCTTTCACACACACTCTACCTCACCTTCACTCTTACACTTTCTCATACTTTCTCACTCACTCACATGTTCCCACTAATTATTGTTACCCACTCCGGTTCACCCATTGTCACTCACAGTTACTTACTTACTGTCACCCACGCACACTGCCTTGCACTCATTGTTATTCATTCTCACTCAACCCCTCTCTCTCTTGTAGTCACTGTTACTCTCACTCATTTTTTCTCACACTGGCTCACTCACACTCACTTACTGATACTCAGTCTCACTCATTCTTACTCACTTCATATAATAGATTTATTTTCACTTACATAAACACACACCCTTACAAATTGCCCACAAATACACACTCTCACATACAAATACACTCTCACCCGCAAGCACTGACCACAAAATAAATTTAGGATTTTCTTTTTTTTACTTACATCATCTGCCACTGCAGGTCTCGTTTCAGCTCCTGGTGCTTTATTTTTTTATTACACTAATAGTGAATAACAAGTTAGTATTCACTATTAGTGTAATGACAAAATGGGATGGAAACAAGCTATTTATATCGCACTATTGAAGACTAAAAAGTCTCCATCCCTAGAAAGTGGCCAGTGCGAGGAATCAATTTTCTGAAATCTGTATCGGTTCTGCCTTGTTCGATCCAAATATTCATGGATGCGTCCCATGGTATCTAAAGCCCGAAACTTATTTTGGATACGTTTAGATAGAAAAGCATATAGTCATGCCGATTAATTAATGAAAAGCAACTGCAATGAAAATGCTATTTTACCTGGGTGCTCTGACCACTATAAGGCATGCAGGACGGTGCCACCCGCCATCCAAACTGAGATTTTCCCACCAATGTTTTGGGTATTTTGGCCTGCAGTATCTTCCAACTATTAAGGCGGAGCTGATTTTGTGAGAAAAAAACCCAGAGATGGCAGATCCATGGTGCAAGGCAAACCTGTTAGAACTGTTGTTTTCCCAAAGCCAGCCGCAAAAGTGACAGTCTGTCTTTGGAAACTTAAAACCAGTGGCGGCTACCACAGGGCATGTTGAGGGGCAGTGGGGCGGGTTGGGGGAGGGGCAGGGTGGAGGGGTAGTAAACTTGGACATACAACGGAACGGAGGAACATAATAATTACTTTCCTCTGTTCCATCGTTTGTCCGAGTTTACTACCCCCACCCTGCCCCCCCACCCCACCGCCCCTCAGCACGCCCTATGTGAGCCGCCACTGCTTAAAACCAATGTTCCAGATGGACTGGGATATTTCTGCCAGCAATGTTCTACATGGCAGACACACAGGGGTAGATTTACAAACTTGTCACTGTGCAGCACAACAATTCACCATGCTGCAGTGCATTGCATGGCAGGGAACTGGCAGGAGTGTTCAGGAAGGGACACCTTCCTGCACAAAAACAATCAAAGGAGGCATTTTCTTCGTTCTATGTGTGATATAGAATACAGCACATGCGAGAAGAGAAAAAATCCAAGAAAAATTGCAAACATTTCTCCTCTTATGATTTGGAAAGTTGTTAGCTTTGGTGCTGCCCCAGATTTAGACTATGCTGTAAATCAAGGACAGTGTCAAAAATTATGGGTGTTGCCTGTGAACACCCATAGCAACAGCCGTAGAATGCCCCTTCCATGCAGAGTAAGGCTTTGCCTTACGCCATAATTACAAGGCCATGAAAAGTCACGCAATATGCCCCACAGTGTCAGAAGGGCTAGCCTAAACATCACAGGACAGATTTACTAAGCCTTTGCATTGTGCAACGCAAGGACAATGAAAAGGCTTCAGTAAGATTTACAAAGCCACGCAAGGGGCTATTCGCAAACCTTACATGACTTTGTTAGGTAAATGTAATGCAACTCGGCAGCTTGCGCTGCATTGCATAACATTTCGAGCTGGTATTAGTTCCATGGGTGGAGCATGTGTGTACCTGTGCATCCAACCATCAATTTGATGATGTTCCAGATTTACAAAGGTTTGTAAACCTGGGATTGCGTCATATCAGTACACCTCCCAGAGAATGGCGTAACAAGAAGAAAAATCTTTTTTTCTCCTTATTTCTATGTGTGAGGCATTCTGCATCGTGCAACATGCATCTTACCACATATGGCGCATTCCAGTTCTCTCCATTTCACACAACGCAGCAGCTTTGCTTGCTGCCCCGTGCTGAGTAAAACATTTGCACGTATGCCTGGTGTCTCTTCTGGTGCCATGCCTACCTTTGGTCACTCCACAGAGAGGGTTTACAAAACAGCACAGCTAGAGGTGGCTCCGCCATAATGAAAACCTTCATCCTCGACCCATGAAGCAGTGAATGCAAGAAGTGAGTGGCAGGGGGAGACACTAAATTCTCCTTAATCTCCCATTATTGCCCACCTCTAAAAAAAGGGTGTGAATGTGATGTGAATGTAAGAACAAGTGTGTTAGAAGTTGTAACTACATAGCAATTCAGTATTGGATTAAAGAGTAAATAACTTTCTAAATTAGAACAAATAGAATACATGGATGCAATACATAAAATGAAAATGTAAAACTGAACAATCTGAAAAAGTCAAATGGAATGATTATGACTGGTCTTCAATAATCATTGTATGCTATCATACATCCCAAAATGATTAGGCCCCTTTCATTTATGTGTTGAGGGGGGTCCTTGAATCTTCCTTATTTAACAGATATTTATACACCTTGATCTCTAAAATACCTTACGGTAGCGAGCCACTACTAGAAAGGGACACATCAACACTAGACGGGATTGTGTCTAGGACCTGTAGAATGATCTTTGGCCTCCCCAAATACACCTCTCCATCTCAGATAAGACTACAGTTTGGGCTTCAGAAACAATCCTCGCCAGGAGAGATGCGTAGTACAACATTTAGAACACCGAACCAAACGGATACAATTCGTATTTATGGCAGAAACTGACAACCAAAATCAGTTTGCCTGCCCAGGCCTATCTCAAAGAAACCATAACGCAACTTGGCCTACAAGGTCTCTGGGCAACATCTGCAACCCATTCCAGCTTAAAACGGTGGTAACTAAAACCATCAAACTCATCTCGCTGACCCATGAGAAGGCAGCAGTGGGGGGCAGAACACATCGTTGGCCTGTGCTGCAAAGCTATGACATAGCCTCACCCAACACTACTTTCATGTAGGCTTTTCTAACTTTCTAAAAGAAAAATTCCTGCGATACTGACTGGGTATCCTACCATCACTCCTCAATGGAAATGCCGCTCGACCGCAACCGACTACCAGCTATATGGAAATGGGAAAGAAGATATGTTGCACTGGTTATGCATGTGTAAGGAATTATTGGGAGAGAGAAAAATAATGTTAAGCCCACTGTTCAACCAAAGAGGAATTAGGTCATGCAGGCAGGTGGTATTGTCCTGTTTTTCCCCAACAGACACACAAATGAACTGCTGTTTTGTGGGATTTATCCTCAGGGAAGAAAAGAAACTAATGGCATCCCTTGGCAGTGATACGGAAGGACAAGGAAAAAATGGCTGCATACTTGTACATATAAGACTCGAAACAACTAATTATACTGCAAAAAGCCAACTTAAGTGTTGTCACCTCCTTGATCCACGATTCTTTTAATCAGAAACATCTGTTGCACTAAATATACGTATTTTTAACCCTTTCCCTAATGACAATGCCGTTTAATGTGTGCTTGGGTCACTGTACTGTGGACCTGTCTCTAATGTGTACAGAAGAATGTTTTTTTTAATCTATTGGTAGTGACACTCCTAAATTGTATCCTTTGTTTTTCATTTCATGGAACCATTTAAGATGTCAGTGTAACATTGTAGTTTTATTCATGCAATGGTTTCAATTAACCATGCAAATTAATAAATAAACGTCTACTAAACTTAAACATATACCTTGGGCTGATTGGGACCCCCCCCCCCTTGAGGGCTATACAGTCCCGCCCTGCTTCTGTAGCTATCTGAAATATTGGTGCTTATACATGCCTTGAAAATCTAACTTCACAGTGCGAGCATCCTGGTCCAGCGTAGGGAAAAATGTATTATGATTCATGTAGGAAGCTGGTTCTCTATTTAGTGTAATAAAATGAAGTACACTGTGCAGAGAGTCCAGTGGGTCCAGGGGCTTAGGGGTCTTGGAGCAAGGGGGCACAGCTGGTTCATCGGGTCCTGGGCTGGGCTGCTCGGTGCAGAGTGTTTGGCTGGCTGGGCTCGGCTGGGTGGGCATAGATGCATCTCACGGTCGGGGAGAAATCAAGGCCGCTGGGCCACTCTCAAAGTGGGTCTCAGTGATACTGACGTCCCTCAATGGACTGGACTGGACACTCACTGTTGGTGTTTGGTGCAGGGCGTACAGTACTCTGGCGGTTGGTGCTGCACAGCTTCCATTGGTCCTGTTGTCTTCATAGTATGTGGGGAGACAGATCTGACATTTCAGAGCACAAGTACCTTCTCCTGTTCATCTGCCGTGTCAGTCAGACACGGGAGCTGAAAAGCAGTGGACTGGACTTTGCTTGTTGGTGCCTAAAAACTGCAGAGGAGTAGCTCCTCTACTCCAAGAGAGACTTTAGGTGATTTTCGAAGTGCTGGCAGGCTACCAATGGCTTTGGCAATCCTCTAGCTCTCAGGTCGGGCACAGTTTTGCACCAAAGTACACAGGTCTGCTGCAGTTCTCTCCTGGCAGTGACTCTTTTTCGTCCTTCTTTTCTTGATTTGTCGAAACTGAGTTCTTGGATTCAGGGGTTCCACCTAAATACTCCATTGAGGGGTGTTTAAGGGGAGTGACTGGTAATAGCCAATGCGCTACCAACCTTTAGGGTGTCAACACCCTCTATATGACAATTTCTTTGGGAAATGGGCATATGCCTGACCCTAGAATGCTAATTCCATCCAAGATGGAGAAATCTGAAAGGTTGGGCCCACATCAACTGACCCTGCCCTAGGGGTGGTGCTGGCTGAATGCAGGCACACCTCCTAATCTTACTAATTTTCCCGCCTGTCTTGGCACCAAAAAGTGGGGTCAGGACAGGGTGCTGGGCATCTCCACTCTCTGGAAAGGCTTGGGTTGCATAACAAAGGACGCAGGGCCTTTGAAGTTTACCACACTGGAATGCACTTCCTGTGTGGAGGAGGTGTGAAGAAGTCTGCCCGGAGCAGGCTTTGTCCCTGGCCTCCGAGAGCAAAGGCTCTCACCCCGGGAGGTCAGAAACTTGTCAATGGTGGCTGGCTGGTTGAGACCAATCAGTCAACATACTCACAGTTGGTAGGTTTTCAGGGGGCACCTCTAAGGTCCTGACGGCGGGATTTATCGGACCGGCTGTCATGACGGAAGGATGTTCTGTTGACACAGGAATAATTGGAAGGCTGCTTTGGCAGGAGCAAGATTGGATCATTTTTGACTGGCTGAATATCTAGGAAGCGAATGGATTTCGTTTGTTAAAGTATAATAAATTTTGGTAGCAAACTAGGGCGACTTAGGAATATTTGAACAGTAACAAATGCGTTGCCTTCCTGAACTTAGAGAAGGACTAGTCTTTTATGACTTGAAGGAAAGAATTGAAGGGGAATGCACACAGATGGACTTTGGAGCTTAACGTACTACTTGATGCTTACTGCCAATAATAGCCCTGATGATGTTCCGGATGGGACGAAACGCGTAGGCTGTAGCCGATGAACTATGTATTAAGCCAAGCAACTTATTTGTGAATATCGTATGAAACATCTGTACTGTGGATATTTTTACATCGAATGAAACTGAAGTAATAAAAAGAACTGAACATATTGCTGAAAGAAACCTGAATGGAACTCTATTTACTGATGCCTAGACAAATTGCATAATTCAATGCTTGGATTTAGTGCAAGTATACATAGATGCTCCTTAGGGTGCTGTTGTTTGAATTTATTTAAAGTAGCTTTGTGACGATGAGCTGCAACAAGTGAGCGTCAACCTAAGAAAAAGATATATCAGGAGTGAATGAATATAGTGATTTCCCACTGTGCACACAATTGGAGTACCCTCATCGTCCGCGTGTTGTCATATAGTACAGCTTCACACCTGGATTTCTTCTTAATCACAATTATTTTTTTGAAGTGGGGCAGAACGATGATTTGGGCTAATGCATTCTCAAATTATTCAGTAGTGGGGATCACAATAGAGATGGAAGCTTCTAAAGTTTCAAGCTCACAGTGGCAGTTCGATAGGACACCCCTGGTAGATAAGATTTGGCTAGGTGCAACACATAGGTTTATAAAGGAGTTATTTTAGGCTATCCAAAGTACTGCTTTGCCTTTTGCCATATGGGAATCATTCAAAGCCACATTTAGAAGTTGGATAAGTGCATATCATTCAGCTCAGAATAGAGCTCTGAAAGCTCAAGCCACATACATACAGTGTACTCTACATAATGTACAAAATGTATTAGTAAGGGGAAGGATAGACTTAAGGCCAGGATTTGGAGGAAAACCTGACCAGACCAAGCAAAGACTGAGTGGCATTTTTATCTTTGAAGAGAATAATAATACAAAAACGTTTCGGCAGGAACTGTATGAAGAGAGCCAGTTGGTGGGCAGGCTGTTGACTTGGTCAACACATCTGAAACACACTGCATTGTGTACTGGGGAAATTAAGGATGCCAACTCAAATGAAGGCCAAACATTGACCTTGATATAACACAGATATTACTGCAGCATTATAAAAAATATTTTGGGGAATTCTAATTCTGTCTGCAGAACTAGTCTTGAGGAATTTTACAGGCAGATGTGGCTTCCGTATTTGACCTAGACCAAGGTAGAGACTGTGCTGCAAGATATTTCATTTGGGGAGGCCACACAGGCATTCCAAAAGATGCTTAATGCCAAGGCAACTGGCACCAACTGAATCCCAGCTGAGGTATAAAACAAATTAAGAAAGAACTATTGCCGCATCTGGTACAAATGTTTAATGAAATAGGAGGTGGACTGGACATGTCTTTGACATTTAAGGAGTCAGTGGTGATAAGCTTTTTAAAAAAAGATGAAGATCTTGTTAACACAAATTTTTGTTGCCAAATAAGTTTGCGTAATGCAGATTACAAGCAACTAACAAAATCTGGGCATTACGTATAGTTGTGGTGGGTCATGCGCTGATTCATAAGGAGCAGTATGGGTTTCTACCAAAGCGAACAATAGCAACAAATACACAGTATTTGGTTCACGTTATAGACTACTTATCCAGCGGTCAAGATAAAGCTGTAATTGTAATGATCAATGCTGTAAAGGCATTCAACCTCTTCAATTGGGTTTGGATTTCCAGCTAGAATAGTGGCAATGCTTATTAAACTATAGCAAGGGGGCGACGCTTATCTGATAATCAATACAAGGTTAGCAGGCCCTATACAATTTAAATGTTGCACGCGATAAGGGTGGCCAATGTCCCCTATACTTTTTGCCTTATTTATTGATCCATTAGGAGGAAGAATAAGTAGTGCCACATATATCATTGCCCTGCTGCAAGGGAAATGCAAACTTAAGTTATTTGTGGACGATATAGTCCTATACTTAAAAGCTGACCAAGTTAATATTAAGGTGGCTTTGAACGTTACTCAAGAATGTACAATCCTGGGGGATACAGAGTTAATAAAGCCGAAACCGATACATTGCTTTTTAATATGCAGGCATCGATACTGCCTGCCAAGATATTAAGAACTATAATAATAGTCATCCCATTTGCTATCTGGGGATCTATGTGACAAATAAATACAATGATCTCTTCAAACTGAACTATGTGAAGATGCTGGAGAAGGTGAAGTGTCTATTGAACAGGTGGTCCATGTTGCCTCTTACATTAATAGGAAGAGTGTTGTTAATAAAAATGTCTATCCTGCTGTTGTTTTTATTTGTATCCACAAATCTCCCATAGGGTATTTTTAAAAGTCATCATATGGTAATGCTGCAGGATTTTCAGGGGCTAGGACTGGTGATATTAAAAGCAATTTGCAAAATATGGAATTCACAAGACTATTATTGAGTGATTTTGTTCGGGGGACGCACTGCAGAACGGACGCTGCATTTGGGATTTTGCTTCTCACCTTTTCATCTCTACTCCTCGCGGTACCCGCTCCGCGGGTCCCGCATCGTGAGGGGAGTCGGACCATCGCTGGGGGCCACTGCTGAGGGACAAGTAGGAGCGGACTGTGTGAGGCGGGGCTGCGAGCGTGCGCGGGTGCTGGGACTCTGTTTCCCAGGAGCACCCGCCTGCCCGGATTGTGATCACCTGGGCCGCTCTCCCCGACCACTCCCCCCCCGCCCTCGAGCCTTTTTAAACTTGTGTTGCTGGATTGACCTGCGGGACGCACTGCAGAACGGACGCTGCATTTGGGATTTTGCTTCTCACCTTTTCATCTCTACTCCTCGCGGTACCCGCTCCGCGGGTCCCGCATCGTGAGGGGAGTCGGACCATCGCTGGGGGCCACTGCTGAGGGACAAGTAGGAGCGGACTGTGTGAGGCGGGGCTGCGAGCGTGCGCGGGTGCTGGGACTCTGTTTCCCAGGAGCACCCGCCTGCCTGGATTGTGATCACCTGGGCCGCTCTCCCCGACCACTCCCCCTCCTAGTCAGTGACCACTATATTTGGCTGCCAGTTCTCCCGCGGCGCGGGAGCGCGCGGGTGTGCGCCGGGAGAAGCCCGGGACAAGGGCGGGACCGTCTGTGGCCATCCGGGGCCGCCGGAGGCCGGGCCGGGCCTACCCCCCTTTTGTCTGCGTATTAGATTCCTGGTCACACTTCTTACTACAATCCCCGGCTGAATATATCTTGTACTTGTATAATGTTGTCCCCTGCAAAGGAGAGTACTCCACTGAAGCCGGGAGGAGCAAAAAGCAGGACTTTAGAGAATTATTTCTCGCGGGCAGGGGGGGAGGGGGACAAAGAGTGTAACCTGTCTCGGCTAAGGGCAGAAAGGAGACGCTCAATAGACAATTTGAAAAATACCCCCCTTGGAGACCAATCCACTTTGCCCAGGGAGGAGCTGTCCTTAATAGACGATGTCCCACTCCTGTTGAGGGATGGTATGAACACCCCACCAGTTGAAGCCATGAGTATAGCTCCAGTTACTAGTCCCAGCCCCACTAGGGTGACCATTGATTTAGTCTCCCAACCACCCCTAGACCCTAAGGCTAGTAAAGTTCAACCTATACCAGCCATCGCGCAAGGAGCACTTGGGCCTCCCCCCAATAAACGTAGAAGGAAGTCGAAGGGCGTACAGGGAAGGAATCAACCAAAAATCTCTTGTTTGGACTTTGGGAAGTCTTCCACTAAACCCCCGGTACTAGCAGCAAAGTTACCGGTTGACCCACACCCCAAACCTATTGCCCAGGATAATTTAGCGCCCGCCTCGATTTTAAACGTGGGAACTAACATCGCTAACCTTCCCCTTTCTGTTGTTCCGCTTGGGAACCTGGAATTCTTGCTAAGGTCTCTATTATTACCGATTAGCGAGAGTATAAAAAAGATCGAGATCAGACTAACCATACTGGAGACCACACTAGGTAGTCTGAAAATCCCGGCTGTTCACCAGGAAAGGAATTTAGAACCCACCCCCATTACTTTAGGCCCCCAACAGTCTGTAAATAGGGCCACAAATATAGCCCCTTCACAAGCCGCGAATACGGTGGCTTTGCAACATCCCTTAAAGAACAACCCTGTAGCACCCAGGCCCCCTAACTTTAACATTCCCATTCCCCCGTCAGGCCCGGCTAATTCTGCACAGCCGGCAGACAGTACCATATTGGTCCCCCTAATGAAGCTTCCCCCAAGACCACGTAGGCCTAACCTACCCCCCGAGACTAATGATTTTACTGTAGTCTTGGCAGGAGTTCCCCCACTCGAAGTAGGTGAAACTGAGGATTTTTGTGCCTTGAAAGGTAGGGTCATTAAGTGGCTAAATATAAACAGGCCTCTCCCGTTACACCTTAATAATGAAATCATAATGGTAAGAAGGGTGCCATGGGTGGGGAGAACCCGAAAATCCATCACTGGGGACTGTATACTGGCGAGTTTTAGGGACACAGACACAGTGACTTATATATGCCAAGGGAAAAATAGATCTAGGGAATCCACTATTCAAACCCTTCGGGTGTCTTTCTTCTTTCCCATCACTCCTGTCCCACTACAGCCGCCACAAATGCAAAACAACTGGGAGAGGGTTGGCAGGAGGGGGAGACACCAGGACTCTAACTATAGATCTTCATTTGGCCGATCTGAACCACCTTTTCACATCTATAATCGGTTCAATTGTCTGAATGATTTAGAGGGGGTTGATTGACAGATGGTTAATGCCCCCCAGGGTCATATGGAAAAGAGTGTCCTGGTAGAGGCGTTGGGAGAGCAGAGCTCTTATGTTCAGCAAACTGTAAGGACTGGCGTTGGGAAATCAGGGTGTGTTGAACCCAAGGATACAGCCACAGAATGTATAGGAGGGGGACACGGGCTGGCCATGCATGGGCCAATACAGGAGATATTATCACACCCACAGGAGGGGTTTGAAGGGAGGGGGGAGGGAATGAGACTGATTTCCTGGAATGTAGCGGGGATAGCGGGTAAATTCATCAACAAGGAATGGGTCGATTTTATCAGGAAATTTCACGTTATATGTGTTCAGGAGACATGGGCATTGGTGAGCAATTACCATCTACAGGGGTACAAGTGTTTTTTTGTTCCTGCTCGAAAATCCAGATCTGGGAGAGCAATGGGCGGGCTGTCCATTTACGTAGATTTAGACCTCCCGGGTACCTGGTCCTCTCCAGATTGGAACTTACATGGTATACAGGTAGCTCGGTTCCTTGGAAAGGGGCTAAGACTTTCTGTCTTTAACATCTATAACACTGAGTCAGCAAACAACCATACCCCGCTACTAGCTGAATTAGATCAGAGGCTGGAACAAGAAATAACATCCCAAAACAAGGGGCAGTCTTATGGGCTGCTATTAATGGGAGATTTTAACTGCCATCTCTGTCCGGCATTGGTCACGGCAAATTCAGATTGGTCACAATGCCCATTGGAAAAGGGGCCGCATTTCTCTCACACACCGACTGGGTCGGCTCTTGGTCTACTTCGGCTTAAGCATGACTTAGAACACACTATTAACATGTTTGACGCACAGTTGGACGGCACACTTCCTCCAACTTTTAAGGGTAGTGGTTGCTCATCCATTATAGATTATATCTTGGCTTCGAGATCCCTGATAAACAAAATAGTTAGGGCAGGGATAGAATGGAGCAGCTTTAGCGACCACAACCCTCTCGTTTTGGTGCTCTCGTATAGGGTGGGTGCCGGATCTAGACCCCGTGGTATAATTGAGGAGAGGGTTACAGACCAAGGCAGGCGACTGAAATGGTCCAAAATAGATGGGGCAAAGTTTTTCAAAACCCTGGGAGACAAGGGCCTACCGGCCATTAACGATTGTTTAGACTTAGAAGTTCAGGGATCAAGGTTACTGGAAGCATTTGAGCAGATTGCTAACCTGATCGATGGCCTACTTAAGTCCAGTGCGCCCCCACGTAACCTGGTCAACCCTCGGTGGTTCGACAAAGACTGCTCTAAGGCATTAAGGGAGCTGAAATGCTGCCTAAAGCTAAAACCGAGGGACCCCCAAAAAATTAGGGCGTGCAGAGAGAAATATAATAAAGAGACCAAAAGGAGGAAACTTGCCTTGCAGGCAGAAGCTTGGGCTGACCTAAGAGAGGCAGGAGAAAGAAAGGATCTTGCGGGCTTCTGGAGTATTATTAATAGACCGACTTTTCAAGAAAAAGACTCCCCGGACATAGGGGCTAATATTCTCCCGGAACAGTGGATCACACATTTCGGAGGTTTATACAATTATGAGTCCGGAACCCCTGCAGAGCCACTGGTAACCCTAAGTCAGGTTTCCCCGGTAGTATTCACTCTTAAAGAGATTACTGCAGGGATGGAGGGTCTGACTAAAAATAAAGCTCCGGGCCCGGACGGGATCCCCCCTGACCTATTCCTCAGTAATATAGATTTATGGGCCCCTTTGGTGACCAGGGTCATAAATACTGCCATCTCTTGTGACCTGCCACCATCCTGGTCAAAGGCGATTATTGTGCCTATTTTTAAAAAGGGCAACAGGGACGACCCTAAGTGCTATCGGCCAATTTCCCTGATTGACGTATCGGCCAAACTTTTGGGTAGGGCAATCCTTAACAGACTGTCCGAGTGGACCGATGAGAATAACATCTTCTCGGACACTCAATATGGGTTTAGGACAGGGAGGTCCACCAGCGACCAATGCCTGAACCTTTACATGCTGACTGCCAAATACACCTTGGCTAGTGATGAACCTATTTATATGGGTTTCATGGATTTGGCAGCAGCATTTGACCACGTCAATAGAGGAAAGCTATGGGACCTGATGTCAAGCATGGGGATTGAGAGCGGTTTAATCACCATACTAAGGGAATTACATAGCGACACCACGGCCAGGGTTTGATTTAACAGGGAGGGAGGTCTGTCTGACTCCTTTCCATGTAAGAGCGGAGTCAGACAAGGTTGCATCCTTGCCCCCTTTTTGTTTTCCCTTTATATTAATAACCTGGAGCAGTTTCTTTTGGGTTTAAAGGCCGATTCCCCTAGGGTCGGGCAGAGGCATATCCCTGTCCTGCTTTACGCAGACGACGCGGTTCTGCTCGCGCGCACGCCGCGAAGCCTACAGATCTTGATAGATGGGTTCGTTAAGTTTATGAGCACCCTGGATCTATCTGTCAACCTGGGCAAATCTTATGTGCTCCTGGCCGGCAAAAAACCTTCCTCTAAATTCATTTACACAATAGGAACCCATATTTTAGAGGAGGTTAAAACGTTCACTTATCTCGGAGTGACTTTTGATGGCGCTTTACAGTTTAACTCCTTGGTGACTGAACGTTGTAGTAAAATGATTGCCTTAAATGGGGCAATAGCAGGATACGGCAGGAGGTTAGGTAGATGGAGCCTGGAACAGGTGGTGAACTTGTATTGCTCCGTATCATGCTCCAAAGTAATCTATGGGGCAGAAGTATGGGGCTTTGTGAATACTACTAGAATCCAACAGGAAGAAAACAAATATTTGAAATCTATCCTGAGGGTACCACCTAGCACCGCTGGATTTATAGCTCACAGGGAGCTAGGGAGGCCATACCTGGATGACCTGTTAAAACTCAGGCCAATTGCGGCCTGGTTAAAAATATGGGCTAATCCAGAGGCGCACCTAAGCAGAGAAATTTTACTGGACTGCTTAGATAGGACCAATTGCATGCGTATTCCTTGGCTCAAATATGTGAAAAATACCCTCGAAGATTTAGGTTTTGGAAATCTTTTCACGAACCCTACAACAATTTTAGCCCAGCACAAGAAACAAGTAGGGGAAATTTTCCTAGAGCGGAAAATCCACTACAGAGCTGAGGCAGAAAAACTTAAAAAGACTGTGAGGGCTCATAATTTGGTGAAAAGTGTGGAGGGTATGGAGCCTTATCTGTACCTCATGCATAATGCACAGGATAGATTTCTTATGTGCCGTTTTAGATTGAATCTACTTCCATTTCTGTTGGCTTCACCAGCAGGTTTTACCACGTCAATTGAGCAGAAGGGACCCTGCGGCTGCGACAACAGGTCTCCTCAGGACTCCCTTCATTTTGTTTTGCTCTGTCCCTATTTTTCTATGCACAGGCGCAGTTTTCTTGTAAATATTTTAAAAGATGCCCATCAGGAACATGCTAGGGATGCACTTATCTTTTTGCAAAAGGCCTCCGATCCCCTCACCTTGTGCTGCATTATGAATTTTATTAAGGTTGCGGTTCGATTAAGGAAGACAAGGGGTTAGGTATGAAGATTTTGGACTCTTTTTTGTATGTTTATGGATTTGCATAGTGATATCTTTTTATCTATGTTAACTTTGTATAAGGATCTTGATTATTGTTTAATAACTTTTTATCAATGTATATATCTTTGTGCTTTTATGGTGTTTTTTAATCACCGAATAAAGATTCTTAAATGAAAATGAGTGATTTTGTTCTCAGCTGACAAACTGGGAGGAAATTCAGTTACAAACAGCCGCGGCCCATGGAGGGAGTTTGGTGGGGCAGAGAGGTGGGCGGGGGAGGGGCAGGGTGGTGGGTAATAAACACCAGAATATGGATAATTGGAGGTAAGTAAACCATTTAATTAATAAAACGAATTTCGTAGCGCGCCCTGCATTGCAAAATGCGATGCAGGGCGTGCTACGAAATTCGTTTTATTAATTAAATGGTTTACTTACCTCCAATTATCCATATTCCGGTGTTTAGTGCCCACCACCCTGCCCCTCCCCCGCCCCGCCTCTCTGCCCCACCGAACTCCCTCCACGGGCCGCGGCTGGTTACAAATAGGGAGGGAACACAAGAAGCTGTGGCGCAGCTTTGTTCATATTAAAGGTTTGAATAACAGCTGTGTAAAAGAAATGAGTCTTCCTCAGAGTGGTTGATGAAGTTATGGTACAAAAGCCAATAGATGTGGATAGAGAACTTGTGTAGGTCCCTTCGGATGTTCACAGATTCCCCATTGATTGCGGACCATCTGAGGAAGGTTGAAAAGGAAACGGGATGTCAGTCAACAGTGGAAGAATGGGAACATATATCGATACTAGGGTATAAACCCCTCATGGCAACCCAACTTTAAGAGAAGGAGTTTTTTATCATGATGGATGGCCTACTATACTCCAAGAACAATTCATAAAATGTATCCATCTGTCCTAATAAATGTTTTAAATGCACCCAAGATGAGAAAGTGGACTGCTTGCATATCTTTTTTTGAGTGTCCCAAGCTGCTACAAATTTGAGAGTTGATCTTCCAAGCATTAAGTCAGGGTGTTCAAGCTAAAATCCTGACAGACACTAAGCTGGTACTTTTAGGGTATCTAGTCAACCTTTGCGGCTGGATAAGTATTGCTTGAATTTTATTTCTGCATCTCTAGCCATGGCTACATCGCTGATATTACAATATTGGCAAACAATTACAGTGCCAACTTTTAAGATGTGACAATAGAATCTTCAAAGGACATGGCTGTTTGAAGAAGCAGATGACTGGAGGGCAGCTTGAGAAAATACCTTCAATATCCTCAACATCATGGTGCATCTTGAGGACAGATCTACGAATAGGTATGACGCTTGGGAATCTGTCTAACAGTACAAATGTCATATACTAGCTCCATGCAGCCATTGGGCCCCCAAGGGATGCAGGAGTGATCCCTCTATGATCACTGTGGGGCTGGGCTCTAGCCTCAAAGGGATGCGCTATGGGCAGCTACAAGGTTGTCTCTCTTGAAAGCACACCTAACCACTGACTAGAACTCTCTTCAGGATCCTCACCGGATTATTTCTCCCACTCTCCCCTGCAAGCTGACATTCAGACACACTCGCTGTCGCTCACCTAGATTTTGCTCAGGCATAATCAGTGACATTAGCCTTCCTTCCAGAGCAATAGGATTCAGTGTGAGTTTAGGAGATAGTTAAAAACGGCAGGTTTGACTACACAAATCATCATTACTTTTACTTTATCAATTTCTTTATAAATTATAAAAAGTAATCTCAATAAGAGTCCCTGGGGGAAGTGCCTACTGTTTCTTGATTTCATTATTTCATTATTGGATCATCCATCCAGTACTATATAATGGAGTGCGTCAGCAAATGACATAGTTATAACATATTAACAGTGGTCCACAGTACAACCAGAAGTAAAATACAATTACAGAGGCTTTTAAAAAGGAAACACCTTTGCCCGTCAGCGGTAGTGAAGTTAAGGGAACCAAGCCAAGGTCACCACATTCTTGGCTAAAGACTGCTGGCTTCTTACTGTGTGAATGTGCTTCTATTACACACTGGTGTTTACTCCCTTCCCATTCATACTTCCTGGAGGAAATTACAAAACAGCAAAAATGACGAAACACTTCTGAAAATGGCGTTCTTAGGAGCACAGAATAATGCCAAAGCCATGACTGAATTAGTAACTAGTGAAATAGTGATGTTGGTATACAAATCATAGATACAGAAGGACAGGAGTATACCCATTAACCCAGTCGAGACCCGGGTAAAGTATGCATACACAAAACAATGTCTCAACCGGTAATTATTTCGCAAGGTAATTTAAATACAAATAATTTATCAAAAGGAGAGTTGGAACAAAGGGAGACCCAAAAGAATTGGTAGAAAAACAAAAGGTTCTTATTTGCAAGTAGTTATAACAGCACTACAATACATTGTATGTATAAGTAACCATAAGTGGGTTGTGCACTATACGTGCTTTTGACAGTGATCGCATCTGTTCCCCGCGGACTGAAAAAAAGGGAGGAATACTCGAAAGACAAATTAAGCCATCCTGGCATTGAGGAATTCTTCCCTTCCCTTCAGAGCTCTATATAGCGCGAACTTGCCCCAAAGGTATCAAAGCGCTTTAAGTGAACACCAGTTTCGTTACAGATAGGCACATTCATTTTTTTTTTTGTTTGGCCGGGGGAGACTAAGTGATTTGGCCAGAATCACAGGATGTTGAGCGTACCTGCCGAGACTCAATCCTGGTTCCCCGAATGGTCTAGCCATAAAGCCACATCCTCTCCCAAACAATATTTCTTATTTTTCCCTGCATTGTTAGGGGCTTGCCATTGCCATTACCTTAATGGTAATCAGTTTATGTGAATACACTGGCAGGCCTCTGACCAGCAGCGGCATGTCTCTAAGGGTTCAAGCCCCCACCACCTTTTGGCAGACATGAAGATTGTTTTTCAGGTTGAGCAAAGTTCAGCCTGACAAACACTCTTTATATTCAGGTGTGGCAGTCAGGTGCTATTCGGGCACTAAATGCGCAGGCGCCTGGCTCCTTAAGCTGAACCTAGCTGGCTGAAAATATTACAGTCTTGTGGGAATGACCTCCTCAGCCCAGCAAAGCACTGTAAGTCATCCTCATGAGTAGCCTCGGCCTGGGCACTTCAGATCTAAGCCCTAAATTACCCAGGGCTGAGTGTCAATCAGTGACACCTCGTCACAGACTGGGGTGGTAAGTACGTGCATGTGTGTATGTATGAACATATTTGTGTTTGTGCACACATGCTATAAATGGGTCTGTGTGTGTGCTTTTGAATAATGGGTGTATCTGTGCACGCTTGTGATTGCATGGGGTTGTGAGTGAATGTATATGTAGGTGGGTGATTGTATTTATGTCCAAGTGTCCCCTGCTTGCCCCCCCACCCCCGTTCACATTAACAGCCACCACAGCTCCTGACAGTGCTCTTTATAGGTACTTCCCCAGAAGGGGAGCTTGACTGTGACACCTGCTTGCGAGGGGCAAGGTATTTACCTTAGTGCCTCAAGACCAACTCAAGCAGTTTGATTTGGTGTAATTCCACTCCACGCGCAAAAACAAAAATGCATGAACTTTCCACGTTTCACTTTCCGCACTGGGATTTCGCAACATTCCTAATATAGAGTATTCCTCTGCGAGCCGCAAGTGGATATTTAACCATGTCTCACCTATATTTCTTATAGGGTATTTCGTGTATGTATATTTTTTTTGATTTGTGCAAATCACACTATCAGCACTGTCAGTAAATCTCTGTTTTTCTGTAAACTGCAACTTACCCAGAGGCAATGAGACTCCAGCTCCCATTTTCAGTCTGCTTATATACTTCAACAATCATATTGTTTGCAGGCTTTCCAAAGGCGGCATCCAGAATTTTTACTGACAAATGGGATTTCGAATCGTTAGTCTCCAGGGCAGTGTCACCCTTAAAACATAAAGAGAATGCACAAATAAGTTAGTAATAGTACCTTTACACCTGCGGAGACTCTGGGGCAGAGAACTTCGCACATAAAAAGATAGACCTGTCCTAAAATTCCCTTCTCAAAGTGTTGCTGCCAATAAAACGGTGCACATTGACGGATGGATTGAAAAAAGTAGAAAAAGCATATATTTCTAGAAGGAAATCGGGATACATTTGCTCATTACCTAAAAGTGACAGGTACCACGCCCCGGAAATGACAAAGGCGGTCACGTGTCCCAGTGGGTGGGATCACGTAGGGGAGGGGCTCTTTCCTCATTATAGTGTTAAATATGTGACCCGCTTTTGGCTTGTTGCCTCGAGGTTTCATAGATTGTTTGGGTGTCCACGTTCTGAACCAAAAATCATCTTAAGTCTCAATGTCCCATTATTTTAATTTACGAAGCACAAGTCTAGCAGCTCCACCCATTGCAGAGTTCGAAGCCCCGCTTTTCACAGCACGGTCCATATGACCTTCATTAGACTTTGGCATTGGGAAAGCCAAAAAGTGAAAAAAAAGGATTTTTCTTGTCCATTTTCAGTACTTATGATTCCATTTCCGTCACCAGCTACAAGGCATCTAGGCTACATTCAACCAGAAAAATACATTCTGAGGGCCTCTTTCATGGGGATGTCAATGCCACTACTGTAACTACTTGAACTGCACTAAATCCCAGAGCAGTACCATATCCTAAGCAGTACCATTTGAGGTAGACCCTTTTTCAGGCAAAAATATTATTTGGCAAACATTTTTATATATTTTTTTAATTAAGAGTAGATACAATTAATTATACAGATAAATCAATCTACATTTTAAGCAATTCTTGAAAACATCAACTTAAATATTGAAAGCATGTAATATCACAATACCAATATGTGGACAGCAGTAATACCAGGAAAAAGGAAAACAGTAGAAGGAGATTAGAATTCTTAATACCTAAGTGCCAGATTTACAAAAAAGTCTGTTTGCTACTTCCTAATTTTTAGGTCTCGCCTGTCGATGCGCATGCGCATCGAGCTTGCGAGACTATGGGGGCTTATCCACTCTTTATCCAACTTGCAAGGAATCGTGGCGATTCCTTGCAGTGCCCGTGACTTTTAAGCTCAATGCGCATGTGCATTGAGCTTAAAAGCGCGTGCACAGCCGCCCGCATTCCTCCGACACCTTTGAAGTGAAGCTTAGCTTCACTTCAAAGGCCCGGCTTCTTCACACCCACATGCCGCTCTGCCCCGCTCCGCCCCCTCCCCTGAGTCATCCTGCCTGCCCAGACTTCTCCTCCCCCCTACTTACATCCCGCTTTCACTTGTTAACTTTACCGCTGTCCGGGTGGTTCCATGTTATTTCTTTAACTACCTGCTCGTGACTGCCCGTCCTCGTGCTGGCACTGTGCTTTCCTCTGTGAACTTTAGGACTTCTCCATATAACTGTGGCATTCCAGAAATTCGTCATTGGAACGCAACGTGCAACGCATTGACCCGACGTTGCTCTTTGATTGCGCACCTAGAAACCTTGACGCGCAAACCAGCTTCATTCTCCTTGGCTGACACACCCAGCAGCCTTTACAGACGGACAACAGCGTGTACAACAGCTTTGTGCCAATACTAACGTGCACACCAGCTTTGTGTCCATTTTATGTACACAGCAGCTCCATGCTCTATCGCTCACGCGCACAGCGACGCTGTGTGCACTTTAATGCTCATTCGCTGGCACGCACAGCACATTTGTGCAAGTATTTGCATGTCTACCCTGCAATCCTTTCGCTGATACGCACAGCTTGATTTTAAAATTGTGTGTATAAGTTACAGTTCACTCGCTGATGCACACAGCAACTCCGCGGCGCTGACGCGCACAGTTGGATTTTAAATTGCGTGCCTACTTTACAGTTTACTCACTGATGCGCACAGCAGCTCCATGCTTTCTTGCAGACTCGCACAGCAGTGCCCAGTGCAGACTTTTACGTTCTTTCGCTGACACGCAGAGCACTTTTGTACAAGTATTTGGTCGTCTACCCTGCAATCTTTTCGCTGATACGCACATCTTGATTTTAAAACTGCGTGTCTAGTTTACAGTTCACTCGCTGATGCGCACAGCAACTCTGCTGACGCGTTTAGCTGGATTTTAAATTGCGTGCCTACAGTACAATCGCACAACACTTTAGTACAAGTATTGCGTGTCTACTCTGCAATCTTTTCGCTGATGCGCACAGCAACTCTGAGTGCAGTCTCTTTCAATCGCTGACACACACAGCACGTTCCCATCTAATTGTGTGTATACAGTACAACATATTATATCCTATGTCTTCATTAACAATATAGTGTATCTGTACTGAATATATATCCAGCATTTCAGACTGCATTTCAGAGCTTTTAGAAATGTTTATGGCTTTTTTTTTTTTAAATTCTTTAGCATTGGCTACAGGAAACAAAAATGCTAAAGATTTACAAAAAAAACCCATAAACAATTCTAAAAGCACTAACTCTAATGCTGCGAGACCTATTGCATTTTCAATGCTTGTTGTAATTTGCAATTAGGAAATCGCGAACAGCTATATATAACAGTGTCTCAAACACTGTTTGTGGTTCCTAATGGGTTTCAAATGGACCTGCCTCATCAATATTCATGAGGTAGGTCGCAATTTGCGACCCATTGTGAATGGCTACAATCACTGGGATGTTGGCCTGCTTGGATCAGCAGACCACCAAGGCAGTGATTGCTTTTCAAATAAAGTGATATATTTTTTTTGTAATGCAGTCGGCTTACCTTAAAGGAAAACAGGCTGCATTACAAAAATGAAAATGAAAAGTTTTCTTTTCATTTTTGAGAGTAGGCAGTGGTCCGTGAGACCAGTGCCTGGTCTAAAAAAATGTTTTCACCCACATTCTCAAAGGGGTCCCTTGGGGATCTCTTCCCGTTTGTGAATGGGTTACTGCCTCCTTTAAGGAGTCGGAAAATTATAAATGTTTCACAATTGCATTCTGGCCACAAAACATTCATACATATCAGTGCTTTTCAGTATTAGGAAGGGATGCGCTAAACACACCCCTTCCTAATACCGGATCACAAGAGCAAAATGCTATTTGGTAACAAGTTACCAAGTGGCATTTTGCCTCTCGTACATGGCAAAATGCATTTTACCTGTCGCAAACGTGACTGTACAGATTTATGAAACAGGTTCTGCCCTGTAGAATCCTCCCACGGAAGAAAACAACCGGAGCTATTCACACATAGCTTAGTTTTGGCAATTTTATCACACTGCATAGATTCAACCCTTTGTGCTCTGGGTAAAGCTATGCACCCATTTGTTAATAAGTACTGCACAGGGGAAAAAAGACAGTGTGGCATAAAAGCATGAAGTGTAATAGACAATTTATTACCATTGTTGAGGAAGAAGAGGGGCATCATTCAAGGCTTCACCACTTCCCCTCTCTCAAGTGTAATAGTAAATACAATATTGCACCCTAGGCATCTGCATACATACCACATGCATATGTAAAAAGGTTACTACTACTTTTAGGGGCGCAGTCCCAAATCGAGGTTGCAAAAGGTCTGTATTCAGTGACCACAGGTCAGATGCAGGACACACTATGCTTTTTGTGTGCTTTCTGCATTAAGCACCAACATTTTAAGTCAGAATCAGACATCCCCATAACTAAACTGAAACGATAGTCACATGATCCCCTAGGATCCGAGGTAAGTTGTGTGCATTACATTGTTGTGATGCTCACGAGGATGTAGTCTCAGATGAACCTGGATTTAGAACATATGGTTTCATGGTCACAGAAGTTCCCTGGCATAATGCAATATTGCAACAACAGAGTTCAATTTTCCACCCGGCAGAACTAAAGTCTCATGGGAGAGAGTTTTGTTTTGTGGCTTCCTAATGCTAGCTTTGAACCATCCAATCTTCTGGACAACAATTCTACACTGTTCAAAAAAGTATCGGCAATCAGACGGTAACTCACTGCTTTACTTTAACCAAAACCTCAAGGGCTCGATGGTCACCATTAGAAGGTACAGCAAGAGCCACTCCTACGTCCAAAGTCAATAACCTGAGTCCCAGGGCCAGCTGCCAACCAGAAGCTAGGAGACACGTGCAGCACCTTGAATATATGTACAAGCAAAGCTGCATTCTTACCACAACCCCGGCATGTTCGAAGGCGGCAGTAATACACAGTAGGTCTGATTCACAAATGTCAACATACACTTTTGTTTAAGTTTAAGATTTTTTGCAATTCACAAAGCAATTTTACGAGTAGTATCTTTACTACTCCAGAGTCCCACATGCATGGCGGAGACTCCTCACATAAAAAGATAGGCAATCGTAAAGATACTGGGGAAGATCTACAAGTAAGTGCTGCAGCGCGGCACCACAAGCCCTTTGGCTGCGCCACGCTGCAGCACTTTCAGAGCACAGGAATTCGACATATTTACAATATGTTGTATTCCTGTGCTCTCCCCTGCGCTGGTGCACAAACAGCTGGAATGCGCCGGCGCAGGCACCCTTGCACCATGGTGCAAGGATGCCTGCACCATGGGGATATTGTTTTTGTGCAGGAAGGTGCCCCTTCCTGCGCAAAAACAATCACTACAGGCATTTTTCTCTTTCAATGCTTGCTGTAGAATGCAGCACGCATTGAAAGAGGAAAAAACGAGGAAAAATGAAAACATTTCTCCTCGTTGCACCTGGCTACGCCACCCCTAGGGTGGTGTAGCAGAGTGACACTTTTCCAGGTTTACGATTTCTCGTGAATCTGGAAATGTGTCTGGTTCCATGGGTTTTGTATGGGAACACCCAAAGCAACACCCAAGGAACACCCCCCCCCCCTTTTCACGCAAAGTGCTACATGTAAAGGGGCCATATTTACAAGGAGGGGAAAAGCCACACAGGGTGGCTTTTCCTGTCCTTGTAAATATGGGGCAGAGAAATGCGCTGCCATTGCGTCAGAAAAAGTGACGTACTGGCAGCGCAAGGGGCTTGTAAATCTGCCCCACTATGCGTAAATTAGCTTTGTGAATTGCAAAAAATCGTAAACATAACTTTTGTGAATCATGCCCACAATACAAATCATTGTAAGCTGATTCCCCTGCATTTTTTGCTGACTGCCCCAAGTAATGATTGGCTTGTTCTTAAGAAAATCTGATAAAACACAGATCTAAAAAAAATAACCTACCGCAGGTGCTGTTTCAGCCAATACCAGGGCAGCCAAGCCAAGAAGTATGGAAAGAGGTGCCATTGTGACGGAGGTTGGGGAATTCTGGCATGCCGTTTTCGGGCTCAAAGGTGAATTTATACCCCCTTCCTCTCACATGCGGGTGTTTACCAGTTTGCATTTTCCGCAAGACCTGCTGATTCGAATTATTTACTAAGTACACAAAGAGCAAATGAGTAACCCACACAAATATGGACCTTGCCTAAAGAGATTACCTACCTTGGACTGGTGCATGCTGAAAAATATGTGCCTTCTTATTAAAGCCCAGTTTGGGGTCCCTTTCATGGACCCAGTCAGAATCCACAGAACACATGCACAAAGGCCCCCCTAGCATCCCTGTTCTGTAACTGTGGCAGGCACAAATGAGAAAAGATATATTTTATGCACATTATTGCAACATCCTTTTTTTCCCTGTGGGCCCCCTTAATTCGAATAACATTTCCAACAAAGATACTTTCACATTTTCACAGATAAATTATTCGAAGAAGTGCTCATCTATTTTCACGTGCCCCAGTTGGGTAATCAAAAGGTGGACGTCACCGGGATCATATCGATATAATGATTCATGTTTTATCCTGGCCTTGTTGGCTTGGAAACTAAAGGTTCTAGGCCTGCTCTTCCTATGAGGCTACTGTTCCTGACCACTACCATACCATTAAGAATGCTGACCCGGGCACCTTACCACCCCATCCCCATCTCCCCTTTAGCCTGAAGCCAGCTGCATCATTTCACCAAAATCCTAGCGCTTGTGAACAGTGTCTAATTTACCAAGAGTGCGTAATTAAGGTGATGGCTCTTTCAGACATTGTTAAAACATGGGATCAAACTTCATATTCTATAGCACATTTTTCATTAATTGACAAAACATATATAGGTTGTGTAAGGACGAATAATCAGGTCCATCAGGCCGTTTTCCCTTGCCCTAATGTCTCTCTGCTTTTTTTTTATTTTTCTGGCAACAGTTTGTGTTCATGCGGGATCTCTTGGACAACATGTCAAAGGATGTATTATTTGTGTGGCCTGGTGGCACAACTGGTGCTTAAATCCAATTTTTCTGTGCCCTTCCTGGCTCACTTAGGGATTACAGAAGAGGTCACAGATACCCATGCGGCCTTCCTGTAATATGGATCTTCCAGCATATATTTTGCACCTGCTCAACCCCAAGGGGGTATACTCTCATTTCTTTGGTCACATGGCCCCATGCAAATGAGGAAATGTCCATGCAGCCACATCATGTTACACATTTTGGTGCAGGGGTAAATGGGCCACATGTAGGTGCATTCATTGTGCGCCACAAGTAGTGCACAGCTAGAGTGACTCCTGCGGAAAATCATTAGGATGAGGGTGGTGGGTCCAAGGAACCCACAGGCATCCCCGGGAAGGTGTGTGAAAACACGCACCGACGTCTCTTGAAAATTGAGCCAGGTCTGCTGGCAGTGAAAGACCATGTTGAAGCCCCAAATTTCAAATGGTGGTTGTATCTTTCAAGTATGCGCTCTCCCCAGGCTAACCGTAGACTGTCAGAATAAATGCCTGCACTGGAGAAAGGACATTTACTTTTACATATTTAGGTGCACTGTCCCTTTCTATGTAGGTCGCACAGAATGAGAGTGCAGTCAGGGACAACGCCCCAGTGCTGTGAGATAGGGGAAATGGGGGCCGTCTTCATTGGATCCCTCCTAACATTGTCTTGATGGTGGTAGACCCACTTGACTTACTCTGCACTTGCCCTTGCTAGAGAACGTTTTACAGGTTTGGGGGCAATGGCTTCTCCTTCTAAGTAACAAACTTCTAAGGATAGCATGTACACACAGCTTTACAGAAGAGCAATGTCAGGGTTGACTGCCTCGATCGAATAAAAATAACGAGTCGCCCAATAGACAATTGGGTCTTCAAGCAATACCCTGATCACGGCTGGAGATGTTAAAAGGAATCACATATTTTGGAGAATACAACCAATTGATCGTGAATTTTTATATCACACATTCACAGGAGGTGACTTTCCTATGTCCAGTCACCCATTCACCTAGGTCGGGAGCTGTAGGTTTCCCCCAATATTGCTTGATACAAATCTTGGCCACAGATAGACCTGTTGCCATCTACTGCTTTCTATGGTTGGAAATACGGACAAAATCAGTCATTACATGGAGAACAGCTAATTGTGGTGAGGGGGTTATCTTGAGGCCAAATTGTTGTGTATGGAATACCAATAACCAGACAAGTTTGGGCATTCCCGCAGTATAAGTAATAAATTGCAAGCTGAATGACCACATCTCCAGCAGTCTGAGTAGAGGAAATAGCCTGACCTGTGCAAGTTAAGGGGTGTCCATTAACCATTCCATAATAGTTTAAAGAACAAGAATTTGAGCCAGGCTTATGATAGAGAAGTCATGTGTGGAGAGTATGAAGACACAGTTTTCTTCTGAGTATTCAGTTTCTAGAGTGTTCTGCCGTAATAATCTAGTCCCTGGCCGGTTCTGTCTAGAAAAAAGGCAATCAAAGAGTTCTCCTTACAAAGCTGAAGCCACATCTCTGTAAACAGCGGAAAGGGGGGTATCCAGAAACTCAGGGGCATATTTATAACAAAGTCACAAAGTGCAGCTCAGTAAGTCACCTTGTTGTGCAGTGCTGCGTGACAGTGAGAGGGAAAAAATGCACCACATTCAAAGGAATACAGCGCATTCCTGCCTTTCTCCCTGCCCCTGTTTTGGCTGCCTAGCGCCTTTGCAGGCACTCTTGCACCATGGTGCAAGGGTGCCTGTGTTGCATTCAGGATTGTTTTTGTGCAGGAATCCTGCTATATTTAAATTCAGCCGTAGCTCCTCCGCTGAGGCGTAGGAGAGCCGCCCCACTGCTCTTTGAGAAGTGGAAAAAGGAAAAATAAAATTATAATAGCACAATGTTCTTATCATTTTATTTTTCCGAGGCAGTTTCACGGGGCTAGGCTGTTGTCACAGCCAGCAGGGGGAGGAGTGGTTGGGGCACTTAAGTATGCATGATGGTTTGGTCAGCCGTCTTGCTCTGGCCAAACAGTAGTGCATACTTAGCATGTTCTCCACTGCACTGTAATGCACAGCCTGGGTGGAAAACATGCACAGGCTCTCACTCCCTGTCTGAGCGCCGAACCACAGCGCTCAGACCAATCACAACACTGCTGTCATGCTGGTGTACAAAAGGACCAGGAGCAGATGGTGCAGGTAAGCGTGGTGAGTCCGGCGTGGGTTTGGGGGGAGTCAGCAGACGACGATGAGGGAAAATAACATAAAAAAAGAAAACCACTTACCTTGCCCTCGCCCAATGCCAACTTGGTTATGCGGCAAGCGCAAGGTAAGTGGTTTTCTTTTTTTGAATGTAATTTTCCCTCGTCGTCGTCTGCCAACTCCCCCCCAACACTGCGCTTACCTGCACCAGCCGCTCCTGAAAAGGGCCACCTATGTGAGTGAGAAAGAAATCAAGCAAAATGTCTAAAACAAAAACAAAGAGCAGTGACTCTATGAAATAAAAGAAATCTTCTAAAAATGTGCAATATAAACTGCAAAATGTAAAGGTCTTTAAAGACTAAAATGCCTAAATGTCTAAACCAAAAATGTCTAGTGACTAGCTGTCTCTAATGACAAGCGTGGGGTTGTGTCCTACACTGTGGCCAGGTAGGACAACATCTAAGAGTTTAAAAAGAAAAGACCCGGTCACTGTTTCGTTCTGCCGCTTTTTTTTTTTGAGCAGAATCTCACCCTAAGGTAATTAATCCTTTGGTGCTATATACGCTTTTTTAAAAATAATACAAGTTTCAACACTTTTTTTATGGAAATTTTGAAAAAAGTCTGAGGTTTGTTCGTTGCCGTACAACAGACATATATTTACATTTACTATGAACACTTTTTACAATACAAAAAACGTTAAATTACATTTCTCCATTAAACAATACATTTATCAACAAACATCTTAATCAAACTTCACGGTTGTACCCTACCAACTAGTTCTACCAGGTCTACGTGTTAAGTTTTTCATTTACATTTCATTTAATTTTTCATTACAACGAATGTACCAAAGCCTGGCTTTGGTACATTCGTTGTATATACGAATGCATTTCCCGCAAAAGGCCTTAGTATATTCCCATGAATGCAATGGAATAATAAATGTATACTAAGCTTAAAGCCTTTGCGTGACCAGGTTTAAATTAAATGAAAAACTTAACACGTAGACCTGGTCGAACTAGTGATAGCGGAGGGGTAAAAATGACTATTCCCACTCCAGCAAGTGCAACAGTAGGGAAAGTGTTGGATAGTGGAGGCGTAAAAGTTACTATTCCCACTTCAGCTAGTGCAACAGTAGGGACAGTGTTGGATAGCATAGGGGTATACATTACTATTCCCACTCCTATGAATGCAACAGTAGGGAAAATGTTTGATAGCGGAGGGGTAAAAATTACTGTTTCCACAGAACAAAATTCAAAGTTAAAAACAAACTAAATATCAACTACAATACAAAATATAATTAAAAGAACAAAAACAAAACATTAAAATATAACAATTAACAAAACAGAAAAATATTATAATGTAGCAAAAATCTAAAATTGACAATTTTGTTTTTAATTTAACAATAAATGTACAAAGACATTTTTTTGTAATAGAAATTAATTTTAATCAAAACAATAAAAATTATATAAATGTAATATTTATTTTCCTACCTACCCTATAACACCACACAATTTATGACACACATCTAAATTAAACAAAAAAGTGTATCTATATAATGAACACAATTAATTATCAATTAAACCAATATTAATAATTAAAAAAACACATTTAAAAATTTAAACATTAATGTTCTAACCAAACATTACAGCTATTGAACCTAAATCCCCCCCAAAAATAAAAAATAAATAATTACCAACAATATTGATCAATTAATAAATGAATAATAATGATCAAGTAATGATTAATTAATTTAAACTAAATTACTTTCCGACCCTCTACCCCAATAAACACCAACACACACACCTAAAATATTTACACAATTTCCATAACTAATTTTACATTAATAAAATAATATCAATTAACAACTAATCATTAATTTTAAAAATATTACTTCCCACCATTTACCACTACAAATCCCACAACTTACACATCAAAATTATTAGACAATTGCCAAATTTAAGTTTGAATTAACTAATTAGCATTATTTAACAATTAATTTTTAATTATAAATAAACTACCTCCCACCATATTCCCCTACAAATGCCACCACCAATTTCGTAAAACATGACACAATTAACATAATTACTTAACAATGAATTAACTGATTATTAACAATTAACAAGCACAATATAAATAATTATTAATAAATTAAATCACACAATTAACACTATAAGATAAAATGTATTAAATGTTATATCAAAAATATTAATAAATGTATTAAAATTAAATTACTTCCCACCCTTCTACCCTATCAGCCACAACCCGCTCCTAAAAAAAACACACAATTAACACAACCAATTAATAAATATTGAATACATGATTTTTCACAATTCACAATATTAAATATACAATAAAGAAATAGTAATTAATAAAACATATTATTAAATTAATTATAATTAAATTACTTCCCACCCTACTCCCCTATCAACCCAAAACCCACTCCTAAAATAATGACACAATTAACATAATTACATATTAATTAATAATAATTGACCAAATAATAAATAATACATTTATTTCCACAATTAACAATATAACATATTAAATAAATACATATTAATTAATACAAATATTAATATATTAATTATAATTAAATTACTTCCCACCCTATTCCCCTATTAACCCACAACCAGCGCCAAAAGAAATGACACAATTAACATAACTACCAATTAACTAATCAATAAAAATTGACAGCCAATTTTTTATTAATTAATAATAAATTAATTCCCACAATTAACACTATAAAATCAAAAATAAATAAATACAAATGAATATTCAATTTATTATAATCAAATTACTTCCCACCCTATTCCCCTATAACCCCACAACCCGCTACGGAACTAAAACGCAGAAGTTAATTAAAATAAAATTAATAACTTCTAAAAATGTAACACCTATATTAAACAACAAATGCAAAACTTGTACAAAAAATAGACCACATACATTTAAAATACATACTAAAATACATAACAATAACTAAAAAAACTATATTTTTTACAACTATATTTTTGCAAGAGATATTAATGACTTCAATATTTTAGAAAACAATATTTCTTACCTTAAACTCGATATTCTTGACCATGATATTCGAGATATTATGTATCTCAATATTTTGCACTCGATATTAGTGCAAGTCGACATTTCCAACTCGATATTCTGATTCTTTACCTTTGTAAATATGGTACCCTTTCACACAGTTTTCTACTTGAAAAACATGTGCAATGGATGTTGCTTTGGGTGTTCCACCGCAACACACTATGGGGCTGATTACGATGGCGGGCGGACAAAGTCCGCCCGCCATCGCAGCTGCAATAGGGACCGCCCGCCATAGGTGCAGTGGTCCCGCCAAATGGATTAGGATGGGCCCGCCACTCTGGCGGGTGCATCCTGTATTTTAACATTGTGGCGGGTGGCAGTACCCGCTACAATGTTAAAAAACATGCATCTCATATGCATGTACAACGTGACAGGCACCGCGCGGTGCCTGTCACCTTGTCCATGCCTATGTAGGGGGGTACCATAGGGACCCCTCATCTGCAGCACCCCACCCCCGGGGGCCCGCAAGGGCCCACAAAGGCATTTGCCTATATTTTTGCGCCGCTAAAAAAGACAGGCATCCTAATACCCACGGTAGTGCCTGCACGGCACCGCCACCATAGTCCCATTGTACCTGGTCTTTCCATCCACCGAGGTACCTTTCCCCTTCCCACCGCCATCTTAATTTGGAGGTGGGAATATTCAGGGTGATGATGGGAAGTCTGCCACCGCCGGTCCTCACCTCCGAGGACCGCCGGCCCAGTGGTGGCGGACTTCCCACCATCCTAATGACCCCCTTAGATTTTTGGTACTGCCCCAAATTTACACGGTTCTGTAAATCTGAGGCAGGGCCAACAACTAGCACCACTGAATAGTAGGCATTAGATTGGAGCAATGAGGAGAAATACTTTTATTTCACCTCTTTGTTAGCTCTTTCTGTGCGTGCAGCATTCTGGAGCAAAACGGCATTAAAGATTGCTTATGTGCAGGAAGGCGTCCCTTCCTGTGCAAAACAATTGTTAAATAATGCCGATTTGCTACTTCTATGTGTGCTGCAGAATGCAGCACACATAGAAATAGCAGATCACCATTATTGATTGTTTATGTGCAGGAAGGGACACCTTGCTCCACATCAACAATCATCACTGCAATGGAGGCACCCTTGCACTATGGCACAAGGGTGTCTCTGTAGGCACTGGGCAACTATTTTTAGTGCCAGCACAAGGGAAAACACAGGGGTGTGCTGTATTCTAGTACATAATGCGCATGACTGCGTTATTTAAATGACACAGCACAGTGCTGCAAAATTGCTTGCAGTGCAGCGCTGCGCCATTACCTAGTAAGTATACCCCTTAGTGCAGCCGAATTTTATTATCTGAAAGAAAGTTATATTAAACATTTTGTTTCTAATAAAAATTCATTTTCCACAGGGATACGTGTAGTCCCACAGGGGGCATGCCCAGTCTACCCTGTGTGAATTGATGATAATGCTAGAGATCATTGTTGCCCAATTTAAATTCATCATGCAGGATATGGCACAGCTTGTGGTGATTATTGAAAGAAAACTGGTCCATTTGCTTAATCCAGCAAATGGTATATATCTAATCTGAGGAGTGGAAATAGTGATCAATATTTAGCAGTTTGTGAACAGATTTCAGACTAAAAATAATTGTGTGAAGAAGTATCTTTTGGATAATGGATGGGAGGGAATTGTATTGAGATAGTGGGACTAGACGCTTCTAGTTCTTCAAGATAGCTCTTTCCAGTTTGACACATAAGAAGCGATGCCTATATTGAGAAAAGAAGTAGACCTGCTGATTGAGATGGTATGTCTGGTTATAAGCATCAATATGTAGAAGGCAAAAACTGCCAGCCTGAGTGTGTGGCTATAGTTTACTCAATTTAAGATGCACAGAAGAACTTGATGTAAGCATTGTTCAACAATGTGGTCTTGTGGATCAGCAATGGAAACATGCCAAAGGAATAATTGCATATAGGTGCCACTACCATTTTAATGCCCTATGCCCCCCCTCCCCAATGATAGTTTAAGATGGGACCATCTTGATAAATCATTTTGTAGTTTAACCAACAATGATACAATGTTGTGCTTCAGCATGCTTATGTGGAGGTCCTTGTTGACCAATATGCCCGAGTATTTTAGGCCCTTAGGTAGCCATCTCTTCTAAACATTCCCAATCTGTGCCCTACTGGTTATCAAGGACGTGGGCAATGCCTTGCACTTCTCCTCCGTAATCTTGCAACCAGAGAGCTCCAAGAGGTCCTGTAACAGTTAGATCATTTCATTCAACTAGGTCGACAAAATATCAGGACTCCATCCAGACGGATTTTATGATTCCATAGTAAATGTGCCAGCAACCTCATGCCAGCAACCTCATATGATTGCGGGAGGAGCGACATAGTGAAAAAAAACTCACTTACAAATCATGCACCAAGGAGAGCATCACCTTTCAGAAGCTGTTGGCCTGAATTTTTGCTAAGATCTCCTGGCCAATATTTAGCAGCGAGCTGGGTCAGAAGCTGCTGCTATTTAAGGGGTACTTATCGCCTTTACGGATAAGTATGATTAAATATATTTTGGAAAGAGGTATGTTTTGCAAAGCTGTGACAAAGTAACCAGGTTTTGGCGGGAAGATTGCTATTCTCCATCTTGCAGCATGATGTTTGAAATCGGAAAGCCATTTGGCACTTCATGTGTGCAACTAGGGCGACCTACCGTCTGTAAATTTCACGGACCGTCCGTAATTTGGACCTCACGTCCGTGAGGATCCCTTTTACGGACACCTTTTGTCTGTAATTTTGGGCATTGCAGGGAACAGCACTGTTCCCCTGCATGAAGCCTCAACTCCCTGATGGGGCCACCTCACACTCATCCTCTGAGCACAAGAACAGCCCCAACCTGCCCATTGTCATATTGTATGCAACTGATTGCCACAAACAAAATGACAATGGGCCAGTTGGGGTGTTACAGCATGTGGTAGGCCTCCTCCTGTTACGGACTATGGCAGAGCATTTTGTCAGATGGAAGAATTGTGCAAAAACGCCAATGCTGCTACGTGAGAATCCAGTTCATGAAAAGAAGCTGGTGAAAGAAGTTGAAAAGAAGGGGCTAGAGTTCTTTCACAGTCTCGTCATTTTAGAACTGATGCAGTTTCAATATTGTATTCAACAAAACCATGGTTGCTGCTTTTTTATTATATGCAAATAACAAAGATGGATGTATGGGTGGAAGGGTGGGTGGAAGGGTAGATGGATGGGTAAAAGGGTGGATGGATGAGTGAAAGGGTGGATGATGGGCGAGTGAATGGGTGGATGGATGGGGGAAATGATGGATGGATTGATGACTAGATAAGTGGAAGGGTGAATGGATGGATAGATGAGTGAAAGGGCGGGTGTAAGGATGGATGAGTGAGTGAAAGAGAGGGTAGATGGACAAAAGGATGGATAGATGAGTGAAGGAGTGAAAGGGTGGATGGATGAGAGAAAGGATGGATGGGAGAAAGAATGGATCGATGAGTCAAAGGATGGATGAGAGATAGGGTCAATGGATGGGTGGATGAGTAGATGGATGGGTGGGTGGATGGATGGAAGGAAGGATGGCTAAGTGAAAGGATCAATGGAGAGAGAAAGGGAGGATGGATGGATGACTGAATGGGTGGAAGGGTGAGTGACTGGGTGGATGGACGAGTAAGTGAAAGGATGGCTGAAAGGGTAAATGGCTGGATGGATGGATGGGTGGAAGAGTGGATGGATAAGTGTACGCCACATTCATCGAAGATCACAAAATCCTCGACTCTTCCCAATCGGCTTCAGAAAAAAACACAGTGTGGAAACTGCCCTCTTCGCCACAACTGACAACATCCTCACCCTACTGGACAAAGGAGAAACAGGAGCCCTCATCCCCCTCGACCTCTCAGCGGCGTTCAACGCAGTCTCTCACTGCACCCTAATACGCAGACTCTGCGACGCATGGATCCAAAACAAAGCCCTCGACTAGATCCGCTCCTTCCTCTCCAACAGAACGCAGCGGGTCAGACTCCCCTGTCCTCTCGGACCCTACACCAACTACCTGCGGAGTCCCCCAGGGTCCTCCCTCAGCCCTATGCTCTTCAACGTCTACATGGCTCTGCTCGCCCCCATTGTCAGAACCTCAACATTGTGTCATACGCAGACGACACCCAACTCCTCCTCTCCCTATCCAACAAACCCAACACCGCCAGACACAACTTTCGAGAAGGTATGGAAGCCGTCACCAAATGGATGAAAAACAGCTGCCTACAACTAAACACCAACAAAATGGAAATACTCATCATAGGCCCAAACTCCGATGCCTTGAACAACACCCGGTGCCCCCCCCCCGCCCTCGGAAGCCTGCCCACCCCCACGGACCACGCAGCAACCTGGGAATCATCCTGAACTCAGAGCTCAAAATGGACTGCCAGATCAACTCCGTCTCGTTCTCCTGCTTCCACACCCTCCAGCTCCTACGTAAGACCTTCACATGGATCCCCCTCGAACACAGAAAGACCGTCACTCAAGCCCTGGTCACCAGCAGACTCGACTACGGCAAACCCCTCTATGCCGTAATAAACAAAAACCTCACCCGCAAGCTACAGAACATTCAAAACGCCGCCGCAAGACTGGTCCTCGACCTGCCAAGACACTGCCACATCTCCCAGCACCTGCGCACACTCCACTGGCTTGAAGCTAGAGTCACCTTCAAGATGCTCAGCCACGCTCACAAGGTCCTCCACGACACTGGTCCAGCATACCTGAACAGTTGACTCAAATTCCACGCACCCTAAAAGGCCCTACGATCAGCCCAACTCTCCTACGCCGTGGTCCCCCACACCAGAAAGACCAGATCGGGAGGTCGATCCTTCTCCTTCCTCGCGGCCAAAGCCTGGAACGACCTTCCGCTCCACCTCAGACAGACAACATCGCTCCCCATCTGCGCCAGAAACCTCAAAACCTGGCTCTTCGACAGACCCCCCTCCTTGATGGACTGGAACCTGCGAACCCCTCCCCCCCATCCCCCCGCGCCTTTAGACCCTTATGGGTGAGTAGTTGCGCTTAACAAACACATGATTGATTGATTGATTGACGGATAGGGAGAAAGGGTGGATGGATAATGGATGGATGTGTGAAAGGGAGGATGGAGGGATGGATGAGTGAAATGATGGATGGAAGGATACATGATGGATAGGTTTGCAAATGGTTGAATATGTTTGGATATGGATGGGCTTATATACCATTGCGCAACCTCCTCTGATGTGTCTGTAAAACGTACCCATTGTCGGAAGTTTTGTCCTGAATTTTGACTTGCTGTCTTGGATTTTTGTCCTGAATTTTGACCCTTTGTCCTGAATTCTAACACTCACCGTCCTGAATTTGCACCCATGCCAGTTGGTCAGCCAAGCATGAACCCTTCTACCATTATTGCATATCTGTCTTGTGTTTTTCACTTCTTTTCTGGAGTGCTTTCTCATTATAAATTATCTAGTTACCACAAAGGTTTTATACTTTGTGGTAATGAAACAGGAAACAGGAGTTGTCTTGAGTAGATTTAATATGAGGTTACATGGAAGAGGAGCTAGCTTGGAAGCAGCCAGCTCCAACAGACACCAACTCAAGAGTCAATCACATACATTCTAATGTAACTAAGGAGCATTAGAACATTCTAAAAGAAGCTAAGACATTACCATTACCAACTAACAAGAGAAGGACATACTAAAACTGAGTAAACCATTAATTGGAGGAATAACCAAACAGATTACTACATTACCTTCCCTACTTCTGACAATTTTTTTTTTAAAACAAGAGAAAGATCAAAATTAAACTCTATACCTTGCAGGTTTAACAATGACACAGGAACTCCTCCTGGCATTCCCTGGGACAGATTCTGTTTTGACAGAAGAGTAACTATCTTGCATGGAGGCTAAATACAGAGCAGAACATTGAACTTTGGCAACCTTGCTTAGGTTCCATTAAAACCCCCCTTTGACTTGAACAGCATTACCCACAATCTTAATCACCTTGACCGGTGGACCAAATTTACTTTCACCTTTGTTGACATGCACAGACTTCTTCATTTTAACAGTATCCCCAACCTTGAGGATTGTGGTCTTCAAACCTCTCTTAGAGTCAAAACAAGCTTTTTGCTTAGCTTGAGTGGAGGAAACATTACCTTTCACAATAGACATCAATTTCAAGGCATCTGTCTCCGCATAACCCACTTGAACATCCACCATGGACGAAAAGATGTATTAGGCTTTCTTCCTCTCATCAATTCAAAAGAAGACACTTTGGTGGATGAATGTGGGGTGGTTCTATAAAACCATATCATGCTGTTAAGGGATTTAACAATATCATGATTGCCAGCTTTGGCCCATTTTATCAGTCCCCAACCACTCGATTCATCCTTTCAACAAGTCCATTCCCTTGAGGATGATAAAGGGACCTTTTTACATGTCTTACACCAGAAACAGACAAAACAGATTTCAAATCTTTACTGACAAACTGTTTCGCATTGTCTGTAACAAGTATTTCTGGAAACCCTTCCCTAAACCAGACCTCGCTTAAAAATTCCATAACACTTTTAGTGTCCGCCTCCTTGACAAGCTTGTACTCAGGCCACTTGGGGCCATATGTATCAAAATCGGATTTTGCAAATCTCAAATTGCAATTTCTTGCAAATCGCTATTTGAGAATCGCAAAACCCGATGTAAATAAAAGTCTGCTAATATTTAGCGATTCTCAAAAATTTGCAGAAAACAAATGCGAATACCTAAATTGCGATTCCTTAATTGCGACTTCGCAAATAAGGAATCGCAAATCTGATAATCGGCAATTCAGGTGCAGCTTGATGACATCACAACCAGGAAGTGTGACTGCCCTTGCTGCACCTGATTGCCAGCAGCTGAGTGAGAGGCTGGGAAGAGAGCTGAGCCACTTGTGCACTGCATCTAAGTGAAGGAGACATGGACTCACAGGAGAAGCAGCAGGAGGAGAATGCCAGAAAAAGAAAACAAAAGTTCAGTGAAAAGGGAGCAGGAGGTGCTCATCTGAGAAATGGTGGTGAGCCATGAGCTCCTGTTTGGCAAACAATCACTGCATGTGCCAGAGGCACGCAAAAGTAAAATCTGGGCAGTCATACAGGAGAAGGTTATTGCCATCGGCGTGACCCACCGCACCGTTAAAGACCTCAGGAAAAGGTGGTACGATATGCGCAAGGGATCCAAAGAAAAGGTGGCTACAAGGCTGGCTGAAGCAAGGAAGACCGGTGGTGGGACGTCCACTGCTACAGATTCTATGCCTTTGCAGGAGTTGGTTGAGGGCACCCTGCTGCCTGAAAGTGTCAGTGGCGCAGCTGACCTGGACAGCTCCGACCCCCAAGACACCAGACAAGGTAAGAAGTATGCTAACACTCCTCTGATACATAACCACATCACCCACACACCCAGGAAAGACCCAGGCACCAAACATGAATGCAACTCCAGTGCATGCACACTAAAACACACACCAATGCATTATGGGAGTTGTAGTCACATGCACCAAACAGTGGAGCAATGACACCCAGAAAGGTGCAATCAGAATGTGTGTATTAGGAAAGGCAAAAAACAGACAGGTAGGACCCATATAAATCCAAACCTAAATATTTATTGCATAACCAATGCGAGGCAGGACACCAAATTATTGTGTGAATTTGCATTCACAGCACCACCTCAAACACAGGAACCTATGGCAGGAGGGTAGGATGCATCCCACACAGAAGAACAGTCAGGGCAAGATGAGCAGGAGGAAGGAAGCCCAGTAATCCCGGTGACACGCCGATGGCGCATCATAGTACCACCACTGCCACCACTGGAGGTAGATCCAATGTACACAAGTGGAGAGGATCAGCAAGTCCAGGGCCAGCGTGCCTCACATCACACAGCACAGTCCCCTGCCCGTCCTACTACAGGAATGTCGTCCAGGCACAGGGTTCGGCTGCCCATCAGCACTGCTGATGTAGGGGACGGCACAGTATTTGCAGGGCTTGAAGGAAACATGCTCCAGGCACAGCACCTGCAAGCAAAGGCAATGAAATCAATACAGAGCCAATTTTCAGCGCACAATAACAACATGACCCAAATTAGGGAGGGCTTTATGGCCATGACTGGTGCTCCGGAAGCAATGTGCGCAGAGATGCGGCGAGACCGTGCAGCCAGGTGCAGGTAGAGACATCGCTTCCACAACCGCCTGGAAATTTACACAAAGGCTGTAAACCGGCTGTCCACTGCCACGTCAGTGCTGGCACGTCGCTGTGTCAGCATGCAGCATGGGATGGAACACTGCTGCCAGGATGTAGCCAGGGGCCTGGTGCAGGTTACACATGCTGTGGACAAGCTGCAAACAGCGGCCATAGGTGGCACAGGACCCCTCAGCTCAATGGAGGATGATGGGCAATCCAGCAGGAGCAGCATCACTCCCCCCATCCCACAGGACAGACGTCATAGTGCGCGTCAGGGGAGATCAGCCGATGCCTCAGGGTAGGGCAGTGGGCACCCTGAACGAGGGGGGACAAGCCGCGAACGCCGACGGTGAAGAGCCATGAGTGGCACATGGCAATGGGTGAGCTAACCCATTTAATCTTGACTCATGTTTGTTAATAAGACTTGCAATGTACGTTGAACATGTGCAAGCAATTTGGACTAAAATAGTGTGCACGTCAGGTTGTGTGACGGAAACATTCCTGCACTGAAGGAAATAAAAACACAGTTTTGCACCAATCTGAAGCATTGTGTCATCATTACTCACCTAGAAATAGTTCTGCATGATCTCATCTCGCCTCTGGCGGCCGGCAGCCGCACCAACACCACCGGCTGGCCAGCATCTTGGAGCTGGCCCCTCCTCATCTGATGAGTCTGAATCTGTGACCTCCACTGGGGTGCCTTTCCTGGTGGCGATGTTGTGTAGCATGGTACACGCGACCACGATTTTGCAACATATCTGGGCTGTACTGTAGTGCTCCTTCACTCTTATGTAGGCAGTGGAAACGGCTCTTGAGTAGTCCAAATGTCCTCTCAATGGAACTGCGGGTGGCTCTGTGGGCACTGTTGTACCTCTGCTCTCCAGCTGTGGCTGGATTCAGATACAGAGTCAGGATGAAGTCACAGACAGCATACACACTGTCACCTGCAGGATGAGAAGAATCAGGTTAAACACTGTCCTGCCACTGCTGTGCTTTACTGGTGTGTCCTTGTGACCAATGCATTTACCTAGTAGGTAGACCTCACCAAACTCCCCATTTGTGAGTCGTCAGTGAATACCACTGTGGCGAAAGATGAATGAGTCGTGAGTGCTGCCTGGGTATTTCGCAACTATGTCAGTGATGATATGTTTGGCATTGAACACTACCTGTATGTTCAGGGAATGGTAGGACTTGTGATTCCTGAACACATACTCATTCTGTGAGGGGGGGCTATAGAGACATGGGTCCCATCTATGCAGCCAATTACGTGGGGGAATTGTGCTATCTGGTAGAACTTCTTCTTGGTCTGGTCTAGGGCCTGTTGTGTGCTGGGTAATTGGATGTGGCGATGCAGCCTCTGTACCATTGCATCAAGGAAAGCGTGAAGAAGCACAACAGTGCACTCTGAGAGACCCCTCTTGCTGTGGCCATCACCCCCTGAAAACTCCCTGATGCCAGTAAGTGCAGTGAGCACAAGACATGTCCATGGGTGGGGATGGTGTGTGTCCTGCGTGTGGGGTGTTCTAGTATGGGTTGAGCTCCGCTATTAGGTTCAGGATGCTGCCTTCATCCAGACTGTAGTTCACATGGATCCCCTCCACAGTCTGCTGGAACAGTGTAATGCGAGCTCTGAAGATCTTTTCCTGGTGTCTCCTCTGTGCAGCAGCTCTGATTTGCAGCCTCTTGGCTATCACATACAGCCCAGCCATTGTGGAAAAGCCCTGTGGCATTGTGGACCTCTTTAAATAGGTTGCACCTGGTTACCACCTGCTCAGACTTGGTGGTATTTGCGATTAGCAAAATAGCGAATTTCGTGAAATCGCAAATTGCGATTTTTTCATGCATCTCATTTTGCGAATTCGCAATTTGAGAACTCCTTAATTGCAATTTTTGCAATTGGGGTGTCGCAGATTGCGAGTCCGCAAAAATATTCACAGAATCTATGCCTCGCAAAATTGCTAATCTCTAATTTTGCGATCAGGAACTTTGCGCTCAGGATTCTCTGTTTTGCGATCGCAAACACCATTTATTTTGGGATTCGCAGTGTTTGCGATCACAAACCAGCTTCATACATAAGGCCCTTAGAGGCATAATCAACGAGAACCAAATTAAATCTCGAATTACCACTAAGCGTATTATAAGGTCCCATGACATCCACACCCAGTTTCACCCAAGGATGGTATGGACACTCAACAGGTATAAGAGGAGGAACAGAAACTTTAAGTGATTTGCCAGATGACCTGCAAATACAACAATCCATTACAAACTCATTAATCTCTGAATCCATTCCCGGCCACCAAAAGGTGTCAAGAATACGACGCTTGGCTTCCATAGTGGTCCTCCCTAAACCGAATACGCCACCCATGGATTGTAGCTCATACAGACCGATCTCGTTAATTAGCTCAGAGGCCAAGGTGCTAGCCAAGCTCCTGGCAACACGGCTCCTCATGGTACTTCTCTCACTGATTCACGCTGACCAGTCGGGATTCCTCCCAGACCGCAACACGGCCCTGAATCTCCGTAGGGTCAAAAACGTACTAGGCAGGGTGCCATATATCCAAGAGGGGGCCGCAATCCTTTCACACGACGCCACGATGCAATTTGATTCAATCGAATGGACGTATCTATTTGCTGTCCTCACACGATTCGGCTTTGGCCCTAAATTCATTCATTGGGTTAGGCTGTTGTACAGCGACCTACTGGGACAAATACGAGTCAATGGCCATACCTCCCGGCAATTTCCACTGCACAGGGGGACCAGACAGGGCTGCCCCCTGTCGCCGTTGTTGTTCGCCCTCACTTTGGAACCATTAGCTCACTGGGTCTGTACAGATGCCTCTATTCGGGGCCTTAAATGGAATGATGACATAACTGACAAAATCTCCCTCTAAGCAGACGATATCTTAGTCTACATGGCATCCCCGACCACCTCCATCAACAGCCTCTTTCATGCTGTTATGAATTTTGGGAAATATTCTGGCTACGCCCTCAACTGGTCAAAGTCGGTCCTATACATGTTACATTGCCCCCCACCTATCCTGCCCCGGGGCTACTCTATTCCCTTGGCACAGGACGGTTTTAAATGCCTTGGGATTTTTGTCACTCCGGACCCGAAAATCTTTTACGACCGTAATTTAAAAGGCCCGCTGCAGCAACTGCACGAGGATGTTTCTCATTGGAGGTCACTGCCTCTGTCCCTCCCTGGTAGAGCCGCCCTGTTCAAAATGTTGCCACATCCGCGCTTCTTATACGCCTTCCAGAACTTCCCCTTTCCTATTACAGATTCATTCTTCAACACACTGGAGGGGGAATTGCGCTTACTGCTGTGGGATGGGAAAGGTCCACGTATTGCTCTACGTAAGCTCACCAAGGGGTGGTACGACGGTGGCATTGCTCTGCCCGACATGCGTCTGTACTATTGGGCGTCCCAGCTAGTGGCCACAAATTCCTGGATCCATGGGTCACCCACAAACCCGGCCTTCCATTTGGAGAGATACCAGACTGGACCTGAGGGGTATTTGGGGGCACTCTACAGTAGACCCGCCCGTAATCGCTATATAGGTCCAATGTGCCACACAACGGCCATTTGGCACCGGGCCACTAAGAGCCTGGGCTGGGCCAACAGATTCACCAAAGCCACTCCTCTCTGGTCCTCTCAGACCCTTGGCTCCCTTTGCTTCCACTTGGGCTTTGACAAATGGGACACCATCGGTATATCCGCGCTGGGAGACTTACTACATAAGGGGGCACTCCTATCCTTCTCTGACTTACAACAGAAACATTCACTCTCACAAGGGGAGGCCTTCCGATATCTCCGTTTCAAACATGCTATCCTTACAAATGTACGTGACCTCTCTTCCCTCCCCGAGGCATCGCCCCTTGAGGATAGGTTACTCTCTGAACCCTCCTAAAGAAGGCCATCTCCTGCAGCTACCGCAAACTCTGTAATAATTTGCCTGACTCCTTTCAGGACCTTAGCGACAAGTGGGAGAGGGAGGTGGACCACTTGGAGGATGAGGAATGGCAAACGGCGCTGATGTCCCACGGGAATCGGCAATTAGTCACCGTTTCCGTTTGATACAGCTCAAAATCTTACATAGGACATACATGTCAGGTCCCCTACTGGCCAAACTTGGTAGATGCCCAACCGACCTATGCTTACGGGGGTGCGGCCTGACTGGTACCTTCTATCACACCCTGTGGGACTGCCCCATAATTCAAATCCTATGGACCAGGGCGACCAACAAACTGGCGGAGGCGCTGGGGAAACAGATCCCAATGACATCTAGGGGAGGTCTCCTCAATATATGGGGGGCGACAGACTTGACGGAGATAGAACACCAATGGCTGGCCCTGGGATGTCTCCTTATAAAACGTTCGATAGCGATGAAGTGGGGTGCTCCGGACCGTCCGTTAGTGGTGGAATGGACGGCGGAGATGGATAGGGCTATGGTTGCTGAAAAAAATGTTTACAAACTCAGAGGGTGCCCCAAAAAATTGGATAAAAACTGGGGAAAATGGAATGCATACAGGGGCGAGATTTGTAGCTCCCCTACCACAGATGTGGCAATGGATAGGTCGAGACCCCTACACCAAGACCCCAACTGAAATAACCTGGCTGTCATTCCTTTGTATATTATACTTTTCTATGTCATTGTATTATGTAGTGCTGATTGTATTTTGATTTTCAGGGGGGACCTACCACCGAGTCCTCAATGGATATGATTACTATGCTTTTACGACTGTACTGTGACACATTCTATGCTTGGTGTTAAAGTATCGCTGATTGTGCTCTGAATTTTTTGTTTTTTCCTCAATAAAATTTTAATTTAATAAAAAAAGAATGCAACGCTTGGTAAAGGAAGAAACTAAATGTCCCTCATGAGCTCTAACAATAATCCCTTTCCTGAAAGCATGTGGAGGAAGTTTGTCATTGCTTAGCAAAATCCCATTTTCCATTGAAATTTCATTCTCAATTTTAGAAAATGGTTGCAGTGAGCGAGGCAACACTTTCTCTCTTGGCCACCCGTTTCTAACCAGATTACTAACTTTTTGAAGTATACACTCATTGCAAAATGCTTATCTCCATTCATCTTCAGAACAAAACTTGAGCTCAGGAATGTCCACTCCTGCAATGAGACAATCCTCACAACCCTCTTCAATAAGATCAGAAAGGGAAACTTCATCATCATGAATATCAGTGGGAGTAAAATGAGAAAGAAAATCTGCCCTCCAATTCTTACCACCGGAGATGTGTCTGATATCAAATTGATATTGGAGTAACTTCGTGACCATTATCATGATTCTGGGTGTGCCACACTTACTCAAACTCCCACCCAAGATATTGACAAGAGGCTTGTTATTTGTTTGGAGTAAGGAGACCTTAGTACTTTAGATTCAAACCCAATAGTTATTTTAACTCCATCCTCCACTTGTGTCAGAGTAGCACCCAGGCTTATTTGACTAGCGTCAATGGTTAAGCAGCATGGTAAACTGGGGTCAAAAGGTTTGAGGACAGAACTTTTCCTTAGGAGATCTTTAAATTCCCCAAATGCCGACACATATTCATCACTCCAATCAAATGTATTCCCCTTTTTGAGGACATTACTAATGGGACGAACTATTGTGGAATAATGAGGGATAAACCTTGAATAATATTCACAGAGACTTAGTAGAGATTTGACTCTAGTTTTGTCAGTGGGAGTAGAAGCATTGGTAATGGCCTCCAGGAGACCCGGTCTTGGTTTAACACCATCATGAGTGAGAACATGACCTAAGTACTCTACTTCAGTAAAAAAAAAAAATTGAATTTTTCTAGTTTCAAAACAACACCATGTTGCTAAAATAGACTTAACACTTTGTGCAAAAGGAAGTCATGTGAAGAAGCATCCTTGGCAAAAATGAGTTCATCGTCTAAAAAGACTAACACTCCGTCAATTTCCCTTAAGAATATTACACATTACCCTCTGAAATACTGACGCAGCCAATGCCAAGCCAAAAGGCATGCTTCAATACTGAAACGTGCCTAGAGGGGACACAAATGCAGTAAATGACGGGAATCCGGATGCAATTCAACCTGGTAATATGTGCTGGCAAGGTCATGCTTGGTAAAGAACTTGGGGCTAGATGTAGGTGGCTAAATACCGGTCAGTAATGGTGAAATTCGTTAAATTTCACCGTTACCGACCGGTATTTAGGCATTTGAGATGTAGGGAGGATTTGGTATTAAGGAATCGGTAAATACCGATTCCTTAATACCGATTCCTTAAGGCCTTGCATTTAAGGAATCTGTAATACCGATTCCTTAAATGCACTGTAGGTAGCACTTAAGGAGTCGCTATTTACCACCAACTCCAAGTTGGTGGTAAATAGAGATTTCCTTTCAAAAAGCACTTTTTTGGTTTTTGAAGTGTGCCATGTGGCACACATCCATGCCCTTAGGGCATGCATGTGTGCCACATGTGCACACATGCACATTTCAGGGGGGCAACAAGGTGTCCTTTGGACACCCTGGCACCCTTGAAATACCTCTCGGTATTACTGATTGGGTAATACTGAATCAGTGATACAGAATGTCCTCACATTAATTCCTATGGGCTTCCAAGCCTATAGGAATGAATGGGTAGGTATTCGTTATTACCGAATCTCAATTACCGATTCGGTAATAACGAATATTGAGAATTCAGTATTTTTTACCGAATTCTTACCTACATCTGAAATGCCGATTCCTAAATACCGAATCGGTAAAATTCGGTATTTAAGAATCAGTATTTCCCAGTTACTTACATCTAGCCCTTACCCCCTTTGATAGACACAAAAAGATCATTGATTTTCGGAAGAGGATGTGAGTCAATCCAGATCTCCTTCTTGAGAGACCTTAAATCAACACAAACCCTGAGTTGACCACACCTTTTCCTAGCGACGACCAAAGGCGAAAGCCATAGGGAGGACGGCTTTGGCTCTATAACACCTTCCTCACACAGTTGCAACAACTCCTTTTCTCGGTCATCTCTCACACTGTAGGGTACCCCTCTGAGTTTGTGTTTGACAGGAAAGGACCCCTCTTTAACTATGATTCCGTGTTTAAAACCCTGAATCTTTCCTAAATCAGAGCTGAAAACAGAAGGAAATTTATCTTTGAGTATTTGAACTTCATCAACACCCTACAACAATGACTTGCTCTTTGGTTCCAGGTTTAAGGATCATACCAAAAAGTCCTTGGTGGAACCACCCTAGAATGTTTAGTTCTTTAAGCGCAAGATAGGTCTTCCCTTTTATTTTCCTCCCTTTGAAGCACATCTCCTCTTAAAAAAAAAAAAAAGGTCAGTTTTCTGACCCTCGTATGACACAGGCGTGCGATCAGGAGGAAGAAGAGGTTGACTACCCTTCCAAGTTTCCTCAAAAAGTTTCTGCGTAATCATAGCTATTTTACCACCAGAGTAAACTAAAAGCTTAATACACTTGCTTCCTACAGAAATATTGACGCTGGGGTCAACACAGGACTTAGGATCACCTTTAATGACATCGCTGGTAGTAGAGTCAGTCAAAACTGAAACTACTTCAGAGTCAGAAGAAGACTCAGAGTCAATTAAACATACAGCAGGTTTCTTAAAACTCTCTTTCCCTTTTAACTTTAAACACACTTTAGCGAAATGTCCTACTTTTTTACAATAATTGCAGCTAACATTAGATGCAGAACAGCGTGATCCTTTAGAATGAGGTGGGTTACCACATCTTAAACATACAATAGATCTCCCATTACCTGATGTTCTGGTTTTGGTAGACTTGCTCAAATTGTTGGTATTACCTTTAAAAGCTTTCTTGACAGACTTAACAGAAGAATTGAGGTTAATAGCATTAACTGGTTCTACATCTTTCTCCTCTAATTCTTTTAAAGAGACCATAGAAATGTCTATACTTCTAGCTAATTTAATAGTATCATCTAGAGACGGATCCCCCATAGTAAGTAATTTCTGTCTTATATTTTTGTTTCTACAATGACATACAAATTGGTCTCGGATGAGTTGGTCTGTGAAGTTTTCAAACCTACAGTCTGCTGCCAACCTGCGTAACACAGAAATGTAAGAATCAACGTCTTCGCCTTCAGATTGCTTCCTCTTAAAAAATTTATGCCTGAGGACCATGAGACTTGGTTGTTTATCTGAGCGAAGTTTAAGTTTTTGTACAGTTTCTCTATATTCATCATTTGGTGCTCCTCCTTCCTGAGGTAAATCTGGTAAATGTTTAAACACAGATCTCCCTTCAAAACCAAGAGAATGTAGGAGTAAACATTTCTTCCTATCCGCACTAAATCTAGCTGCGCCTATGGCACCCAAGTAAGTTTCAAAAGCGTCATGCCAAACCTCCCATCTGATGGCTGGTTCTCCAGGAGTGCCTAAAAACGCAGAAGGACTGACCGACTGCAAGGTGCACATTATTAGTGTAAACAAAACAAATTTGAAAACAATGTAGTTTGGTGTGTCTATCACCGCATGAAACACACAGCTTGGAACTATCCAAGAAAAGATAAACCGAACTAGAGAATATATTGTTCAAATAAAGGCGTGCTTGCCACCATGAAGCGCACACTGCAGTGAAAATAGTGAAACAGTGTGTGCATCACCGTGTGAAACACACAAAACTGTAAGATGGCAAAATATAGATCAATGTAAGGGGAGTAATAAGTGAGACCAAGCTGTGCTCATCAGCAATGTTGAAAATAGGGAGAGCGCAACAAAAAAACAGAGTTCTTAAGCTGAAAGAAAACAAGCTGTGCGCGTCAGCAATACAAAAGCAGCTGAGAGCAACATGAAGCCTTAAACGTTAAAACTAAATGGAGGAAAGTTGTGCGCGTCAGCGTTAACAACACCAGGCTGAGCACAACGCGAGACTTAGAATTTTAAAACTGAACAAAGACAACTGTGCGCATCAGTGTTAAAAGTAGCAGGCTGTGCGCATGAGCGGTAGCATGGTTGCTAGGGAGCGGGAAGACGCTGACGGTCAAGCTGGGCCATATTACATCACCGGATCAGGAACATGCTGACGGTGATGCGCTGGACTGAGTAACGTCACAGGAGACAGGGAGTCCTAGCACTCTCCTCAAGGGCTCAAGTGGGTAGAGAGCGTGGAAGAATTGCAGGCACGGGATCTCTCATGTGGCAGAACTGAAGGCACGGGATCTCTTGCGTGGCAGAACTGCAGGCACGGGATCTCTCGCGTGGGAGTACTGCAGGCACGAGATCCTTAGCGTGGGAGTACTGCAGGCACGAGATCCTTAGCGTGGGAGTACTGCAGGCACGGGATCTCTCGCGTGGGAGTACTGCAGGCACGGGATCTCTCGCGTGGCAGATGGCAAAGATATACAACAAGGAAAATGACTGGTAAGAGAACCTTAGAGAGCGAGGCAGTAGCGGGGCAGAATTTCAGACAATGCGCTAGGTTAGAGGTGATAGCGCTGCAAAGTTTGAAAGATGTGCTAAGCTCGAGGCAGATATTAGCAAAATCTTGATGGAAGCGCCAAATGACAGGAACAAGTAACGATAGTAGAGCTTGTTGAAAGTCAAGAAAATAACACAGAGTAGGGGTGAAATCCAATGGTAGAATACAAAATAAAAACACCCGACCGTGTCTGTTGACTTGACCAGGGCAGAAGAAAATGTTCTAAATCATTGTTATAGCCAGTACAATCATGAAGATTAAAATGGAATAATATCCCTTAGTGCAAAGCAGACTTGAAGCTTGAGGCTTGATTGAAGGTCTAAAAAAAAAATATCTTGCACGCTGGGTGGTCCATGTAAGCAGGATCGTCGCCAATCAAATGTGGTAATGAAACAGGAAACAGGAGTCGAGTAGATTTAATGTGAGGTTACATGGAAGAGGAGCTAGCTTGGAAGCAGCCAGCTCCAACAGACACCAACTCAAGAGTCAATCATATACATTCTAATGTAACTAAGCAGCATGAGAACATTCTAAAAGAACCTACGACATTCCAATTACAGACTAACAATAATAGAAGGATATAATAAAACTGAGTAAACCATTAATTGAAGGAATTGCTAAAGAGATTAGTACATACTGTTTATATCCAGTGGCCTAGTTTCATCCTTTGTTTTTACTGTACATATATTTATGTATTGAGACATTATTTGAGTTGTGATCAATGACCACCATCGGTCATGGCTGGAAATGTACATCGTTATTGAAACTATAACAATTGTATTCTACGTTACCCAGACTCAATTCTTTTACCACCTTCTTTCGCCTGAGTATTTACTCTTACCTGAAGAGACTCGGGAGGCCATCTTCCCACTGCAAAATGACTACCCACAGTTTATAGTACAAAATTGTCCATTGCAACACATTGTTAGGGGAAAAGCCGGACAGGTTGTTGACAGAGATCTGGGTCTGTAAAAGCAGAAGGTACGTATGACCTCAATTAACACTGGTGCACAGCCACACTGGGTGCACCAAGCACAAACCAAGGCGGTACACTGCTTTATAAAAATAAAAAATAAAACACTTTCTCAAACATATACCCAGTCTCTATAAAAAATCCACACCCATGGGGCGGGCTTCAGAGTGCAGCTGTGCAAATACTGATAGAGTAGCCTCTACTGCACTGTTACAGACTGCGTAAAGAGACTCAAGCCTCACCTTTTGAAGTGGGGCAGGGACCCCTCTGTGGGGGCTGCATTTACGTATTTCATAAGGCCCCAAAATAATTGTCCTTTTGAACCAGTAAAGTTTTCATTATATCCTTCAGAAACATTTATTGCCAATAATAAATAATAGATGCATGGGAGAAGGATTGCCCGTCTGAAACACTCGGCAAAGATCTCCTATGCCAGGAAATTAAAAGGTCTTGAGAGGTACTGAAATTAAGCTAAGCAGAGTACATGTGGCAGTAAAATCCAGTCTCACAGTTACCTCTTTCATAGTTGTCCTCCCATCAAGTTGTGTCTGCGGAATACTTTCTCTTCAGAGTACATGCACAGTGAACTTGCGTTCGGATCATACAATAGGTGTAGATTACAGTTTAGCACAGGTCTTGATTGATGGCCAGTGCAGTAAATAAAGACACTCCCAATTGCACACAATGTTCAGGAACAATACAATTGTCCAGCAAATTCCACATAGAAAATAGTTGTTAGGCATTTTCAGATGACACAGAGCCTGAGTCGTAGTTCTCCTCATCCCACTCCTCATGATATGAGGAGTCCCAGCCTCCCAGACAAAACATTTACCAAGCCTTGAAAGCTCAAGAAACCAGCATAAAGTATTTTTTAGCAATCTGGTATTCCTTAAAGTGACATCACTTTATGAATCCCCTCAACTCTCCAAATCTAATGGATGTAACAAGACAACAGAAACTCTTTGGGTGTAACTAGGGAGGGAAGAAGGGACTAGGAC